>NW_026643241.1:4800000-6053275 GCF_028829585.1 Penicillium vulpinum
AATCAGTAGAATAAACGAGAGTAGACACATAGTCTGTAAGACATCGTCGACGAGTAGTAGAAGGCCCATAGTGGTGAAAGATGAGGGGTCAACCGCAAGCAAACTTGCAGTTGTTGATTAAACAATTGGTTGTCTCAGAAATGCGAGGGTTTAGAATAATTATAATTATAATTACTTTAATGTTTTTTTAAAGAAGTAGGGTGTTTATTGAATATTATTGGGTAGACAGCAGTCTCCACTCCAACTCACGCGCATTTTTCCTAATACCTAGACCCCCCCCCCCCCCCCAATTCTCCAGCTAGAACTTCTTTTCACCCGTGCCAAGCTTATTTCATGCCACATTTTCCAGGCCCCATTCCAACCCCCTCGTACCTTGGTGGCTTAGATAGTTCTCCAAATAATTAATAGAAGCCGTGCAAGATACAGATGCGCTCGAAATCAGTTTCACCATTTTACTCTCTTTGAATCTTTCCCAAACTTAATTCTGAAACACGCTAGTCTGTGTTCGACTTAAGCAATTTCCAAATCTCGAAACGTATTGTCAGTCCAAGTCACATGATGGGCCGCTGTGTAATCTATTGGAAATATTGATACCCTACCTCACGACGTCCCTCAGTCACCACTCCAACCAATACTGACAACATTCCTTCTCGCAAAGGGTGTATTAATACATATTCCCGAGATTGCGCAATTACCACCGAAAATTTGTAGCAAACAGATAAAAAATTATGCACCTTACGTCTTCTACAGAACGAGGAGCGTGAAGACAAAACTACCGGTCTTTCCTTCCTACTACCCAGGTACAGTACAACGCCGTAGATCGAAATGGAGGATATGTATACCGTGTATATACAGATCGTCGTACACTGGACCATAGAGACAAGCCAACCTCTGTTGTGGGACACGTCATTCAAGGGGAGGCAATGTTAGCATTCCCAGTTTTCTCTTTGCGGTACTTGGTGGATGTGCTCATGTCCAGGGACCCCCGCTTTGCTAGTAAAAAATTCAAAGCGAATGGCGAAGCTGATGAAAGACGAACAGCACAACTCCACTACGAACGATTGGTCGCTACCTAGGACTATAAACTGAGAGTTTAGTATGCACAGTATGCAAAGCATATTTTTTAGCTCGAATGAGATCAGCACAACGAAATACTCATTACTGCCACTCTGCCAATATTACTCTTCGATACTAGAATTCTTCAATTCATTCCAGGCGAAGCTGGCACTACCAAAGTAGCCGAAGAACGTCATTTACAGGGCGGCAAAATGCCCAAGAGCGGATATTACCTGAACCAAATCGTATGACTCCGCCTATGAAACGTTGCGATAAATAATTTACTCGGAATCACGGTTGAGATCTTGTAGTAATACAAGTTTCGCCAATGAGACCGGGTTGAGAATTACTAAATCCCAAGGACTACTTACAAAGTCATCATAGGCAAATTGTTAGTATTGAGACCTAATGAGATATCCACAGGCAGCGGATGTTTGTCTACTAGGTAGTTATTGTGTAATGGGATGGGTGTTCGCATTGCTT
The DNA here is from genome assembly GCF_028829585.1 of Penicillium vulpinum. Classification (NCBI taxonomy): domain Eukaryota; kingdom Fungi; phylum Ascomycota; class Eurotiomycetes; order Eurotiales; family Aspergillaceae; genus Penicillium; species Penicillium vulpinum. Next base: position 4,801,540 of record NW_026643241.1, read on the forward strand.
CTGTATATCGAATCAGGAAGAATGAGCGTATCCGTCCAAGCGCCACATAAGATGAAAAGGTTGGGAATGTTAGTACAACATCGCCTTCCTCCCACGTATCACAAGATCAGCAGGTGCTATGGAACCAGCCCAGGACGCTTTGCATTAAAGACCTATATAATACCTCGTTCGTTCCCCGGAATCATACCATGTAAGTATTCAGTACTCATATGTCTCCTAAATCCTCAATATTGTCTTTGAGATTTTGATATTATCGCACCTGTGATTTGTTTCCTTCAACTGCCCAATATCGTTACTGAACGACAACCCTGCCCCCATTCCACTCGCTTCTATGCGGTCTTTTAATACACTCAGTGGGCTGGCACAGCACCTTGAGTCTGGAGCTTGCGCTGGAGGGTTTACCATGCTCAGCGAGGCAGCCCGATACATCGAAACTTGTCTTCAAAAGATGGGCCTGAAGAGGAGCCTTCTGATGAAGGATGCCAAATACTACAAGTAGATCTACTGCTAGTTACAGCACGGCCTATTTTCGATTTTGACATTTGATTTGCTGCCTAATTCTCTTTCTTTTATCAAAACTTAACATTGTACAGTATACGCACCAGTCTCTAAACGATTGGAATGCCGAGGTCGGCGATGATAGGAGGAAAGTCGATAACATATCATCTGGCAGTAGAAGTCTATGTTGACGATAAGATTACAAGGGGTGCACATTTACTGTCATAACATATTTCCTTTATATAACGAGGGAAGCAGACGTAACGTTGACAGACTATCGAGGAACGAGTCTGTTCACAGTTTGCAACGAATCTTCTCGAACTCCCGGTGCTATAATAACAAGTAATTATACGTATCATACCGTCTCTGAGATGACATATATTGCAAGGCTTTATGCATGGGCTCCGAGGAGACACAGTAAAGTGTACATTATGACATGTATAGTAGATCAGAGATGGTTGCCCTTCGGCTTAGCCGCCGGGCGTTAATAAAGTGTGTGTGCGTGTATGTTGTACCTAATCATGGACATGCACTTACTTGACTTTATTGTACTGTACTGTGAGCCGGTTGTTCATCAGTTTTTGTCATATCTCTCGCGTTTACAGAGTAAAGTCCCACCCCTGGCCTTTCTTACAGAAAAGAGTCCCATCCCTTGCCTTTGATCAAGGTTCATTTTGCTTTAGATCCCTGTGTCTTTCCTAAACTCGCTTTATCTTGAATAGCCTATGTATATCCTTATTTCCAGAATCACCTTCGGTGGAAAGAAGCGGTGACAGTATAGAAATCCCAAATCGGGATTGTGCGAGATCCAGTTAAGGGTTTTGAAGCCACAAAGTAATATATTAAATCACTAGGGCCACAAGTAATCAACCACTTAGGAGAGACTAAGCGCCCGAACTAGCATCCATGGCTTCTAAGGTACTGTTACATTGCCCTAGCCAGCAATGATTGATGGCCTGAAGGGGAGATGAGAGGTGGCCAGACAACCGACCGAATCTCCTGTCAGTTAGTCTGTTTGGCTCGTTTGCAAGCACATGGTTCTAGACACGCATAGCCCATACAACCGTGATACGATGGCTATTTTTATGACATTATTGATTACCGTACTAGAATACTGCCGAAATGGTAAAAGGGCGTCCTTCAACATAAAGCATTCAAAAGTTCCTGTGGGGTTCCCGTCGGTTGCTGCCAATAGTCAGAACCCAACATTTCGCACTTGGCATCCCAATGGTCTCCATTCCGTAAAAGTTGAGTCATACGATATTCACCTTGGACAACCCGCGTTTTCACAAGATTAGCAATGCCCTGGGTTTTGACAGGCCGCCCTAATTGTAAGACAAGCCTAGTCAACACCCCCTCCTCGGTAATGGAAAACTCTTGATTTCGAAGCCAGTCCCTCATGATGACAATCATTCCTAGGAGTATAGACCTCGAGAATTTACCAAGAATCGATAGACCCGCGTATATCTCAGCGAGCATAAGTTCTTGTCCGTCTCGGCCAAGCGCAAAGAGGCGTTGACAATCGCTGTGTAATTTTTTCGAAATAAGTTTGTAAGAATAACCTCCTCTGGAGGCCTGTCTGTTCGTGCGCATTATCATCAAGTCTATCGCATGTCAGCCTCTATCTCTAACTTAACAAAGTCATAACACGCTTCTTACCGCTAGGGACTGTATAGACACCTGGCTTAGCCGAGCATATTTCTTCTATATTCGACGTCCGGGAAATCGAAGATAAAAAGGATTTTTCGAATAGATCCCAAATATGGTTGCAGGTCTCAGATTCCAGAAGGACTTCGTATATCCGATCAAGTGTAAAATGTGTAGTAGTGCTGCTTCCGGCGCACAGGATCCATAATTTGTCGTCGACAGGCTCGTACATAGGGCAATTCGTTGCATCGAGTTTTATGATAAAGTCTGTAGGTTATTAGCTAATATAGCCTCGCCTAGCAGGTATACTCTTTCTGACCATCTGGAACGTCATAGATGTGTGGCCCTATTCGTCTAAATATGTATAAGAATATATCAGGATCTGGGGGTCCTTGGGTTAGCTTTATAATGATGCCATGATGGTTTGAAGAGCGTACCACAAAAAGGGAATTCCATTTTTGTTGATCTGACGCTTGCTTTTCTTTCGGAGATTTCTGGGAGAGGTCTTTGTCTTTATATACTTGAATGGGTACTTACCCTACTCACATCCTAGAATGTTTGACATTCCATAATGGCCTTGACGAGCTGGTACGTCGCAGAAATCATTTTAATTCCACAAGCTGATGTATGTGGCTTCCTGGGGTACTATGTAAAGCTCAAAAGCCCCCGCGAAATGGTGTATTTCGTACGGGCTAGGAACAGAGTAAAATGCAAGGCCATTATTTGATGGCCCACTAAGCGCCTACCGGCACCGATCTTGCCAAAATAGATAACCTCCAAACCGAAAGCATTGATAGGAATATTAATTTACGATGATTGAATTCTTTTCTATATAGTGTTCAGTTAGTAACTAAGGGCGTTGTTGCTTTATGTTAAAAGAGTAACGTTGAGCCAATTATATTTCTAATACTGGGCCCTTATGTCATTGGCCAGCTGCTACTCCTTTCTCCACCCTGGAATAGCAGTGACTATTTCGTTGGAAAGGGATCAGGGACTGTCAAAGGGCCAAAAGCATTCACAAGTTCCCTTAGGGTTACCCTTGGATGCTGCTAATATTGTGGAGAATCCAGGATTTCGCACTTGGCATACCAATGGTCTCCTCCATCCCGCCAAAGTTTAGTCATAAGATATGATATCTAGAATCCCTGGCTACTAGAAGCCATCAGAACTTAAATTAGTAAGAGACCTATTGGAGGCCCATCTCTCCGACTCAAAGCAATCTTTTCAAATGTGGGGGATGGCCAGTCAAAATAATCGGTGCTCCTCGTTCTCACGCCAATAATTCTGCCTTTAACAAGTCGGATATTTGGAGGAATGTGAGGGAGCACAATGACTTCGCCATCTGTATTGCCGTCTGATTGTGTAGAGACGTTTCGAGATCGGTTTGCTAAAGGTTGAAGGGTGAGAAAGCAACATCAAAAGATTTGTGCTTTGGAGGAAAAACTCACTGGAATAGCCTTTGAAAGGACCGACGCGCGATAATATTTCCTTATTTGTTTGGTTTGAATTATAAATTGGTGGACGCTTTTTGACTTCGGTATTTTGAAGCTGATATACCGCTGGTTCGGTTCGGGTATACGGGCTGGCAACATAGGGCATACTTTGTTCCAGCCTTTCTCTATTTTGCTCTACTTCCGATATCCAAAAGGTTTGTACCCAGTTCGGAAAAAGAGACCGGATCGATGCGGAAGAAAGACAATGCATGAGGTCGACCCGAATCGTGTAGATAAGTATATTGTAAAAGGCTTCTACAAGCGTCAAGGCCAGCTGTTATAAAGGGGCTTATTTCCATAGTTCAAGGCGCCACTGATCGTACCTCGTCATTGAACCAAAGTTTCAATCATGGTAAGTATCCGCATATTGCGCTGGTGACGATGATCTACTGATATTAGAAGTTCACTCCGATTCCTGCCTACTTCCTGTATGGGCCAGCAGAAATTACCCTGAAGGAGATGCTCACTTTGAGAATTGAAGCTTTGTCACTCTGCAAATGGAACCCTTCGGAAAGCCCTTGTCAAGATGCTAGAATATTGCTTAAAGTCTGTGGGGAATTGATAAGCAGATCTAGGCAATCGTGCCTTGATGAGAAGCTTTCCCTTAAGAACGACTTATGCGCCTCCGCGGGTGATGCGTTACATAAACTCAGTTATGGTATTGTTTTAATGTTAGCGCTGATTACTTGGAATTTTGGTACTTTATCTTCTGGCACCTTACCTTCTGAAGCATTGCAGGACTTGATTGGTTTCTTAAGACAGCCATGCGATAGCGTGAGAAAAATACTGCATGATCGATATCAAAGCATTACGTGTGAAGTGGCCCCTCCAAACTTTGACTTTTTGTTTGACCTGAACTGAACTGTCCATTGAAGTGCAAACATGTATACTACAATCAACAATAACCAAGCTTTTTCAAGCGGTTTCCAATGTCTTCAAGAGAGCCATCGTACCAATTCTTCCAAAGCTCGTGCATCTTGAATCCTAAAGTTTTTGTGAGATGTTGTCTTTTCATATACTCCTGCGAGTATAACGAATGTAGGAACTGGTAACAGAGAGCTTTCTTTGAGTCGAGGTCTTCTGCTGGTTGCAAAACAATCGGATCATCGCTGCTCAGAGGAACGAATCTTGTAATTCCATATTTCCCCAAAACCCGTCAGATACCAGTCTCAAGCACTGCAAGGTCCACTAGGAATGCATTTTTTATGATGCCAAAATTTTGGGTTTGATGCTGGACGCTGAAATCTTGGAGGACAATGGCGTCAAAAATCTCATCTTTAAGGCCCGCTCTTTTTATTTCTTCCTTGATACGAAGTCCGCTGAGAGGAAACCAAACTCGCACGGTCTGATTTGGTTAAAGCTCGGTGTTAATGAAGAAGGAAGGTCAACTCACATGCAAGCGAATTGGTACTGAGTCACTGGCAGAACCAGCAGAAGAGGAAGGCTGTTCTTTCGACATATGCATAGTGTCTTTGGCAGATTCATGCATACAACTTTGATGGAATTCTGGGCCTCTAAATAAAACCTGTCTCGCGCGAGCTGCCTGGGGAGGAGAAAAGGCGGGTCATGCAATTTGAAAACAAACATTTGGTATGCTCATAGCTCGCTGCTGTGGGTTTGTGGTCGAAGTTTCAGATGAGGGATGGGCCAGAGAAACAGTAATAGAAAGCCAGCGTAAATCAAAACTCAAAATTGATCGAGAAACAGGTTCTACCGATTTGGGTGAAGCTCGTATTAGGACGGAAGTACATGTTGGGATGTGAGAACCAGCCATTCCGAGCTGACTTTGGTGGATGCCAAATGTCATCATTAAACCGAAAATAACATTTAGGAGTTCGCGCGGTCTTTTGGAAACCCATTTTGGACTAGTGTCCTGCAATACCGCCAAGCCCCCAAAGTCGGGTCACATGTTTGGACATCCTCTTTCTCAGCTATGACATTGCCTCTTCTGCTTTCTCACTTTATCATGCTATTATGGCCGGCCTCCAACAACGTCATTCCCAACCACCGGTCCCGCGAAATAATAACCCAGGCGGTCCTTCTAATGGCGAAGTTATCGCAGTTTTGAAGACTCTTCCAAAAGACGGTCCATTCGCTGTTGCGGATGACACACAGAAGCTCGAGTTTCTTCGACAGCTATATGTGCCTCTTCGCAGACTGTTTGGTACCACGACAACTCGTTCCAAAGCGAACCATGACCGAGTCAAAAGCGTTGATCGCCTCGAGGTGCTTCCAACCCTACATGATCGTTTCTCCCGCTTCGAAGAAAACCCCTTTGAGTTCTGGGAAAGACTCATTGAGCCTTTACCACGATATAGCGAGCAAGCAGACCGGAATAGGGCAAAGACTTTCCTCGAAGGTGCAGCTCAATTAGATACTAATATCGATGAGCAACGTATTCTACGGAGGTTTGTTGCTGTCTCTGCCTACAAGCTCTTTAAACGAGCGATTCCCTCGTCAGGGTCTCGAGTGGCGAACAAAAGCGTGGAGCGATTTCTGACTGGTGTGGGACTTTCTATTTCAGACAATGATGTTGACAAATTCGGTGACATCATTCGACGAGGGCATAGACATACCACCTTCTGCCAGGAACTTGCAGCCGGTGTATTGGTCCATAAAAATATGGAAGCCGATGATCATAGCAACAGTGGTCTTGTAAATAGGGAAGAATACAATGAGGTTTACGGACCCTTATTCTTCTCATCTATTCCAGATAGCATGTGAGCTTCTAATCAACACTCCAATCCACTTCTCTGCTGACTATTCAAGATGGGACGATAAAGGTCTCATTGGAGAAGATTTCGATCTGACTATCCAACATCTTCGAAAAATCGACATCATAAGGAAATCTGAAGATTCAAATGCAGCTCGTATGGCTAAGTCCCTGCTGGATTTTCATGCCAACTTCATTTGGATGGCCGAACTCGACCCGGGGCAGAGCTCATCGGGCAAAAGAAAGCACAATACGAAGATACATACAAGAACTGGCGGAAAGAGAAGTAAGAAAGGGGTTCCAGAGTCATTTCCTACTCTCGAGACCGACAACCTAGGAAGTACCAAACGACTTGGAGAATTCATTCCAGACGCGCAGCTACTCACGGCATCGGCAAGTGAGAGATCTTGCATGCCCAATGATATAGGGTCTACTTCAAACTCTCTTGCGGGGCAGGCCTCAGAAACCAATCAGTCCAGAGCAGGTCCAGCGCAACAAGAGGAACAGGAATCTGGAAATAACACACAAGGATCAGCCAGCAATGAAGTTCCATCCCGGTTCAATACGTTAGTTTCGGCTGCATGCTCTGCACACTCCGCCCAAGAGATGTCTGTCGAAACGACAACAATGAATTTCGTCCCTCCACAGTCACCACAAGATGAAGAAACACTTCTTGACCTCACTGCTCTTGATTTTGTCGGCCCACAGTGTTCTATATCGAATAATGAGAATGTCCTTGATTTAACGGATCTCGATTTTGTTGCTCCCTTGCTTGATATGGCCGATCTTGATTTTGTTGATCCGCAGTACTCTTTCTTCCCTCACTTTTATTCTTTTGAACAAAATGTACCACTTACTCAAAATCAACACTAGCTGTGATTTGATTGCAGATTCTCAGTGACTCGAATTCTTAACCTTCCATACTAAATACAAAACACTGCCCTCAGGGATCTCCACGCGAACTTTCTTTGATATGCACATCTTTGTTCCATTGGCCAGAGGATACGTTCTGTCTCCATATCGAATTATACAGCCTTCACTGTAAGATATGGGAATGAGCTCTCCTTCTTTCACCTCCCAGCCTGAGTGTGATGTCCGAAAAGTAGCGACGCTAGAGTTCTGCATTTATCAGCACGAAATGTATATTAGAGATACAACACGGACTGACCTGCGCGAGCTGCTGGAGGATTTCCCGCAATTTAATTTCCGAACATTGCTCCACAAGTTTGAACCGAGGAGACTGCTTCCATTCCGCGTGTGGATTTGCGTCCAGCCAGGTTTTCAACTCCTCCACAACCGTGTGTTCAACATGTTCTAGGGTTTTCTGGAGGATCTCGTCGCTGTTGGGCAGACTCATGTGGAAAGTAAGAGATGGTGAACTTATGAGAACATGTAAGCCGTTATCGCGACAATCCCGTGTGCTGGCAACTTACCTTCAAAATGCTAGAAGATTATAAGACACCAAAATGTGTATCCTCCGTGTCACCGCAAAACAAAACAGCTGATATAGAATCTCACCAGACAATGCGATTAGGTTGATTAGATGGCAGGTTTGCTGATTCTGATCCGCCCAAAGGCCTTCTGGCAGCAAGGTTAGTTTTCGACTGCCCCGCGCGAAAATCTATCACGTGGCAATGGGAGCCCCGCCTGCTTATATCAGCCAGGCATGGCAAGGTCAGTCCGAGCCTTATGCCATACACTTTCGACTACCTCAGGTTGGTCTCATGTGGAAAGACCTTTGACTTGACAAGTTAAGCGGTACTGTGCACAATCCATGAGACTCTTAGAGGAGCAGTAAAAGAAGAAGGACCAGGCTGCGGACACCCGTCATACATCCCACCATGTAACGTATTTCACTACCGAGCGGATCAAGTGCGCTGTGTCTACTCCCGGCTGTCCATTACCCACAATATCAGTAATGAACCGCTCATCGACCTGTGCAATATGTATAATATGGTGCTTGCGTTGGGTGGCATTGAAGCCGTGGTTACGCTTGAACTCTCGGAAAAATCTAGTGGGTGACAGAAGTTTTCCCACTCTTGCATAGATGAAGAAAGGCGGGCGGGGCTGTCAGTCGCAAAATGCCCGAGAATCACATGATCGCCGGCCCAATCCCTATATGGCAGGTTTACTTGAGGAGAATATTTACTACAACGATGGATCACATGGTTTTTCGGGGGTATGAAGTCTTACGAACCTCTGCGTTAATCTTAAATCCACTCCCTGTCTGTTTGCCAACGGCACACTGCATTTATCGGAATAACGTCTCTCCGCGTAATCGATACAGGAATTTCTTAGAGTCCTTTCTTCCTCTCTGTCATTTATTCAAGCGACGAAACACCTTCGAGAACCAGTACTTACTCTCTCCTGACATCATGTCGGCAATCAAAAAGCTAAGTGAATCGACATATACTTTTCTTGCTCTTATCGACCACACGCTAGATGATATTGAAAGTCTTTGTCATCTAGATAACGGTCATGATCGACGCGTCCCATGTTACGGACTTGGACCGTTGGAAAATGTGCCTCTGGAAATTCTTCAAATGATTCTTTTGCGGCTTGATATTCGATCAATGACTCAGTTCCGACGCGTCAACAGACGAGCAAGGCTGGTTGTAGATCATATCCCACAATACAAGCAAATCGTCCTGCATGCCCCAGCCTCAATCCGAGGATGTCTCAGCCTGAGAAGTGGATTTTCTTTTTCATGCCAAGATCTTTATGATAAACTGCGTACAGCTGAGTGTGACAGCTGTGGTGACTTTGGTGGTTACCTGTACCTGGTCACCTGTCGTCGCGTTTGTTTTCTCTGCTTCACCGAGAAGGCCGATTACCTACCACTCCTTCGAAGTGACGTGATTCGAAAATTTGGACTTCGCTCAGAACACTTAGCAAAGCTTCCCTCCTTCAAGAGTGTTCCTGGTCGTTATTCGTCTCGAGGAATCAAATGTCACCGTCGACTTACTTTATTTGATCATTCTGCTGCGCGTGAGGCAGGAATTTTTGTGCACGGGGATAGCAACTCAATGAAACAATACGCATCAGAGAGTCTTGCCAAGAGAATTGAAATCCATCAATCTCGAAATGCGAGATCCACCGGTGGAGTGAAACCACCTCGACTGCCCAGGTCTGAAGAATCTTTTGACGGGTTTTCGTCTAACCCCATACGATTTATGGGAATCATTCGAGCACCGGTTCTTGACACTCGCACGGCAATTCCACAGTGGGGGTTTCATTGTACTGCTTGCAAACCTCATCATTACGGCCGTCCGCTACACTGGCGCCGAAAATTTACCAAGGACAGCTACCGAAATCATATAAGAGAGTGTGGAGAGATCATTGACGGCAAGCACAAACATGAGTAAACTGATGAATTAAATCAACTTATTTCAGAGTCAACTTGGAGATCTTCCGTCATATGCCACGGAGCTGGTTATTGCCATCGCAAGAGCTGCAGAGCATGACGTTCTCTTTGGGCCTTGCTTGTTTTGTATAAAAACTCGATGACTCCTTCCGTCCATTAACAATATCTCAAAATCTCTCCTATCTGCGCATTTCGTCCTTTCCAGGTTTCACCATATGCCGCGCGCACATATGAACAGAAGGGTCCAATTTTTCCTCTTTCACAGGGGAACACTTGACGTTCGTGCCAAGGCGTTCATCGCATTGTTTAAACTCTTCCATCTTTTTACACCCACATGTATACATTCGGTAGAATTGGGTACACATCTATATGAGATCAGACTCAACTGACGGGAAATGAGAAAAAGAAGGTCAGTGTTATATATACCTTGCGAAGATCTGGGCGGTGATTCCGGGTTTGTTATCTAGATCTTGCTTGACACTAGAGCAGTTTTAGAGTAGGTCTTTTGGCAAATCGTAGATTTCTTATGACTCACCTTGGTCTATATTCACCTTAAAGGTTGGTATGAACAAATAGGGTAATGGAATGTGTTTGGTCCTGTCGACAATGGGCTGGGGGTTTATATATGCCTTGCTTCCCGGGATCTCTTCATGGTCATGGTATGCTTACTCTGCTTCGAAAGCAAAGTCAATGGGAAAGATGTGACACCCTGGGTATTTGGCTAAAGATAGATGGTTGCATCAGGGCCAATCAAATACTTCCACCCCATAAGCGCTTGTCTGGTGACTGGCGATACGCTTCTTTAGCGCTGTTGGCACTTTAGCTTTCTTCGATTTGATCCAATTCCAAATCTAGGAGGATCTTGCGCCTGCCCTTTTTTTTTTTTTGCATGAAGTTTTGTGATCGATGAATGATAGGGGAACCTTATGGGGCTCGTGCGTAGAAATCTTAGTGTTGAAACCAAATTATCCTCGTTCAAGGTTTTAGTGTGGACTATTCAGCTAGGTTGCGTTGTTAGCGAGCTAAGGTTCAGCCAGGGAGCCCGAAAGGCCAATACTAGTACACCTTTCCCCACCGCTTTCCCTGGCGCCAGGGATCGCAGGGCGGTGTTCTCCTGGCTTCTCCAGCTCATGATTCAGGATCCTGAAATATAAATAGCTGTCCATAGATCTCTTTCGAGATTCGAATATCATTATTTCGTCACATTCTAAATTCGCTTTCTCTGTCCAAGGCTTGCCCGACACTATGGCGCTCATTCAAACGAAAGTCGAATTGCTTCAAGCAGAAGTCGATGAAAATGATCAGAGTTTCTTTCGTCTCCTGCTCAATGATCGAAATATAAAATACGTCACTATAAACCCTGGCCTTTACAATGCGGACGATATGTGCTTCGGCCCCTCGCTAGTTTCACTTCTACCCACTCTACCCGATGGAGATTGGAATGATGGACTGGTGACCGAAAATGAAGCGACTGGCCAACCTCATTTTGCCCATGCCATTCGGACCGCTTTCCCTGGCGTTAAGAACACCTGGAATGGAACTTTTGTGGATTATATGGAGATCCTGGTAGGAGAAAAGTTGCGAACGGGCATTTATGAAGTCAAATGCCCCTTGTTCGATGACGTGGTTGTGGCTAAATTCGCTCGCTTCGAATGGGAGATCCCATATCTAGAGAGTGAGACCACGGCTTATCAATGGATCGAGGGCAATGATATCGGTCCCCGGTTCCTTGGCCATCTAACGGAAGATGGCCGTGTGATCGGATTCTTGATGGAACGCATCAAGAATGCCCGGCATGCTGGCCCTCAGGACCTGGAGCCTTGCCGGAAGACATTGTCTCGATTACATCACTTGGGGATCCAACACGGAGATACAAACCGGTTCAACTTTCTCATTCGTGATTCAACGGCTGTTTTGATCGATTTTGACTCGGCACGAAAGTGTAGCGACCAAAAAGCGCTTCTGAAAGAGCTTGAACATTTACCGAAATCACTAGAAGATTCATCACGTCGAGGTGGGGGAGGGCATCTTTGAATAACTCTTCTTGCCTATTGTCGGGGTTTGTCTCAAGAAAGCTACTCATGATATATTCAACTTTGTATTCAGATGATGTGCACTGAAAGCATGGACGTGATACTGTAAGCCAAGTACCACTTGATCTCACCTTTATAATGAAGACCGAGAGAGCCGCATAATATGGTTACTGTGACTGGTAATTCTCTAGATAGTCGTACTGCCACTCCTGCGGGAGTCTCTTTTTCAAGGAGCGATTGACAGCCAGCTGAGAAGTCACGCACGAAGTACCGCTTGAAAACAAAAATGGGGGAGTAACAATGGATCAGAGAAGCCAATGTGTGATTGGTTCCCGACTACTCTTTGCTCCACCTTGGAGAAGTTCCAGACTACTTGGTAACCCTATTGGCTACCCTCCCTCGATTTACAGCCCCGTCGACGAAAGTGGCCGGATATGGTTATGTAGCGTATCTCTTGTCGAGAGTGCCACTAGACCGAAATTGGCACCACCTCACTCACGCCGTGTTTCGAGCACCTTCATCGCTTCTTGACCTGGATGTCAGTTTCGATTTTCTCCCGCTGGCGAAGTACCATAGGGAAGCTAGGGTGAGCCGGCCTCGTTTGGGTAAATCGTTAATAGCTATAGAGGCATTGCGCAAAGGCGCAAGTCTTCTGTTCAAGTTCTATATAGCAAACAAGGAACTGCGCTTATTGCTGCTTTTACCGATATTCACTAGCGTCCTCCACACTGTAGGTCATTGTAAATGCTAAAAAGCTGAGGTATCTAGCGTTCCCTATTGGTCTTGGGTTGCTATTCTGGGAGCAAGCATAGGAAGTGCAATGCGTGGTTAGTCTGCTCCTCGAAAGTTCTACAAGCCTTCGCGAGCCATGTGATAGTCGTCGTCGCTTTCAGTTGGACTTAAGGTGAATCGCAAAAATGATTGGGAGTTCCAAGTGCCGTTGCGAACAAAGAACACCCTGGAAAGCAGAAAAGGAAGGGTTTCTTGCTTGGCGGAAGGTGCTCTTCGGGTAATAATTCCCGGTCCGGAATTCAGCGTTGTACTCTATACTTAGAGTAGTTGCGCCTTCAGACTTGCAAACTTAGTGCAGCTTCACTTCAACACCACACCCAATTTGTTTGTGAGGGCCGAGGTAGTTGAGGGACTGCTGTCACGGCTTACCGTTGATTCTCAATTAATTGATGTCGGTATCTTGATCAGATTAAATGAACTGGTCCAGGAGACATAAAGGCCTGCCTATTGTAAGTTCAACAAATATGAGAGGAAAAACGGAGGTGGTGATACTGTAGCAATTAGAATTCAAGTGTTTAAATGTTTAGACATGGGGCTGTTGAAAGTGGTGAGAAGGTCATCTAGACGCTGTCCTCTCTGAAGAAAAGCCTGGTTGATTGAATAGGATTGGTTAAACAATATTACCTTCTCCACCTACATCTAAGGTCCGTGCATTTTCCTAATACTCTCGCATCCCCCCAGGTATCTGGCCCGAAATTAGTTCGGCCTGGTTGTAAGGACCACCTCCGCTCCATTCCGAGCCCTCGGGCGAGACCGGAGAACTTGGAACTCATAGTATTGTAAACAACAAACGCATTATCAACGTGGATGCCAACTTGCTTCACTCGAAAATTTTCCCACTATGCGGATAGGTCCTGGGAGCGTTATCAAACTTGGTTTGATAGATGAATGCAACCTCCAGCTTCATCTCGGTTATAGAATTTGTGGAATCTGGTCATGGTAAAGAACCACGCAGACATAGTTTGAGCTGGAGAACCGGTATGTCAAAATGTGGTTAGCGTATCTCTTACTGTTGCTGAGAGTGCCACTAGACCAAAACAGGCAGCACAGTGTCTGTTCAGTCACCGCTATTTCCTGCCATTATTCTGCCTCACCAAAAATTCCATTCAGTTGTTCAATTATTCTAACTAATATTTAACGTAATCCACTACCGAGTGACGCACACTACCGAGTGACGCACCCCCTCCCAAAACGCGTCAATTAATATAACCCTCTCTCTTCAACCACCCACTATGCCACCAATTCGTTCTCGATCGTCTAAAGATTCAACCGAGCAAGAGGGTAGGATCTTATTAGCTATCCAAGATTTTAAGAATGAAAAATTCTCTTCAATTCGTGAAGCTGCGCGCTGTTTTAAAGTGCCTGAGGCTACCCTCCGCCGCCGCCTCCGGGGTGTTCAAAACCGCGCGATTTTACGCGCTAACTCACATAAACTGACTGAGCTTGAAGAGCAATCTCTTGAAAAATGGATACTCTCTATGGATCTACGTGGAGCAGCCCCCCGGCCTGCTACTGTACGAGAAATGGCGAATCTTCTTCTTGAAAAGCGCGGATCTAGCCCGGTTCTTTCGGTTGGCGAAAATTGGGTTACAAAATTTGTTAAACGACGTCCTCTTCTCTCCTCTCGTTTCTCGAAACGTTATAACTACGAGCGTGCGAAATGTGAGGATCCAAAAATTATAAAGGAGTGGTTTGATCTTATTCAAAAAACTATCCTACAATTTGGGATCGATCCGGATGACGTTTATAACTTTGATGAGACGGGTTTTGCGATGGGATTAACGGCGACTGCGAAGGTTATTACGAGAAGCGAATACTACGGTCGGCGAGCACTTTTACAACCTGGAAATCGTGAATGGGTGACGGCTATTGAGTGTATAAATGCTACTGGTTGGGCCCTTCCACCGTGTGTGATTTTTAAAGGCAAAGTCTTTATTGAATCCTGGTTTGACGGCCTCCCGGACGATTGGCGATTTGAGGTTAGTCCTAATGGATGGACCTCTGATGAAATTGGACTTCGCTGGTTAAAAAAGCTCTTTATTCCTACCACTTCTATACGTATGAAGGGGGTATATCGGCTTTTGATACTTGACGGCCACGGAAGTCATTTAACCCCGAAGTTCGATGAAATCTGTGAAGAAAACAAAATTATACCGATCTGTATGCCTCCGCATTCCTCTCACCTTTTACAGCCTTTGGATATAGGCTGTTTTGCGGTGTTAAAACGCTCGTACGGCCGGCTGGTTGAAGCAAAAATGCGGGTTGGGATAAATCATATTGATAAACTTGATTTCCTCGAAGCATACCCTCTCGCACGAATTGAAGCTTTTAAATCAGAGACTATTAAAAACAGCTTCGGAGCAGCTGGTTTAGTCCCTTTTACACCGGAGAGAGTGATTTCGAGGCTTGATATTCGTCTTCGAACCCCTACCCCCCTTCTAGCCGGGGTAGTGATTGGGATCCAAAAACACCTTCGAACTATGTGCAATTGCAAAAGCAAGCCTCCTCAATAAAAGCACTACTTCGTACGAGATCAAGGAGCCCCCCTAGCCCGCTCAATTCCGCTATCAACCAGGTTTTAAAAGCCTGCCAGATCACGATGCATTCCGCCGCACTACTAGAGAAAGAAGTGAGCGATTTACGCGCTGAAAACGAGAAGAAAAAGCAAAAGCGAACCCGATCTACAAGGACGATAGTCCACGAAGGGGATCTCTCAGTTCAGGATGTTCGTGAGCTACGTTCAGAGCCATTTGAGGCTCAAGTAGCGCGTATCAACAACTATCGTGAGCAGGTTTCGGAAGGTTTAAGGCCGCCCCCCAGGCTGGACGAGCATGTGGAATATGTAGGAAGCCAGGACATAGGAGAGAGACATGTCCAGATAGATGATGATTTTAGTTTATTTAATTTAATGGCGTTTTGGTTGAGATAAATGCATTTGAATTCAGGAAGTTGGGTGGGGGTGCGTCACTCGGTAGTGTGCGTCACTCGGTAGTGGATTACGTTAGACCATTGTTATGGACCTATCAGGCACCAACCAGGCCAAGGGGCTCCACTGCACAAATGGGCCATCAAGAGCTAATCGATCAATCTGTCAGCAGGACACGTGATCTTGCTCACTGAGTAGGAGCATGACTCACCCTGAGTCGGACTAAAAACCAACGCATATGTGCCTGGCTATACCAGCAAAACGACCAGCAGGTTAAGGATAGCAGTCACGTGACACATTGGGAGTATATGCCTGCACGGAGGTAGGATCTACTCCACGGAGCCTGTCAACCCCCAGAAACGAAGGATATATAAGGACACTCCCTCATGTACTTAGTTCAGTTCTTCGTCTTCAATCATACATTGTTACTTGTGACTACCTTTGAGACTTGACTCGATTAACTGTGTTATAACCTGACAACCACTACGAGCAGACCAATACCCCGGTATAGATCTACTCGGCGCTCTACCTGGCATCTATTCCTCGATACCCCTTCTAAGGACTTAGGCTGCAGTAAGGCCTAGTACGGCAACAGCTCGGAGACGACGGACAGATCGTTGACGTTGGCGAACCCGCGGCGTATTAAGGTAACTATACCCGGAACCCGTCCATTAGACTTAGTAATAGCCTGTATCCAACGTGGCATACTCTCTGATAGACCTTCTCGGATACTAAAGTCAAGTTGCTGCCCGGCCCATCTCTAAAACACGTTGGAATATCAACGTTGGGGATCGAGCCAGAGCAATGACGTCATTTAACCTTATCGGTGGTGATCAGTGGGGCTCGGTGGAGATTTAGGACTCAAAATAGCCTATATGCCCTCAAGAATGCAAGGACTTAACATATCACCGCTAATGCAGGCCAACTCGAACACTACTAATTCAGAACATAACCAGTTCAGCGAAGTTGAGTGTTGAGGTCGGCTTGTCAAAAGATGAGGCATACAATCCGTTGTAGCTAGGATACTTGGCTGGGCTTTAATTAAGCATTAGTGAGTGGTAGTCAACGATGGAACGACATAGTCAATGGATCGGGGGGAAATTTGAGGTATATGATGAGAAGCTATTTAGCGCAAACTTTTTGAGGTTGATGGATCTTGGGGAAGGTGAGGAGATGGTTGTTCTACCAGATAAGATATATCTCCGTTCAGAATATTATGCATACGTGCTGATATTCCTTTCAATTCCAAAGAAAAGTGCGGTCTAGAGAGTGGGTAAGAATACTGGATAAAGGATCTTTTTCGCGGGTATCAGCAATGAAGAATGAGGGCATAAATATTGAAATATGAGGCATCTAATGCGGCGGATATAACCCCTGGGGTACTGTATCTACACAAGCTTCAAGTGAAGGTAATGAAGGTCTTTTTTTGATGTTAGTGGTTATCTCTTCGGCATTTTTGATATATTTATGCGAGCTCCTTGGTTCTATGGTACAATTTGCCATCAACCTGCTCAAAACTGTTGATACTGCCAGAGACCACCAGGTCCAAGCCAGGCTTGCCCCTATAAATACCTCGTAGACGTCGGCCCTCCTGGCATTTTCTAACTAATGATCATTGCAGGTTGTGTCAGCGAACGAAGTTCGGTTTGCCCTATGCACAGATCCTATTCCTTACTAGGGACTTAACTACTCAGATAGGTAAGGTACGTCTTTTTCCTTTTCCATGAAGTCCCTTGGAATGCTTGCATGGTATCTAACCACAGAGCCTAGAGCATACCGAAGCGTGTTTCGTCAAACGGAGGGACAGCGAGAGAGGTAAGCGTACTCTCTATTTCAAACGAAATTTCGCTGACTACTAGCTTCGTTGTGCACCTTCCTCACAGCGATGTCGCACAACATAGTTATCCTTCGAAGCAAACGGCCTTTATTGGAGGACGGAGTGCGGGCCTTGCGAGAGATGCAATTGAGATAATGATCTCGCTACGGACACTGTACTTGCTGAGTATTTCGAAGGAGGACCGAATTTATCTATGTACTGACGAGGCCCACGTAGGTACCATCGAGCCGGCGTATATTTTTGGAACAGACACTGAAATCAACTGAGGCCAAAGAACGTTAATGCCTGAGGCACCAATAGACTCCTAGTCTAGGGGTGACTAAGCTGGGATCCTCCATGACAGTCCATTCCAATCCCTATTCTGTTGTCTGTTGACTTCAATTTGCATCATTCGATTATCTGCTGAATACTTTTTCAACAAGGGATGGAGGAAACAATCGCCAAATCACGACGTCAGCTTGAAGAACAACAAAGGCTCCGAGAAGCCGCAGAACGGTGACTCCAACCCAACACACTATTTGGCCTTCTCGGTCGCTGCCACATCTCTTTGTCTCAAAGCGATCCGAGTTGAGGGGAATGCGACGACCCAGTTCACCGTAAACCTTGCGTCATTTCTCGGGGAAATACTTCTACCGGCCGCCGTGATCGGCTGACATCAGCCTCCTGGATCAAGCACCTACCCATCGAGACCTGTCGCGATTGTCTCAAGCTATTTCCCCCTCCGACACATCGATGGCCGACAACATCTCGCCAGATTACAAGGCTCTTTTTCTGCAGGCGGAAAAGAGACGCAAAGAGGCCGAAGAGCAACAAAGACAGGCCGAAGAGCGACAGAAGCAGGCCGAAGATGAAGGAAGACGAGAGAAAAGGAGGCGGGAGCAGGAAGAGGAGAGACGCAAGCAAGCAGAAGAGCGCACCCAACCGACCACTTTCGTGGAATTCTTGCGCCATTCCCATGGCTTGCTCTCCCGACCACTGAGAGTCGAGACACCATCTCGCTCGACTACCGGGAAAATACCCCTTCCCACGGGGAAATATTGCCCGACACGGTTGGAACATTGGACAGACTGCCCAGCACGATTGTCGGAGCTCTACAGTTCCGTCTACAGATACCTGCAGTTGTCACCGGGGGGGCCGCCGCGTTTGTTCCCATCTTTGTCTGAGCTAGAAGGATTAGGCCGACTACTGGGTCGTAAGCCTATAAGCAGCGAGCAAGAACTGGAGGCTTATGAGCGGTTTGCCGTGGAGGAACACGTCTACGATATAATAACAAAGTTGTGCAAACTACTCGCTGCTCGCGACGAGTTCGGCCTCGGCGATGGAATCCAGTTCAGCAATCATACGAATTCCCTAAACGAGAACGAAGCTATTGAAGCAGATACAAGCCAACCGTCAAGTGTACACAACCCGAGACCTGATCAGTTCTGCATCCATCGTGTCGACGGCAACACTACCACTCTCCTCACATCTGTCGAGTATAAGCCGCCCCACAAGCTTTCCGTCTCCACCCTCCGTCTGGGTCTCCGACCAATGGACTTATGGAAGGATATGGTCAAATCAAACAAAATACCGACAAACCAGGAAGCGAAGTTGAGGTACAATGCAGAGCGACTTGCCTGCTCCACTCTTGTCCAGGAATATCACGTGATGATTCAGGAGGGACTCGAGTATTCCTATGTGACTAATGGGATTGCGCGTGTCCTACTCCATGTTCCACGTGATACACCTAGCACGCTTTATTACTTTTTCTGTGATCCCAACAGCGAAGTCAACCCAGAAGATGAATATTATTCTCAGCTACTGAAGACTTCTGTTGCAAGAACACTATGTCTGTGCTTGATGGCCTTTCGCTCACCTACTCGTGGCCAGGAATGGCGAAATTCCACACGATCAGAGCTCCCTCTTTGGACGACCAGTTTCGACCACACTCGTTCTCAGATTCCCAAAGCAGAACTGCAACAGACTCTTCCTCACTCCGATAGTACAGCAATGGAGTACACGAGTCCGGAATCCAGTTCATCTTACGAACCACCGTCATCTCCGCCGGTTCCTCCAACAGCAGCAGGTCGCCGAGTGTCTACAAGGTCTCAGGCCAGCTGTGCACCGTCGGGTGTACAGCATCGCTCGCAGTCGCCAGACTCATCAGGCTCCGATTCAAACCAAGCAACAGGCCGGAAACGGGGCTTTAGCCAAGTTACATCCTCCCCATATGCCCAACGAGCAGGTCGTCAACAGGACCCGGGGAGTAATCAAGGCACCCAGGCCCGATATCGCGATGCGCAATTTTGCTCCCAGCGATGCTTAGTCGGGTTGCAGACTGGCGGTGTTCTAGATGACTGTTGTCCAAATGTGATGCTCCATCGTCGAAGCAAGGACGACCTTCATCATCCCATTACCCCAGAAGATTTGGTGCGTTTGCTAAAGGCACAACTGGACGAAAACATTGACAGATGCACACCCCTTGGAGGTTGCGGGGCGTACGGTGCGCCGTTCAAACTGGCCTGTACTATATACGGTTATACTGTCGTCGGAAAAGGAACCACTTCGGGACTGTGGAAAGAAGTCTCTCGCGAAGCGCAGGTATATCAGATTCTGCGGAAGGCCCAAGGGTCTGCTGTGCCTGTTTTCCTGGGTACGATCGACTTGGCGAAAATTTATTTCCTTCATGGGGCTGGAGAGATTCGTCACATGCTCGTCATGGGCTGGGGAGGCGAAAGTACAGCATCGATGGAGCTGACACCGTCGCTCCACCGGGAGATTCGCAGATCAAACAAAGAAATCAAAGCCTTGGGAATCATTCACAAAGATTTGCGACGTGACAATGTTCTTTGGAACGAAGAGCTTGGGCGGGCGTTGATCATCGACTTTCACTGCTCCACATTGAAAAGTCGACCGACTTTGCAGCGGCCACGAGCCGTAAAACGACGATTATGTCAACCAGAGATAGGAGATCCAAAACGTCTTCATGTGACGTGAGGCAGTGTGCTTATTTTATTGGATTAGCAACACAATTGTGCATGATAATGAAGCATGAAGCATCTCCGGCCCGCATCCGCATGAATCAGTCAGGGTTTCCATCTATTATTATTCTTGATGCCCGCTTTTCCAATGCACCTACATCGCCTCTGATGATATATGATTATAGATGCGTTGACAATCACGAATTGATCATCCAATTCTGGCTCTCGGACTTAACTTTTCTGTGATGCTATGAATCACATGGAAACCTTGATTCAACTATGAAGCTTCAGGACCGATATTATAGACTGTCGTGTACTAACCGAAAATATTGCGATAAGCGCCCAACCGCTCGACAACCTCGACGAATGAGATTATCCACATGACTTTCCCAGGTATGCTGTTAGACATACATTCCATCAGCAGGCCTCTCTCTGCCAAACTCCTTTGAAAATTTCTTATTTGATTCGGCGGCTAACTTCAAGCATTTGTAGTTCACCTGTTTGACGTCAGCCTCAGCGAGAGCGTGTGCAATTGCTGCGACGTTTTTGATCTGGTTCATGATTGGTCAGCAAGTGAGATGTTCAGTGCCACTCGGACACCCACCTCTCGTCCATTCAGAGCTAAAGACTCCAATCGTCGGAGTTCGTGCTCCTCAACAATAGCAGGTCCTTGCATCGTACATGCCTTGGACAGAAAAGTTGACCAGAGATCTCTGCGAAACTCTCTCGTTAAATTCTCATACTCAATGATCAAATGGATCCGGCTGAGAATTGCGTCATCAAACTGGATACCCCGATTTGAAGTCAAGAAAAGAATTCCTTGATAATATTCCAGCTTTCGGAGGGAAATGGTCACAAGGCGATTGTGGGCATCGTGGTAAGATGTACGCTGCTCCATGAACGCGTCTGCCTCATCCAAGAGAAGCACGGTATTAAAGTGTTTGGCGATCTTGAATACTGTTTCAAGTTGTTGCTCAAGCGCATTGGAATCCCCGTGGTTGACAACAAGTTCGCCTGCAGATATCTGGAAAAATCAGTGACGCCAAAATCAGCCGAGCTGGATGGTTCATACCGAATAGAGGGGGAGTTTGAAATACTCCGAGGTTGCTTCAACCGTGAAAGTCTTTCCGACTCCCGGTGGGCCACTAGCACGAGTTAGGATGGGAAGTCTTGATAGTATAGACGGTTTGCCGATATACTTCAGAAGAATGTTGAATCCTTGGCCCTTTCCATCAATTACGTCGTCGAACGGTATCGTCGGTATCATCCCTAGGCGGGTTTTCGCCAATGACAAGAGGATAGTCTTAGTCTCTGAGGGGATCTTCAGGCAGTCGAACGACTCAGGGGACCAATCCACGTCCCTAAGAGCACTAACTGCGCACTCCACTGGAATCACATTAGCCGGACACCAAACCATTGTCAGTCGTGTCACATACAGAACATTTTCTCCTTGAAACTGAAACAGCAAACTGTTGGGCAGGCGACCAGTAAATCGGCCTCGCTCAGCCTTTGGGTATCTACACCGTCTCCTCGCATTTTCTCCTTCTCTCGCTCACGGTCCTCCATGAGCATTGCACCAATGTCAAAGACTGCAATCCCAACCTTATCCTTGACCCCAATGTCGCGGAGTGACGGTCGGGAGTAGTTTGGCTGCATTTCATAGAAAAATGCGGCGTCCACTGCCACTCGACCGTTGATATTGACTTTGATAGCCTTCCCCTTGTTCATAAAGAATGCGTTGCCTTTACAGTGCCGAACGTGTGAGCCGGCAAAATCCCGAAACTTTTGACCCTTCTCGATCAGGTCTTTCCGGACTTGCTCGTGACTTGTATAGTGGCAGAGAGGGAAGGCCTCAAGGCTCTCGATCGGCTTTGATCCTCGGAACTTGGCCACTCGCAGAAAGATACCGGCCTCGCCGAACTTGACTCCGTTATAATCAAGAAATCGGCACTCGAGATTCAACCACGTCTCGTCATTTTGTGTTATCTCTTCGCCCGCGTCGAATACGACACATCGCGGCTCTTTTGTGCCAATGCATGTGGTATAAACATGGCAACCAGGCTTAAAAAGCGCCCAAAGAAGGTCATATATAATATGACCGTGCTGCAACATTGATTCGAGACGCTGCAAAGTAGAAGTATATGCGTGCTTGAGGTGATCGATGAGCAAGAGGAGATGCTCCGCATGTGCCGACTCATGGTCCGAATTGCTATCCATATTCTCCGCACATCTGTCGAGCTCTGGGAGGAAATGAAAAAGGAAATTTTGCTCGATCTAAATCCACGTCAGCGTGCTCCTTGATGATAATACTGCCTCAATTACCGATGGCTTGTCCTCCATCAGGCTAACGGCCTTGATGTCGTGCAGCACGTCTCGCAGGATGTCGCGTAGGCCTTCCGACTTGATATCTATGAATGGAACTACCTCCTCGGACGTTCGGTCTGATCATACTATTAGTAGGTTTTCGGTCTGGCATGCAAAGTTGTTACGTACCAACACGTTCACGGACAACGAATGCATACTCAGCGTAGTCGTCCAGGTCATTGCTAGTCTCTGTTGGCTCGGCTATCTTGTATTTACATGCCTCTTTGTCCCAGCTAGACCCGTGTCAGCTATCTGAAAAAGTGGAAGGGGTTGTTGGCTGGTGGCTCATACGTTTCCATAACTGTTTTAAATTGGGATTTTGATGCCCATTTCTCAAACGACTTGAAATCATCCGGTGTGGTACAGATCGGACTTTCGAGATCAATCTCGTCTATTGCCTGAACATTCTCTTCCTGTTCATTGCTGGCAGAAGAAGACCGAGCAGGCCTAGTTGCCAGGGAGAGTTCAGCTGACCCACATTCATCGTGGGTGAGCTTGACCATCAACCGCTTCAGTCGAACTATGTCGAGGCCTGGTGGGGATTGGTCCTGGGAGACGGGAGTGTTTGGAGGTTCTTCGTCGGCAAGATCGAGCAGCGCGTTCTCAAGAAACACACCAAAGAGAAGCATCAGATCCTTCAAGGTGGCAGGAGGCATAGTCGACCCCTTCGTTGGGCTATCGGGTGGCGTCAAGCCTTGGTGACTGTCAGAGGAAGTTTTTTTCAATGCCATATTGTGCGACTAATGACTGAGACTAGAAACCAGCAGAAGCTAACTTGGTTTTCGAAAAGGTTGTGAAATCGATAACAAAAGTTGATGTATATATCAATGAAAGATTCGTGGAACGGATGGAGCTGCTTTCTTTTATATCTCCGGTCGCCCTCTCTCAATCTTAGATCGCCTCATCCTGTGGTAGAGGTACATGCTGCGAGTGTATGAAATTAGATGTATGAGGGGGTCACAAGTGAGAATGATTGGATTGGAATTTCTATAAATGATTTGTGGAAGATGAGGGGAAGATTGAGTGGAAGATTGGGTGGAAGATTGAGTGGAAGATTGAGTGGAAGATTGAGTGGAAGATTGAATGGAAGATTGAGTGGAAGATTGAGTGGAAGATTGAGTGGAGGATTAAGTGGAAGATTGAGTGGAAGATTGAGTGGAGGATTAAGTGGAGGATCATTTGGCTTAGAAGGCTAAGCGAAGCAGATTATCAAGTTGAAAGAAAGCGGCCAAGAAACAAATGGGAAGCGGACCGATAGCACGACAGATCTATAAGTTGGCCTTAATTCATAGCGCTCACTAATGTCACCGATGGGCTAGAATGATCTCGGATAAAGCTACGGGAGAATGTAACCCCGCTGCCCCTCCTTCCCCCGTCGCCGCAATGATATCGTCGGGCAGCAACTGCTCGGATATATTAATCAAGTATGACAGCTTTTGGTATCCCAGAATGTGAGTGAAAATTATCCGAAATCAAAGCTTTGAGAAGAAGATGTCACGTTGCTCTCATGATGCTCATCACCTTGGAAGTCTGGTCTCAAAGTGCCAAGTCAGCCCTCTATTGTCGACCACGTTATCGTTAAGGAAAGGAAGATAGGGCACAATGAGTTCAACAGAGTGAATTGAAGAAATCAAGGGGAGTCAAAATGATGGCCACCACGTACCATCGTGACGCTGGTCGGATAAACCTTGCCCTAAATCACTGCTGGAAACATCATCCGGCAATTCTCGACTCGCCGTGTGTATATTTGATATAGAAACGTTTGCATCTCTTCCCGAAGAGGCATTCAAGAAATTCATGTCAAACTCATTCGAGCTGTCAATGGTCACTTCTTCCGCAAGCTCGTTGGGGGCTAATAACGTCTCGACTTCACTATGTGCATGGAAATGACTTTGAAGGTACGGCGCATGCCCCGAGAATGGAAGACTCGAACGACAGTGCTGGCTGGATAGAAACGGATGGGCTGGCGCGGGTCTATCCAAAGGTATCTGTGAATAGATACGATCGTGGGAACCGGGTGCCCGGAACGGTTTGAAATGTGGTTTTTTTAGCAGGCGGACGATAATGGATGACGTCGTCCAGATTGATCGGTGCCATGCCGCGAGAAAGATTCAGACGCAATGCATCAGAATAGAAGAAAAGGAACTATAAACAGATAGTCAGCCTCCTTCTCGGTCCCAGTGAGGACTTCCAACGACCCTTTATACTTGCCTACCTTCCCCTGCCTCTTCTGAGCGCTTTGGGAAGGTCGAATGGACAAGAGTCGTGAGACAAAGCGCAGCCTGCCAATACGAGGATCCACCAACCCATCCACAACGGAATTCACAAAGGAGTCACGAGCAAGGCCGACACTGCATGCGGCATTTCTCCCATTGGACCAAAGCGTTTCATATTCGGATAAGTTCACGGTCTGCCCTGCTGCGCCTTGCCAGAAGAGGACTATAGCGAAGGGATCGTCTCCGAAAGGGTGCTTAGAGTGGGCATCAGCGTCCAGTCGGGTGAGACATCATCATGCGCACGGCGGTGCCGACCCTCCCAGGAATCTCCGATAGTCCAGATTCCTCGGTCTTCTTTGCTGCGCCTCGCTAGAACAGTGAAATTGCGGCAAGATCGTCCACGGAAGATCACTTGGCGCAGACACTAGCGTCCAGGAAAATGATAACCCATCATCCGTTAAGTGACGCTAGCCTATTCAAGGCCACTAAAAGTCGAAGCCCTCACAAAAAAGAATCCGGAAATGAGACATTCTTCGTCATGGGCGGGGGCGTAAGAGCAGCAAGTGCCAATGGATGCATGGGTGTGGCGAGAGCTTGTGATCAGCACTAGCTCAGAGAGCGCCGCTTCACAATCGTGCTCGACCGACCAGGTCGTAAATCGAATCTCCTCGCAAGTCAAGGCTCTCTCCCCGGGCCGATCGTAGAAGGCTGCGCCGTTGCAGCGGGCAAAACAAGCACATACCGAAGAAACAGGGACCAGAGGGTAGGCATGTAATCTGTCGCCCAAGTCAAATCACAGGGTTGCAGCGCAGCGGTCTAATTTGAGGATCAGGGCGACCAGGGCCGATGGATGGATCCATCTACAGCGAGTCGAGTGGAGAAAAGGCGCGCAGGCGATGACGAGGAACTCAGCTGAAACAGGGAGGCGCAGGGGGAAGGGTGCCGTGCGATCCGGAATTACGTATCATTTCACGGCTGGGCATGACGGGAGAGAAAAGAGTGCAGTCAGTCAAAGAGAGGAGGATGATCGAGCGACGCACTGGAAGTTATATAGTCCAAAGGGTGAGACTGGCAGGCGGTCGGAGATGGCAGATGCCAGTTTGGGGATAGCCCAGGGCGCCGAACTACTTCGGGAGTTGCTAAACCAGATCCGAGTCCGCTAAACAGAACAGGAGCGGGCTGTGCTTCTGCCATTTTGGGAAAAGCGTAGACGCCAAACCGAATTTGGATAGACCAAACCCAAACGGGGCGGACGCCAAACCCGATCGAGGGGGCGGCCGAATCCGGCCGCGCCGGCACAAATGCTTTTTGTACTCTATTATCATAATCAGGAATGGGAAATATTTGGAAATTCTAGTCAATAGATATATATCCTTAATATATTAGCATAATAACTACGTCGATAAAATACTGATTTTTTTTAGTGTATAAGCTGTATCTGGACCCGGGTCTTCTACCTTCATGAACCATGATCATTGACCAGTACAAATCGTTCAAACTACCTGTTCTTGCTTTAAAAAAAGCACTTGGAGATATGACTATCCATGTGTTATTATTGCTACCTTTATATGCCTAAATGGTTCTGAGTATTCTCTGTTTAGGTGTATAGATCACTCTACAGACCGAATTAAGCAATGATGATATACAAATATATATTCTAGAGTTTTCGGGGTTTTATCCTTCATCTACATTTTGGACTATATTGAGCTTAGAGCTTCTACACTTTGAACCATACACTATATCCTACTTAGTCCTCAATATTGTTGAATATCACTAGTTAAGTATAATTTCTGACCGCAGTCAGAAATCTGGTCTTTGACCAAGGTCAGAAATTATAGGTGGAAGCTTACGCACTGTTTACAGCAGTGCTCATAGTAGTACAATATATAATAGTAATTTCTGACCGAAGCTAGAAATCTGGTCTTTGACTAAGGTCAGAAACTTAGTCTATAGAATGGTTCAATACTAACTGAACTAAAAGTAACCTTTTACCTAGGGACTAGCGTAAGTTGAAATATTTCGAGGGAAATGAAGTGACAACGAGCTGGGAATGGGCCGGGAGTGGGCTTTTGATAGGCTTTCAGTGGGGCTTTCGGGCTTTTTACGGGTTATTAATGGGCTTTACGAGCTTTTTTCGAGCTTTATGGGCTTTTTTCGAGCCGGCCCCACTTATTATAGATAATTCAACTAATCATCTACTAGTATTATTACCCTCTATTTTGAGCTATCGATTATTGATTCAACTAGTCAAGTAATACCTCTAGGTGGTAGAGCTTCTGGTAATGTATCGACCCTCTTATGTATTCTCAAAAGCCCTTGCTGTGTCAGGTTTTTTAACTCTACGATGTCCCAAAGTCAGCAGTCCGAGTTTGCATCATCACAATTCGGAGGTGACTACGAGAACCTACCCTACCTTATACCCTCTAATTACCCAGCTACGCCCTCGACAAGCCAACAGACTTTTGATGTATCTGTGCCGGCTTTTCTTCGACCGGACGACCCTCCCTTACTCCCACAGCTTGAACGATTTGAACGTGTTGGACCTGATCGGAAAAGGTCATACTTCTTGTATGACAGAATGAATCACCAAGAGTGGGTAGAGTGGTGGTTACAAACCGATTATGGATCAAAGGGCAAAGTCGCATGGCACTCAAATCATCTTTCACATGTCTGGGAGCACTTTACCCAGGTAGCCCATAGCAGCAATGGCAGCCCAAAGGTTATGTGTAAGCATTGCTCTGCGATCCTTGAGCATCCCTATACAGCCAAAAAAGATATAAACGGGAAGGATGCGCGTCATGGTACAACTACTATGACTAGGCATCTCAGGAATTCTGCCTGTAAAAGGGCTGTAAGTGGAGGTCAGCAACGAGGGGGACTCGATAAGTTTATTCAGTCAACAGTATGGATATCCCTTTAATACGATTCGTACCACTAATTGAAATAGGATAATACTGCCCGAGAGGTTTTCTCTGAGGCAGCTTAGGAGGACAATCTATTACAGTTTCTTACGATCAATCGACTTCCCTTTCACCTCATCGAACATCCAACGTTTCGACGGATAATTTCACAAGCACACTCGGCCCCAAGCCCCCCATCTATCCCCTCTGCTGATACAGTTCGACGTCGACTATCTGCTCGTGTTAAGGAACGTCAAGATTCTATACTCAAACTGCTTCCGGCAGATGCGAAAATCTCAATTGCGTTGGATTGCTGGACTTCACCATTCGGACAAGCATTTATGGCTATCACTGGCTATTTTGTTGATATTGACTGGTCCTACCGGGAGGTGCTTCTTGGGTTTAAACCCCTCGAAGGTACTCACACTGGTGCTAATCTAAGTGGTGTCCTCTTGGAGATACTTACTGATCACAACATCCAGGATCGTGTGTTTGGATTAACCACGGATAATGCATCGAATAACAAGACCCTCGTTGACTCGCTTCAACAGGCCTTGTCGAGCAATGTTCATATTATCCGAATACCCTGTCTGGCACATGTTATCCAATTGAGTCTGAACCAACTTCTTGATCGCTTGAAAGCAGTCCCTCAGAATGATATAACTGAGACCAGATGGTCTGATCGCCAATCAATACTCGCGAAAGCAAATGCCCAAAGCAAAAATCGCAGTATATCTCATACTTTGAACAAGGTACGGTATCTTGCTGTTTATATCCGGGCTAGTCCCCAACGTCGCGAAGCTTTTGTTAGTCTTCAGCCCTCAGAGCAGGCACTTATGCCACTTCAGGATGTGAAGGCTAGGTGGAACTCAACGTTTCTTATGCTTCGCCGGGCAAAGAGGCTCCGTGATTTCCTTGGTACATTCTGTACAGACTACAATTGCGAGGAGATGGCACTTAACAACGACGAATGGCGTCAGATCGATTACCTTCTTTGTCTCACAAAGCCATTCTATGAATACACTCTTGCGCTTTCAAAGACTCGAGATGTGACTGCACATCTAGTATTCCAGATCTACAACATATTGTTTGAGCACCTTGAGAAGTCTATCAAGCAGCTTCAACGAAAGCGTGTCCCATGGAAACAACAGATGCTTTCCTCCCTTGAGGCTGGCCGATTGAAGCTTGATGAGTACTATTCGCAGACAGATCATGATCGTGATCACCTTTATGCGATTAGTACTATGCTAGCGCCAGATAACAGGTTCCAATTCTTTCTCTCCGATGATTGGACGAAGGAATGGCGTGATAAAATCGAGCCTCATTCCAAGATACTCTCTTACCTTACCAAGAGCGTCATACTACTAGTCAAGGCCTACCAGTCTCCTCTCCTGGATCAAGGCCAAGCACAGCTCTTCATAATCTGCTTCGCCGAAAGAAACCCAAAGCGAAGCCGGTTGGTGACGAGATAACCCAGTATCTTGATGGTGGTAAGTTATGCTCTTCTTCTAGTCTTATTTCGATGAATATCCGTCACTAATTATATATAGATATCGTTGATTCTGAGCCACTGCCCTTTTGGCGAGAGAACCAGAGCCGTTTTCCTGCGATTGCTTTACTTGTGCGGGACATTCTTGCAATTCCAGCAACTGGTGCAGGTGTGGAACGATTATTCAACACTGCTCGCGATATTTGCCATTATCGCCGCGGTCGTATGAAGGCTGAGACCATTGAAGAGTTAATGCTATTCCTTTGTACATCAAGATTTGACCTTGAATTACATAAGGCAAAAGAGCTTGAACGATTCTTCTCTTTGAATGAGATCGAAGCATTGAGCGAGGAAAAGGACGATAGGCTTGATGATGTTGAAATTGAACAGATTAGTGATACAGAAGAACAGCCAGAGAGCTTAGGTGGTTTGATTGATGTTGATGATGATAATACTGGTGATGATGATGCTGGCGATCCTCCATTGCCAAGTTATACTACTCAGCCACGTATGTCAGGGAGGAAAAGGAAGCATATAGAGGATGATATGTATCAGTCTCATTAGTTCACACTTGATTTAATCATAATATATTGATATATGCTTAAACGAATCAATGATTTGTTGAATTTAAAGTGAACGATGTAATCGAAATACTCAAAAATACTGGGAATTTCTGCATTATTTGTGCAGTCACGAGAAATTAGTATGTTTGCACTGTTTAGTCGTAGGGGGGGGGCTCGTCGGGCCCCCCCCCCCCCCCCCCCCCCCCCTTCGAGCTATGGGCCTAAACCAAAAGCCCGAAGCCCCCTGCGAGCTTTAGGAATAGGCCCGAAACCCGACCCTTTTGAGGGTCGAGTCGGGTCGGGTTTCGGGCTTTTCGAGCTTTGCGGAAGTCTATTCGTAGGATATAGGATTTCGAGCGACCATTATAATCGTGCGGTTAGTCTGGGAACGGGGAACCATGGTATTTCGTATGATATAGAGTTTCTAGCGATCATTATAATCGTGCGGCTAGTCTAGGAGTAACGGGAAACCGTGGTCACAATTGCATAAAGGGCTTAGGAGTAGCGGAGAACTGTAGATTGTCTACGATCCCGCAGGAGTGGCAGAGCAGGGACGTACTCGAGAGTAGGGACGCACTGGAAAGTAGGGACGCACTGGAGAGTAGGGACGCACTGGAGAGTAGGGACGCACTGGAGAGTAAGGACACACTGGAAAGTAGGGACGCACTGGAGAGTAAGGACACACTGGAGAGTAGGGACCCATTGGACAGTAGGGACGCACTGGGGGGTGGGGCAATGGGCGCGACACAAGGTTTAGTGTCGCGCTCTTCCTTTTCATCCGTGTATTCGCATGCCCTCTAAGGAGACAATGAGAATTTCTTGGTAGAGCTATGTAGAGTATCATGGAAGTGATAACATGAAAGGACGTGGGCAACAGATTATTTTCAGCTAGCTCATTTCAAGAGTGATGGTCACTTGGTCCTGCCCGAAAGAAGGCTCCGTCTGGAAGAGGGCTGCTCCGTGGGAGTAGAAGTGAACCAATCACACATTGTCTGTCTTTCCATAGACTTTCTAGATCCAATGAAAGCTACTGCAGAGATCCGCTCCTACAGCAAGCTGATGAGCCAATGAAATCAACCCTCACTGGACAGGTTGACAGTCTGACTTTATCACCGTCCACGTGCCCGGTCGCCTATAGGCTCGTTTTTCAGGGCAAATGCGTGCGCAGCGCGCCC
This sequence comes from Penicillium vulpinum, assembly GCF_028829585.1. Taxonomy (NCBI): domain Eukaryota; kingdom Fungi; phylum Ascomycota; class Eurotiomycetes; order Eurotiales; family Aspergillaceae; genus Penicillium; species Penicillium vulpinum. Next base: position 4,832,510 of record NW_026643241.1, read on the forward strand.
CCAGCCTGGGGGGTAGAGGGGTACTAGGGAATGCACGTGACGCATGTGGGCTCAGGAAGAGAAAGTAACCACAATCTATTTAGCCAATGGCAGTAATTGAACGCCCGTACTTTTTTACCCAAGATTAATATCGTTTTTCTTTCACCAGCCGCCGTTTAATTCATTTTATCACCATCTTCACTATCAACACATCAACACATCAACATAACGCTGATCGGCCTTCATCATTCACAATTTGACTGTTCAACAAATCAACCTCAAAGCAGTCGACACGGCTAACTTACACAAAATGGGAAGATTGTACAGTCTGAATCATGATCCCAACGTGTTGACTTCGAGTCATGCCATCCACGCCCTCGCTGGTTTGTCTGTGCGTTGAGGACATTTCTCGACTCGAAAAAAATTGCGGCCCACCGTCCATGAGCGACCTCAATATCTATTTTCAGAACTTCAAGCACAAATTCCGACGGTCTTCAAAGGCCCTGTGTGGTCAGGCATATGCTAGATGGGCTGTTTGACATCCACCTCAAAAATAATGATTTTGAGTTGACACCTTGATATGCATTAAATTGTTGCATTTTTGCCTTATGAGGTAGATGAGACGGACACCCAAAAGAAGGCGAATCTCTGTGAACTCTTGCTTTGGCCTGGATGGTGCTATTTTTGCGAGTCGCTGGGGTTGATTTGATTGGCTCATATCCCCGCCCTCAAGGGTGTCAATGCCTAGAACATTCGAAATGGGATTCCTAGTATGGAGTTCCGGTTTGAACCTCCAAGAAATCAAACTTCCCTCCTGTTCTCATCTCTCGCTATGGATGGTACTGTTTCGGGCCTGGCAGCCCAGAAGATTCGGGAGTCGTTTGCAATTTGTGGAGTTGAAAGCAGTGAGGAGCTTCTTAGGTCACTTACCGCCCATGCTGTCGAACATCGTGAGCGAGCCCCCGCCAAGTGCTAAGCCATATCGGGACATTGACAATTTTTCTAGTTCGCGAAGCCCAACTCAGGACCGAGAGAGGCAGCGGGTCCGAGCCTAACTCTCAGCTGAAGGAAAAGACGATCGAAACACCTCTCACTCCTCCACATGACAAACGTGGATCTGAGCGCCTTCTGAAACAGGCTGTAACGGAAGGCCGAACGACTTACAATGATATGGCTGGCAGAGGGGAGCGAAAAAGGAAGAAGAGAAACAACGGTCATGGCTTGAAGTTGATGGACCAGCATCCTGGAGCATCTGCGAGTTGTGAAAGTGGGATATCTAGCGACAAGGCTCCCCAAAAAAATCTGTCGCCTCAAACGTGCCAAACGGTAAGACACTACTGCTTCAAATCCATGATTGATGAAATAAGGGACTTATGATTCACTTTTTGCCTCAGGTCGATGACGCTAATCCTCAGAGTTTACCGACACCCCGCGATAGCTCCTTGCCATCATATATGAATTCAGCCTACGAAATGAAGGTCATAACAACGATAATCATGGAATGCGTCAAATCGAACTCCGCTATAGCGAAGTACGGGCAACACACCAGCACAGCTATGGTAACAACTAAGCTGGAGAAGACACAGGATTATGTCAACGAGTTGTCCAAATACAGTTATGATCAAGCAATCAAGACCATTCGAAGGGACACTGCTTTAAACGCTGGCAGAGCAATACAGACCAACTACAACGAAACCATCTTTTGGCCAATCATCCTTAAATGCGCCGCTCTGATAGATCCTGCAACACTGCCCCCCGCGAAAGGCCCGATCGATGGATTTTCAATGGCGGAAAAAGCTGCTACAAGGAGATTCATGGAGGACATCGGGCATAGCTTGGGCCCCGAGAATCAGCGACAATATCGTACATTCTGGAAGAATATATATGAAATGCGTGAGGCTGGCGCTCACAAAATTCTTCTTTACCGCTCGAAAGAATTCGACAGCTTTTGCAGAACCTATCCTAAAACAGCGGAAATCTCATTTGTGAACAAAGTTTTAGAGTGGGAAAAGCAGTATCACCCTCACATCCAGCAATTAGAAACGCGGATCTTATCACTGAGCACAGGTGACTTGAAACGGGTAAGCTATCTCAACGATCCTCACGTGCGAGGATTATTGAAAGTGCCAGAAACCTCGTGGAATAGTGCTTCGAATGAGTGGGCTTCTCTCGCTGAAGAGGAAACTTTCAAACAGTGCGCCGCGGAGTCTGTTTGTGCCGATAATCTAGGCATTAGACACGGCGATGAATTGGTGTATGAAGGTGGGACCGATAAGTCCGCATTCGTCACCCTTTTGCCCAAAGACAACGGGTCTTTGTTTGTCTCGTCTATTGTACCCATTTGCGAAGGAGACTTCTTAGGCATATTTGCTGGCATAATCCGTTTCTCGGAGGAGTTTAGTGAAACTCATGGTATCTCCGGTCCCACCAGGAGACTTTGGCTTGACTATTCTCAGGTCACAGGGGTACTGAACCAGATGCATGTATCTGAGCCCGGTGGCAATGCAAACGTGTGCCTTCTCTGGGAGGCATTCTGTGGCAACGTTGAGACACAGTCTTGCATTTCCTGGCAAGTCTCTGTCAAAGCCACCAAGCAAACCATGCCGTTTGATCCTATCATTCGTGCAGCTGCTCAGCAAGAGCAATTCGATCTGCATATGTCACCTGACAATGCCCAAAAAGGCTTTCTCGGAAATTGTATCAACTCATAATCAGGTGCCGGCTTACATTTGAGACGCGTTTCATTTAACGGCAGCCAAGGAAAATCTAGGGGTTTAACACAGGAGATTTGTCATTCATATACTTTCTCTTGTGTTTTTGTAGTCTGAATTTTAAATCCCCGCACGGGGTTAGGAACTTCTCCACCTTGGAGTAGGAAGACCGAGTAGCCAGGCTAGCCAATGATATCTCGAATTTGCCAGCCCTGTTTGGGTTGGTAATCAGGTCTCCGTGAGCCTCCATATTGTAGTCCTCTTCCATACGGAGCCTTCTTCCATACGGAGCCTTCTTCCATACGGAGATCTCTTCCTTATGGAGCCTTCTTCCTTATGTAGAATTCATCATTGGACCGCCAATCACAGCTATATTCTCGTAAATTAAATTAAACTATTGGGATAATGGTTGCATGAAATCCCTGACCGAGGATAGGAAAAACAAAGGTTCTTTTTGGTGAGAGTTCCACTTCGGTCTTATGACTTCATATAGGTTGTTGCGGTGTATCTTTGCCAACCTGCTGTAGATCCTGGTCTGTCACTAGCATCGGGGCTGGATAGTAGGAGTTCTTGATAGGTCAGTCATCTTTTCATCAGAGCCATAGTTTGAGACATACTAATTGTGAGCTGAGGAAAGCCCAGAATCTCGAAGTATCCGCTGATAAAATATGTACCTGGCCCGTCTCTCGGATACGAATTCCCACGCACACATCTGCGCTGCACATCCTACTATATTCGCATGCCTTTTTCATCAGACTTGTTTTGCGGCGGCATTGTTTTTGCCGCATCAATTTTCTTTTCGAAGTGGTATCCTTGGACTTGGTAGCCTTGATAGCGGCCATTGGGCACGTTGCCTTTATATCTGGGGGTATTTAGGGAGTAGAGAAACCTGTATAGAAAAATATAGATAGAGGGGACTCTTATAAGACTTAGGTCCGCTAATAAGAAAGGGCTCAATAAACATAAATGTTATTGCACAAAGGGGAGCCATCAATCATGGAACGCGAAAAGACCACGATATTCAAAGACCACGATATTCCTCAAATTATTACACGCAAATTGGTCCTTTATATGTTGAACTCATAAAGGCGGCCCCCGCAAGACTTGAAGGGCAATCACCAGTGTTATTTGCGGTCCTCAAATGGGTGCGGAAACGGGAAAGCAACCGTATTTCAAGAGCAAGTTTCCCTTGGAAGGCCGAGAATAAAAGAATGTGGAAGTGGCTATATATTATATTTATCTCGTAGGCGCTTATGCTTACGTATCTTGTTCGCATTGCGCTTTCTGACCCAAAACCCAATGGGTTAAACCCAATAACCCAATAATAACCCATTTAAACACATTTGCATAAAAATTCATAAAATTCATGAAATCCAAGTCTTGGCATTTTTAAATATACTTTTTTAATAGTATAAAATGCTTTTTATATAAATTTGTTTTTGTTTTGAAATTGAGTTACTATGCTAGATATATATATATATATTCAAATCTTTGAATTTCAACCATATAAATTTTTTGTTTGTTTTGTTTGCACTATATTGGGGCCCCAATGGGTTACCCAATGGGTTTTGGGTTATAACTAATAACCCAAAACCCATCGTTGGGTCGAAGCAATGGACCCAAAACCCACTTTGGGTTGGGCTGGGTTGGGTTGGGTCCGGGTTAGAATGGGTTGTGCCGAAGTCTACAGAGAATTATGTGAAGGTCTCAGTTCTTCAGCAAGCTCTGGCTGCCCGGGATGAAACTGAGGCCTTCCTAAACGGCCCATTGGACTTTTAAAACCTCCAAATGAAGTACGGCTGAATATTGTGAACATTTACGTGATATTTGGGCAGTTGGACTGGAAGCAAGGCTTGTTTTTGCCGGCCCTACAACGGATTATGCGGATGAAGAGTCATTAGAATCTTTTCTGGCGTGGATCGACAACCAAAGAGCCATGTGATACTTTCTCAGAGAATAAGAAATTGCTACATAGCAGGGCGGTCTATGTAGAAACTGCTACATAGGAGGGAAGTCTATATAGAAACTGCTACATAGGAGGGAAGTCTATATAGAAACTGCTACATAGGAGGGAAGTCTATATAGAAACTGCTACATAGGAAGGAAGTCTATATAGAAACTGATAGCACTCTAGAAGCGTAGCGAATCGTCGGGGCTTCCTAGAGGCGGTCAGCAGAATGCACAAAAGAGCCCAATACAAATAGCGACTACGAACATAAACGCATTTGAGCCTTCGAGCCTTTAATGAGACACAAGATGTAAATAAACTTCCGGCACAGCTTTCAAATGACATATCACACTAAGTAGGAAGCTCGTGGGCGTTAAGCCGAGTTGTGGTGTCCAAGCATGAGGAAGAGAAGCTCGCGACCAATGGTCGACTTGTAAAGGAGAAGAACCTTCTATAGATGGCATCCTAGGTGCTCATGAGATACCCATTTCAGGACACGCATAGACCTATCATTCTGGGCCTGGGCTGGTTTTGAGATGGTCTAGGGCGACCACGAATTGCCAGACGCCGTTCAGTGAGGATTGCGTTCATTGGCTTATCATCTTGCTGTAGGAGCGGGTCTCTGCAGTGGCTTTCATTGGACGACAGTGCACGCTGCGGACGCTAGACCCGCGTTCTCGTTTCAGAGCCTCGGTGGGCGCTTATATACAGCCACTCAAACCGTCCCACGATGAAGAAGGCGGTATCGAAGGGTGTTTTTTTGGCCCGCTCTCTGTCTGATCTGACTCTTTATCTCGGTCACCCCACCTTCTACTTCCCGCTAACCGTCTCCTCCCCCCTTCCTCTCAACACACTATATGACTATGTCTGCTCCCCCCTTCAGACCCATTCGGCCTCCAATAACAACCAACAAAGAAGCAGTAGTTGATCAATTTCAAAATGAAGCATCAAAACAAGATACGAAGACAGTCCACTGTCTGCAAAGAATGTCAGCGTCGGCGGACAAAGGTAGGGAATATTATAATAGTATAGATCTTCTACTTACTTTTCGTTAAAATAGTGCAGTGGTGGAAATCCGTGCTCGGAATGCAGAAAACGCGACTGTATCTGCGATGTCAATGAGAGCTCTGACAAACGACGCAAACTCTACTTAAGTATGATGGAAGAAGAACTTAAGTACCATCAACAATTTATGGACGGGTTTCTTAAGGCAATACGGACTTCTAATGATGCTGATGTCCACCACATTATCGATGTTGTGCGGTCGGGATCATCAACCAGTGAGATACAGACTGCAGTGAATCGCGTTCTTACGGATAATCGTTCTTCTTACAATGACGTCCCCGGGGGAGGTCCGTTAAGGGGCTGGCCTAAGAGGAAGGCTTCTAAATCGGCTACGTCGGATTATCTTATAGCCCAGCTGCTGGATCCAAGCGAAATTCAAAGTGATGGCGACTCAGCCCAGCAACCTGTGTCCGTACCCCACGAGCTGTCGCGTAGTACCAAGGAATATCTCGAGAAGTCTGAGAATCTAGAAATGCTTTGCGAATGAGGAACTTCTAGACGATGTTCGCTTTCAGATGTTTTACGACGCCGGATCCACTTTGGCGCTATTCATCTAAAAGAACAGTCACCTCAACTGCAACTGGAAGTATCCTTGCTACATAAGATGGCGTTCCGGCGCCATGCTATTGATGTGCATCATGTGCGCAGTCAGTCGCTGGCGTTGCTCGAATTCAGTACAGGAACTTCAAAGACAAGAATAAGCAGGCCATGATCTCCTGAGCCGCAGTCAAGTAGGGAGATCCGGATAAATATAGGTATACACTGTCTGCCTCGTCGGGGCAGCACATGCAACGCTATCGCCTAGTTGCATCACTATCACGACTTGATTCCCAATCGTGTAATGTAGCTTGGAAGATTGCGATCGCACCAGTGTCCAATTATTTCCCGAGGCTGAGTCCGTCACCGTTGGATCTCAGGTATATAAAGGGCCTCCTTCCCCCAGCCGGTTGTATGCTCTGACATTCTCTTTTCCTCTTCCCAAGCTTGTATCGACTTTCCTCCCCTGAGAGTGGCGACAAAGATCACGATGGCAAGCCCCTCCGACACGATTATTATCACCGATGACGAGGAATTGCCAAGCCTCGAGCCAGGTAGCTCACGACCTCGGAGGGTCCCTCGCCTTGATTACTGTTATCGAGATTTTGAGAGTATGATCGTCGAATCAGTCGCTGATGAGACGGATACGATACCATCACGCAAACGCAAAAGAACCGAAACGAAAGAGCCGTCAACTTTGGTACCAGTTCCCCATAAGACCTTGTCGTCCTTAACTAACAATGGGCCAGGAAAACGCCGTTGAGGAGCTCCGGGGGGCGGTTAGCCATAAAATGCAACGGCTACAAGACAAAAATCGCATCCTTCGAGATGAACTTCGCCAGGAGAGGGAGAGGCACCAAAAGACGCAAGAGGAACTTTCCCAGCAAAGAGAAAAGCATATCTTAGAGTGCAAGATCTGTTATATGCAGCCAGATCGCTGGGTGCTCATTCTATGTGGACACATGGTGTGCAGGCCATGCGCAGGAAGTCTTGGAACAATGGAGAAGTGTCCTATCTGCCGGGTACCAATCACGGGATATATCGGATGCTACCCTTTTGCAGGATAAAGCATATATATATCGTGTTGCAGGTCTAGTTCAATGACTGAAAGTCTATAATCAACGCACACCCAAGCTTGACGCCAAGTGATATCTTCTACGGACTCGACTACCAATAGGCTCAAATTTCTACTGGCTGCTCCCCTGGGAAACCGTTGTGGCCGTTTTATCTCTACCCCAGTATACGACGAATAAATGCACCTGAGATCTAGATCAAAATACTTGTGACCCATATAGACCGTAGTCAGAAGACCGAAGGCCCTTGCGGTTACTAGGGTGGTCGCCAGTTGACAGTTTGAAAGCCTACCTAGACTCAGAGCTGTGGACGTACGTCTAATGTGGGTCTGCATCCATAGCCTTCGGTACTTGGCCTGGAGTCAACTGTCCTGGATCACGGGGCCTAGAACCAAGGCCTTGCCGTCGCAGCTCCTCAACCACGGACGCACATCTCCAGGCCTGGGACCTGCCTGGACATGTTTCTATAGATTTATTACATAGTTGGCTTCGGGTCACTCGATGTGTGTCTAGCTTGGACAGCGAACCATACAGGCCAGGAGACGCTGTTTCTAGATCTTTAGGGCCCTCAAAGCACCCCAAGGTAGGGTTACCAAAACACGGGTATCCAAAAATACAGTATCAGAGAAATCCAAGAAGAGGACCGGTTGCTGCGCCGGATGGTTCAAAATTTTGCGTCGTGATTGAATCTCATCCCCTCGGCCCGTCATCTTCATGTCTAAAATTAAATCAGTACAGTAGTCTATTCCATGTGGTTTGTTTGGTGCTGCGGCTGAGGACAACATGTTTAGTCATCTCATTGGAAGCCAATCATCGACCCGATGTGGAGCCTTACCTATTAAGGCCGCAGAGCCCGCTTCGTTTGTATCCTTTTTAACCCCCCTGAAAGATTTTGGTACCGATGAAATCCATTGATTTGAATAGTATGGAGCTGCTGCCTACCGAAATCCTTTTATATTTATTCTTAAACGTCGTCGGAATCCTAGTTACTGTTGGTTACCTTTCAAAGTAGAAAACGATATCATTGCTTAGCCAGAAGACTTCTGAGATAGGATCTATGATCAATCTATTGACATCTGAATTACACCCGAATATACAAGCAAAAATGATTATCCACGCTCTTGATAGTAAGATAATGCAACTTGCCAGTTATTCGCCATATGCATCTAGTGACTCACCAGTATATCCTCGAAATACATCTGGACTCAAGCACCGGGACAATAGGAATGTTATATCACCAGCAACTTCTGTCCCGACTAACTATATCATTAAATGACCTTGAACCTCGATCATTCCCCGAAGCTCATATGAAAGTTCACGGGCAGACCTTGAGAGAAACTCTTAGTGGTCAACTGTACGGTACAATTCAATAATAGCACCCAAGGAGGAAACAGACAAAGTTGAGGGCCTGCAGTCGAGATTTGAGGTCTCTTCCATGATAGTGATTTGTTCGCGTGATGAGACGCACGAAAAGTTAATAGGTATACAGAGATGAGTAAAAGAGGAAGGCAGTCGAATTCATTATGACCCATCAATCAAAAGGTCGAAACAACTACGATGGGATTTTATTCCGGTGACTCTAAATAATCGGGACACATAAGGTACGCTTTAGTGAAATAGTCACCAGCTATGGCTCCGCCAAGTGTGTCCAAGTAGAGAAATAAAGAAATGGCGCAAGGCCCTCGAAGATCGGAAGAGTAGAATCTGACGCTCATGTTCGAAGGCCATGGACATCCTCGGCATGCCTCCGCAAGTGCATCTCGTGCAGGACGGACAAATTGCAGAAATTGCATGTCCGGTCCGTCAAATGGGATGTCCTGAAATGCCTCTTCACTCCATTATAGTCGGAGTATGTCTTGGGGCATTGGAAGCATGCGAACGTTTGCTCTGCATTCGGGATATGTTCCCGGCCAGTGGTACGTTCATTCTCCCACGACGTAGTCGGCGGCGTATCAGGTTTTATCTTTCGAGCTGGCGGAGAGGGAACTGCATCGTCATTGTCGGACGGTGCAGAGCGCTTCCGTCCTCCCCGAAGGGGCCCACCCTCCTGAAAGCCGTACAAATATTTGGCAGAATCCAGTATCACACCCAATTAAGAAGGCGGTAGGGTTAATGCCAGAAATTGCAGGCAGGGAGGGGTGAGATTAGCCAAAGGGGAGGTGAGTTTATCAATCCCCTATAAAAAATACGTTTTAGTACTAACATCAACGATGAAATTTCTATGATAAACGATAAACCAACGTAATGAACAACGTTATATGAATAATATCCAGCGAAACAGATGCAAAACAGAAGATAATATGAAAAACAAATGATAAATTTTGCATTTAGTGAATCTGACACCCTTGGGAAATCCATAGACCCAATTCATCGCCATTTCGCCTCAAAATACCCCTTTTCTTTTCTGATGTACGCCTGTGTACTTGGAGAGGTAGAGGGTCCCTTGTTAGTGGAATTGGATTAAATCACTCATACCAGATCACTTTAGTGATATTGGGAGATACTGAGCTTCAGCAATCATTGCTAGACTTGTTTAGGTATTGGTTCTTTTCTATTTTTGACCTTTAAAGGAGATAACTCTTTCGCTTCTGACCTCCTATCATTCCTCGTTTCACAAACCTTCCCAATTCCCCTGCTTGTCCTCAAGACAGTAGCAGTGGGTATTCAGAGAATTCAGGCGCTCGCAGTTCGCAGCGATATATAAACCGAATGTTTCGATAGCTTTCATCGGGTTCACCAGAGTCAAATGATAGTGGGAGCCCGCCCACGTCATAGTACGGAAAGCATAGCCTTGAGCGTTCTAATAAATGAGCACCTTGAACGTCAACATAGAGCAAATGTGCAGTGCCAATTCATAGCCGCCGCTTCTTGTATATCAAGGCTGGCTCCAAAAATTTGATATGACGTTTAACCCGTGGGGAACAGTAGCAATTCCTTTTCGGGGGCCAGGAAGCAACCAAATGGTCTGCACGACCAAAGTGGGAATTGGCTTGTTGATCATCGAGGAGCTCTTGCACCGACTTTGGAAAGCCGCCAATCCTTTGGAAGAACGAAGAACCGGCAATCCCAATTGATGTCATTTCATGAAGTCCATTGATTGAAAATCCCACCTTTTTGCGGTAGTATCCACATACGCGGCAACCATCATCATCATCAACGTCCCCAAGGCGTTGGCCACGGGCCGTTTCAAACATTGCGCCTGGAAATTCCACCATGACCAGTTTCACTAGGTCCCTAGAATATGATCGGGAGCACAGAACTGAGCCTTTACAGAAAAACGCTCCTTGGCTTTTGATTGGCAACTCATCGAGTTCAAAGAAGAAAAAAGCGGTCGCCAAGATAGTTCTCACTAGTTCAGTCGGAACAGTAAAATGCATCTTGGACATCTCTTCTAATTTGCTCACATCGTCCAACCGAGGAAGTGGTTCAGGCAACTCGTGATTCAGCCGAAAGATGTTTGATCTTTCCACATCTGGCACGAAATTGAGTGCCTCATGGAATCCTTGCTCGCCATCCATACATGGAGAGGACATCGTCGCTCGGATCATACGAGGGATAGCACTGTCTTGCAATATACCAATAGCACGCTCAATTGGCTTAGCGGCAGAAGAAAATGAGCCCGTTCCCACTGACAAGAGTAGATCATGGGTTTTCGCAGAGGGCCAGATGACTACTGACTCCTTGAGCGCAATTGCCAGAGGATTGTTGGCTCGGACTCCGCCATCCTGTAGCGCACCAAAGCCTGGGAGGGATTTTGATCGGAAAAAGCTGCATGTCATTAGTCACCGTCTTCAAAGCTACTGGGACACTTACAAAGGAGCTGCGACGCTGCAATGAGCTCTATTGGTATTGTTCATCAGCAAAGTTCTTCGTTTGTTCCAAATCAAATTGATAACAGTTCAACTCAACTCACACTTTCCAGACGTGAGGATTCTCATCCGCCATCTTAGGGATAAGGAACTCATATGCTGCATTCACTTCTCGCTGGCCCATTCCACGATAATTTGCCAAGACACAAGCCTTTCCATCAGAAGTACGACTCGTGATAATAGCGACTCGGCAACCAGTGGAGCTTGTCGTCGTGACATCGAACATTCGGCGTTGGGGGTCGATCACTCTTTGCAAGGCATCCTCTAGTCTTTCCGAGTCGTACTGACAATCAGCTAAAAGGCACGCCAGGCTTTTTATCCATGTAGCGCACCGGGATATCGAGGATTTTGGTGCATGTTTAGGAGGCGATCCGAAAATCATCCGAGCAAAAGCCGGAAATTTGGCGCAACTCTCCTCTGCAGATAGGCCATTCAATATCATATCTACCGCCAAAAGCGCCCCTTTTTTTTACGGATCAGAGTCTTTCAATCACAGGTGCATTCTTTACTGTCACGGATGCTCTTACCAACACTTGTCCCGGCAAATAAATCGGCGATGTGTGCTATCGATATTCCGCCAATCCGCCTTTCTAGTGCTCGCAGAAGCCCTAATTGAACGATACCACGAACCCCTCCCCCATCTAGACTTAACACAATTGGCCCCTTGGTTGGTGGAAGTTGACGAATCGTGAGATTCACTGCCTTATCACAGATAGGGCATTTCGGTAGGTCGATATGGTACTCCGTACGGGGACTTTTAGTTCCGTATATTACAACGCAGTTATCACAAATTGCATGCCTGCAAGGCAGCATATGCTCTGGTGGTCCACACATACAAGCAAAGCAAGTTGTTGTTGAATGCAAACCCCCCATCGGCGATGGAACTGAACTAGCGATTCGTGACGAATGTCTGCTGAGACCTTGGACCTCAATTGAACAAAGCCCCCGATGAAGCGGCACAAAACTTTATTGCAAACTATTTCAGCGTCTCCCCCTTCCCAGGCTTTCCAACAATGTACCCGATAAAGGGCGTTGAAAACCATATTCGGCTCGAAAACTAAGATGATTTAAATCATTAGTGACAAACCATACAAAGATTGTAAGGGGTGACAGAGTAAGCTATAGGCAGAGATAGCTTACGATGCATCTCAGGCGGATAAGCATCCAGAAGGAGAGCCGAGGCGATGAAGTTGTAAAGCTCATCCTCAGGGCAAGCAGAACTTGCAAATTGAGTTTTTAGCTCTACAAAACAACTGACCATTGCTGGTTTCCTTTTATAACCCTCTCGTGCCACCATAAGACAGTCAAGGTTGGCTGGGCTTGAACTTCCCATCCGAAGTTGAAGACCTCGGCCCCAGAGTGCGTTGAGATGTACGGCTGAGAATGAGAGGCATTTCTCTTTCTGTAATGATCGAATCTCTTGGATTTGCTCAAGAACTAGGCTTCTCAATGGGTCGAATGCAATGAATGGAGACAATTCTGACCGGTCACGGATATCCAGAACTGTGATCCTGTGCTGCCCTAACCATGCATTGGGTAATTCAAAGCCATTATCTGCGTCATGCGCCTCGGGTTGAGAGTTGCCTGACAGCACAATAACAACACGCATCATACTGTGGATATGTGAAGTTCCAATTGATAGGGTCCCAATAGGTGCATCTAGCAGCTGTTGTACATTTCGTATCTCAGAGACGGTGTCGACAAAAAAACAAAGAACTTGTGTCCATGGCAAAATCTTGTGTCTAATCACCTCTTGTTGAAGGTCTGCTAGACGTTGAGACTCCCCAAGGGCGAGAGGATATCGTCGATGTCTGTCTCCAGACCACCTAAGTAAGCAACTGTCACCCACCCCAGCTTGACTAAAAGGATTACTCTCGGCAAATATGACAGGATGCTCAGTATGTGCAGTTGCTGTACTAAGGTGCGCTCGAATAAGCCCAGCAGGTCCCTTGCGTGTGACATTATTGTGAGGAAACAAAGCTTGAAGGGCTTTGATGCGATTTCCATTGCCAGCAAAATAGACAAGAGAGGGGTATTGCGAGTTGGGGTGGCTCATTCCCTGGACAATTTCTTCAAATCGCCCCGTGTCTACCAAAGAACTGCCGGTGGTATTAGAGAGTATATCGAGCCACGCCGCCATAATGATCCCCTGCGCGTTGCAAGTAATATGACTTCCTGAGAGCGTTGGTGCTTTTATATTATTTGTTTCCGGTATCTTCAATTTTGTGCAAGGATTTCCTGCCATCAATTACTTGATGACTCCGTGTGACAGCTCTGTTATAGCGATAAGTGAGTTGGCCCTCACATTCTTCCACTAGAAATCAGACTCTCGCCGTTATCAGTGGGTGTGTAAGTTATATGAGGTAATTTAATCTGATATCCCGTCTCTAATATCAATACTGATGGTATTTTCCTCTAGTCAAACGTCCTCTCGGTTTAGTGCGAGAATTAAACTTCTGATTACATAGCAGCTACCAACAACTTGAGCTCTCACTTTAGTGGCCGGCTTGCTGAAAGATCCTCTTCAATTTTTGCGGTATTTCTTTGATTCACAATGGAAAAATGAGGGCAATTTATCCTTACCAGAGATGCCACAACAGCTAATATAAATAAGTTGCATCGCCCCTTCGTCTACCGTTATATTTTCATACGTCGGATCATATTGTGTGCTATGCAGTCTGGTATATTAGAGATTGTGAGAAAGCAAGCGGGGCATGCTCAACCTGATACAGCTAATGATTAGGCCTCTGCAAAGCCCATAAATGGGCTGGAGACCCATAGGGCCCCCATCAAAGCCCATTTTGCTGCATAAATTTCATCTTGGCAAACATAAAGTAGCTGATTAATGACTGTATTTTACGCATGTTCCAACCTGTATACTCAGTAGCATTCAAATGTTTAATTATCATGGTAGCAAGTAGGAATTATATGAATATAACACTAATTCTAGTATCATTAATCAAATAAAATCATTTGAATCACCTCTTTCTATAAATTTACTTGTAAATTTGTAAAGAAAGAAGAAGATAAAGAAGATAAAGAATATGATGTCATGTACTATGCTTGTATGGGTAGAAATTAGAACTTTCCATTGAATTACACTCGAGGCAGAGAGTGGGTCTAAACGATCTGGCAAAGGTGATCATTTCTCTTTGCAACTCTCATGTCTAACTCAGATCAGAGGATTAATCGATTGTAGCAGTGCAATCAGTGGCTTACCGTACAGTTATCTGCTTACTCACGAACGCTTATGTCTCTTTACAGCGTGATAATCAGCCTGTTAGCTATAGCTTCCCCATGCTGCTTTGTGACACCATCTTGGGATAGGCTAACACGCAAGAATGTGACCAGGCTCTTCAGTGTAATCTTTCGCCTTGAGGGTATGACCAACACTCCTTTTCACAATGATTGCAACCAATATGAAATGCCTTACGTCTGGGAAAAGACTCCCTTGTATGCTCCCACCCCTGGCTTTTTGGACCGCGAATACACACCGTCAATAATCTGCCCTTTATCGGACCCCGACGATATCAATGATGAACGTTCTTCTTCCTTGTATGAATATCCGTCTCACCAACAGGTTGGACGTGGTGAGGGAAATGCATGGGATGAACAGTCTACAGACTGTATTCACTGCCAAATTGAGCGGAAGGTTAAACTGAATAACCGAGTTCTGGTGAAAGATACGAAACAAAACTTGACAGTGCGTCCCAGCTCTTACTGGGAAGAGATGAAAACGGACGCTAGTATAATTATACGACGGAAGATAGCTCGCACCCGGCGGGGGAGACTTGATGATACTGTTATGGTCTTATCGGTCAACTCCCAACGGAATATAAATAACATTTCGAGGGTACTAGTGTTGATTGGCAGGATATAGAGAAACAGCTACTGGCGTGGACCTATCTTTTTCATCGTGGCAAGACGATCCGGCTTCAGATAGCTATTACCTATATAGATGACAGCGGGTCTCTTCCTTCCAGCACTGACAAGAGAGGAAAATCATCCGTGACTAAGCGAATGCTCGCCGAACGAGACGCTTAGATTGACGCCGAGCATGCCTCGGGTCATGACCCAGTCTGGCGAGATGTGTATCGTATCATGCGATGCCCGGGGCCTCCGTGCCGCCATAAAGGGCAATATTGCTGGCAAGATCTAGAGGGCAAGAAGTATTATAGATTGAGAACACAACATTCAAAGGACCTTATCAGATATGTGGAAGAGGGTGGACTGCTCGATACTCATGATGATGTTCCCGACACCTTTCGTGAGCAGCTTTATAAGGAGGAAAATCAGCGCCTCGAAAAGAAGAAAAGCTCGAATAACTCTTTAAGCTATTCTATGTGCCCTCCGATCAATATCATCAACAATATTCTGCCGGTGGCGTTATCTTAAATACCATTGTCCACTTCGCCTGCCTATAAAGGTGTGCTTGCTAAACGTAACTTTGTTGAACCAATCACGATTCACGGATTCCTTGATATAGCTGTGAACGAATATACGGAATGGCAGCAGTCACGGGTAACCAACGAGATATTCAGGGATAATATCAACAAAGCACGCAATGTGACCCTTGAGAACAGTCTCGATCTTATGCAGATTTATAAGGACCAAGACTCAAGTTTCTTCGTTACGCATAGTGTGAAGATAGTAGCTGCCCGACGGTTCGTAGGTAACATCGGCCTTTGGGTGAAAAGTTGTGGGGAGATCACTTACTATAATTAAGTAAATAGAAGTCATAAATAGAAGATGGCACAATGATCTCAATTCTGTTGATTCGCGAGCCGTAAGAGAGGCGTCTCTCTCAACACATTTTTCCAGGCCACTAACGTATCTTTTGGGGAATAAGCTGGTTACCGGCTACATCAATTGTAGGTCAATAGGTTTTAATATCATAATAGCTGATTAGTGCAGCCGAGTCATTTCGAACATCGAAGACCTTGGGGATATCGGGTGATCCCAATAGACCTAGAAGATTCTAGCCTTTATAAGAAGCTACTGGTACTGTAAGAAGGCCCTCTATTGCAGGCTATATATATCTACCAGATAATCTAGAGATCAAATTCATCCCTATAATTCACTAGTATCGTTCGCACCTCGTGAAGTCGGAAGTTTTTGCGGTTCCGGAAGTAACGGAAGAGGAAAGATACAACCAGTTGTTTCATTAGGCGAAGACCCTTCTTGAATATCCCGTGAACCACTATTTTCCGAGTCAGAAAATTGACAAAAACAAGAAATTCTGGTCAGTTCTGACTTACAAAGAGTACCTTTCATTGTTATACAATGCCTGGCAGATCCTCTGCTGTTCTTCTTTATCACGACCAGAGTCAAAACCGACTGCTTTCAAAAGCATGTCGCTAAAACGGTATTCTTGAAAAAATAGACTGGCAAATTCCAACGGTCTCGGATAAAATCCTGCTGATGCCCAGTCCAGTAAACAGATACGGCCATCGTCCAACCAGATAACATTTCGGGGGGCTATGTCTAAATGACAGAGCACGAGTGGGGTAGGATCAAAATGAACCTTGCTATCTCCGGGGAAAAGCCGGCTGTTAAACCATTTATTCACTTGCTGAACATTGCTAATGGTCAGATCATTTGTATCTGGCCAGAGCAAGCCAATTGAAGGGCCACCATATAGGCTACCAGCCCTATCGTAGGTAATAGAGTGAAAATAGTCAAGAATGCGGGCGAGTTTTTTAATGTGAGAGTCTGAAAGAGGATCGATAATTTTGCCCCGAATATAATCCGATATTATATAGCCCCAACCCTCATCGTCCACAAAAAAAGTATAAACCGAAGGGACTGTAACGATATCTGGATCAAGTATACCGTATACTTTTTGCTGATTCTTTGCCTCATGGGAGGTAACAAACGGGCCGAACTTGACCACCAAGTCGCAATCTGGTAGCTTGGCGACCTGGTTACCAGACCTCAAGCCTCCAATAAGCTGATCCTCTGGACAAGAACGGCAAAAGTCAATGATCGACTGGTGATTGTCGAATTGACCAGACATGGTAGCGTTAGATATTAGAAGGCGAGGTAGAGTAAGGGATAGAAAACGATCGATAGCCTCGATCACTCTAACGTATATGATCTACCGGCTCGGATAATAGATAATCCGATGTCTTATAACCCCTCCAAAATGATAGCTAGCTGAGCAATGTAGTTGTACTGCCTTCCCTCCCCTGTTCCTGACTCAACTTTGAATTGAAGAAAAATGGTGAATCTAATTCAAAATCAAGTTCTAGCAGATACCCGGCCTATTAGTCATATAAGAGTTGTGGTTTACACTGGTGCTGCAACAGATGGGTCGGACAACTATTGCTCGATTTATCTCCTTCTTCGGGCCGGTGGATCAGTGCGTGTGAATATAGTGACAGAGTATAGAGAAATAGATAGGCGTCTTAAATGGTCAAATCCCGTATATCTCCTCACCAATTCGGCGATACGGCACTGGGACTATCCGGTTACTATAGCTATTGAGGTTCGATATATCGCTGATACAATTTACCGAAATTTCCGCCATCAATATCAGTTCTCCGGTGGAGGATCTGGCTGTCGTTTTTGGGTGTGAGTATACCTCTACTTGAAGTCAATTAATTATCGCCATGAATATCAATATAGTCGCACTATCGTGTACGACATCGAAAGCCGTCAATATATTGCCGCGGGAACATCAAATGACTTGTGGCGACACCTACAATACCTGTACCGCCGGGAGAGGGATCCTTTGCAAGTAAATTGGGTCCAGGGGACATTTATTACTCCTTAAAAATGGTCTTCTATATATATACTCAAACCACCAGTCTGAATTGGAGGGAATAGTCAGAGCTCTTGGCTTATCTAAGGACCATTTTAGGACCGTCACTTTGAAAGCCTATGATATTTTTGACTGTTAATATAGCAGTCCAAAATAGCGAAGCCAAGCGGTAATTCATGTCCATGGTCAAGGTGGCTTTGAACTACACTTAGTCCTGAAACTGGTGCAACCAGCCTCACTATGCTGGCCACTTCAATACATATACTATATACGATAAATTACAGGGGGATATCACAACAATAAGAGATGATTGGGACTTTCTATTGATATATAATGCCTATTAAGTAGTAAGTAGTCATTTAATAGAGTGAACAGAATTTTTATAATGTGGTGGTCGAGATATATATATTTTCTGGCCTCTGTCGATATAATTTTCGATACTGTAACAATGCCTTGATTCAATTTCTTTGCAATTGATATATGATCTTGAAAGGCCTTATCGACAGTTATCGACAGTTATCGACAAACAATCAAAGAAAATAGGAAGGGGGGTTTTCAGACATATTGTTGTAGTTTATCTTATTTCAGTGTTTTTGAGGTGGCCAGCTCGCTTGTCCAGCTCGTATATGAAATACGTTAACTATGACCTGTTTAACGGCAAACTGAACTCATTATTGATTGGGTGTACAATCCTGCGGTCCCGGCAGGTTTACTTAGGCCGCTATACCTAAGTGATTATATAGGAGTATTTAACCGTTAGGCCAAAAGATCATAGGGACAATCGGAATCCCCTATTGTCACTGCAGCGGTATACCCTAGACTCCGCCACAGGTGGGCGAGTTCCGGGTCACGTGCGTATTGCTTTGCTTAGCGCCACGAGGTGGCTGATATATACACTCAGGGAGGGGCAGCTGGGCAATTTTCAGCCAAATCCTAGATTGCGCCTGATTTTAGTCCATATTTGAATCTTACAACCTTTAATACTGGTTTTATGCCATTTTAACGTTTGTCCACCGAAACCACGGAGCGCCCAGGGTCACTCAAAATCTCGGTTCACCAAGCTACGAAGCATCCCGCAAAGAGAAACTACTTTATAAGAATTCTAGCGAGTATAGCGGACTCTGCCTCTGCAAGATCCTTGGTATGTCGGTAATTACAGCCCTCTATAGGGTAATGATCTAATGCAGGATCTTGAAAGAAACCTATATTGCTTGAAATACGACCTTATTAGATTCCAAACATAAGCTGGTGAAAAAATAGTTGAGACAAAGGGTAGTGGCGCAATTATCCTTCCAAGAAATGTTGGAGTCTGGATTGCCGGGGGAAAGTCAAGAGATATTGAACGAGACTGAGGGTTCGATGATTGTTGAAGAGGGTCCTGCATATATCTTGTTTGCTAAATTGACCCCTGTATAGTGTCCAAGTCGCAATTTAATTAGTCCACGATGTGGTTGTGCTCTCCATATGTACATTGTGACGCAATCTGTGACTTCGGAAATATAGTGATATTTTTCCCATCTTCGCAACTCGCTGTTGTCTATACCCTCACATATAGCAGCGCCAAATGCTGATTGTATACCGTAGAAAGACGCACCACGCAACGTAAAGTAAACGAAATCTGTAGGTGAAGCCTATCCGATTATCACACCCAGATTCGTCCACGAAAATAAGGTGATGTGAACCAAACTCCGAAATGAGATGACATTAATCGTCACGTAGGTTTACATTTCGTTCTTTGGCCTTTTGTCGGGCAGCCTTCTTTGACCATCCTGTTCGATATAGGGTATAGCTGATCGTGGATTTGGGTATAGGGGTGCCGAATTCATCCAGCAAAAATAGTTCCATCTCCTGGAGGTAAGAATTTGGCTTCTCGAGCAGATAATTGCATAAGGCTTCTAGCATTATTGGCGTGATACTGCGTGGTCGTCCAGCTTTGACGGGAGGAGCTTTGATGGTGCCGAATAGTCGCAGATTAGATCGAATTCTAAAGATTGCGCGCTTGCTGCATCCTGCAGCTCTAGCCATTTCGGAAGCAGTCAGCTTATTACTAAGAATCATATCACGAATCATTTCGAGTGTGGATTCTGCTAGGTTGGGAGCCATGATCTATCTACCAGTAGTATAGAGGATCAGTTCTTCAACAAAGGCATTGTGGTAGGATGGTAAAATTTCACTGAAGAAGAAGAGGGGTAGGAAATACGTTCCAGTACGAAGTCGTAAGCCATGACATGTAATTAAACATTCAGTTGGCTTATGTGTTTATCCGGTACTTTGAAGAACAATACCTAGAGACCGGGGTTGTTTATAGACCATACTAAGACAAGCTTAGCGTTTCTTGGCATTAGAGTTTGAAAAAAGAATAAAAGTGTGTACGTGATGACACCAATTTCCGGAAGCACTGTAGTCGTCCAGATCAGGACTAAAACGCCTCCAAGCTCCAGCTTTTGCCACTCTGCCGCATCACTGCCACGGGATGCGTTTAGGATACGATACAGGATGAATCGAAATCAGCTTCACCACTTCGGTCCTGTAGGATCTTTTCTCAAACCCTAGTCCGAAACACACTAATCTGTTTCCGGCTTAGCTCAATTGTAAGTTTCGAA
Source organism: Penicillium vulpinum (assembly GCF_028829585.1). Taxonomy (NCBI): domain Eukaryota; kingdom Fungi; phylum Ascomycota; class Eurotiomycetes; order Eurotiales; family Aspergillaceae; genus Penicillium; species Penicillium vulpinum. The sequence continues at coordinate 4,853,058 of NW_026643241.1, forward strand.
TCGTATTGAAAGCGCCGCCACGTGATTCTCTTTTCACATAAATTACATCCCCTAATACTATGCGAAAATACCGAAATCTCCTCTTGCCATTCCAAAGGAACAGGACGCTGGGGTAGTGTTTACATACCCCGAGATAGAGAAATGTATGAAGCAAGCTAAGCAATGAGAAACGCTGGGTAAGGTAGAAGGCTATTGAGAGACAAAGAGGTAATTTATTTTCTACTGTACCTTTTACTCATTGACTGGGAGGGAAAGGATGTCTTTGAATGTTTTGAGGGCGATCGCCGCATCGGTTGTGAAGCTTCCCATCGATTTCCGTTCGCGGCGCGACCGTCCCTCAACCTTTCGAGAGTGATGTTCCATCTGAAGCAATCTTTCAACTCAATAACGTTATTCTTGACTGCGTTCGGATTGGTCCTATTCGCGCTGTAGCATAAAAATCCTCGCTCGCTCGAAACTGAAAGTTTGTGGTGCTCTAATTTTTTTCCTAATTTCTACTTATTCTAAGGATGCCTCACTCCGCTGCTGTTAACCAGGATTCCAGTGATTCACTTCAAGTCTCACTCAACAGTCTCTCCTTGACTGATTCATTGACAGAGGCGCATGAGACTGGTATAGTCAAAAGAAGTCCTCGTGGACTGAACCCATTCGAGAAATTCCTTCGACCAGGATCGGAAGCAGCGCCGGTCGTGAACGGCAGTGCTGAACTCAACCCCTTTAAACTCTATTTTTCCCGAAACCCTTCGGTGCAATCAATTGAAGGCTTGACACGGAATACTATCCCCAGGCAGCTTTCAGCACTCCAGCAAACGCGACGATTCACACTCCAGGAGACTGATGCCCTCTATGTTCAGGCACGGCAATTTCAAGAAAAATGGAGTGTTTCGGAGGAGAGCTTCCTCAATTGGAAGAAATTACTGTCCGGTTGGATTGAGTTTCCAGCTGTGATGTTGCTCAATCCGAGTTGGTGGGATTACTTGCCATTTCAAGAGATGGTGGTTGAATCAACGACGCTCTCTTGGCTCCAAGAGACACTGGCAAAGATGCAGCTTGAGCTCGACGATGTGATCATATTTGACATATTCCCTATGCTCCCAGACGATCTTATGAAGGATGTCTAAGAGCGGATGGGACCAGCTAAACGGAAGGAATTGGCGCAAGACTCTTTTGCGCTTACAAAAGCGAGTCTCTCATTGATCCGGCCTCAGGTATTACTATCGTGCCAATGTTGTACGAAATCAAATAATGACAAGTGGGGTTTCTTTGATGATCCGCTCGCTACGCGACTCTGCTCCTCGGTGCAAGCGTCGCAGAAGGGGGAGGTGCGAGTAGTAGAGGCGGATGCCCTTCGAATTCAGGTAGTGCAGGGGATGCATCCACAGTATGTGGTACAATTTCAGCCCAGTCTGGAGAAGCATCTGGTTGGACTGTTCGCACGGGTGTTTGGTCCATTTGGAACGTGGCACTCACAACGAATGGCGATGCATGAAGCGGCGAAAGTGCTGTTAAAACTTCTAGCTTCGCTTCGGCTGCAAATACAACTTTACAGGCGCCTATGCCAACAAGGTGCGGAAATCGGAGTGGAGCAACCAGTGACGGCTAGGCGACTGAAGGAACTCGAGGCACAGCTTGCAGAGTGGGAATGCGTCTGCGTAGAGGAGTCTTTCTTTCCGGTCTAAAAAAGTCTACTTTTGGCGACGGGATCGGTGTATATTAGCTTATCATCTACCGGGTTTGTCTCTATTCTGAACTGATTCTATAGTAAGAAACCAGCTGATACAGTACGAACACTGGAGTTGGGAGGTTGACAGCCCGAACTCTTACTTAGTGAGCAGAGGGGGATCCTCCATTTGTTTCTAGAAGCTGCGAAAGCCGCACGAGCCTAATACGGTAGATTTTTATGTGGTGTCTTTGACAGCTGTACTGAAATACTGCCAAGAAAAGGAGTCAAGGATAGAGTAACTGTAATAGGCATAGCGTGTTTTGAGAGGGTTCGAGAAAGAATTTCTGTGTGCAAATGGTGAAACTGATTTCGATCCATCCTGTACCGTAAAAATTTATCAACAAGGAGATATTAAACCGCTTCGGTCCGAGTGAATACGTAAAGTAGAAAATGGCTGCCGATACTGTAACAGGGCCTTCGGAGTAGGTATTTGGCCTGCGGCTGTTAAAGCGTACTAGTGCCCCAGGCACCGATCGATATGAGCATCATGCGGGCCCTACCAGCAGTTCGCAAACATAGATTGCAGCCTACTTGACAGAGGCTTTGCCAGCGACTTACCCGCCATTCATAGGCCGTGTAAAGACCCGTGCTGTCCATCCCCCGCACATGAACTTGGGAGCTGATGAGCTAGAGCTTCCACAGCGTCCCCGTTCATGGTCTCATTGGGATTCATCTGCGATAAAAAGTGTGGGCAAGACTGGAAAAAAATATAGGCTTGGACGAGGCCCTCGGCGGACAAGGTTTGCGCTTTCTCGTCACAATTGAGTTTTCCCTGAATAAGATTCCATTCCTCAAAAGAATGACCCGCTCCTTGTCATTGAGACTTGGTTTGGATTTTCCGTTAATCTCGACCAGCGGATGGTCCAAGTCAGAGCTGATGTACATTCTATCAACACCGTTCTCCTCCAAGACTAGCTGGTCCAAAAGCTCTCCGATCGGTTGAATAGGCTGCTGTGACGATGTTCTTGTCGACCATCCAAAGGGTGGCTCTCCGTTCTGTATTAGTTGCAAAAGACAGATTGCATCAGCTTGGCGTTCATTCAAGACATAAGACCATGCGAGGGCTCTTCCAAATGGAGTAAGTAGTTCTTCTTGATGTCTTTGTCTGAAAATTTCCCATCCGGTTTCAAAGATGTGTCGTACAATGTCTCTGTGTACGATATCTCGCCGGATAATCTGACTGAGCTGGATCAGCACTCTGTAGGTTCCCCAGTCGGTCCTTAGATGAAGATATTTGGCGAAAGTTGACTCGATAAGTAGTCTTTGTGGTCTTTGTGCCTCTTGGAAAATATCGAAAATCCGGCGGCAGGCAAGTATTGAAGAAAAAAAGTCTTCAAGATCTTGCAAATTTCCGAGGATTTTTAAGAGCAGTTCAGGAGGTAGAGCAAATAGTGGAGGTATGGTGTTGATTTTAGGGACGTCAATTGTTGAATAAGCAATTGAATCTGCGGTTTTCTTGGTGTCCCTCTGAGGCGATTGCGGAAGGTTGGAGTGTATACAGGCCAAAGTTTGGCACGAACGAGCATAGGTGTTCTTAGGCATTTTGATTTTGGAATAATGGTGTGTAATGGATCGAGTCGCCTTGGGGGTGGTCGTGGGATTTAAATATCAGCATGTGAACATTGCGCCTTGCTCAGCCAAGCGCTTCGCCTCCCGATATATTGATTGGTCACTCTGATCATTAGTCAGCATCGAATAATTTGAAGTTCCTAGGAGTCCTGAGGGGAGAAATGTGTGTTATGCGTCCGAAAGACGGAGAGAAAGGGCAGAATCCTGGGTGGCCTAGGTGGGATTAGCGCCCTCCTAGGAGCTATATTGATCCGAGTTCGAGTTTGGATATCCAGAATGCGATGAGCAGCTTAATCTGATCCCCTTTCTCCCGTTCCAAGTGTGCTGCTAATGGAGATGCGAGATCTCATTTTGTTGCTATTATAATAAAACTAATGCATGGTCTAACAATCACATTTGTTGAGGTCCGCAGCTTTGAGATGGTTCCCTACTTTCTATTTGCCTTGTTTGCTGGATCAATGTTCTAGAACCCCTGGAGATGGTACGGGTCTAATACAGAAGCTATCTTTAAGTTGTTATTTACGCCTGTACTGGAATTACTGCCAAGAAATGGGTCCAGGGGCAGAAGAACCGTAGTGGGTATAGCGTGTTTCGGGACAGGGTTGGAGAAAGAATCTCCGTGTGCAAGTGGTGAAACTGATTTCGATCCATCCTGTATACCAGGCTGGAAAAGCACCAGAAGATGACGCCTGCACAAAAGATAAGCACCGACAGTGAGTCAAGAATCCCTCCCGGGGACGAGGGGAAGTGAAAGAGAAAGAAATGAATCACAAAGAGGTAAAAGTAAGAAAGGCCGAAGATGCTGATTATGGCGAGGATTGCACAGTCGCGCAGAGTGTGAGCTTGAGGTTACCGCTGGATCGGGCTGGGACCTGGAAGACGGTGCAGATGGATGGGTTGGTCTCTTGGATGTGGTCCAATCGGGTGTTTCGTCGCACCACACAGCAGGAGGTCGAGATGGCTGACACTGAATGGAAACCATCTTGACTCCAGAGTTATCATGGGGGAGTCGGGCTATTTAATTGAGAAGCAGGAGTGGAGAAGACAAAGCGGCTAGTTACGTTCACTTGGAATTGAACCACTGTACGTGTGTGTCCCCTGTCAGAATCCAATCCACGAATTTTGTCCAAGTATTTATAACTGTCAACTGTGATGGTCAATGCGTGGGTGGTTTCATTGATGGCAACATGGCCAACATGGCTGGTAGTTTAGAGAGGGTGTTTAGAGAGGGTGTTTAGAGAGGGTGTTTAGAGAGGGTGTTTAGAGAGGGTGTTTAGAGAGGGTGTTTAGAGAGGGTGTTTAGAGAGGGTGTTTAGAGAGGGTGTTTAGAGAGGGTGTTTAGAGAGGGTGTTTAGAGAGGGTGTTTAGAGAGGGTGTTTAGAGAGGGTGGTTAAATTCAGGTGGTAAACGGTTCCACCACAAATTTGGAGCGGTTGTTCATCAATACCTCGGAGCTCAGGCCGGCTTCGGAAAGACACATGTTTCAGCTGATATTAGAAATATGTTTATTTGATAATTGATTTTCCGAAATTGGTTAAGCACTTCACTTCCACAGCTCGAGCCTGCCATCATTTACGAGGTGGTTGGCTCTAGCTTTTCCCTGTTGGGATGGGAGTATTTACCCACCTATAAATTTCACGCCCATCAATTACTCATGGTTAAAGCTAGACCTCGCCACAACCGGTTCATGGGTAGGCAAAGCCCAACCGCACCCCCCAACCGCACCGCACCGCAAAACCGCATGGTTGGACCGCGGTCAACCGCAGAGAAACCGCAAATACATAAATAACCTAATTAAGCTATGCTAAGACGTATAAAAGTGTTGACTGATATCAATTTAGACACTTGTTAATAACTGTTTTGGTTTGCAAGGACTAGCATGGTAGTTCCTGGCGATATTCATATATCAGGTTAAGGAAATCTTGTTTAACTCGATTGTATTATGTAGAATCTAGATCTAGGATTATAAATTTCTCAGCTATTTGGCCTGTTTGCCAAACCGCGGTCTACCCGCAGTTAACTAAGTGCGGTTTCTGGATGTGGCCTCACGGCCCTCACCGACCGCAGTCAGGAAAATCCCAAACCTCAACCGCGTTTTCGTGGTTACCTAACCGCACCGCAGCGGTCAGACCGCGGTTGGTGCCGAGCTCTAGGGACAACTATATCACATGACGATTATGCGGAGAATCTGCTGCCCAGAGCTGGGTCGTGGATCGGCACGTACTTGGATAGCGGCCTGGTTGTCCGTGAATATGGTCACTTTGCGGGCTGGGGCTCTCGCAGTAGCGACGAGCTCTCTTATCAGGTCATCTTTAATATACCTGAGTCCGAGTAGGATGCCCTTGAGTTTAGCCGCGTAGACCGTATCCTGATCGTCAAGCCTGGCAGTCGCGTTCCCTTTAAGCATCGCAAGCTGGGCGCAGAAGAGGTCATAGGAGGGCAGCAGTGTAGGGAAAGGAGAAAGAAATGTTCAGAGGGGAAATAGGAAAGGCAAAAGCTTACAGTGCATATGTAGCAAGGAAAACACGAAGAGTAAAATGGAGATCGATCCACCCACCGGGGTAGGACGGGCTTTGCAATACGTATAGAGCATAGATGGTAATTAAGAGACATAACCAACGAGGAAATACCGGTGCAATAAAAGAAGTGAAAGGGCAGTTAATACAATGTGCCAGGATGATCCTTGCAAGGCTAGAGGAGGCGCACGAAAGATAACAAAAGCACGATAAAAGAACGTGATCAGGAATCCAACCAAAAGCCAATGAGACATAGGCTTGGCGTGAAAGTTGGCTGTGTGTGTCGCTGTGTTATTGGCAGCGTTAGAAGCCGGGGTCGCGCAGGCGCGCGGTTTGTAACCCCTTTCACTCTGTTCCATCGTTTCAGGGCAAATGAAATCCATCTATCCGTCTGTAACTAGGTGTACCTTGCAGATAACTAGGGCCTTACAACACGCCTAGGAAAGACTTTATTGCTTCTGGGGCCTCGGGTCAATTCAAGCCTATCATCTGGGCTGCGAAACAGATTTTCAAAAGCTCGGTGTTTCGAGAATTGCAATCGCGAGTTGAATCATATTTTCTATAAGTTTTCGTCATATTTCATTATCCAGCATTCGCTTGCTTGCTGCTATCCAGAGGGCAAAACTAAGAGAAGCCAATACACTCCATTTCATTTCACTGATAACACGCCCCAGCCTTGAATCATGAATAGGCAGAAAATCGTGAAATTTCCAAAATTTCCGGCATATCTGGGCATGTGGCAGCAGGATTGTCTGCTTTCGGTTGGGTAACTGATCCTGTGCCTCTACTGGACCTACCAATTCGCCGAAAGCAAAATCGGTGTAAATAAAAGCTGATTGCAAATAGCAAACTAGCACCGGAAATGCTCCCCACAATCAATCCCACACCATGGCTCGACAAGGCCCGAGATGCGCGAGAACCATCCATCGTCAATTCTTCTACTGGATTTTTCGTGGCGGTCGTAGTCGCCGGCACCGTTGTGGTTGAATCCATGAGCTGGCTTTCGGTGATCGGATTGGGCGTGCTCAAGTCTGAGTCGTCGGATTTGAGGGCGTTTCGCGTTGTTTGTGTAGGCTGATAATGACGAGAATGTTCAGTCAAATGCGAAGAAGTTTCCAGATTCCCTGTCACATAACTATTGATTTCCATTGGTTTCGACCGAGACACAGCACGTAAGGTTCCCGGAAATGTAGCTTTATCGAAGGAACCCATTGAAGTTTGGCCAGAAAGGCTTTGGAAGTCTTCTAGTGAAGATGAAGACTTCATCGAAGTAACTTCAGGCGGCTGGTGCAAAGTGGCTTGGCCTGAGGGAACATAAATGACAAATTCACTGCTTCCTGTAAAATCATGATCGGAATCAACTGATGACACTGCATCTTGTGATAAATTCGGGCCATTTTTGGCTGTTTCCACGATGTCAGCTTCAGCTAAACTGAAAGGCAACGTGCGAGAGCTCTGTTGCTCTTGAACTATTAGTCCGCTGCTCCCTAGCTCATCGTCAACCTTGAGATATCCGGTTATACCATCGTTATTTTTACTAGTAGTGCTGTTGGTGCTTGACCAAGTGACGGTAGGAGTGTCTATGTCTGTCTCTGGTGGAATCAATCGAAGCGGCGAGATCCAACTTTGGGCTGTTGGGCTTGAAAGGTGTAGCGTAGTCAATTGCAGAAAGCTTTTAGCTCTTGGAGCATTAATATCGGACGTTGTGACAGTATTAGACGAAATTCGCAGTGATTGGCTATAAAAAGATCTCAGCAACCACGCTCTTTCAAAACTAGCCAAACAGACCTTGATTGACCAACGCTTTTGGTATTAAATTCTGGGGTTCTGAATTCAACATTTACTTCTGGCATTTTTTGGGGGATAGATTTATGCTAAGAGTTTGGATTAATCTAGAACAAAATGTGGTAGTTGAAAAGTCAGCCTTTGCTAGGAAATAACGCAGACTAAATAAGCCTATTGTGGTATCCGCATTTTTCGAATCGTATGGGGTCGATGAATACTTCTGCCGGGCTTTTCGGGTTCCACTGCAATTTGTTCCAGATCTCCGTGTCTGCCATTCAATAAATTTATGTAATTTGTTGATGCCCGAACCATGAACACTACATATCCAATAAAGTCTAACATAGCGGGTGAGCGACCCCTCAAATTGCACCTTGTACTAACCAACTCGCCATTTAGCCTTCGCCCTTATAGACATGTTCCGCGCAGGTTGATTCATTGAAAAGTAGGGGTAAGATAACCATTGAGGCCTTTACTTTAATGTCAAATAATCCACACAAGTGGATGATCAGCTACACTTGGCTTTAAATGTAGCCCCAACCGGTTAGTGCTCAAAACTCTGCCTATCTGCCGCATTCGAGTTATCTACTAGTTCAGTACAAATTTATCTTCATGTTGCTTGAGGTACGCTGAAAACTTAATGAATCGCCATTTTCCGGGTTTTCATAAGGCCCGAAGTATACAAAGGCGGGGCACTGCTTTGACATGGCTTTTCGATATATATGTTTATCCAAGCCCTTATTTCTCGGCGGATGGTTCTCGTGAGAGTTGATGCCCTGCCTGCTACAGCCTATCACTATCTGGGCATTGACTCAAACCAAAGAGGAAATCCCACTGCTTAATTAGGGGTGTTACTTTCTGATGGGCTGTATCTCTCTTTTCTGTTTCAGTATTTGAAAATATTAGTTGAACTTGTTTAGGAATATCTACCGGAATAGCAGATCTCGTCGAATATTGAGGACCACGATTTGAAAAGCCCTCTGGTAGTACGTATCCCCGCAATCACAGCGGGTATTTTATCTCATCAGCTATAAGAATAGCTTCAGATGCAATGTCGAGCCAGGAATTTGGATACGCCTTTTGTTCTCACACCGTAAGACAGAGCGCTCATGCCTTTTCTGAAACCACTCATTTGGTTCATCTTCATGGTCATTTTTTCTCTGGTGAGTGGCTTTTGTTAAGCTACTGGGACTGATGAATAACCTAACTACTCTAGACATTTGGCCTTGTAATTCGCTCTGCTGAGTATAGAAGTAGTGTCAGTGACACTAAGGATATTGCGAGCTTGATCTTGGACTAATAGAATTGAAGCGACATTCGTTAGGCACTTCTCATAGTCGGTCCCAGCGATGGGAGCCCTCTGGTGCAAGCCGTGGTATGTCTCATCAGGCTCGTTTATTGAATCGTCTTATCAAAGTTATCAGCGCTTGCCATCCACCAATCTAATCGATACCACACTCAATATCGACGGCGCCACAGATCGCATTAGCTTCACGAGGGATTATTTGGTAACTTGGGTACCGGGAACATTAATTGTTCGGTTCCACTTGTTTACCTTTAAGTTGGCTAAGGTATGTAGAAATATGTACTAGGTGAAGGCCAGTGTACAAGACTAGTAGCAAGAAAACGTTTAGAAAGCATTGATGAGCCAACTACGATAATGGAGAGGACGACTCTATTGCGGGCAGTGCAGTATGTAGGCCGTACTAGGATAAATGAAATCATCCATCCATCCATGCTGTACAAATATCTGTAAAAAGCATGTTCGTCTGATATAGTGGGATTGCTCTAGGCTTCCTGGGTGGTGAACTGCGAGCCTCACGTGATAGTGCCTGAAAACGCTGGAAGATTCTAAACAACAATTTTGATGAGCCCCAAGCATAATACATGGAGAATGACTATAGATAATCTGCACTTAAAATATCGCTACCGGCGGTACACAATGTATATTAACGTATTCGTGAACGCTTGGCTGTCCACATCAATGATTTTCTACCTAACTGTTGTAATTCAGAGGGAAACATGAGGCTATATACTATACACCAAAGTCCAAGTTGATTGCCAATCAACTTTGTATCGGGATTTATTCCGATGGTGCAGCCTGGTTCCTGATCTGCACTAGCCTCATATCACAACACTCTCCGTCTTGTAGCATTTGTATATTAGTTGTAATATTGTGGAGCTCTGTGGGTCATGACCCAGTATTTACCCTGAAACGAACGAAGTGAGAGGAAGGGTTACCTTCGCCCGCAGGGATACCCTTGTTGTCAAAACTTTTATCTATGATGTTGCTGTTAGCCAAATACTGGCTTCTGATTCGCTAATATGACCCACTGTCCTCCTCTGATTCGCTACCACCTCGTTCCACGCCCTCTTCTGATTGCTGTTCTGGTTTAGTGCTGGCGGTTTTCATCGCCTTTACTGGCTCTTTCCTCCATAACCCTAACAGCTGACTACCTAACCCTTGCGTCTGTCCTTCATGCTTGCTGCTCATTTGTTGTACCCTCCAGCTTGCGGATAGGCCTCTGCAAAGCCCATAAATGGGCCGGGACCCCCGGCCCAAAGCCCAGTTCGCAGTGGGCTATGGGCTGGGCCGGGCTTCGATTATTGACTTTCACCGATGCGAGCTAGATTGTCGGCCTGCAACGGAACGTTCCAGGTCATTGAAGAGGCCTCAGCACAAAGCACAGATGCCCGGGGCTAAGCGAGTACGGGTTATCTAGTTTAGCCAGTTTAACACTGCACTATAGCTTAATCAATAAACTCTATACTGGTCAAGGGGTAAGTGATGTCTAACAGTTTCATTTGCTTCTATATTTATGCCTTGCCATCTGTATGTAATCACCAATCTACCGTCCGTTTATGGTTCAAAGACATAAGGCTCAATGAATCTTTTCATCAAATAACAAATAGCACAAATAAAAATTTAGCCCCACCCAGCCCTGTCTTATTAGGATTGATGATAAATACCAAAGAAACCGCATAGCAGGTTCTTGATTGCTGCCTATCCAACTGTTGTCATTCTGGCTATGACCATACCACCTGCAATGGTATTGATTAATCAGCACTCTATTTAGGTGACTCTTTCATGTGATTCGTGGCTGGTTGGAGGATGCACTGACCACCACATGCCCCAGCCAGGCGGATTATTGTGTCTTTACCAACACATCGCCCCGAATGCCACTAATAACAAGGGGGGAGTCAGGGTGAGAATCACCGATGAGTCGCGTGACTGCTGCACTGACAGTGAGCTAACGCTTCACTGGACTTAGTGTGAATATATTTGGATAACAGCATCTAACTTCGGACAGGGTCTCGGACAATGAAAATTAGTGGCTATGACGTCTCTTTTTGGTCTGATGACCGGCCCGATAGACATTGATTTTACAGTGTCATGTGATTCAGTGCCCAACCTTACCCGTGGTGATAATTACTTATTTACCCCTCTTAATCGCAGCGTGAATACAACAAAATCTAACCTCTGCCCTCGCAAGGTATTTCAAATTCCCGGTTATATTGAATTTGAGCTAATCTTACCCCCAGGAGCTCGATTTAGAAATGTTCTTTCGCACTCGATGGAACCTCGACGGTTAGAAGATGTAACCGATGCCGAAAGAATCCGAAAAGAGATCAAGGTATTACTACCACAAGTCACAATAATTGAAGAGGATGAAAAAGGGAATAAGAAGTACGGCGGGGATGCGCTTTTGGTGTTGATTTCTCGTATGAAAACCGCCCTCGGTATTGATGAGGTAGGCACAAATATTATTTGTTCCTTGACAGACCATATCACTAATGCAACTAGAACTGGGAAGGACGCTTGAGGTATTGGAAGAATTCTACAAAACTAAATCTTCCCAACTCGGCATACCTTATTCCAATACCGAAAGGAATTGAAGTGAACGGGTGGTTATTGAAGGAAGGATGGTTCGTACAGATCAATAGTAACCCAGTTGGGGTGGGTGCGGGTACGACTACGCTGGTCGTTGCGCCTCGCTGATATTGACCCGCGGTCCAAGCAAGAAATAAATTCGAGGAAGTTCAAATGTTATTATTATTCTGCTTCATTGTTCGTATTACTAAATGTCTCACATTACTGAAAGGCTCCTGTTCGGGGAATAAGAAGCATTCTGGTAAATGGCGTCCGAGAATCCAAGCGCGTGGTGACTATTTTCTAAGTCCCAAGAAGAACTGCCCTCTCTGGACACAAGTGAAGGACGAAATAATAAATAGTACCGGGTCTCCGGGGAATTTCCCGAGATAGCTGTGGCGGCCGCCTGGCCTAAACCCAAAGAGGGTAGTAGCGAGTGGCTGCTTAGCAAAGGATCTTGCTGCAGAAGGTCGGAAGAGTATTGTTGCGACCGGTCAGTCGACGGTGGCAGTTGAGGATCATTCGCCGAAAGACCTTGCTGCAGTATACCATCAAGTTCCCAAGCGTATTGTTGCGACCAGTCAGTCCAGGATAGTGATGGACGAGTGTGGGAGGCATGCTCATTTCTATACTCGTGTGGCTCACACCTATTATTGCCAGACACGTTCTTCGAGTAGGTTTTCCCCATACAAGAATGGATTTCTTCATTATCGATGTGTACTGTATCAACTTGCAAGTTGGATAACCCAGATTTGCTCCCTTGCTGTTGAGTGGTATTATTAGGGGAAAATTTCTGACTGAGAGTCGTGCTGGCAGGTGATGTTGCCATGTTGGATGATGAACTAGATTCGAGATCTAGCGTCCCATTCATTCCGAAACAAAGGTTCGCTATAGAAAGTTGATCGGCATGACTCTCCAATTCGAAATCGGGAATTGTTACCGCAGATGATGTTCGAATACGTGTATCCCTTAGCAACGCCGGATCGGGTATGTTGTCCCCTCGATCAAACAATAGATCAACATGTGAGCGAGGAAGTATGCTCTGTTGTGCATATTGGCCGCTGTTTAGGGGGCTACAGTTTGTATAGCCAACCCTGGAACCTACCATCTCTTCATTTGCATCTATTACAGAATCTGAACACGAACCTGGTGCCGATGGAGCAGGCGTGGTATGGATTGACCAATGTGATCCATTAAAAGTTTCAAAATAATCACCTATAAAGATCAGTCCCCGAAAAACGTAAATTTTTCGATGGTATCCTACCTTCTGGTGAGTCAGATGATACAGCCCAACAGTGCCTTTTCGACGAAGTTTCGGGTGACCCATTTTTCCGTTTCTTGTTTGGCGTGGTGTGGATTGGCGTGGTGTGGATTGGCGTGGTGTGGATTGGCGTGGTGTGGTTTGGCTCGGTATAGGTTGGCTCGGCATAGGTTGGCTCGGTGTCGTTTGCATCAGTGTTGGCTGGCATGACGAGAAGCTTTTCAAGACCAGAAAGGTCCAGTCTATTATAATCATCAAGCTCATATCCTAGGCATTCGCAAATCTTTTCGAGCCTATAATGAGAAATATTAACCAAGATGTATAAGACGCTTTGTGCGGGTGGCATACGGTACTAGATCTCTGAAAATCGTTCGTATGATGGAAGGGATTGCGAGCGGGACTGATATCGTTTGAGTATCCTCTAGAATCTCCAGCTTTGGTATCAGGTTATCGGGTTATCTCTTTACCCTGGCAAAATGAAGACGACGAGGAAACCGATGAAGATCCTTCGATAGAGCAAACGCGGTTTGAAAAGAGCGGGGAGGCCTACTGGCGTTCTTTGAGAGACGAGGCAAACATTAAGCCAATTCGTTCCACTCCTTCCCGGAACCAGCTTCATTTTTTCCTATACCGGCGGTCTCTTCTGGCTCTTAACCGCGATCCATACCACACGCAAAACAGTTGGCTCTCAGATACAGAAACCTTCACGATCTACGCACCTTTTTGGAACAGAAAGGTGCTGTTCGCTCTTCTAGAAGAAGTACAGTATGCTTCAATTAATCTTCGCAAGAATGAAATCACAATCTATCGCGGTTTTGTTGAACGGAAACAACCATTTGGGTTTCAACTATGTCGAACTCTCCTCGTCCATTGTCAACTCTGGCCTTCCCCCAAACATCAAGGATGGTATGATTGAAAACATAAAGGAATTCCTGAGTCCACAAAGCAAAGCTTGGTACAAATTTCGTGGCATTCCATACCGCCGAGGTTATCTTCTCTATGGTCCTCCTGGAACCGGAAAGTCAAGTATATGCTCTGCAATTGCGGGGCGCCTGTGGCTTGATATCTACACGATTAGCCTGAACTCTCGAAAGCTTAACGACGATATGTTGAACAAGTTCTTCCAAAGTCTTCCGAAACGTTGCATTGTGCTTTTTGAAGACGTGGACAATGCCGGAATTGGTCAAGAGGCTTCGCAAATGAAGAACACTGACACCTTCGCACACGCACAAGGCGTAATTTTATCATTTTCATCAATCAAGCCAACTATATCCCTGAGCCACAATATCGCGGTGGTCTACAGCGAATCAGAGCTCGTCTGTTATTGGACTTTTTTACTCGGAAACTAATACCACTTACTCCCCTTTTTATACCGCAATCCTCCGCCAAATTTCGTCTCTTGTTTTCATAAGATTGATTTGCGCTTCCGTTAACTCCAATTGGCTTGCGCTGCGATGAGCATTTGGCCCTTATGAAGTCTATATAATTAAATCAACTCGAAGGCGGACCGTATAACAATATTTACCCAAGTCCAAAAGGGCCTAGCTCTTCTCAGAAGAAAAGCATGCGATTAAAAAAGTCTCGGCCATTGATTCACCCCAACCGTTTATTATTACCCGATCAGCTTTCGCGAGGGGATCTCTATCCTTTACAAAGAAAATCCTGTAGGTACCCCTATCCGCGTTAGTATCAAAATTAGCCAGAGCTATACGTACCGAGGTTTCTGCGCTACGCAGGGGTTGAATTCCAAATCCATTAGCGCAATCAACAGTATAGCCCCCGTTTCTCTTGTTCACGGCCCTTAAAGGCTGGAAGGCGTGATAGATGAAGTCAGTGGGTCGTATGCCGATGTCCCGACTTATATACAATTGGAAAAGATACGTCTAGACTGCAAGAAGCGTTGCGATTTACCCGGGAAAAGCTCAATTTGCTCCACTATCCGCAGATCGAGCCCGGGCTTCCGGAGGGCACCCTTTCCCCTGAATTTAGGGGCTAAGACTGCGTTAATTGTCCTATATCGGGCAGGGACATACTGAGATAAAGTACACCCGGAAAATCGTATGTCCTTCAGTCGACTAAGCAATTTCAAATAGCCAATTTTATAGTATTGTCGTATAACGGGTAGCTATCGCTTCACGTAGCCAAATCCAATAGAGACGGTGCAGAGTAGGTAGTCTGTCGACCAGATATTATAGGAAACAAAGCCACGAGAGTGATTCTTGAAAAATTCAAGAGACAATTGTTACTTTCGCACTCTCTTTATACAAGAAAGCGGGGTAATAGACATGACAGGTCACCTGGGCATAACATCAGGCGAGTTATTAAGTGTAGTGTTGTGAGCATCAGATTGTTTCTGACGGGTCTGTATTGCAAATGGGATTACTGAGGCTGCCTCCCTGTAAACTCGAGGGTGACGGCCCCTACATTTGGCGCTAATTATGGCTCACGAGCACCAATCAATCGATATTACTGAGTGGCTTTGTTGATCATTAGGCTTCGGCGAAACCCAATCTGGGTCCAAGGCCCGCTATCCGTGCGCTGTGGATGCGAAAAGCATGGATCAGCCCCACCGAGGGCGTTTCCTCCTTGTTCAGAGCATCTGTGAAGATGAATGGCAGCGTACATGCGGCTGAGTGCGTCGAATCTCATCAGTTGAAGAGGGGAACCTTGTCATTTACCAGGTCACTGAGGTTCTTGACCTACTGTGATCAATCACAAGGCAACCCTTGGTTGACGGAGCTCTCATGACCAACAATACTGAGAAATATTGTTTCAGAGGTAGCTCTTTCTCTGAACCATCGTAATTATACAATTCGATTAATCTGACAAACCATCAACACGGACAAGACATTTATGCACAGAACGTTAGTGAGTTAAGCGGGGAACCCTGTCAGTTGGCTTGTGATAGATGCATTGGGCCCCAAACATGGATATGACAAACGATGCATGAGCGTAGGCGCAGCTATCAGGTCACCTTCATTGGTCCTCAAGGCCGGCGGCTACGGGGATAAACCCCGTGATCTGCGCCTGTTTATGTTTTTTGAAAAGTCATCATTTTTTTGGATCAACCAAAAATTATAACACGCAAGATAGTCACTCACTTTGAGAAATTGCCATAAAAGTGAAAATTTTGGCTAGGTTTTCTGGCCTTGGATCTGAAAGCAAAATATTATAAGACACCCATCGAACAAACAGTGTAGAAGCAAAATGATTAATTCAGAATGGCAGAGATTGATTCATCCCAAATCATCCTTTCAGTAGGAGCGTCCCTATGTGCTGTGATATCTCTTCTACTTTGGTTTATGTTGATATCCGATGGACAACGGTCCCAATTGGTCCTACTCTGTCAGAAACCCTATATATTCTCACAGGCTGTGGTGGGAGTCCTGGTCTGTGCTGGCCTGCTTGGGTCAATAGCATTGGCTACTTATCAACCTATCTTACGAAAGGGTGAGTAGTGTCGAGTCCTCCTCTCCTCATTAGCTGACGAGACCTACGTACAGATCCCTCGAGGCCTGCTCTGACAGTTGAGCTGGGATTTTTACTTCTTCTGCCTCCGATAGACGAGGTAATTATACTCAACTTCAATGCGGATCTTGCTGACATCCACAAGTTTCTTAGCCTTGTGAACCAGAAGTCCTGGTCAATCAATATTTTTATCTTCTTTCCTATCTCCAAATCATTGCTGCTACTAACGTAAGTCTTATTCCTTAGCTTCTATCGGCCTAATCTTGACTTAATCGGACAGTTTCTTTCTTGACCACATACAGAGCAAAATACGCCATATTTTGTACGCATCGCTTCTTTTTCTCACGACAGCTGAGAAGACTTTTTTCGTGATCCATTGTATTCGGCTTTGGCAAATTTGCAGTCGGTCAAACAGTTCGTACTCAACATCTCGAAGTTTGGACTTCTTCCAGAATCAAGCCTCCAATCATCAACGGGCTCTTCAAGCAGCAGCTTTAACAGCCATAATATTCTGCTTTTTTTCAGGTGTCATCACAGTCTGTGCATATCTTGAAAACTTTGGGCAATCACAGCTAGCAACAGTGAGAATGACCCATTGTATCGTCCAGAGCATAGACTGACATAGAAAAGACAGAACTAGCTATGCTAAGCTTGATGAGACTAGTTATTCCATATTTTCTCACAAAGAAAATTTGACATTCTTTGTATTCGGTTCTTTAGGTGAGTCCGTTGACATGAATCCCAATCCTCGTGGACTGACCTCCGGTGTCTACCCGATTAGGCCGCCACGGTCACGTGCGAGTCGTCCCTCCATTAAATTTGATCTAGCGGGGTTTTTGGTCGAGTTACACTCCCGCAATATTTCACCAAACCTCGCTTCGAGAACTCATCCTACGGACTCGAATATCCTGTCGTCTTGGTCTACATCGAATTCTGAATCAGAAAGGAAAGCTATCTGAAATGGCCGAGGAAGTTGGAATTGCTGCGGTGGAGGGCCACAGATATGGAATAAAAGGTGGCGCTCTTTTCCGGGAAGCCAACTACGAGAGAAAATTGACAGGAAAGGGAGAATCGATAATCATTTTTGATCCGAAAGCAGATCCCCGGTCTCCTGCCGTTTGGGAAAATGGACCCGACCCTTCTGTGGAAGAAACTGCAACTGTGCCTGCCGGATGTCAAGTCAGCGTGATCGCAGCTCCTGTGATCGGAGCAACTGTGACTTTTAAACGCGAATAATTTCAACTTCTGCTTCGTATATCAAATCAAATCCAGCACGGCGACCAACCACCAAGGTGATGGATATATCTTGACTTCGATCTTTTGGGACGAAAAAGTTCAGGCAATCTGTTGTCTCGGCATCGCTACCCCCCAGCCTCTCAGCGAAGACTCGTCTTTCCCACTTCCATTGCTCGCTACTCTCTATCGCCCACGAAAGACGTTTGATCAAATGTGGCAGCTTGCCGGACGGCATGGATGACATTTTGTAGTCGATTTCTATCATCTTTTCAGCTTCATTTTCCTATGCATGACATGGCGTTGTTTACTTACCTTTGCTTCTTTGTTCTATCATCTGTTTATTATCACTCTCTGTGGCATAAAGTTTTCCTTCCGTTGGTAAACTTTCTTCTGTACGCTTCCGTTTGTATCGCGCCTTATTCTCTTGTTCTTCCACACTGATCGATTGATCTATAAATTTGACAAATTCTTGGAACTGTTCGCAAGGTTTTAAGGGCTCCTCGTTCTTCAAGCAATGTAGGCTTTCAGCGACCCTAGAAGGTATTTGATCGAAGATTGCCTTCAAATCTCTAATGAGAAAATCGAATGTACTATCCGCCATGACTGTTGGGTGGACCCACGCCGATGGCTGAAGTGACATTGCCCACCTCAGAATCAAGTGGGGAGACTCGGCGCAAAGCTTTTCGCATCGAGTTCGAGATTTGGCTTTCCTTATTCTCACTTTGTCTGCATCTAATGCAGATTCATCTGGTCCTCGAAAGATAAGCACTAGATTCTTTCTAAACAGTGCTGGATCGAATTGGTCGGCGACTTGGAAAGATCGGATTTGGTTTGCAAGATTTCGGTCTTTAACTGTCGGAGTTGCTTTCTTCAACAGATGTTCCACATGAGACTCGATAGTAGCCAAAGCTGGTTTAAGTCGATCCCTCAGCTTCTGAATCTCGTCCAATTGGTCGCGGTTTGGGCGGATGTTAGAGCTCAATTTGGGACCAAAAGACTCCATGTAGTTAAGTAAATTTGAAAATTGTGAGAGAACTGCGCCTGCGGACATAGTGTCTAAGTTTCATAAAAGTCCGATGAATGTCTGACAGTTAATGAATTAGACACCGGGTGAGCTTGACTTTATCGGGCTTGAGAACTAATGTCACATGAAAAACCCCCGCTTTGACGTGTGGCGTGGCCAGTCTAGCGCAAACACTCTGTGGCTCCACAAAATAATCTAAAAGTCTCGATAATTATTGACTTACCGATTTTGATACTGTCAGGTCCAAGTTCGATACAACATAAAGGTTTGTATCAGGGAGGGGGATGAGAAGGACTCTCTATTCGTCTATGTCCACAACTTGGCTAGCTGGTACTTTGGACAAGACAATCAAAGACCTGGAATAGGTGATGATGATCCGAAAGGGAGAGCTGGCGAAAATATAAATGAGAGCAATATCTCCGGTTCATGCAATGCTTTGTTCGTACTCACATCAGGGGTTGACCTTGCCAATTCAATCTTTATTCATCTCATAAACAATTCCATTGGCCAGATCAAACGACATGGCTCCTGCTCATAGTGACCCGGACATGCCTTCCTCGGAGCACAGCATGGCATTGAAGAGAATTTCTCCCTCTCAGCAAGGCCTGACGCCCCCAGATAGCCCCACGAAGGGGTCGGCTTCAGTTCAATCTACCGTGAAGGATCTGAAGCATCTCTTTGGTGTGTTTCTTGAGAAGACGCTTTTCGATCTTACCAACCAAGAACCTCCAAACACTCCTGTCTCCCAGGACCAGTTCCCACCTGGCCCTGACATGGCTCGGCTGAAGCAACTGCTGGTGAAGCTCACCCGCGATGAACGTGCTTCGGGTGAACTGTCTGTGGCAACTAAGCCTGCTCGGTCTTCTTCTGCCAGCAATGAACAGGAAGAGAATGTTCAGGCGGTAGACGAGATTGATCTCGAAAGTCCAATCTGTACCACACCGGATGATTTCAAGTCGTTTGAGAAACGGGCATCAAAATCCCATTTCAGAACAGTTATGGAAACGTATTAGCCACCAGCCAACCACCCCTTCCACTTTTTCAGATAGCTGACACTGGTCTAGCTGGGACAAAGAAGCATGTAAATACACGATCACCGAACCGGTGGAGACCAGCGGTGGTGTTGACGACTATGCTGAATATGCATTCGTTGTCCGTGAATGTGTTGGTACAAGACACCTTTGCATGCCGGACCGAAAACCTACTAACAGTATGATCAGACCGGACGTCCAAGGAGATAGTGTCATTCATAGACATCAAGTCGGAAGGTCTACGCGACATCCTGCGAGACGTGCTGCACGACATCAAGGCTGTTAGCCTGATGGAGGACAAGCCATCGGTAATTGAGATAGTATTATTATCAAGGAGCACGCTGACGTGGATTTAGATCGAGCAAAATTTCCTTTTTCATTTCCTCCCAGAGCTCGACAGATGTGCGGAGAACATGGATAGCAGCTCGGACCATGAGTCGGCACATGCGAAGCATCTTCTCTTGCTCATCGACCACCTCAAGCATGCACATACTTCTACTTTGCAGCGTCTCGAATCAATGTTGCAGCACGGTCATATTACATATAACCTTCTTTGGGCGCTTTTCAAGCCTGGTTGCTATGTTTATACCACATGCATTGGCACAAAAGAGCCGCGATGTGTCGTATTCGACGCGGGCGAAGAGAAAGCCCATAAATGGGCCCGGACCCCCGGCCCAAAGCCCAACCCGCAGTGGGCTATGGGTTGGGCCAGGCTTCGAGGGCCCAACCCACGGCCCACTGATGGGGGCCCATGAGGCCCCCATCAAAGCCCATTTTGCTGTATAAATATCATCTTGGCATGCATAAAGTAGCTGATTAATGACTGTATTTTACGTATGTTCCAACCTGTATACTCAGTAACATTTAATTATCATGGTAAGAAGTAGGAATTATATGAATATAACACTAATTCTAGCATCATGATACCAGATTTCATACAAAATTTCATGAAAACCCATCCAGTCCACTTTGACCACAGTTTCGTATATGGGAGAACTGCCGAGTATTAGTATGAAGAGATATATATCTTATTAAGAGGGGGACAGATAGAATTCTCGCTTTTACCTTCAGAAAACAAAATGTACTTCTGTTAAATATGTGAGCCCCTAATTAAAAGAAGTACTTCTTGTGAAAAAGTAGATTTTCATGAAAATGGTTTACGATTGTTGTTGATTTCTCGCAAGCTCAGTTCCTCTCTATCAATATCTGCTTCTTCTCTCCTTCGCTTTTCTCCCCCTCCTTCTGTGACCCACTACTGCTTTACAAAGGTAAACCTCTATCGCTGAGTCTGAGATTGTTGCCGAGTCTAACACTATTGCTGCCGCTGTGACAGTGTTTCTACCAAGTCTCCTACTGTCTGCCTGCGTACCTACCGGCTTGCCTGCTTCAAAATGGTAAGAGGATCTCTGTATACTACGTGTGGAATATAGCTTTACTGACCTGTTATAAAGCCGATGCCCAAGATGCCGCCTGCTCTCGTTCTCGGGCTGTCGCTTACGATGGCCGCCGCTATACCTGTTGCGTTGTCTGTGCTCCGGCCGATCTCTGTGAAGGATACGACTGCGTTCCTCAAACGCACTGAGAATATTCTGTTGGCGGTTCTGGGGGTTATGATTGTCATCAATGAGATACTGGAGAGTGTTAAGAGGGCCTTGATGATCGCTGTGGATATCTTTGATATCGCCAAGAGACTGTTCCAGAGTCTCCAAGTCCTCGTTGCCTGGGGTCGATGGACCCAATGGGCTGATACTCTTTGGCAGGTTCTCGTTACCTGGGGTCAATGGTCCCAATGGGCTAATACTCTTTGGCGCCTATGGCGTATATGGAAGGGTAAATCTGTACTTCTTACACTGTTTTCTCCTCAGAATCGCCAGGATTTCTATATTCATTGTATTACTATACCTTTCGTATACCGATTTGTAGCCTAGATAACTAAGAAACTAGATTACACTAGGTAAATCCTAGAACTAAAATAGAAAACCAAGTATTATATCGGTATTAGACTGCGACATCGCCCATGGACGGGCGGGTGGGCAGTGCCCACGGGCCTTATGTAAGCGGGCGATGGGCACTATCAATACGCCCATGGACGGGCCCTACCCTTAGGGCCCATTGTCCATGGACACCGTGGGCGCCCGTGGGCCTTTTTAGTAAGCAAAATTAGCGCAACACGTGATTTTTATTGACAGATTTCAAAATATTTCAACTAAATTTATATTTTTTATATATTTACAATCATAATTCTGGATTTTTAATAAGATATATATAAATATATATACTATAATTTACTATATATCTAATTTTTATATATATTCAAGACAACTTTATATAATGGTGGGCATCGTGGGCATGCCCGTGGGCCTTGGGCGTTATGGACGGGCACTCGAAAATCCAAATAGCCCAAGGCCCACCGTGGACGGGCGATGGGCACCTCCTAGGTGCCCATGGACGGGCGATGTCGCAGTCTAATCGGTATCTTGTCGGTTTATATGATTAACTAACGTATTCCACTACCGAGTGGGCCACCACTACCGAGTGGGCCACCTATCCAAAACGCGTCAATTAATTTAACCCGTTCTTCTTCAACCACCCACTATACCACCAATTCGCTCTCAACGCTCTAGAAATTTAATAGAGCAAGAGGGTAGGATCTTACTAGCTATCCAGGCTTTTAAGAATCAAGAAATCTCTTCAATTCGTGAAGTGGCGCGCCGTTTCGAAGTCCCCCGCTCTACCTTACAACGCCGCCTCGCTGGTGATACCTTTCGTCCTGAAACACGCGCCAATAGTTATATATTAACAGAACTCGAGGAGGAATCTCTTCAAAAATGGATACTCTCTATAGATTCTCGTGGAGGGGCCCCCCGGCACTCTATGGTACGAGAAATGGCGGATCTTCTTCTTCAAAAGCGTGGAACTACCCCGGTTCCTTCGGTCGGCGAAAACTGGGTTACGAAATTCGTACAACGGTATCCTCTCCTCTCCTCCCGATTCTCAAAACGGTATAACTACGAGCGTGCGAAATGCGAAGACCCAAAAATCATTCAAGGGTGGTTTAATCTGGTTCAAAAGACAATCCTTCAATTTGGAATCGATCCCGACGATATCTATAACTTCGATAAGACTGGTTTCGCTATAGGAGTGATTTCAACTATAAAGGTTATTACGAGAAGTGATTTACCTAGTCGAAGAGGAGTTTTACAACCTGGAAATCGTGAATGGGTGACTACAATTGAGTGTACGAATGCTTCGGGTTGGGCCCTCCCTCCGTGTGTGATTTTTAAAGGCAAAGTCTTTCTTGAATCATGGTTCGAAGGCCTTCCGGAGAACTGGCGTTTCGAAGTAAGCCCTAACGGCTGGACCTCTGATAAAATTGGACTCCGTTGGCTAGAAAAGCTCTTTATTCCTAGTACTTCTTCGCGTACGAAGGGGGGGTATCGGCTTCTAGTACTTAACGGCCACGGAAGTCATTTAACGCCTAAATTTAACGAAATTTGTGAGCAAAATAAGGTAATACCAATCTGTATACCAGCACATTCATCTCATCTTTTACAACCTCTGGATATTGGCTGTTTTGCGGTATTAAAACGATCGTACGGTCGGATAGTTAAAACCAAAATACGGAACGGGATCAACTATATCGATAAGCTTAACTTCCTCGAAGTATACCCCCTCGCACGAATTGAAGCCTTTAAATCAGAGACTATTAAAAATAGCTTCGGAGCAGCCGGTTTAGTCCCCTTTTTACCGGAGAGAGTGATTTCAAAGCTCAATATTCGGCTTCGAACTCTAACCCCCCCAGCTAGCCGGGGTAGTGGATCAAGCCGGAATTTTACACCAAAAACCCCTTTTACAGAGAAAGATCTACATCGTCAGGCTTCATCAATCAAAGCTTTACTTCGTACAAGATCTCGAAGCCCGCCTAGCCCGTCAGATCGTGCATTAAACCAGCTTGTGAAAGGCTTCCGTCTTACAATACAAGGTGCTATCTTACTCGCCAAAGAAAACAAGGAATTACGCGCCGCCAACGAGAAGCAGAAGCAAAAGCGTACTCGATCTCGAAGGCAGATACCCGCCGAAGAAGGCCTTTCAGTTCAAGAAGCCTCTGCATTAATTATACAGCAACAGGAAGCAACTGAAGCACCTCTCCCCGGCCCCGGTATACCTAGAGAATCGGCTATTCAGCCACGTACGCGGCCCCCCGGGGGTGTGGAATATGTAGATTGCCAGGGTATAGAAGAGAAATATATCCAGATAGACCACTTAGTTAGTTCAATTAATTTAATGGCGTTATGGTTGAGATAAATGTATTTAAAATTGGTAGGTTAGATGGGGTGGCCCACTCGGTAGTGGTGGCCCACTCGGTAGTGGTGGCCCACTCGGTAGTGGTGGCCCACTCGGTAGTGGAATACGTTATAAGGAATTGGATGAAACTTTTTGAGCAATAATATTGAGAAATGGGCGGGGAAATAGGCTATCTATGGGCTATTCATGGGCTTTCGATGGGCTGAATCCACTTAAATCCACTATATAGCCAATCGTATACGTATATAAAAATCATCAATCTAAATTAAGACTAGCGCTATATGATAAATCATTTGTTTGCTTTATTGTTTCTATCTAAATGTTTGCTATTCTCATACTCTTTACTACAACTGTAAAGATCTAAAAACTGGCCTTTTATTATGTATGTCCTCAAAGCTATCCCCCTTATTCCTGATCTATATCCTTCCAAGTTTCTACTTTACAATCTATACTACACAATCCTCATTATCTAATCGTTAAATCGTTAACTGATTATGTCGCAAAGCCAGCAAACCGAGCCTGGGTCATCTCAGTTCGACCCAATTGAACCTGACCTCGATAATATATCGCTTCCTTCCTCTTCCCAGCTATCACGCGACTACTACCGTGGTAGCTCATCGTTTTTCCAGCCATCCTTTTCTTCGTCAGTTACCCTGGAGCCGGATGACTTTGAGAACTTTGAGCGAGTTGGTCCTCCTGGTAAACCACGCGTATATTTCCTTTATAACGCGATGAATCATGGTAATTGGGTTGAATGGTGGCTGCGAACTGAATATGGATCTAACAATGCGGCAATTCTATGGGACTCTCCGCATGGTACTGCTTCGAAGATCTGGGAGCAGTATGACCAATTGGCGCATATAGTTTCTGGGTGCCCGAAGGTAGTATGTAAGCGTTGCAGTACTATCCTTGAGCATCCATATACTACTAAGCAACAAGCTGGTAGTGATACCAAGGGTAAGAATCCTGAAAGGGTTAACCGTCATGGTACAACAACTATTACTCGCCATCTTGAAACCACAAATTGCAAAAGAGCCGCAGGAATACGGAAACAAAAGGGGACCTTAAGAGGGTTTATTCAATCGGTATAATAAGTTGTTGTGGATGCCTTGGTGCCTTAGGCATTCACCCTCGATAGTAGATAGTTCGGGAGTTTGCTCCCTTTAGGAATCTAACTCTCTCCCTCCTCTCGTTCTGGATACTACTTCGTAGTCTCCATCAGGTTATGAGTCCTCGCTCTTACCGAGTCTTTTATTATTTTTCTTGAGATAGGAGGCATTTTTTTTACTTTACATTTTTCTACCTTGTTTTCGCGCAGAGAGAGTCGCGGTACAGGAATCAGACGATTGGTGGAATCGAGACTCCACTGAGGGACCGGGTACGCATCTTTGCTGACCCCTTTTCCAATCAACCAATCAAACCTCATCAAGACGATCCATCAATAACATCGGCTTTGATACGAATACTCGAAGTCATTATCATCGGATCGATTTTTAACAAACTGGGATCATTTATCCCGGAAACAAAGCAGAGTTTTCAAGGTCCCAGTTCTGGAGGGGTGATCTATTCAGCCAACGGTCAACATCATGACTCCTCTTGTGGGACCAGGAGCCGCTATAGGTAAGAACTGGGACGCTATTGAAGATACGGATCAGACAACAGCAAGTGGGGACCAAAGCAATGGACTTCCTGAAATTGGAAGCTTTGTGCTTTACAAGATCGAACCCCCACTGAAAGAAAAGGAAGACTTCGATGAATGGTACGATACAGTGACCAGAATTCTCGAGGGACACAGTCTTCATCGGTTAATCGACAAGAACATCGAGAGACCAGACACAGATTCAGAAGACGCTGAGAAATGGATGAAGCTTAGCATACAAGTGAGAGCATGGCTTCGACACAGCATTGATTCAGACGTCGTAAAAGACATTACTTCGACAGGACAACGTACAAAATGGGCGGATGACTTTATGTATCAGTGCAAATTACAAATGCGGGGTGAAGGACATGGAGCTCTTGGTGCCGCAATGTTACGATTCCTACGAACGAAGAGAGATGAATTTTCGACAAACAGCGAGTTTATTACAGGTCTGAAGTCACGATACATCACCGCCAATGAATTGAAAGCGGGACTTTCTCCATATCTAGCTATTGTGATGATGGTTGATCAACTACAGGAGATACCAGAACTCCGTGCATCGATCGACATCAAAGAAAATGAGCTAAAAACAATCAAGGACCCAGCAACAACGATGACAGTCAGTGACTTCTTCACATATTGCAAAGATATGCTGGACAAGATCAAGAGGCTAGGTCTAGATGGGGGTGTTGGAGCAAGCAGTACACGGAGTCATCAATCTGGTCAACCAAAGAACCAGAAAAAGACCGATAACAATTCCTACAAAAAGGGTAGATTGATGAATGCTCCACCACCAGGAAAACATGCTAGAGACCATGTTAAGGAGTGGAAGAACCACAAGACACAGAGATCAACAAATGGAGCATGTTCCTACTGTGGCACAACAGGACATGACGCTAAAGATTGCTACCATTTAACACCAGAGAGTAGGCCTTCCGGTTGGAAACCAAAGCCTGGCCTATGGTATTACAAGACATACAAGGAGTTCAAAGAGGATAGGAGCCAGCAATTTACTGGGAAACCTACTGAACGCACCAAACAAGCAAATTTCGACGCTGTTGCTACCTCAGCTATAGCAACAGATGATGATTTGGGATACGATTTCGGTGAAATGGCAGTTGCAACTGATGATAGGGAGGTTGATGAAGAATTCACAATAGAACAAAGGAAAGGCATCGTTGGAACAGCTGTTACACTAACAACTACCCGCCAACTTCGATCAGGCATTGACTGGATACTGGATTCAGGTTCTTCATGGCATATCTGCACCAACAAGAATCTCTTTGTGACATACACACCATACAAAGAAGGGACAGGATCTGCCTGGGATACGAGTGATGGAAAAGGAGCTGTCGCCGAAGGACATGGAGATATTATCCTTCCAATCAGAAGACCTAAAGGTGGACGATGTGAACTTCGAATTCATTGTGAATACAAACCAGGGAACAGATTCAACCTTCTCGGTCTCTTAAGGGTCAAAAGAGAACAAGGGATCAGATGGAACGATGAAGACATGCTCCTAACACAGGACAACAAAGCGATAGGATACACCTTTATTGCAAAGGAGGTACCATTCATTGAGCTTTTTGATGAGCCGAATCCTGTCCAATACAGGGCTCAGTATGGAGTTGGATACATAGAAGAATAGAGTAACCCGATTCAAAATCCAGCAAGATTTGACCCACCCGAGATCCTTCGTCCTACTGAGAATCCTTCGAGTCCTCGCCGATCCGAGAGACCATCGAGGTCACCCGAGAGATACCATGATATTAAATGGGGGAAACGAGGCGAACCGATCGAGAGAAGGGGAGGTGGAGCACAATGCGCTGTAGGAGAGACAGTGGCAAGTGGAGGTTCCCAAAACATATCCCATGGAACGTACAGAACCCAAGGAACTGGAATTCCCGAGGATATCGGTTTGATGCCACATGATTACTGGAGAAACTCACCCTTTGGTGTGGGATTTGCGTTATCTTCAGTTGAGATAAGCCCTGAACAAGGATCAACAAAACCAAAGGAACCAATCAAGGCATGGAAGGTCAAAATACCCCGTACATACGCTGAAGCCATGAATTCAGAGTTCAAAAATGAATGGCTTACAGCAATGAATGTTCAAATTGAGAAGCAGATCGCGGCAAAGGCATACGAAGTGACATATTATCCACCTGCGGGAAGTACGATACTACCTGGCAAATGGGTATTTGATTTGAAAATTGACAAAGACAACTTCGTTATTGAGTTCCGTGCAAGATGGGTGATCTGTGGAAATAGACAACGACCTGGTTATGACTTCCTGGAAAATTCAGCACCAGTTGCTAGAGGTGAAACCATGAGGTTATTTCTTAGCATTGTGGTAAGAAAAGGGATGATTCTCGAACAAGTGGATTACACAGCGGCATATCGTAATGCAACAATAGATGGCCGCACGATATTCATGAAACAACCAACAGGATTCGAGAAAAAAAGGACCGAACAATGAACCAATGGTCTGTCTAGTGTTGCAAGCTCTTTATGGACTTCGACAGGCAGGTCATTTATGGTACAAGACTATCCTCCAACAACTGAGAAACATGGGTTTTAAACCATTGGTTGATGAACCATGTATCTTGATTCATGAAGAAAGAAAGATATGGCTTCTACTGTATGTTGACGACACGTTGATTGCAGCAATGAAGGAAGAAGACATCAACTGGTTCAAAGAAACAATTCCATTCAAATACCGGGACCTAGGAAAGCCAAACAGATTCCTAGGAAGCAGCTTGTCTCGAGGAAACAAGGGTATTCTTCTCAGTCAACAAGCATATGCTGAAGAACTGGTCAACAGGACAGGGCTACAAAACGCATCTCATGTTTACCTGCCAATGAGAACATCATACAATTCGATGACCCCGTTTCTCACTGCTTCTCGCACGGCATGGTACTTTTGATTCAACCATTTTGATCCCTTTGTGTATGTGTCTGTCTTCATCATTGCAACAGCGTTGTCGCTATCCGTGTAGATTATGATAGGCATCTGCTGTTTATGGCCCAGTTGTTCAAGCATTTTTATCAGCCACAAGCATTCCTAGATAGCAGCATCGTACGCCACGTATTCTGCAGTGGTGCTGCTCCTCGCGACAATGTCTTCTTTTCTCGAAGACCAGCTGACTGGGCCTCCTGCGTAAAAGAAGATAAACCCTTCAGTGCTTTTACCATCCTCACAATCTTGATATGAAGCATCCACGTAGCCAGCCAATCCTGTCGAGTCTTTCCCTAGTAAAATACCAAGGTTCATCGTTCCTTTTATGTATCGGATCAACTGTTTAACTGCTTCTTGATCCTCTATTCTTGGAGTGGAAGATCGTCTCTGCAATTTGTTGACTGCGACAGCAATATCAGGACGTGATTTGTCTGTAAGCCAGCCGAGCTTTCCGACATCCTCGAGATATGCTTTGGTATCTTCTGTTGACAGAGTCGTTTTGTCAAATGGAAGGTCCGTATCATTTCTTTCACGGCGTACGTCCTTTTCTCTCACATCTCTTGTTATCTCCGGAGATCTGGTTTTGATACCAAGCATTGAAAATATTGCTGATGCAATGACAAAGCCATTAGCTAAGGAGCTTTTCGAGCCAATGAGAAGTAAGATGATGCCAAGCTCCGCAGATTGAATTCGACAGAATGGACAAATTGGAATTGCGATATGCATACCGTGAGAAACAAATGCATAAGAACGAGACAAATGAAACTCCATCCTTTCAAAACTTGATATCACAGTCACAGTTAGCTACAAGGGATTTAGATATCCCATGCGCTACTACTGTTCAACGTCGGCTATCTACTTGTGTCGAAGAGCGGCAAAAGGATATACTCAGGTTACTACCGGAGTATACAAAGATCTCAATTGCATTGGATTGTTGGACATCTCCGTTTGGGCAGGCATTTATGGCTATCACTGGCTATTTCATCGATGCTGACTGGGTTTACCGTGAAGTACTACTCGCGTTTAAACCCCTTTCTGGATCCCATTCTGGTACGGACCTAAGTAAAGTTGTCGAACAGACGCTTACCCAGCATGCGATCAAAGACCGTATATTTGGATTGACCACTGATAATGCATCAAACAACAAGACTCTGGTTGATGAACTACAGCAGTTGTTGCAAGCCAATATCATCCGTGTACCATGTCTTGCACATGTGATCCAATTGAGCTTGAACCAGTTACTCGACCGTCTGAAGGCAGTTCCTCAGAACCCAACTGCAGAGACTATATGGACCGAGGAGCAAGAGACTACCGCAAGGGCGAGTACAAAAAAAAGGGAAATTGCGCATACCTTACAAAGAATACGAGCACTTGCTGTATATATTCGTGCTAGTCCTCAGCGCCGGGATTCATTCCTTGCACTTCAACCTGATGGGAAGAGAAATAAGCTTATGCTTATCCAAGATGTGAAAACTCGGTGGAATTCGACATATCTTATGCTCCGGCGAGCTAAGAAACTCCAACGCTATATCATCCAGTTTTGTGCTCAATACAATGAGCAAGACTTCGCTTTGGATGATGATCAATGGCGTCAAATCGACTATCTTCTCTGTCTTACAAAGCAATTCTATGATTGTACAGTTGCTCTCTCAAAGACACGAGAGGTTACATCACATCTAGTCTTTGCGGTCTACAACTTGCTATTTGAGCATATTGAACGATCACAGAGACAATTGAGACCAAAGCGAGTTACTTGGAAGCAGCAGATGTTTACTGCCCTCCAGGCTAGTTGGGCTAAATTGCATAACTACTACAAGCAGACTGACCAAATGAGAGGGTACATTTACCCAGTTTGTACAATGCTCTCGCCGGAGTATCGATTCCAATTCTTTCTGTCTGATGACTGGTCTGGGGATATCGCTAAAGAGCTACGAGATGAGTATCGAGAAGCATTTCAGGATGCACTGACTCCGATTCAGCAACGTCTTGCTAAGACTCATACTCCTCAGGAGCCTTCTACACCAACATCAAGATCGATACTTCATGATCTCATTCGAAACCAGAAACCAAACCCTAAGTCAAAGTCTGCTGCGGATGAGATCACACAGTATCTTGATGGCAGTATGTTATATCCTTCCGATTATCTATCTAATACTAATACTGATATAGCTATAACTGAGTCCGATCCGCTCGCATTTTGGAGACAGAATGAACAGCGTTTTCCCGCTATCGCTGCACTTGCACAGGATTATCTTGCAATGCCAGCATCAGGTGCTGGCGTTGAACGTCTTTTCAATATTGCACGCGATATCTGTCATTATCGCCGCGGCTATTTGAAACCCAGTACAATTGAAGAGCTTATGCTCTACCTCTGTGCATCAAAGTTTGATCTTGGTATACAGGAATCAGAGGAAATGAAGCAGTACTACTCTTCTAACGAGATGGATATCTTGGTTGAAGAGAAGGATCAGATCTCGGATGATTTTGAGGTTGATGAGATCAGTGATACTGAAGATCAGAGCGATCTATCTGTGGACCTGATTGATGATCATGATGATAGTGAGATTTTGCAATTGCCAAGCACTCAAACTCAACTACGTACATCAGGGAGGAAGAGGACGCGAGTGGAAGATGAAATGTATGAGTATAGTATGTAAATATGCTTTTGAGCCACTAGTATCTATTGCTTAGTATCTTATCAATCAAATCAAATCATTTGAATCATTTCTTTCTATGACTTTACTTGTAAATTTGTAAAGGAAGATAAAGAAGAGGAAGAATATGATGATTTACGTATAGCTTCATGTAGATACAGCCTGGATAGTAATCTCAATACCCAAAAAAACCAGCAAAAAATGTATAAATTATGCAGTTGCAATATATTGGCATGTTTGTATTGTTTGATAAATAATGGGCCCCCATTATGGGCCTAAATGGGCCCTATGGGCTCAAGGTATAAGCCCATAACCCATCGATGGGCCCGGAGTATGGGCCCAAAGCCCAACCCATTAGTGGGCTGGGTTGGGCTGGGCTTTGGGCTTTGTGGGCTTTGCAGAGGCCTACGTGAGTTCATGTGTCAGTTATTGATAGGCGTGAGATAGACCGAGGGTAAGCCAGCCAACCCAAGCAAACGATAGGCTATCGCTGACCGCCACATAAATGATGCCCCCCAGAAATGGGGTGCCAAGCATGGTTAATTTCCGTACCGGTACCGCTTAATCTCCTAACCACCCTCTCCTAACAACCCTCTTATAACAACCCTCCTAACAACTCTTTCCTAACAACCCTCTCTTAGCTATTCTTACTAAAAGCCATTGGTTAATGTCATTTGTTAACCGTTGCACGATGTCTGACCTTCTCTCTCACGATGTTTCCTACTAAGTTGTATTGGTTAGGTCCTAGACAATATACACAGACTAGGGCGGCCTCGATTCAGCAGCTGCTTCGCTCTTGCTATTCACCTTTAAAAGCCCAGTTTTCCCCATGTCCTCTCTCCAACAAGTACACGGCCCACGACCTAAATGGCTGAACCGAAAGCGCAGTCCTTGCACGATTTTGCAATTCTCAGTGTAATCAATGTCTTTGGATTGCTTTACTTTTACCTTTTTGTGCTCCATTTTCTGCTCTTCTATTTCCCCTCGTCCCCCAGAGGAATTTTAGACTCCCTGTCCGTGCTATTTTTTTGCGCAGGTGTTATCTTCTGGTGCACGTCCAGCCTCTTCTACCGCTTTCTAGATGCTTTCCGGGGTAATGATGCGGTAGAGTGGCAAAAGCTAGAGTTTGGAGCCACTTTAGTCCTAATTTGGGCGACCACCCTTCCTTCGGCGGTTTTTTTATTCCACACCGAACCCTACCTCCAGCTCGGATACATATCTGCCTTCACCGTCGTTGCTGTCGGGATTCTGGTGGACTTTGTAATTTGCGATCCTAGTTGCTGTGCAGTGCGGTACCGGTTTCCGTACAGCTGCGTTTCACTGGGCTTACTTTCGCTTATACCAACCATTTATGCTGTCACTGGGAAATCCCAGAGTGTGCCCTTATTGGCGATATATCACGGCCGAATGGCCATCTGGAATTCTCTTGGCGCTACATTCTATCTGTTTCGTCCGTTGGAAAGGATTGGAGTGGTGAATGGCTGGCGGCCCAGTCTCTATATGATGCATTTAGTCCTGGCCTACAACGCCGTCACTTATTCAAGGGCTGTCTTGCATGCGGTGGCTCAAAACGCAGCTTAAGCTTCATTGGGTTCTGGAGAAGGTGTGGCAGACTACAAAATAGGCGTGAGCAGAACATTTGATAATCATTTACCTCTCATATCGGGCCCTTACCTGGATTTTCTTCTATGTCGATCAAAAAGGCTACATCCCTGGTGTTCAAATCTGGACAATTCAATGTTCTTCGTCTGATTACAATTCCGATAGCCAAGATCTTGTGTACTTCGGATTGCTGACAATCTGTATATATACAGGGAGGATCGAAATCAGTTTCACCACTTGCGCACAGAGATTCTTTCTCGAACCCTCCTTCTAAACACGCTAATCTTAATCCTGCTTAGCCTCGTTTCAAGTGCCGATTTGTATTGAAAGCTCGTATTATACGTGTCTCGGCTTTGTAAATTACGTGAAACACGCTTGCACTTGATCCCGCCAAGTCTGCCCCTTGTGGTAACTCTCCACTCTTGCATCGGCTCCGTCCGTCCCTACATTTAGTAAGGACAGTTTCGAGTGATGTAGTCAAAAATCTCGCTTCATGTGTAATAAGGTGATCAGCAACAGAACACCTCTTCGAAGTTCAAACTTAAGGCAGAAATTGGCCCTGAAACTTAGGATATAAGAGTATATAACTGTAAAATGACATTGAACCTGTCCGTTTCCTACACAAGCAATGTTCGAGAAGTTAATAATTAAAGTATGCGAATAATGTAGTTCAAGTCTTTCCCTCTGCCTAGTCGAACACTTTCGAAGCAGATCAATGGCTACAGTATACCATCATGACCGGAAGATTTCCAAGTGAAAGCGGAAAGGCCTTGATGAGTTCGGTCTTTCGAATTTCATCGCCTGTATCCGGAGCTTCTCAGCTCCACCAGCCCTGGTTCAAATTAACCCACGCCGAATTGAATAAAGATATTACCTACGATCAAATCCGATTTACA
The DNA here is from genome assembly GCF_028829585.1 of Penicillium vulpinum. Lineage (NCBI taxonomy): Eukaryota > Fungi > Ascomycota > Eurotiomycetes > Eurotiales > Aspergillaceae > Penicillium > Penicillium vulpinum. The sequence goes on from NW_026643241.1 coordinate 4,886,594, forward strand.
CAAAGTTTCCATAGGTAGACTAAGGATGTTCCCGACGGTGTTTGACAATCATACAGATAAAGGGCAATATCAAGTTCCAACATGTTTGTGGATCCCATCGGGACTGTCGTTCATTTGACATATGTAATCACAGAAGAATTTACAAAGTTTGTTCAGAAGGTCCGGAGTCTTTGAGAGAAAGATTCTCAACCAGGTTTCTCGGAGCCACAAAGCCGGACTACGGTGAAGGCAATGTGATAGCGCCTCTTCTTTGAAGCATATTGACAATGCCGTGATGGCCTCGCTGTGAGGCAGCCTGGAGAGCGTTGCCATACCTGCCGCCCTGCGCGTTGACATCTGCTCCCTTGTTCAAAAGCAGGTTGACAATCTCTTGATAGCCTCCTAGTGAGGCAGCCTGGAGAGCGTTGCCATACTCGCCGCCCTGCGCGTTGACATCTGCTCCCTTGTTCAAAAGCAGGTTGACAATCTCTTGATAGCCACCATCTGAGGCAGCCTGGAGAGCGTTGCCATACCTGCCGCCCTGCGCGTTGACATCTGGTCCCTTGTTCAAAAGCAGGTTGACAATCTCTTGATAGCCTCCCTGTGAGGCAGCCTGGAGAGCGTTGCCATAGGTGCCGCCCTGCGCGTTGACATCTGCTCCCTTGTTCAAAAGCAGGTTGACAATCTCTTGATAGCCACCATCTGAGGCAGCCTGGAGAGCGTTGCCATACCTGCCGCCCTGCGCGTTGACATCTGGTCCCTTGTTCAAAAGCAGGTTGACAATCTCTTGATAGCCTCCCTGTGAGGCAGCCTGGAGAGCGTTGCCATAGGTGCCGCCCTGCGCGTTGACATCTGCTCCCTTGTTCAAAAGCAGGTTGACAATCTCTTGATAGCCACCATCTGAGGCAGCCTGGAGAGCGTTGCCATAGGTGCCGCCCTGCGCGTTGACATCTGCTCCCTTGTTCAAAAGCAGGTTGACAATCTCTTGATAGCCACCATCTGAGGCAGCCTGGAGAGCGTTGCCATACCTGCCGCCCTGCGCGTTGATATCTGCTCCCTTGTTCAAAAGCAGGTTGACAATCTCTTGATAGCCTCCTAGTGAGGCAGCCTGGAGAGCGTTGCCATACTCGCCGCCCTGCGCGTTGAGATCTGCTCCCTTGTTCAAAAGCAGGTTGACAATCTCTTGATGGCCTCCCTGTGAGGCAGCCTGGAGAGCGTTGCCATAGGTGCCGCCCTGCGCGTTGACATCTGCTCCCTTGTTCAAAAGTAGGTTGACAATCTCTTGATGGCCTCCCTGTGAGGCAGCCTGGAGAGCGTTGCCATACCTGCCGCCCTGCGCGTTGACATCTGCTCCCTTGTTCAAAAGCAGGTTGACAATCTCTTGATAGCCTCTTAGTGAGGCAGCCTGGAGAGCGTTGCCATACTCGCCGCCCTGCGCGTTGACATCTGCTCCCTTGTTCAAAAGCAGGTTGACAATCTCTTGATAGCCACCATCTGAGGCAGCCTGGAGAGCGTTGCCATACCTGCCGCCCTGCGCGTTAACATCTGCTCCCTTATTCAAAAGCAGGTTGACAATCTCTTGATAGCCACCATCTGAGGCAGCCTGGAGAGCGTTGCCATAGGTGCCGCCCTGCGCGTTGACATCTGCTCCCTTGTTCAAAAGCAGGTTGACAATCTCTTGATGGCCTCCTAGTGAGGCAGCCTGGAGAGCGTTGCCATACCTGCCGCCCTGCGCGTTGACATCTGCTCCCTTGTTCAAAAGCAGGTTGACAATCTCTTGATAGCCTCTTAGTGAGGCAGCCTGGAGAGCGTTGCCATACTCGCCGCCCTGCGCGTTAACATCTGCTCCCTTGTTCAAAAGCAGGTTGACAATCTCTTGATAGCCTCTTAGTGAGGCAGCCTGGAGAGCGTTGCCATACTCGCCGCCCTGCGCGTTGACATCTGCTCCCTTGTTCAAAAGCAGGTTGACAATCTCTTGATAGCCTCTTAGTGAGGCAGCCTGGAGAGCGTTGCCATACTCGCCGCCCTGCGCGTTGACATCTGCTCCCTTGTTCAAAAGCAGGTTGACAATCTCTTGATAGCCTCTTAGTGAGGCAGCCTGGAGAGCGTTGCCATACTCGCCGCCCTGCGCGTTGACATCTGCTCCCTTGTTCAAAAGCAGGTTGACAATCTCTTGATAGCCTCCTAGTGAGGCAGCCTGGAGAGCGTTGCCATAGGTGCCGCCCTGCGCGTTGACATCTGCTCCCTTGTTCAAAAGTAGGTTGACAATCTCTTGATGGCCTCCCTGTGAGGCAGCCTGGAGAGCGTTGCCATACCTGCCGCCCTGCGCGTTGACATCTGCTCCCTTGTCAATAAGATCGCGTGCAGGCACTCCAAGTCCATTAAAACAAGCATAGTAGAGCCTAGAGCCGCGCGCAGCTCCAGGGCTATCGTCCCAACTCCTATCAGCCTGATGCAAACGAGCCCATCTTTGAAATGTCTCTTCCGTTTCTAGAAAGCTCACTATTCTTTGGGTAATCTCCTCGTAGGCCAGTGTTAACGTAGCATGGTATGTCCAATGTTCGGCCGCATATCTTGCCATCGGAAAATACCGCGTTATCTCTCTTTCGCTACCGTTGATGTCTGTCAGATATGTCAAGCACGTCCTCGTGATGGAAATGCTGGCAGTCGTAATCTGGAATTGGTCATGTCTGAGAAGGTACTCTTCCACAGAAAAATGGGCAAGATGCAACTCTTTATCATTGTTATAGATGACTGTCACTAAGCTGGGACAGTAAGCTAAGATATCAGTCTCGCAAAACAATCGACGCTTTATGTCAAACCCTCGTGACTCGTCTTCAATCTGCGTCGCTATCACTTCTTTAACCTCAGCCAGCGTTAGAGGTCGCTTGGAATGCACTAGGAATTGGAGAAGCCGTATCGCGTCAGTTTTTAACTCCGATGGTATACTTTCAAATATACGCTCGTATGTCTCGTTGAGATCCAGCGGCAAAGATTCAAGAGCCTCCTCCATAGCTGCCTCGTGACGACATCGAGCCAGGCTGTCTAGCTGACAGAACGCCCACCTAAACCTAATCAAGGCGTCAGTAAGCTATCATTATATTGCTCGAAGCAGTGATTACTCACATCCCGTCGGCGCCGTCGCCAACCTTTTTCCGGATCTCTTCCAGAAGGTTCGGGGACAAGGGCTTCTCTGTAAAATCACGCCGTTGAGAAAGTTGTGCTATGACCCACGATCGAATATCGGAGTTGATGGCTTGCTTATCAAGTGCCAGGCTGTTTTGCTTTCCTATTAAGGGGGGAATGTCGCGCAGAAACTCGGATTCAGGTCGACCGGTAAGAAGCAGCTGAACATGGACCAACTCTGGCCTGGACACCATATCCTTAATCCACCCGAGCACAGCGTCCCTTGTTTTCGATTCATCCAATGCGTCCAGAACAATAGAGACCTTCCTCTGAGCTACGAGCATCTTGAAAACAACACTCCAAAGCACCTTTGTCGTAGGTTGGTCGCTGCCATTTCGGTGCGCCTGGAACAAAGCATCGAGATGGTTTGCGGAGTCCACCCCACGGCGGTAAAGCTGGAAAGCAAGCGAGCGCAGCATGCCTTCCAATGTCTGTTTTGCGACGTCGTTAAAGTCAAAGAAGAAGCTAAGGATAAGATCGTCGTTTTGGTTTGCGAGATGATCAAGCACAGTGGTACTAAGAACCGACTTTCCACACCCCGCGAGCCCGTGCAGCCATAACTGTCGACGTGACCCCGAGTGCCACTCTTGGAAGACGGGCGATTCGAGCAGCCACGCGCCAGTCCCCTCATGGCGGAGCGTCCTAGCATGGCTGGCGTTTGAAGATGGATCCGGGGGACAAAGCCAGCGCTTGATCTCACTGGTATGAAGGTCAGATCTGATAGAATCTGCAGTGGCTCTTGTTGCAGCTGTTGTCTGCTGCATGCTATCGATCTGCAGTTGCACTACTCGCACCACTCGCAGTCAGAATATATTTCCAAATTCAAATGTTATTCGTCTCGGTTATTTGCTGGTATTTTGGACACCTGCAAACGATCTATTCAGGTAGGTATGTACTGACCCTTTTCCAAAATAGCCTTTGCTGTATCCTCCGTATCAACAACACTAGGCTGCACACATCCCAAAAGTTCCTTTGCGTACGCAGCGGCCACGGCTGCCGCATATTCTTGCCAGGTTTTCTCTTTTCCCGAGTCCGCGTAGTCACAAATGCCTCGGATAACAATACATGGGAAGTCATTCATGAGCCCAGCTGCCTCCATCTCCACGCATAGTAAGCGCCCGCCGTATTTTTTGTCAAGGAGGTCTCGGGATTGGGCATCCTTAATCACTTTGTTCCCGGATGCGATCAGGCCATAGTGTACCCTGACATCTCTTGGGGCCCTTGCACCCTCTGCCTTCTCTGATACCCGCACATTCTCCTCATTTACCGGATTAATGGCCCATGAACCAAGAAGATATGCGATAATCGCGATGATCGCCTGCCACAACCAAGACAGGAAATAGACTTCCCTCGGAGTCCGGAACCGCTCGGATACCAATAATGGGTCTTGCAAGGCCTCGCACCGCGTATATTTTGGCGCTAGCCGCGGGAATTTCCTTTCCATATCGTCCAGGTACTCATTTATCTTTGATCCGTACATCTCATGGTTACTTTTCAGCTGGTTCGAGGCATTGAGTAGCGCGTTCGGAGGTCGGTTCAGCGAGCCCGTGTGGACAAACCGCCCATCCCGTTCCAGCTTCCCCATATCCCATTGTATCACCCCGTGATAGTCAGCAACAGGTTGACTGACCACCACATCACCCAGACTGACCTTTGACGGAATTCCGCCGCCAATCCCTACCATAAGCCCGAACCTGATTGATTGGAACGTGTTGATCATTGAGGTCGCGACGGTTGCGGCAGAATTGGTTCCCATGTTAGGTAGGCAGGCTATGACGACGTTGTGGCCGCGTATCGAGCCAAGAGTATATGCGTTATGATCATTTCGAGGGGTCGGGAGAGGTTCGTGCTCTTTATCTAGCATGGCTCTGGCTGCTGTTTGTTCTTTTGGAAGGGCGCACACCCATCCGATGGTATAGGCATCGTGTTGGAGTCGCTTTCGGCATGGTGGTGTGTCGGGACTAGCTTTGTTCTGTCCTGACACTGATTGCTCTGGCTGAGATTGGGAATTCTCAGCCATAATGGATGAAGAACAGCTCGACTAACCACGCGATGTGTTAATCAAGCACTTTCTCTTCCAGCAGAAGACACTAAGAAGTAGCTCTTTTCAGAAAGTTCTAATGTGGTTTATTACGAGAATCTCAGTAGGACTCTAACGAACTGAAAGAGGGGGAACTTCCTCAGCCTCGTCATCATGTGACTCTAGCGCGATCAGCTAGGAAGATTAATTGCACCTTTCAGCTTGACCACACCGCTTTCTGAATGGTTTTGTGTCGATTTCACTTCCACGTGGGGGCGGGTAATGACGTTCCCAGGAACGGGTCTACCCGATTCCAAAAGTCAGATCGAATGAGGGCCCTGTTACTGTGACCAGCCAGCGTTTTCCAGATAAAATATCTGACCCTCATCGCTTGAAGAGGTCACTGCTTTCTAGCAATTAAAGTGCACATTTTAAGAAGTGCTAGATCACAGTTGGTGATTAGCATAACCGAGGGATGATGTGCCATTTTGTTTAATCATCTTTTTCTGAGGTCCGCAACTTTGAGATGTGCTGCTAGGCTCCCAGGGACTACGAGATCGTTATGTCACGTGCATATCCTAATACCTAGCATCCCCCAGGCTTTTCACCCAAAATTATTTCACCTGCTCACTGAGCAAAGGGGTGAGCAAAGGTGAGCAGATAGAGTCGCTCCCCACCCCCGTCGCCCTCCTAAAGCTCTCCTCTGTCAACGTCCAGAATTCTCTTCGCAATATGGCGCCAAGACTCCCTCTCTCCAAGCTCGAAATGGTCCAGAACATGATATCAAGCAAATCGCTGACTACCTCGCAAATGGCTAAAGCTGCTGAATGTAGTAAGCGTTCTATAATCAACATCAGCAATAACCTCCGCCGATTCGGAAATGTCAGAGCACCCCCAACTCGAGTCGGTCGACGACGAAGCATCACACCTCCGATGATAGAAGCACTATGTGATCGCCTCCTCGAAAAACCCGGGCTATACGTGGACGAGATGGCAATATTTCTATGGGACGAGTTCCGTGTTCAGGTCACAAATTCGAGCCTCAAGCGGGCTCTCGCATCGGTAAATTGGTCGAAGAAGGTGGCTCGACAGAGAGCAAAGGAACAGAATGCGGATTTACGAGATTCCTATTTGCACTATCTGTCGGACTTTAAGTCGTATCACTTAGTCTATGTGGATGAGTCTGGATGTGATAAACGGATCGGGTTTAGACGGACAGGTTGGTCTCCGTTAGGCACAGCGCCATTGCAGGTAGCCAACTTTCACCGCGACCAACGGTACCAGATCTTGCCTGCGTATTGCCAAGATGGGATCGTACTCTCTCGTGTTTTCCAGGGCTCCACCGACGCTGCATTATTTGAGGACTTCATTAATCAGCTTCTAAGGCATTGTGGAAGATGGCCTGAGCCAAAGTCCGTTCTAGTCATGGACAACGCGTCTTTTCATCGTTCTGATCGTATCGATGCAATGTGCACTGCAGCAGGAGTTAAGCTAGTGTATCTGCCACCGTACTCACCCGACCTGAATCCGATCGAGGAGTTTTTCTCGGAGTTGAAAGCATTCATTAGACGGAACTGGGTACGGTATGAGGAAAACTCAGAACAAGGGTTTCAAACCTTCCTCGACTGGTGTATTGAGGTTGTTGGGTCTCGAAAACAAAGTGCTTTGGGTCATTTTAGACATTCTGGCGTTGATATCCAGGCTCAGAATTCAATGACTAGACCAGCGATATAGGAACGTCACATATATATATATATGTACTATGGACTGCTAATGAAACCCACCTGAGGCTCTACTCATTTTCCGTCTACCGTTATGTCCTATTTATATTCTGAAGTAGATATTCGAAACAAGTACTGTAGTTCAATAACAAATATCGCGATTCTCCTAGCCACTATTGTATGCTTCTTTAGAGTACTATCTATATACACTCAATCGGCGAAATATTCCTCATACTTCTGACCCATTTCACCACATCTCTTACGAATTGACGGGCAATACCCACCATGATCCCTTGATCGATAAAGAATGACGGATCTTGGTCCTCGTAGATTAGCTGAAGATCGAAACCATTCGCCAGTGCGATATCGCATACTTGACGAAACTGAGCTTTTAAATGGTCATCAGCGACATTCGCCTCATGCCATGCGCTATACTCTCTGACCGCAACATCTCGAAGTCCAGGAATATTAAAGTCGTCATTGACTTGGGCCTTTGGTGACGAAGGCATTGCTGGGGATGCGGAGGATCCGGGCGTCTCCAGTTGAGAGGAAGGTTGCACCCCATTAAAATGTATATTGATGGGACAACTTCCTGGGATACTGGACAAATCTTTTTTCTTGGATTGTTGGTTCTCCAGCCGCTGCTGCTCTTCCATGAATAGTTCTTCACGAAAGATTTCCGGGACGTCTTCATGAGACTGCAGGGTGTTGCCTTTTTCCACAAAGGCAATTAAACGTTTTAAATGGTGGCTCCTCAGCGCATAGTGCTTTTTCCCGTGTGGGTCTTGCCAGCAATGTGGGCCAAGATGGCATGATGAAGAAGGACAACGCATCAGGTTGTACACAGCTCGCCAAACGGATTCTTGCCCAGATGAATTCTCTTCGGCATCCACTTGAACGTCTAGTTCGTTGAGCATCCGTTTAGTGACCGATGACCTTCCTCTTTTTTCGACCCTGCCTGAGGCAGTTTTGGAGAGACGGTCGTCCTCAACATATCTAAAGGTAATACTTAACCTCAGTTTCTTGCCTCGACGGCACAGTTCGCCCCACCTGAGCAGTTGCTTTTCCACGGCAGTCCAATCGATGTCGAGATGGTCAAATCGTTTCGTCAGGTCGCGTTGGGAGCGATCATTCACCGACACGACGATCGAGGTGTCGTCCGACTTTACCCTTCCTTTACCGGGGGTCTTTCCATCTAACAACTTTTCCAACTTACCCTTCAGGGTCGTCGGCCAGTAGGCACTCGGAGTCAGGGCTACGTCCTCTTCAGTGTCCCGCGAGAGCACTTTCTTATTCACGGTGACTTTCCACTCTATCGTATATTGGATGCAGTTTGCCGGCAGTTCGTTACTTGACATTCCCTCATACCATTCGGATAGCTCAAGTAGTCGAGGAGGTTGTGATTGCTGTTGTGACAGGACTTCCGGATCGTTTTCGAAGTGATAGTCGAGGGAAGGGCTGCGCCCATAACTTGACGCAGGCGTGCGACCGTAGAATCCTGGAGTGGGGGCATATTGCGAATCTTGATCCCCAAGTTCGAGGTCATGCGGCTGAGAATCATGGTCATTAGGACACGAATTAGCAGTCATCTTGCTCGTTTCAAGGCTCTAGCAGATCCAACATCAGCATGATCACGACCAGTCAGTTCAGGAGATGCTAGTCCCCAATCAGAAGGCCAAGCCTGTTACAAGAAGCAAAAAATATTACCCACTAGTACTGTCTCTATACAACTCGTTCGTTCACAGTGGTCACTCTAGAGGGCAAGTGGTTGGCAGAATGGGGATTCTAACTCCTGCCACGTCTCCAAATGAGCTGCAGGCATTCGTTTGTTTGGCTTGTTTGCTAGATCAACGTTCTAGAATCCCTGGAGACCATACGAGTCAAATACAGAAGCTATTTTAAGCTGTTATTTACGATTGTATCGGAATACTGCCAAGAAAGGGGTTCAGGGGAAGAGTAACCGTAATAGGTATAGTGTGTTTCGACAGAGGGTTCGAGAAAGAATTTCTGTGAAGAAGTGGTGAAACTGATTTCGATCCATCCTGTATCTGAGACATAACCCCCGCATCGTAAAAGCAAACCTCCCAAACTACCTCCCAGACTATTGATTGTTTGTGTGATAAGCTCACGTATACATAGAGATATATAGCGTCTCGAGATAAGCAATCAATATTAAGAACAACTAAGTCGACACTGGATACTGTACAAGACGTAACGCGAGGAAGCTTGTCGCTTTTCGCGCTCAGGGGAACCCGTACATACCATGTGGGTCTCGCAGACCATATCTCCATTCACCGTGTATTTGGTGATAATCAATTCCTCTTGCACGACAGTAGACGTGAGTGGTGTTTGCCAGGTCAATCGACCACTATAGATAAACCTTATCACCTGGTGCCTTAGTCCTGGTGACACACTTGTGCAATCTCAGTGAAAACTCGATACCAAGATTGCACCCTAAACGCAAGAGATCAGATTTCCACTTCCACTTTCTCTCCAAGCAAACGGCCTAATGCCCATTGATATGGAAATATTGGATGTTTACACCGGGTCAACGCAAGTCTCGCTTGACCTACTACTGTCACCTATTTTGTAGGATTTGGCCCTTGTGCAAACTTGTGCAATCGGTTGTGTTTTACAGGGCGACCGCAATATAACCGTTTCGACCTCGACTGACCGTTTCTGTGAGGGCCTAAGCCCGGGGAGGGACATATATTAGTCAGCAGACTAGTTAACTAACGTATTTCCCGGGCGAGCTGCGCACCCCACCCAACCTATTAAATTTAAACATATTTATCTCAACCGAAACACCATTAAATTAATTCAACTAATTAATTGGTCTATTTGGACATGTTTCCCTTCGATACCCTGGCAATCTGTATATTCCACACCCGCGGGGGGGGGCCGAGTACGTGGCCGAATACCCGATTCTATAGAGGTGCCAGGGCCGGGGGGAGTGCTTCACTTGCTTCCTGTTGCTGCATAATTAATACAGAGGCTTCTTCGACTGAGAGACCTTCTTCAGAGGGTATATACCTTCGAGATCTAGTCCGCTTTTGCTTCTGCTTCTCGTTTTCAGCGCGTAATTCCTTGTTTTCCTTTGCTAATAAAATAGCACCTTGCATTGTAAGACGGAAGCCTTTTATAAGCTGGTTTAATGCACGATCTAACGGGCTAGGTGGGCTTCGAGACCTCGTACGAAGTAAAGCTTTGATTGACGAAGCCTATCGACGTAGTTCTTTCTCTGTAGCAGGTGTTTTTAGTGTGAAATTCCGGCTTGAATCGCTCCCCCTACTTGGAGGGGGGTTAGGGTTCGAAGTCGAATATTGAGCTTTGATATCACTTGATCAGGTGCAAAAGGTACTAAACCAGCTGCTTTGAAGCTATTCTCAATAGTCTCTGGTTTAAAAGCTTTAATTCGTGCGAGGGGGTATACTTCGAGGAAGTCAAGTTTATCAATATGATTCACTTAGAGCCTTATTTTTGTCTCTACCAGCCGCCCGTATGATCGTTTTAACACAGCAAAACAGCCAATATCGAGAGGCTGTAAAAGATGAGAGGAGTGCGGAGGTATACAAATAGGTATTATCCTATTTTGCTCGCAAAGTTCATCGAATTTTGGGGTTAAATAACTCCCGTATCCGTCAAGAACTAGCAGCCTATACCTTCCCTTCGTACGAAGAGAAGTACTAGGAATAAAGAGCTTTTCAAGCCAGCGAACTCCTATTTTATCTGAAGTCCAACTATTAGGACTAACTTCGATTCGCCAGTCGTTTGGTAGGCCTTCAAACCATGATTCAATAAAGACTTTGCCTTTAAAAATCACACACGGAGGAAGCGCCCAGCCAGACGAATTTATACACTCAATAACAGTCACCTATTCACGATTTCCAGGTTGTAAAAGTGAACGCCGGTCGTAGAATTCACTCCTCGTTATCACCTTTGCCGTAGAAATTAATCCCATCGCGAAACCAGTCTCATCAAAGTTATAAATATCATCGGGGTCGATTCCAAATTGGAGGATTGTTTTTTGAACAAGATCAAACCACTCTTGAATGATTTTTGGGTCTTCGCATTTTGCACGTTCGTAATTATACCGTTTCGAGAACCGGGAGGAGAGGAGAGGACGTCTTTTAACGAACTCTGTGACCCAGTTTTTGCCGACTGAAATAACTGGGGTAGTTTCACGCTTTTGAAGGAGAAGATTGGCTATTTCTCGAACAGTAGAGGGCCGGGGGGCTGATCCACGGGAATCTATAGAGATAATCCATTTCTGAAGAGATTCCTCTTCAATTTCTGTCAATTTATACGAATTAGCGCGAGAAATCGCGCGGAATGTAGTTCCACGAAGACGCGCCCGGAGGGTTGATTCGGGTACGTTAAAACGGCGCGCCACTTCACGAACTGAAGAGATTTCTTTGTTCTTAAAAGCCTGGGTAGCTAATAAGATCCTACCCTCTTGCTCGGTTGAATTTCTAGAGGATCGGGAGCGAATTGGTGGCATGGTGGGTGGTTGAAGAAGAAAGTGTTAAATTAATTGACACGTTTTAGGTGGGGTGCGCAGCTCGCCCGGGAAATACGTTAACGTATTTCACTACCGAGCCGGCCACACCACCGAGCCGGCCACCCCCCAAACACATAGTAAATGCGATTAATTACAACTTGATATCTCAACAACCACGTTTTTGTTTGATTTTATTACCTATAGATAGCTATTGATAAGAATTTTAAATACTATGTAGCAATCTTAAAAATATCGAAGAGGTGCATCATTACGGTATTGAAAATTACAGTGCTAAAAGCCAGAAGTATATATACTACAATCACAAAGTCATATATATTTCCCAAACTCGCGAGAGAAGCTAGAAATTACCTAAAGAGCATTAGTCTATAGGGAAATCGTTATATAAACGGCCGTTGTTGAGATATCAAGTTGTAATTTATCGCATTTACTATGTGTTTGGGGGGTGGCCGGCTCGGTGGTGTGGCCGGCTCGGTAGTGAAATACGTTAGTTAACTAGTTAGTTAGTTACTTCATAACTATTACGTAGCTATACAGTAGCAATAAGATCATCTTTACCACCACCTACGTTTCCGTAACACACTGGTAGCATGTCCCTTTAAGAGCCAGAGGTTCCTCTGGTGGGCTTACCAATTGGTTATTGAACCAACCGGTGTCTCTTTACCCCTGGGTTACCAGCGGTAGGAGAAGTAAAGGTCTCGTCATATTCAACCTTACTAGGCCTCTGCAAAGCCCACAAAGCCCAAAGCCCAGCCTAAGTTGGGCTTTGGGCCTATCCTTGGGGCCCATCGATGGGTTATGGGCTTATACCTTGAGCCCATAGGGCCCATTTAGGCCCATACTGGGCCCCCATTATTTATCAAACAATACAAATATGCCAATCTATCGCAACTGCATAATTAATATATTTTTTGCTGGTTTTTTTAGGTATTGAGATTACTATCCACGCTGTATAGTATAAAAATTTTAAAGCTACTATACGTGAATCATTATATATATTCTTCCTCTTCTTCACCTTCTTGTTCCTTTACTTCCTTTACAAATTTACAAGTAAAGTTATAGAAAGAAATAGTTAATTCAAAGACTTTGATTTGATTTAATAAGATACTAGAATTAGTGTTATATCTATAATATTCCTACTTCTTACCATGATAATTAAATATTACTGAGTATACAGGTTGGAACATACGTAAATTACAGTCATTAATCAGGTACTTTATATATACCAAGAAGATAGTATTTATGCAGCGAAATGGGCTTTGCAGAGGCCTAAACCTTACTGTCATCTTTACCACCACCACCACCACCTACGTTTCCGTAACAGTTTCACCACCACCTAATCCGTGGCCCCACGTGAACCGTGCACCGACATACCCTGTTCTGCTCCTTTAAACGTTCTCATTATTTTCTCTCGAACAGCGACTCTTCGGTCTTTTCTTCAATATTCTGGTTACCAATTTCGGCGAAGATACCATGGCCACCGCTGTGGTCAGTTGGTTGCTTGTCGCTCATACCGAACGACCATTGAGCTTAACAACGCGCTTCACAAGACCTAGCGGCCTGCCGGTGAAGAGCGGTTGCAAAAACGGCACTAAGCCTGTTTATCAGTGACCGGATGAAATAGCTTACCAACGCGATGTATAACCCACGGATATTAGAGATTTTCCTCCGCGCAATGCCTAGGCAACTTGACTTGGCGCTCAGATAGATACGTGCTTATAAGCCTCTTGCTGTCCAGAGCGGATGAGTGAAATGAGCACAGAGGACAATGCTAGAGACCTTGCCGAGTGAGATTCTGATGCTGATCGCAGATTGGGTAAGCTTCAGCGTGTTTGTTTTGTTTGGTCCAGGTACTGACCCCCCGTCAGCTGCCAGCTACCACTCTGCGCGTTCTCAGCCGCGCCTCGTCCAGATTGTATGCAGTGTTGATTCGTCGGATATACCGTACAGTGTCATTCTATGCAGCAAGTGAATGGGCACTGAATGTGTTGGATGTCGACCCCTTCTTTCGCCATCTCGGTCCTTCACGAGCCGCGGACTATCTCCAGCACACGCGGCACCTACAGTTCAGGGCTCCATTTCATCTTGTTCGGTTTAATCGATGTGTATACTACAACATCTTTCGTGCGACGGGGCTGTCGGAGTCCCCAGCCCCACTAGGAGCATCGGATGAGGCGACGGCACATCAGCAATTCCTGGACGACGTGAAGGATCAGTTGCAGCTGATATTCACTTACTTGGAGCCGAATAGACTGAGAACATTTGAGTCAGTATAAGCGGTACTCATCGACCTAAACCTGTGACTGACTAACAATAGATGGCGACTGGGGACGTGTGTTCCAGTGGGGGTTCTCGACCAGGAAGGTTATCTCAGTCAGTACCAACAGGGCCTCACTTGTCTCTCACTCGTCACTGACGGCACCTGCCCTGATACGTCGCACCGCTTGGAAGGAATATCCAGACTAACCTGTCTGACGGCGTTTGAGTGGGAAGGACTCCAACATCCGTCCGAGGTTGATTTGTTGCGACGGTGTATCCGTCAGAACTGGAAATGCCTGGATCATCTGTCCATCGGCTTCGTTCCATCGGCTTTTGCCCGTGCTCTGTGTTGGCAGAGTTTTGGGCTTCAGCAATCGGAGCTTGAGGACGGGGACAGAGGGGCCGGCGGCACTACGAACGGGGATACAGGGATTGCGAATCCCCCAGCTCTTTCCGCTCTGTCCACGCTGTCATTGTCAAAGGTGACCTTGCCACTGGATATCTTATCGGAACACAATGCGATATTCTACTCTCTGCGGTCGCTTACGCTGCGTGACTGCCCGAATCAGCTGCATCTCGTGCAATTACTGTATTGGTCACAAAAGCCGCTCCGACTGACGCATTTCGAATTCTCTTTCGATTATCTGCTGCACGAACCGGGCGAAGGATGTAGCCTTTCTGCTGTTGTGCGGTTCTTATGTTCATTTCGTGGGCTGCAGCATCTGCATTTGAGGTTGTCCAATTTCCCATCGTCAAAATCCCATATCCAGGACACCATCCGACACCACCAGACCACGTTGAAAAGCCTTGTCTACCATGAGCGCCAACTCGCACCAATCGATGCTGATGGCTTATTTGAGGATGATCGGGATGTGTCGCCCGCTTGGGTTACGAACTTGTCTGCCGGTGTAGACCTGGGCCAGGTGTTTGCTCTGGCTTTGTGTGCTAGTCCATCTGCGGCTGTAAGTTTTTCTCGGCCCAGTAAACAAGTGCCTGCTAATAAGGACAGCGTCGGTGTCTTCTACCTACGGCCAAGTATTCCCAGCTTCAGATTCTACATCTGCGGTTCAGCGGCCTCGAGCGACTCCATCGAGACATCCCACGCGAGATTGCCACTTATATACGTGAGATACGCAAAGGATATTCACGGTATCCTCGTTCGTGCTGGAGTTCCGTGGACCGGGATATCTCCAATGGTAGCCACAACTACCGTCCTATTGTTGATGAGTACTTTGACAGGTCACACCTCGAGTATAAAGACTCGCAGGAGGCAGTGCTTATATCCTCTGCGGCAATTGCAGAGGCTGAGGATTTTGTGTTATTTGCGGACTGGGCATTTGGCCCCAACGGACTGCCGGCCCTACAGGTTCTCGCGTTTGGGGACTTCTCTCACGGTGATCGATACAGGAGCCAGCAGTTTCTAATGCGTCGTGTCTATCCTTCATCGGAGGGCGGTGACAAGGAGCTTGCCGGCCTTGCATGCGATGATACGACGCGGCTGCGCTTTTGTTCGGCAGATATAGGTGACCCTTCGATTTGGGATGGTGCTATGGTGGACGGGGCTCGTTTTCTGTCCGCATGCCCAGGAGGCGGGTTGATGGAGTCACCGTACGAGTTGTAGGTCTGTACGTGTCTTTCTTGATTCTTCCTTGTGGTTCGCGGCGGACTACGCGGCGCAACGCGTCCGGGACCATGATGGATTTGGTCAAAGAAGGCGGTTGCTTTTGGTCATAATCTGCCTTACTCGTATTGCTACCTAGAAAATATATAATTTGCAGCTCTGAATCTCAGTTTACAGTATCCCACTGTAGGTATATAAACTTGTCGTGCTTAACTAGGTATCAATGAAAGCAAGAGTCCAATAGATACTGTACCTATTATTAATTAGCAGCCCCGACCAAGTTATTCGTAGCTTTCTCGCCTGTAAAATCACGCAATTTCAGCGAAATGTTAACCGGTTTATATACGCACCCGCGATTCCTTGCCGGCCCTCATTTATATGATCGTGACAGGGCGTCTTCAAAGAAAAATACAAGAATATCCACCTATCGCAACGTATCCTCTTATTAAACCTGGTGGTGGATGAAGCAGTTTATGCGGGTGTGTTTATCATCCAAGTAGCTGGAACGTGCCCCCTATGCAATCTCCTAGGATCTAGTCTATTGTATCGTAATCTCCTTGACTATTGATATAAAAGATACAGTTCACCCTAGCTTGTTCTCTCCTACCCCTGTTTTCTACAATTCCGATAGCGACGAGCTTTGGAATCCAAACGACTCAATGGACCCTCCTGCTTCTCTATCACAGTCTGGACGAGCCAACAAAAGAAAGCGCGAATCTCCAGATCAGTTTGTTATCCCCGTTGACATACCAGGGAGATCGGAACAGGTGATAGGTTCTTTGAAACGAGCGTCACCGGGCGAGACAAAGGTTAGGTTTCTCTTTCGCCTCTTATGGCCGGCTCTAACCAAACATCCCAGACAATTCCGACCGGTGCAGCCTGTTCCCTGACTAGCAACATGTCACAGATCCTACAAAGCCATCCGTCTTCAATTTCCTCTGCTGTCGACCTCCTGGACCTCTATCTGTGTCTATGGGAGTGCTACACGATCAAGTCGGCCGGCAAAATACGCTTGGAAGAGGAACGTCGCTTCCTGCAAAACTCGAATGAATGGTTAGTGAGAGAAAACGAAAAGCTCCAACAGTGCTACAATCATCAAGAACTGCTGCTGTGGGATCATCGTCAGGCCTTTGTCTCCGTACACCAGGGTATTCTCGGAATACTACAGAATAGTGATAGGCTGTCTTGTCAGATAACTGAGCTACAATAACACCGTGCAGGAGCAAATTAAAACAAGCTATCTTCGTCTGGCTAAATTCTCGGGTATCGTATACTAGCAAAGAACATGGTCTGACCGGTCTTGTCGGTCGAGATAGTTCAACGGGTGGAGTATATGTAGGGCGGGCATTCCCCACCCATCACCAAAGTACATTTGCAGCAGGAACCAAGATCATTCACCGTTTGCTCCTACGTAGATCAGGAGCCACCATCACTGGGAAACATAGCCTTCTCACTGTTATGGCCAAGACCCTTCTTGGACTTTTTTTTTCGATGAGCTTTCTATAACCTAGAAGCTAGTCATACTGACCTCTACATATAGACCCTATAGAACCACCAAATCTTGCTAGATCCTTACCTCCAGAAACTGTCTTTTATCGTGAACGCGATACTTTCTGCACAGGAATAATGGGACAACTTGATCAAATTGGTTAGTTGGATTATTTTTCGATACTTAATATTGGCGCTGATAGTCCCTTCAGACTACGATTTGGATCTAGATCTTGAATCAATTTGGAGAGAATTTCCCAATATACCGACACCGCCACTTTGCCTAGCAGAAAACCGTGGCACTCTGTGCTCAAACCAACCACTCAGGGGATGGTTAGAATATACTCAGCATAGGCATAAGAGGACTCCGGCCATCGAATGTATTTTCTATCCCAGCTACGAGAACGTCTGCGCCTTCAGCTGGACGGGGCCGGATCCGTTATCCCAAGACACCTGCGCCGATGATATTTTCCTTTATGTATCGGCATTTTTCCTTTTTGAGCGGGTGAACTGGATAGAACTCCGGCTCAGTAAGTTCAGTACGGAAACCGGAGAGGCTGTCGAAGAGTATCCGTTCTTTCTTCCGCGGGTTGAGTCAATGCTGGGCAACTTACGAAGGATACGTTGTCAGATAAGTGACATCCTCTCGCAGCATCCTACAGCGGGAAACATAACATGCGCTGGACAATCAAGGTTTCAGTTAGCTATATGGCCACGCGTAGAGGTCACAGACAACTCTACCCTGTGGAGTTCGGTTCCCTTATCTCGCATTCACCCTTCTATACCCATACCATTCCTTGATCCACAGGTTTTTGTACAGAATATAGTGGAAAATTGGGAACTCTGAATGTTCTGATCTCATGGATTGCCTGTCATCAGCCTACTGTTTGGATACTTGCATCGGGGTCCTTCACCACCGATCCAAGCTTCGCCTGCCATTTCGCTTTCAAACTCTCACGTGCGGTCCTAGGAATATTCGAACCTTGTTCCCTTTCATTTTCCTTTTGTTCGCTCGAATAGAAATCTTGACTTCGCCACTGGTGTTCTATTTCACCCTGTCAGCATAGGCTGGTATTCTTCTCCGTATCAAGATTTGGCCATGGGCCGGCTGGGTACATATCCGTACGAGCGTGTGCTCCTCCGTGGCAATACTTTATACGCCTTTGCTTACTCAGACCCGATCAATAGAGCAGCCTTCTTCTAGTGTTTTGGGGTTCCTTTTCTAAAATCAAAGTCAGCGATATTTGACTCATCCGTGAACTGAAAGATGCCTGCCGATACCTCTTCTTTCCTGGATACTTGGTAGAAACTTGGTAGGCTCACTTTTCCCACACCTAGATACATAAGGACTATGGACTTTAACATCTCGGAATCAAAATATCAACCGTTCATTGCTGTTATTATCCGAACAGTAGGTCCAACCAGAATAGAGAGCTCCAAGGCCGACTTAGCTACCACTTCAATTCCACTCAGTTGCTACAAGAGCGTTGTATCCAGCTGGAACTCGTCTATTGCAAGGCACCAAGCGTCTAATACTACTTGGTACTTCCGTTTTAGCTTTTGGACGATCGGTACACCGTACACTAGCCAAGATACCATCGGCACGTTGAGCTGTAATTTCCTTAATTTTATCAGGGATTCTAATCAGACATCTGGGTTTCCCTGAACGCGAGGAAGCTATTGTGCCTTTCTTTTGCTTCTTCGTGCTACGTCTTGAATATGGAGTCAACTATAGTAGTTCTTAAATTTGACTGCTTATCTCCAAACGGTATCTACCTCTATGTATATATGAGACACTCACGGCGCTGTAATTGGTTCTAAAGGCTTGTATCAGGGCTTGAGCCATCAGGGATCTGTAGCTCTGAGATCTGTGGCTAAGCGGGCCGTGGTATTGTAGGGGACGCCAGCTGGCAATCTGATGACCTGCAAGGCCTTGAGACCGCGGCCTTGGACTCTACTTGTCTCTGGCTCCGTATCTACTGCTATTGGGTCGGTGTCATCGAGCCCTAAGTACTTCCGCTATATCAACGTAAGATTATAGTTCTATTTACAGTACTCGTTCATTATCATGAACAACTGACCAGCAAACAACACACCTGTTGCGACAAAGCGCAAGAGTTCAGGACGAGCTGGTAGGGATAGAAACCGTTGACTGTGGATCCCAATCCGGGTACACGGGGTAAAATACCAGGCTTTGAGGTTTTGGATGACGCCAACGGTCTTTCACGGCTACCTTGGTGTCGCGAGGGCTAGCAGCCTCAATGTAAGGAAGTCCGTGACTTGCCTTCCAGCAGTGATCCTTCGACATTGGATCCTTGATGTTCCACTCGATGGCAAATTCCATTCCCGCAAATTCAAGCCCAATTAGATGTGTTTCTAGATACCGATGTGTGGTCGTGTTAAAAAGATTGAAAACATTGACATCTAGGTACTCTCCAGATACTTTGCGTGGTTTGAATCCTGTATAACTGATCTGCCTGATCAGGTTATTTTCGAGAAGCTTTTGCCCAGCAATCCCTGCTTTTGCGCGCGTTTGCAGAGAAAATAACGCGGAGGCATAAGAACGGTACCTGAGGCGTTGAACGTCCTTAACGCTCTTTTCAAAGGTGGCGGGGATCGCAATTATCCACACCTCCAGCCGAGCTTGACTTGAGCGCTTTTCCTTGTAGTACTTGTCTGCCTTGAAGATCCGGTCGCTCAATCGAATAGTGTCCGGGCCGATAATTAGTATCTGACATTTCTCCTCGAACCAGGGCTCAAACTGTCGCATGGTATAGTCAAAGTCTCGTAGTGGCTGTAGGAACGTCTCCACTGTATGCTGGGATAGTGTAATCCGAAGTGAAGCTAAGAGGGCGCCAACATCGGAAGCCGTCAACTGTCCCATTATACTGCATGCTATCTCATAGTAGCCTGCGTGGTAAAATAGCAATGAGATTCCATTTTGACCCGGAGACATCTTGACAGAGTATGCGAATTGAGCTGTAGGTTTTGGAATTTCAGTATATTCTCGTCTTGCTCAAGCTACTATGAAGATCTTACCGAGGGGAAATTGTAATAATAAGTTCGTTTGAAGTGTTGAACGGTATAAAAAAGTGGAGATCAAGGCGTCTTATAAAAGCTTTCAGAAATATTCAATGTACCGTACGGTAAGCATGTACCCTAGTTCGTTCCTGGGAGAGCCACTCCCGCTCCTAGAGTACTGGGCTTGTTGAGTACATTTTTAGTCAATAGGCGTCTATATTTATGAAGTGCTAGAAGCTGCTCGGTGCCTGGGAGTGGACAGAAGGTTCCCGGGATCCAAGTATATGTTCCCGGGAGCTTCGGGGGTCTTAGGAACTCCCGCCCCGTTTCCAGGGCCATTAATTGGGCTCCCAGAAGGAGGCTCGGTGTCACCAGCTTATATACGACGGTTACAGATCGAAGGACGGGATCATTGAGCCCCTATATATAATATCATAATTAATCCAGTAGCATATAATCCTGTGTATAAGTGCAACTCAGTCCCTTTAAAACTGTACGTTGCGAGTATACCAGCCAGTCATGCAGATTTCGCCTAAGGTGTATAAAACCCTGGCTACCGTGCTGCTAATTGCCAGCCTCGCTCGCTTGGAATTGTCTCGTCGAACAGTGCAGGAAAACTCTTTATATCTGGCCCTCTGACCTTGCAGTGTCTGTACCGAAAGATGTTCTACTGGTAGATTATATGGACTGAGCTGGGCCGGAACAAGTGAGGCTGTAAGAGAGGTAAAACTTAGGATAGCCTGCGTGTTTCCATTCTTACTCGTGGTATATACTACAAGCTTATTTCTCAAGCCGAAGTTAACCACCAAGGATCAGTCTCTCCGAATGAGCATCCTGCTGCGAAGCCTTATCAATACACTATCTCAATTGATGATCTATCTTTCATTGTTTTCCCTTTCCTCGTGCCTTACCAAGGTTACAGCACTAGTTGGTACTTACTGCTGGCTGTTATTTCTAGAGGTAAAGTTGGCCGCGTACGAGGAAATACCACTCTTTGCTGACTTTGACAGCTACAATTATACATTCTGCCCACCTAGATGATCTTGTTATATTTCGCTATTCGAAGTGCTGGAAGTTCAGTCGGTGAACAATCAACTTGTTCAGCAACTGTAGACCACGAAGTTTAGGCACACAGAATCAAGGGATTCATTGGAGGGCTAGCAAATACTTGCTATCATCGAACACTTGCTTGAAGCATTGTGGCGGTGCAAAGCTTTGAAGTAACTTTGACCTGTTCGACGGCAACGACTAATATCGGGAAACCCCATCTTCCGGCAAAATGGCCAAGTTGCCGACAGACCGATCGTTCCAAACTTTGAGCACACCGATAAGCCTTCCCCGAACTTCATCCAACGCATCATCGATAGCACGCAAGCGGGCTACTTGCTTATCCTGGCAGTGCTTCAAGCGGTTTCCCTCGTTGCATAGCTGAATATTCCCAGTCCGCAGCTTCTCATTTTCCTCTTCGAGCTGCTGGATATCTGTATGTTTGGAAACACAAGACTCCCACAGACATCTAATGTACCCCACCAGATGTGCAGCACGAAATGCAAGTTCAGTATCTTCTTCTTCAATTTGCTTCAAGACCTCAAGTATAGGTCGGAAGGGCTCTATAGCCAAAGTCTGCCTCTCTATGTCGTGTTTTTGGGTCTGGCTGGTCAGCGTGGTCCGGTCTATTCAAATTCTATTCTTACCGGCAGCGGGGTTGCAACACCGGGAAGTGGGGGCTCCTCGGTTGGACTTGGCTGTATATAGAGCGGTGCCTCTTCCTGTGTACCTGTGACTTCTGATGTTTTGCTGGGGCTCTCCATAACTGATCGTGTTAGCAAAGAGGCTCATTCCGCTGCTGGGAACTGGTCTCTCTTTATACTACAAATTTGCTCACTCGGCTGCCTATAGTGGAGTATAGCTAGACTAAAGTCACCGTGGCAGTAGTACTGGGTAGCAGACCCTCGGTTACTTGTATTCGACCGACTTCCAACATTCACTCCCTGTAGCCACCATACAAATGTGCGGGTATAGACCTACACTTGAATACCTAACCGCTAATATTAGACCGCTTCATATGCTATTTATCGTTGCCATGCCCTTACATTCACCACTAATTACTCCTTGTCACAATCAACGTATATCTCTAATCTGCCGTTCCTCACTTAATAGCTCGTAAGATGATAAGGTCGACAGCACGGCCATACTTAAGCGGCGTTAGAAAGTTGATTGTACTCTCTTCCGAGTTTGCTCTCCCGCCTCCCACAGCGCCGTATAGCCATACGATAGATTGGACCTCAGGGTTTTTTTTATTGTTTTACGCTGTCTAATAGGCCTAGAAGTTACTCTGAAACCGGGTACGGTGAACGACAGGGATCTGGTAGTTGGCGATGCAAAGACACAAGGGATATAATAGACGCGTAGCCCATTGGGCGAAAATTGTATTTGATCGGTTGATAAATAGTCTATTTAAACTGAGGGGTGGGTGTTACTTGGTTCCAAACCATCAGAAGCTGGAGGGCCACTGGGCTAAATCACTTGGCCATGGGATGACTGACTATCCGTCTATAAAAACTCTAGCCATTTCCCAAAAATTGGTGAGGTGATTCCGGTTGTGCTTCATAGACTCGGGCTTAGAGCTTTTATAGGGACAAAGGTAAGTCGTTAGCCATCGTCTAAGCTCTCCTTTAATCATCCGTCTAGACTGGCTAAGCTAAGGTAGTAAAATAGCGGAGTTCGCCCACTTGGGTTATTCGCGACGACCATACAACCGTCCTGGTCAACTCAATGCTACCCGAGCTTTATAGCCTGTTACCGGTTTCCAAGGTTCGGTTAACTTTAATCTTCGGTAACCGGTTAGCCCCACTAGGACGTTCAAGTCCTTAAGACATACAATCTCTAAAGCCTAAAACGAACATATATCAAGGACTTACAGCCTTGTTTGGCAAATCAAATACAATCATGGTCCTCACAAGCAATGAGAAGCGTGCCTTCTTCAGACAACAGTGTCGTGAGGCATTGGCAGCCCATATATGTATGCTATAGTCTTCCTCCGCCTGATAAGCGAAACTAATCGTCAGATGATCGACTTGGTCTTGTCGTCGCTCCCGCCGATGTCCGCCTACAGCCATCAGTCGGAGATAAATACGCTTGGTCGGTGACGGAATCCAAGAAGAGCCTATTGCAGTCAAATTTGGGCCGTGGAAGCGTGGGCCTATACAAGTCCATTTGTGAGGAATTGGGCCGGTCGCTTGAGGCAGTTACTCCGCAGACGCTACAGGTTACCCAATTAGAACGGGACCACCTGCCACGAGAAGAGGTGAGCTATACGATCCCTGAAGTTGTCTGACGAGGTAAACGCAATACTAAATTTGAATAGGCCGGGCCAGCTCGTAGTGACCAAGAGGAAAGCGGATCCTTCACAGCAAGGATCCACGAGCTGGAATGCGCCAATCATGTATTGAAGGACGAGCTTGACCGTACCACTATCCACCTGCAAGGGTCCCTCGGCGAAAACCGTATATTGCAAGCAAACATCCGTCGGCTTCAGGACGAGTTGGACAGTAGTTCATCTCGAGCAACTTACCTAGAAGACGAGTTGGTTCGTATCGGCAGTGGGATCACCGAAGCTATGCAGGTGTTGCAGGAGTACCAAGCACATAAGGGGAGCATGGTAAAACTGCATGGAGGCAGACAACGTGAATCTTGTGATAGTATAGACAGCATCGTGCTAGGAATACCGGCTCCGATACCCGACGAGGTGTCTTGACGACATTGTGGTCGCGTATCCGTATTATCTTACGAGCGCTAGCGTTCCGGCCGGTGGGTCTACAGTTAAACCCCCGTTTTGGGAAATATCACTTCGCGCCTATCGCAACGCGGCTATGATCGTGCAAAATACGCGTTGTTAGGAGTGAGAACGCGGGTATTGATCTTATGACACATTAGCAGGAGATAGCAAGTGCGAAGGGCTCACCTAGCCCATAGAAGGCCATGTTCATTAAGTTCGCGGCTGAAACTTCAAACCGTACTAGTCAATATATATATCCTAGGCTCACCTTTCACAAAGTCAATTGCGTCTGTTGTCACCCGCACTTGCACGCGGAACACTATTTATGCCACCATATAGCTACTACGGCACTACCACAGAATCCAGCTCTATCAGCCAAGGGTTTAGTCGTGTACTCTTGTGCTCGAAACAATCACCACCCGACATCTGCTGGGCACATACTGCGCCTAACCTAAAAGAGCTAGACTCAGCACGTGACATATAATACCCGCCAGTGTAATCCTAAGCACCGCTTAGGCCGCAACTCCTAAGGGATTATATAAGAGCATTTTGCCGCTAGGCCAAAAGATCATAGGGACAAACAGAACGTGTGTTTGTCACTGCAGCGGTATATATTAGGCCCTAACTTCCGTTAGAGACCACAGAACACACGTTATGATCTCACGTGATATACCTTATTAATCATTGCCCGATGACATCTCGGGTATCCAAGCAACGTCTCGTTGTATCTACCCCTCTATAAATGCTGGCGCTCGTCGGTTACCGAACCAGTTTGTCTCCTGGGTGAGTTTTCCATGTAATTGCAGCTGACACTCAATATATTCTGACAAACAATTTACAGCTCTTTACCTTCATCCACACGATGTCTCCCACAACGATAAATCAGAGTGCCCGCTCGCGATTGACAGAACTCTCGGCATAGGTCTCCGAAACGAATGAGTTCCAGGCGGAACAGGAACACCTATTCAGATGCTCAGATGAAGGCCGCCATGTGAGAGTTGATCCTTTGTTGGAGGAACTGAGATTTAATAAAATCAAGGTATATCGATATATTGCTTGCCTGAAACTTGCCTGAAACTTGCCCTAACATTCTTAGGGATACGGCTACTCGATCTGGCGGATCACGGGAAAGATTGCTTTCAAACCCACTCGTCATTACCAGTCTCTTTTCTTTCCTTTATCAATTAAGCCCGGGTCGGATGGTGCGGCAGGGGAAGTGTAAGCTGCAGGCGAGGTCCTTACACCAGGAACCTATATTTCATTCTCTAGTCCGCTGAAACTCGACAGTCAGTTGGATTGCTTAATTGTCTATTTACCCAAGGCTGACGACTCATCCCCAGCTGGGCAATGAAATGTGAATTGGCATCTTCTCTTCAAATCATGTACTATCTCCCTATGACCGGCTTCGGACGAGAACACCTCTGGTGGCCAGCTGAAAACGCGAGCCAAGCGGAGCACTCGTCATACAAACTTGTTTGCCATTGGTCGGGGCAAGAACATCTACGTTATTTCCCCAAAGGCAGCAATGAGCCCTACCTACGGCGTTTCTGGTACTCAGCGTACAGTCAATACTGAGAAATTCTTCAAAGAGCGTGCATTGAAGATCTCCACTGGCAAAGCCGGCAAAGACTTTGCTTTCAGCGATGATGATTCCGTTATCGCCTCCTTGGATAAGACCGGCCGACTGCGCTTCTGGGATATCAATGATATGCTTAACGATGCGAGCTTCGTGGAAGGTCCTGCCCCTGCTGAGATCCGGGTGCCCCTGACCACTTTTGTCACTGGCTCCCCAACTGAGAAGTCTTGGCCCACTTCCGTCCTCTTCCTCGATAAACTTCGCGCTTTGTCTATCAACCTCCACATCCTACGTCCACAAAATACTGCTAGCACGCATTCCCTGAACCATGTCTGGAACATTTTCGAAGGTGGCAAAATGGTTTGGGCTGGAGGTGGTACATGTGATCGTTGTCCGTCGGTCGCATCACGGGGATCTGCGCCTTATCCAGTCTACATTTCCTTCGGACCATCCTACGGTACATAAGTCTCTCTCTAGATTTTGAAATATGTGCTAAGTTATGTTAGGACATTACCCTAACCCTTGAAGAGGAAGAAACGAGCTTATTACAAGACATTTAGTGGCAGCTGGCTAGATAGAAAGCACTAGCAAATCAGCGGGCGCTGCGTATCACTGCGGAGGAATGGAGTAAAGTACATGTAACTATGGGACTGTGGGATCGAATTCTCTCAATCGAGCTATCGGTACCTTCTAAATTTCCAGCATCCCGTAATACGTGATATGTATAGTGACGCCCGTTATTGCCTTCTGACAGAAATCTGACTGTATGGAAATGTATGGTATGAACTGAGTATATTGGAACTCTCTGACTAGCAATACATAAAACAGGATGAACGCGCGAGTATAAATAGACAAAATCACTAGTCAATAATGCACTTTGGTCGGTTGTATGGGACCGACGTTGTGGAGATCCAAGGTAAATTACCTTGTATCCGATCACCGGCGGTTTAGTACTGTAACCCACCAGGTATTTGGCTCCGGTATTTGACATAAGAGTATACAGTTTCAGGTGTAAGGCCTGTCAACCGGGTAAGATACAATGACCTGGAGAGGAACGAGAATGTATTGTCTGTGTGTGCCGAGACCAATTCTTGCCAAAAGGAAAAGGGATTCAGGGGAATCCTGGACTATGTGTGCCTCCACGCTTCACGTGGGGCCCATGTGATGATTCCTTGGCGATTCGTTCCCGATACTCGACCGATGCGGTCAGGTGACTCCGTCTCCATGTTGTAAGGATCTTTATCCGTTACATTCTTCCTTACCCAGCTGAGGAGTTCTTGTACAGACCGTTCGAGGCCTGCTAATCGAATTGGAATTCTTCACAAGGAAATTGCCAATAGCGCCGCAGGAATGGAAGTAGCATATTGAACTGTCTTTTACTGACAGTAGGCCCTCCCGTGCCTCCCACTTCCAGGGCTGTTGATCTTTGATTCGCCGCTTATCATTAGTCAGCTCACCTGGAGATCACCACGCACATTTTAATTGGATATCGCACGCGCCCAAACCCAGTTTCAACATTCAACATAAAGTGTCGGAGCATACAGACCGGCATACCGGGGATTTAATTAATCCAGGTTGTGCAGTAATTTTGAATTAGTAATCCGCGATCCATATAAATTGCTAGGAAAAGGGATACTGCAATACAGAGATTTTAACACCATTGATTGGACCCATACATTTCAAGATACCAGTTATCAGACATAAAGAGACTACCCAACTCCAACAAACGAATGGCCCCATGCGTTTAGCCTGAATCCTGGTCTTGCATTGCATAGGGTATGTTCATAGTTTGGCTTTGATCCACGCTAAACTAGCACTTCCCACCGTCATCGCAGCACCCCCCAATTGTGCAGCTCCATTGACAATCACAAGGCCACTTCCTCCTGCACCAGCGCTCTGTCCTATGGCCATCGCACTCCCAGCTGCAATATTTCCGACCAAACCATGAGCGACTGCTGCTGCTGAACCTAGGTATGAATGGTTATTCGAGCTTCGGGGCGCGGGAAACAAGGTTTAATCTGTTGATTCCTGCGAATTTGTACATACCTGCGTGGATTCCGCCTGTTGTGAATCCCATACTCGATAAAACTGGAGCCGTTGCGAGGCCGGGAGCAGCGAAAACCACAGCACCACTAGCGCCCACGACCACACATGCGGCTAGAACAGGATTCTGAGTGCTCCATCCTGCTACCTATTGTAATTTAGCATAGAAATACTCTCTATAACGTATTTCACAAGCGAGCCGCCCACACAAGCGAGCCGCCCACCTATCCCAACCCATTAATTTTAAATGCATTTATCTCAACCAAAACGCCATTAAATTAATTGCACTGACTAATTGGTCTATCTGGACATGTTTCTCTTCTATGCCCTGGCAATCTGCATATTCCACACCCCGGGGGGGCCGTGTACGTGGCTGAATAGCCGATTCTCCAGGTATACTGGGACCCGGAGGAGGTGCTTCACCTGCTTCCTGTTGCTGTATAATTAATACAGAGGCTTCTTCAACTGAAAGGCCTTCTTCAGCAGGTATCTGCCTCCGGGATCGAGTACGCTTTTGCTTCTGCTTCTCGTTGGCGGCACGTAAATCGCTTACTTCTTTCTCGAGAAAAGCAGCAGACTGCATAGTGATTTGACAGGCTTTTAAAACCTGATTTATCGCGCAATTTAGCGGACTCGGAGGGCTCCTCGATCTAGTACGAAGCAAAGCTTTAATTGACGAAGCTTGCTTTTGTAATTGCACGTAATTCGAGGGCGTTTTTGGGTCCCAATCGCTCCCCCTACTTGGAGGGGGGGGTAGGAGTTCGAAGACGAATATCAAGCTTCGAGATCACTCGATTAGGTGCAAAAGGTACTAGACCAGCTGCTCCGAAGCTATTCTTGATAGTCTCTAGTTTAAAAGCTTCAATCCGTGCGAGGGGGTATGCTTCGAGGAAGTCAAGTTTGTCGATATAGTTGATTCCATTTCTCATTTTTGTCTCCACTAGCCGACCATATGATCGTTTTAACACAGCAAAACAGCCAATATCGAGAGGCTGTAAAAGGTGAGAGGAGTGCGGAGGCATACAAATTGGTATAACCTTATTTTGCTCGCAAATTTCATCGAATTTAGGGGTTAAATGGCTTCCATGTCCGTCAAGAACTAGAAGCCTATAACCCCCCTTCGTACGTAGAGAAGTGCTAGGAATAAAGAGCTTTTCAAGCCAGCGAACTCCTATTTCATCTGAAGTCCAACCATTAGGACTAACTTCAATTCGCCAGTCGTTTGGTAGGCCTTCGAACCATGATTCTAAGTAGACTTTGCCTTTGAAAATGATACACGGTGGGAGGGCCCAACCCGATGAATTTGTACACTCAATAGTAGTCACCCACTCGCGATTTCCAGGTTGTAAAAGCGAGCGCCGACCGTAGAATTCGCTCCTCGTGATCACCTTCGCTGTGGAAATTAACCCCATCGCGAAACCAGTCTCGTCGAAGTTATAAACGTCATCGGGGTCGATCCCAAATTGAAGGATAGTTTTTTGAACGAGATCAAACCATTCACAAATGATTTTTGGGTCTTCACACTTCGCACGTTCGTAATTATAGCGTCTCGAGAATCGGGAGGAGAGATCAGGGTATCGTTTTATAAAATTCGTAACCCAGTTTTCGCCGACCGAAAGAGCTGGGGTTATTCCACGTTGTTGAAGTAAAAGATTCGCCATTTCTCGTACAGTAGCAGGGCGGGGAGCTGCTCCACGAGAATCCATAGAGAGAATCCATTTTCGAAGAGATTCCTCTTCTATTTCTGTCAATTTATGGGAATTTGCGCGTGTAGTGCTTCGTTCAGTGTGGCCGGAGAGGCGATCGCGTAAAGTTGTACGCGGTATATTAAAAACGCGCGCCACTTCACGAATTGAAGAGATTTCTTTATTCTTAAAAGCCTGAATAGCTAAAAGAATCCTACCCTCTTGCTCAATTGAATTCCGAGAGCTTTGAGAGCGAGTTGGTGGCATAGTGGGTGGTTGAATTGACTAAGTGCGAATCCCGAGACGTGTTTTAGTTTAGGTGGGCGGCTCGCTTGTGTGGGCGGCTCGCTTGTGAAATACGTTATGTATGGAGCTGTATATTAACCTGAACGGTCACATTAACGGACTTCTCGAGGGCGGGCTTTCCATAAGCAACGGCGAGCTTTCCGCCCTCCAGCCCTGCTTGGAGAATTTTAGTGGCTCCGGTGACGTCCACGGGTAAATAATTTAGAATAGGCATAGCCAGGCGGGTGAAACTGTTCAGTTGCAGAGATTTAATTCTGCAATCCACTGGAGAAAACTAAAAGATTGGAACAAAACACTGAGCAAGTGACATTAGGAATGGTGGAAGAATTGAAAACTTAGGGTGGTGTTCCAGACGCAAGGGGGTCTCCTCGGGCCTAGTATCCTCCACGGACTCTACATTCCGACTCATTCACTGGTTGGAATGTCGATATTCAGAATCCAATTTGCTGCATAAGCACCATTCCTTGGCTGGAGTACATAGCCTAGGCCTTTCTGATTTTGTGCTAATGGAAGCCGATAAGTATCCCCCAGTCCCTTTCTCTCAATGATTATTTCCACTCTTCGAGAGTCTCTCAACTGAAAGAGACCAGAGCCCAAACAAATCGACAATACCTTGCGTTATCCCAAGCTCTGATGTCGAAAGCCTTAGTGAAGGCCGTGATACTGATGTTGTTACAGGGAGGATCGAAATTAGTTTCACCACTTTGCTCATATAGGATCTATCTCGAACCCTAGTCCGAAACACCCTAATCCATTTCTGGCTTAGCTTTGTTTTAAATATTGAATCGTATTGAAAGGCGCTATCACGTGTTATCTCGTTTACTTATTTATTCGTAATACTCTTACGGAGGATACTCGTATTTGTAGCCGTTTGAGCTTGTTGACGACATTTCTATCTACTTGTCACATTGATTTTTTAACGAAGTCGAATGGAGCGAAAAGGCCAATTGCTTTCACGGAGTGCGCATTGAGACGACCTATGATGGCATATTGTTTTAAAAAAATATGAAGCAGAAAATGTAATGCGAACATGAACTGCTAAGCGTTTAATGTAGTCATCCGTATTCAGCGCTTTCTTCAGTATTCTCTATAACTTTCCCCCTCCTCATCCGTTTGCAATTCCCCTTCAGTTCCCGTGCAACCTTTGTTTCCCATTCTAATAATGTTTCAGAATTAGATAAAGTAGTGGGATGGTTTAGGCCGATTGTTTGCTTCTGCTTGGTTAAGCACTCCCGTAGCAGAGATATGGCTTCGGCATCGTGACCTGAAGATTTCCAGGTGAAAGCGAGATTAGCCATACTGGTCAGCGTAGAGGGATGGTTCTCGCCGAGCTTCGTCTTGCGAGTCTCCATCACCTGCACAAAGAGCTGCTCGGCCTCCTTCCAATGGCCCTGGTTCCTGTACGTCGACGCCAGGTTGGCCATACTGGTCAGTGTGTCGGGATGGTCCTCGCCGAGCTTTGTCTTGCGAGTCTGCATGACCTGCACGTCGAGCTGCTCGGCCTCCTCCCATCGGCCCTCATGCCAGTACGCTGTTGCCAACATGCTTGTGCTATCAATAGTTTCTTCGTGTTCATCACCTAACAATATCATTCTATGCTTTCTTGATTGAAATGCCATTTCTCTTGCATCCGTGATGTTACCAATCTGCGACGCATACCATGCACCTCTATAAAGCAGCATAGCCCATTTTAGTAGACACTTGGTTGATGCTGGCTGTTGTGACATTGCGGATTTGACGTGAGGAAACAACGGTCTGCATTTCTCCCAATTTTCGTATTCAGCAGTGGGAAACTCCTCGCATAGGATGCTAATGAATTCACCCTTCCATTGATCTTTTTGTCCATGAGATTTCAACCACGCACGCGTAGTCAGTTGCACTAGCCGATGCATCGTAAAGAGAGTGCTGTTTTCAATAACAGATATAAATGAATAGTCTCTAAGTGTTGCGATGTTATCTTCAAAATCGGGACCTGAATCAGAATCAGATGTCTCTCCGTCGCTGGAGTCACTTGGAAGTTCTGAACTTGGTGTGTAGTTGGCCTTGGGCCGATGCCGGATAAGGTTCTCTGGTATTCCTTGCTGATCAAAAAAGCTCATGAGAGAAAGCAACTGCGCTGCAGACGGCTTTGTTTGGCGTATATGATCAAATGATATTTGCCACGTCACCAGAATTGAGTTCTTTGCTTCCCAGTCCCGGTAGAGGTGACCCGCCTCTGTTTTCAAAAGCTTTGTTGCTTCACGGTCACTCCCTAGGAAATCTTTCAAGTATTGTGATACCGAAGACCGAGGCGCCCGATTTCGAATATACCTAGCGGCCTGTACGATAGCTAGCGGCATAGACTCTAACGCGTTCACTAACTGTCGACACTCTTGGCTCTCTCCTGGTTGTTCAAGCTTTCTTTGGAGAAGCTCTAGCGCTTCGGACTTTTCCATAGGTTTAACCTCAATAAGGTCGCTGTGATAGACCATCTTTAACGCAACCTCTCTAGTCCGGCTCGTGATGATGATAGAGCCATTTCGGCTTCTAGGAATGTATTCTAAGAGTGGTTTTGTTGAGGCGTTCGTTGAGCTGCTCATCGGATCTCCCTTGCCTGCCACCGGAACCGAGCGAAGAAGCTGATCGTCATCGACATTATCAAGGATGCAAACCCAATTTCCTATCTTTCTATCGCGGAGCCAGTTTTCGACCAGTTTGAATATGTTAACTTTAGCATCTTGACGACCCGGGATTTTAACCTGGTCGGCGATGTCCCGGAAACTTTGCTCAAATCGGGCTTCATTACTCGCATGGACCCAGAAAACCCATGTTGCCG
Source organism: Penicillium vulpinum (assembly GCF_028829585.1). NCBI lineage: Eukaryota > Fungi > Ascomycota > Eurotiomycetes > Eurotiales > Aspergillaceae > Penicillium > Penicillium vulpinum. The sequence goes on from NW_026643241.1 coordinate 4,918,611, forward strand.
GTGATTTGGATCGGACTTTGTAGGAGTATTCGATCGCAAGTTGCGATTTTCTTCGAGTTGTGAGCAATAGACCAGTAAGAGCCGCAATGCACTTACCCAACACCGCCGAGGCCAACAAGCGCTATCCTCGACCCCGGGACCGAGTTTTTCTCATAAATCTGATCAAGCAGTGTGTCGCGACGGATGAAGTCTGGATCGCGCGTGAATGGGACAGTTGACAAAGGGCTGGGCGGAGTTTCTGGCCGCTCTAGCGGGAAGCGGCAATTAGTCAGTCGGTCTTGACCTTGTTAGTTCCGTTCCTGGCTTACCCGGTGGCAGATGAAAGTCTGCCGTAAATGTGCCATAATTGATTCCCACCTGGGCTCCATAGTTGATACCAGAGTGATTTGTTGACGCCATGGTCGTATATATTTGTAGTTCATTACAAGCTCTTTGGCTCTCAACTGAAGGAGGGGTGCGTCATCAGGTGACTCGGCTCCGCGGCGCTAAGACAGGAGACCAGATTTGCAGGCCACCCACGTCGAGCCGTGGGGCAGGACTAGCACCTTCCTAGGAACCGGATCGACCCGACCCAGAACATTCAGACCAAGCGCAGCATGCGATAATCAGCCAGGTCCCGCGGGGTCAAAAGCATGCTTTGACAGTATCACTTCGAGAGCTTATTGTTGCCGGCTTTTTCAAGTACACGATGGACACTTTGAGATCGCATTTTTTTGTTGCTATGGTGAAACTAACGTATGGTTTCCAGCTTAGCAACCACTTTTTTGAGGTCCGCAGCTTTGAGATGGGCCCCCAAGCTCCCAGGAACTGCGAGATCGCCCATGTCACGTGCATTTCCTAATAGCCAGCATCCCCCAGACTTTTCACCCAAATTCATTTTACCTGCTCACTGAGTAGAGGGGTGAGCAAGGGTGAGCAGACGGAGTCGCCCCCTATGCCAACGCTCTCCTCCATTAACGTCCAGTCTTCTCCTCGCAACATGGCGCCAAGACTCCCTCTCTCAAAGCTCGAAATGATCCAGGACATGATATCGAGCAAATCATTGACTGCCTCGCAAATGGCCAAAGCTGCTGAATGTAGTAAGCGTTCAATCATCAACATCAGCAACAACCTTTCCAGGTTTGGAAATGTCAGAGCACCCCCAACTCGAGTAGGTCGACGACGGACCGTAACACCTCCGATGATAGAAGCACTATGCGATCGCCTCCTCGAAAAGCCCGGGCTATATGTGGACGAGATGGCTATCTTTTTATGGGACGAGTTCCGCATCCAGGTCACAAATTCGAGTCTCAAACGGGCTCTTGCTTCGGTGGGTTGGTCGAAGAAAGTTGCTCGACAGAGAGCAAAGGAACAGAATGCAGATTTACGAGATTTCTATATACATAACCTGTCAGAATTTCAGTCGTACCATTTGGTCTACGTGGATGAGTCTGGGTGTGATAAGCGAATCGGGTTCCGAAGGACTGGCTGGTCTCCGTTAGGCACGGCGCCATTGCAGGTAGCCAACTTCCATCGTGACCAGCGGTACCAGATACTACCCGCATATTGCGAAGATGGGATTTTGCTCTCTCGTGTATTCCAGGGCTCCACGGATGCTGCAGTCTTCGAGGACAAATCTGCGAGAAATCGCTTTCTATGTGATATTAGAGTCATTTATCTGCCCAACCAGCTTTTGGGACACGTGTGGGAATATCATGTAACAAAACAAGGGGCCTCGACCAGAGAAATATTCCCGTTATGGAACTACATTTGACATATCGTCTCCAAGAATCTAGACCTAGTAGCGCAGGCCACGGACCCCCCGTTTTAATCACAAACGCCTCTCTAGCGACGCGCAGCATGGCCCGACCGGGATTCATGCACTGAAGGCTTTCAGTGGGTTCACCGACCAAAAATCTAGTACTTGTCGATGATGCACGTGCAAGGATTGGTGCAAGCGGTGTCTACTGTCTTGGCATGCAGCCAAGTCGACTGAACATTACATAACGATCGAACCCCAATTCTTAAAAGTTGGGCACAGAAGTTGGAACAAAAAAAGTACTTTCTGATCCTGGTCCCTGATTTGTTCGAAGAAAACTAAGAGAATATTTGAGCTACGATGGGACGTTAGTGTGGATTTGTTATTCAATAGTTATCTCTAGACAAGGTGTGGTGCAACATGTGGATATTCCGCATCAGTCTGAAAATTGTAGGCAGTGTGTATGAGCGTACCACTCGAGCGCTGCTAGGGTTACATATTAAGGCAGAGAAAGTCTAGTTTACAGAAAGCGGCCCCATGAAACTACCAAGCGGATGCGCCATTTGAGGGACGAAATCCCATGGCTTGCCGACGGGTCGGTAGAAACGAGAAATATGGGTGACTGTCACTACTTCGGAAAGCGAATCCAATTTGGAAGGGGCATCTGATGGAAGAATACAGGAAAGACGGGAGATACTACAATTGGCATTTCATCTTCCCTAAGATAACTATTGAATAACATATCCACACTAACGTCCCATCGTAGGCTCAAATATTCTCTTATTTTCCTTCAAACAAATCCGGGACCAGGATCACAAAAAACCCTTTCTTTGTTCGGTGAATGCTCCGCAGCTACCTGATGCTGGAATATGGGAAAAGGCCAACAGTGTCAACCTGCAGTGTCTTGCGACACACCAATAATCAATTAGTCAAGATGTAAAAGAGATGACTTGCGAACGCACTTGATTTACTCCTTTCGCTGCTTAACATAAATTGGCATTGGATCGAGATTGACACACTGCTGTCGGTACGTCTCTAGGAGGGTTTCAATGCGTTTGTTTTCGGTCTCGAACCAGTGGATGCGGCGTAAGTCCCCTGACTTGTAAACTGAACTTGCCACCTTGTTGTATCGATCTCTCATTCGCATCAGAGCACGAAATGCGGTTTCGGGAAACGAACGACCGAATTCGGCGACGAAAAGGGGATCATAGCTCGATAGACGCGAATTGGTGAGGTCTGTGAAATGATCTCCAATTTCCCTGATAGAAATCTGTTCAACTGCCAGGTCAAACTGGCTTTCTCCCAGAGGAATGGCCAGAAGGACTGCATCATGAAGGCGGTGTTCCACTGATTAAAGCTCCGACTTGATATGATTGAGGGCATCGCAATCGCTGGCGCCCTGAGCGCAAAGATCGCAGTTGGGGGAATCTTGGATACGCATGGTCTATATACCAGATGTCAGTGTCATAGTAGTTCTAGTATAGCGAGGATACTGACTACTAAAGGCTCCATCTTCAAATATATAGTGTCAGTCCAAGTTGATATTCACACAATCCACTTGTCCTTCGCGGCATGTAATCCTACGAAGGACGTCCTTGTTTTTAAATGATGAACAGCCATCTCTCGTCTGCAAGACGACTAATTTGAGAAGATGACGCTGCATCATCGCACGAGCAACCTTTCTCTCAGCCAAAAGTATAATTTTGTCCCTGACGTATCCGGAGGCAATCGAGAAGTTCGGTCTTCTGTTGCGCATGCTCTTGGCACTGGAGCCGAAGCGCACTACGCCACAAGCACCTTGAAAGGCTGGCAGAGTGATGTGTGGTCGAAGGTCTAGATTGATAGGAAGTAACTTGATCTTGTTTTTGCCGCTTGCTAGTGCTACTGTCTTCTTGGTTGTGTATTCAATTGGCACTAGCGTGTTGGATGGGGGTGGGAAAGCGTTATCCAAAAACTGTATGTCTGATCGCCGTCGATCAACATGGATATTTCTAGGCGACACTTGATGATACCATCTGGCGCTTGTCTGCCCGGAAATGGGAAGGTCCAGTTTGACTACATGACTATGGTCTTAGATTTAAAATCTTCCAAGGTACTGTCGGTAATGCTGTACGCTAAACGTCGCGATCTCCGTGGCACCCCTGTCGGTAGAGCTGTACGCTAAATGAATAAGAAGAATATGCAGTTATTTATAGTTCAATCTATGGTCTGTAATTTTAGATTTGAGATACATCCATGTCGCTAAAAGCAGATGAATCATGAGTTCACTGATCGAGAGGGTCGGGTCACGGGTCTGATGGTGGGTGGTCTCCGAACAAGCGGTCCTTTGGAATCAGCAGCGCCTAGCACGGGAAGTTTACGGAGTGGGCTATGTGGCAAATCACAACGTCAGGGTTGAAATCACAGCTTCTGATACGTTGTGACCGTTTGACTAGTGTGTGAAGTACAAGGGTATTGGCAATGATGCAAGGATGCGAGGCAACTCGCGACTTTTAGCTTAGAGTTCAAGCCACTAACTAAGACACTTTGAGTCTCGCGACTCGTGGGTAAACAGCTGAATAAATTAGTCCACCTTGACTATGCTCAGCCCCCAAAGATGGCAGATATAAGAACGCAGTATCTCAACCGAAAGTAATGTTCTATCCATACGCTACATATCATCAGCTTGCTACAGTCTCGTTTCCCACAAATTTCGACACACTCTGAATCGCTATCCCACAAGACTCAACTATGGCGACTGCACTGTACAACAACCTGCCGACTCTCGAAGATGCGGAAAAACGATTCATTGATCGTGGAACTATTTTCTCTGCCGTAGGAAGCCTCCTTGCTCAATACGGCAATCTTTACGGCCTCTGCCTCGTCCACGCACACTGCACCTTGACTGATGAGGAGAGAATGCTCAGCAGGGGGAACATATCCCAGCCGGAAATCTTCGCTTTGCCCGGCAATTACTATCCTGAGCGTTGGCTGTCTTCGGGGGTTCCTTATGAGTTCACCACTCGGCCCACCGTACCACCGCCGGCTGCTCTTGTTGACGAATTCCACCGGCTGACCGCCGATATTGGGGTTCTGGGCCTGTACCACATTGGTGATGAAGTCTACGGCAAGATGATTGAGTACACCGAGGGACGCAAAAATATTCTGGTAGCCCTTTCCGATACAGAGGAGTCACAATCAGCCAATCACACGGAGACAGCATGGAACTTGGGCAAAGGAGACCCCGTTACTATGGCTTGCATGATTGTGTGTGACTCACGAAATACCAGAGATGGATCAATACACAAAAGTATGTATCGACAGTCTTCTCTGCTTGAGTTCCGTAAGCTGACCGAGATATCAACCAAGACACGAAGTCCCATGTTAAATAGTGAACTGTATGCACCGAGAGTCTTCTTATTGGCCGAAGTAGCTGATTGGCCTAGGGCATGGAATGGCCATTCCGATCCTCTGAACTTTTGTACAAGCCAACATTTGCCATGGCCATTATTTCAATGTTCACCGTGGCTTGTCCTAGTTTATGCAAGTAGCTCTCTCGTGTTTTCTGGTTCCTTGAATCACTCTCCATATAAACTGAACCTTTCCGATCTAGGAGTCTAAACTAACAACTCTTTCGTAACGAGCAGAAGATTACTATAGTTGTAAACAAGTTAATCCGCCCATACACTATCATGCACGAAATTACGTGAACAACACATATATATTGTTAAGTGGTAATCTCGATCTTCTCAACCATAGCGTATAAATCATCCAAACTGGGGCGCTCTTCGGGCTTACTGCGCGTGCAAGCTTCCACAACAGCAGCAAGAGGAGGTGGGACAAACCATTCCACCGCCGTCGTTATCGGTACGTTTCCGTATATCATGCCTTTTATAAGATAGCCGAGGTCATAGATGTCCGATTTCTCAGTCCAGCCAGCGTCCAACACCGGCTCGCGAGAAACCTCAGGAGCCAGACGATTTCCCCAACGTCCCTCGAGATCGCAGATAAGCACACGGGATGTGTCAGCGGAGAAAACAATGTTGTCGATGCGAAGGTCACGATGAATAATCCCAAGGGAATGAAGCTTCTTCATTCCGGATATTATCTGCAAAAGCCAGTCTTTGTATACAGCAAGGGGATAAATGTACCCTAAGACGTATCTGGACTCGAATTTTTCGAAAACCAGCTTCCCCTCTGGCGACTTTCCCAGTAACTGAATGATGTGGGATGATTTTGGGACTCCCGGACAAGATCCACCTTGGCATTCCAGCAGATTGCTGATTTCACTCTTGTATTTACCTTTCTTGACAAAGTGTTTGTTGGAATCGACTTCAACAATCGGGAGCGCGGCAAGAATTGTATCAAGTTCTTCGGAATCATCATCTAGCTCCGGAAGCGGTGGCGCATTCACGAGGGGGCGTACTTGGTCACCGATGATTTCATGATCGCCGATGTCGACTGAGTCGGGAAGATTTTGTTGTAGGCGAAGAATATCACCAGAGATAGTGCCGGGAATATCAGCCAGCCGGATGCATTGGTGCTCATACCAATACGTATAGCAGAACACACCGTCAATCAATCCCAAACTGAGGTCGATTAAACGTCGGTCACCAGCAGAACCCAAGTCAGACCGCGCTTTTTTCCCTTCGTAATCAGCCCTAAGTCGCTGAATTTCCTGCGTAAAAGGATCGTTGGGTGACTGATTCATCCCTGGCTGCTGATATAGGGGGCGCTGATATAGGGGCTTTGAAGGAATCTCGGGACGAGGGGCTCAAGTCCTTGCTCGCCAGAAATTATTTGCGGCAGTGACAAAAACAAAGAGGAAATCTAAAGGTTGGCGGCATCCAGCTCAAGGTTTTATGTACTAAGAGAAATCACTCAAGGTATTGAGGAGAGTGGGCTGGGGCTTTGAGGTTTGCACCTGTACAGCTACCTAATAAATAATGCATGACACGTAATGTATTATACCAACCTATCAAGTTGTGTATTTCTTCGGTGATGCATATTCTAGCAAAATTGTTACTGCAGATTGACGGAGAGTGCTCGAGCCCAAACGGAAAAATGCGACTTTCCCGCCCTGCGCTATCGACAGGGGTATCCCAAAAAGTGCGACTTTTAGCGCCGGGCATCCACCGGCCTTCATCCGAAGTGATGTCACTTGACAGATGTCAGATTATCACTGAACTTTTTCGTTCGGCCCCTACGAGCTGGAATTGCTATGTCAATCGCGAAATGAGGGGAAACGGAGTATGTGCAAAGAGTATTATGGACAATTTCTTTTGAGGATTTGAAAATGTCGTCAGTTTTTCCGTGGGCCCGTGAGGGGTGCCTTGTGACTCGGGCCGAAAGAGGGGTGGGTCAATCTGTCACAATATATAAGTACCCTTTCCTGCATCTTGCTGGAAATCTCATAAAAAATACTTTCACTTAACGATGGAACCCACACCTTTGCCCTTTCTACATGCAATAGAGGCGCTAAAGCATTTACCACGCACAGGATGGCTGAGAACTATCCAGAACCCCGAGAGTGTGGCCGCGCATAGCTTTCGAGTAGCCATCTTGGCTATGCTCGCTCCAGTATTTATACCCCTCTGTCCCCCTTTCAGCAGCTGACTTGGTCAGGAAAAATTGAACCTGAATAGAGCTAAATGCATTCAAATGGCTTTGGTTCATGATTTGGCAGAGTCGGTCATAGGGGATATTCCGACGTTCGCGGGTGTTGCAAAAGGTAAGTCTCCGAAGTTATCATATCATCGTAGGTTAGTGGAGCTCACAAAAACCACCTGGATAGAACGGAAATACGACATGGAACGCAATGGCTTCCAATATCTAGAAAACTTGCTCCAAACATACAGTCCGAAAAGAGCAACAGAAATCAGCGCGCTGTGGCTAGAATATGAACAAGGCGAAACACCGGAAGCAAAATGGGTTAAGGAGATGGATAAGTTCGAGTGCTTAGTCCAGGCACATGAATATGAACAAAAAACCTTTGGTAAAAAGGACCTCGACGAGTTTCAGGGGCTTTTGGCGAAGATCCATTCAAACGAAGCAGCCCGGTGGGCGGAATCTTTGTGCCGGGAAAGGGAAGATCACCTCGCCAAACGAAAAAAGCGACTACCCATCATTTTCATTACCGGTATGTGATATATTAGATACATGCAGCATCTAGACTTTCTCGCTAAAGTCTACCAGGGAATCCAGTGGCCTGCGACAAGATCGCTAGTCACGTTTCAGGAGAGCTTTCGCTTTCTCATATTTAACTGAACCAAAAGCTTCGCGAAACGGCGCAGGATCTCGAATATCGCCACCACGGAATCATCAAGAATTGCCTCGATAAGCGCTTTGAAGTTCCAGCTAGTCTGGTTGTTGAAGTACTCGAGAATGAGATCAAAGCCATAGGTGGACGGCCTTGGACAATTGTCTCCGGATTTCCGAACGACACAGAGCAGCTGGCAGAGTTCGAGAAAAAGGTAGTTTATGCGAAAGGCTCCGCAGGGTGAGAGGTGATACTGACATTTATTTGATAGGTTCAAGATTGCAATTGTACCTTTTACTTGGAAAGCCCTCCCCACACTGATAATCAAGGACCAAACTCCTCAATTTCGAAAGATACCAAGCATACGTGGGGGCCTTCAGCTGTTCATAAGAGCTCAGCCGCACATTTCGAAGTGCTTGGTTCTACCACTGAAACGGACTTCTGGTTGGCGGTAAACTCGATCAAGGCTTTTATCACAGCTGGAGTGCAGAACAACATGGAGAAAACGCGTTTTGACTAGCTCAAGTCTAATCAATCTAATCAACCTATACCGAATAAATTCCGTGTAAAGGTTCCCAAATTTCATTGTCGACTCAACCTTTGGCCATGCTGTGGTAATTAGGAGAAGTCTCTCACTTGACATCCTTCTTCACCATTTACAAACATCAGAGAGCTGATTGTTAATTGCGCACTCTCTGGTTCTCCATCTCTATAAATATTAGAGGCTTTGCGGCCAATAAGCTGATTATCCCCTGCGCACTTGTCAGACATTTGGCATCAGAGATCAAGGTTTGTGAAAGCTTACTCAACGCCAATACGTAAGAATGCAGCACTTTCATAGAATTGATAGCTATTTCATCGTTGTCGAGGAGTTCTTTTGACTTTTTACTGTCCCAGTTCATGGTCAATGGAGTTGATCCAATGACAGAATGATAAGAAGCCAGCAAGGAACTGCAAGAAGCAACCTGTTCCTCAATCAGGCTCCTCGGCTTGGATGGATGGATCCAAAAGCCGCCCTAGCTTTTGCTAGTGTAAGATCGGACAACAAAGAGAGCATGCAATCATACAGAGTCTTTGTAGCGCCCCCAAAATATATTTCTCGCGGCGTCAAGTTCACGCACATGGAGTAAGATAAAGAAAGCCAGACTTGTGAAGATCCACGATGATCTGTTCCTTGTCTGAAGAGCCTTATGAAGTGTCAAAAGTATTCTCTTGTCAAGTTTAATCATTTGTAACTCAAGCAAATGCCCCAGCTGATTTTGTATCATTCGAGGTACTGGCGTGATTCCGTTCCATGGAGACTGGCTATCGTGGATAGTGGCCATACCGAGGGTTTCGCAACCATGCATTTGCCAACCTATGAAAAAAAGACGTAGGCAAGTATAGAGCCTGAGGCAATCCTGTATGAGAGGGTTCTAAGGGAAATCAGTAATCGATCAAGCCTGGCAAATGCAAACCGAGCACCTTGTATTACTATCTCTGTGAGCCCAACCAGGAGGTGGATCATGGCGATGGAGATCTTCAATACCCTAACACAGCTATTGCAAGGGTTCTCTGTCTTTGCCTGATGAGCTTTTGCTCACAGCCACGCAGTCAAGAGTGGCGGAATGAGTATTGTCGTGATCTGAAGGTCTGGATCACACAGTTTGATGGTTTGCGTGAAACTGTTTGCTCTCGGGAATTACAGCAGAACCCACCCTCCGATGACACAAACTACGTAAGCCCTATTTCGCCTGCTACCAGCTCAGAGTTCCAGGAATCGTTATCTCCAGTCGAGTCGCCAAGAGCACCAGTTCGCCGAGTACCCACAGGATCACAAGGTGGCTGCGCACCATCAGACCTTGGAGATCACACAGGGTCTGTGGATTCATCAGGCTCCGAGGCAGATTACGCAGCGCCAGGACGAAAGCGAGGGTTTAGTCAAGTTGAAGTTTCGCCTTCGCAGCGACTTTCTCGCCGGAATAAGCGTGACAATCAAAGAGACATATCCCAACGACAACAAGCAGAGTTCTGTACCCAGCGTTGTCTTCTGGGGCTGCAAAATGGCGGCAGTCTGGATGATTCTTGCCCAAATGCTCGTATTCACCAGCGAAGCGGGGATGAGGTTCAGCATCCTATCAATGCTGCCAAGTTAGTGTCATGTCTTAAGCAGCAAATAGATGAGAAGATTGACCGGTGCATCCCATTTGGGACTCGTGGATCATACGGCGCCCCGTTTAAGCTCACATGTTTTCCTTATGGGTATACTGTTGTGGGGAAAGGAACGACGTCCGGTCTCTGGCGGCAACATGTTTCTCGCGAAGCTGATATATACCAAATCTTACGAAAAGCGCAAGGGTCTGCTGTCCCAGTATTCCTCGGCAAGATAGACCTAGCAAAAATCTACTTTCTGCATGGAGCTGGACAAATTCGGCACATGCTCGTCATGGGTTGGGCCGGTGAGAGCACAGCAAAACTTGAGCAAACCGCGGAGCTTCGCAGGGAGATTAAAAGGTCGAAGAAGACAATACGCGCTTTGGGGGTACGACACTCAGACCTTCGGCCTGATAATATCCTATGGAATGCTGAGCTAGGACGGGCTTTGATTATTGACTTTCACCGATGCGAGCTAGATTGTCGGCCTGCAACGGAACGTTCCAGGTCATTGAAGAGGCCTCAGCACAAAGCACAGATGCCCGGGGCTAAGCGAGTACGGGTTATCTAGTTTAGCTAGTTTAACACTGCACTATAGCTTAATCAATAATTTACCATTAACTCCATACTGCTCAAGGGGTAAGTGATGTCTAACAGATTCATTTGCTTCTATTATTTATGGCTGGCCATCTGTATATAATCACCAATCTACCGTCCGTTTATAGTTCAAAGACATAAGGCTCGATGAATTTTTTCATCAAATAACAAATAGCGTTCGACCAGCGAACGGTATACTATATAACGACAAATAAAAATTTAGCTCCACCCAGCCCTGTCTTATTAGGATTGATGATAAATACCAAAGAAACTGCATAGCAGGTTCTTGATTGCTGCCTATCCAACTGTTGTCATTCTGGCTATGACCATACCTCCACAATGGTATTGATTAATCAGCACTCTATTTAGGTGACTCTTTCATGTGATTCGTGGCTGGTTGGAGGATACACTGACCACCACATGCCCCAGCCAGGCGGATTATTGTGTCTTTACCAACACATCGCCCCGAATGCCACTAATGACAAGGGGGGAGTCAGGGTAAGAATCACCGATGAGTCGCGTGACTGCTGCACTGACACTGAGCTAACGCTTCACTGGACTTAGTGTGAATATCTTTGGATGACAGCATCTTACTTCGGACAGGGTCTCGGACAATGAAAATTAGTGGCTATGACGTCTCTTTTTGGTCTGATGACCGGCCCGATAGACATTGATTTTACAGTGTCATGTGATTTAGTGCCCAACCTTACCTGTGGTGATAATTACTTATTTACCCCTCTTAATCGCAGCGTGAATACAACAAAATCTAACCTCTGCCCTCGCAAGGTATTTCAAATTCCCGGTTATATTGAATTTGAGCTAATCTTACCCCCAGGAGCTCGATTTAGAACTGTTCTTTCGCACTCGATGGAACCTCGACGGTTAGAAGATGTAACCGATGCCGAAAGAATCCGAAAAGAGATCAAGGTATTACTACCACAAGTCACAACAATTGAAGAGGATGAAAAAGGGAATAAGAAGTACGGCGGGGATGCGCTTTTGGTGTTGATTTCTCGTATGAAAACCGCCCTCGGTATTGATGAGGTAGGCACGAATATTATTTGTTCCTTGACAGACCATATTACTAATGCAACTAGAACTGGGAAGGACGCTTGAGGTATTGGAAGAATTCTACAAAACTAAATCTTCCCAACTCGGCATACCTTATTCCAATACCGAAAGGAATTGAAGTGAACGGGTGGTTATTGAAGGAAGGATGGTTCGTACAAATCAATAGTAACCCAGTTGGGGTGGGTGCGGGTACAACTACGCTGGTCGTTGCGCCTCGCTGATATTTACCCGCGGTCCAAGCAAGAAATAAATTCGAGGAAGTTCAAATGTTATTATTATTCTGCTTCATTGTTCGTATTACCAAATGTCTCACATTACTGAAAGGCTCCTGTTTGGGGAATAAGAAGTATTCTGGTAAATGGCGTCCGAGAATCCAAGGGCGTGGTGACTATTTTCTAAGTCCCAAGAAGAACTGCCCTCTCTGGACACAAGTGAAGGACGAAATAATAAATAGTACCGGGTCTCCGGAGAATTTCCCGAGATAGCTGTGGCGGCCGCCTGGCCTAAACCCAAAGAGGGTAGTATCGAGTGGCTGCTTAGCAAAGGATCTTGCTGCAGAAGGTCGGAAGAGCATTGTTGCGACCGGTCAGTCGACGGTGGCAGTTGAGGATCATGTACCGAAAGGCTTTGCTGCAGTATACCATCAAAATCCCAATCGTATTGTTGCGACCGGTCAGTCGACGGTGGCAGTTGAGGATCATGTACCGAAAGGCTTTGCTGCAGTATACCATCAAAATCCCAATCGTATTGTTGCGACCGGTCAGTCGACGGTGGCAGTTGAGGATCATGTACCGAAAGGCTTTGCTGCAGTATACCATCAAAATCCCAATCGTATTGTTGCGACCAGTCAGTCGACGGTGGCAGTTGAGGATCATGTACCGAAAGGCTTTGCTGCAGTATACCATCAAAATCCCAATCGTATTGTTGCGACCGGTCAGTCGACGGTGGCAGTTGAGGATCATGTACCGAAAGGCTTTGCTGCAGTATACCATCAAAATCCCAATCGTATTGTTGCGACCAGTCAGTCGACGGTGGCAGTTGAGGATCATGTACCGAAAGGCTTTGCTGCAGTATACCATCAAAATCCCAATCGTATTGTTGCGACCAGTCAGTCGACAGTGGCAGTTGAGGATCATTCGCCGAAAGACCTTGCTGCAGTATACTATCAAGTTCCCAAGCGTATTGTTGCGACCAGTCAGTCGACAGTGGCAGTTGAGGATCATTCGCCGAAAGACCTTGCTGCAGTATACCATCAAGTTCCCAAGCGTATTGTTGCGACCAGTCAGTCCAGGATAGTGATGGACGAGTGTGGGAGGCATGCTCATTTCTATACTCGTGTGGCTCACACCTATTATTGCCAGACACGTTCTTCGAGTAGGTTTTCCCCATACAAGAATGGATTTCTTCATTATCGATGTGTACTGTATCAACTTGCAAGTTGTATGACCCAGATTTGCTCCCTTGCTGTTGAGTGGTATTATTAGGGGAAAAGGTCTGACTGAGAGTTGTGCTGGGAGGTGATGTTGCCATGTTGGATGATGAACTAGATTCGAGATCTAGCGTCCCATTCAGCCCGAAACAAAGGTTCGCTATAGAAAGTTGATCGGCATGACTCTCCAATTCGAAATCGGGAATTGTTACCGCAGATGATGTTCGACTACGTGTATCCCTTAGCAACGCCGGATTGGGTATGTTGTCCCATTGATCAAACAATAGATCAACATGTGAGCGAGGAAGTATGCTCTGTTGTGCAGATTGGCCGCTGTTTAGGGGGCTACAGTTTGTATAGCCAACCCTGGAACCTACCATCTCTTCATTTGTATCTATTACAGAATCTGAACACGAACCTGGTGCCGATGGGGCAGGCGTGGTATGGATTGACCAGTGTGATCCATTAAAAGTTTCAAAATAATCACCTATAAAGATCAGTCCCCGAAAAACGTAAATGTTTCTATGGTATCCTACCTTCTGGTGAGTCAGATGATACAGCCCAACACTGCCTTTTCGACGAAGTTTCGGGTGACCCGTTTTTCCGTTTCTTGTTTGGCGTGGTGTGGATTGGCGTGGTGTGGATTGGCGTGGTGTGGATTGGCGTGGTGTGGATTGGCGTGGTGTGGATTGGCGTGGTGTGGATTGGCGTGGTGTGGATTGGCGTGGTGTGGATTGGCGTGGTGTGGATTGGCGTGGTGTGGATTGGCTCGGCGTGGTTTGGCTCGGTGTCGTTTGCATTAGTGTTGGCTGGCATGACGAGACGTTTTTCAAGACTAGAAAGGTCTAGTCTATTATAATCACCAAGCTCATATCCTAGGCATTCGCAAATCTTTTCGAGCCTATAATGAGAAATATTAACCAAGATGTATAAGACGCTTTGTGCGGGTGGCATACGGTACTAGATCTCTGAAAATTGTTCGTATGATGGAAGGGATTGCGAGCGGGACTGATATCGTTTGAGTATCCTCTGGAATCTTCAGCTTTGGTATCAGGTCATCGGGTTTAATAGAGTAGTCGTTAAACTTTCTATAAAAGTTGACGTGATTATTAGCTGCCGAGACTAGAAGTTAGCTTGTCCTGACAAACTGCGAATATGCTTCATACCTATATAGATGAGGTCCCAGCTACAAGAACCCAATCGGGTGCGTGATAAAAGGTAAATGGCTCGGTTTGCCCATTTCGCACCATAGATCCGTGCCCTGAGAGTCTTAGATTTGGCGTCAGACTGGAAAACAGACCGCATGACTGCAAAGACAACTTCCGTTGGAGTGAACTCCAAGGCGACCGCACACATTGAACAGAAGATAAGTTCTTGGAAGTATATAAATTGACGTTTCTCCTCTGAATTCGCTGATGCGCACCTCGGTTCTGCCGGCTCCATAGATTTGCTGTATTCCAGCAGGATGGATATAGGTGCAGACAGCTCATGTGCTATCGGGTTATCATCATTCGGGAAGACTAATCCAGATACCAAGCTAAGAACTATATTCTTTCGTCGATCATCATTGGTAGAGGTCCACACTTTCCAACGAGAAGTTTTGGGTATATCACTAAGTGAGGATGCGAGCGAGTCCAAATGATTCCATTGCTGCCTTGCAGAATCCGTGAGCGCGGAGGAGTCTGTTGTGACCAGGGGTTCCGTTGTCACTGGTGGCTCGTATGGGATGAAGGCGAACGTACTCCCTGGAGGTCTGTTGCTGTGTTGAATTGATTGATTGTCGTGACAACTTTCAGAGGCTAGTCGTATACTATCGGCAGATATTTCTTGGGAAGCATCTATATCTTGTGTGGAAAGATTGGGGTCTCGACAGATCTCACAAGGCCTGTGCTGTCCACTTATCTGCTGCTGAACTCCTGAGGTCTCGGGATAACGGGATGAGCAGGTACTCTCAAGCTCGATAATGCGTAACTCTAAGTGCTTGATATAAGTGGGATCATTGCCCTGACACTGAATCAGGCGAGTATAATCCATGGCTTAGTAGTCAGACAAGCTCACAAAATAGGAGGACTGAGAAGCAAGAGGTAAAAACCCCTCTCCGCAACTGATGGTAGCATCTGGGATAGGGAGAGGAAGGGGAAGAAGAGGGTCCGTGCGACGCGCCTGTGGCGCTGGGATATGTCCTGAGCTGCACGTTCATCACATTTCTAAGCTGATCCCGCATCTTTCCATCGACAAGGCTCCCATTTCCCTTTCCACTCTCTTCCACTGCCTTACCCACCAATTCTTTTCCAGGTCGTGCTTTTTCCCCATCCCGCGATCATGATATCCGAACTTGCCCTGTGCAACAAAACAAACGCAGGCCAGTATTCACCTGGAAGTGGGAATGAATAAGTGGAAGCGAACGCACCAAGATAACCACCTGGACAAACTACTGTCGGTCCGGCTTCTCGTTCTCTATCCTTGGTGGAACTTGCTGGTATGTAGTCCTATATCCCCTAACCAGATCTGGCGACCCAGCCGCTGGGTCGCCAGGTCTGGTTAGATTGATTCCATCTGCATTATGACGTATATCTGCGCCAAGAAGACGCCACCTAGAGAGAGAACTAGGAAGTCTAGAACTAACCTCAGGCAACCAAAGTAGAAAAGATCAACTGTATCCTCAGATCCTGAGCTAGACTATTTGTGATTTCGCAGTCAGTTATTACGAGCCTAGAATGGCATTGATCGTCGGCGGTTCATGGTTCGTAAAGCTATTAGTGTCACCTAAAAGCTGTCTATTGTACCTACAGAGTACTCTGCAGAGTCTACAGTCGCGGTAATCCCAAAAGTAATCTGGGCTCAACTATTTACTGTCCATTTCAAGAAGAAACCCCTCATTATCGAGACGGTTCATCAGAACTAAGACTTTTGTATTTCATCAATGATCTATAAAAGAAGGGTACAGAGCTCTAAGTCTATCAAATGGTCGAAGGCTTCAGGAGCTATATAGGTTCACAGCGCTCCTGTTTAGTGGATCCTTTGACTTCTTCAGTTTCCCCTGCATGCAGCTACGGCAATCCGTGAGTGATCACTGGTAC
Organism: Penicillium vulpinum; assembly: GCF_028829585.1. Lineage (NCBI taxonomy): Eukaryota > Fungi > Ascomycota > Eurotiomycetes > Eurotiales > Aspergillaceae > Penicillium > Penicillium vulpinum. The sequence continues at coordinate 4,934,897 of NW_026643241.1, forward strand.
AGAGAACGTGTCAATGAGTTAGGAACCAGACCGGAGGTGAAACACTGCGGCGGACAAGCTCCAACACTTGGATGAGCATGACAAAAATGTCGATAAAACCAAGGGGCTCAAGGACTGCCTGGACCGTGGCGAAATGACGAGGATGAGTTTATTGTGGCCGTCCATAGACTTTTGGTTGTATAACAGTAGCATTGTTTATACCTCGTTACCACACCTACTCAATAGCATACGGCCAAGGGATTTGCTCTAATAAATTTTGGAGCCTAAAGGTTTCAATCAAACAACAAAGATTGTTAAGCTTTAAATTTTATCTATTATTGGGCAGGATGAAAAATATGACTGATTCAAACCGTGGTAAACATCTGGATATATAGGAGCTACAACTTGACATAGTTGTTGCCCACCTCCGACTGCTTCCTTGGTGTGAAGCCGAAAGATGACAACATTGCCTATCCAAAGCAAGCGAAATTTTTACATAGTCGATCGGCTAGTATAACAACCCATTGACGCTGCTCTGTTAGCCAACCCTTTTCCATATCAACATCACTAGAAATATCTATCAGCTTACCAGGAAATCATCATGAATTGTATTCCACTACAGAGACTGCTTCCTAGCTGGATTGGTTCCTTTTTATTTGTTCAAGACGATTCTCCGTCCGCCAGGGAAACTCAAGTGCACGGCACAACCGCAGAAACCGTGAACCCCAAGGTTGGCATTAGATATCACCCGCCTCTATCTGACAGTATGCTCCATTGCTGGAAATACATATCATCAATGTGCTCCCTCGTATATACTAAACACGGTTTTCTTCCTTTCAGCTCCCTTCTCTCCTCCCCCCCCCCCCCCCCCCCCCCGGCCCCCGAAAAGTCACCCACGAGGCTGATCAAGCGCGGTTCCCTACCACTTGGCTGGCCAAATGAGATAAATCTTTGTAAGTAAAGGCCGGGTAACTCGGAGGGTATTCCTGGAAACGCTGACAATGTAGATCTGCCCGCTGACCCAGATGCAGGTTCAGTTTCTCGACAAAATAGCTGGATTTGAGAGATACGACTGTACAGTCCGGACCCTAGACTCCATCTTTGTGAAGTTCTATGTCAGGTACGACGCCCACTCAAAAGGTTATGTCTATAGCTGTCCCTTTATTCGTGCAACAGCCTTGTCAAAGTTCCACCTGCTGAACCTTCACTACAAGATTGGGGTTGCAAAGTGTCTTCTGGGAAATGAGGAGTGGTGCTATGTAAGGCGGAAATATGGCATTGAAAGAGATAGATATATTCTAAGTCGTGGTATAAATCCCGGATGCAATGAAAGTTGAAGCTACAAATTCATACGATAATCTATAAGGAATCATGCCATGGTTGGTAATAGCAATGGATTTATGTAATCGAGAACCTACGTTTTCGCCTTTGTTTCTTTAGCGTTTTACTCCCCAGATCAAGATAGGAAAGCGCACGATACCCTAGATCTAGACTTCGAGTCTTATGACATAACGGTAGCTATAAGGTGAGGTTTTACAAACATTGACGGAGTAGGATTATCGCCATAGATGTGATTTCATCAGGGAGAAGTTGTCAACCTACATATGCACTCTGGAGATGCCTCCCCGCGAATGGGTAAAGATCAATTATAAGCTAAAATAGCTTTGGGGTCCATTATAAAAGGCCTATGCCCTCGTCTATTGTATCCATATATTCACAGGAAATTTTTGCAACATGCACAACAATATCTCTGAGGTACTCCCCGCTGCCTTGGAGTTATTATTTCCAGGATTTTCTCTTTTTACCCCTCTTCTTTCCTATTTACACGCTGATGTCTCCTCATTTTCTGTTTACATTGCTCTATTTGCCGTTTTATGTCTATTTCTTGCCTTTATACTTCCTCGATTTCTGCAAACTGTTCAAAATGCGCTCCTTCACTTTACCGTCTCCATTGAAATTCCATACCACGACAAAACACACAACCAGTTCCTACACTGGATGGCAAGGAATGATTCATTCAGCGGCTCCCGGAATTCTATTGTCAAAGTAAAGAATGCTATCTCTTTACCCTGGCAAAATGAAGACGACGAGGAAACCGATGAAGATCCTTCGATAGAGCAAACGCGGTTTGAAAAGAGCGGGGAGGCCTACTGGCGTTCTTTGAGAGACGAGGCAAACCTTAAGCCAATTCGTACCACTCCTTCCCGGAACCAGCTTCATTGTTTCCTATACCGGGGTTCTCTTCTGGCTCTTAACCGCGATCCATACCACACGCAAAACAGTTGGCTCTCAGATACAGAAACCTTCACGATCTACGCACCTTTTTGGAACAGAAAGGTGCTGTTCACTCTTCTAGAAGAAGTACAGTATGCTTCAATTAATCGTCGCAAGAATGAAATCACAATCTATCGCGGTTTTGTTGAACGGAATACAACCATTTGGGTTTCAACTATGTCGAACTCTCCTCGTCCATTGTCAACTCTGGCATTGCCTCCAAACATCAAGGATGGCATGATTGAAAACATAAAGGAATTCCTGAGTCCACAAAGCAAAGCTTGGTACAAATTGCGTGGCATTCCATACCGCCGAGGTTATCTTCTCTATGGTCCTCCTGGAACCGGAAAGTCAAGTATATGCTCTGCAATTGCCGGGCACCTGTGGCTTGATATCTACACGATTAGCCTAAACTCTCGAAAGCTTAACGATGATATGTTGAACAAGTTCTTCCAAAGTCTTCCGAAACGTTGCATTGTGCTTTTTGAAGATGTGGACAATGCCGGAATTGGTCAAGAGGTTTCACAAATGAAGAACACTGGCAGAGTGGAGGATTCGTCCCAAGAAAATGAGCTCTATAGCGCTGGTATCTCTTTGTCGGCCTTTTTGAACTGTCTTGATGGTGTTGGCGCACAGGAGGGCCGTATTCTGATCATGACCACCAATCATCCAGAAAAACTTGATCCGGCCCTTACTCGATCCGGCCGGGTGGATCAAAAATACCACTTTGACTTCATGGATACCATATGCATCAAGCAACTCTTCCATCTATTTTTTAGTGAGGAGTCTTCGTTTATCTCCCCGATTAGTGAAGAAAGAGAATCAAACGATCAGTCGACAAGGGAGAAGAGAATATCAGACCTCTCTGATAAGTTTGTACGGATTGTCTCCCCCAACAAGTTAACTGCAGCGGAGATTAACAACTATCTGATGGGTTTCAAAGAAAACCCTGAGAAGGCGGTTTTGAAGGCCCTTGACTGGGTGAGACACAGAAAGGAGGCTGCTACGCCGCTACGATTGTGAAGTGATCAGAGAGATAGTGAAATGTTTTAAGGTTATTGCCTTAGTTACTGAAAAGATTTTCTCACTTAATCCCAAAATAGTATAGCTACTATACCGTTTCAGTCCATGATTTTATGCTTGACAAACTAGAAAACTAGAATAGCTTGAGATGCGACATTCAGTATCCCGGTCGTTGCTAAATCTATAAATTTAATAACGAAGCTAGCTGAGATATGCCTTCATTTCTAATAAGTTACTAGCTAATTTTTATTTTGTCCGAACAGCAACAGCTATGAACTATAGTCTGTAGGTTTTATTATAAAAGCACCTTGATTTCCTAGTACATCAACCGTGTGGAATTCCAAGAAAAAAACTTCTTCTATATTCAAATATGGATGACGACTCTATTTCCAGTCTTTTGTTGTACGCCGTACTTGGCTGGTTTGCTTTCATCTTTTTCTGTATTTTTCGAACTCGGCTTTGCGATATAGCAATATATCTATTGACTGGCCGTGTTCCAAATTTATGTCTCATCGATATCTGCAAATTGGTTTGTTACACTAATTATATCACAGGAATAAGATGTTTCTTGATCTTCGTCTGGCTAGTGGTTTTTTATGTGGAAGTCTGTAAGTTTTAGAGTGATCTATTTTATTTCCCCCTTTTAGGCCAGCATAGCTTATTTTTATTACGCTATTAGTTGCTCTATCTTTTCTTTGCGAATCATATCCGTCGTCTTTCAAAAGCAGATAGCCACCCTCCCTCAACGAGCTATATAGGCCATGATCGGGCATCTCAGTCGGTATACTGTCACAATGGTTTGCAACATCACAACACGTGCCATGAGGAGGTCTGCCTCTACCATCCAAGGAGACTGGGATGTTACTCTATTTACTTTTTGATATCTTTGGTTGTTCACTGCGTATGTTGTTTGAAGATTTTTCGGGCTCTTTGTTAGTGAATCATCCGTTTAGATAGCGCATGATTTTAATTGTCTTATTTGTTATTCTAGTACATAGTGAATGAGGAAAAGTGATTTTGATTTAAGATTGTATGAGAATACGTTTTATACGTGATTCATCCGATCAAGAACTTATAATATATACCAGGTATCTTTATGGATGCCCTAGCACTATATCCCGTATAAATTAGTAGAAATCGGGGATTGGAAAGAAAGAGTTGTCAATGCGTGCTGATTGGCCATGCAAAAATTAAATTAACAGTCTTCAGCTTTAGCCTAGTAAAGTTAATGCGCGTGTGCTGTGGATCTAGTGACTTACCAATCGAAGTCCCTGGTCTAGGATAAATGCATAGTAAATGAGAGAGTTGCTATAATAATTCTGACGTGTGCTCGTTAAGGAGATCTCAAAGAACTTGACTGGTTGGGAGATTCTACCACCCTTAGAGTTAGTTTAGGAGATATCGCCAATCTATTGGCAGAAGGCTTAAAGCATGTTTGCTGGTCTGCGTCGTACCTTGTCGCAATTTATAGCGGCTGACCTTTTGAAGTATATAAAGCTAGCTGCCCCCTACTTTATTTTCTCTTCTACTCATCTCGCGATGAATAACCCTCCAGATGCGGAATTTGAACTCATACCACTGAGCGCAATCGATCAGCTCAGAAAGTACTATCGGAATGCGCTTGAAAAGCTTAGCTTTGATAACCTCGGCCACATTTCTAGAAAATTAGACGTGATAAAAGAAGTGAAAAGCGAGAAAGGTATAGACCCTCGATGATAAATTTAATATCTACTAAGTCTTAAAGCAGAAGCAATCAAGTCTATTCTCTTAGTCTTACCCTTCAAGCTCAAGGATCTTTTACATTTGGAAACATCTTCCGGAATTCCAGTGGAAATAAGAAACGTACTAAACGAAATCTCACCACTCATGAAATTCGAAACAGCGTACGCGAACGGGGAAACGGGTAAGTCTTCGTTTCTTATCCTCTTTCTTATCCTCTAAAATCAGAACTAAACTATATAGGGGAAAGTATAGCTGTCAAAATCACAAGATATGGTGACGGCCATACCTTTCAACTTCAAAGTATGGGTGCCTGTCCACCTGTGGAGTGGCTAGACACGAGTAGTCGAGATCGGCCTGCTGGTACAGCTCAGGTAACCCTAGCTTCGCAGGTATCAACCCTTACGGTGCAAGTGAAGGAAACCAAGAGGGATAAGCTGTCTACGTCAGAAAAATGATTTAGTGAAGGCCGGCACACTAATCATGGGCTATATAATGAAATGATGGATTGTCGTTATTCCTTTAGCTACCAAGGTTTACTCTGATGCAGCTGTTAGCCTTGACTCTTTTACAAAATGTCCTGCTTTCCACAAATCCAAATATCTTCGTGGCTTCCTGGTTGGTTCACGGGCCTAATCCAAGTTAGTGATAATAACGACCGGGCGGACACGCAAACGAATGTTCATCAACTCCAAAATATCACGTCAACCCCTAATTATGTGGATGAGATGTATTTTCATAGTCAGAGATATGACAGCGATTCCCTAGGTTTGTGGATTTACCTATTTACTGTGATAGACTATGATGATGATGATGATGATGATGATCGAACCGTTGAACTCCCCGTTCCTACGAGTTGTGAATTTTCCAAATATATGGGGCAGTTCGATCCACAGAAAAAAAATTCTCGGGAATGTCGCGGGATCATGGCGGAGCTGCCAGTAAGTTTTCCTTGCTAGGCCCTCTGAATATTTATTTGACTAACCATTTCTTGTTCAGCCCAAAATCTTAGACATTACTCGACTAACCTAGCTCAAGCATTGGGAAAGTTTTGAGGTCAACGTATAGCCACTATAGAATTGAATGCTATTCCTAATTGATGACGTTGATAGAATTGTTCGCTACGGCTCTAAGATTAATACGCGTGTGCTGAATCCTCCGCCCAGACAGTACTGGATCTATGCTAATAGTATTCAGGATATCACAGATGAGAAAGAGCTATATTGATTTATGATAGATAAATAAGAAACTCTACTGGTAGAGTTAACGATCAAGATAAATGATATTCTCTTTTCTTTGTCCTTTAGATATCACGAGCCTCCAATCCCCCCTTAGTAGCTGAAAATACTTAGGAAGAACCTAAGCTGAACTTAATAATAAGTATGTTAGCAAAAAAGTATGTTTGCAAAAAGTATGTTGGTATGCCGAATATGTAGGACTATAAAGATCATGCTTGGGTGACTACTAGCTCTGTTGCGTGTTTAGTTGGGCTCTAACAAATCAGTATCTCAACCCTGCTCTCTATACGTTTACTAATCTAGCCTATATAAGCAAGATATCGCAAAGCCTTCTTCGCGATAGGGAGTGGACTATAAAGGTGTCGATCTTATATTACCTACCATCAATACCCGTAAAACCAAAATTTGTCATTGTAAGTACCTTCTTCAATCGCTCCTATTCATCGGCTTATCTTAAGATGAAACCTAGCCTAAAACCGGTGTTACAAAATGAGCATTGGATTGCTGGTCACTGATTATAATCGTGCTCAGCTTTTTGCGCACTTGGACGCCCTCGAAGTCAGTTCCTATAATGGATATCAACCTACAGACCCGACGGGTGATATTAGTCCCGCGCGCTTAGATCGCCTCTGGCAACTGCTGAATGGTCGATACGAGCAAACTCAAAATGTCAATGAGCTCAACACAGCGATTGATCTTTGTCAGCTGTTGGTTCAGAAGACTGCTCATGATCATCCCGACTATCCAGCGCGCCTAGTCGGCCTAGCGGGACTGCTGGATGGTCGATACGAGCAAACTCAAAATTTCGATGATCTCAACACAGCGATTGATCTTTGTCAGCTGGCGGTTCAGAAGACTGCTCATGATCATCCCGACTATCCAGCGCGCCTAGACATCCTCACTGGACTACTCCAACACCGAGGTGAAATCGAAGTTGACGTTGATGACCTTAATCGAGCGATTAAGGCTTGTTGTCGTGCAGCTCTAAAGACACCTCGTGCCCATCCCGACCTTGCAGCGCGCTATTTCCGCCTTGGAGATATATTCGAATGTCGATTCAGATATACTGCATTTTTGCCCAACCTTCATAGTGCGATTAATTTCGCTCGCACTGCAATTCTGGCTACACCTGACGATCAATATGTTCTTGCAGAGCGTCGTGCCAGCCTTGGGGAAATGCTTGAAAGACGTTATGGCTGTACCGAAGACATCGCCGATCTCGACGAGGGAATTCAGTTCTCTTCCCAAGCGGTTGAGGCGACTGATAAAAGCTCATGTTGGCTTGCGGAGCGCTTGAGCAACCTCGCTCGCAAGTTCGGACTACGGTACGGAGCACTGACAGAGATAGAAGATCTCCACAAGGCGATTTTGCTATATAGAAGGAGTCTTGAGGCTTCTGCTGATGGTGAGCATCACTTACGGGCAGAGTGCATGAGCCACCTCAGAAGCCACCTCAAAACCCGATACAGGCTATTAAGAGACTTTCCTGACCTCCAGGAAGCGGATTATCTTAGCTCGCCAAGCGATCGAGGCCACCACTCCTGAACATCCTTTGATTAAGAAACTCCACCATGACCTCGGGACCAAGCTCGAACTTCTCTATAAAGAGACAAACGCGATAGATAATCTTAACGAGGCCATTGAATTGCATAAATTGGCCGAGATGGTAGCTATTTGTGCAGAAGTTGATGATGGAGGAGCAGACATGGATCTACCTTTTCAGTTTGCATGTTTTCCTTTCTTTCCTTTGTTTTCTATCCTAGTTAGAATTCGTTATAAATTGCAAGAACTAGTGGTATAGACGTTAAGAGTTGTTAATGCGTGCTGATTGGCCATGAAAAAGTACACCAATAGCCTTCAGCCTGATGAAGTGATGCGCATTAGCTGTCTAGCATTTGTATATCTATGCATACTCCGTAGACTCCACCATAATATACCTTTGGCGCTATCGCTGCTAGTCTCACTGACTTAATTGTGACTACAACAATGTCGATAACACACAGCACTCCGGGTTTTAACTACTCCATTAGGAATTTCTTCCTAGAGTCCGCCGATTCTCCACCACATTCTGCCTTTGTACCACTATAGCTCTTGGATCAATACACATACCTACCTAAATAGTACTAGCCTAGCAAGTTCCAATCCTTTGCCGAATTCCACTCTTCCAGGACTCTCAAGATTGCCCAGCTAATCCTTTTATCCTTAAGACGTCAATCAGCGTCAGCTGTCAAGCACGCGCTGATCCGGCTCTACCAATTGAAATCTCTGGTTGTCGCTGCAAAGAGGTACACATTATTAATACTCGGGCCGTATATCATAGTTCAATTATATAGTATATAACATCTGATCCCTATATCAAAAAATTATTTCACTCACCGTTAAAATAGAGCTAGCTCCGGTATCTTCACACTTACGTGCCCTTGAATACGTCCCATTACGCCCACAGTTGCACTTAGTATGCAAATCCCCGTGCTCAATTCTTCAATCTAAACTAACTTAACTTCGTATATAGAACCATCAAGCCTTATAATTTGCTTGAAATTTCTGATTGCAAAGAAGAACCAGGCTTTCCTATATCACACGTGGAATCGCTCTATCATATCAAATTAAAATAGAGAGGCCAGTTCTTCCTAACGGAAAATGTTTAATATGGGGTAATTTATATCCAGTGGAGCTTCCAACCAAGCTAAGCTAAGTTGATAGACGTGGTGCGTACGATACAACGGGGGTCAAAAAGCCGGGCGTCCCACCTCCACCGCAAATATAAAAAAGAAGAAGAGGAAGAAGGCGGTAACAGAAGTGAGTCCCGTTTCGCTCTTGTACCATAGATACTGACCCTCCTAGAAAGTCTCATCCAAATCAGAATCCGAGAAACGGCCCCGTTGAATGTTGAATTTCTGTTATACGGACTTGGAATGTATGGCCGTGCTATGCAGTATTAATGATGGATATTATGCCCCCCAGTGGCCTGTGTATGTTAATAAGCCACCGTTTCTCCGGCCATTGAGATAATGAAATCATTGAGCGCCCAGAGGAAATGGTTATTTTTCTGTATGTTGTAAAGTTCATAGTTAAATATTGACCTTCCGATAGGTGGAAACAGAGTATACCTTTAGGACGAACACGTTGTAGTGCGCCATCTGATAGATTGTAAAATATACCCATGATGGGACAAGTTGGTGAGCGCGGTAAATTCTAGAATGGATAATTACCCAGGGGCATAGGGGCCAGGGTTACTTTCGGATTTAATGCATACAATGGTGCCTTAATACCTTAATCTGGTATGGCAGAAAAATAAATATACCTGAATTACAATTACAGAGGCCCGCGAGCGCCTGAATATATACCTTAGTCAGCATTTAACCCTATGAATATGAAGTTATTTCTGCTATACAAATCCACACATCGCATGATTTTTAGGCGGTTTGAACCTGAATTCAGTGATAACCCCACAAAACTCGACAACTGTCTTATCAGTACGGAGTATACTCCGCCAGTATAAGCTCAATAGATTTGATTTTTATTGTATTAAATAGAGAATTCAAATATTATCTGTTATACACAACTGATCAAGTTCTACCTACTCGCTAGCTGAGGAGAGAGTGGTATTTCCCTTATTTAGAAGGTACTATATATTCACTTTATTTACAAATACTTTAACGTCTATATAATATGAAAAAAATCAAATCCATTAGGCCTATCTTGATAGAGTGAGGTGGTAGAGAAGATATCGAGTTATTCAAAGGGTTAGTCCGGCGTATTAGTTATTCCATACCGAAAGCTTTACAATACTAAAACGGTCAGGCTTAACGCCAGCATCAGGCCAAATTAAGGCCAAACTAAGGCACTAAGGCCGCAATACACTGCATAAATCCGAAAGGCCCCTGGGTAGATAATATAACACATAAATAAAAATAAGAATTTATTGAACGTGTTGGTGAAATCACATTAATAAAAAAGCCCGTCAGAATTGTAGGACATAATACCCTTGGATATATCCAATGGAATAATTTGGTGTGACCCTCATATGTGGTAAAACAGTCATTGAGGGTGGCCCTACTATAGTTTGAGGGTATATATATATCTATTCATCCACTGAAACATTTACCACCAAGAAACACCGATGAATTGTTTTCCTATCATATCACTACGAAGCCTGCTTCTGAAGTGGATTGAGAATATTTCTTACTTGTGAACTGACGGGTTATTGTGCTTTGCTATATCAATGGATCACATATATGATCTGTCTGGACCAGAAGCCCGGCATAACTCGACCATTTCTATGGCTCGGTCGATGAAGGTGGGCAAGCAGGAACATCTTGTTGAAGGAGACGAAATGCCACGAAAACAGAGGAAGCGAGCTTTAGTCGCAGTGAGTGCTCCCGTCATCTTGATCACCTGGCACTCTGTAACCCTCAACTAGTGCACTCGATGCCGGAGGAGAAGGATCAAATGTAGCGGTGATATCCGCAATGGCCTACCTTGCTCAACCTGCTGTCATGTTGGAGCCACCGAATGCCAGTACATACGAGTGAGCCAAAGTCCTCAATACCTACAACGAGAGCTTTAGTAACCTTCCTTTTTTGCCCTACTAGCCAAAATCTTTGTCCCCTGAAGATATTGCTGGAGAAGCGGCTAGGTTTTATGCAACCAGGTGTCAGGAAAAAACGCTAACCATTATGGGCTCCACTCAAATACGGGCTCTATGCCAGCAAAATGAGAACAAGCTGGATATCCTCCCACGGCAACAACCCGTCGCTATAGACCAGTCCTATAATAACCAGTCAGCCAACTATCATGGTCAGACATCGCTTTGTTACATGCCCAACACTAGAGGAATGCTCGACGACTATAGCACCGTATGGGCCAACCAGTATCGGGATCTCAATGGCAGACCCACCGAGGTCTTTGAAGAACGCAGTAGCATCATGAACGAAGCTACGTACGACTTCGTCCTCCCAAGCCAAGGCATAGCCACGAAGATGCCCCAGCCAATAGGAGCAATGACGACGACATATACAGACGCAGACTGCGTCCTCTCAACCCTCCAATCCTATCGAAGCTGGCCCCAGTCCAACATCAACCTCTCAACCCTCCCAGACGTTCTCTCAGACATAAACCCAGTCACCCACGCAAAGGCCTGGAACTCACAGTGCGCAACATCGCAAGACGGTACAGTTCCAATGGCCATCCAAAGCAGCGGTCTCTACAATAGTGTTGTCGAGGGTGATGTGCGTCTGCCGTATGCTGTTGTTTATTCTGTTCCGTTTTGATTCTGTCGTCCTTTTCAGGTCTGCTTATGTCCAAAAGAGGGAAAAAATGCAGTCGGGGGACCATGATGAGATGCCTATCCTGTCATACCCGTCTATCAAAATTACTCGCTATACCCCGGCGACTTCATGCTGTGAATTCTATCTGTGATTATGTGTCTGTTTGAAAAGCATGCTTTCTTTCATGCTATGTGTGATTGGTCTTTGGTGAAATTTCTCATTTTCTATTTTTATTATGAGAACTTTCTAGTGTGCGATTCACCGTCAACAATGACTTGGGGGTTTGTTAATTATAGTATTTAGTATTCCAATTCAACGTGTGGAGCTATATGTACAGGTGGTTCAGGCATTCTTCCTTTTCTCTAAGGATTTCGTACCAGCGTCAAAGCCGAAAAGTTACACGGGGTACATGATTTCACCATCTCATGGTGGAGTCGCTTCTTCAGCAAAAATACCCAAATGCGGGTTTCATTTGAGAGTTAGATCTCACGCAGTCGAGGCTCCTGCTTTCTTCATTTCGCACTACATATATCATCCGCAGGACCTGCTCGGAACACCCACGAAAAGTGGAATAGTAATCATGGGAGGGTTTTCAGACTTCAGTCGGCTGTGAATTAACCAAGTAGGGCTTTGCTCAGCCACGTGATATTCGAGATCTCTTAGCCGATCATTCAATTGTACCTATGAGCCTCATCAACGACGGAGACCACTTCTGGTGAACACTCCGATTCAGTTGGCAACGCTATTAAACGGAATTAACGGCTATTATTGGCTATATGACATGAGCTCGGTCTATATAACCCGCTTTAGTGTTCTGATGTAGAAAGGTTGGTCTGGAACACAAAGTGCAGCACGATTACCATTCATCCAAGCACGTAGAGATTAACAATAATAGCTCAAGCGCATTTTCAAGATCAGCTTCGAAACAATTGCTTCTTTACCAGCATAGTCAATCCTCCTGATAACAGCTCCTAGCAGATGTATTTCCATATAAGTTTTAGCATGTCAGTTTGGGCATAGCGTCCCTATGCCTGTTGCTATCCATAAGTTATCGATAAAGTCTCCATCCTCCATCCTCCATCGCTGCCTCAACCCTTTGCTGTTTTTAGCTCTCTCCTGGACTCTTCCCTATACGTACCCTACCGATATTTTTATCTCCTCCCGCTCCCTTTTATCCTCATGCAGATTGATTACAGTCCCTTTATTTTAGTCTTCCTCCTCCTCCTATTGCGTCCGAGATAAGGCATTTTCACCATTGGCCCACAACTTCGATCGGAAGGTCCACTTCGCGTCAATCAGTTGGTCCATTGTTGAACCTTTGCGCTTCCTGGACTAGCACCACTGCATATTGCATATTGGGGCATCAAATCTGCCTTAGGGGATTCAACGCCCTCACAGGCGTTGGCTAATGTTTTCCGTGTCATTTTGGATGAAGAAAAGGGTACTCTGCCCCTTTATATGAAGGTCCCTCTGAAAGGCTGCCATATAACTTCATACGCTGGTTCCTTGTGCAGCTTTCCGCTTTCCAGAATTCCTCGCCTCGTATTGCAGAGTGTGCCTTGTCGCCGCAAACGTCGATAATTTGGACGGACATTCTGCAGCAACATCGTCATACGGTCCGGCTTTTACCGTCTGAGTGTGAAACTAGGCCGAGGATGCTCGCCTTAGTTCCGTGGGTGATAATGGCTAGTGTAAAGGCATGGAACAATAAGAGCAATCTACCAATCGTCTCCATCTTTGATGGGCCGTTCTCAGGACTACCGCACAATTTACCAGACTACTCATCCAATTGACTCTATTTCAAGAGAACCGCATATCTGCACCTGTCTACATCCGCTGCAACACTATGGCCTAGCCTCACACCATCAGTCTAGTTGTCTCCTATGGTGACACCGCCACAATCGGCTCTCAGGTATATAAAGGGCCTCCCCCAGCCGGTGTCATAGTCTGATTTTCTCTTTCTCTCTTATCCGGTCGAGTCATATCAGCATTCCTCCCCCTACGAACACGATGGCAAGCTATTCCAACAGGATTATTATACCCGATGACGAAGAATCGCCAAGCGTCGAGCCAGGTAGCTCGCGTCCTCGAAGATACCCTCGGCGTGATTACAGATACCAGGAGTTCGAGAACTTGCTCGTTGAAGCAATCGATGATGCGCCCAACATGATGCCATCACGTAAACGCAAAAGAACCGAGACAGAGCCGTCTAGTTTGGTACCAGTTCCTCATAAAACCCTTCTCTTCCTCGACTAATAATGAACTAGGATAACGCTTTCAAGCATGTCCGAAATGCAGTTGACCATGAAATCCAACTATTACGAGACGAAAACAGAATGCTTTAGGAAAAGCTTCGCCGAGAGAGAGACGAACGCCAAAGGGTGGAGGGGGAACTTTTCCAGGAAAAGAACAATTGCGGCGCTTGCGCAGCTGCTCCTGTTTTATGCGGCGCTCTTTTCCCAGACGTAAGGCATTTCATATTGGTTGCAATCATTGTGAAAAGGAGTGTTGGTCATACCCTCAAGGCGAAAGATTACACTGAGGAGCCTGGTCACATTCTTGCGTGTTAGCCTATCCTAACTTGATTCCCAAGATAGTGTCACAAAGCAGCATGGGGAAGCTATAGCTAACAGGCTGATTATCACGCTGTAAGGAGACATAAGCGTTCGTGAGTAAGCAGATAACTGTACGGTAAGCCACTGATTGCACTGCTACAATCGATTCATCCTCTGATCTGAGTTAGACATACAGTAGAATTCGAAATGGAGTCAACTCCACACTCTTGCGACTTGATTCGCGAACCCTAATCTAACACACGCTAGCTCACATTTGGAATAGTGGTAGATCCGTGATTTCCAAGAATAGACATTGTATTTTACATAACGAAGGTGGGACCCTGTCCTGTGTATTTTACTCGCAAATGCCATACAATGGTAATTCTCTGCCAAACCACCCACCTCAAGCAGGAGGCATCTTCACCCGACTATCTCTCTAGAACGTTATAATCAACCTCACTAAATAACTCCCAGACTTCCACTATCCAAGCTGTATCTCATCCGCGATATAATAGAGAGCCAGTCACTTGGTATATCTAAAATAGCTGAAGAAGCAGAATGCAGCCAGGCTACGACTATAATTATTCGCGTAAACTTGCGGCAATTTGGAAGTGTATATACCCCCCCCCCCCCCCCCAACTCGAATAGGACAGAAACGGACTGTAACGCCACTGATGATTAAAGCCCTCTGCGAACACCTATCTAAAAAGCCCGGTTTATACCTCGATAAGATAGCTGTTTTCCTCTGGGACGAATTCCGCACCCTAGTTATAACCTCCAGTATCAGACGAGCCCTTATTACCAACAATTAGTCTACAAAGAGCACTCGGCAGTAAGCGAGGGAGCGCAATGCCGATTTGCGAGAATAGCATCTGTATAATTTGTCGGATTTTCAGTCGTATCAGCTGGTTTACGTAGATAAATCCGGATATAATAAAAGGGTTGGGTTCAGGTGTATAGGCTAGTCACCACTTGGTGTGTCCCCTATATAAGTATCACAATTTCACCGCGACCAGCGATATCAGATACTGCCTGCGTATTCCCAGGATAGAATCGTTTTATCGCGTGTATTCTGCGGGTCCACAGATACCACCGTGTTCAAGGACTTTATAGCGCAGCCTCTTCAGCACTGCGGAAGATAGCCCGAACCTAAATCCGTTCTAGTTATAGACAACGCCTCGTTTTATCATTCAGAGCGGATAACGCAGATATATATAGATATAGGGGTAAAATTGGTCTATCTGCCACCCTACTCGCCGGACTTAAATCCGATTGAAGAGTTTTTCGCTGAGCTCAAAGCCTTTATTAAACGCAACTGGGGCCTCGAAGTAGACCCCGATCAAGGCTTTGATACCTTTCTTGGATGGTGTATTGATATGGTCGGTGCAAAAGAAGAGAGTGCTAGAGGTCATTTTCGGCACGTAGGCTTGAAAATCGAAGAAGTCTCAGAAATTTGCCAGGCACAGTACAGTTCAATTGAATGAAGACAAAATTCACACGCGCCTTCATATTGTAATGACTATTTGTCATGGGGTCACTCATTAAACCAAGTATCATCAAGAACTTGTTTCGCTGACGCTCTTGCAGACGGCTCAAAATGCAATAATCTTCCAACGATTCGTCCCAGCCTCACTATGTCCTCTCGTGTGAGATCGGGACTCAGCGGGCTATCAAAGTATACTTCTTCCAGCTATTCCTGCAAGTTGGGCCCGGTGCTTTCTGTGGCCATGACGTCCCCTGTGTTCATCGTATTCCATTTATGTTGCCATCTTTCAGGTAGTTCATCAGTTGCCATCTCTCGCATTTGGCCAACAAGGATTGCGGGCGTTATTAAGAATGTGTCGAAAGGTGGCTAGCCCACGAACAGTTCAAAGAGCTGCTAACCTATTAGCTTGGGTTTTTGTGTATTACCCGAGTATGATTTCACCCACCATGCAGCCCATGCTCCACAAATCAACACGATATTCAATGTTATCTTGAAATATAACTTCGGGTGCCCGAAGAGATAGAGGTGTATGCAGTGTTTCAGGGGGGGCAGTGTGTAAGAATGACTCTCCGAAGTCGATTATTTTGACATCCTGAGCTAGATACCAAGAGTGATTCCCGTATGAGGCAGGTTTCACAATATATTCGGGCACGCCGGCTTCAAGGTATTTCCCATCTCGTTTTTGGACATAGCCAACTTCTGGTTTTCCTAGCATCTCAATAAACCTTTCTTCAGTCAAATCGTCTATGTATGGTATAGCGAAGGCCAAATTGCGGGTATGCAGATCTATAATAAGTGAGCACTGTCCAAAGTATTTCAAAGAAAGTGTTTACCTCCATGGCCAATCTTTCGTTAGTGCAAACTATCGAGTCCGATCAAACATTGCTTTGCAATGGTTTTGGCGAGCTTGCCAGGAAGTCTCCCATCTGGAAAGTTTGCATCAATTATATCTGGAACGTTGGGGCCTAGAAGCTCATAACTAGGCATTTATAAGATCCGTTTGGGCCCTTTAGATCGAAGTCATCGAGTATATGCACCGTATGTTTCGGACGAGGATGATGAGATGCAAGCACTTTCAAGGTTTGGAGCTCTCGCGTGTCCCCATTATATTCAGTTTCTGCAATAGAAATTTTGATAGCAATATACGTCTGTTACCTGTAAACAAGCAGCTTTTAAGTTAACTAGAACTACCGCGAGTCACACCAGCTTGTACAACCTTTGATCTCTTGCCGCCCATTCTGTCGAGTAGCCTCCCCACCCTAGTTTATGCAACACCTTATACCTTCCAGCCTTCAAGCATTCCCCCAAAGTGACTGGATAGTAACCGCCTTGTCGATAGCGATGAAGTGGCTCAGAGTCAATGGTAGAAATATAGAGGTGTTGGTCCATCCGGACCCTGTTTGGATGGGTAGACATTGTCCTGGAGGTAATTCGAAGCGGTGAGATGCTCCTCAAGGGGATAGTACGGGTCAATATTATGTATGGGATAGCCATTAGATAAAATCGCAGTTTTCCGTGCGCATTGTGTTGGGCATTGTAGTTAATCAGTCTAGATGATGTGATCGGATGTCCTACATGGATTAACAGCGGAAGAGCTAAAATTAGGTAGCGTGTCTCCACTTAGGGTCCGGGACGTAAAAAGTAAGAGTTTAGAGTTAAAACTGATTTCGAATTCTACTGTAGTGGGAAGGGAGTGGGAAGGGAGTGGGAAAGGAGTGGGAAAGGAGTGGGAAGGAAGTGGATGGATTACGTGTGGTTGTGGCACAGAGATCCGGAAAAATAGCCACGAAGTGGCTGAGTTTAAGGTGGGAAAGACAGTGGGGTTGGGCAAGACCTTTTTTCGACGCCTAACACTCTCTCAAGCCTATCGACCTCCTGTCATTTAGATGATGTTGTCCACTCGTGGCCTTCCGCAAGACGTTAACAAAAAAATCACTACCATCGGTAATTCTCTCATCCAACCTTTCCTGGCCCGGGGCCTTTCTTAAACGTTCCTAGAAACCCGCAAATAATCTCGATCGACTGACACTGTGCCAACCGAACAAAGAAAACTCGATTACCACACCATATACTAGGGATGACAGCAACGGTAACAAGGGATACTTTGGTATGTACGGCGTGTTTTGCATGTTCGTAAATTCTTGCTTCCTTGAGGAGGTCCTCAGCAATCGAATCAGGTCGAGGTCCTTGACTGATTCGATCGTAACTGATCAATTGAGGTTTTTTGACAAAGTAATTGTTGGGCAGGGTTTGAGGCGCTGGCGTGAAGTCGACAGAAAATTTTGGATTGTAGGCCGAGCTAGGGATTTGGATAATATTTTCAAAATCCTCTGCGTTGACATTCCAAGGGGAAGAGTAACGAGCTTTCAGCATCGCGTGGTACAAATACCCCTTCATCTGATACACGACGAGAGTACCTGCGAATTGGAAGCCTTCATCTGAGCCTTCGTAAACCTCGTTTCTCTCCAGCACCTCAAGTTGCTGGTTAGGATTTGGTTGAGTCGACATCGCTCGAGTGCACTTTGCCGTGTCAATCGTTGAGACACCAAAGGGCAGATATACACTCACCTAGTACGCGTGCAGGGAGAAAGGCCAATTAGACTTTGCAGCGGCGGAGGTGGAAAGGTAGAAGCAAAACCGGGCGCTCCTTTAGAAGGTGAATAAAACCATAAAACGGTAAGGACTACCGGTTACCTAAAGGATCGCCTCAGCGTGCTGTGTTGGCCTGGTAACTTCTTTCAGGGAAAGACTGTACAATGGTGGTATATTACAGAAATATTTCCGTTTCAGTAACCTCAACAATTACGAGCCTTACAAATATTGTGGCTGATCTGTCTCGCAATGGTGGCTGTGCAGATTTGATCAGAAGAGCCGTATTTACCTTACGGGCAGAAATATTGAGCTTGTGTATCAAATACGAGACCAAAATCGCCACAACCAAGCTAGTTCTCAAAATGGTGCTGCTATTAGACCACGGTTAAGTATTCAAATTGGTCTGCGCTTGCGATTGCAATTTTCACAGGTTCAATAATATAAGGTCAAACGGGGTTTTAGGGTAGAACTGGGTTGCTGGGGGCGGCATGGGGTCAGGCCTTGACCGCTAGTCCAGAAATATGCGTTAGTGGACCTGACATACGTACTCCAACCAGCAGAAATCTAGCATTCCCAAGTCATATCAAGAAATGTTGATGGTAAGCTGCTTGAGTATCTGTCAGGCGTAAGTCTAGGGTTCCAATACGGAGCTGGGAGGCTGGGTAGCAATGGGGGGAGGGGGGGCTTTTGTTGTCGTCTTAAATCCCAATAGATTGAAAACCAGGAGACCGTGCCTTCGCCCAATCGATGCATATTCCCTAGCTCACTCAAGCCTTGACAGGAGAGTTGCTTGGTTAGACAGGTTGGAGCCAGCGGGCAAAAGGATGCCTATAAAGTTAGGATGGAATAATAAACGAGGACCTGCACGCACGACTCTCTCCATAAACGTAATATGGCCGAGAATATACTACCATATCATATACCTACTCGATGGCGAGGGGAAAACGAATCCTTCCATTTCTATTCGCATCCGTACCATCTTTCCACTCTCTCTTTTGGATCGACAGAAGCGGCGCTGCAAGTCCGAGCACTTCTGAGCGCCCGTGCCAGTACTGTACAGGCCTCCTATCAAGTGGCCAAGCTCATCAGCCTTAGGGCTTATACTTTTGAGCCTGTTAGCGAACTCATAGTATGGGAGGGGCCATCGTTGGTATATCTCAGTCGACTGAAGCACAAGAAACTTGAACGTGTCCCTGCATCTGGGAGAAGAAGACACAGAGTATGCGCAAGTAGAAGTGAGTTTTAGTAGGTGGGATCAGACCGGTGGGTTCAACCACGGATCTTTCTCCTCTCAAATCTCAAGGAATCCAGTCAGCCACAGGACCCCTGCGTAGTCTTTCGGGAACTACATCCCTTTCATAAGAATGGAGCCCACTTATATCTGTTATTTGGGCCTTCGGAACTTGTCGCAAACTCAGAGTCCAAGCACCAAGTATATATAAGACACGTCCTAGCAATCAGTGGCTTAAATTGTTCCGTCGGTATTGCGAACTGCCTTATTTCGGTGGCATTCAGCAGTGCTGGACTTCAAAATTGACAACTGCCTCACGCTATAGTATGCAATCCCCCTTTAATCTTGGATCCCCCCAATGTTGAAAGGCGTCTGCTTCCACGTCTAGCTTTGGGATAACTTCCCATTATAAGCAAGCTTTCCTTGTCATCTGCGGTATCGGAAGAATCTGCATTATGATGTCACATTAGGCTTTGTCCGAACGGAATAATTGGGTAGGGACAAACTTGCCGACGGTTTGCAAACTTATGAACAGTCTGATTAGTCCTTAAGGACAGCTTGGGGTTGAGATGACTGGCTGCGTTCGAATCTAGCCCATTTCGTAGCCAACGGATTCCAGACAAAAGTCCTTCCAGAATATTTAGATTTGATTGTTGTATTCAAATGGCCTGACCTTCGGCCTCATGAGTGATGCGCTGGAGTGCCAGCCGCCTGTCCTCAATTATATATTGCCACTTGTTTGTTTCAACAACTGCCAGCAATATTTCATTTTCTATGGCCAATGCTGCGCTTCTCTCCTTATTGGAGATAATTTCTAAGGCGAAGAAAAACAGCATGTCTAGTGTAGTGAATCAGTCAGCCGAATGCTTCAATGTTGGGAGCTCCGAACTTTATATACGACGTAGATAGTTCTATCCTCGTATATGTGGTATTTTCGAACGTGTGCAACCGCTCTGTCAATAGTCGCACTTTTATTTTTCCCAAAGAAATCAAGACGATCTTAGTCCGGTTCGTGCATAGTTATGTTGGCCGAGTGTTCAGTTCATTCTCTAAGAGTGTCCTGGAATCTAATACCTGTATCTCCGTTGCTCCGGATTGCTAACCGAAGATGATGTTGGACTTGATGACTGAGCCTGCTAGGTTCCGATTAACCCAATGCTGATGACAGTCTCCCTGAAGTAGTGTCAACGAAAGACAATATATAGCATAGTCTTGTTATTAAAGCCTCGGTTATCCTTTTGGTAGCTTTGAGGTTTTCCAGAAGGGCACAGATGCTCCGCTGCGAGCTTTTGCGTGGGCAGTGGGTCCAGTAATATTGATCGGTTCGATCGTATCATCGTGGGCGCGAGATAAATGCCAATCTGGAGTACGGTCAGTTGATGCGGGACAACAAGTGAATGAAGGCTGAACTCACTTTGGTATATTCAGAAGCGGTCCTTTTTTTTGTTTTGTTAAGTAATTTGGAGGCAGAGAAATGATGAAGACCATTGTTTTCGAGCAAGTGGCTAGATATATATCCCTTTTGAAATGGTATAGCTTTAGGCAGAAATGCTAGGGGTGGGGGACAATGTTAAAGGTTCCTAGGATTCAAATGAAATAGCTATGGGCCCTTAGGACTCTGGTAATACAGCTTAGTGGGTTCCTTGGAATGTATGGTAGGCTCCCAGGAACTCATCGAGTATTATTGTTGTTGGTTTGTCTTCGGCTTACCGATTACTTAGCAATGGTGCGAAAGACAATACGTTTTATGCCTAGGAAATTTTCGGCTCGTGCGCTCATTGGCGAGAGAAGTGGTTTATTATCGTCAACTGCTGAAAACTAATTCCTTCAGTTGCCGATACAGGGAAGGGTTCTAGATCTTCAAGGAAACCTATCTAATCGCCCTCGCCCTGGCCCAAAGCCCGATTAGGGTATTCCGAAGGGTATTCCCAGGAGCATGGTCTGAAATGGGAAAATGATAGGTCAATTGAATAGGCCCACTGTGGCCTTTTACTTGGATAGGAATGAGACCGCTAGGATGAACGGTCACGTTGACGGCGCCAGTCCTTTTTTGATGGGACGATAGGCGATCTAAATGAGAAGGGTTGCACGTGACGGGGCTAGCGTGTCGCATTTTATTGATGTAGCTTACTCAGGCCGCTCATCCCTACACTCAGTGAGCACTCAGTGATCAAATCAGAGTGCTCAGATGATGATCAGTGAGTGGATCAGAATGCTCACGGGATGATCAGGTGATGCTCAGTGAGTAGATCAGTTGATTATGTAATGACCCATGATCAAGTCAGAATACTCAGGGACGTGCTCAGTTTTACTCAGTGATCAAAAAGCGGCAAGGGGTGAGCACTAAAACGGAAAGGGAAAGATCTCGAGCGCCAGGCATTATCCGGTACATATGTATGTTCTATGTGCCGAGTACGGGAGTTTAGGCCTTTGGGATTTTCCTAAATTAGGGTACAACCGCTTTATGAGGACGCTCAGTCCTGCTGAATGAGTATTTCAGGACAGGATGATCACCCAGTGACCACTTGCTCCAAGGCTTATGCTTAATTATAACAGACAGGCGCTAATACATTCAAAATAGAAAATAGTGAGATGGAATTTTCTGATGGCCCAGAGGTAATTGAATCCTTGTTTATATATATAGGTACATGTAGATTATCACTGATCTTCAATATTCTTGGTCTCTGGTCAAAGTCGGCTTATTTAGCCACTACTCCGTGAAAGCCGTTGGATTGATTACGGTAGCACCATAGAGCTTACGTATTCATTCATTTCATTTGAGAGGTAGAAAAACACAGTCATTTGCAATAAAACATGATAGATATCACTAGATGGTTGATCCTCCCTGAGCCAGATCAGACAGCCCAGACCATTCAATTGAACACGTGTAATTTACTCTACATAAGATGGTAGATCCACCGTCGCTTGCTCCAGCGTCTTGAAATCAGAGAACGAAACATTGTATCCAAGATGTCGCTTCAGCAGTTCGTGAGTGATGAAGCGCTCTGGCATGTTCCCCTGCGCATCCAGGAAAGAGATACGGGGATTGGTATTGCTGATTCTCTGTAGCTCGTTTGCAAGGCGGTGGTGGTTTGGACATCCATCTGCACCCATCAGGAAGATCGTGACATAGACCCAGGATAGGCCAAGAAGATCAAGCTGGAATTCGTTCATGTCTGCTGCTTCGCCGTCGAGTACGATAAGCAGTCTCAGTATGGGTGTTTGTGGACCGGCTTGCCAACCATACATAGGGTGGTAGACTGCTGTCCCGAAGTGTTTTTGGAAGTGGAGCTCCTTGGCTCTTTGCCAGCCTAACATCAGTCGAGTTTCTCCTCCGAATCTAATGTTTGACCATATTTGTTCCAAATTCTGGTGGTTGATGAGGCCTGCGTAGCGGGCCTGATTTGCGAAGGTGACGAGTTGATAGCCTCGAGTATCGTGGTCATGATTGATCATTGCTTGGGAAAAGCGATGTATGACGGCCTTGGCGATATCTATTTCCTGCAGTCAGTATCCGAGGTAGACTGGTCGGAGGTCAATTTAGTCACCTTTGCTCTTTGCCTGCTTAGAGACGGAATAACCTGTAATGAGATGCTCATTATAATACGGGAGAAGGGGTGGAGAGTTCATAGACTTTGAGGCCTCTAGGAGAATCATAGTTTCATCTAAAGGAATTGCCGGCTCCGCAAAGGATCTGAAAGGAGCCATGACCTGCTTCGAGTAAGCCTCGATGGATTGAATATTGCAGATATCGTCGGGTGAGAAGTATTCTGTAGGTGTGCTAACTGCAGATTCAATTCTAGATCGAGCCATGTTCATAGCAGAGATGGAATCGGGCTTCGTCTTGTTTCTAGCAATGCCGTCTGTGGTATTCATGGCCCAGTATAAACGTTCCTCGGCAAGATCTTTGTATCCTCTCCAACTGGGTGTGACTCCTCTCCACCCACCAAATGCATCAATGATCAATTTGAGAGGGCTGGATGTGGATTTTGCCCAAGCCATTGGAATAGGCTCAAAATATCCAGCTCGGAGGAGGTGAAGATACTGAATTGGGCGCCGGGCTCGAAGATCGGCGACCTTTTGACTGATTCCAACTGTTTCTTGATAGGCTTCCACAAGCTGCCGCCATTCTTGACTCGGCCATCTGCCTTGCTCTTCTTCTAGGATGGCCGCGCGTAGCTCTTTGGGATGAATAGATATCTTCCCTGCTTTCTCCTCTGATGTGTTCTTCGATAACATCCTTTTCAAACTACCAAATGCCGATGGCTTGGAGCTTTCAGTGAGGGTACCTGAGGGATTTTTTTGATGAGAGAGCCCCTGTATAGCTGGTTGCTGGGTATCAGGAGAAGCTGTGGCGTCAGACTCATTTGATACAGAGGTTTCTGTGTCTTCGGTATCCCATATGGATACTGGCTCTTTGGCATCAATGGCAGTCTGTGCCGCGGCATTGAGGGATGCATTCAACTGTATCATCTTTTGAAGATAGTGATTGTAACCGGACGGAGTAGGCCTCGCCCTAGTGTAAGTCCCGGGAGTCGTAAGTGGAAATAGTGAGGGCACCCGGCTATATGGGTTTTTTGCGATGAGAGCTGACGAGTGACTGTCATGATAGGCTGATTCACCTGGTCGGAGAAAGAGAAAGTTAGACCGTGGCTGCAACGCAACTGCTATCGTGAAATTGGCCGAGCTTACCTGGGTAGATGACTGCTTTAGACCATATTTCCTGAACAGGAAGCCTGGCAGCCTTTCTTTCTTTGTAGTTGTGGACATCGCAGTTACAATTATAAAATTGCGTAGTATGCTCTGGCTCGATATCACTATTGAAAATGCCACCCGCCTGCTGGATATTATGTAGGGCGGCCTTCATATCTTGCTATTAGAGCAGATAGACGTTAGTCATTTATCAAGATAAAAGGATTATATGTCGTACTTCATCTTTAGAGCGGAGGTCAGCGGCTCCAGTGAATGCGTTGGTGTAATGATGCGCAACCCTGTTTATTGCGGAACGTGCATACGGTGGGGGGAGTTCCGCATATCAGCCCCAGAATCCATACGAAGGGTTGTTGGATCGGACAAATTTGGAGCTATAGCCTCATCTTGGCTTTCATAATACTGACTGATGGCATCGTCAATATTTTCCGCCCCCTTGAATAGATGTGTTAGTATAGTTGGAAAGAGAGGAGATCAAAGTATCTTACCTCCAAAAACCTAAGGGCAGTCCCTTCATTAGCATCTGGAGCGATAGCAATAAATTTTGCTATATCATCTGTTGATGGTAACATGGCGGAGAAGAAGTACTACGGAGAAGATGTAGAATAGGGAGTTGAATCTGAGATGTCGCCTTGTCTGACTGGCGGGGGTCACCAGATAGAAAAAAAAAAAAAAAAAAGGACCAGAAAGTGCAGGGATCTATATAGTAGTATCGAGTCAAAGCAACCCCCTCGTTATCTACCCTAGTGCGTGTTCATGTTGCCTGACTGGACGACTGGTACCTACCTACACTACGGAACTCGGAGTACTAACTAGACCACTAAACCTGAATTGGCACAGGGCCGAACAGATATCGGCAACCCCAACTCCGTATAATTGGCCGTTTCTTTACTAGCTTACCAGATTCTCGGTATACTGTCTTTTCACAAATTAGATCATTTGGTTTGATTGACCTAATCAATTTCCTACAAACCTTTCTTTCGTCCTCCAGAACACACATATCACGCTATTCAGTGCAGCCCTCTGGTCATCTACAGGACCACCCAGAGACTAACGAACCATGGTGATATCGATTTACGATCAGCTTGAGAAGTACTGTCAGTGCGTGCCACTAAGAAAATATGGTAGATCTCGTAAAGAGTAGAAGTGAGCTAGATCTTTGACTTATTTCAAATACAGAGAGGACCTGGAATAATGGAAGAGAGCAGCTACTCATATCTCGAGATACCGAAGTACTGACTCGCGTAAGGCCCGAAACCGGCGTGTTGTAGACAGGCATTGGAATCCCATAGACCGTCAATATCAATAAAGGAGGTCTGAGAGCAAACCCTTGTATATCCTATCTATCCCCTCGCTATTCTGTAGACCAGATTCGACTAGAAATATTTTCACATACGTCCCATGACCTCCTTGGCTATGCACTACTGGGCCTAGGATCAGTCTAGCGGTATGCCACAAGCTATTCCTTTATTATATGTTCATTCAATTTGACTATATGCCTCGACTCCGCGAACCATCAATTGTCCTGGTAGCGTTATGCCCAATATGGAATCAAACCTCGAACTCGGGGAATCTTTTCTCGAGGGTTCTTTAAGAAAGAAGACCCAGGAAACATCCAGAGTCAAAGCAACCACTACTTTAATCATCCTCATCGTTCTTCTGTCTCTGAACATTCCCATTGCCGACCTGCTCTACACTCCTCCACCTTACACAAGTTGTCGACCTCTCCTACCGCCCACTGTGGATCATCACGCAAAGAGGCCAAATCAATGGGCTGTCATTTTGATCCAATGAGTTTCTCCTGGTTACCAACAGACTGTTACGACGCAGAACTCACAGAGAACTTCCTTGGCTTGACGATTACGACGAGCTATTTGTTTCGTGGGGATACCATCTGCTCCACTGCACGTACACATGGCGGAAGATGCACCAGGCCCTGTTGCGGGGCCGGCCTGTGGATAATTACATCGGAAAGTATAATCACACGGCGCACTGCGAAGCAATGCTTCTTGCACAACACATCGAGCACAACAGCACCAACACCATTATCCAGACTAAGTTTGTCTCTTGCTAGATAGCTGGCTATGGGAAATGGCGTCTACCTAAAGTCAGCTGCATGGTATGGTAAAGTCGGGATTCGCATCCCTGCGACCTGGAAATACCGGACCCAGGCCCTATCTCTACTAGCAGGGGTAGGAGTTTATGATTATCGATCAGTATATGGGGAAGATCTAGCGATTAGTGGAAATGACACGGTTATTTATGCAGACGCTTACGCGGCCTCATATCAATATGTAGTTGACTACGGAGATGGTATCCGAAATGCCAGAGAATGATCTATGGTCATAACCATTTATATGCCAACAACAACCTCTCAGCCAGTAGGGAATTGGCTCTTTTAAGATCTGACTAAAGTGGAGAGTGAGGCATGGAGAATACAAAAACACTATACAGAGAATTGATTAGTAGCTTTAAGCAATAAACTCCAAGCCATTGAGAATACTTAGATGCATTGTACGGAGTATACAAACGAACTTTCTAGTATAAGCTTCCAAAGGTTGGATATCTCACATTGCCAAGAGAGGGGGGGGCCCGCCCGGCGGCTTCCGATGCACTGACCCGAGGCTCTATATTTCCACGCCTAGTATCTTCCCAGACTCTCCTGCATATACGGAGGTGCTAGCGTTCCACTGGTTGTACCTTGATAACGACATTGATAAATGAATTCTCCACTTTGGAGCACTAAAAAAGTGAACATATTACTAGTAGTGCCGCCAGGATCACTAGGCGGAGCGGAGTCCAATTGAATTCTTATAGTAAGCCCTTCCTTTGGACAAATGTTACATTGATTTACTACATATACGGAGCTCGGCGCTCGGAGCTCCGGGGTATAGAATGGAGTATACATATGATATCATTTGAGATGCCCTAGAAATAGACTAGTGTAATAGTAGTAGACCGGTATCGCTGTAGTAGATTCTCAAATAGTGGCCCACTTCCTCTCCGGCCTGATGGTTCATACTCCAGGCCCTGCTCAGCATGAAAGCGTTTAGCTTTCTCAGTAAAGGTGCCTGGTATGACCGGCTGGAGCAGGGCAACGACAGTGAGCTCGAGAGTCCAGCTCCACCTCAGCAATCGGTCTTCCTACGTCCTGTCGGAATCGCTATTCATGCCCTACTAGCGGTGCTCTGGCTATCTGCATCATGGTATATCATCTACAGAGACACCTGCCGCCTTAGGTTACAGGCCCTCGAGTTTGGTATGATTGAATTCTTCCGATTTTAGGTGCTCAGACTGACAAGCCAGGCCCTACTGCAAATTCCGTCGAGTATAAAGATGTTGTCTTCGAGATGAGTGGGATGGGCACAAGAGCACACCCAGTCACAGAATACGAAGGGCCCCCAACACCAGCAAACAATGTCAAGTGGTACGAACTATTGAGTGGTAGGACTTATACTCTGTACAACGCTGGTCCTTTTCTTTAGCTAATAAACAGCCGGCATTATCGCTCTCGATGACACCATGTATCAAGCACTGGGACAAGAAACAGAGCCCGCGTCTGATACAGATAGCACGCCCTTGATTCAACTCGAGGTGTTCCACCAGCTCCACTGCCTGAACTCGTTACGTCGGCTGATCTGTAACAACTCCACATTTACCACGGGCGTAAATGCGGAGATGCATATGGGTATGTCTTCTTCGTTCTGGGTATTTGCTCAGACTGGCTAACAGATAGACAGATCACTGCATCGACTATCTCAGACAGGTAAGCCGGTCTCGTTCTTGTTCCATTTTCAACCTGCTAATTGTGTCTAGAGCATTATGTGCCACAGTGATTTAACGCCATTGGTACACATCCCACGTCCCGGTGGCGCGAGGGATGACGGCACGGCCTGGATCCCTAACCTCGCGGTCAAGCATACCTGCCGTGACTTCTGGAAGATCCACGAGTGGGCGGCACAGTACAACACCTCTGGGTGGACCATTGAAGGGTATCCTAATCAGGGAGTGGCTCTGGCAGAATAGCTCATTTGTACATAACCAATTAAAGAAAAGAGCGAGATCCAACCAGGTAAAGTAGGGACTATGATACATAATTGACCTTTGGCAATGGTTGACGGTGTTTTCTGCTACAATCATTGGCATGACCAGTGCATCCGGCTGTATGTCCCGAGGGGGTGCTGATGAGATAATAAACAATATGCAAATATTGAAAAAGGGAAAAATGATACCGTTAATTCTTCATAGATGCGACCAGCGTCTACTGCCTTGTCAACTATAACCCAGCGATCTACTAGTACTAGATAATTCAAAACATGCCCGCCGTGATACAAAACCAAGCGCAATCTTCCCCAACGTAATGGTACAGGCGTGAGGACTCGTGAAAACATGAATGTCAAGCTCCACTAAGACCAACCGGTTAGGTCCTCATTACTGCACGACCTGAGAACAAATCGTCAGTGCTGACCGATACATGGCCAGAGCAGAGGGCTCAAACCTTCTCCTGCAAGGAACCCATCCACTGATCCAAGCTGACGCTTTGATCGGCACGATCCTCAACTAGCATTGTCTGAGCCCAGAGACGCAGACCGGGCTCGCCATCTTCGCGGACAACGTACAGGTGAGGCACGATCATGCTGCCCACACCCTTGGCCCGGTGGTCCCGACTCTTCTCAACCACTGCCCGCACGCGCTGGTTGAACTCGTTCTCAACATCAGGGAGGGTTTGCTTGCCCACCCGCAACTGCGACTTGTCGGGGACGCCGAAGACATCCTCGATAAGCTGCGAAACAGCATCGCGGCCAACCCAGAGGAACTGGGTCTGACCATCATCGATGAGGTACAGACCGTAGGGCACGAGGCGGCCCGAGGACAAGTTGACAGGAGGGGGCAGGAGGATTTCGCCGGTTTGTGGATCAGGCACACCCGCATTGTCGGGCATGTCATGTAGTGAGTACATTCTCGGGTAGATATATTGAATGAGGAGCGGCAGGGGTAGGGTCGACAGAAGGCAGAGAGCTGCGGAGCGCATGTCCGTGGGGATCTGGGCGGATTTACGAAGACCGATCTAGAGAGTATCGATTAGTATAGAACAGCTATCACAAGCGGAATAGAGAAAACTCACGTTCTTGATCATTGCAAGGAACAGGACAGGCAAGGCTCTCAAGTTGGCAGGGAACTGGAGGCCACCACCGCTAACGCTGCCACCCGCAAGCTCCTTACGGTAAGTCTGCAAAAGCTCCACAATCTTGGCCTGAAGAGCCTCGCGAGCGGGCTCGAGGCCGCTGCTTAATGTGCGCTCCACAGCCTTGTGACTGAAGAATGTAGCAACGGCCTGCTGGTCAGCCGAGGCGTAGACGTCTGCCAGGTTCTGGGTGGTTGGAAGTGCCAGGGTTAAGACACGAATACGACGTTCACCGTTGCAGGTAGTGTGAAGGACAGCCGCCTGCATGCAGACGACCGGCTTTGTAACTGTCTCATCAATAGCCACTTCTACCACGTAGGCCTGGTCACGAGGGAAGGCTGGGAAAGCACAGAGGTCGGAACTACGGTTGAAGAAATTGCCGTAGAAGGTGCTCATACGTAGACCGGTGGTTGCGCGCACGCGGAGAACGGCCTCCAAACCAATCTCCGACGAGATGTAGTCAGAGAACTCACGGGCGAACTTCATAGCATCTTCAGTCCGTGCAGCGTTCCAGCCAGGGTAGAAGTAGGTCTGACCACCAGTGTAGCGGGGCAAGCAGCTCAAAGATGCCACATCTTGGTATTGTGATGAGAAGAGGAACATATCCACAGAGACTTGAGATTTTGAACATTCGACCGCAAAGCTCTTGTAAAAAGAGTTTGCGGTTTGAAGCAGACTTGATTCCTTGCTAGTGCCCAGTACCTTCTTGTCTTCTCGCATAGTGAGCGCTCCGTGACCAATATTGGGCAAAGATGAGCTGAGAACGGTCATCTTTCCACCGACGGGGGAGATTAACTTGTAACCAGCTCGCAATGCCGCACCCATAGCACAGCTGTTGTTTTGAGTAGTCTGGAACATCTCCTGCAGCTTCTTGAGGAAAACCTCAATGTTCTCCCGGCATTCGCTCAGCGTCACCAGGAGATCACCAGGGATGGGGAGGAAAGGCTCGTCCAGATCACTGACAACCAGCATGCGGGGCTCCGAGGACCCTGACTCGTCCCGGGGAATGCTGAAGTAGTGCAAGCTTGAGTCCACAGCAATAAAGCCGAGGCGAGTACGCCGGTCTGCGTTCGGGATGCGATCAAGGCTCTCCTGGATGGTGCGAGCGGTGGTGGCCAAAAGACCGTTGGTCACTGATGCATAGCTTACATCGATCAAAAAGAGGTAGACGAGAGGTTGAGGAGGTCGGACCATGTATTCCTGCGGGGCAACGAATTCCACCATGCTGTGGTTGAGATCGGCACGCAGCGCACGATCAGCGGGCTTTTGCAATGTAGAATCCCAATCAAAGGCCTGCGGCACATCGTTGGTCAGGTTGCACATATTACAACGCCAGCGGTGGCCATGGTCGAGGAAGGTGACGAAGGGGTTAATATAGGAGCGGCAACGTCGGCATCGTGAGATGACTTGGTCTGGAATCACAGGAATAGGGTCCTCGGCGTCGTGAAGAGAAGCATACGGTTGGATGACAAGGGCGAAGGGCAACTTTGACTTTTTAAGAAGTGAGTTGGTTGTGGGGACAGCGTTGAGCGTGGATCGCATATATTTCGTAGGGCAATTGGCTTCGGGTGATGGGTAAACACTGGTCTGTCAATTGTTAGCATATCGACCACATGCGAAGTATGACATCTATACATACTCCCGGAGGCAAGATGACTGGAGGAGGGGGATAGTCCAGCTCAGCGACGTTGAAAGGTTGGGATCGAAGGTCCGTGGGGTAAAGCTGGTTGAGCTGGACTTGAGGTCGCATAGGGGCTTGGGCCACAGGCTGCACGGGCGGCATGTGGTGGGGCTCGCTCATGCCCATTCCGCCAAATTGCTGTGTCATCTGGGTGACATCGGCGGCAGCAGGCGCGCCGTATGATGGTGCTGCGGGTTGCATCTGGCTGGGGTCAACACCATAGGCGGGTTGTTGATATCCTGCAACTTGGGGCTGCTGGGGGTAGGCCCCGTAGGCACCACCAGCTGTGGGTTGTCCACCGAGCGCGGCATTGGCACCGGAGCCAAAATCAAATGCCTCACCAGCGTACGCTCTCTTCTTCTTTCCAGTTGCGGCTGGTGCGGGCGCGCCTTGCCCATGGACCGGGGACTGTGTGGGTTCTGGAGAGCCATAGGCGGGCTGGGCATACCCTTCCTGAGGAGGGAATCCCCCTTGTGGTGCTGCCATTAGGGTTGAATAGGTTGTGTTTAGTCGTACTGAAGGGTTGGGAGGAAAAGAAGGTTGCGCTCGTTACGCGGGTGGAATCGATATGAGAAGACGGGTGGTAACAGCTCCTGGAACCCCCACAATCAGTTTCTCATCAACGGGACAGGGCGAATCTGGTTGCGTACAGAACAGGCTGTACCTTTAGGAAACCCAGAAATATCACGAAAGGCAGTAGCGAAGCAAAGGACAGCTCACCAGAAGAAACCAAGGGAGTGTGAGAGAGGCGGTGATGATGGTCTACGGTGGCCTTTAGGTCGGGGCCCTTCAGCCAATCAGAGGACGGGGGACATGTGACGAGAGGCGTGTTTTTATATTGTACGACAACATCTGATATTGAGTATAAGACCGTTGAGATATCAATTTTGAGGAATTTATATTTGTTATTTATTCTTGCCAAGCTGATCTATATATATTTCCAAGTATCTGGGCTTGCACTGGGAGTTAAGCGTTCATATCTGACTAGCGCAGGGCAGATCTGTAAATCATATTGCACTATCAATGATATTGATGAGACTATAGCATTTCCTAGATAATCCTATTGTTTAACCTGCATCAAAGCAGTTATATATCCCTATTGTGGTGCTTGAATCTCGAAGAATGTACTATAAAACATATGTTGTAGAGCGAAGAGGCGGTTGCCCTGCCAACAACAACCACATTGGCCGGTGCACAAGAGAATCTCCTCCACACGTTCCACAACCTTCAGTTCTGCATACACCGAGTAGTTAGTTTCGTTTCTTTGTTTCTTTGCGGAGGACTTCATTGTTCTTTTTTTTTTTGGCTTTACACTTCGTTATAGTCATTCCTTCAGTTTTGTTTGGATTGGATCGCAGACCTGACGTCCAGGACCCCAGATCATCATACGACAATTGAATGAACATCCCGCCAAAATGAGTGTCCGAGTTGTCGCGCGTATTCGTCCTCTACTAAAGTCCGAACGGGAGGCCGATGTAATCCTTCGTACAGGATCTTCCGCTGCCGCCGACGCCAAATCACGTCAGTCCATAATCAGCGACAACAGTGACAAGAGTGACAAGAAATTGGCGGCATTGAGGGACAGGGATAATATCGTCCGGATCCCTAACCCCAAGAATGAGGGAGAGGAATATGCGTTCCAGTTCAATGGCGTGTATGACGCGGATGTATCGCAGCAGGAGCTGTTCGATGCTGAAGGTGAGTTGCTGTTTCAAGCTCGCCAGGTCTGCGATGGGTCAGTGTATTGATTGGAGTAACAGTGTCACCAACGATCAAGCATCTTCTCAACGGATTCGACGTGACTCTCTTCGCATACGGTGTCACTGGAACAGGCAAAACACACACAATGCGTGGCGGGAAAACCCTGGCTGATCGGGGTGTGATTCCCCGCCTTCTGAGTGGCATCTACAGACGCAGCCGGAAGATCGAGAAGGATAGCAATGGGGAGACAACAGTCCAGGTTGCCCTGAGCTATTATGAAATCTACAACGATAAGGTGTACGACTTGTTCGAGCCGCTCGAGAAGCGCACAATGTCAGGTCTTTCCCTCCGGGATAATGGTGGCAAAACTGTAGTTTGCGGCTTGAGCGAGAAGTCATGTACTACTCTTAAGGAGTTTGAGCAGCTCTATGACCAGGCCAACACAAACCGATCTACCTCCGCGACAAAGGTATGATATCGTGCTAAAAATCAGGATATAGGTTCTCTTACTAAGTGTCCGAATATAGCTCAACGCCCATTCGTCTCGATCTCACGCTATTCTCGGCGTGAAGGTTACCGTCACCTCTCCTGGCAAGGTTCGCGTCAGCACTGCTTCCGCTATTGATCTCGCAGGATCCGAAGACAATCGACGGACAGAAAATGATAAGGAGCGCATGGTCGAATCGGCTAGCATCAACAAGAGTCTTTTTGTTCTGGCGCAATGTGTCGAGGCTATTAATAAGAAGCAGCATCGCATCCCATACCGCGAGTCCAAGATGACAAGAATTTTGTCCTTGGGCCAGAACAATGGCTTGACAGTGATGATTCTTAACCTCGCGCCTGTACGATCTTATCAACTTGACACAATTAGCTCTCTGAACGTCGCCAATCGCACACGGAAGATCGAGGTTCGGGAAGTAGAAAACGATCCCATGTTTAAGGGTCCGGCGCGGCCATCGATCCGGCCATCCATGGGCACACGGCAACCTTTGCGTGCACTGACAGCTTCTGTGAACGTCAATATGCCGGCGCCCGTTGCAAAGGACTCCACAGAAAAGGAAGACGGGAAACCAGTGAAGGCATTCAGCGTGTATTCGGACAAACCGCAATCCAAGCTTATTAGTCAACTCCGGAAACCGGAAGCGCCGAAACGCACCTCGATCTCGAACGCCCCTTCCGGTCTTCCATCATTAAAGTCCGCTCGTCAGCCTCTGGGCGCGCAACCGACCACTCGCCATGACGACTTCTCGGCTGCTAGGATCGAGGAGATGGTCGAGAGGAAGGTTGAGGAGATACTCGCTGTGCGGGCTGTGAGCGAAAAATCGAGGCAGACACAAGTCTATGAGATTAATGAGCAACTTAAAAGGCGATTGGAACAGTTGGAGCAGCGTATTGATGGCTCAGAAGATGCCCGCGCCGAGGGTCTCTCATACCTGCTGATGGCCAAGCAACATCAGGCGCGTGGCGAAGACACCTCAGCATTGAGAATGTACCAGCTTGCAGCTCCCCACTTCCCTCACAACGAGAAGCTGGCAGGCAAGATTGCTGCCCTGAAGGAGCGCGTTCATGCAAAGGCTTGGGAAGAGAAAACTCACTCTCCGCCCAAGGGGAGGTTGGGTAGCATGCTCTCAGTCAAGAAGGATGTCACACAAACCCTCGGCAAACGCCAAGCAGAGAATCATGAGAATGACTACATGGACCAGACTGATGCCGGCTTTTCAAGTGACGAGGATGTTCCTCGCCCAAGACAGAAAAAGCGCGCTGCAGCCAAGCTCGGTCAGATCGAGGAAGCCCCCGAACTCCTTCATAGTGGGGACCCGCCTCTCTCTCCCCGAACTATGCATATTCTTTCCATAATCAACTCGCGGGACGTGAGCCAGATCAAATTGCTCAAGGGAGTGGGCGCAAAGAAGGCAGAGGCTCTTGTTGACTGTCTCTGCGAGATGGATCAGGCATCATTGGATACAAATGATAGTGAAATCATCTCAGACCAGCCCCAATTCCAGGTCAATAGCCTGGCACAGCTGAGCCAACTGAAAGGTGTTGGAGTCAAGACGGTCCAGAACATGAGACAAGGAGTATTGGCTTAATTGCTGCATTTTTGGGCGGCAAATCACGGAGCATAATCGGTGTTTTTTTTCTCTTCTCTTTTCATGCATCATCCTTCAGCGACGGTGCTACGGCGTTTTCGTGTCTATACTCTTGCTAGGTATTTTGGTCTATCTTTTGAATCCATCTTAGGTACTTTGAGGACATTCTCATTACACCTTTTGTTGTGATAACCTTTTCATCATAATCGCCGATCCAAGATCTTCTTTTCCGGTTGATTCTTTTCCTATGTTTACCGATCAGAACGCTGGGCCCTTAGGTGGCCTTTCTCACAAGTATAGTATGTTCAACATCCTTTCTATTATTCTTCCCTGGTGTCTCTTTCATTAGTACAAGCCTTTGAACCGCTTGCTGGCACCGAGTTCATTACATCAAAGACCCAACCCCGTCAGGAGGCCCTTCTCTTGTAAACCCAGCTCCTCATCCAGTTTGATCCACAATCTCGATCTAGCTTCTGAATCATTACAATATGCTTTCATAGGCCCTTCCCAGATCCGATTGATATATTTCCCTCCGCCACGCCCAGTTTGTGCGCCAACACCCTGCTTCTTAGGATCTGGCCCAAATTCTGGACTAGTAGCCGCATTCACAATAGCCAACCCACCCTGTTGCGACGTGATGGCGACATAGCGCAAAACCAAGCTCAGTCCACTTGGCGCATTGCCCGCATCCTCAAGACCATCCCATATACCCGAAGCCACAAAGCCAGGATGGATGCCATTGACTGTGATGTGGAGGTACTCGGGGTTTTTGAGGAGTCGGGACTGCAGCTCTACAACCCACATTTGGTAGTAAAGCTTATTGTTCCGATAAGCGTTACCCCTGCTGCCCTCTTCACTGTTAAAGCGTTCCAGATCGAAGATTCCTAGATGGTGGAAGCATGATGTGGTACAGATAACTCTCGGCTCGGCACTGCGAGCTAGAGATGGTAGGAGTCGAAGGGTCAGCAGTACATGGGATAAGAAGTTGACCTGAAAGATTTCATCAGTGTCTGTTTGTATTCATATGTAATAGAAGTTTAGAAAGATAAAAGAAAAAAACGCACCTGATGAACCATGTGGAACCCGTCTTTTGTTATAGGGGTTTGCTTGGTCGGCTCAGCAATCCCGGCGTTGTTGCACAGGATATCCAAAGCGCGATCGCATTGCAGCCATCTTTGACAAAAAGCATCGACGCTGCTGAGATCTGCCATGTCGATTGGCCACCATTCAATAGTGGACGAATGGCCGTACGCAAGGGCGAGCTCTTTGCATTGGTTCATAGCGGCTGTTGGATGCAGTTCCCATGCAGGTGGCTCACGACAGGCGAGGATGAGGTTTGCGCCCCATGACGCAAATAATTTTGCTGCTTCGAAGCCAACGCCGTTATTGGATCCGGTTATAATGATCCATTTGCCGGTCAGATCGGTACTGGGGACATGTTGGTCTGTGAGGAAGGTGGTATTCGTCCCCCTCCCGGCCTGGAATAGATCATTTAATACTGAGAAGATCCATGAAGCCATGTTAGGATAGGGAGTCTATCATGAAGACTAAGGACAAAATGTAAGTTCCTGGAGCCCGGGATAAGGGTCGCCCACTATATATTAGGCGGGAGCCTAAGGTTTTAGCCGTACCTTGTTGATTGCGAGATTACTTCTAGGTGCTAGCCCCGTCAGATGTTTTGAACGTCATCAATTCTGTTGCCTTTGGGATTATCCTAGTAGATTACACTCATTCCATCTTTCGTGGAGATTTCAGCTTTGGTGGTAGAGCTGGGTTATTGCTGGGAGTAGGTATGGAAAAAAGGGATGAAGTTCTCGAGTATGTAGACATCTATTTTGTCGCCTGTTATATTTTGAAATTCTTCTAATAAGGGGGAAATATCTAAAAAAAAAACGCCATCTAAAAAAGTCTCCGAGAAGACATCCAAAAAACCACAGACACCACAAGGCCGTCTATCACACTGCGGTAAGTTTAAACCCTCCAACAGCCCCCCTAGCAAAAACAAACAAAATCGACCCAACAATCATAACAACACCAGCGAATGTCTGTAGCCCAGTATAACCGTCATGGAGAACAACCGGCACCAAAGCACCACCAATAGGAGTGCCAGTCAAGGCCGCAAACGAGATGACAGCAAAGAAAGTGCCATTACGCACGCCCACCTCGCGGACATCGGAGATCTGCGCTACAAGAGCTGGTGCAAGTGAGACAAACGCACCAGAGCCGAAGCCATATAGAGCGCTGAAAACAATTGCTGGAACGTTGCCCTTTGACGGTAGCCAGAGGGCTAGGACGAGGATAGCCGAGAAAAACGTTGTCAGAACCATCATGTTATAACGGCCGACCTTGTCAGCGAGATAGCCTGAGAGTGTGCGGCCGAAGATACTATTTATATTTTGTTAATTCATCAACGAGGGGATATTATTGAGCTAGAAATGGAAAACATACCTCGACGCATTCAAAATCGGAATCAGATACCCGGCTAGATTGGTAGACATGCCATATCTCTCAGCCTGGCTAATAACAAAAGTGAATGGCAAAAACATGCCCCAGAAAAAGCAGAAAGAAGCAGCAAGCGTAAGTACAAATTTAAGCTCAGCCAACGGCCTCATGAAACTCAGGATGTCGAATGGCTTCGGGCGATGCGGTAATCTCGACTTCAGCGTGAGATTGGCAATACCCAACATGAACAAAATAAGGAAGGCGCAGATTCTCATCGCCCAGGGAAATCCGACTTGAGGGATCAGTTGGGTGACCATGATCGGGAAGATGACTCCACCCAGACTGGATCCAGCGGCTGTTACGCCGAGGGCGAAAGCACGACGCTTAGCGAACCAGGTGCTGACCGAGTTGACGGAAGCGTTGAAGATGGCGCTTGCGCCGATTGGGCTGCAGATTCCTTGAGCAAGGATAAATTGGTAGTATTCTGTTGAGAGGGAAGCCATCATTAGGCCGAAGACATGAAGGATTGTGCCGATGAGGAGGATCCACCGCGGTCCGTAGCTGTCGAACATAATTCCGAATATTGGGCCCTGGGGAGGATGTTAGGACTGGTTTTGGGGATATAGTAAACTGGTACTAAGTGAATGGTATACGCACGCAGAAGAACATAGTGAAGGTTTCTAGCGATGTGATCCATGTTACTGTACTAGTAGAGAACTTGCTCAGTTGGTGACTTTCGTAGTATGCTTGGAAGACTCCAATACCTGGCTGATATTAGTGTCTGTTCAGTTCATATATTCCGACAGGACTAACAACTGATCCAGCCAAAGCTGACGAATAGACCGCAGAAAGCTCCTAATACGACCAGCCATGCCTGCGCACCTCCATCAGGCGGCGGACCGATCACTGGTGTCACGGGTGCTGGACCAGCAGCAACTGATTTCTCGATAGGTGATTCGGCTTTTTCAGATGATGCGAGTCCTTTTTCCAGATCAGCATTTCCATGCATACTCATGACCAGAGTTGGATTGTTGGAAATATGTATATTGGTGGCATTGCCGATAGAGGAGGCAACCTTAGTGTCATCATTGGCCATCTTTGCTCGGCTTTGAGGAAAGTTCGACTTATAGATTTGGATCATTAATCTGCTGAGATATTAGAATATGCCACCGATTTATAGCTCTCAGGAAAGTATAAAATTAAGGAATAAAATTGTGCGTTGAATCAAGTTCGATTTAAAACTCTCCTCAACGTCGGCGCAGAGCCGTTTGGTCCTAAAGTTTTAGGGCTGTGGCAGATTAGAATATCCAGAGCTTCGAGTTTCAAAAATGCCAAGTAGGCCTATAACAAAGGCTAAGATTGAGATTTAAATCATGTCGTAGGAAAAAATATTGGAAACCAAAAAAAAGTACAAGCGCTCCTTCGGGTCATCGCTTTCTAGCTACCCCGTACCTCCCTCCATGAATACCGGGTAATGTCTGGCAAATCTCGGCTTTCCCTTCCCACTCGAGTGCTCGCCCCTTGCCTCTTTTTGCTCACTGAGTGAAACTGAAACTTCCGTTTGCTGTTACAAGTCCAATATCAGACAAATTCAATGTCCTCGATTTGAGAACAGCCAGATTCATCTCTTGCTCCTCCTCAGAAGCTTCAATAAACTCATTGACCATAAAGATACCAACCATCCTTGCTGTCTGAATTGCTACTTTTATTTCCTCGGATACATCCCCTATCTCCTTATAAAGCGTCGTCCAGAATAGCTAACGTAGTTCGATATACTGTGGGTGAAAGGCTATGCAAGTTGTCTTCCGGATACCTAGAATGTTCTCTAGCCCCCAGATATATAGCAAAAGGACCTACTTTATCATCCCGCCAATCAAAAATGCCAGTAAGGTTACCTGTTTAAATAGCCACGTGGATTTGATTTTCAAGAAGGTCCTAGTTATTAATTACTATATGATAATTATCTATAAAGAGAGATAGGAGCTGGCTTTCAGGTATATCTAGTAAGGGCTAGAAACAGCTTGGTAATTCGTTGATTATACGGTCGAGGTTAGAAAAAATATTCACTCTAGATCGAGGCTTCACTGAATAAGGGCATAGATGGCCGATTACGCCACGCACAAGAAGAGAATCTAAATATTATTATAATAGAACCTCGAGATAAATAAAAGTAGGCATACATAGCCAAGCTTTCTACAGTCTGTTTCAGAAGAGGAAGATTCTCAGGCCTGTGGAGAAAGGTGTGTCACTCGAAGAAGCACATCCCCAGATATACAGTTCATCATATATAATTGTAGAGGGTCTAACCCATTAATATACTAGTCGG
This sequence comes from Penicillium vulpinum, assembly GCF_028829585.1. NCBI lineage: Eukaryota > Fungi > Ascomycota > Eurotiomycetes > Eurotiales > Aspergillaceae > Penicillium > Penicillium vulpinum. The sequence continues at coordinate 4,974,399 of NW_026643241.1, forward strand.
TAAGATATTGGCAGGTGGGCACCAAATATCCGTAGATCTCCTGCGCAGTAGCTAGAATTTTGGGATCTAGAGTGTTGCTAGGACCACGAAATTGGACTATGAAGACATCGGTGCTATCGCTAATTTGAACGTTGTAGCCTTGACAATTCCGCCGTTAGCAAGTGTAGTAGCTACTTGATCGCAGATCTTCTCGGTGATTGGACTATATCGTTGGAAGAAATTCTGCAGTTGAAAATTTGATAGAGCATCCATATTGGCTGAGGCTGATATCGAAACAGTGCACTCAAGGCTTAATCTATTTTAGTCCACGAAGGATGTTGGGATATGAGAGGGCAAAAATTGAAGTATTATGTCACCCAATCAATGATCACTAGGGAGGAAAATCAAGTTTGGAAAGAAATAGGGGGAAAGAAACAAGGAAGCGAATCGAGGGTTGGTTGGGGGATGTAGAGGTCCGAGCTGGTTACGGAGTAATCCATACTTCCGAGCCCTTGGAAGGTCATATTGGCTAGTAAGCGGACTCTGAACCCGCTCGGCCATAATCAATACTCCGTATGGAACATAGGCATACTCTTAGAAAGATTATAAGGGCAACTGCATATATATATATCCGCGTGAATCTAAAGACCGAGGCCAAATTCGCCGATTATCCGGGATATTTGCTTGTTCTGGAATAAAATACGTTTCTAGATTATTATTATTGTTGTTGTTGTTGTTTTTGTTGTTGGATTTGTACTACATTTGATATATATATCCTGAAATATATAAAAACATAATTATATTCAATCTGTAGATACAGCTGAAACAGATCAATCTCTGATATCAATCTGGTTATAAACCGCCCGTGAAACTGGTGGATGCTGGGACGCAGGTCTAGACCTCCCCATAAGGCCCTCATTAAAGCCCATCCTAGGCGGCCTCTGTAATCGCAGTATTACGACCTTCCACTGGGTATATAAAGTTCAAATTTAGAATCTAGAATTATAGTAACTATATAAGTATAAGTTTTTAATTTGAATAAAATCTAACTGGTAGAAGTCGAGATACCATTAATCTTAATGTTTTGGCAAGATATATTATAGGAGTACTATTACTTTCTATGTGAACTTTTGTAATTTATAAATTATCTAAACAACGCGCTTTTTTATATTTTTAAACGTGATTTAGAGAAATAACTATGTTGTAGTAATCAACTCTAGATTATTCAAACTTAATATTACATTAGGGATAATACTTAGAAACGAGGGTAAAACAAAGGGTAATTAAAAAAAAACTAAAAGGGGGGGTTCAACTTTAGATTTCTCGGTATATTTGTGTTGTTTGGGGCCTGTCGGGCCCCCATTAAAGCCCAGTGGGCTTTTACCCCGGGCCCAAAACCTAACCCATTTGCGGGTTGGGTTGGGTTAGGCTCTGGGCTTTATGGGCCGGTGCGGAAGTCTACGCAGGTCATCCCGGAGGCCATCGGTCTTGGTAAATCTATTAACCGAAGTCACATAGTCACGTGATCCAACAATCCCGGTGTAATCCTAAGCTCCGCCCGCTGAGGCCGCAACTCCCAAGGGATTCCATACAACATAAGAGCATTTCACTACCGAGCCGGGTATATTCCGTACTGATAATGCAGTTTTCGAGTTTTGTAGGGTTATCACTGAATTCAGGTTCAAACCGCCTAAAAATCATGCGATGTATAGGTTTGTATGGCAGAAATAGCTTCATATTCATAGGGTTAAATGCTACCTAAGCGGGCCTCTGTAATTGTAATTCAGGTATCCTCATTTTTTCTGCCATACCAAATTAGCGCACTAAGGCACCATTATATGCATTATTAAATCCGAAAGTAGCCCTGGCCACTATGCCCCTGCGTAGTTAGGGTTTGAAGCCGAATAGTATCAAGCTTTGAAAGCACTCTCCGGTAAAAAAGGGACTAAACCGGCTGCTCCGAAGGTATTTTTGATAGTCTCCGATTTAAAAGCTTCAATTCGTGCTCGAGGGTATGCTTTGAGGAAGTCAAGTTTATCAATATTGTTGATCCCGTTCCGCATCTTCATTTCAACTAGCCGACTGTACGAACGTTTTAACACCGCAAAACAACCAATATCCAGAGGTGGTAGAAGATGAGATAAAATTTAGTGGAGTGCATTTTGGGGTGATGACAAAGCAATGAACACTCCCGAGGTCAAACGAGTTACTCCAACTAATCATTCAGCCACGGATCCTGGAGTAGATCCTTCGCTGTCTTCCTATCTTCAGGCCGCCACTGAAGCATCCCTCTCATGAAAGCTATAAACATCTCCTTACTTTCTCCCTCGAGGAACTTTTCCGACAGCTCCAAACTGGCTCCTGTCGGAATCTCTATGTCTTGCTTCCATCTCCCTGTAAGATTGCCTTCGTAAGCCTTTGCAAAGTGCATTGAGCGAGAAAAGGATAGTTACCATCACTGGTGAAGAATTCATGGCTTCTTTTTCCACGCTGGAGCATATCTAAAGGAGGTGGCCCTAGAATACCCATGACTTCTGCAAGATGCGCCCGGGTCGAATACCCTTTGCCATCAGGGTCATTTCCATAGAAAAGGTGTCTCCCCTCAAACAAATCCCACACCTATTATTCCTGAGTGGTTAGTATATGATATTGAGAGTGAAGAGTGAACAGGCAAAGCATACCACAACACCAACATTCCATATGTCAACCGGGTAGCTCCAATCAGTCTTCAGCATCACTTCCGGCGATCTATAAATATTTGGCTGTGCATCATGATTCCTCTTCTCATCTCCTCGTACGGCAGAGCCAAAATCACTTAAAACCGCTCGACCAAACACTTTCGGCAAGTCGAAACGCCGTGAAGCATATATCGGCAAACCATTGACTATTTTGCGGGGTGAAGGGCTCTTCAGCTCAGCTTGGGTAAAACTTTCAAGGATGGACTTGTCTTCTATTTCTTGGAGAATATTATCGCTTTTAATGTCTATAAGAATTTGTATTAGGGGAACCGCATTTTAACAAAGCCTTATGGATACGTCTTACCGGTGTGGACAAGCTTGCATTCAGTGTGCAGATAGTCAAGTGCAAGAAAGATCTGCATAAGACCAGCTTTGAGGAGATCTTCGGTAAATCGATGGTTGGGATTGCGATACAGGAGGTCCCTGAAGCTCTCCCACATCGGATTCTGAACGAGACACGGATGGTCGCCGCCTGAAGAGGGGATCGTGAAGATATCCAGCGCTTTCCTTATATGGGCATGGCCAGGATGCCATGAACGCCCTAGGTTTAGTTGCTTATAGATCTGAAACTCTTCCTGATTACCTTCGTCACTAGTGTAGATTTTGAGTGTCACATATTGATGACCTCTTGATTGTTTCAGTGAGTCAGTGTTTAGTTAAAACGAATAGATCTACCTGGACTTACTCAAGATCACGAGCGAGCCATACAGTAGAAGTAGTCCCAAAACCAAGTTTACCAATAATCTGGTATTTAGAAATAAGCACGTCGCCAATATTAGCAGGATAATATTTTCCTTGTTTGAACTGCTCAAATCGTTCCTCGTCAAGCACCTCCGAGGGACGGACGGTGTCGAAGCCGCTGGCGGGAAAACACATGGGAGGGGAGGGAGGCCTTCGAAACGCCTTTGTGGCCCATTTCATGATTGTAGCCATGTTGGGCGTGTAGGAGAATAGGCTGGTTTTTGTTAAGGTGAGACGAGAAGAATGTATAATGAAGGTTAACTGGTACCTACCTAGTACCAAGGAGAATGATGACTCATCATTCACGCTGGCACCATGGATCCCTTGTAATTTCATAGGCTACTACTCCGTACATAGGGTGCCAAAAGTCTGTTGACACCCCCTAAACCACTAAGAAAATCGCCTTTTTGGCTTTTTTTCCTCCACGAATTTATATGACACGGTTTTTTTTTTTACAATTTTTCTTATTTCAACATATTTAAACACTAGGATATAAATAATACAAAATTTCTTCGTGGGACTTTTCTTCATCGACTTGTTCACCATCAAAATTCGGAAACCTTGTTTTTGCCCAAATTCACGATATTTTTGACTATGGGGCGCCATAGTAAAACGTTGGTCAACAGACTTTTGACACCCCATGTATTTTCGCCTCACAGTAGGATCAAAGCGCAGAGCGCTAAAGAAAATGGGAGCAAACGAGCCTATTGATAGCCGCCGAGGCTGAATAGAATTCATACACCATTACTCGCTACACCACTGAGGAGGGCCATCCGATTCCCTGAAACACATATTACGCCAGCTCCTTGAATACCAAGTGTCTAGTATATGAATTCAGTGGATACGAGGGACTCGATATAGGAAGGAAGGCGGTTATTCTTGGAATAGCAACAATCCTATCGCTTTATAAAAGGGCCGCCGGATAGGTCCCAAATAGAGAGAGGGTAGCGGGTATATATACAACTTCGTTTTTCAGGTAGGCGATGAAATAGCCCAAACCATCTCTTTATTCTCTCTGTCTTCTCATTCGGATATTCTCCATTATCCCGGAACATTGATTTTGTTCCCAGTCGTGTCTCCGTCACTCCTATACCTAGCTCTTCGGTAAGAGCGAATACACCATGTTGCGCCTCTTTAGCACATCCGCTCGGGTTCTTCTCGAGTGGGCTGGATTTGATAGATACAACTGCTGTGGATAAACTCACAGGCCCAGGAGGGGGTGCTGAAGCGGTATGTTGATACCGGACTTCCTGTTATATTGTTAACTTGAGTTTAGCTCACTGATGAAAAGAACTGCAAAGACTTGGCAAGCTGAAAAGAGGCGACATCAAGTACGTTTGGCTTAAAAAGTTATGCTTGTTGCATTGTGCTGACTCGAAATCAGGTATCAAGATGACAATCCTGTGCACCAATCCCATTTCAACCGTGACGACAAGGAATGGGTTATCAGCGCAGAGATCTCCGGCGAGAATGGTAGGAAGGTTTGCCATATATATGACGATGGCAGTGGAACAACTAAGAAAGGAGAAGAGAGGCGTTGATCTTTATATGTTATAGTCTGTAGCGTGGGGTGATTGCGTGAATTCATGCTATGTTTTATATCCAGTGCTTTATTTCGATCTGCGAACAGTCAAGTCCATAATTTTTCATCAGGCCATGCTTAATCCCAATAACACTCAGAACATCAGGCTATGGTAAACCCTATTGGCACAGAGTAATCACTAATGGCACAGAATACTATACCCTTTTAGGATAGTGTCTCTTGGTATATGATTATATAATTATTTACAGTATGGTACCTATAGCACATACTATCACGTGATAAAAATATACTCTTTCAATTTTGGTTAAGACTTCTGTGTCATTAGTTATTACTCTGTGGCAATAGGGTTTACCTCAGGCTATTTGGTAAGGACCGGAAGAACTTTATTCCAATCCACCTATGATGCGTCATAATGCTATGGAAAATACCAAGGGTATCATTTCTTTACGGGAGCACGAGGACTCCCCGGAATTAACAAATGGTTCCTAGGGATGATCATGCTGTCAAAGTTCCAAACGGATATACGTTATTCTGGCCTCGGAGCGTCGGGTATCCACTTATAGTCCTGACGACCCCCGTCGTTAGAGCCCTCTATCTCAAAGATTTGCTTCTTCATTATTATAGAGGACAATAAACTAGTTATAAACCAACTTGGTAGTTAGCTACGAGAGCTTGGATTGAAGCCTGGAATATATGGCAGAAAAATGGGCTTGAGTGATGGAGTGGTTCTTTCGACTGAGGCTCACGGTCGGGGAGGCACGGGCTCATCTTTGCCCTCATTTTTTTCGGTTGCAACAATAAAGGATCTTTTTCATATTGAACTGTCGGTGCTCGAATGTATGAAAATGATCAACGGACACTGGAAGCGTGGTTACAGAGTTTCCCGGAGGGTAGGGGGTAGAAGCACGACTGCTTCCCTGACCATGATTAATAGGACAGCTCATTGTGCATAAGCGCCCAATCCACATAATATGATCCTGATGCCACATAAGTCAGATACGCCTCTGTAGAGGAAATGGACCGAGATATCGCAGCATTATCGGGGACGAAGTTCGAAAACCATATCTATCAATCACAAGCCATTGCTCTTGAAATTGCATATCAAAACGCAAAGATTCTAGTCCATCGCCCTCTTCTGGCGTACAAACGAATCCCAAAGATCGGTCTTGCACCAAACCACTCCATCGGGCCTTTATACCAAACACTAGACCCATGTCGAGATGCTGCTCTCAGAATATCGGAGATTGGCGCATCGTCGATCTTCTCGTTGGTAGCAGATACACATGCAGCCGCATTCATTGGCATCAACACTCTCACCGCTGGCGTTACTCTTTGTATATTGGCTAGCATTGAGCCATTGTCACTCGAGTCCCACAGGTCAAAGATAGAATTGCATCGATTACTGGGTATACAGCGGACTCTGGCCTCAAAGTCGCAACTGGCTGTCCAGGGACTGGCAATTATTGAGCAGCCGACAAAGTTGGTGGTGGAAAAAGAACTGAAACAGATGCTTGCACATAATAACTTTGGATCTACCCCAAGAGAAGAAGGGAGGCAAAGCCCAAGTGGTGAGTCAATCACTGACTTCGCCAACTTTGACTTCAGGAAAGATACAAGCTTTATCCGACTTTGACAGAGCGATCTCTGGTCGCATGTCGCCAGCAACCGATGCAATAGCTGATGACACTGAGAGACAGCTCTTTCCTGAACTTTGGGACACAACCAATAGATTTGCGCAACAGCAGGCGTGGATATGGGGTGACTGCTCATCAATTTCTCCTGGCTTTGCGCAATGTTGAATATTTCGGCTTTTCCTCCCTTTGGGCTGAATTCATATCAAGACATGTTGTTACATGACAATCGCTTGCAGTCGCCTCCATGTAGCATGTTTTCCGCTATTTTTTGTGTGCTACTTGAGTTGTATCTTGGTGCCTTCCCTTTCTACTTGGAGGGTGAAAATAGCAGGCAAAGGAAAAAGATTTGTCGGCAATTGCCAAGATAAAAGAAATGCCCATACTGTACAGGATGCAACGTGATAATCCCAAATGGAGACCGCTCTAACCCGTACATAACCCAATGCGAAGAGAACTCCTCCAAGTCGACCCTTTTGAAGCGAGTCTTTCTATTTAGTTTGTGCGAGCAACTTCCTCAATTTCGACCTTCCCATCTTTGCGGATCTTCGCAATGCTTTGGCTCGTGCCTTGGATTTCATGCTCTAGTTCCTCGACAGAGCGCGTCAGGCCATCGATATTGCTGACGGCTTTTTCGGCTTCTGTTTTTTCATCCTCTGTCTTTTCGCGAGGAGCGGGCGAGGTAAAGCCACTGGGGACATTGGCGATCTCATTAGCTTCCTGTGCGGACAAAACATCGTTGAGACGAGGACCGCGGGACTGCACGAGGATGGTTATGGGACCGTCGAATTGCAGGAACAGCTAGAAAAAAGTTATTAGTTGGTGAATAGCGAAGGACAAAAATGGGGCTACCATACTCTATCTCCCCAGATGGTCATTCGAGACCAGGTACGCAGCTTGTGGAACCACTGCATAGTGGTTTTGTATACCTTGGAATCAGACACGTCACGAATGAACTTGGCATTTTGTAGAAGTCTTGGTAGCGTCTTCAGACCGGGGACCTGGAAGTTGAGAGTGGTGGATTTGAAACGGTAGGGGCGAGGAGGATTGGAGGCCATTGTGTAAGCGACCACGTTGCTGTCGATGAAATATTAGCGACGTCAGATGTACAATCGCGGCCGATGTTTTTACCTGGGATGCGCAATGTACTGCTCGCCATCCTTCAACTCGACCGAGTACAGTTGACCGTTTCCAACCAACGCTATTAAACCTCTGCCAGTCACTTCGGAGCTACCCCAATGAGATAAACTCTGCGCGAATTAGCTTGGTATGTCCCCCTACGCGATCACAGCCCTACTCACCAGGTTTGCGTTGATAGTCGGCTTGATGGACAGAGACCGGCCCGTCCATGCAAGTAAAGCCCGTCTTTGGGCAACCATCCAGTCCACGGAACCATTGACGTTCACGACGGCGAAGGAAGTGTTGGGCGATCGAACGGAAACGAGGGCTGTGACGGGGGTCGGTGAGGAGATCTGGGGAACTGTCAATCGCTTTCTTTAGGTCCTCTTCTGTGCGCATCTTACCTTCTGATAAAGGAAGGGCACTCCGACGATAGCCCTCCGGAAAGGTTCTAGAACGCTCAAGGTGGAAACCACCTGTACACATCATGCGTTAGCATGGCAATTCCTTCGGGACAACATTATCATGGGATCGCACATTATCCGCCTTGCCGCTCAATCCAACCAGTGTTCCGCGTCGTGTATATAGGTTCTGCGATGCCGAGAGCGAAACCGAAAGAAGCGAGTATGGAGCGCCGACAACATCGAATCGCGCATCTATGTGGCCTCATTTTCAGTGCTGCAATATCAAAGCCCCGAGGGATTGCAATTACCTCGTGATTCAACAGAGTTGGGCGTGCTAGCAAGTGGCAGATTGTCGCCATTAACCGAAGGCACTCCCGAAGGCGCGGCGCGAATCTGAAGGCATCGCGTTTGCCGGTGAACGCGAGGAACTACTCGAGCCCAGGACAGAGGCCGAACACCTTGTATGGGGCGCATGGTGTATGAAAAAAGAGCAAAGTCTCCAGGGCTACCGAAGGGAGAATTTACGTCAGTTGTGACGAAAGGGAACCCGGGAAAATCGTGGGCCCGAGAGCGATGCGGCCTACGAAGTACACAACTGCCCCTCTGAATTGCGACATTTGGAAGTTTTATTATAAGTTCTTGAATTACTTTCATTCTTATTTTGCTTCTTATGTTTGCTTGACTATTTGCGACTATCCTTGACTCTGCATTGGGAGCGACAGTTTTTTCTCCGAAGGCGGCGATTACCCCCCACGAGCTATCGGAGACGTAGCTACTGCACGGTAATATTTCTTGCTCGCTCCCACTATGCACCTTTGAACATCCTCTCGGTGACTCGAACTACTCCGGAGCCCAAAGAATATCGTACCAAGCGGCCATGCTGCTCAGAGCCGCACGATCGCCGTGCTGGCGCACAGCGCAATTCGCCTATCCGAGCTTCGCCGGCCAGCTACGAAGCACACGACTCAATGGAACACACCTGCGCGCATTCACATCAAATAACAATTCATTATGGAGCCAATCCACAGAAAACAAAGACCATGCAACTGCCAAAGCTACTCCGATATCTACCCCTGCTCCATCACAACTAGCAAACGCCAATATCATCAAGAAGCCGGAAGAAAGTGGCAATGCGAAAACCCCACCAAAGAAGGACATTCTGAGTGAGTCCATAGCCGGAAAAAAAGAACAAAGGAAGGCGGATTGGGCTATCATGAAAGAAATGGCCAAATATTTGTGGCCTAAGGTAATCACCGAGTACTATTGTATAGAGTAACAGGGTATTGACTATGTCTGGTAGGATGATTGGGGTACAAAGCTCCGTGTCAGCTCAGCACTTTCACTGCTTATTGGAGCAAAGGTAAGTTTCATCTGCCATTTGGTTTTTATTAAACTATGCTAATATGAACCCCTTGCAGATCCTCAATGTGGAGATTCCCTTCTACTTTAAGAACATCGTCGACTCCATGAATGTAGATTTTGCTACTATCGGCGGAACCGCCTACACCGTGGCTGGATCAATGATCATTGCTTGTAAGAATGACAGCATATTAAAAAAATGGACTCGTAGCTAATATGCTTTAGATGGTGTGACCCGAATTGGAGCTACATTGTTTCAGGAGCTCCGTAACGCGGTCTTTGCTAGCGTTGCGCAGAAGGCAATTCGGAAGGTGGCCTCAAATGTTTTTGAACATTTGTTGCGACTCGATCTCAACTTCCACCTCTCTCGGCAGACCGGAGGTTTGACCCGCGCAATTGACCGCGGTACGAAGGGCATCAGCTTCCTCCTAACCTCCATGGTTTTCCACGTGGTCCCGACAGCACTTGAAATCTCGCTTGTCTGCGGTATCCTGGTATGATTTGTAAACCGGTATTCTTGCTCCTACATTACTAACGTGTTTTAGACTTATCAATATGGCCTCCAATTTGCCGCTATCACAACAGGAACCATGGTAGCTTACACAGCGTTCACCATCACTACAACAGCTTGGCGAACAAAGTTCCGGAGACAGGCCAATGCAGCTGATAATCGCGGAGCAACGGTTGCTGTGGACTCGCTCATCAACTATGAGGCCGTCAAGTACTTCAACAACGAGAAATTCGAAGTGGCACGATATGACAAGGCCCTGAAGAAGTATGAAGATGCATCAATTAAGGTGACTACGTCTCTGGCATTCCTCAATTCCGGTCAAAACATGATATTCTCCTCTGCGCTGGCCGCAATGATGTACCTGGCTTGCAATGGAGTTGCGAACGGATCCATGACCGTCGGTGACCTAGTCATGGTCAATCAGCTGGTCTTCCAGCTCTCAGTTCCTCTTAACTTCCTGGGATCTGTGTATCGTGAGCTGCGCCAGTCCTTGCTGGATATGGAGACGCTTTTCAACCTGCAGAAGGTGAACGTCACCATCCAGGAACGACCCAACGCCAAGCCACTGCAGCTGACACATGGCGGCGAGATCCGCTTTGAGAATGTCACTTTCGGCTATCACCCAGACCGACCGATTCTGAAGAATGCAACCTTCAGTATCCCCGCAGGACAGAAGTTCGCCATTGTCGGCCCTAGCGGCTGCGGAAAGTCTACAATCCTGCGTCTGCTATTCCGCTTCTATGATGTCCAGTCCGGCCGTATCTTGATTGACGGCCAGGATGTCCGCGATGTGACCGTCGACAGCCTCCGCAAGGCAATTGGAGTGGTGCCGCAAGACACACCGCTGTTCAACGACACGATCGCCCACAACATCCGCTATGGACGGATTGATGCATCAGATGAAGAAGTACGCCGTGCTGCAGAGCGAGCCCATATCCACAAGCTTATTGAAGGTCTACCTGACGGCTACGAAACTGCAGTTGGTGAGCGTGGTATGATGATCTCCGGTGGTGAGAAGCAGCGGCTGGCAATTTCTCGGTTGATTCTAAAGGATCCACAATTATTCTTCTTTGACGAGGCAGTAAGTGTTCATTTCGCCCCTTCACCGGGCGGTTAATTGAGATGACTAACCCCTTTCTCCCTAGACATCCGCCCTAGATACCTACACAGAGCAGGCCCTCCTCCAGAACATCAACAGCATTCTCAAAGAGAAGCGCCGCACAAGCGTGTTTGTGGCTCATCGCCTACGCACGATCGCCGACAGCGACCAAATTCTGGTCTTGAAGGAAGGTCATGTGGCAGAGATGGGTTCACACCGCGAATTGCTCGAGCGTGACGGCATCTATGCAGAGCTTTGGAATAGTGAGTCCTTTTTTCATCGCGGTCTGTGACTCTTGCTAACTCGATTTTAGCCCAGGAACTGTCGATGGCCGAGGACGTTGACCCAGAGCAGATCCAGGATGAGGATATTCAGCCTAAGGCGTGATATCTGAAATCTGCAGAGAACCATCCCACATACAAGAGTTGAACTACTTTCTATGCTGTACTCAAAAATTACTAGCCAGCACATAGTATTTCGATGCAAAAAGCATCATTCATGTCTTACGGTCTCGTTAATTGCAGCAAGCAGCAATGTCTTCGGTGATAGATATTAGAACCATGCACAAATGATAACATGGAGGAATTCCGGATCTATAAATTTCATGATTTGCTATCATCAAGGGACATACACCATAGGCGTTGAACCATCCCTGGGCTGATGTTTGCCTTGGGCAACACGCCTATTATAAACGACATAAATAACAATTTGCGCTGAAGCACTTGCGATTCCTACAGATACCATAATGATCATGGTACGTAGGCCCGTTAAATAACTTGATGTTGAGATTAGAAACTGATCGTCAATGAAGTCCGGGAAACCCTTCACTTACAATGGTTTGTCGTCCACTTGAAAATACTGTGTCCCAACCATTAAACCGCTTATAGCAGACATAACCCACATTCTGCAGTCAAGACTCCATTAGCTCCAGCCAAGATCAATATATGAATATAGGAGAAACTCACGCGATACTTATACTCCGCTCTCTCGGATCTCGACAATTAATCTGAACCCAGAAGTTGTGTATGGGATGATATCCCACAGCTAAACTGTTCACAGCAGTCCAAAGTCCCCAACGTGACCATTTACCGGCGTGGGGCTGGACCTTGAGAGTTACCACCAGGGCAACGAGGTAACAGACTTGAGCAGCGATAACAGATGCACCTCTGAGTTTTGTCCGATCACTCATGTAGGCGAAGAAGAATACCACTCCAAGTGATAGGAATGCGCCGACTGCAGCCAGAGCATTTGCCGCTGTTCTGTCAAAGCCGAGTGACCTGTAGAAATTAGTTAATCATGTTCAAAATTGTGATTGGGAGACTTGGATCAATCCATTTATCGATGGTAGTGAAGACTTACATTATGATGGATGGCGTGTAAGTGGTTAGAGGACTCCATGTAGAAAACACAACGAATGTAGAAATAAAGTGCGGCCAGCGTCGATAGCAGCACACAGTACGAAAGACGACCTTTAACGGAATATGCACGCCATATGCGCCCTCGGTACTTCCACCATTATCAATTTCGAGTCGCCTTTGAAGAATTTCCTTCTCGGAATCCGAAAATTTGATAAATCCAGGGCTCAATAATGGTCTGGTAAGATTGGGTGATCCAGGTAGGAATAGTGATAGGAGGAATGAGACAAATATCGTGAATAGCCCCTCAACTATTAATGTGTTAGTGAATGGAGTCTTCCAATTATTTAGAACATGCATAACATGCATACTTAGAAAGAGCCATTGCCACCCTCGAATGCCGTGTCGACCATCGAGAAGCAGAATACCAGAAGCCAGGATAGGACTCAAGGCATTACCACCAAACATCCCAAAGAAGAAAATAGCAACTCTCTTGGCCAATTCCCTTTTCGTATACCATGACGACAAAGTATATACCGCACCAGGAATATACCCTGCCTCAGCGAACCCTAGGAGCAGCCGTATAGCCAGGAACGACCCTCGATTCCGAATGAATACTTGCATGGTAGCAAGTAAGCCGAAGAGAAAAACCTGGGCCGAAATCCACTTGCGAGGACCAACCTGTCAAAGTTCGTATTAGGATCAGATCCTTCAAAGAGTCGCTCTCGTACATACTCGTTGTAAGGCCATATTACATGGTATCTCGAAGACCACGATACCCATAAACATGAGCTGATTGCCCAAATTGATTGTGGATTGTGAAATGTTGATATCAGTAGCGAAGCCGCCAGTCAATGCGCTCGCAATGTTCATGCGGTCGAGCTGGAAAACAAGAAGACCGAGGAAAAGCAGAGGAAGTACGGACATATCGATCCTTGGGAGAAATGAAGGTCAGCGATTAATCCTTAATCCTCTATCTATGAGGGTCATTGGCGGTTACTTTCTGCGAGCCTTTTGCTCATGACTGGGATCCCATTCGGGCAATACGGGCAGCGACGATGAGGTAGAATGTCCGGAGGCGCTACCTTTGAGATCTAGCTTCTCATCACTCATTTTGATATCCATACTATATCATTGCTCTCAGGTTGACTGATGAAATCGACCTAACGGCAGGCGAGGTAGAGATAGCTGAGTGGAATACTGACTCCAGAGATTCTCGAATATAAACTATAGACTATAAACTATACGATTTAGCCTTATCACTACTATTAGATATTTTCCCCTCATTATTCCTATCATAATTTATGTATAATATGGCGTGCTGCGATAAATCCCCTGGATAACGCGCGCCAAAGGCTCAAAATACCATTAAACCACATTTTATCGCTTGGGACTGCTTCTTATTCCAACGGGATTTGAAGGGATTTGAAGAGAAATTTCGAAGATGAAGTTTCCGGCTTCGTAACTGGTTCGGTCCAAGTCGTGGCCCCGCGAGGTCAAATTGCGTGACGAGACCCGTAAACGACGACAGCAGCAAACCCTAGATCGGTGCTAAACCCGCCAATTCGGCGTTTGGGACGGGATCTCGCTCAACTTCAGTGTATCTATATATCGTTAAATATCGGGTTTCTATAGTTTCTATAATCTCTGTAGTTTATTCTATTAATTTCAATTCTCATGATGGTGCCTGTTAAGCGTGTTGCGGTCATCGGCGCCGGGCCGGCGGGAGCCATTGCGATAGATGCCCTGGCGCAAGAAAAGACCTTTGATATTATTCGTGTATTTGAGCGCCGCGAGGGCCCTGGAGGCTGTTGGTTCGTTTATGTTCTCTGAAATTTCTTCGGGCGATGACTGACACAAAAAACCAGGATTGGCGACTCATCACAACCTCCAACCCTCCGTGACTTTGCATCTCTGGCGACAAGAACAGCTGATCCCCCACTATCTATCCCCGAGAGTCTTCCTGCGCAGACTCCAAAGTCAGATCAACCTCGCTTCACTGAGTCGTCCGTTTACCCTTATCTGGAAACCAATGTCGACTTTCTGCCCATGGAGTTCGCTCAAGAACCTTTCCCAGAGGAGCGCAGCGAGCTCTCCATATCTCACCACGGACCTAAAACTCCATTCCGAAAGTGGGATGTGGTCCGAAAATACGTGAGGAGTCTCGTAGAGCGCCGGGGTTACGGCGACTGGGTTTCATACAACACCACAGTCGAGCGGGTCGAGAAGGTGGGGACGGAGTGGAAAGTAACGCTTCGAAAAGATGGAGAGAAGAGTGATTATTGGTGTGTTGAGTGGTTTGATGCGGTCGTCGTGGCGAGCGGACACTTCTGGGTCCCATATATACCCCCAATAGAAGGCCTGGAGGCATTTGAGAAGACCAGACCGGGCAGCGTACTTCACAGCAAACATTTCCGTGGGAGAGAGGCGTTTGTCGGCAAGGTAAGCTAGATTCTCAAATTGCACAACCACATTGTCTCGGGGCCATTGTGCTAACGTAATTATTTAAGCGAGTTGTGGTTGTAGGCGCATCCGTCTCAGCAGCTGACATCGCATTCGACCTTGTCGAAACGGCAAAGGAACCAGTCCATGCAATCACAATCGGCCATGCTGCTAACGGGTACTTCGGCGATGAAGCATTCAACCACCCCAAGATACAAAAGCATCCCTCAATAGAACGAGTCTCGAACAGGACTGTGCACTTAACAAACGGAAATTGCATCACAGACGTTGACCACATAGTCTTCGGCACAGGCTATAGCTGGACGCTGCCATTCCTACCCGCAGTCCCAGTTCGCAATAACCGTGTCCCTGATCTTTACCAACATGTTGTTTGGCAGAAAGATCCGACATTATTGTTTGTCGGCGCCGTCGCGGCTGGTCTGACATTTAAAGTATTCGAATGGCAAGCGGTTTTGGCTGCACGGCTGCTGGCTGGCAGAGCCACTCTACCTTCTGCTGACGTGATGCAAAAATGGGAAGCAGATCGTATCGAGGTTCGGGGTGATGGCGTGAAATTCACACTGCTCTTCCCAGACTTCGAAGACTACTTCGAGACAGTGAGGCTTCTAGCTGGCGAAGGGGAGGAGGGCAAGGGCCGCAAGCTGCCAAAATTCCGCCGCGAGTGGGTGAGGGCATTTTTTGAGGGACATGAGCGCCGCAAGGCTATGTGGAAGAGGTTGAACTTGAAATCTCGGGCGGCGCTGATGAATACTGAGACTATCCACAAGGAAGTAGCTCGGCTTTGAAGCCCATTCGATGGAATTACAAAACATATCAGTTCTCTTGTCGGAGCCAGTGCCCATATATGGGTACCCATATATGGATGTACATGTATTTATATGACGTTCGAATCGCCCCTTCCCTTTCTTTCCCGGTTGTCGTTAGGCACATGGCACGTACCATCGAACATATCAACATCCACACATTCTGTCTTTCATTTCATTTCTTGTTCAACTGGAAATTTGCCTGATATTTTGTTCGAAAATGGAAGATATGTATAATAGCGTATGGTATGTAACCAGGATATTTTGGACGCATAGTTGCCTTATTTGTGCCCAGTCCGCATTGGGGGGGGTTCTCTTTCCTTTATAAACAACCCCATCTCCCAAAACTTTCATTACTCATCTCCAAACTTCCGATTTACCTATCCATATTTGATTTCATCAAGATCTGTCATTGCCGTAAACTATCTGCATCATGGACTTGCACTACGTACTTCCAACCCCCTCAGACGAGGTACTTGAGGTCTTCGAAAAGAAGATCAAGTATCGTTTCAACGATCGTGCTCGGGCCCGGGAGGCGCTCCAAGCCGCCGCCGGGTTTAACGGAGATGGTAACAAGGATCTCGCCCTGATCGGTGATGCAATTCTCCGCTTGGTGATTGTGAACTATGGCTATACTCAGAACTACACGAAGGGTAAGTGTCTTGCCCTAGCTGCTTTAGTTCACATTTTTACGATTTCGGCTCTGGTTAGGATACATCTCCAACGTGATTACCGAGAAGGCTAACAATGCCTATCTTGCCAAGCAAGGGTTTGCTCTTGAAATCAACAACTTCGTCGTAAGAAACAATTCGCAGCCTACTGTCGGACGCAAGGTCATGGCAGCCACAATGGAAGCAATCGTTGGAGCCGTTTTCCTAGACTGCGATCAGCAAATCGCCCCTTGTGTTGATGTGATGGCTGCTTTGGGTATCTTTTCGCCTGAGTGAACCCCAATCACCTGCCACGGTGACATACAGAGGTCCCCGACGTGGGGGCTGGCGGGATCCATTACAGCCGTGGGACTTTTTCATTTGATAATGGGGTGGCTTGCACGTGCATGCTACAGCATTGTTAAATGGGTCTTTCCCACGTCTGTATTTTATCCTGCTTGCCCCCACGTCGGGGACTTCTGTACATTTCCATGGTCTAGAATTGGGGTCCTCCGAGGACATACCGAGAGTGATTTGAGAGAGTGGATGAGAGTTGATATGAATTTTGAGAAATAGGGAGAGAGAATTGGAATAACTGTGGTGCTGATTCTGGTGTCATATTCGCTCCGTAGTGATATTTCTTGGTAAACAGCATCATGTGTGCGTAACTTAGGAGTTGGTACTAGGAAGACGACCATTGGAAATTGCTACTGACTATACGAGGAGCAAAGAAGACAAGGTATGCGGTATATTGAGTACATATACGGAGTAGAATTACATATGTAGGTGACTTGAGAACTCCTCTGAGGAAATGTAAGCTGCATATGAGTGTGAGATGTGATATGACTGCAACAACCCACGAGGGAGCCAAGTCTATAGGTAAATAAATAATTGTGACCATTTGTCTGCTCCCCTACTTTTGACATCACTTTTCACATTTGCCTTGGGCATCAATTAATTGCCTGAGGTTTCAAAAAAAAAAGAACAAAAACCCGCAGTGTTCCAAGAACCAAATAAAACCTGATGCGCAGCGTATGTCGTGCAAGATAATTTTGATTCGTCAAGGCGGAATCTGCATGGTCTCAGTCGTGCTCTTTAACCTATGGAGTACTCCACATGAGATCTGCAAGATGTTAATATATGTACACGATCGATCGGAGAATCTCTCATGGCTACGGAGTAAGGTATTTATTACATACATATACAGAGATCTGTATGTATTCTATTTCTACAGGAAAGATCTACAGATCCACCACTCCATCCCCTGAAACTTCCAGTGAGATCTTATACAAATACCCTCGTACATGCATATACAAGGGGTCATAGCAATCAGATAGATATTTGTCTATTTTCAGCTGAAGCCACTTTACCCCTGTGCTACATATGAACAGGTGTGACAATATATCGCACGGCCTTGACGCTAGTAGTACACTAGTTGAAGCCACTGTTCAGCTTTAACAATTCAGACCCCACTACGGGGTACTCCGTACTCCATACTCCGTATGGAGTAGTTCGCCACATAATATATGGAATAAGCTTACGGTGATACCTATAGTTTCGCGTCAAATTTCCTAAAACTGAAATACCAGAAAAACAACACAGAGTACACATGTACGGAGTACACCCTAGTGAATACTAGTTAGGATATATCTATGCTCCCGAAAAATGATTAGTCTGCCACCAGAACTGTGGCAATTTAGGGCACCTATCGCATGGGCCCCCTCTACACGTGGGACTCAATCGTGGCTGGCGACGAGGTGGACACCTCGGTAGATATGCATATCTCAAAATCTGCAGTAAGACCAATTCATACCTAATCATCATATTCATGATCAGTCCATTCATCATCGGTGTCTTCCTCCCACAGATCCTCATTATTGGTGGCTGGCTGCTTGACGGTGGTCGCATTTTCGATGCATTCATCAATCCCCTCGATATATGACAAGCAGGGCAATTTGGCATCCTTCTCAGCGAGTAATTGCTCCAACTGCTTATCGAACACATCGTCCGGAAGACCCTCAACCCGCGGTTTCATCCCCTTTTCGTACCCATAGATACAAAGCGCTTCCAAGTTTGGCGGGAGATGATCCACAATAGCAAATGATGCATCCTCGCCCTGATCAGCACCGATTCCTCGCGACAGGTAGTACAGGGTATGGATTCCGAGACTCAGATTCTTCACCTTAGTAAGCCCACGAAGAGAGCAAGGCGATGATTGACCACCCTGCTCCGGTTGGAGCTTTTGGAGTTCATCTACCCACTCCTGCTGATAGGCCTGCTGGGCTCGAGGCGATCGATCATTGCTGTCGTCAAACAAATATTGTCCAAGGGTAGGGTCGAATGTCTCCGCTAGTGGGGTTTCGGCCTCCACATCCAAATCCAGATGTACCAGTGAATCGGTGTGCAGGAAAAGCGCCCGGAAGACGTGATCCGGGCTGAACATGCTGAACATGCCATCTGACGAGCCTCGGCCACCGACCGCATATGTAAACTCTTCGAGCCGTTTGGCCGACTCAATGGCCCGCACTAGATACTGGTAATCTACATTGGAATTCCGAATGGTAATGCTGGTGTAATTTGCAGATCGGGGTGGAGGCTCAATACTCGGGCTCTGCGTGCTCATAATTGCGTCCACTCGGACAGATTCTACTGCGGGGAGCCGGCGTACCATGTTGAAGCTGCCGTATAGATCATAGGGCTGGTAATAGTACCAGCGATAGATTCTTGTATCGGGATCGACAAGAAATCGGACCTGGCGAAGATGTTGCAGGAATGGCAGGGTCTCCTGTGGGCTACAGTTCGCCCGGTCTAGGAAATGCTTAAAGAAATAATCACATTCCCGGAGTGGAGTTCCATTGGCTTGGGCGGTTAGTTTTGAGAGTTTCGATGGTTCCTGGCCGACAGGGCAGAAACTCAATGATTCTAATAGTGGTGAAACGCTGATCAGTAATGCTGCCAATGCCTGGGCGAGGAACGGGACTCGTGGGTCATTATGGCTGATCAAAGTCAGAATCGAGTATTCTTTTTGGAAATGAGCCAGCAAATTTATCGAACAGAAAAGGGGGAGGGAGAGGCAAGCTTACTGCATGCTACCCGGACTCTGTAGTAAGATATTGAGCACCTTCTCCTGTTCCTCCGGACAATTAAAGCCGGCCCGCCTAACCGCCGCAGTTAGACGGACTTGATCCTTTGGTCGGATGGGCCATTGTGGCGGTTTGACCGTGTATGAATGCACATACCCATAATCTAGCGATGGGGATCGGTTTAGCTCTATGTAGCGAATATACCTCCCATACTGAGGAGTTTTGAGGATCGATCGGAGCATTTTAAAAGCCACTGTCAAATCAAATGGCTCTCGGAGTTTTATGCGACGGTATTTACGCCGATTGGACATGTCACAAAGCCGATGCCAACGGTGGCATTGTAGAGACAGTGCTGCTGCATCAGTATGAGATGGCAGGTAGGATAGGATGCGAAGGAGGATCTCGTCTGGGAAGGATTGGAGAGACATATTGGATGCCGAGAGGTCCGGTCATATCAAACGATGTGATGTCTCGTCGAGGGCAGAAAAGAACGACGGAATGTCGAGGGCCAACGCTATATATCCTGGGATGATAAGATGATGTTAAGTGCGATCAGAAAAAGCTCAATTGCCATCAATAGTTTGTCATTGAATCTACAGCCTTCGGATATGCATCAGGCAACAGACCTCAGGAGAGGGTGGTTTCGTGACGGCGTACTATGGCGCCATCCCGAAAAGGGCAACACTAACCGGATATAGTAATTCAGAAACAAAAGACCTCGAAAAAGTTGATTGTATGAAACTAGCACTGCTGTTTTACCGAACACATCCAGGTAGCCCCATTGGATATAGCACATAATCTCCCAGGACTACAACGCCAGATTCCCAGTCCAAGATAGTTACCATTAACTGCATGATACGTTCCAACCATATGGCAGCGCTCCGCCTTGGCATTCGATCCCAAAAGCACGTCGTAGTAGGGTTGGTGAACTTTGCGCTGCACAACATAGAGAGTCTTTCCAAGTTTCAGTCTTGGACACCGCATCGCCTCCAGCAGAACTAGCCAGTCGGAAGGACCGACTTCATCACCGAACAAGATACCAGCTCCCTTTCCACCTCTGATCGGTTTCAGGAGGTACTCGTTTTGGAAGGTATCCGAGGCTTTGCAGTTCTTAATAAACTGGTTCAATGCTGCTGAGCCCGGAAGAATAGTGTGAGCTAAGCCTCGCTCAAGCAATTCGGCCTGTTTAGGAGTGATGATGTTCCTGTTAATCAAAGATTCGAGCTCTTCAAGAACGAGTCCAAGCATTCTCTTGTCATGAGCAAGTAGAATAGTTCGCATATCGTTGAAACACCGCAGACTGATCTGACGTTTCATCTCTAGATCAAGAGCATTGATCTCCCGCTGGTGAAGTTCAAGACTAATTTGATGAATCTCTTCCACTCTTTCGCCGGACTCAGTTGTGAGTGTATCAACAGCATCTGCATCAGCAAGACAGCACAGCTTGTATCCATCTTTCCCAGACTGGGAAGAATCTGGGACGAGTCGGAGGGTGTCCGGAGTTATGAGTCGCATTTTGATCCCAAGTCTCTTCTCAGCAAATTCGATAAACATCGCGATATCAATCCCATGTTCCTCGCCTTTGACAAGATGCAGAGGAATTTTGCTGTCGAATAGGTCCAACAATCCACCGAGAATCTACATTCAAAATAATCAGCAATTTATCTCAACCCAGCTGCCAGACTTTTATCACTTTGCTTACCGTTTCAGCTTCCACAGCATGAGTCAGACCGCGCGACTCAATATTGAATGCCGAGAGCGCTTCTTGACCAAAACCGGCATGCATGTAGCCATTCCAGCAGAACCTGGCGTTGATCTCGCAAATGCGAAAAACCTCCATACCAGCTTCATCTTTCTCCAACAAAAAGTCCGGTCTCCAAGATCCTTGTCGCTCGTTCCATGGTCGGAACAGCTGTTGGTTCGAGTCTATCCACTATTGCAAGAACAATCGCTCAGTATACCACAATGATACAGTAGAAGGGACAGTTACTCACGCGCAATAGATCTTCCTCCTCCTGTTCCAACGGCATGCGCAGAGGGAACCTGGCTTCTTCATCCGTCCACCATCGCTGAATAATATCCTCCAGTACCAATTTCAGAGCGAGGTGCAAGTTTCTCAACTCGTCATCATGCCGTTGGGTGGTCAGCACCGGGCAAGGACACGATGCATCCAGGGATCCCCCTGGCCAAGAAGAGGAGCAGTTGCTCAGCCTTGAGATATAACTCCGACGGTTTTGATCCAAAAGGTTCACGTCTAGCCCTTCTGGTAACACGGGCGAGTAGTCCACATCATCAGGGAAACTGATCAGATGAAGAGGGTCTAGAAGTGGGTTTCTCATTTTGTACGGAGTGGATATTTTGCGTTGGTAATGAAAAGATGAAGATACCTGGGCAATATATATATATATGATATAAATATATAAATATATAAATAAGTCATGGAATCAAACTAGTTAATGACAGCTAGTGATACCAAGCCAAAAGGTAACGAGTCAGATCTCTTAGACTATCACTATTTTTTTACATAATGAAATATTGCAATAACTATTTAGTTACTTTGTACTATGTACGGAGTACTCTCCACACTCCATATATATATGTAGATGCATATGCATGCTCCAGCTGAGAAATAGGACAGGGGATCTGCATGTATTTAAGTGGGGGGTCTGCAGGGTCTTGTATTGCTTTGCATAATTACACGGGCCGATTTTTGAGATCGTACACAATACAATAATGACAAGGATCATGAGCTAAAGGGTCCAAATGATGTCGCATCCCATCGGACTCGCCGAAGATGTCGGTTGGGATCCTTAACTTCATTCCGGGAATGTAACCATCGTCGATTATCCATCATGATGATTGATCCTTGCGGGAGACTTTGCGGTGTCAAATGGAGAGTCTCTTCCTTGGCGCCACCACCGTACAGAATTTCTTTCAATTCATCCAATGCCTTGGTAGCATTTGAAGTCAAGGGAACCGTGATGTCTTCTCGAAACCGCAATTGACTCCCAGGCTTTCCTCCTGGATTTACCGCGAGCAAATTGCCCACGATGTGCTGTTCCCCTGCGGTTTTTCGAAATTCGGGGGGAACGGTGATTTTGTAGTTATGGCTGGAGAGCCATTGTTGCGCGAAAGGGGACAGCAAGGTAAGGAGTCGGTCGACGTTCAGCACGGACAACGTCCCACCGCCGCAGCGATCTGGCTGAAGGACCTGAAGAGCGAAGAATCGCGGTGGTTGCTCTTCATAGCTGCAGTCGGTATGCCATTCAAACCGAGACATTGTCTCCGATCGAGCTTGGTGTCCGTGGCTTTGGAAACTTGCTGGAGAAGGCCGAACATCCCAAAACCAACCACGCTCGGCGCTGTGGGTAATTGGGAGACCATGATTGTGGTTTTTGTGGAGATTGGATATCAGGTGCTGAAGATATGTGCTGTTCTCGTCGCCAAATCCCAGTTGCACTTGAACCACACCTTTAGCTTCGAGGTTTTCATGTACTTCTCTCAGGTGAGAGGCATCAGAGGCCAGTGATGATTTGGCGACGTCGATCAGGGGTACGAGACTAGAAATTCTTAGATCTCCTTGTCATGGTCAGTATTAGAAAAGAGAAACAATAGACAAAACATACTAATAGGATGGGTAGAATAGCTAGCAGTCCTCACTCTTGCTGTAGTAACAGCACGGAAAAATCGATACATTTTGCGCAACAACCACAAAAGAGTAGTCCGCGCTTCAACTACATATACCAACAGCTTCAAATAGACCAAATATATAAAAATATAAAAATATATTGTGGGGCAAATGCATATGCAGTATACGGAGTACAGAATATGGAATATGGAGTAGACCGTAGCTAGATCCAGATTTGGATATTATGACCGATCATATAGGAAAAGAGAGGCGCATGTAATTACTGTGTGACAGGCATGCAGATTGAGTATGTCAAAGAGATTTCAGCTTTATTCCGTGTGGATCTGAAGGTCCGAACACTCTCAATGCGTTTATATCCCTTGTCAGCAATGGCGAATCGTGATCCTGCCCAGAGGCTGGCTGAATCCATTCGGGGTCCTAGGAACTTCACGTGTATATGACGAGCGTAAGGACGACATGTGTACAAAACCAAAAAAAAGAAAAGAAACAAGCCAAATCGGGAAATTCTGCATTGAATTTTATGCGAGGGATGATCTTCTCCTGGGCTATCTCCACCAGGGCTGAAATCAGGCTTCAGGAGATCTGCATTTTGGACAAATGCATTTCTATATGGCGTTGAATATTGCTCCAAGTTTCAACCATCCTCTGATCAAACATGAAAGACATTCACAAGAAGCCTTTACCAATAGGCTACAGTTGGCGTTCGTCAAAATGGTTCATTCTCTCTACCGTCGC
The DNA here is from genome assembly GCF_028829585.1 of Penicillium vulpinum. Classification (NCBI taxonomy): domain Eukaryota; kingdom Fungi; phylum Ascomycota; class Eurotiomycetes; order Eurotiales; family Aspergillaceae; genus Penicillium; species Penicillium vulpinum. Next base: position 4,998,261 of record NW_026643241.1, read on the forward strand.
GATCGCGCTGTTTGCTGGTTTGTATACCCCTATACAGACTCTAAACAACACTCTAATACCGAATAGAGACGTTCCTTTATGGCTTTCTAGTTCCTATCCTTGGTGAAATGCTCCAGAATCGCCTGGATGTCCAGCCATCCAAAGCTCAGCAGTTGACCTCTGCCGTTCTTGCCCTCCATGGTACTCTGGCTGTGATCTCGGGCCCTATTATCGGTCATTTCGCCGATAAATACCAAGATCGCAAGACCGCACTATTACTATCTCTTGGATGGTGTATTATCGGCACATGCATGGTCGCCAGCGCTCACTCAGTCCCAATGCTACTGTTAGGCCGTGTGATGCAAGGTATTGCGGGGTCTGCTGTGTGGATTGTCGGCTTTGCAACAGTCGCCGACACTATCAGCCCGAGCCATATAGGATTCGCATTGAGCATGATGATGTCTTGCGCGAACACCGGGACAATCAGCGGGCCTTCAATTGCTGGGTTGCTTTTGGAGGCTACTGGTTACTGGATAACATGGTCGGTCCCGCTTCTGGTCCTGACCATAGACTTCATTGCACGCGTTTGTATGATCGAGAGTCCAGCTAGTCCTCCCTCTACGCCCAAGGACGGTCCAACAGAGACCGAGAGTCTGCTTCCCTCCTCCGAAGAACAAATTCCACCGACAATCGGAAATTTCTGGCATATAATGCTATGCAACGGTCGTATCATAACTTGTCTGCTGATTATAGTGATGGGTACAACTATGAGCACGAGTTTCGATGCCACGCTTCCTCTCCACGTTGAAGAGAAATTCGGATGGGGTCCCAGTGCTACTGGACTCCTTTTTGCTGGCCTTGTCGTTCCGGGTGTTTTGATCGGCCCTCTTGCTGGTTGGGTCCGTGATCGAATCGGAACACGATCACCTACGGTGGTCTGTGCCATTCTCGAGGCAGTCGCATTTGGCCTAATGGGTATTGCTGGTAGCGATATTCCTTGGGCGAGTGCCTATGCTATGGGCAAACCGCTCTACATAACCTCTATCGTGGCTGTAGGCACATTGCGGCCATTTGTGTCTGGTATCGCGCCTGTCGAACTGGCGGGTAAGTCATATTCCTCTAAGATATAAATGTTATGACTGACAAAGATACTCTAGCTACTGCTAAAGCAATTCAGGAAAAGTCCCCAGGTATTTTCGGGCCTAAAGGAGGCATGTCACGCGTATTCTCTATGATGGATGTTGCTGCTTCCCTCGGTATGATGCTTGGTCCAATCCTAGGTGGTTTGCTGAAGGAAATTATCGGCTATAAATGCATGAGCTGGACTTGGGGTAAGCCATTTAATCTCACCTGCACGTATGATTTGCTAATGGTAATAGCTCTCTTATATTTGCTCCTTGCTGCTGCTGCAATGTGCTTCTTACGATCTGAGAGCATTGATACAACGCCGCATTCCGAGGAAGAGGGGTAGTCTAAGAAAGTTATCCTTGCATCTTGGGAGAAAGGTCGTCAGCTTGGGTATCGATTTGGGTATAGGATATAATTTCAGTAATACTACCCCATAATTCGGCCTGAAAAGTGTCCCAATACGGGTTAGAGTACTGTACATATTTCTTTTTATTCTTTTTACGGAAATTTGAAGGTTCCGATGTTTCGATGTCTTACATGCATCGTGCAGTTCTGTGGAGAACGGGAAGAGAACTCCACATATTCAGCTGATCTACATCGCGTAAAAGCACGTAGTTCAGCTACTCCATACTGAACCCTAAAATCCCGATGATACATCACAACTTCATTTTCATCGCAAGATACTGTTTGTCATAGTTTCTGTTCTCTGCATGTAAGTTATACCCCTTAAAGTCCAGCTATTCTCTGTATCTTTTAATCACAATTGGATATACCGCCCTGAGATTCTCGCAGCAATGGCAACAGAAACTTATTCATTGGCAGAGGTTCTGGCTGTCGCCAAGACACACCCTTTCTATAACCCGGAGATTGCATACCCCGCCAATGCGGAAGCTATTCATAGACTTCAGCAGCTGGTCGCTGAACAAAATGCAAAGCCTGAGCTGCAAGAGCAGCCACTTCTCGGGAAGAAAACACTGTAAGTCAATGCTGGCAGACCTTTCGTTGTAACTAGGCTAATTTAATTCAGGTACAAGGTCATTGAACGACTCACACACGATGTGGACCCGCGGAACACATATCGAGAATGTTCCTACATGAGCATTACGGGTGGCGGCTCTGGCGGGGTCCCCATGATGTTCGCCGTGGATGCACATGAGAACCGTCAACAGAGATTGCAGATGGGGAAATTTCTCAAACTGTGCGGTGTCATTCAGCCCGGGGATTGGGTCTTGTCCACTCATTTGGCTGGAGGGTTCTACAGGTACTTGGATCCGAATTGATACAAGATGGAGCAAAGGTCCTAACTATGGAAACAATCAGGTCACTTGATCTCATGACAGAAATCATGGAAAACGCAGGAGCCACTGTTCTCAGCGCCGGAAGCTACATGCCACCTGTGGATGTCGCTAAGTCTCTGGCCGACTACCATGTCAACATTCTCACGGGCGACGGCAGCCAGGTCGTCCAAACCGTCTATCATATCTCTCTCATGGCGCCGGAGGACCGTAATCGCATCTGTCTCGAAAAGATTGTCTACACCTCCGAGCCCTTAACTGGTCCCCAGCGAGCGTTTATCAAGACGATTCTCGGCGATGTCAAGATAATTTCCGTCATGGGAAGTGCCGAGGCAGGGCCCTGGGCAATTAGCAGTCCGGATCTGACAGGAGAGCAGAGTGTGACTAGCAACAGCACAGACTTCATCATCGACATGCGCAATGTTCTGGTTGAGATCGTCTCTCCCTCTGCCGTCGATGGCGTATCTTCGTCTGAGTCGACAGTGCTTCCAGAAGGAGAACAAGGCCTTATCGTGCAGACATCTCTCCAGCGACTGCGCAACCCGCTGGTCCGCTACATTACTGGCGATATTGGCTCCATCCACCCGCTCCCGGACGCGGCCTGTGCTGTAATTCCCGAGGCTGATCGGGAACATTTACGTGTGCTGCGCATGCGCGGCCGCGACCATCGCTTCAGCTTCAAGTGGTATGCCTCTTATTTCGAGTTTGAGAGGATTGATGCCTTGATGCGGGAAGAAGATTGTGGTATTCTGCAGTGGCAGATCATTTTGGACCGGTTGGAGAGTACACCGCAGGCAACGCTGGAAATTCGTCTCCTTCGGTCTCCGCCCCGAGACGGCATTTTATCGAACGATGATCTTATCAAACGATTGGAGGCTTTCTTCCTTTTGTTCCCTGAGAATGAACATCTATTCCGAATCGTGTTTCTCGATGACCTTAAAGGGTTCGAACGGAGTGCGACTGCGGGAAAGGTCATTAAGTTTGTGAATCGATGGAGTTGACCTTGGAAGGTTGGAAGCATTGGGTCACTGGACTTGGTAGTAAATATGTCACAACTTCTCAATCCTATATAGAGCCTCGAATCTTATCCCAGACATCTTCAAACCCTTCGAACTTTGGGATATCATTCACCCGCAATTGATCCATGACGCCTTCGATAGAAGCCCCCTTTTCAATCAGCTTTCTAGCAATTTTCAAATATTCTTCATGGCGGTCTTCATGACTGTCTTCATCGTCTTGAGGATACCATGTCTGTGGATCTAATGCTATGTGAAGAGCAGTTGGTCCACATATTCTTCCATTGGACTTTTTGGAAAAGCATCCTGCCTTTGCATCCACATCTGCACCATGCTTCAAAAGAAGCTCAACCATGTCAACGTCACCCTCCATTACGGCCAAATGGAGAGGATGACCATTCCATAATTCCCCGTCAGGATCAGAACCCGTGAAGGAATCTTCTTGGAACTTCGTTGTGGAAGCGCAGACGGTAGCTCCGGCCGTAATTAGTTTTTCGGCTATTTCAACCTGGCCCCAGTGGGATGCGCCGTGCAGTGGTCGCCATCCACAGCTGTCAGCCTTTTCAATATCAACGTTGCATTCTAGCAAAAAAGACACTGCTTTTGCCATCCCACGAACAGATGCATGGTAAAGAAGTGACGGGTGGCTTTGGCTTCCAGAAATTGTGGCACAAGAGTTAAAATCGGCCTCGAGCTCGATAAGATGTAGAAACAAAACCTCGTCGTGATAGAGGAAAGCATTCCAAAGCATCGTGTGTCCGTCTGTGTTCACTGTGTTTGATATCTTCTCACAAACTTTTGCGTCTTGGAGGGAGGTTTCAGCCTCAACAGAGCGATAGGAATTATGATCGGAAGTATGTTTCACCACATTCATCGGAAGAAGGTGCTGTACTATATCATGCCGAGGCTGCCGGCGCTCCTTATCATCTCGACCCTTGTCATATGCTAAAAATGCGGCACAATGGATGGGAAACAAGCCATCTTCATCCGGTATATCTGCATGGGCACCATGGCAGATCAAACTGAGGACCAAATCGATGTTCCCTTTTTCTGCGGCGAGGTGCAACAATGTTTGACCTTTTGAGTTCTGGTAGTCTATCTTTTGAGCGCGTTTCAACGCCAGGCATATGCAGTCGAAGATTTCTGTGTTGCTCAGCCGCGCCTGATACTCCAAATGCTGCGTCCAATGCCCCAGCTTTGGCGAGGTTGAGGCATGTGCTAGTAGGCAACACAGTGACTCTATGTTGTTCACTGCTGCAGCTGTTAAAATGGAATCAAATCCATCCTCAAAGGAATAGAAGCAATCAGCACCAATCTCCAATAGAGTGGCCGTAACCAGAGCAATCGGGATCTTCTCAGTTGCGAGCAGAAGAGGAGTTGTGTTTTCTTCTGGATCGTAAAAGTTCGCGTCTGCGCCCGCCGACGCCAAACTAGTCAGAATTTGCTGGGAGGCCTGCGCAATATCCTCGTGCGGAAGTTTTGAAAGCTTGGGAAGCTTTGCCTTTGAAAATATACGCATGATCTGAGCCATAGATGGGCGCTTCTTGCTAGGCGAAGAAAGCAGAGAGCAAGGCTCACCCATACATCGGGTAACAATGCCCTCTACCAATTTAAAGATAGCGTCATCACCTGGTGACGTCCCATTCTCAATAAGTCTCTCCACAATCTGATACTCAAGCTCTCTGACCGCATCGGCCATAATAGGCTGGAAACTAAAGCCGGTGGGGAGCTGCGCTCCAAGAGCCATCAAGAGACGAGCTATACTCCAAGATCTCCGCCTCAATGCACTAGTCAATGGTGTGTCTAGTTGAATGTTTTTATCGCCCGAGGACTCGGAAACAATAGACTGACACGTTTCCTGGGCCAGCAATGAAATGACGACGTCCTCCGATAATCCTTGGAGCAACAGGCGAAGGACTTCTTCCACCTCTGCCACATCCCAACTCGGCACCACGGATTCCATCATGGTATGGATTGGAGTCCGCCCCATCTTGTCAACGGTCTCGATGTTGCATCCAGCCGCCATCAAAAGTTCCACACATTCCACACTGCGAGAAGTTGCTGCCATATGAAGAGCAGTCCTGCCTTCTTCATTTTGGAAACTGGGATCGGCCCCTTTTGAAAGCAGCATGCGAGCTATTTCGATTCCCGAGGCTCTCTTTCCCGGCTCCCTATTGTCACCACTAGCAAGTACAACGGCCGTCATCAGGCAGGTTTGCCATTCACCTTCGTAGGCGGCCTGGAACAAGTGATTGAAATCTGCACCATCAATCAGAGCCTGCGCGGTCTCGACGAATCCGTTCGTCACAGCGATTTCCAGCGCAGTCAATTCACCCCAACCCCGGAGCTCGGGCTGCGCCCCTTGAGATAACAAAAGCAATGCGAATTGTGGATCTTGTTGACGCGCGGCTGCGTGCAAAGGTGTTTCGCTCTGATACCAATCATTCACATGAGCATGGTCACTATCGAGAATGACTTTCATGGTTTCCAAGTTCCCATGGCGGGTAGCAATGTGCAGTGCAGGCTCTTCAGTTTCAGTGTGTAGACCTTTGGTACCCTTTTCCAGTAAGAGTTGAACAAAACGCGGGTCTTTCTGGTGCGCAGCAACACTCAACAGCGATCCCTTTTCAGAAATGTAATTCACATCTGCACCAAGTTCGAGGAATAGTTTAGCTGCCTGGAAATCTGCGTCGTGAATGGCAGAGCCAAGTAGAATTGACTTCCATGCGGATGGATCTTCCTTCATAAACTCATGCTCGAAGTACATGCTCGGGTTCTCCTCTATGTATTTCTCTCCGGCAATCAATTCCGCCTTGTGACTCCAGTCGTCATTTATTTGTGCCTTTATCGAATTTTGCCACATGCTCTGAGAAACAGGGACTCTGAAGCTCTCTCTAGACCAAATTTTCTGGAACTCCTCCTCTCCAGTAGAATCCGGTGCCTCGAAGTGAGCAACAAGCAAGTCGAATATTTCAGCATTCTTGCTCTCGGCTGCTATTTGTATTGGTGAGATATTCTCCGGTGTGTTCAGTTGTCTCACATCATCGACGCTAAGAGTCCGAATATCGGCCTTGGTAACACGCGATAGATGCATTTGGTGATGCTTCACAAGCTCCAGAACCACATCGGTTTCACCGCGGGATATAGCCCAGTGCAATGCTGTCCAGCCATATTTGCTACGCTTCGTATACTTTGCGCGCTTGGATAATAGAAGACGAACAATGTCTAAGCTTCCAGTGAATGATGCCCAGAAAAGGGGGGTCCACCCTTGATTGTCTGTGGCATTGACATCCGCTCCGCTTCCCACGAGAATTTCAGCAGAGGAAAAATGTCTGTTTGCACAAGAGTAGTGGAGAGGTGTCCAGCCATGAGTATCTGCTAGAGATGTACTTAGCCCTGATTCGACCAACGTCCTGAGAGTTCCCGTAAGATCCCAATAAGCAGCGACATGCAATGCTGTTTGATTTTGAGGGATCGAGTCAAAAAGAGAGTCCAGCAGATCAGCCTCGAGCTCATTGCGGAAGTGTAATGCCTGAACAGCGGCATTCAGAAGATTCTCGTCGCAAATCAAAAACTGGATAAGTGACTTTAGATCTTCCCCCATATTTTCTATTGCTTTAAGATGTCTCGCCCAATGCCCTGAGGCATATTCCAGAAACAGCATTTCATGGAAGCGGCGAGACATCTCAACGCGGCTTGCGCATGGCCCTTCCTTGAACGGACTGAGACACATGTAGCGTAGACATGTTTCTGCGATGTCGGTCTCCATGTCATGCGGCAGCAACACCGTGGATGCGAAAAATTCGTAAGCAGTCGCATGGACCATTGCAACGGTCTTGTCATCATGCAACACCACTAGACCAACACACGATCGGAGAAGAAGGTCAGGGCTGACGAAGTTATCTTCTTCAATATAATCCTCATCATCTTCAACGGCGAAGGCATGGATAATTTCATCGATTTTTAGACGTCTCTTCGCAAAGACAACCCATCCGATGAATCGCCGAGCAAGTTCCCTCTTTGCCATTGGTTGCATGTCGATTCGGTGTAGTGTTGATTGATACACTTGATTCAACCCTGTCGACTGTTTTTCGAGAGCCTTTTGCATATGGCGAACAGTGGTGAGATCTAAGATCTCATCCAAAATAAGCTGTGTATGTAAGAACCTAGTATCTGTTAGTGCTGTTCACATTAACCAATGGTAGTACGTACACATTCCCCGACTTTTCTGTGATTTTTCCAATCAATTTCTGTGCCCCTCGAGAAAGCTCATTCTTTTGAAAGCGGGAGTCGATGTAGATCTCCAAATCTTCAGATTGCGAACATATCTCCATCTTGGTTGCAGAATGCATAGCCTTCCTGATATGACCAAGGTCTCGGCTCGTTACCATTACCTTGCACCCATTTTCCACAAAGGAAGACAGATAAGGGAGCAAACCATCTGCTCCAGTTACTTCATCCGGGCCGTCAACTAGAAGGTACGTCGGCTTCAGCTCACATGACGTTGCAAAAGATTCAGCGAGGCCTGCAGGCTCACGCTGCTTCATTGGATCGGCGAACATATGTTTCATTGCGAAAAGCACTTTTTCGTCTGCTTGTTCGATCACTTGTCGGATCATGCATTGTAAAATTGCTGTGAGGGTTTGTTGCTCCCGAGATGAGAATTGACAAAATACATATACCACGGAGCTTGTATTCTCTGATCTCATATCCCATAGGTGGCTGATGGTGATTGATCTAGCTGTGTTAGACATTGCAAAGCTATGACTAGAAGGTTTCGAGTAGAACTTACGAAAGTAGTGTTTTTCCGACACCAGCTATTATCGAGTCAGCAAGCTCCCAAATGTTATAGAAAATATTTGAAAAGGGTCAATTCATACGGGCTCCGTAGCACCATAGTAGTGATGGGTCTCCGGTACACCAAGTCTCCACGTTTTGTGAGTTCAAATACCATTGCCCAGTTCCAGGACAAGCGTTTGGTTTAGCGCGTAAAAGGTTATCTGACGCCGGGAAAAGCGAGTAAAGAGACTGCCTAATCTGCTCTATAGTTTGAATTAGAGCTATGAGGATCCATACCATTCAAAGGACACTACCTTGGTCGATGGTTGTAACTGTTTTGTATGTAGCAGTGGCAACGGACCTGCTGCAAATTAGTTTACTTTCCAAGTGTTTGCCTGGAAGAGAAGATGGGTCTTCGAACATCATATTTATTGAAAGGAAATCGACAAAGAGTTCTCGATAGCGATGCAAAAGATCAATATATTTTTTGAGCTCTTTTTCTTGAAACGGCCATACAAGACGGCGTAGCCGCTTATCGAGATCAAGGTGAAGGACCGACAAGTGGCGGCGGCATTCTTGAAGAGCCTCTCCATTGAGCGAAGATGGCCACGAGGGCAGTTGTAAACTGGAAGTTTCGGTCTCTCTTATTGCCTTTTCTACTCGAAAAAGCACATCTGTGAGCGCTGAAACCTCTTGGAGATACAGCTTTTGGGTTTTGGGGGCAGATTTGATGTCCGACACGTAACTGTAGCTGAGTTTGGTAATTTGTCCCGCAATCTGGACAAGGCCGCCAATACTGGCGACAAGCCCCACTAGCTCGGCCATAGTCTCGCAGTCTTGTGTTTGTTGATAGTTAGAGCTCTAAGTCGGGAAGGCCGGAAAGCTACAATTTTGTGTGGAATCTGAAGTTGTGGCCGTATGCGGGGCATAGCCTCGAAGCCAGCATGACAACGCGATCAACCCAATCAAGCATAGTGCGGGGTGTTATTACAGGCACAATGCGATATATTCATACATAGTGACTCAATTTAGTCTGTACGGCATTCCTATCTGCCACTCGGCATCGGGATAGAATAGTGCGCAGTAGAACACGTGGGTGAGGCATCTGGGATGAGCCGGAGTGCCTGTGGAGTTCTGTGGAGTTATGAGTCGCATTTTACCAAGGTGGGAGAATTTAATTAGCATGAAATCCACCGTTCAATAAGATATCTGAACATCAATCAAATTGGCAAGTTTCATAGTTTACCCTCAACTATCTGGTACACTTCGGCTCCTTGGTCCGTAAGAATTAGAAATGAATTCACGTGATCAAAGGTCACGTTATTCGGACATTAATCTCCAACGCGATCCAGCCCAGAGTTTCACAAAAGGACTGGCAAGTTGAAACGAGCTAAATTAGAAAGTGCTCTGGGCAAACTCCAAAAATGCCCTAAAGTTGTCTAGGGGATTATTGCTGAATCCTGAACTAGTACGGAGTACTCCGTAGCAGATGTTAATGTTTTAGGAAAATAATTTGTCAAAATACATTTTATTGGGATAATTTGAGTGGATGGAGCCAATAGTAAAATCAATAGTTTCTAAATAAGGCTTTCTCCAGAAAGCACAGATATAATATCGACCACGTTGTACGGAACACTCCGTACCCTGTAGAGATTAGGAAGTTCCCCCAATATAATAAGATAACAGACGCCCATATCCACTTGTCAAATGCAACCTAGTATCAATTTAGTCGTACTAGTATAAATGCGTGATTAATATAATTGATATGGGTCTGTGCGAATAGAACGTCGAGAACGGTTTGTCGCGTGGGGTCTATTAAAAGAGCCCGACTTCAGGATATGTACAGTGTACTCCGTACAGAGAACAAAGTGCAAAGTACATATGCTCAATTCACAATTCGATCTCTAATTATAAATAAATCAATCCATATACAATATAGAATAGAAAAGATGTAAGATCTATAGATGAAACACATACGCATTGTCTCCGGATATTGACTCGCGCTAGTTTAGTCGAGTCTCTCTCCACACCCCCCTTTTCCTTTCTGCAAGGCTTCTCTTTTTCTTCTCTAATCTCATTTTTATTTCTGGGGAACTTTATCCTCTTTACTCTCATTGAATTTAAATTTTACAATCTACAACTTACATTCCTTAACCTCCCTCGATCTCGAACACTGCAACTCCTCGCGACTCCTGCATACCCTAAGAGTTTGGGGCTTTTAGACCAGCGCTAACTGAAACCCTATTATCAAGTAAGCACCAATCTTTTACTTATATATCAAGGCAGAGTACGAAGTACGGGGGACGTTGTCAACATTGAAACTCCTGGGACTGACCCGTGGTTCACACAGCAACGTCAAATTTCCCGAAGCTCCGCATTACATTTTCACCGCGTTCCACGTGGAGATCGTCGCCCTCTCTATCTACCTAGCATCTGGTGTCCATTCTCGACAACTTCCAAGATCCCAAGTTCTTGAACATATCCATCACTTCCGTCACAATGGGTCTCATCGATAAGCTACAAGCCAGTACGTTCCGTGACTCCCGAAGAACACCCAGAATGCTACTTCCCTGCGGAATAGCAACGCGACCTTGAAATACTTGGAAAGATAGCTAATATCGACGCAGAACTCGAGCTTTACCGCCTTGAACAGCGCTATGCCCGCCGCAAGCACCGTAGCACATTCTCGACAGGTGCTCAATACGTCGACGGCGAATACGTCTACTCAACCGGCACAAGCTCGCCTACCAGTACCGTCTCCAAACACTCCACTGGTAGCTGGCGCCCATCAGGATGGGGCAGCAACTCGTCACGATAGTGATGCATATTTCAAGTCGACATGCCTAAGCGATTCATTGTGATATTGGCGCCCTTCATTTTCTTCTACTTGTCTTTAGCATTTTCACCCTTTTTCTTTCTTTTCTGAAGACTTTTTTTTTCCTCTTCTGTTTGTTCTATACCTTTGCGTGATGCTTCCGCGGAGTCTGGACGAATTCGTTGTACAGTCACACCATGTTTGTTTCTTTTTCGTTTCTGGGATTGTTTTACTTACCCTCGCGTCTCGGTCTTATGATTTCTATGTGTCAGCGGGAAACAATTTTCGAAAAGTTGGGATCTGCTTTCTCCTTTTGAATTTTGATATCTCCTGCGATATGCCTGCTTGGTCTTTTTACTGCTTCTCATCTTCATCTTGCTCCATAGTCTTCATCTACTTGGATTTTGATGCTCATACATCTGAGATTGAATGCATTTATCTCTGAAAACATTCTCATTCACGTGCTTAGTACTCCGTATCGTATGTTGGAATTGAGATAGAAAAGGGGGCGCAGCTAGTCACGCTCTGTTTGGAATATTTCGGTTCTTTGTTCTTTTTGGACTTCTTTCACCTGGCTTGGAAAGACCATCAAAGGGCTTCCATGCTCGCTGAACCTAAAGATAATCATATTGAGCCTCTAAAAGCATTAAGTACAGCAGTTGTACTGGATTTATCTTCAGAATATAGACCTAGAAGGTCAAAGGCGGTAAGGTTCAAGTCCGCGGACTTACGTCACACCACCGCTCTGGTCTCTCCATCTCCACACTGCCAACGCATCTCCCTTTTCCACTGGTCGCATTGTTGCTATTTATCTCGATCGAAAAGCTCCCTGACGTTCTGAGCTTCCTTGTTTGCAAAACTTGTTGCCATACCTACGACCCCCACTCCTCTTTCAAGCTCCTAACCGTCTCGCGACACCGCCTAATAGGCTAAGATACATTCTGCTCACAATGAGCAGTGCTTAGCCGACCATAGCTGGGGAAAGATTGCAGCATAGGCTGCTTTGAGCGATGGATACCACAATCCAGCGGTTATTGAATGACAAGCTCTACGACAGGAGGAAGCAGGGAGCCTTGGAGTATGCCAGCTTAGTTTCATCACTCCGCACTCGAAAGAACCCATACTGATCGCTGTTTATTTACACCAGGCTCGAAAAAATTGTCCGTGACGCTGTTTTCCAAGGAGACCAGGATAAAATACAAAAGATCGTTGAACAGCTCTGCCACGACTATGCATACGCCGTGCACCAACCCCACGCCCGGAATGGAGGTCTGATCGGGTTGGCTGCTGCCTCGATTGCGCTGGGATCGGTGAGTGATAGCTATATCCAAGGATTTGGAGGACCCCTTGGCTGATATCTGGGATATAGGAAGGAGTTGCGCCGTACTTGGGTGAAATTGTCCCGCCTGTGCTCGCATGCTTCTCCGACCAAGATGCACGAGTGCGGTACTACGCATGTGAGAGTATGTACAATATAGCCAAAGTGGCCAAGGGGGAGATATTGCTGTTCTTCAACGAGGTTTTCGATGCGTTAGCTAAGGTAAGGGGTGTCGACACGCTTAAGCGGGGTATCGCATATGCTGACATACATAGCTTGCGTCCGATTCGGAGCTATCAGTCAAGAACGGCGCAGAGCTTCTGGATCGCTTGGTGAAAGATATTGTAGCTGAATCGGCGGCATCGTATGTCTCGATCCTACAGCTCTCTGAGAAGGAACCCCCAGAATTAGAGAATCAGGAAGACCAAGATCTTCCTATGGCCTTCTCTCTTGCTCGATTCATTCCTCTGCTTAAAGATCGGATTCATGTGATCCAACCGTTCACCCGCAACTTTCTGGTCTCATGGCTTACTCTTCTAGATACAATCCCTGACCTAGAGCTCGTGAGCTATTTGCCAGAGTTCCTAGAGGGATTGATCAAGTTCCTTGGCGGACCCAGCAAAGACGTTAACGTTGCAACACAGGGTTTGCTTGATCGGTTCTTGTCGGAGATTAAGCGGATTACCCGACTTAAAAAGGGGATTGAAGAAAGCCGAAAGGGTCAGAAAAGCAACAGATACTCAGTCATGAGCGACGCGACGAGCAATATGACGGAGCAAAATGCCCAGGCTGATGGTGCCAATGAGGACAGGGAGGAAATTGCCATCGCAGACTCGGCCTCAGACGCGACCCTTGATGATGAAATCAACCAGGCCGATGGAGATTGGATTCCAGGACAAGATGTACAAATCGACCACCCCAAGATCCTCGATATTCTTGTCAGCTTTGTCAACACCTCCTATGGTAAGAGTGTCTTTATATTTCTGGTTATCATATGCTTACATTTGTCTAGAGGAGGAAATGCAACTGACGGCCCTTCGGTGGCTTGATTCCTTTTTCGAGATCAGCCCTGAAGATATTCTTCCTTTCGTTCCTCGGCTGTTAACTCAGGTACTCCCAGCGATGTCCAGTGGCTCAGATCAAGTACGAAAAGCAGCAAACCAGGTCAACACGTCCCTTGTCCAATACATCTACTCCTTGTCAGATGATACTACCGAGGAATGTCATGTGCCATCATCAAAGATCCCTACCACTACGGCCAGCAGAGAAACCTTAGAGCGAAGATCATCAACTCCCGGAGTCAGGCCTTCGGAGACAGCAAGCCTGGACACAAAAAAACAATCAACACAAGATAATTCTATTGCGGCTACATCACGTAGTAGTGTTGTTTCCACGCCACAGCCTCCTGCTGACCTTGATTACGCTGCTGCTGTCAACTCCCTCACTCTCCAATTCCTCAATGAGAATGAAGCTACTAGAGTCGCAGCCCTTGTATGGCTCATCATGCTCCACCGTAAAGCCCCGCGGAAGGTTGTCGCTTTCAACGACGGTACTTTCCCAGCTTTGCTCAAAACGCTATCCGACCCTTCAGAGGCGGTTGTAACCAAAGACCTGCAACTCCTGTCACAGATCTCAAGAAACAGCGAGGACAGCTATTTTACTTCTTTCATGGTCAATTTGTTACAGCTCTACTCTACAGACAGACATTTACTCGAAGTGCGCGGGAATCTGATCATCCGGCAGCTTTCCCTGAACCTAAGCCCAGAACGTATCTACCGGACTTTGGCAGATTGCCTCGAGAAGGAAGAGGTGATTTTTATTGCACATTTTGGTAATATTCCTTGTTAACATATCATCAGGATCTCGAGTTTGCCAGTATTATGGTCCAGAACTTGAACAACAACCTCATCACTGCGCCCGAACTCTCAGAATTGAGAAAGCGGCTGAGAAATCTCGATTCGAAAGTAGCACCCCCGAATACCTTGGCGTTCACTCTTGAGACTAATGAATCATTTAGGATGGTCAAATGTTCTTTGTTGGACTCTTCAGATCGTGGTGCCACAACGCTGTCTCCACGTTTTCTCTCTGTCTTCTTGCCCAGGCCTATGAGCAGGCATACAATCTCCTCCAGATCTTGTAAGTATACCAGCTCTTCCACCATGACAATCTTCTGACAAAACCATCCACAGTGCCGAATTGGAAATGACAGTTAATATGCTAATTCAAATTGACAAGCTGGTGCAACTACTAGAGTCGCCAGTCTTCACATGTCCGTTTCTCTCCACTAACACAACCCCAAATCCCAGAAACTAACCCCAGCAACAGATCTCCGCCTTCAACTCCTCGAACCTGAAAAATACCCCTTCCTCTACAAATGTCTCTACGGCGTCCTCATGCTCCTCCCCCAGAGCTCCGCCTTCGCCGCCCTCAAAAACCGTCTGAACAGCGTCAGCAACATTGGTTTCCTCCACGGCGGACCGCGCAGGTATGGCCCCTGCCCCCCGCATTCTACCCCAAGGTATACTGAGACGAACTACCCTAGCACCACCCAAGTGGCCCCACCATTCGACCGTTCCACAGGCACCCGCCTGAAACCCCGCGACGAGAACTCCATCCGCTGGGTGGACCTCCTCGACAAATTCAAGGCCGTCCAGGAACGGGCCCGTCGCGCCCAGGGTGGCTCTGCCCGCCACTCCTTCGACCAGTCTGGTCCACTGATGAATCCCTCCCTTACAGCTGCTCTGTCTGTCGCTGCTGCGGATCGTCCCAAGGACCGATCGGGTCTGCCCGATACTCCGCGCAGTGCCCCGGGGCCTAGTAATGCTCCTGCTGGAGGTTCGGGTATCGGTGGTGCGGGTGGCACTGCCGGGCGGGCGTTGGACACAAGTACGGCGAAGGCTGGGCCTTCTCATAAACACAAGTCGAGTCTTCCTAATTTGGGTCGGCTGACTATTGGAGGTCGGAAGTCCAAGAAATAGTTACATGTGTAGCTAGAGTTGGACCTTGTCTCCTGCATAGACTTTTCTTTTGTGTCTTGTACTTAGCTGGATTGTTTCATGGTGATCATACCCGGGATCGTTCGTTTGTGAAATAGGTATCGCCTGTGGATATGTATCGATAGTTCTCTATGACATCACATTTCCTAACTTGTCCCAAGCGTCTCCTGACTGAACAGGTATCTTTGAGTATGGCATTTTCATCCCTTGATTGTCAGGCAAGATATATATTTTTGTAACACAAAAACAAAAGCATTGAATTCGTTCTATGGTCATAATCATCCGCTTCCCAAAACAATACGCTCCAAAAGATACAATCCTTCCCAATACTGTATAGTAAACTCCGAACCTGCCCATATGCCAAATAAGTAATATCAGTGACTGATGTACTGGAAAATAGCCGAAACATCCTGTTCCCCTGTTTCTTGCCGAAGAAGCAGATCCTGGATTTGACCGAGCGGCCCCTTCTCGCCGGTATTGACAAAATGGTTCCACGAACTGGTATCACCATACAGCATAGCGGGAGCCTTGACATATTGCAAGCCATCAGGTCGACACCGTTTACACTTAAAAGTGTCATGGGTGTCGCTCCGAGTATCTGGCTTGAACTGGAAGAGTTCGCGCAGGGAGTCGAGGGAGAAATGACGCTCGACGTCTTCTGCGGAGTCCACGACACACGACGAGAGGGACTGTTTGTGAGACTGGCGCTGGAAGATTTTCTCTTCGATCGAGCCTGTTGCAATGAACCGGTAGACGAAACAATCTTTCTTTTGTCCGTCTCGCCACACTCGTGCCAGCGCTTGCTGGTCAGCGGCTGGGTTCCAGTCTGGATCGAATAGGACTAGGCGGTTGGCGCCGATCAAATTCAGTCCACATCCACCGGCTTTGCTACTCAGAAGGAAAATGAATTCTTGACCGTCTGGATCATTGAACTTGTCTACTAGCTTTGTGCGCTTCTTGATGTTCATGGTGCCGTCGAGACGCAGGGAGCCGTAGCCCCGCGACCGGCAGAGCTTTTCGAAAAGATCGAGGGTTTGAGTGTAATTGCTGATGAGGACGATCTTGTCGTTGGTGTCTTGTCGGATTCGGGCTAGCATACGGTCGAGCACCATCATCTTGCCGGAGTACCAACTCTTGATTTCTCTATCCCGACCTCGAGAATCGGGGGGTGAATAGTCCTCAGGGAATGTGTGCTCGCATCCTGGAAGTTCATTTGCCAGATCAAGTAGATCTGGATGATTGCAAAGCTTTTTCAAAAGGCCAATTGCTTTTAGCGGCTGGCTGCCTTTTCCGCGAAGAAGGCTCTGGATTTCCGGGCTCTTGATAAAATGATTGTACAGACCGCGCTGGAACGTTGACATGTTGCAGAACACAACATGTTCATATTTGACGGGCAAGTATTTCGAGAGGAGCTCATTCGTTCGGCGGATGATGAACTTATTAACAACCCCAGAGAGCTCCTGTAATCGTTCGTCTCCCAGCTTCTTTTCTTCATCTGTGCCTGCGGCATCCCGACCCCGCAGAATCGGAAGTTCGAATCTCTTCCGGAACTCGGCCTGGGAGCCGAGAAGATTCGGGTTCGCAAAGTGAAGAAGTGCGAAGTACTCAGACAGATCATTCTGGATAGGTGTTCCAGAAAGAATCACTCGGCGAGTAACATTGAGTTGATTCAGAGCAGTCCATGTCAAGCTTTCCTTGTTTTTTAGTCGATGACCTTCGTCACATAGAAGAAGCCCAATTGGGGTATCACTCAAAGTATCCGCATACATACGCAGTGTCTCGTAGGACACAATCAGGACGGGCCTGACGATTCCACGCCCTGATGCAATGGCCCACTGCTTAATCTGGGTAATTAACTCTGCTTTCGTCGCCTTTCCATCGATGGCAAAAGGTGTGGTGGCATCCTTTCCAAGCCATTTTACTGATACGGTCAGTTGAGCTGACAAGAAGTAGGGTATCACGCAAAACTCACCCAGTTCATTGGCCCAATTTCCAACCAAACTTGATGGGCATGCAATCACACATTTCTGAATGGTAGTTTTTCCGGCCTCTGAGGATTGCTTGAGTAGTGTCCACATCAATGTGATGCATTGAAGCTGTGTTCATTAGAACCAAAGTATGAAAAGGGCACGAAAATCGGGTTGGCTGAACTCACTGTTTTACCAAGTCCCATGCCATCTGCCATGATGCATCCATTTGCATTCTTGTCAACCAGCCCAGTAACACATCGGTAAAGAAACTATAAATAAGTATAGCGTCAGGTTTGCTCCCATGGCACAGATCATCTTGGGGCGAAATACCTTCACACCCTCGACTTGATGTGGCCGAAGCACTTTGCACAGTCTCGGATCAATCACGACAGGCACCTTTGGCCGCTCTTCCACGTTTTTTTTGAGCCCCAGAATGTCTGCTAAACTCTTATGCATGATTGGCTCATCCAATTTTGGCGTATCCTCCGTCGGTGCCTCTGGGTTTTTGGGCGCAGGCTCCTCAGCAACGTCGTCAACTGTAGGGTCATATAAAACAATCGCAAATTCTCCACTGGGGTCGTGTAGTGGCTTGACCACAAATGTCGCTCCTCGTCGCATCCCCAATGTCGGAGCCACCCGACTGGAACTGTACTCGCCGGTGGCTTTGTTGATGAACGGAACCTGAAATCGTGACCTGAAAGCTACTTCTTTGTCCTTCGGTTTGTATGCGGGAAATCTGTTGCACTCTCTTGTTTCCAAAGCAAGCCGGTCATCATTTGTATATGGCTTCTCCTCTCCATCTTCCACGCTTCCATCGGCATTGGCATAGTTGACCTTTCGTCTCTTTCTCGATGGTTTTTCGGACGCCCGAGTCGGTGTTGCAGTTCCCGGACATTTGAATGGCCTTACAAGTCGATCGATGGAGTGCTGAGAGTTCACGGATTTTGGTTGTAAGGGAGTCTTGACGCTGTTGTCGCCATCGGTCGGGCGTTGTCGATACCTTCCAGGCATGTCAGCATAGAAACTCGAAAATGATTGGCACGAGGACTTGCATTGCTCCCCAAAAGATAAACCAAATACACCAAGCTCCTGCTGTACAATTATCCCAAAGTTGCTGCGAGGCAAGTGCGATATGTCGACGCGTCACGCGTTTGAGGCTCCCAAACACCAAACAGCCGCGTCCCAAAATAATAGTAGGTGGTCCAAGCTTATACGGGGCCTTTCAATTAGGAAGTCACGTGTATCCACTTATATACTCAAACAAACAAGATAGCTAAAATCTCTCGCTCTGTCACTCGGGCTGCATTTATTGCGACAGGTGAAATCATCTCTGAAGATGCTGAGCCTTCGTTTGGTTAGAGGAAGAATTATCTCACTCGAAGATGCCATGGCTGACGACGACAACATCCTGCACCGCTTAGACTACCCGCAGAAACAGAAGGAGTTCTGGTCATACCTATTCGCCCACAGGAGTGAAATTGAAAGATTAGTTTCGTTCCATCTCCGCGTGAACATTGTCAAGTTGCCGAGAAAGCTGATTGGTTATGTGGGAGTTACAATGTCTGCATTCCAGTCTATGTCAATCTGCCATCAGACGAGTGTGTCCTTATTCGAATTCCACTGCCTTACAAAGTTGGAGAAAAGAACCTCCCAGGGAACGTCGATGAAAAATTGCGCTGTGAAGTTGCTACATACATTTGGATACGTGAAAATTGCCCTACCGTTCCAATCCCCACCCTCCACGGGTTTGCATTCCCAAATGGACATACAGTATGTGAGCCTATAAGCACTATTTGCCTCGGAAGGCTAAATCTGTTTTATTAGTTTGCTGAAGAAAGCTGCGTGAATTTTTCTTCTCGGTGGCGTTGGCACATCATGCAAACTATGCGATCATGGCATGGGTTCCCTCAAACATGTCAATATATTGGTATGCAGGGGAAGAATGTGCTGAAAACCGGATATATGATCATCAGTTTTGTGAGGAACGGTCAAATGCTCTCCAATGCCTGGGTAGATCACCTGTTGAGCGACAAGATACGAAGACAGACTCTTTTCGGTGATCTCGCCAAGATCATGATTTCTGTTAATCGCGTCAAATTACCGCAAATCGGATCCTTAACATTGGATGACAATGGCCTGATTGAATTAAAAGGTCGACCGCTAACATTACGACTCCAAAGTTTCGAAAATGAAGGCATCCCCACGATACCAAGAAATTGTACGTACCAGTCTGTGGAGCCATACATTTTGGATCTTTTGCAGCTACACGACAACCGCATTCATCACCAGCTCAATGCTATTCATAATCTGAACGATGGCCAGAACCAACTTGCGGCTTTGACCATGATGCGTGGTCTCCTACATCAATTCATTTCCCGTCAATATCGTAATGGGCCATTTGTGCTTACACTCACTGATCTCCACGCAAGTAATATCTTCGTTGATGAAGACTGGCATATCACGTCCCTGATTGACCTGGAATGGGCATGCTCTCTTCCTATTGAGTTGCAAATGCCACCTTACTGGTTAACTGGCCGGCCTATTGATGATATTGAACACGGAGAACATCTCGACACTTTTCGAGAAGTCATGACTGAATTCATAAATGCTTTTGAGGAACAAGAAAAGAAGGTTCGGGCTTCCGATGTCTCTCAGGCTGAGATCATGCGAAAATTCTGGGACAGGGGTAGCTTCTGGTACTTTCAAGCTGTCAATAGCCCGAAAGGTCTCCTTCGGGTATTCAATGAGCATATCCAACGTATTTTTTCTGAGGAGCATTGCGCACAACGATTGTTTTATCGGACTGTCAGCCCATACTGGTCTGTCGGGGCTGAAGAGTTTATTCAAATGAAGATGGAGCAAGAGACAGAGTATAAGGATCGACTGAGGGAGAGGTTCGGTGAATTCCAAATTGATGACTCCTCGTGACACAGGACTCTGTCTCAAACTCAGTATGTATTTCTATCAGATAACGGGCTCGTGAATAAAGTGCGTTTTGGAAACCTCACTACTCATTGTAGACTTTCAGTTGCTCTTGTTTGGAGGTACCTAGGTTGCTAGTCCTGGCTATCACGAATGGGTCTTTCTTTCAACTTGAGAAGTTATCAGCCCTCTCATTCTGATCAAAAAATTCAGGCTAATGTTGGTAGAAGTTTGTTCGAAGACATGATAGTATCCAAAACATCAACATAACTCGTCCCTCCCTGATCTGAAGCCAGGTCATATTGCACCCACATCGATTCAATCATCCCGTGGACAGCATACAACCGTCGCTGGCTTGACACTTTTTGTGTTCTTCGCAATATGGAAAGTATTACCTCCCTTTGTGTATCAGTATGCGCTTCACATGCTACAAAAAACAGCGGGAACGGCCTCTCGCATATGTCCAACTGCTGAATGATATCAAAGGCTTCAGCAGACCATCTTGCTAACCGCCCGCCAGTGGAGTAATGTTTCAGCACACGCTCAAAATAGATCAGCGCTGCCAGTTGGTAGAGCTTAGATATTTTTCTCCCATGTTCGACCTCTTCTGCGGAATTCGTTCCAATAAGGTGTGTGATGTCTTGGTTGATTGCCATTAACTCATGTTCAATGGAATCCAGGATTGCTTGCTCGGTGTATTGATTGTCGGGAATTTTACTGTCGGGGTTAATTTCTGACATTCTAGCGATCAGGTTCATCATTTCCAACGAGCACCCAAATATTCCCAGAACCTGCCACTTCTATTAGCACTAAATCCAGCAATGAGAGAAATACTGAGGCTCACCTGGTCATGCGCTACAGAAGCCAGAGTGGAAGCCATACCCGGTATCTTGAATATTGACGCATTTTCCGCTGACTGAACTCTCCAATGTCTGGAGGTAAATTTTCCCAGAATATCATGGTAATGTACCCAGAGTATCAGAAGGTCAGCCTCCATCAGCTTGGGATATCCACCATCGCAAATCACATGGAGCATACTCTTAGCGCCGGACACGTACAACGGCCATTCAAAAGAGCTCTCTGATGGTTGGAAGATCTAATCTTATAAGCAGTGTTTCCAGCAAGGGGAGCGAGAGAGATACCTCGAAAGCACAGAGTAACATCCCCACGGCAGCATGCTGGTAGATCTCTGTTGTTCCGGTAATGCGCCCGCTCATGGATGTGTTTAGTGACTCCAGTGCTGATGTCTTTAGCCGGAGTGGCTCATCGCCGTGGCCATAGCGATATAACGATGCCACGGACAACATTGCTCGTAGGACAGCCAGTGATGCCGGCGAGTCGTCAGAGAATGAAAGCTGGAACAATAGTTTCCAAAGCTTATGTCCATCAGTTCGGATTGGAGTTAATGAGCTGACTACTGTTGTCATGACTGTAGTGAAGATAGTCAGTCGGGTTAATCATCCTGCAAGAACATGATAATCCCATACAGAATGTCACTAGGTGGTGCCCATCACCTCGAACGGGTGCTTTTTCCAAGTTTGAAAGTAGGAAAATACACGTGTTATAAATTGGTAGTTTTCCTAAAATAAATAGCCAATAAAGTCAGCACCACATGGTGAGCTCAGTTTATAAACAAGATCCGAGACAGTTGAAGAACTGACCTACGCTTTTACGAGGTGAATAATAAAGCTCAACATCTACCATCAGCGTATTGATAAAATCCATATTTTCGGATCCACCGGGCATAGCATCTAGGGTATTTTGAACAGAGTGTTGAATGAATCTACGGGAATCATGTGCTGGCCAGCTCAAACGTAGGCCATATCCCTGGCAGTTGCGGCTAGATACTGCGCAATTCCGGCATACCGGGCGCCTCATATCACAGGATACTTTTCGATCTGTAGAGGTGTCAGGATAATTGTCCAATTATGTTGCTATTTTTACCAAAAGATGAAGATGTTCTATCCTACCGCGACATGTCCAACATCCCCGCCTTGATGGATCCCCAACACGGTAGGGACCTCTTGGCTTTGTTGGAGACATTCCGATACAGATCACAATATATTCAGGATTCTTGGAGATGATCAACCATATTTACGGTGAGTTGCGATGAAGATAGGAAAGAAAGACCTCGAGAGGCGGTAACACATTAGTAAAACACGCGGCTATTGCCATTGGCTGGAGATATTGGTGGTACATAAGTACGGCAGCCGATTTGGACCAAATATTATGGTCACATGATCTGTGTCTTAGGACGCTATGGGCCACCGTACGGATCGTAATTCCGCATTTTACCACTTTGGTATATGCAGAACTCCGTACGTACGTGTATATACTAGCTCGAGACCCTCAGTTTAATACAAAACCATACGATCCTTTCTGAATCACACTATGTATGTATACCTCAACATATCTATTCTAACCCTTTATTTATAGGTTATTTCGCCTATAATATCCACCGCCGTACGATAAAACATTTCTATGACTTTATCACCCGAGACCTCCTTCCTACTATCCCTAATAACCTTGATATCTATGAGCGTGATTTCGACGATCAATTCCACCTAGCCCGTGAAATTGAAAAGAACCATCAGCCCATGCTGATCATAGAATCTGCAAACCGTGAACAAAATACTAAAGACCTATTGGAGCAATTCCATAAAGTCGGTCAGGAGTATCAGATCATTATTGTGATTATCCGAAAAGAGCCGACAGAGACAGTAAGGAGCGGGAATCAGTATCTCGTACGATACTAGATACAGTCATCACAGAGGAGAAAGCGGCTGAACCTCTACAAGCGGTTATGAACTTACGTTCTGAGACAACCAACCAAACAGATATACGGAGAGAAGAGCCTGTTGATCGTAAGACAGGGGATGATGAGGATGAAGCGCAGGGTGATATAGAGGCAAAAGTGGAAGCAAATTTATCACTGGAGATAAAATTTAAGTGAAGACGGTCTGATTCTGTCGAGTCATCTGATGCTGGTACTCCTGCATATCGTAACATCATCTAATTATCGTAACACTTCCAACGACCTAAGTTATGACATATCTCAGTCTCTTTCGGCTTTACCTAGTCCCTTTACAGCCACTGTTTATTTCCTAAATGGGAGATAAAGGCACCGCCATCTCCATTCGCGATTGAGGCTTTATCCATGACGGAAAGGACCGCAGCGACCGATTCCTCTGGTGTCAGAGGGCGCTGGAAATGCGGTGCATACTTGACGAAGTTGCCCACAAGAGTAGCCACCTTGTCAGCATCTTCTGGTGCGGGTTCGACTGCAAATATGCTTTAGTATGTGCATTCATGAAATCTCCGAAGTACGGGGTTTGACATACCATTGTTTCGCTCAGTCGAAACATATCCGGGACTTACGGCGAGGAAAAGAATGCCATCCTTGTTGTAAAGGGCGTTGTACTTGGCAATGGCGACATTCATGGCGCCCTTGCTGATAGCGTATGGTCCACCGAAAGCGATCTCGGTCGCATTAATCAGGTCAATATCGGCCATACCACTGGAGATAGTGATGACCTTTTTGCCCTTGCCTTTGAGAATGAGAGGTACAAAGGCATGGATTGTCTTCATGACGCCTAGAAGGTTGATTTCCAGCGACTCCAAGAGATCTTTTTCTAAAGTCTCGAAATCATCGTCACTGTTTATTGTCAGAATTCAGGATTCTTTTCTTCATTGACTGATGGCTCAATACATACAAGTCGCCCAATGTTTTGAATTCGCTGACATGCGAGACGACGGCGGCATTGTTGACTAGATAGTCCAGACCTCCCAGGGTGATATCGTTGACCACTTCTGCAGCTTTCTGAAAGAAATGAGTACAATATACATTGTTTATCGGATGAGTCTGCACACCTTCAGGGACGCCAAATTGGTATACTGGGCCTCAACCATGTGGACATTATGAAGACCCTCTTCCTTGGCCTTTGAATCAGCCGCAACTTTGTTCCGGACAAGGCCAATGACAGTATTGTTTGGATTCTGAGCAAGATGCCGAACAAATTCGAACTATTCATGTTAGTCTATAGACTTGAAAGCAGTCAATGGCGTTTTGACTTACTCCGAGACCACGACTCGCACCAGTGATGAGATAGGAAGACATGACTGAGTGTATACAAGAGAAATGTGTGATGATTTGGATGTGAATGAATATTTTGTCTATCGAGCTGGCAAAGTCTCTATATATACTGTTTACTTCTGGTATTGTCGACTATTCTCGAAACTCTATGTAGTTCAGATGCTGATTAAAAGGAGCTCTCCAACTTTCCAAGATTGGAAATCCATAGATCTGCAGGGCTTAGAGCCCGCTGATTGGGTGAAGCCTCAGGTAGGTCAAGTATTTGCGAGCCAATAGTAAGTATCTCTCTAGGGCTGAGTGGGGCATTATCATTGCTCAAGAAGTACACCTGGGCAAGTTTCATATTTTTTCTTCTAATGACGGACATATTACCTACAGATATAGTAGCTGATTACAGATCCTAAATGCTTTTTAGGTACTTGGATGAACCTGAAAGATTATCGATTTCCGTAGGGGGATGCAATGTATGAAATTACATTTGGAAACACTAAATCACATATGAGGCACCTAAAAAAAGGAATTGCAATATTTATCTAAGCTAGAGTCTTGAGTCTTAAACTGACCACTTGTTTAGTCTAATCAAATTACTGACCAGTACCACCGTATTTGTGAAAGCTTGCGTGTTCTGGCCTATTCGCATACTGGCTTGCAGCTTGAATGAGTGGGCCACAACTGGAGCTATAGTCACTTGTCACTTCCCGAATAAATCAGAAGGTTTGTAATAACAATCTACACCACCTGGACACTTCAACAAGCTTGGTCATGATATGGTACTTTGACATGTCACTAGCATTGCTGTATTCTCTATAAGTATGAGCATTTCTCTTCATTATTTTTGTTTACCCACGCTGTGGGCTACTTTTTCTTCTATTCCATTTGCCTTTGATTGTGAATATGGCGTCTTTCGTTCAAAACACCCTTTTTAATTGCAGCGGCTTGGTTGCTGTCATCACAGGTGGTGGCACAGGTATGTATCTCTCTTCTCCACTATTTGCCTAACACAATGTAAAGCTACAAGAGTGACTTGGCTAAGAATAGCGTGTTCGTGGTGTAGGTATTGGTCTCGTGATGGCGCGAGCCCTTGAAGCCAACGGGGCGAAGGTCTACATTCTTGGTCGACGCAAAGACAAGCTTGATGAGGCTGCGGCTACAGCTCTACATGGGAACATATTCCCCCTTCAATGCGACGTGACATCAAAGTCGAGCCTGCAAAGTGTGGCCACTCACATCGAAGCGGAAACGGGATATGTGAATCTCGTGATTGCCAATTCCGGGATCCAGGGGCCGAACTACAGCGAGTTACTTCCAGGCAAAGACGGAAAGGTCCCTGACATACAGGAGGTGCAGAGAGTCCTCTGGGGTCCGTCGATGGAGCAACTGGCGGAGGTCTACAATATCAACGTGACGGGTGTTTATTACACCGCAATTGCCTTCCTAGACCTTCTCGACAAAGGGAACCAGAGAGGAAACGTTCAACAGACAAGCCAGGTATTGGTGACCAGCTCTATCGGTGCCTTTTATCGGGCATGGCCACAAGCAGGGATGGCCTACACAACGAGCAAAGCGGCAGTGACTCACTTAACCAAAAGTTTGGCAAGCTATCTGATCCAATATCGGATTAGAGTCAATGCGATTGCTCCAGGAAGTAAGATAACAGCTCGTGTCTCACTCGGTTATGAAAAGAGCTAGGGCTAATCAGTTGTGTATTGACTAGCCTTTCGGTCGGAGATGATGGTCGCTATGCTTGGCGATAAGGATTTTACGGTCGAGGGATCAATGCCGGTCTCAATGCAGCCCCTCAAACGGGTAGGTAGAGATGAGGAAATTGCGGGAACTGTGCTGTATTTTGCATCAGAGACAGGGGGATACTGTTCAGGGTCAATTCATGTAGTTGATGGGGGAAGATTGGGTATTCAGCCTGGAGCAACGTACTAGAAAGCGACAGGGTATATATATGTTGAACTTGAAATATAGTTTTGTTTCATGCGAAAGCCAAGAAAAAAACAGCTTATAAATAATAAAGTACGGCAAAATGCCAAGTGCATTGCTAGTGTGCTTCAGTGTATAGCAACTATTTGCGAGCCGCTGTTAACTAGTGGATTAGAAAATGTAAAAATTGTAAAATACTTATACCTCAGGGTTCTATCTCTTTCTCTCCTCACTTATACCTCAGGGTCTACCTTTTTCTATCCTTGTCAATATTTCCCCTCTTTCTGTGCCGCCTCCCCCACCAATTCACCAACAAACATTCCACAATGCCGAGCTCACTCGAAATCGCAGCCAGCGCCGTCCAAGCCAGGACACGCATTTCTAATCACATCTATCAAACACCACTCATTCCAGCCCGGCAAATAGGCCGGGATCACGATGCGAAGGTGCTATTCAAAGCCGAGAACTTTCAACTCACCGGATCTTTCAAACTCAGGGGCGCTTTGTCCAAGTTGTCTGTTCAAACAGCACAGGGACAACTAATCACAGCATCGTCGGGTAATCATGGCATTGGTGCTGCTTTTGCCTCGCAAGCGCTCTCCAGGATCCTCACAGTCGTACTTCCAGAGACAGTGGTTCCAGCAAAGTTAGAAAAAATCAAATCTTACGGCGCTCATGTCATTCTGCATGGTGCGGAAACGGGCCAGGCCGAACAGCATGCGCAGCAACTTGCTGCTTCAGGCGCTTACACCTATATTTCACCCTACAACGATGCCGAAATTATTGCGGGGCAGGGGACGATTGGGCTTGAGATTCTCGAGCAGTGCAACCAAGTTGATAACATCTTCATTTCCATGGGCGGGGGCGGACTCATCAGCGGTGTTGGGTCCGTGCTCAAAGCTTTCAGCCCGCGGACGAAGATCTATGGTGTCGCTGCCATAAACTCAAAGGCACTGGCCAAATCCATTGCGGCTGGTCATGTTGTTGAGACAGAGCATTTACCTACTCTGGCTGAGGCTGTGGCTGGTGGTATTGATGAAGACACAATCACGCTTCCTCTAGCTAGGGCAGTGGTAGATCATGTGCTTGAGTGCAACGAAGCAGAAATTTTTCAGGCTATGAAGGCACTTGCTTTCGAGGAGAAAGTCATTGTTGAGGGTTCTGCTGCACTTGCTCTCGCTGGATTTACTCAAATCGCTCATGAACTGACCGGCCAAACCAGCGTTGTTCTTTTATGTGGTGCGAATGTTGATCGGGATATCACGAGGGAGAGTTAGATGGGCCCGTATACGTCACTCTCGACGTACCCGCGTAGCATGGGGACGGACATCTCATGCACGGGTGAGCAACTTCTCGCAGATGCCGGCGTTGGCGATCACGATATCGAGGCGGCTGATGCCGTGCCCTGTCTGGAGGGTCTCGATGGCGGCAGCTGGATCGGTGTGAGAGTTTGCGTCGACTTTCGCTACTATCAGTCAAGATCATTCGCCCTTAGAAAGAGGTTGTAGGGGTTGGGAGAAGCACTAGCGGGGTTGCGGACGGCCCCTATGGCGGGGCCCACGGTGGCGCTGACAAAGGCGATCATATTAAGGCGTGCGGAATGCAGTTATGTTCTGACAAATGAGACTTGGTTGATTAAAGAAGTGACAAAGCAAGAAAATACAGAAGTCAGGCGAAAAAAGACAGGGAGCAAGAGGCCGTCGACTTCGAGGCGGCTCCCAATCGGGTGAGATGTAAACCATCAGATAGATCTGTAACTAATTACTTCGCACATTAAAGCCCTTGATATGTGGCTTCACTTATAGCATTCAGATCTCCATATAATTTTATCAAGGTAAGTGTGTTATCAATATCTTTCGTCAATCTCTTCAACTCCTAGCCCACTCGGAATGACCATCCGCATTCTTTTGTGGAACAAAGAAGGCTGTGGATTATTTTTAACATGCATTTACAGATGCCCTAGAGCTGTAGTATATATCTTGGGTATGTCTACACCTCCCTGGCCATCTCTATCTCCCCTCAGTCATATTCTTCCCTCTGAGATACATGATACAATCATCATATACCATGACCGCAACCATCCTCATCACCGGGGCCACTGGTAAGCAAGGGGGCGCGACAGCCAGCCACCTCCTCGTGAGAGGAGTCCGCGTCCACGCCCTAGTTCGGACGAAGTCCAGCGCCACCGCGCTCGAGCTGCACCGCCTTAGCGCCATCCTAGTGGAGGGCAACTTCGACAAATCCGATCAACTCCAGCTCGCCTACCAAAACGCAACAGCAGTATTCCTAAACGTATCACCCTCTCTTCGAGATGATGGTGCCGAACTACAGCAGGCGACCAACGTCGTGCGCGCAGCTCTCGCATCTGGCACCGTCACGATGCTTATTTAAACCAGCGTCTGTGGCGTCGACTAGCGCGAGGACTTCCCCGAAGGGCATTATGGCACCATTTCCAGCGTTCTGAAGGGCTATTTCGAGAACAAGGCTGCTATCGAGGACCTTGTGCGTTCGGCTGGCTTCAAGCACTGGACAATCCTCCGTCCCCTGTCTTCATAACAAATTATCTCCCTCCCAGTGTGGGAGGCTATTTTCCCGAACTGGTGGAATCTGGTATCCTTCGCACCGCAATGGCACCTGAGAAAAGGTCGATGTTTATTGACCCAGATGATATTGGGCGGTTTGCCACTGGTGCTATCATTGAGCTGGAGAATTTCTCGCATCGTGGCTAGTATTGGGGGTGAGGCCCTCACGGTGGAGCAGGTGGCACAGACTATCTCCGAGGTCAGTTGACACGATATTGTAGTTGACCATATTCCCTGCGGGCTGGAGGAGCAGCTGGCGTCCCCGAATCTTCAGATTGACGCCCAGAGATGGATCTGGGAGCGTCGGGAGATTTTGAGCGGCGTGAGCTTGAGGCTGAGTTTGGGATCAAGTTGACTACGCTTAAGGAGTTCCTAACTGCGAAACAACAGCTGCTAGGGCAGGTATTTGTGTAAATGGACTGGATCAAAACTATATATATTGATGAGGAATATACACTTTTGGAGTCTCTGCGGAGTTCCACAATTTCCAGACCATTCCTTTTGCACATAATGATCAAGAAACTAGGGCCATTATCCCGGCTAGGAGCGTATTTATATCGGGATATCTCTTTTGACCATCTTGGCAGGTAGGCGCGACTGCATTGCTGATATCCAAGAACTCCTGGTGGTAATCTTAGACATCTTTGTCAAGACCAAGAGACCTCTTTTGTCAAGGAGAGAAAATGCTTGTCTTACGACCTTGTGATATAGCCATCAACAACAGGAAATTGCCAGAATAGTATAGCGTTCCATACGCCGTAGAGACCACTTGGGACCAGCCCTATTGCAGCGGGTCATTTCCTCTCGAGTCCATGAGCTTCGAAAAACTAACAAGGGTTAGCGACTAGTATAAAGTTGATGGATCATAATTCGGCTTACATTAGGCTTTATTGGCAGAGGAATCCATTTGGAATTGCGTAGAATCATAAAGCAGAGCGCTCTAAACCTCTACCACTGTCCCATGTGCGATATTTATGGAATTTCGATGGTTCTATCCCACGGCGATTCCACGTTTGGGAGATGCCTTGACATGAAAGAGTATCATGTAGTCTACTCCGTACCAATACACATCAGCTCATAGCTGTGCTTCTGGTTCAGAGAGACCAATTTCCATGACCAGGGACGGCCACTTTTCTGTTGTATCGTGACTGTTAGATATATTAGATGACCTTGTTACTCCAGTTTTGCCTCTCACTTTTTGCTGCGGGAGCTCAGGTTAAATTGGGCCAATGCCATAGAGGTCCTTCAAACTCGGGATTATGCAATTCACTCGAGGTTGTGTTGTATAGGCCTTGAAGCGAGAGAGAGAGAGAGAGAGAGAGAGGACCAGCTGCCTCTATTTGGCGAATTTGCTTGCCTATCACACTCTGGGCAGTCTATCAACAAAATTCATTGTCAGTATCACACGTCAAGCGAAGACATAAGGATTCTAGGATGTGGTTTACATTTTCTGTGGAAGTTGAAATAGTTTCGAAGCTTGGTTTCCCTTGTGGTTAGGTTGAATTCAGCAAAAAGTAGTTCCAACGGTGACGATCTGTTTTGTGTAGAGTGGTTCACGTTGTATTTTGTAAAAGTTCGGAGTTCTAGCAAGTGCAGAACTGGAAGTCTGAATGGCAAGTGCGACCAGCAGACTATCATATATAGCGACCACTGGGGACTTTATTTTGCTAGCTTTTATTGATAAAAGAAAATCAGTCATCTATATCTCCGAGTGATTTTATTCCTTATGTAGGAGTTGTGCTTTTCAATATATAATGGACGCACACCCTGCTCCTCCAAGGGGTGGGGAAGCAGGAATAAATGTGGATGATGATCTACCTACTGCTATGGAGCTCTTTATATTCTCTGTGGGGACAAAGGGAGATCTGATACTACAAACAAATAGTGCCTTGGCGCCTGAGTCTATCACTATATTCTGCAGTTTGCGGCTGATTATTCTAAACAGGCTTCTATCACCTCAATCTGCGAGGCCCACGACGCAACTTCCGACTCCGAAATATCAATGGACTTCACCATATTGACGTAATTTGCAGCCATGTGGAAGGAAGAAACTATGAATAAAGTCTGAATCAAGACAGAGATATCATGTAGGCTGGATTTTCCAACTTCTGCGGTGTATCCGGGAACTACAGTCCGCAATGGCTTCAGCTTTTCCTGTGGAGATGCCGAGCCGTTTGAGTCATTGTCGAGAAACACGACATAGACTTTTCTACCCACATGCATACCGATCTACCTAGGCAAGGACTCGTTCTAACTTCTAGCCTGATACCGTAATCCTTGAGTTGTGGTGGTCGAACTTCAGTGGGTGGATCACGATATCATCCTGGTACGGAGACGGAGTACATTCGGCGCGATTCAACAAACCCCATCCGGATAAAGTCCATCTGCCCCGGGCCGAGGTCAGGCCTCGGCAGACCCTCGGCGCCCTACTGGTATGTATGCACAAAGTAATCACCCCTCGCGGGGCGGCACGTGAGACCCCGCTATGGAGACCTGGGGTGGCTTCCCGAGGTTGAATGATTGACATTTGCGTATCAATCATTTCCAATCTGGCCGTTAGGATCGAGATCTCATGGCCACAGATTTCTGGGCCGGCTATATCAGCGGAGCCGTTGGGATCATCATTGGCAATCCTCTCGATGTTATCAAAGTCCGGCTGCAAGCGGGAGGCTCATATGCAGATGTATCACCGGCACACCTAAGCCGCTTCGAAAAAGCAAAGTCTCTTGTTCGAGGTCCGTGTCGCACCGATTTAGTGATACAAGTAACAATTGATTAACCGTTATTATAGGCGCGGCCGCTCCGATCCTAGGCTACGGAGCTCTCAATGCTATTCTATTTGTTGCTTACAACCGATCCTTGATAGCATTGGACGGGTCCGTAACAGATCCCACCAATCCCGTGGGGGTCTCGCCTTACAAGATCTGGCTGGCCGGTGCCGTGGGCGGACTAGCTAGCTGGACCGTCTCATCGCCAACGGAGTTCATCAAGTGCCGGGCACAGCTTGATCGCCGGCCAGAAGTCTCCTCGTGGGCGGTCGCCAAGGATGTCTTCCGAACGCGCGGCTGGAGGGGTCTGTACTTTGGGGGCGGGATTACTAGCGCCAGAGATTCAATTGGCTATGGATTCTAGTATGGAACTAACACGCCACCCCCGGATACCCCAGTGTATCAATTGAGGGATTTAATGCTGATGTAACGTAGTTTCTGGACCTACGAACTTTGCAAACGATTTATGACCTCTGATGATGATGGTTCGCATCAGGCTGCTATGAAGATTCTACTTTGCGGTGGCATTGCTGGCGTTGCTACTTGGGGCTCGGTGTTTCCTTTGGATATGATTAAGACACGACTACAGGCACAGACGATTACAGATCATTCCCTCAGGACAGCTGAGAGCCAGTCTCTACTACGACAACAGGGCCAAATACTGAATTCTTTCCAGATTGCGAAAGAGACCTATCGTGTCGAGGGTATCAAGGCATTCTATCGTGGTTTTGGTGTTTGCAGTGTCAGGGCGTTCATTGTGAATGCTGTTCAGGTATGATTTCTCCTTGTTATTCCAATTGATCAAATAACTGACGTCTGATATAGTGGGCAGCATATGAATGGTTGATGAAGAGCTTTAATCATTCCTGGGACCCACAAGTGAAGACCCAAGAGTCCACAGCGCTGTAAATATATGTTCCTAGAGCGACGATCAAGCTTAGAATATAGAACCGAAATATCTCAAAACAAGCCAAGCTACACAGTTACCGAAAGCCGATTTAGGTTAGATTTCGTATTGAGGGATTTCTATTGGAATTACTAGTATTGCTAGTATAGGGTGGGCTCCGTAAATTTCGCCCAGGTGCCGTTTCCGCCGATGCTCGGCGATTTCGAGCCCGCAAAACGGAAGAGCGGTAACACGGCGAGTATCGGCAATATAAAAAAAAAATTGCTTCACGTGATACTCCACCGCTATGCATGAACGGAATGAGGAAAAACAACGTCAGAACGAGTCTAGATGTATTGTCCTAGAAACTTTTGGGTGTCGATATGCGCATGTCGATTTGCAGGAAAAGAGGATCGTGGTCGCGTGGCAAAGGTTTGATTTTTATCCCAGAAGGCCGAAGATCAAGCTTCGATTTATTCCTTCATCTCGTCGGCATTCTCTTCACGCTTGCCGTTGTCGATGAGACCTAGTCCGATCGCACGCTCGGCAAGCAGTTGGCTGTGAGGCTCATCGCGTAGGATACGAAGTCTGAAACGCGCGTAGTTGGTCAGCAATGCGACAAGAGCACATGACATCGAAAAAACACTCGCCTCCGCTTGTGGTTTTTGCCCTTGGCATGCGCCTTGAGGTTGTAGTCGCTCTCAAACCATTTGGAGCACTCAGTGCAGAAGAACTTGCCTAGACCAGGCAAATCCTCCGGGTCTTTCGTGTCCTTGAACTTCTGCAGGTGACCTTGAGTTTTGATATCTGCGACGACTAGATCATAGTCTCTGTGAGTAGGTTAGCAAATCAGCGTCAGCGCCAGCGACAACGACAGGTACAGGTACAGGTACAATGCCTCAGGTAGACGTACCTAGTGCGACGCTTGTTCTTGACTTTTCTGAGGGCACCCATGCTGATAGCTGATAGCCGAAATGCCTCGGAGCTCGATCCGATTAAAATAGATGCAAAATGAAAATTGGTTTACCACCGATTTCCGGAGTGAAGAGGAAAGTGGGTCAAGGAGGCTAAGGACAGCGAGTAATTGAGATAAAATTTCCGCTTGTGGGCCGCGGCCACCGATTGAAATGGCTGACGGTTAATTGGCTGGTGATCAGAGACGGCAACCCTTGGCGGTGCGGGATTGCCATTCGGCTCACCTCGGCTTAGTTGATTTCGTCACCGTACGTGTATTTAATGACGTTTGCGGTATGTTGTTCCGATATAATTCCAAGCTTCAAGAGAGATGTATAAAATAGGTATTAGTGTATAATTGTATAACTGTTATAACTGTACGGAGTATATAGGATATATAGGATATATAATGTAATAGTGTTCAGAAAGCACTATACTAATAGAGCATATATTGTAACATCCCGAGGTTCACTAGTAAACCCATGTTCATCATTGGCTAGATTGTTTATGAAACCCATAAACCCACATACGTCAAAGCCCTTCACAATAGCACGGGGTACACGCCGAGAGTACTTTGTACATGCGAACGCATTTCCAAAGTTAGCCCTTTTAGCCCTTTGGTCCGAAATGGGAGGAGTGGGAGGAGCTGGACGAAGGGGGGCCCTTGTAATTGGAAACTCCATGATTGGTGGCCGAGTTATACCCGTCACATGCCTTGTATCGCTGTTACCTTCCCAGTACATCATGGCGAACAAGTGGCCACAAATGGCCACAGATATTAGAATATTGAAAACTTCATATGGGAAAGGAATATGAATTAGAAAGAAAAAAAAAATAAGAATATAGTGTATAATAGCTGCTATATCTCATCATAATTCAGAGTCAATATTAAGAATTCTTGGCCATGAACAGCCTCTATCAAATTGCCCAGCCCTTGCCGTCGCATGCGGCAGGCTAAGCCCAATACCAGCCGTATTGTATCGCCGTGGTAACAGCGGTTACGGCTCTACTCCCGGGCCCCGTAGAATCTTTCTCCCACTCAAAACCAAGCTTTCATCCTCTTCTTCCTTTTTGATCTCTTCTTCTCTCATTCTACTCTCCACTCTCATACTTTGGTGAAGGTGGTTATTAGCTCTTGGATGTGCAATCCCATCTCATAGAGCTGCCCATCATGATTTCCACTCGCCTCGCGCGCGCTGGTGCGCTGGTATGTCTTTCTCCCTCGGCTCATTGTCGCAGCATGGCGCTCGATCTGAGTGCTTGTGTGATTCTTTGATGAATGGAAA
This sequence comes from Penicillium vulpinum, assembly GCF_028829585.1. Taxonomy (NCBI): domain Eukaryota; kingdom Fungi; phylum Ascomycota; class Eurotiomycetes; order Eurotiales; family Aspergillaceae; genus Penicillium; species Penicillium vulpinum. The sequence continues at coordinate 5,032,977 of NW_026643241.1, forward strand.
ACTGACTTGTTTCGACTCTTAGGCCCCCAAGTTCCGTCTTGTAAGCAGTGACCTCATTGCCAAGCTTGATTTTACACACGTGGCGTAGCACATACGCCGGCGTGCATGATAGCTCAGAAATATTTCAGACCTGCAGTTACTGACTTTATGATGTTTAGGTCACCGGAACCCGGGCCTTCGCTACCGTCAACCCCCTCGACAAGAAGGTCGAGATGACTAACCAGGAAACTGTGAGTGGCTGCCAGCCTAGCGCCCGAGAACCGAGCGTGGAGTACAATTTCAAGCAATAGCGACTAACGTATTACATCACAGGGTCACTACATTAACTACAAGAAGATGTCCGAGAACCTCGACATCGTCCGTGGCCGTCTGCAGCGCCCTCTCACTTTCTCCGAGAAGGTCCTGTACTCTCACCTTGACGACCCCCACGGTCAGGACATCCAGCGTGGTGTCTCTTACCTCAAGCTCCGCCCCGATCGTGTTGCTTGCCAGGATGCCACTGCCCAGATGGCTATTCTGCAGTTCATGTCCGCTGGCATGGACCGCGTCCAGACCCCCACCACTGTCCACTGTGACCACTTGATTGAGGCCCAGATTGGAGGTGAGAAGGATCTTGCCCGTGCCAACGACATCAACAAGGAGGTCTACGATTTCCTTGCCTCCGCTACCGCCAAGTACAACATCGGTTTCTGGAAGCCAGGTTCCGGTATCATTCACCAGATCGTTCTTGAGAACTACGCTTTCCCCGGTGGTCTTATCATCGGTACTGACTCCCACACCCCCAACGCTGGTGGTCTTGCTACCGCTGCTATTGGTGTCGGTGGCGCTGATGCCGTCGATGTTATGGCTGGTCTCCCTTGGGAGCTGAAGGCCCCCAACGTCATCGGTGTCCGTCTCACTGGTAAGATGTCTGGCTGGACCACTCCCAAGGATATCATCCTTAAGGTCGCCGGCCTCCTTACTGTGAAGGGTGGTACCGGTGCTATCATCGAGTACCACGGTCCCGGTGTTGAGTCCCTGTCCTGCACTGGTATGGCTACCATCTGTAACATGGGTGCCGAGATTGGTGCCACCACCTCCATCTTCCCCTTCAACGACCGCATGTACGACTACCTGAAGGCCACCAAGCGTCAGCACATTGGTGACTTCTCCCGCGAATACGCCGCTTCTCTCCGTGAGGATGAGGGTGCTCAGTACGATCAGCTCGTTGAGATCAACCTTGATGAGCTCGAGCCCTACGTTAACGGTCCCTTCACTCCCGATCTTGCCACTCCCATCTCCCAGTTCAAGGAGGCTGTCAAGACCAACAACTGGCCTGAGGAGCTCAAGGTCGGCCTGATCGGCTCTTGCACCAACTCCTCCTACGAGGATATGTCCCGCGCTGCTTCCATCGCCCGTGACGCTCTTGACCACGGTCTTAAGTCCAAGTCTCTGTTCACCATCACCCCTGGTTCCGAGCAGATTCGCGCTACCATCGAGCGTGACGGTCAGCTCCAGACCCTCGAGGAGTACGGCGGTGTCATCCTTGCCAACGCCTGCGGACCTTGCATTGGTCAGTGGGACCGCAAGGACGTGAAGAAGGGTGAGGCCAACTCCATCATCTCTTCCTACAACCGTAACTTCACTGGCCGTAACGACGCCAACCCCGCCACCCACGCGTTCGTTGCCTCTCCCGATCTGGTCGTCGCCATGACCGTTGCCGGTACTCTCAACTTCAACCCCCTCACCGACTCCCTCAAGGACAAGGATGGCAAGGAGTTCAAGCTCAAGGCTCCCTCCGGTGATGGTCTCCCCACCCGTGGCTACGATGCCGGCCGTGATACCTACCAGGCTCCTCCCGCCGATCGTTCCACTGTCAACGTTGCTGTCTCCCCCACCTCCGATCGTCTCCAGATTCTCGCTGGCTTCTCTGCCTGGGATGGCAAGGATGCTACCGACATTCCAATTCTGATCAAGTGCAAGGGCAAGACCACCACTGACCACATCTCCATGGCTGGCCCCTGGTTGAAGTACCGTGGCCACCTGGACAACATCTCCAACAACATGTTGATCGGTGCCACCAACGAGGAGAACGGTGAGGCCAACAAGGTCAAGAACTACTTCACCAAGGAGTACGATGCCGTCCCCGCTACTGCCCGTGACTACAAGGCTCGTGGCGTCAAGTGGGTTGTCATTGGTGACTGGAACTACGGTGAGGGTTCTTCCCGTGAGCACGCCGCTCTCGAGCCCCGTCACCTCGGTGGTCTCGCCATCATCACCCGTTCCTTCGCTCGTATCCACGAGACCAACTTGAAGAAGCAGGGTATGCTTCCTCTCACTTTCTCCGATCCTGCCGATTACGACAAGATCAACCCCGAGGACAAGGTCGACCTCCTCTGCACTCAGCTCGAGGTTGGCAAGCCCATCACTCTCCGTGTCCACCCCAAGGATGGTGGCGCCGCCTTCGACATCTCCCTCAGCCACACCTTCAACGAGTCCCAGCTGGAGTGGTTCCACGATGGTTCTGCCCTCAACACCATGGCCCGCAAGGCTTAAACTGCCTTTCTTCTGTCATGACTCTCCAACAATAAAACCGAAGTGTCTCGGTTATGACCGAGACACCTGTGTAAACTACGTTCTCTGGTGTGTTGAACAATTCAGATACATGCTTTTGAAAACCACGGTGTGACACGGCAGCCATTGGATTGGTTGTCTATTGCCCGCGCCCCTTTCATGAGCAGGATACGAGGAGTTACGCTCTGGGAAAAATTATGAACTTGTGTTTTTGTAGGCCTGATTTCTCGGCCTTGCGTTGATTCCCGATATCTGGGTGGGCTCAATGGATATACTCTTTTTGATTTTTACATGACTGTTTTTGTATGTTAGGAATGGCATGCATAGACAATTTCTTTTTTTTTTTCTTCAAATTTTTCCTTTCGTAGATTGTAGGCTCGTATCCTGGGTATTTCAACCATATCCGGCATAATACAGGTCCCCCATCGACGGTAGTTGACACCTCGGACACATCAAAGGCTGAGATAAGCTTACCGAGGCATAATTTCTGCCCCGCGTCCGTTGGACGTCAGTATAAGATTGAGCTGGACGCCATCAAGTTATGTTATTCCGTCATTAGATTCGGCAAGTTTACCGCTTCGATATCTTCTCAAGTTCGCCTATATCTCAGCATAAGCTGTCTATTCGCATCCAACAAGCCTAGAGCATCTTGAATGATACGTCAGCCGTCAGTTGACCACTGATTTGTACAGATATAAGAAGCAAGTTGCTGAAGATCTCCAACCTTCCATCTACTGTTCCCCATCTCAAAAAATGGCAACCCAGCTCGTCCAACTCCCAGAAGTGGAGCGCCTCAGCGCCTCAGTCGTGAGGATTCTAGGCGGAAATCCGGGGAAGGTAAGTACATAGATACCATGATGTCACTATATCATAACAAGCTGATCAAAAGCACACAACGTAACACAGTTCACACTCCAAGGTAAGCATCACCTTGTATCTCAGCCCAGAATCCACACCCTAACCACCATACGCAGGCACAAACACATACTTAATTGGCCGTGGCCACAAGCGAATCTTAATAGATACAGGCGAAGGCAAGCCCGCATGGGCAGCAAACCTCCAGACCGTGCTCTCCGAAGAAAAAGCAACAGTCCATCAGGCTCTACTGACACACTGGCACCCCGATCATGTCAATGGACTGCCAGATCTACTTAAGCTCTGTCCCCAGGCTCAGATCTTCAAACACCAGCCCGAGTCCACTCAGACAGATATCCAGGAGGGCCAGGTGTTCTCTGTTGAGGGTGCTACCTTGACTGCAACCCATACGCCTGGCCATACTGTTGATCATATGGTGTTTATGCTTGAGGAGGAGAATGCTATGTTCACGGGTGATAGTAAGTGTTCCTAGATCGAGATATATCCATCCAACCTCCCCTTCCACCAATAAAACATGATATATGTATGTACAGTTATCCCTAAAAACATATCTAACCCAACCCCACAGACGTCCTAGGCCACGGCACAGCCGTCTTCGAAGACCTCAAAATCTACCTCAATAGTCTGCACCGGATGCGCGACCGTGTCTCTTCAGGCCGGGGCTATCCCGGACACGGAGCGGTGATTGACAATGCCGGTGCACGGATCACAGAGTACATCAAGCACCGACAGCAGCGGGAAGACGAGGTCCTGCGCGTGCTGCGATTTGGTGGGCTTGCTGTCGCGGATGGTGAGCCCTCGCCGGAGCGCAAGCAGGTATGGTGGACGCCTATTGAGTTAGTGAAGTGCATATACCGTGATGTTCCCGAGTCTTTGCATTTGCCTGCTTCGCGCGGTGTTTTGCTGGTATTGTTGAAGCTTCAAGATGAGGGGCGGACGGTCCTTGATTCGGACTCGGGGAAATGGAGTCTTGTGAGTAAGAAGTCGGCTTTGTGAGTTTCGCTGAGCTGATCCTTTTAAGATGTGTATTTAAGATTATGGAATCTACATGTAAATGGTAGAACTGTTCAATGCATGGTTGGGATATCCCTTGTTGTAGTAGAGTTTACGCGTTGGGGTTTTATACCGCATTCGTATATTGTCGTGGCGTCTTAAAAAAAAAAAGTAAAGACATCTGTAATACGTTCAAAAATATATTTGAGAAGACACAATGAACACCTTAGATCTAAAAAAAGAGCCCGACGTCAGTGCTCACTCATCTTAGATGTACATAGTACGGAGTACTTCAATAGCCATCATATGACTGACGGGACTCACAGGCCATGTTGTACAACCTAAGAATCAGAATCGAGATAAAAAAGATGAACTCTTGAAATATCTCTTTGAAATTCCAAAATCCCAGAATAATAGAAAGAGAGTCTTGGAAAGATTCCTTGCTTACATTTTTTCTCTGATGTGAGCGATATTGAGGCCCGCACGTTTTTTCCAGTGACGTTCGCATTTGCGCGCATTTCAGTCCCCCGCTTTGCTCACCTTTCACCTCTTTTTTTTTCCCTCATCTCTCTGAAATCTCGACTTTTTGTTTAGTATTACAAGCTATCTATGGAGAAAGATTGCTAGTCTGTTGCTCATCCGGAGTGAATATCCACTTGTTCCAAAAGGTTGGTTCACATTCGTCATGATCTTGATCTCCAAGAGTTTCCCCGCCTACGAAATCGTGTTTCTAATCGCATCGTCTTTCGGCACCACAGGAGGCTTGTCTAGCCTACACTGAAGACCCATATTCTAATACATATAATCCCATCCGATTTTGCTCGATCGTCACATCATGCCTGCTGTCGAGGCCAAGAACGAAGCTCGACTGCTTCTGGTCTCCAACCGGTTGCCGATCACAATCAAGCGGTCTGATGATGGAAAATATGATTTCTCCATGTCTTCTGGAGGTCTGGTTAGTGGTCTGAGTGGTCTCTCCAAGTCAACCACTTTCCAGTGGTACGGCTGGCCCGGCCTGGAGGTGCCCGAAGCCGAGATCCCCGAAGTGAAGCAGCGTCTCAAGGAGGAATACGGCGCTGTACCGGTCTTCATTGATGATGAGCTGGCAGATCGGCACTACAATGGGTTCTCCAGTTAGTTGCTCCTTGCTTCTCCCCGCGAGATCCCTAGAATGTACACTAACGCTTTCTTTCCATAGACTCTATCCTCTGGCCTCTGTTCCATTACCACCCTGGTGAGATCACCTTCGACGAGTCCGCCTGGGAAGCGTACAAGGAAGCAAACCGTCTTTTCGCAAAGGCTATCTCGAAGGAAGTGCAGGATGGTGACCTGATTTGGGTTCACGACTATCACCTGATGCTGCTTCCCGAGATGCTGCGCGAGGAGATCGGCGATACCAAGAAGAACGTGAAGATCGGTTTCTTCTTACATACACCGTTCCCCAGCAGTGAGATCTATCGGATTCTCCCTGTGCGGAATGAACTGCTCTTGGGTGTCCTGCATTGCGACCTCATTGGCTTCCACACTTATGATTACACGCGCCATTTCCTGAGCAGTTGCTCGCGCTTACTGTTAGTATACCCCTATAGGGTCTGGAGTTTATATATCTAACAAGACTAGTGGCCTTGCAACTACGCCCAATGGCATTGAGTTCCAGGGCAAGATTATCACATGTGGAGCTTTCCCCATTGGCATTGACCCTGAGAAGTTCAAGGAAGGGTTGAAGAAGGAGAAGGTGCAGAAGCGCATTGCCATGCTAGAGCAGAAGTTCCAGGGCGTGAAGCTGATGGTCGGCGTCGATCGTCTTGATTACATCAAGGGCGTGCCCCAGAAGTTGCACGCGCTTGAAGTCTTCCTCAGCGACCACCCTGAATGGGTTGGGAAGGTCGTGCTTGTACAAGTTGCTGTTCCCAGTCGACAGGATGTCGAGGAGTACCAGAACTTGAGGGCTGTGGTGAACGAACTGGTGGGTCGGATCAATGGAAAGTTCGGTACGTTTCTCGTCTGGTGTTCTTTTGAACGAGGCTAATCGTCCTTCAAGGCACGGTCGAGTTCCAGCCTATTCACTTCTTGCACAAGTCCGTCAACTTTGACGAACTCATCGCTCTCTATGCCGTATCAGATGCCTGCATTGTCTCATCTACCCGTGACGGCATGAATCTGGTGGCCTACGAGTACATCGCCACCCAGCAGAAGCGTCACGGAGTGTTGGTGCTTTCTGAATTCGCTGGAGCAGCCCAGAGTCTGAACGGTAGTATTATCGTGAACCCCTGGAACACCGAAGAACTAGCAGGTGCCTATCAAGAAGCCGTGACTATGAGCGATGAACAGAGAGCTCTCAATTTTGCCAAGTTGGACAGATACGTTTCTAAGTACACCAGGTACGTTTCCTTCTCATCCCTGTTGATGTCAGCCCTTCCATCGAGGGGCGATGTTTTCTTCCTTGTTTCTTGTATTTCATTCCCGACTGATCATTTTCTAGCGCATTCTGGGGCCAATCCTTCGTCACCGAACTCACCCGGATATCGGCACACTCTGCCGATAAATTCCAATCTAAGATATTGGCTGAAACAGAGTCAACCGAAGTCGAGGTGCCACCCACGACGCAAGAGGCGGAATAATATTTGATGATCCTCTTCCGAGACATGTTTCTTGGTGCGCGCTTTGCAATCGGAACGAGTCTTTCAAATGAAACTTAGATGGCCTTCACGAACATGGATGAGGCGAATGTATTTTCTTAGAGTTTTCTCATTGGTTTCTTCTTTTCTTTTCTATAAATTTGATTTCTGAACAAAGGTTGGGGTTTCCTTCTAGATCAGACTTCTGCTACAGAATCCAGTCCTGGATTAATGGTTCCTCCGAATCAGCGGGAAATATGGGCAGAATATGGTCATCCCGCTAGGGTTGTTATGAAGGGGAAACTGTGAGCATACATAAACCATACGAGCTAGATTGCGTCGTGTGTCCCTGTGAATATCTCTTTGGGCTTTTATGTTTGGTGTTATATACTCTCTCTTTATATTTTTCATAGAGTCTTGTCACTGGTACTTAGTGAGCTAGACGGGGTTAACCAATAGTTATATGTCGAAATACTACTCCGTATATTTGTACCATACAAAAACGGGTATATATTCCACAGTGGACGGATTTTATCATTTTTACTCCGTAGTTAATTCAGAGTTATGCATAACTACAGAGTAGTCAATTATTTATTGATAAAAAATCTAACTTGAGACGAGAGGCTTGTTTGATTGCGTAACCATGGACTAAGATAAGGTGCAGCATTGAGGACCAACGGTGATTTTGACGAAGATGATGTGGAATGAAGTTATGTTTGAATGTAACAGCCCTGGAGAATTTGTCAATTTGTGGTTAGGAGCTCAATACACCTGCCTTTTATATAATGCAAACATTCTAAACCATTAATCAATGTACTGACAAATTTTCAACCTAGAGATTCCCTCAGATAGAGTCCACCTGTTGTGAACATTCTCTTCACTAAGATGATCCCCAACCAACCTGAGAGTTCCCGCAAAGGGGCTGTTCCCAGCGTTTGACGCAATCTCTGTCAAAAGCTTCCCATAGGCCGAAATATCATTCAATCGACGTGTTTGGAATGGAAGATCAAAGGGTGATATTTCATCCCGTATCTCTGGAGCACACCACTCGTACGTTACTCCACCGATGCCGCTTATATCAATAAGGACCGCATTGCTATCATCGTCGAGAACAATATTTGAAGGCTTTATATCCATATGGTTTTTTTTTGCGCGGTGAAAAATGTCCAAAGCATTCCCAATTTGGACAGCCCATCGCTCCCAGTCGAATTCCCTAATACGCTTTTCATTTATAACACGTTGTAAGGAGCCACCGCTATAGTACTCCAACAGAATACCATAAACAACCATTTGTTGAACACAATTTTGGGAGTTCGCGTATGGGTTGGCGAACACCGCAATACCAGCTGGCTGAACGATCCCTGCTACACCTTGAAATTGCTCGAGATTTTCAAGTTCTTTTTGTATAACATCCGAATCGCGTGGTTGGTAAAGGGGCCGATTAACTAACTTGAGAATATATAGTTTTCTGTCGCGCTTGTATAGAACCCGGAACACTCCGTCGGTGATTTCATCCTCTTCCTTCAATTCGGCGACATTGATAGCCCGAAAAACGGAAATTGGAGGGATAGCGGATAAACCACTCTTGATGGGTCCTCCCGAATATAGAATCGCAGAATTTTGATAAGTTTTGTAAACCGATTGGTACCCTCTGGTTCGCGATATAGCTTCACAGGCTCAGTTGTTTCCGGGTCTCCGTTCAAGATCACTTCAGTCAAAGTGTTATTCAGAAGAGCCAACGATCGAAAATCAATTAACCTTACAAAGCCTTGGAATTCAATTCGTCGTTCGCGTTTTGATTTGATTTGTTCTGGCTCAGCATCATAGGTAGAACACGAAATTGCGCCCTTAAAAGTTACTCTGATCCACCATTTTTTGTCTTGAGAATAGTAGACCAGAGACTGCGAGCGACTGTTAGGCTCAGGCTTCCCTTCAGCTCGAAAGTCTCTGTCTTCACAGTACGACAGTAATTCAAGGTCAGGAGTCGTAAAATGAGGAGGAGCTGCTGCGGCTGGCATTTTGACTTCTAAAGTATGATCGGTGGACAAGTTAGTCTTTCTTTTTCAGGTTGAGGATATGCTGGAAAGGCGTTTAAGGAGAAATGTTCAGTCGAGGGGTAGGTCTTTTATTTCCTCCTTGGTACGGTGGCATTTCATGAGTATTTGCACCCTGGTACCTCCATTATCGACCGCCTTTACGCCGCCTATTTCTACTACTAGCCGTCTTACTAGCCCACCCCAATGAAAACGGCATGGGTGCGGTAGCACGGCTACTCTTTTAATATTTTTACTTATCGCGAGGATACGTTCTGAGAATAAAATTGAAAGCGTGAAGACTGCTGTGAAGACTGTTTAGGAGGTATTTCAGACGATAACGGTATAGAGCTGGGGTGTGAAACCTCTGGAGGGAACGTTATAAAGTAGGCTTGTCGAGGACCGTGAGTTTCGATAAGAACTCCGCGATCGAGAATCTCTTGTGTTTGATCCAATAAGACATCCAAACCACCTCCTAAGGGGATTTAGAACTGACTAGGACATTTCCCGACGATATTATTGCTCGGGGCTAAGACGTTTCCCTCTGCCCTCTTCGACGCTTTCAGTAGGCGCCCCCTTACCTTAGAACTAAGTCCACCTAACAACGGTAAGTAATTGATTATCGACGTCCGTGTTACTCGATCTTTGTCGGGGCTATCCCTGTCGTTGTCGCGGTCGCTCGAACGACTATACCGTCGCATTCTGGTTAGAGAGTTCTTCTTGGCCCTTACAACCACTTTATTAGTCTTCCGCATAACCCATTTTGGGTCGAAGGTCTTGACCTCCAAGCTGCGATAGCGCCAGCGAGGAGGCTTTCAGGATTGAAAACTCCTCGAAAATTTTGAAATTTAACTCAGGAAAGCCCTCGGAGATCAGAACCACGATGTACTACTATTCTGGTAGGATGATGTTTTAAACTACCTAGTGTCAAAGCTAACTAGGGGAGCAACAGGGGACGTCAGGTGATTAGCCAGCACCTGTTATACGTATAAACCGTTTCTATTCTGATCATTTTGTTGATGTGTTCTTCATTAAGATGACTTTGTTTCGACAATCACCTCGGAAAATCTCCCATCCTAAGCATTTGTTGCGTCCAATGTCTTCCTCCTCTCATGCCATCGCGCTCTCATCGCCCATAGAGGAGGAACAAATTCCTAGTTACGATCCTAAGACATACTATGCTGCTCGCATTGGGGAGAATGTCGGGCGGTATCGAATTGTTTCAAAGCTCGGCTGGGGTGCTAGTTGCACGGTTTAGCGGGCAAAAGATGTTTCCCGGTTAGTTGATTGATCAGTTTCGGTGTCATGTCTTTCCTACCATTACAAAGCTGGCCATGGCAGTCGACACAATACGTAACCTTGAAAATCACAAATCTCGGAGACGGGGAAAAGAAAGCCGCGGAAGAAGAGATAGTAATCTCACAGCATATTGCTGCCTTGAATTCTGATCACGAAGGTCTAAGATGTGTTCGATTGGTCAAAGAGTCATTCCAGGTGCAAGGACTCCTTGGACAACATACTTGTTTAGTCTTCGAACCATTGCGAGAGCCGTTTTGGCTTCTTGGAAGACACCTTGGACGTACTGGTGTACCTCCAAACGTTCTTAAGCCTTTTCTGAGAATCATACTCCAAGGTCTAGACTTTCTCCACTCCGAATGTCATATTATACACACTGGTGATTCTTCCCTGAAAAGCGCTATTCTATTGACTCTCTAACCAGCCGCAGATCTGAAAGCTGATAACCTCTTTATCGGCTTTGAAGGTCCTGATATGCTTGAGCGATATGTCCGCCAGCAAGAGCTCGATCCCGCACCGCATGTATTCCGGGATGGCCGTCCTATCTATCATTCCAGGCCAGATTTCGGACCACTAACGAAGGGGGTGGGTTTACTAAAAATCTGTGATTTCAGTGCTTCCGTCTCTGGCGATGTGCCAACACCTCATAATCATGAAATCCAACCTATACCATTCTGCTCACCTGAGGTGCTCTTAAAGGCTGGTTGGAGTTATAGTGCTGATATATGGAACTTGGGAACGGTGGTAAGTAACCAAAGTCTATCACATACTATATCTCACAACATTCACAGTTATGGGAGCTTCTTGCTGAAACAACTTTCTTTGATGGAGCTTGCCATGGAAGCGCACAGCTTTCCAGGGAGGCGCATATTGCGCAAATGATAAGACTTCTGGGTCCGCCTCCCTCGCAATTCTTGAAGAAATGTGACCCACACATACGTGATGGGCTGTTCTCGGACCAGGGTATGTTTTAGATATCGTCCGAAATTATGTATGGTGGACGCTGATTCACTTGCGTATCTAGGGGGATTTGAATGACCTCATTTGATTCCACCTGAAAGCTTCAATTTTTCCGATTTGGTGCCTGTCGTCCTCCAAGGGGAGGATAGACATCTTTTTATTGAGTTCGTTCGAAAGATGCTTCAGTGGGAACCTGAACGCCGTCTGACTGCAAAAGAACTTTATAATGACCCTTAGCTTCATAGTACCTCGTGAAAGGGGAGTTGCGGCTATTTTGTATACGATTTCGGAAGGAAGTAATTAGCAGGAAGATAAGAAATCTCATTTATGGCTATTGAAGAAAGAAAGAGAAGAGATATCAGCCATGAGTAGACGTTCTCGGGATGTCCTAAAATCTCAATCCATTTTGTCAAATGGATGAAGTAGACGAATAGATGACTAATTTTGAAACAAACAAATTACCATGGTACCCAGATAATTAATAATAATTTAATTGGAATCCTTGTGATGATCTCAAAATATATCTATGATAGTCGAGGTAGCGGTTGAACAGAGTTGGGAAATCTACCTAGGTGAAATCGACACTCCAAACACTTATACAAGCAATGAGACGTGCAGATTTGCTTTATATACTTAAATATGAGGATTTGGCTGTCAAATTTCCCAAGTTACTCCTCAGTCCATCTAAGTCGATGTCTTATACTATAGTGCAAACAGTGCAAACATGCTTCCCCGAGAAATTCTCGAAATCCTCAACTGCAAACACCTCAAGCTCGCAACCATTTGGGCGGTCAGCATAACCACAAACCATTCGCGTGCTTGACCATCTCCAATTCCCCGTCTTCTCCAATCCCATCCAACTACAATTGGAAGAGCAACCGCCTGCTCCCCCACCAACAATGGCACCAAGCCACCTCCTCCGGGCAACAATGCCTCTCCGAGCCTCAATCACGACACCTCTGTCCCTAACACGCCCCTCAATCCTCCAATCAACCAGATACCTCACTACACCCCTCCGCTCCGCTTCAACAACCACCCAATCCCCCACACAGCGCAAGATCACCGGCACAGACACACAAGCGCCCTCCCGACTGCGCAACTACGCCTCCGCCCTGAAAACCGGCACCGTGGTCTCCGTTGGCCGCATGGACCGCACAGTGGGCGTCTGCCACCGTCACACAGTCTGGGACCGACACATCCGCAAGTTCTACCCCAAGGAAACGCACTACCTAGTCTCCGACCCGCGCAACTCCCTCCGCGACGGCGATGTAATCGAGTTCTCGTCCGGCGCGCCCAAGAGCCGGAATGTGCACCACGTCGTCGAGCGCATCATCACTCCCTTTGGCGTGGCGATTGCGGACCGTCCGGCTGTGTTGTCGAAGGAGGAGCGCGAGGCTGAGCGTGAGACGCGCTGGGCGGCGAAGTATCTCCGTCGTGAATCGAAACGGCTTGGTCGGGAGGTGGATCTTGTGCAGGAGGCGGCTAAGGCGGGTGTCCCTGTGCCTAAGGATGAAGTGCTTTCTACTGCGCAGTTGATTCATCGCATCCACGCGGAGGATGAGCGCATCGGGAAGGTTAAGAGGATTGTGCAGGAGAGAGTGGCGGAGCATGAAAGGATTATGGAGGAGAGAGCTCAGGAGGCTGAGCGCTGAGACGTTGGCTTTTACTGAAGATGTGTACGTTTAGCTCTTTTTGGGACGGGCTTCAGTATTTAAACTGTCGGATTTGTCCTTTGGCCTCCGTGGTGTTGCATATCGGAGGTTATGTACTGTATTATACCGCTTCAATCTATTTTCATTGGCATTGTGATATGTTGTATTCCTAGAGTGGATCTTCCAACTAGAGATAGGTCTAAAGATGTATGTATGAGAAAAGGAAGAAGAGAAACCACCCATCAATGTCAAAATACAAAAAACCAACAGTGTATACATCGTAAACATAGGTTTAGCCTAGACAAGTCTGTCTAATCTAATCCCCCAATCATTTGTAAACAGAAAAGAAAGTCACTGGTATCACAGAAGAATAACCAACTCCTTTACCCAGAAACTGCAAACTGTGCCCGTCAAATCCCGAACCCTTTAGCTTGGAAGTATGACCCCGAGAGATACATTGCTCCCTCAGTCGATTGGACATAGGGGTTATTTATCTCAAGCTTTTGGTGCCGCCGAAGCTCATCTTTCCCATTGCTCCTCGCTCGATGCTAACTCAACTCAAAGGTCATACCGCCCAGACCCGGACCTTGAGATCAACACTGCCAGTTGCCAGGACACATCGAATGGACATTTTTGTGGCATCTTCTTTTGCTTTTGCCCCATTAGGTGCAGCCTCAGCACCGTTCGCACCCTCATTTGCACCGGCATCCTTAACCAAAGGCGGCGCCCACCGAAGGGAACTGATGAAGTGTTCGTGAGCCACGATAGTGCGCACACACTTGCACTCTTGCGTGAGATCCCAGCAACGCATGGTCTTGTCGTCAGATACTGAGATAAGGTATTTTCCACCGGGGTGGAAGACCAATGAGCGGACCCAGTTATCGTGGCCAACAAGGGTCTTGATACAGTTTCCGCGGGTATCCCAGAGACGAATAGTCTTATCACGAGAACCAGTAGCCACAAACTCGGCAGACGATGATATTGGCGGTGGCTTCTTTAGCCCCGCAAGAGCTGCAAAGTGGGGGTAGCTTGTTGGCGGAGCGAAGGCCACACACTCAATATAGTGCTCGTGGCCTAGGAATGTTGATTTGGTATCACCAGACGAGATATCCCACAGACGTGCAACTCGGTCATCTCCACCGGAGAAGAGGAACCGGCCGTCAGGGGATGGTGTAACATCTCGAATCCAGTCTCCATGGCCTTGCATGGATTTGACACAATATCCAGTCGTCACATCCCATATGCGCAGTGTGAGATCACGAGAAGCCGAGACTAGCAGGTTTCCTGACATTGGAGACCCTGCAGCTCCGGATGGAATGAACCGAACTGCTGAAACACTGTGGTCGTGTCCTGGTAGCGTTCGGATGTTTTTATACTCGTCAGCCGGGTCCCACAATTTGATCGTCAGATCTGACGAGCATGATGCAAGAAGTGTGCCTCCGCGTGGTCCTCCATAGTCGACGTCTAACACTGCCCTGGTATGTCCTTTGATTGTGCGCTCTAGTTCACCCAATTCCCAGTCCCAGATCTTGATTGTTGTGTCATCTGAGCCGGAAGCTAAAGATGAGAATATTGGATGGAAAGCGAGGCATGATACTGGCGAGCGGTGGGACTGGAGATCGTGACGCGCTGGTGCTCGAGGCAGCCAGGTGACTGGGTCTTGGTTTTTTCGGTTCAGCGAAGTCGGGGTTGCGGTGTCCAGCTCAGACTGGAGTGCAACGCATCGTGCTTCCAATTCCATAATCTATACCAGAATGACAGGTTAGTAAGAGGAAGGCTTGCTAGTATGCCGGATCTTCGCACCTTTTTCTGTAACCGGACTACGCTCGTCCATTTCTTCTCCAACAGTCCTTCATATTTCTTTAGTGTACTCTCATCGACTCTGATCGAGTCGCCTAGTTCCTCTCGTAAAGCGGCGGAGCTGTGGTGCAAATTCACAGAGGTGAGGTAGGCGATTATTCCTTTATGCCTGTCGCAAAACACCATCAGCGGTCACCCCTAAATGAACCAGGTCGGGTCACATACAGCTCCTCCGCCTGTCGCGACGTGAGAAGTTGGCTCATGATGTTATATGTGCTCTCTGCTTTCCCTGCTTATCAAAATGCGCATAGACCAAAGGTTCGGAAACGGTGGATGGAGGGGAAAGTGGTGGGAGCGGTGTCGGCGAATTAAAGGGGAGTCGGCGGGAGTTTGGGAGCTGCAGAGTTGACGAATTGTCGAATTGATCCAAGAGAACTAGATGAATTGAAGAAAACAGAGAAAGAGAAGAGAAGATAAATATGAAGAGCAAGTTGTGAACTCCACCGCGGGGGATTTAACAAAACAATATTCTGCCAAGGCTTTTGTTTACTTTCTTCAACCTCCAACTGTTTATTTTCTTTAACCCCGTGTATTTCGACGATCTACAACCCCTGTCAATATACAGTTTGACAGTTCGGCTTACATATTAATGTTCTACCAGAGTCAGTATTAGTGTCTTATTGATCAAGACAAGTCTGCCTTTGATACCCTTTGGGCACCCAACACAGTACGACACCATCTGAACCCCCCCGAGACCCTCCGGGGCACCCCCGCAACACCAACTCAGAACCTTTTATATATTTCTCCTGGTCCTTCTTTGATGCCATGCGCAATTCTGATCAGACACTGCAGAGCGTGCTGATTCCTTTCGTTCCCAGAATCCGTTTGATAGTACTGTCCTTCGACCGTCAGAATGGCTGAAGCCACAGAGGACTTCTCCTCCTTACCTTTGCCCGACCGGTTCGCTCACAAGGTGCGCTCACTCCTCATAACCTGCCCGGTGGATAGTATCACTAGATTTCTAACCATATATAGAACTGGAAAGTCCGAAAGGAGGGATACGAAGACGCAAAAGCGCAATTTGAAAAGACTCCCGATGAATCACACCCCGTCTTCGTGCCCTTCATACAAGATCCTGGCCTATTCAAAGGGGCGGTCGCAGATTCTAACGTTGCCGCACAGTCAGAAGGTCTTGCAGCATACTGCGCCTTTCTAAAATTCGGAGGACTCCAGGCCTGCACGAGGTGCGTCAACCCCCAGTCCCAGTTGCAACGGTCTTCTTAATCTACCCTAAATCCGCTGACAACATTCCCATTTCAAGGACCCGCACATATACAATCGGTCCAATTGCCGAGAAAGGTCTCCCATCTACACGACCGGCCGGTAAAGCTAGCGCCCAGGAAGCTCTTTTATTATGTGTGGAATTGGATAAGGCCGATGCGGTGATCGAGGAGTTACTACCCATATTATCACACAAAGTACCCAAGGTGGTCGCCGCCTGTCTCGCAGCCTTGACTCTCATTTATCACAACTTCGGTTGCAAGATCGTCGACCCGAAGCAAACTTTGAAGGCGCTGACCAAAGTTTTTGGTCATGCCGATAAAAATGTCCGCGCAGAAGCACAAAACCTGACCGTGGAACTCTATCGATGGCTTCGGGAGGCCATCAAGCCTTTGTTCTGGGCCGAGTTGAAACCTGTGCAACAGGGAGATTTAGAGAAATTATTCGAAACTGTGAAGCAGGACCCCACACCGAAGCAAGAGCGATTCACTCGGGTACAACAAGATGCCATGGCCGCGGCCAGTGCTGCACCGCCAGGCGAGGAGGGCGAAGAACCAGCCGGCGAGGAGTTTGATGAGGAGGAGGATGGGGTGGTTGTTGATGCCTTCGACCTAGCGGAACCAGTTGATGTCCTCAAGAAAGTCCCTGAGAACTTCCATGATCAATTAGCCTCGTCGAAATGGAAAGATCGCAAGGAGGCACTAGATGCTCTTTATAACGTTCTCAACGTTCCCCGAATCAAAGACGGCCCCTACGATGAGATCGTGAGAGGATTGGCCAAATCCATGAAGGATGCCAACGTTGCTGTCGCCACGGTAGCTGCGAACTGTGTGGACGTGTTGGCCAAGGGCCTTCGCAACGGATTTACCAAATACCGAAGCGTCATTATGGCGCCCATGTTTGAGCGTCTGAAAGAAAAGAAGACGACTGTTGCTGATGCTTTGGGCCAGGCTTTGGATGCTGTCTTTACAACGACAACCCTTACAGACTGTTTGGAAGAAATCTTTGAGTATCTCAAGCATAAGAACCCACAGATCAAGCAGGAAACTGTCAAGTTCTTGGTTCGTTGCTTGTGTACAACCCGGACGGTACCAGCCAAGGCAGAGCAGAAAGCGATCGCTGATGCCGCCACAAAGCTATTCACCGAGTCAGCCCCAGCAATCCGCGAAGGAGCTGCTGAAATCCTGGGTACATTAATGAAGATCATGGGTGAACGGGCCATGAACCCGTATCTCGATGGACTTGACGAAATTCGTAAAACCAAAATCAAGGAGTATTTCGGAACCGCTCAGGTCAAGGCCAAGGATCGACCAAAAGCTATTGTGGCGCCCCCAAAGCCCCCTATCCCGGCTGCCAGGAAGGTCGTTGGCAAAAAGCCGGCAACAGGGCTGAAAAAACTAGCCCCTGTAGCTGCTCCGCCTCCCCCAGCTGCCCCAGAATCACCCCCGGCCAAGCCTGTATCCAGAGGAATTCCTTCGAAGCTCGGTGCTCCTAAGGTCGGCGGCCTTGCAACTCCTGGATCAGGTCTCAAGCTGCAACGGAAGCTTGCTGGTCCCGGAACTACTGCGTCGCCAGCAAAACGAGTTGCTGCGCCCCCAGAAGAGGACGTGGCTCCCCCGCCAGCCGCTCCCAAGTTCGGTCTTGGCCGTGGCCTTGCGGGCCGGCCCATTGCCAGACCTTCGGCACCCGCTGAACCTGCAGTCAATGCTATGGCAGCCGCTGACAGAGCCGAGTTAGAGGAACTACGGGCGGACAAGGTGAAGCGCGCTGAATTAGAGGAATTACGCGCAGAGAAGGAGAACCTGAACCGAACCGTGGAAGATATGAAGTCAGAGCGTTCAAGGCTCAACTCAACGATCACTGAACTTCAGAACCAGAATGCACAGTTAATTGAGGACCACACTCGCGATGTCTTGAGCATCAAGGCGAAAGAGACTCAACTTGTTCGCGCACGGAGTGACGCGGAAACCGCAGAGGGCAATGTTCAAAAACAGCAGAGAGAGATCGAAAGATTGAAACGTGAACTCGCACGAGCACTTCGTGCGTCTGCCATAAGCCCACCTAACGCTATGTCCGACATGGGAAGCATGGGCATGCCGGACACAAACTCCATCTATCAAGACCACATCGGCAACGGTAGTGCTGTAACACGATCTGGTCTTCACATGGGATCCCGCTTTGAAAGCTCGCGTCCTCGAAGCTACGCCTCTGCTACTCCCAGTGAGGAGAAGGAGTCCAACGGCATGGAATCACCAGGACCCAGCAGTCGCAATGGCGGCATAGGTCGACGCAACTTGAGCCCTACATATGGTTACTCGGCCGTTGCTAGTCCCACACGCTCAACGGCCCGAGAATTCAACACGAATTTCGAAGACGACCATCACCAGCCCAGATCTTCTGAACCAGCAGAGAACTGGAAGCGAGCCGCGGAAGTCACCAGCCAACTGAAGGCGAGAATTGAACAAATGAAGGTGAGTGATTATATGGTTTACTTATGTCTGAACTGGCTAACACGAATATATAGGTACGCCAAGGGCTTTCACGACCTCCTCCACGTTAATGACCAAATGACCGCGATCATGTTTATGTCTTGTCCTTGCACTATACACCTTCTTCGCTTGCTTTTGCTTCAACTTGTGTCTTTAGACGGGGTTTCTCAGTGTCATCATTCATATTAAACGGAAATCGGCGGTGAGCATCTCTGGTCTTCTGGGAGCATAGGGCTGGGCCTTTTGGGTTTCTTTGTACTTTTTTACCCCTTTGCTTATGTTCTAGCCCTGGATCATTCTGGATCTTCCTGTAATTTCATCATACCAAGCTTGTCTTTTCTCACCCTTCTTATGACTATCGGTTCTCAGTATTTAGGTTGTCGGAGGGTGTAATACACCCGCTTGTTATTACTATCCAATTTCTCTCTCTTCTGGAGATCGTTTTCAATTTATGTCAGCACTATGTAGGTGTAACCGGTCTGATTATATGCCCCTCAATGGTGTGGCTGTAAATGATCAAGTAGCCGACACTAGTGGAGGAGTATAAAACCCACTAGAACCTACCCCTCTTCCTCTCAAGTCTTACACCTCCTCTATCCTCTATTACCACTTTTCTTAACGATTCAATTCAAAATGGGCTGGTTCAGTGGTGATTATCCCCTTCATACTTCCTTAGCTACCAATCCTCCACTAACTCACATCTACCTAGACGATTCCGACCAGGCTCAGGCCTATAACGCCTACAACGGCCAGCCAGAACACGATCCTTCCTTGATCCATGAGCTGATCGCCGGTGCCGCTAGCTACGAGGCAGCCAAGGCCTACGAGAACCACGTTGCTGAGAATGGTACGCATACAGCCCGCCTCCCCCTCCCTTTCGACCATTTAATATATATAGCCGAGCCTAGAGGTAGAGAAAGGCTAATGCTTCTTATAATAGGCGAGCCTGACAGCCACGCAAAGGCCAAAGAAATCCTTGCTGGATTCGCTGGTGCCTTTGTCGACCGTGAGGTTGAGACCAGGGGATTGGACTTCATTGATAGAGAACGGGCCAAGTACGACGCCAGGCAGCAGGTCCATGATGCGTATGATTCCAATGGAAATCAGTTTTAGATAGTTGAGTCGGTTTGCCGTATAGATATTCTTTGTACATATCTACATATATATTTTGTGTAGCATGTACCGAAGATGTTGAACACAGGGGGGATTACCCCTCAATCCCCCCCACTATCCACGAAGATGTGTAGCCTGCCCAGTCTTGTGTTCCTAAACCTTTAATAAACAACTATACAGCATGATTCTTCTATATAAGACTGTTTAACAGGAGTATGTAGAGGTCTTTAACATATGTGCCAAGACGGAACTATGTTTTAGAAAAGACTTGGTATTCTTGGCAGGTGTCTCACGAGATCCCACATCGGTCGGGAAGAAATGAAAAATCTCCATTGAGCCAAGTGTCACTGATCAAAATATTTTATCTTGAACATTCTTCGACCATCTAGATATGGACTCTCATACAGACTACAAGGAACAATATCATACACTACAAAATACAAAGCAGATTACATGAATGCCCAGTTCTGATAGGACTACAAAGACCATCAATAGATTGAACAGGTAGAAAAATGCATTCATGGGTATCTGCAGAATAAGTAGTACATGGGGCCATTGGAGTTCGTGAGAGAAAAAAAATGTGTCTTTTGTGTTAGAACAGGATCCAAAAAAGGCCAAAGGGCTCTTTCGCACCCATCTAAAGCTAAAAGAATTGGCCGTCAATAGGTCGTCAAAGCCTTCAACACCTTGTTGTTTCCCATAACCGATTATTTTTGTGGTCCGAGCGCTTCGATTAGAAAACGATCCCGTCAAACAGACATCAAAGAAAGATAAGCTGTAGTTACACAAGCTTAACTTAAACCTTGATGGCGGCAGCGAGAGCCTTCTGCTTCTTCTCGATGCGGGCGTTGGCCTTGGCACCCATGATACCACCACCCCAGTGGCGACGGGACTCCTCGTTCTTGTCGGTGTAACCCTCCTTGATGGCGGAGAGGAGCTTGGCGAACTCGGCCTTGTCCTCAGCGCGGGTCTCGGTCAGGGCGAGAACGGCGGAGGTCTTCTTGTGGACGACTGTGCCGAGACGGGCCTTGCCCTTGACAATGGCGTAAGGGACACCCATCTTGCGGCAGAGAGCGGGAAGGAAGACAACCAGCTCAATGGGATCAACATCGTGGGCGATGAGGACGAGGGAAGCCTTCTTGTTCTCAACGAGTCCGACGACGTGGTTGAGACCGTACTTGACGTTGTAGGGCTTCTTGGAGACATCCTCCTTCTTCTTGCCCTCAGCGACGGCGGTGGCCTCCTGGACGAGACGCTCCTTCTTCTCGGCCTTAGTCTCAGGACGGTACTTGGAGAGGAGCTTGAAGGTCTGGGCAGCGGTGTTGCGGTCGAGAGTGGCCTGGAACTGAGCGATGGAAGGAGGAACCTTCAGGCGCATGTTCAGGATCTTCTTCTGGCGCTGAAGACGAACATATTCGGGCCACTTGACGAAGCGGGACAGGTTGCGACGGGGCTGGATGTCCTGGCCAATACCGAAGTTGCGAGTGCGCTTCTCGATAAGGGGGTTCTGTGAGAGGAACGGTTAGTGTCTCCAGAACTCAATGGCACTCCTGAGGTGGAAAGAGAGAAAACGAACCTTGGCAGCCTTCTTGCCAGCGCCAGCCTTGCCCTGGGGGTAGGGCAGAGCGGCGGTCTTCTTTCCGGACTTAGTAGGAGGCTATCATTGAGGAAAGAAGATCAGCGTGCTGTTCACATAATGCTGCATCTTCTTTGAACTCTAGGGAGAACATGAGCCAAGCCGTTTTACGGGCATTGGCTCCATGCTTCCAGCCAAAATCATCACACAATCGCGACACATCTCTTTCGAGGTTGTGCGCGATCGGCGGAATTGCTTAGATCAAAGATCTGAAGCAAAGCGAATGCCGTGAGACATCGCGAGAACTAGAAGAAGAGCCTCCGATGTTATCAAGAGACATTTTATGTACTTACCACCATTTTGTCGACTGGGATTGCGCTGTTTGACGGTTGACGGATGAGAAAGGAAGAAGTTCGTGTGGATGCAACTTATGAAGTTTCTGTGGGTCACGCTAGCGCGCTCATGTGACCAGGGCTAGGGCTCGTGGCTAGGGCAGATTTTATGCAACCACGTGGTCTGAGTCACATGACATCTAAGATCTCTTGATTCTGGCAACAGCGATGAAGGGCGACTTTTTCAATACATAGTACTCTAGTACTAGTAGATCGTATATATCTATCTTGTAACCACCTGTAAACATCAGAGATCAAAGTTCTCTGATCTTGCAACCCCCGTGGTTACTACTCGAAACTATGTCAAATACTAACGTACTTCACCACCGAGTGGTCCACACCCCCGAGTGGTCCATCGCAGAACACATAGTAAATACAACATATTCAACATTTATATCTCAACAACCATATTTGTATTTTGGCTCTTTGTTTGTCGATAGTCATTGATAAGACTTATTAGTATTTTATATCAATTTTAAAGAAAGTGGAAAGTCATGTACCTATCATTTCAAAATTTACCGATAATTACGTTGCAAAAAGCCCAAAATATATATACCTCAATCAACAAGTTATATAGATTCCTAAAACTCCGTAAAGAGACAATATATTACTTCAAAAGCATAAAGCTATAAGTAAATTGCTATATAGACTACTGTTGTTGAGATATGATGTTGTAATTTATCGCATTTACTATGTGTTTTGTGGTGGACCACTCGGGGGTGTGGACCACTCGGTGGTGAAATACGTTATAGTCTTCTGTTCGGATGACAGCAGGCTGATCATCCGAGGTATGCAAATACCACCCCCTGGAAACTACCTGCAAATTTAGGGCACTGAAGGCCCTTTCGGCTGAGTGCATTCGGGCTGGAGGTGTTTTCGTTTTGACTTTTGCCGTTTTGTTCCTCAATCTTGGAGTCATGCTAGTGAATGCCTTCGCGTATTTCGAGTTACTTAGTATATCGACTGGTATAGTGTAGTAGCTCTCCTGAGCTTTTTCTATTGCTTTAACTGACTATTCATAGTCATTCAACCCCACCTTTGATCGCCTCGACTGCTACTATGTATGTAGTATCATAGTGGATGAGGAATGTGGCCCCTCCTGTTCCCCGACCCACCAACTAGCTCAATGTTTATGATATCCACATTGGGACAAAAGTTCCCAGCCGACTTAACTTTCCTACATTGCACTGGATTGATTGCGATGCGATCATGAGATCACTTTGCCCCATACTTGGTAAGATTCTCCTACGATGTACATCGATCTATACGTGGCGATTGAATTCCGCGTTATAGAGTTTTAGAAACCAATAGTGTATTCGTAATATAGAAAACTGTGCAGATTTAGAGCAGTACTCACAGATAGGGTCAAAGAATGGAATCGAGCTGGTGCAATTCAGTCAAGCCTGCGACTAGATTCCCGTTCTGATAGCCCACGTACTGAGCCGAGCAATTTTAACGGCCTTGGAATATCACTTCCTCTTCTACGTACAATACGTGGGGGACAGCATGAAAGAGACTCATCACAAAACACACGTGAAATATCAGCGCCTCAACCCGCTGACACTTAGAGAACCCATAGGTGACTAGGTTCACGCTTCTACAGTCAAAAGCAGTTGCTCTTCGACATTGAGCCCCCTAGTAGCGTTCAGGTTTAGAGACTTTCGTTTGCCTGGATCATGCTTGGACATTGACGTCGACGATGTGAGAAATTTACTCGTGCATCTTCAAAAGGCGTCCAACAGCGGAATACCAAGATGTTCTCTGCAGGGAGACCCGGAAAAGGGTGGCAGGCCCTTGCTTCAATTGTCAAGAGCTTCTGTGCATGAAAGGTGGCGCAATTGCCAACTTTTCTTGCTATAGTGGATCGGCTGGAAGTTTCCACTTGACAAAATTGATCCCGCAACTCTGGATAGTCCTCTTCGCCGTCCGACATCGATCCGAGGAAGTATTCTCCTACTCATCCGCCAGCATGGGACCAAGCTAGGAAACCTAACCTTGAAAATGAACACAATATCAGAAACTAGCCAGCTTTTACCGTGGGCCTGAACATCGCATCCTCCCCATTCATCAATATGATGTGAATTGTCACCCATCAAAACAAGACCTTCCATCACGACAAAAGCTACAAAATGGAAGAGCAGCTTGAGACGGCAATAGACTCTATCTTGATACATTGAAGGTAGAGCATTTGGTCTTAGAACTCCACAATGTACAGTCACGTCGCTCAATATATCATTAAAAGGCATCAATACCTGCAAAGTCTAAATCGTCACCCCCAAATCCTGCAAAAGCAAGTCTAGAATGCGTAACCAGAACGCCTTAGATTGACCAAATAGAACACAATGGCCCTCAAATCCATCAATATGCAGGTTCATCAAAAGAGAAATCATCTGTCCTCCATAGATCACCTCCAAGCCCCCAGTCCAGGCAAAGCCCCACGACCCAAACTAGTACTAGCAGCCTGAACAGCCTTCTTCTTACCCAGCGCTCCCTCCTGAGCACGCACACCAGCAATGATCTTCTCAATATGCGTCTCAACCACAACACCGCCAACAATCATCTCACCGAGCACAGCATGCATAGTCTCATATCCGAAGATAAGATCCAACTCGCAGACATTCTCGAACATGCGATCCAGCGCCTCGACAAACACCTGAATCAGATCGATCAGAGCGAGCGGAGACTCTGTGGACGTGGAGATCATGATGAACGATAGCGTTGCGTACGTCCGGTATGTGATTTGTGTCGGGGCATCGGACGGCCCGGAGGCGGAGGAGCTGGCGCCTTGCGAGAGGAGAGGTGGGAGGGGGAGGAAGTTGCACGCGCTTGCTGGACGCTGCGCGACTAGACGGTATATTTGCGCGATCAGGGATTGCTGCGTTTGCGTATCCTGTTTGTGGGGTTAGATGGGGTTGTCCTGCGGGTGAGGCGTGAGTGCGGCGGTCGACTCACCAGCTGTGTGTAGAACTTGGTCAGCCGAGGCTGGCCATTATTATTGAAGACGAGGACTGCGTTGATCATCTTGACTGGTGTGAGGCTTAGAACAAGCTGAGAGAATGTCGGTCTTATCTGAATGCGCCGATAGTGATGATGCGGTCGGTCTTGGCTCGGGAGACTTGCCCCGTGCGCCGATCTGGAGAAATCAATATCAATTCTACTTTTTTTCTATTTGGCTTTTTGTCGACCGTTTTTCAGATATTTGAGAAGTTAAGATGAACTCAATACAAGCATGCAGGAACCCTGCATCCAGGATATCATTATATACAACAATACGAGCCCTATCCTCAGCGTCCAATCCCAATTCAAAGCGCGAACTCAAAGACCTCACCACATCCGACCTCTGCTACTACTGGGATACAAGACCTCCGAAAGACGAGCAACTAGCCTTCGCCGATAAGGTCTTCACTCCGTCGCGACATTCACCCCTCAGACTCTGGTCCGCTGCGAAATTCCGCACGACACCATTTGCATCTGTCGAGCCTGAAGTCGCATTCTTGGGCCGCTCAAATGTCGGCAAGAGCTCACTACTGAACGCAATAATGGGACAAGAGGTCTGCTGGACATCATCGAAACCGGGCCGGACGAGGGAAATGAACGCGTTCGGGATTGGAGGTACAAAGGGTGGCGAGTCGAAAGTTGTGCTGCTTGATATGCCGGGATACGGAAAAGCGAGTCGGTCTGAATGGGGAGCGGAGATTATGAAGTATCTTCAGGGACGGAAACAGTGAGTTATGCCTGTCCTATGTGGGAACATGGAACTCATGGAACAAACCACCCATCCATAGTGTACAATGTACAATAACTAACCAAGGTATTATAGACTCCGTCGCGCATTCCTCCTCATCGACAGCACACACGGCATCAAGCAAACAGACGCTGAGATCCTCAGACTATTCCGACACCACGCAATCCCGCACCAGATCATTCTATCCAAGGTCGACAAGTTCCTTGTTAGGAAATTGAAGCAGATGAAGACCGGTGTCACGCCCGTCAGTATCGAGCGACTACAGCTCTTGCTGCAGGGTATCAAACCAATTGTGCAGCCTGATCCACGGGCTTCGGAGGGGCCTGGGTCTCTAGGTGAGATTTTGACTTGCAGTGCTGAGGCAACGATTGGTCCTGGCCGGGCGCTTGGGATCGATGCTGTTCGTTGGGCGATTTTGTCTGCTGCTGGGATTGATGGGAGCTTGCAGGGTGGTCAGCTCGCTGTGCCGGCTGCTACACAGACGCCGGCTACTTTGTCTTGAAAGGGCATGTTGTATTTGTCCAAATTGGAAAGTATCCTCAAGTTTTAGACTTGACTCCTTGGTGCGGCTAGTCAGGTCTGATCAGCCCTTCCGCGAGCCCATGCATGTATATGGGCCAGAGATGAGATTGGACATCTTTCGTTCCTTTTCTAGAGCGAGGATTGAGATATCGGTCTTCCATGAGCATGTTAGCCGATCCCACAATCGGACTTGGTACCATACGCAATCACGGACTAGTTCTACGACAGCATATCTAGACCGCCGAGTACCACTATGGTTTGTGTTTGGAGCATTTGAATGCTTCGCTATCTAGAGCCTGCTGCCCCAAGCAGAATTATACCAAATGCAATTACAATAACTCAACTAAGGACGGAATTTGCAATAAATAGGTAATCAATCTATTATGAGCAGTCCGATGCAGAGAAAGCAAGACGAAAAATATGTAAAAGAACATCAGAAGGCAATTGATATCACCGATCTGGTAGACAGCAGAATGAGAAGTCACACATACGCACCAGGTAAAAACAAAAAAAAAAAACGTATCGATGACATGATGCATTGGGATGGGCAATATTCGGGGATACAGAATGATAGAAGCCTCCACATAAGAGATGATGATAAAAAAAGATTGAAAAAAAGGAAGAAAAAGAAAACGCCTGGCCCCTTGTCATAATGCTGTAGGACCAAAGAATGCCGACCGCGCTATGCAAAGGATATTTGTTCCGATGGAAGACGAGAGCTGTAAGGATGGGTATCGTGAATGTTAGAAGAGTGAGAAGAGAAGCAAAGACAGAGGAAAGGAAGTAGTGTAGGGGGAGTAAGGCTGTCGGATGTTGAGATGTTGATTGGGGTCAAATGAAGAGAAATGCGGCCTAGTCGTCTCAATCGGACAAGTCGTCATCATCTTCGATTCCGCCGGGGATCTCCTGCCCACGTCTGTTGACGACGATACGTTTCGCAAGTTTACTTTCAGGGACTCCATCCCGTGCAGCACCGAAGTCGAGAACCTGGGTGGAAGTAATATTAGCATAAGGGATCGGAAGGCCCCGATATAGAACGAAGTACTTACTTCAATATAAGTTAAGCTGTCACGTTGCACCGCAGCAACACATCTCCGGTCATTGAACTTGACTTGCCACACACCACTAAGGTCAGTGAGGAGGTCTCGGACACACTCGCCGTTTCGCACATCCCACATCTTCAGCGTTCGATCAGACCCGGAGATGACCTTTTGCCCATCGTGCTGGAAGCAGGTTATGGCACCGGTGTGTGCACTCAAGGTGTTCTTGCAGTGACCATGTACGGAGTCCCAGATTCGAAGAGTGGAATCAGCGGCAGCAGAGACAAGGAAATCGTGCTCTAAAGCAAGCAGACCAACGAGGGAAGTATGGCCTTCGAGAGTGTACAGGACAGCTCCATCGTCCAGTGACCACACCTTGACCATGTGGTCCATAGCTCCACTAATGCACCGATTTCGCTTATGGTCAAGAACCACGCTGTAAACTTTCATCGAATGACCCTGCAGGGTATGTAAAGTCTGTCCGGTGGAAATCTTCCAGACCTTCACCGTGCAATCGTAGCTACCACTCACAAGGGTATCACCGTGGGCTGCAATTGCACGAACAGAGTGCTGATGGCCGGAGAGCACACGCATAAAGTATGGACAGCTAGTGTCATCCAATGTAGGACCATTCTGATAATAGACTGGATCCCCGGGTTTTGGAAGCTTCCACACTCGGAGGTTCGAGTCGCGAGACCCAGTAATAATCAATGGTTCTTTAGGCATTATTTCTGGCTGACCATCTGCGTCCCTACCTACCTCGGTAGGCAGGACGATCTGCAAGCATCGAACGGTGGAGGTGTGCCCGTGGAAGATCTGAGTACACCTGGCCCGCTCAATGTCCCAGACTCGCACCGAGCGATCAGTGGACCCGGAGACCAGAGTGTTGCCATGGTATTCAAGAGCCCACACACCACCTTCGTGGCCCTCCAATGTTGCCTGCAAGGCACCTGTTTTCGTGTCGTATACGTTGATGTTAGTGTCATCGCTTCCCGTAAGCACTTTGTCAGCGTCGAATTGCAGGCAAGTAACAACATGGCGGTCATGGGCGCGGAAAGCGATATGTTGCGGCTTCACCTCCGGCTGCATCCATCCCTTATGGATGGCAACATGGCGACGGTAGAGGACCTTGAAGAGGAACAGCCCGCGAAGAGATGGTAGACCTACTTCGGCGTATGGAACTGCCGCCGCCGCTGCGTTAGCAGCGGCGTATGGGGCCTCAGAAGCGGCAATATCTTTCTTCCAGTCTGGATCGGCAATTTCTCCTCCACTGGATGAGGCCTTGCGCTTGGCAAGCTTCCGGCTTGAAACGCGCGTGTTGGCCTTTCGTTTGCCTCGCCGGTTCAATGGCAAAGACCCTAGAGGGCCTCTGCTGCTGCTGGGACCGGCCATTGAAGGGACAGGGGACGCCTCCATATCCGCCCTAGCTAAGGCCACAACGCTGAGATCTTCCTCGTGATCTTCAGGGCCGCTGGACAACTGCCATCCCCATCCCTGTCTTATAGCCCGTTCTAGTTCTCCATCTGAAAGATGATATCCATCCTGGTCAAGGAGAATCTTCCAGCTCTTTTCATCAGAATTCGTGATGTGTCTCCACCTTTTAGAGACCTGCGCGGCACGGCACATAGTCTGAACGTCAAGGTATTTGACAATGTTGAGACTGAGCTCGAGCGGCAGAAGAGCCAGAAAGTCACACTTCAAGGTTGGATTAACCACCTCAGCCACAAAATGGAGAGTAGGTTTAGGGCATCTTCGAAGAAATTGATACATGAGATATGTTTTGACCTCATCAGGCACCGCATCAAAGAACTCCAACACCTTGGGCATATCTAAAAGGGAGGGAGGTGACTGTGAGTTTTCGAGGAATTGTCCATTTACCAGAGTCTCATCTGTATCCTGAAGCCGCAAAGCCTTAGAAAAACGCGAGACATTATGATCTATACTGGAATCTGTATCAACGTCGAGCCCTTCTGACTCAAAGGAAGATTCGCCATGGAGGGCATTCATAGCAGCAACCGGTGAGAGACTCGGGCTTGGGAGGCACATATCTTGCGCCATGGCATTGTCTATTGCCGATAGCTGAGACAAATTCTCGGGTCTTTCGTGTAATGCAGATTCTTGGGTTCCATATGTCGTATCATTACCAAATGAAGCCGATTCATGTGCAGTGGAACAACTCTCATCCACTTCAGTGGCCTGGGACTCCTGAGTTTCTTGGGTTTCGGGGTTTGAGCCGATCCCAGACAATGCATTTTGCAGGTAGGAATTTTGATTGAGTGCCTGTGAGCCCTTAGCTCCGATTTCAGAGGAGAGAGGTGACGGTAAAGGAGGTTCCCTGCGCGGAAACACCGAGCTATGAATTCTCGGTCTTGGTGCCGCATTTTCGCCAAGTGCTCCCAGGTTGCTTTCAATGTCTGGAGTGGCAAGGCCAGCGGCAAGATGAGTTGCCCCCACACCACTTTGGCGAGTACGGCGTGTGATGGGCTCAGAAGGGACCCGTGACGGACGAATTCGCGGAAGCACTGAGGGTCGAGCATCAAAAAGTGTGTTGGGGGAGACGGCACGACGTCGAGCATTAAAAGGATGACTAGAAGGTTGACTCGTTATTCTCGGAGGGGTCAGCCGCCGAGTGGGGTTCTCGCCCTCGGAGATGAACGAATTCACAGAGCGAATCTGGCCATTTGAAGATTTCAACGCCTCACTTTTGTCCTTGTACTATATATTATTCTATTGTAAGCATTGGAACCAACGGAACTGCAAGGGTAGGATAAAATTGTACCTCAGCGGCAGCATTTGTGGTATCCTCAGGCTCGTTGAAGATGATTGACTTGTCGCCAATCTTGAACTTGAGATTTCGTAAGACTGCTGGGGTCGGGGATGAGGCGAGAGGGTACTGTCGGGCATCCAGATCCTTGACAGCTCGCGGGGGGTTGATTGTCAAAGGCGGGAAGGAGGTAGTCGTGGTTGTAGTAGTCGTGACCACCGTAGTTCGAGTAGTAGGGGCGAAGGTGAACTGTCCGATAGCTGCGTTTGATGGCCGTTGGCCGAGCTCCTCTCTTTCGTCCATTTCGCGTTTTCGAGGATGAATGAATCGAGATCCGGGGCTGTGGGTCACATGGGAGGGCGTAGATATAGACGCGTTGTGGTCGGTCAAAGACGAGTCAACTTCAGATATTTTAAGGGAGCCGGAAGCATTTGAAGTCATTGTAAAGCAAGCTCATGTGCAAAGGACAAAGGAACTGTCGTGTTCCAGATTGTTCTTTTTTTTTAGTAAAACGCCCCCTCAGCACGATACACCAGCAAAAACATCTATGCAAAGGGCATTCAGCACATAGCGAAAGTCAGAACCGAGGATGACCAAATATTCTGGAGGAGAGATGGGGAACAAAACATAAATAATGGAAGTAAGGAAGCAAAGGGAAGGGGAGAAAGAAACAGTGGCGGCTGACAAGGAGTTGGGGCGGAGAACAACATTTATTCCGGTTCCCGTAGGTGGACGATGTCATGGCCCAACGTACTACATTTTTCGTTTTCTTTTTTTTTTTCTTCTCAAAAAAAGACTTGCTATTTTGATAGAATTTATTTTTATATATTATATATTCCATGATGATAGGTATAAAATGCAAAATGATCCGAATGTGGAACTTGGAGGAAACCCCCTAGTTCTGCTCTAGACCGGCAGAAATTATTTAGCAGATAGAGGTGGGACCGATGATATGACATTTCAGATAAGCAGGTTTACTTAACCCTTTTGCCCCGAGAAATAACGTCTACAACGGAATACTATATATATTTGCCCCATAATATACATAATATCATACTTCATCTAAATCAACTTCAAGTTTTCTATTCGCCATTGCCACATATCACGTGAAGTGGGGGCGTGTTCCGGGTGGCTTCTTGGCATGTTTCCCCAGTATCTCATTGTTATGGTTGAAGAAATAATCCAACAGGGGTTTATTGGACACAGGGCACAGGGGTATGGAATAATCAACTTGTATGTTGTCCCTTACTACCTGCTTATCTATGCAAGTCATATCCCGAGGTCCTAAGGTAATACTCACGAGCCGATATCCGCAATGTCTCGGCCTTACCCCCCGCATCTATTTAGGCTTTGCTTGCTTTTACGCACTACAACTCTTCACGGGCAGCTGACAGCTATAGAGTATTACATCTTGACATTGAACCACCAGTCTCTTGTTCGCTGGAAACCCGATAGAAGATAAGATTGTTCCAATCTATATTTCACAGCGATGTGATATTTACAGATTTCTTATTTTTTTTTTTTGTAAAAAAAAAAAAACCGAAAAGAAAAGGGCAGACGATTGGAGTTTTAATGGAACCGGACCAGGTTCTATATAGCCACGCCTACATGTTTAGCCACATCAGGGTGGCCGCTCCTTCGAGTGTCTATGAATAGACTTGCTGGTTCCCAAGATGTTTCAAGATATACGGTTTTCCTTTGTTAATGTCTATTGACGAAAGCGAAGAAGATTTTAGAGCTCACAGTTCTCAGCTTTTCTTTGTATCTCTTTGTCTATGTACCTTCCACATAGAAATATACTATCCTCGTCTCTACAAATTGTAGAGTTCAATTTCTCATATTGATCTGTCGTACTCATACTGCCAGAATCATGTCTCGGTCTAAGAAAACTGTAGATCTAGAGATTGCCTCCGAGTCCGGAGCGCTCCAGCCCAAAATTCAAGCGGATACAATCCACCGGTTTCCTGTGATCGTGAGTGGCCCTTCCGATCAACTATGTTGAACCAATAACACCTGAGATGAACCCAACCAACTCTTATGGTATCATAGGAGCAAAGCTTGGAGTTAGTGAAGATTACGCTACACATGACCGTAAGTCGAGTTCCCTACGAAGTGCATGCGTTTGTGGCTGTGATCTGATAGACGCCTTATAGATCGCATCACTTTTACTTATGCGGTGAGTAATAGCCTAAATAATGTACTATCCACGCTTTTAACATGTAGAATCCAGTGGACTATTGCCCATAGATGCCTTCAGCGAGCGGGTTCTGCGAACAAATCGCTTCCACGAGCGCTATAACTACTCCCATTTTTTTAAATGGGAAGGGCAAGGACAATTTCGCACGTAACCGATCGGAATATGTTCCAATATGGGCGATTGAAAGGCACATAAGCGACGAAGCCGATAAGCTTCTTGACCTTCTAGTGAGTTCTTCACATATTTATGCTTGTTGAGTAGGACTAATATTCATTCCTTTTAGGAAAATGATATCTTTGATGCTCTACTAAGAGGCATCCTACGTGCCGTCCAGTTTACTGTCATTGCAGACAAAAACTCCCCAAAGAAGGTTTTGGAATCTTACACCTTTACCTTCGAAAATTCCGGCGAGCGCGGCACCGCAGATTGCCTAACCAATGGCCCAAGGATGGATTTTGTCAGTCCCCATGAAGATCGAGTAAGCATGCGTACTATGATTTTTGATGGGAAGGCCCTCATACGACGGTTGATCAAAATGTGTACTGGAAGTCCGGCATTGCCTATTATGTACACTCTACTATTGCTCATTCCTGGTGCTACCACTCACAACTTGAATAGACGAGCGCAGCTTGGGAATACACGTCTTCTACAAACCGGAATGCCCCAGATCTTACGGTATGCCTGGGTTTGCTGATTTCCAAGACGAAACCATTGAATATCCACAGACTTCGTTCTGGAAGAGGACGAAGCGCTTTTACGGAAGCGTCGACAGCGGCTTCCACACGTATGTTTCTTTATTTTCTTTTCAACTCTCATTTCTTCAAACAAGGCCTAGGACTAATGTGCAGAAGAGTGGGGTTGAGAGTGAATTCTCTTATTTCCACATCGCCCGGTGGTGAAGCTCACTTCCCTTCGGTGGAGGAAGCGAGTGCCGATGCAGTCCTCCGTTCTGACGAGGTCGGGATTCCCACGCCTGCTCAAATGCCGCTGGACGTAGTTGGGGAAATATATCTTTCTACAGACGAAAGCACTGCCAGTGACTCCGACTGTAAATATATCCACCTCTGTTTCGGTGTGTTTACATTATGACTAAAACTTTCATTCGATATAGATGCGACAATCTCTTTCAAAGAGTTCAGAGATAGTATATGTAGGCCAGCTAGGGCCAGGGGAAGAGGTGTTAGAAGATCCAACAGGGAATCACGGCGATATGTCAGTTGGCTTATACCGCTCTGATCCGAACCATTGAATGATTTCTGATTTCCAGTAGACAGATAGACGCATGGAGGACCTAATATTCTTCAAAAGAGAAGATGTTGATTTTTCTCAGTCTACGGCGCATAAAATGGCTCAGTCATGGACTGACCCCGCTGTTGATCCAGCCGACGAGTCAAAGACAAAACGCCCTACACGCCCTGAACGGTCGAAAAGATCCCGGATACCTTTCAATGAGCCAGAAGCGGAAGCTTATGCAACAAATCCCATCAGCCGCGAAGGTATTTTCCTTTCTCGGACTCGTCGAGAAACTCGAGAAGTTCTTTCCCCGACTGTATATATTCGTCGCTTGCAGAACGCAGGTTCGAAACCAATCGTCACAACAAGAACGGTCGACTATGTCAAGAATCGCCAGGATGCCACTAAGAAGCTAGACGAGAGGGATAAAGATAATAACGAGAGCCCCCCAAGTAGCGGCATGACTGAGTATGGGATCAAGGATGGGCGTCGGCATCGGTGTGAGTGCAATACTTGGAGATTCACACTCAAAAAGTCTGTAAGTCATGAAACTCTAGTGCTACACTATCAGCCGAGTCACAAGTTCTAATTAATATTTCTTGGAAGATACAATGTGCCAATTGCAAGGACCACCAGCACACCCTGTGCTATGGCTATTATTCTGCAAAGGATCACCGAATTCCAGATATACATTACTGCTACAGCTGCTTGATCGGATACGACTTTGATAGCAATCTGATGGAAGAACTGATCAAGCTTATCCGAATGCGCAGGATAATACCGGATCTCAGTTTTGCCAGTACCATGTTACCATTGAATTGGCAACTGGCCTATGAACTTAGTAAGAATAACCCCCATCAATCAAAAAATTCATCTAATATCAGTTAGACTGCAGCGATGATGAGGCTCGTGCAACAGTCCACAATCTCAGGAAACTTGGTATTCTGCGTTCATGTGATTTCAAGGGGGTGAAATACTTCCATAAGACAGGGAACTCCAAATTCTTGCTCATCAGGACAATGTCATGCTACAACACTATTTACAGCAAAATCCTGGACCCGATGTTACTCATCCGAGAATACATAAGACTTCATACATTCTGTGACAATTTCCTCGTGTATTTATGATCTAATTACCAAGAAGTACGAAATACCCCCTCCTAAACCCTATCCAATGATTCGCTCACATTGGTCCCGTCCTGGTACGCCGATATTGGCCAGGCTGCCCACCAAGCCCACTGAGGAGCGTGGTAGCTTCGACCCTCGCCAGAAACCTAAACCTTGGGAGCGGGTACGCTCTAACCCTTCTGCCAATGTCAATTTCTTTGGGGGCCAGGCCCCAAACAGCATTTCGAAGCGGAGGCTGGATTTGCAAGATGAAGGCTTTGAAGATGGTATTGTTTCTACTCGGCGGGCCAAGAAGACGAAGCTTAGATAGGAATGATCGCATTAGTTTATGGAGTATACTAGTGTTTCCCAAATTTTTGGATATCCACTTCTTCCAGAACAATAGGTTGTTTCGAATGCAGCACAATCCACAAGACTGAATTTTTCGATGCACATCATACATATTAAGATGCTGACCACATAGCGAAAAGTTAAGCTTTACGGTGGGAGCTCTTCTGCTGTCATTCCTCTGTATAGATATCTTCATGCTTTATCTTACTGCTATTTTTTTTTGGCCCGATGCCCTAGCTAAGTGGACATACTGATCAGGTTTTCATTTATGCATTTTTGTGGCAAAATGATACGAAGACTCAATATTTGGAAAGCGGGATGTGAAATGGGGGGATTTCCAAGATTTCCAAGATTTTGGTTCCATGATCTACACAGAAGACAATAGATAGATAATAAAGCGTATCCAAGACCCTGGATCGAGACTAGGCTATTGGAGTCGACTATTGGCGACCATCAGGGGTATCCGCATCACCACTTGGCCTAGCCTCCTGCCAGACCACTAGCTTGGGCTAATAGTCTGTCCTGTTTAAGTGATTATGGATTCCTTCTCTCCCAAGCTATGTTTCTAACGGTTCTTTGAAGCATTACTCCATAGTCTGCTCTTAATTTCCTTCGATTCACTCCGTTTGTTGTTTACACTTACCCAAGTCCTCGGAGCGATAGACCTAAAAGGAAAAGCCGCTAGTTACTTACAGGGATATCGATCGGGATTCGGCGAATAGATCTCGGACAGACAGGGATCTCGATCCGAAGTGAAATTGCGCCTCCGGGGTGTCATCCCAGCTTGTTCCGCCTCGTGGGTCTGCACACGGGCTGGCGCACGGAGGCTCCAAAGATATGATGGCGGTGATCGAGTTTAATCTCCAAAGTGAGGTGAGATTACAGGGATACAAAGTTTGTTTATGGTGTCGGTGTCTATTTTGATTTCTGGGGAGATAACATGCTCGCCGACCTTAAAAAATAGTGCACAGCGTCTTGGCATATCCACAGTTAAGTGCTGTCAAGCCGTCAACCACAAACGATCAGATTCATGTCTCAGTTCCTTTCAGAATGGCACATGCCAAATTCTGGGCTTAACAGAGACCAGCAAATCGATCATAATTATGTACCAGTTCCGGTGGGAGCCGTTGAGTTGTATAACATACTTGCATGTGCGAGAGCGAGCCCACATGCAAGTCGATCATTACTAGTCCGCGATGGAAGCTGTACGTGCGTGTGGGAGAACGAGCCCACATAAGTCGATCATTACTAGTTCCTGGGGGAATACTTATGTTGTACGTGGAAACTCTTATGTTGTACGTGCATGTACGATGGCTACTGGGGAAACGCAAGTATTTTTAGTCCAACCACCCTGACTCAGGATTTAAGGGGGGATTGTACGGACTACCTCGCACTCCGTACACGGGCTGATATTTGTCACGGACCACATGGAGTGTGGGGAGGCCTCATGTACAATTCTGGAGCCTTCTGAATAACGAGATCTCAGACAGCTTCGTTCCGGCGCATTGGGCTGATAAACGATCGATTTGTCGATCTGGGCTCTTAGAGGCGCGACCATAGTGGTCGAATTGGGTGCAATCACTGGACTATCGTGGTGGATTCTCCATAGTTTCTGGCTCTAGCCTCGACTCGACTCCACATTCTGGTGATAGCTCAGGAAAAAATAGGAAAAGGCATCCATACGAGTAGATGGGAGGATAGGATTGGCTACCTAAATGAGTGGAGCATACGGAGTAAATAATTCCAATTAGCGACGGCAAGGATATTAAGAGGATTTCGTGGGAGGCGTCAATAGCGTAAATCCACGGAGAATACGGAGCCACGTTCTTCACATTCGGGGAGGTTAACTATTCTTTTTTAGGTTGCATATGCCACAGTAAGGGGTTAAATCTCCTGAAGTTAAAGGGAAGTCCGGAAGTACGGAGAATAATAGCGTACAAACGTACGTGCATTGTTATATCGCATGATATATACAAAGTACTCCGTACTCCGTAGTCCTTATAGGATACATATTATAACCTTGGAGCCCCTGAGACTCGATTTGGTCTCTACACGAAGATTCACTATGTATCACAAGTAAGCTTAGATTTATTTAATATTTTCTAATATTGTATGTCGATCAGCTTTTGACAAGATGCCGTGCTCCACTTCAATTAAAATTGGAATAAATGAAACACCGGAGTGCTTCTCGGCCTATAAGGATTTTGTTCCTCAAGACATCTGTGGGGTCTTCCTCCCCCCCCCCCTTTAAGCCCCGTGTGAACAGGAAATCCTTCTAAACTATCAGTTGCTTGTACACCGTATATCGTACAAAAAAACATCCCAACCCCATTTTGTTACGCATTTTGCTCGTCGGAACTTTTACTTTAGCAAAAAATTATACCCCTCTTCCCCAGCCCCAAGTCAATCCTTTGAAAATTTATCTTTATTCCCAGGTATAATGACGCCCCAATTTCCCCTAAATTGCTGTCTTAAATAACTAATTTGACTGGTGGAGTAGGTCGAGTTGAAGTGTCGGAAGCGAGAGAATACTTGAAGCGCCGGGGACCCGCTCAGCTAGCAAAATATTTCGTGCACTCGGAGCTCATGAGCCCATTGCATCATACGTTTTTATGACCAATTGAACTTGCCTTACATCTCCCACCATGGGACACCGAGAAATCCCCCCGGTCCATGTGCCACTTCGAACATCCAGTCGCAAACCGGCACGACACGACCCAATGAACGCCCAGGAACAGCCCGGACTCGCAGATCGGCGAACCTCGAAAGCCCAAAGGTTTTTCGGAACTGACATATCACTCCCTGAGGAACATGGCGGGTGGCAGGAGGCTCCAAATGTACACCGACCGAGCTTTATCAAGCCATCTAGTGCGGGTAGTTCTAGGCAGAGCAGCGGCTTCGTTCCGTTCCCGAGCCCTTCAGATAACGCCCTTCCCGATCAAAACCTTCGCGTGCGGGTTTCATCGCCTTTGTTAAGCCATGAATACCGATCACGGGAAGCTGCGCCGCCGCTTCCCAAGTCGAAAAAAGTTCACCATTCCGGTTCTTCGTCCACCCTTTTCTCCTATTTCAGCTCGAAAGAATCGTCCAAATCAGCCAAGAACCAAGGACTCCAGCCTAGAGTACGACATGGGCTCGGCATTGAGCCACAAGTAACATACACACATGAGCAGCATCCACCGAAGGAATCGAAGCGGAAGATACGTCCTCCAAAAATTGATCTTTCGGTCTTGTTTCCGAAGCCGCGGAATCCCGCACCACAAACACTTCTTTCCCCCCACCGAATGGTCAACTCTCCCTCTCCCGTCTCTACAATGGTTCCGGATCCTTCATCCAATAAGCTAGACAGGACGATCAGCGGTACGAGCAACCCTACTACAGGGAGATACGTCGACACGCCTCCCCGCCGACCTTCGCTCACCAAAAATGACATACCCAAGCATGGCGTCGATAATTCGGATTTGCCTTCAATTGCAGAAAGCAAAAATAGCGAGTGGTCGGAACAACCACTTGAGCGGACAGTCGGAACGAGTGAGATTGATATCGCCCTGGATAGATATGCGGGGCGGCGATCACTTTTGAGTCGCTCAAGCATGTATACAACCAGCCGAGAGCAATTACAGCCAGAACCGCAACGCCCCCAGGAACCTCAGAAGAACTCGAGACGTACTCACAGTCCCTCTCGATCCAAGGAGAATCCCTCTCGATCTAAGGAGAAGTACTTGAGTCCTGCCTCATGTCCAGAACCAAACCGTGGTCGCGGCTTGAGCACTTCCCAGGAATCTTGGAAGACCAACGAGTCAAATTCAAAGAGCGAGAAGAGCTTGTTGGCTAAGAAGGGTAGTAAAAGTACCTTGAAAAACAAGGATCTGCGAAATGTCAGTATGCTTTGCCTCTCCTCTTCTTCAGAGGACGAGGATGAGGAGGAGGACCAAACTCCAACCACCGAGTTAAAAGTCAATGCGAACAAGTTTAGACGAGACAGTGTTGCTACCTACGGCGAATACGAGCCTGAGGTCTATACGGCTTCCACTGCCCAAGCGACCACCGCCACAGCGGTAAGACGCTTTGACCGGGCACTTTCAACTAGCACCCGTGGCTCCTACCAAACCGAAAAGAGCCTGCCAGTACCAGCAGCTCGCCCACGAAAGGCTTCTCAGATTTCTCAGTCCTCGAATGGCAAGTCTCCTAAGACAACACGACGGAGCACGCAAAGTCGCCGTTCGAGTGGAGTTCCGACTATCCCGGATGAAATTCTTGCGCAATTCCCACAGCAGCCTCTCCGCTCCCCCGCAGAGTTGAAAGAGTTGAACCGGAGGAGTCGTTTGATCGCAGTAACACGCCAAGAGCAAGATCTTCTCGAGGCGATGCGTATTCGAAAGGGCAAGGTAACTCCCAGTCTGTTCCATGCCCACGGAACGGACAGAATGTCGCTGGCCTCTGGCCCATCGCGCGATTCCTTCTGCGGTTCTGACACCTCGTTCTTGCGTCTCAGTAATGTATTCCCGCCATTTGATGGCCAATCAGAAAAGGGGGCTACTCAATACAAAGATGGATCGCTCTCCCAAAGCTCAGGCTCGGATAGTGAACGGAAACCTCGCACTGCAGTTTCCTCTTCTGGTTTCAGTGCAGACTATTCCGAGAGCTTGCCCTCCCCTTCCACCAGCGGTGCTTCGCCGCTGACCCCCACTTTGCCAATTCATCGTTTCTCGCCACTTCCCTCTCCAAAGCCACCCCCGAGAGGGCCCCCGCCTGCCATCCCCGATGACCAGAAGCAGCACACACGCCGTCGTACTGATAGTAGCGAAGCTATCCTGTTTGATGATGGCAGTTCATCGAAACGCAACCATGATCTTCCTCTGTGGTCTTTCGACTTTGATTGGAACAAGGAACGCACCAATGTCGCTTCCGTGCACTGATCGCTTGGCCCTTGGTACCCAACACTCTCACTCCGCCCCTTACATTTCCTATTCCACTCTTCTCTCTCTCTCTCTCTTTCTCTCTCTCTACCCCTACTTGATTTGACCCTCTACAGTCTTTCCTACATTTCCTTGACTTGATTGCATCTTGCAGCACTCTGCTCCAAGCTTTTGTTTATCCAACCACATAGACCTCACTTGTCCTTTTCCTACATGACCATCTTACTTATGTTTTCCCACTATGTATTTCTTTATTACTTTTTGAATTAGCGTTAACAAGCGGGCTTCTATACCTGCTATCATGTTTTACTTGGGTGGCTTTCGTGTTTTTCTCACGATTTGGTTATTTCGGCTCACGCTTGTTATCATTAATATTCCCAATGGTCGTCAATCCATCAACCGAATTTGTGCAATGGCGTTCCCAGCAGTCCCTACTACAAAACAGCGATCCGGCTTAGCCCGAGTCGTATACCGCAATGCAAAACAAGCATCAAGGACTTTGTCCCATTGGCTTTCAAGATTCACCGCTCATATCTCAGCAATTTCTCAAACTATAGAGTACTTTAATTGTGATCTCGATCTCCGAGAAGTGTATAGTTATCTATAGCAGGTTAGTAATTTACGTAGAAGCAAAATAATCGACTGCTCATATGACCTCTATATTTCACGGTATTGGATAATTTGAATATCAAGTTTGCTTTAGATCATATTGTGGAGTACTCCATAGAGATGTTTCAATTAAGAAGTCTTTTTAAAAGTCTTGTTTTCCTAATGCATTTCTTATATTGACGAATGACGACATGGGAGGAATCATAATATGGGGACAAAGCAGACGTGGACCCCTGTGGATGGACTGGTGGAGAGAGGACCTGGGCCATACGTCATAGGGAACTTTCAAGGTTAAGGGGCCAAAATTGAGTACACATATGGTAAATATGATACTTCAACGGAGTAGATATGTATAATATTAAATATGATATGAGATTCCCAAAATCAAGGTACAAGATATATTGTATAGAGCACGGAGCACTCCACAACATATTACTTCCCAAGGTTAAACCTTTGGCTTGTGACTCTCCGATACCCCCGTGATCTACTCTCTGACCGCCGAGCTTTTCGTCTATAACCCCAGATTATTGCTTCCTGGGCACTGTATCCTCCTTTCCTTTTTTTTTTTTTTTTTTTTTTCAAGCTCTTTGAGATACCCTCCTTCATACAGTGGAGTCAGCCGACGCTCATCCTCTCCTTCGCCTCCCAGCCACCCGCGTCGCCTCCGATCGTCCGCGGGAAACCCTGTCGGGACCTAACAAGGCAGATCTCCAGAACAACCCCTGCGTCGCGAATTGAGTTTTTCACTTTGCTTCTACATTGTACACACTTTTCTTATCGTTCCCTCCACTGAACTAATTTACCACATTCATCGGACCGGGGATTGCACTGTGCGTCCCTTCTGCGGAAACATTAGCCACTGTTTACAAGGAACACGCGATCTACTACTTCGCTATGGGGGATCGCGCCCAACGCCAGCCGTCTGGCCTGCGAGCTGCGGCCAATATTGCGCCATGGATTCTGGTATGAAACTGTTGGGAATTATACAGTACTCGCGGTCTCGGGGACCCTGTTCGCTGACTTGCTTGTGTTTCTTTAGTTGACTGCGGAGTCTACTGCATTCGTGTTGGTAAGTCACCTTGCGCGACATGGAAAATCCTTGTGACAGAAATGGAAGGCTAATTTGTATTTTGGATGTTCTAGCTAGCTCATTATTCTCGCGTCATGCCTCCCGCCGGTGGTAAACGCTACCTGACCTCTACGGCAGTCTTCTTAGTCGAGGTGGTCAAGCTAGCCATCTCCCTCACAATGGCGCTCTATGACGTCTCCAAAACTGCACCACCTTCGATGCCCGCAACCTCCCTCTTTTTCTCCCTCACAAGCGCCGTGTTCTCAGGCGACAGCTGGAAACTCGCTATCCCTGCCGCACTCGACGTCTTGTCCAACTCCCTCCTGTACATTGCGCTCTCGAATCTACGAGCTGCGTCGTTCCAAATTACATTCCACCTGAAGTTCCTTACCACTGCTGTCTTTGGTCTGATGCTCCTGAAACGGAGCATTTCACCCCGCAAGTGGGGCCTGCTTTTGCTTCTCATTGTGGGTGTGGCGTTGGTGCAAATCCCCGATGCAAGCCCCGAGCAGATGCTGCAGGATGAGCATGCAAGCCATCATTTCCCTCGATCCTTGGAGGAATGGAAGGCTGTCAAGCAAGGTGCTAGTTCCGGCAGTAGTTTGCAAAAGCGGTCGGCAACATATGAGGGGATCGAAGAGGACATCCTCACGGCAGACCCACACTTGAACCCCA
Organism: Penicillium vulpinum; assembly: GCF_028829585.1. Classification (NCBI taxonomy): domain Eukaryota; kingdom Fungi; phylum Ascomycota; class Eurotiomycetes; order Eurotiales; family Aspergillaceae; genus Penicillium; species Penicillium vulpinum. The sequence goes on from NW_026643241.1 coordinate 5,074,839, forward strand.
CAATCGGCCTCCTTGCGACTATCGGAGCGTCTTTGGCTTCTGGACTTGCGGGCATTTATTTCGAGAAGGTCCTAAAGGACAGCTCGAGCCATATCTCGTTGTGGGTTCGCAATGTGCAATTAGCTATTTATTCCGTTTTCCCCGCTCTCTTCATTGGGATTGTCTTCCGGGAGGGCGAAAAGATCGCCGAAGATGGCTTCTTCCAGGGCTACAATTGGGCGGTGTGGACTACCATCATAATACAGGCCCTGGGTGGTCTCCTTTCTGCATTCTACGTCAGCCACGCGCAGAAGGATGCAAGGAGTTTCGCTACAACTGCCAACATCATTTTGAGCATTGTTGGAAGCATCTGGCTATTTGACTTTGAGATCAATGCAAGCGTACGTCCCTTGCGTTTTTAACACTTCCTAGCCTCTGCTCTATCTCCCCGCTCCCGACATAAACATTATGAACAAGACTGACTGGGACATTATAGTTCCTCCTGGGCTCGGCTGCAGTCCTGATAGCAACCCACTACTATGGAAACCCCACATTCAACCCTGCAATGGGTGCCTTGCGTCCACCTCCAATCCGCATCGATGCCTACGAAAAGGATTCTGAGGGCCCTAATGGCTCCCCCGTGGCGCCTTCCAACGAATTTTCTATCAAACTTCCAACCTCACCTTTCCTCTCTGATGGCATGTCATCATCCCGTCCCAACTCACCATCACCAAGCCATGCTAGAGTAAGCTCTAGCCGGAATGTAAGTGCGGGCGGCTATTTCGATGAGAAATGATTACTAAAACCGCTATGCACATTACTACTGGCCTACGTGATGAGACACTTCTTTACGGGAAATGATATTGGATACCTGATAGATACAGGTCATCTGCAAATGCGGTCTTTGAGAAAACTGCCTACCGCGAGCCTTTGTACTATTCCTGATGCCGCTCCTAATTTGGAGCAAGCTAGCCTTCGCTGCCAAATTTTGCATGTCACCTTGCTGTCAAGATTTTGCCGGTTCTGGCTCATGTATGCATATATACGAAGCAATGAAACACTTTCATATACCCCAAAATACTTGAGAACTACTATTCTTACTGAAGCTCGAAAGCAAACCGCTACACTATGTTCATATACTACAGAGGTATGGGTGGTCCACGTGCCGTTACGTTATCAAAATCACGGACCTCGGGACCTTCCAAGCTTGAAACCAGACACTTTTGCAATTCATCACTACAAACACCAGATCTCATCCCAATTACAAAGAGCACATCTCAAAATGCGGAGAAGCAATCATAACTCGAACTTTAAACCCTTTCAATTGCCCTCTCAGAGGCGCACAAATGCCTCCTCCCCGTCCAAGAGTAGTAGAACCGGTATCATCGACCAGAGACTCATCGAAGGCTCCCAACAGCTGCCATTCAGCAGCTCATCTCCCCCGGAAGCTTTTCAATGGCCCGGCATCATCCCCTCAAGATCGGGACACTGAATTGGATGCTTTTGGTGAGTCTACCGGCTTAGCTTGTTATCATGGCTGGCGCTGATAAAAGCTAGACCTGGAACTACTAGCATCAGAAGATAGAGAGGAGCCAATTCAAGATTCAGGATTTGGAGTTCCAAGATCTACGCCGTTTCAAGCGTCTCATCAGCCTGATCTAAAGCCACCACAATTCTCTCGTTTTTTCCAACGTAAGTTGCCTGTATGCGAGTGCTGTTGTTTCTTGTTGGTTCAGGATTGACAAGTAATAGCGAGCTCGAGTACCGTTTCTTCTCACTGGAATGCGCCTAGTTCATCGGACTCTGTATTGGGGCCTCCATCCAGCCCATTGGCCTTGTTCCAGCAGAAGAAAGATGGCATACGGATGGGACAGCGCAGCCTCGAGATAAACCGTGGTCCATACCATGATGAGACTAGTCAGTCATCACCTCAGGAATCGATCGCCCAGGCAAGCTCTGAGGCGTTGACTGGCAACAGACAACGCCAAAACCCATTCCTTAATATACCACCCTCTGTGCGGGGAATCGTTCTTATATCAGTGAATGACATATCAGAGAGTTATCGCTCGATTTTTCCCTTTCCACTTCTAAATGCAATTCAATCCAAATCTTTTCACCCCGTTTACAATAGCAATGACAACATCGTCCTGTCTGCACCAACCGGCAGCGGTAAAACGGTGGTTATGGAATTGGCCATCTGCAGACTCCTGAACACTCTCAAAGACGAACGATTCAAAGTCGTCTACCAAGCACCCACCAAGTCCCTCTGCAGCGAGCGCTTCCGGGATTGGCATACCAAGTTCGCCAGCTTGAATCTCAAGTGCGCAGAACTGACTGGAGACACGGACCACATGCAGCTGCGCAACGTCCAGAGTAGCCAGATTATCATCACGACACCCGAGAAGTGGGATAGTATGACTCGGAAGTGGAAAGATCATATGAAGCTGATGCAGCTCGTGAAGCTCTTTCTCATTGACGAGGTGCATATTCTGAAGGAGACGCGAGGAGCTACACTTGAGGCTGTGGTTTCGCGTATGAAGAACATCGGATCGAATGTGAGATTTGTGGCGCTGAGTGCTACTGTCCCCAACTCCGAGGACATTGCGACCTGGCTTGGGAAGGATGCGACAAACCAGCATATTCCTGCGCATCGGGAGCATTTCGGCGAGGAGTTTCGTCCTGTTGCCTTGAAGAAGGTTGTCTATGGGTATCCGTCTAGCTTGAATGACTTTGCATTTGATAAAGTCTGCGGTTCAAAGTATGTGGCATTTTTTTGGAAGTCTTGGATGCATTTCTGTTTCTACCTCTTGTTTCTTTTGAGTTGCTCGTTTAGTATGCTGATTGGTGCTTGTAAAGGTTACCCGAGGTGATCGGAATGCATTCATGCCAGAAGCCCATCATGATATTCTGTTGCACACGGAACTCATCACTCGCTACGGCAAAAGAATTGGCTCGGCTTTTTACATTGACGAACCCACCCGCCAGGCTTTGGAAAGAACCTAAGAAGCGCCTCGAAGCTCATAACGAGGACCTCAAGAGTATGTATCTGAGCTCCTTTCGAGATGCACATGCTAATTGGAGATAGCAACTCTCGCTGCTGGTGTAGCATTCCACCATGCTGGGTTAGGTCCTGCTGATCGCCACACTGTTGAGGCGGGATTCAGGGAAGGCAATATAAGCATCATATGTTGCACCTCGACACTTGCGGTTGGTGTCAACCTGCCTTGTCACCTCGTGATAATAAAAAATACTGTCAGTTGGCAAGATGGAGGGTGCAAACAGTACTCTGATTTAGAGGTGATGCAAATGCTCGGCCGCGCGGGCCGGCCTCAATTCGATGAGAGTGCGACAGCGGTCATTCTGACTAGGAAAGAACGTGTAGCACACTACGAGAAGCTTGTTCAGGGGTCTGAGAGCCTGGAGAGTTGTCTGCACTTAAATCTTATTAACCACCTCAATGCTGAGATTGGATTGGGAAACATTTCGGATGTCGAGTCAGCTATAAAGTGGCTGGCTGGAACATTTCTGTTTGTCAGACTCCGTCGGAATCCCACCCATTATAACCTCAGAGAAAATGCAAACCAAGAAGATGAGGACGAGTTGCTTCGCCAGATCTGTGAGAAGGATATCGATCTTCTTCGAAAATGCGGTCTGGTTGAACCTGAGAGCCTTCGTTCGACCCAGTTTGGCGATGCCATGGCCCGGTACTACATACAGTTCGAGACGATGAAAGTTCTGTTGTCGCTGAAGCCAAAGGCATCCGTGTCTGAGACTGTGAGTTTGTTCTCCTGGATTGCTGAAATGAAGAGCCTTCACTTACATCACTGTTCCAGCTCAACGTGATCGCGCAAGCGGAAGAATTCCGTGAGATCCGCCTCAAAGCCGGCGAGAAATTGCTCTACCGAGAGATCAATCGCGACCCAGGGATTCGTTTCCCGATAAAAGTCGACCTAGCACTCCCAGCCCACAAGATCTCACTCCTCCTTCAATCCGAGCTAGGCGCAATCGAGTATCCCGATAACGAGCAATTGCAAAAACACAAATTCACCTTTCAGCAAGACAAAGGCCTAGTATTCACGCATGTAAACCGACTAATTCGCTGCTTGATCGACTGTCAAATTGCCGGCGGCGACTCAATCGCGACCTGCAATGCCCTTGAACTTGCTCGGAGCTTCGGAGCAAAAGTCTGGGACCATTCGCCTCTCCAAATGAAGCAGATCGAGCAAGTGGGTGTTGTTGCAGTTCGGAAGTTGGCTGCTGCTGGGATTACCAGTATTGAAGGGCTAGAATGGGCGGAGGCTCATCAGATTGAGATGGTTCTCAGCAAGAACCCGCCTTTCGGGTCAAAGTTGCTCTCAAGATTGAAGGATTTTCCGAAACTGAGGGTTTCTGTGAACATGCTTGGAAGGGTTTGAAATTAGTCATGATGATAAAGGTTATTTTGCTAACGTGGGATACAGGAAGTGAAAATTGACTGTGTCAAGATCCGGTTCAAGGTTGAAGTCGCATTCATGAACGACAAGATCCCGACATTCTTCCAACGTCGCCCGGTTTATGTGTGTTGCTTGATAGAGAGGTCTGATGGCTACATGATTGACTTTAGACGCACAAGGTGAGATGTTGATCCGTTTATTTTGTTATAGGCAAATGCTGATACTATTCTAGTGCGAGCAGGCTCCAGGAGAAATTGGAGATTAATCTCACAGCGGACTTGACAAATGTGGATCATGTTATTGTGTGCCATGTTATGTGCGATGAAATCGGTAAGAATTTTGATCGTGAACAAAAGCGATACTTCCTTCTGCTTCTGTCTTCGTGCATCACATATATCCATGCTGACAATTTTCTAGCGGGGACAGCGAGACAAGCTGAGCTCAGACCCAATCTGCCGTCTCATCTCTTTGCTACTGTGCGAGATAAGAATGCCAATATCCAACAGATTGAGCCCTCGAACCTACCAGTTCGTCACATCAAGGGAAACTTGAATCACAAAGTAACTAGTATCAAGGTCAAGCCTCAACGGGAGAGAGATAATTTTGAGGGCAATGAACTACAGCGCGATTATTTCCTTGTTACGAATGAACGCCGTGGCAAAGAAACGGAATCTACAGTCACACAACAACCTCGACTTTCCGATGACTTTGAGGATCTAGATTGGTTTTCAATTGATGAAAGTCCACCGACTCCAGTCAAGAAAGTGACAAAGGCCACAAGTCCCCGAGAAGATGACTGGGCAGTGAATTTGGATGAGCCAGAGGATGAGTTTGAGCCCGTCAGACTTGCAAATGGCAAATGGGCTTGCAATCACAAATGCAAAGACAAAACAAGGTTTGAGAAAACCATTCATCTCTTTATTGTTTAGCTAATAGCTAAAAATTCCAGCTGCAAACATTTCTGCTGCCGCGAGGGCTTAGAAAAGCCCCCGAAGCCCCCAAAGCGGACCATCCCCGCGCCTCAAAAGGAAGCTGGTCTCAATCAACTGACAATCTCCGCCAGCATCACAAAAGCGACTCCAACCAAAAATTCAAGTTTGGGAAATCAAGTGATCAAACAACGAATCGCAAAACCCAAGAATGACGATCATGTTTCAAAAGTCAAAGTGTCGACCTTGCAAGCTGAAAAGAAGAGCACAAGTGGGGAGAAGTCTGTGCTTTTGGGGAGGGACAAGAATATTCCTTCATATAAGAGAACGCGGGAAAACAGTTCGGCGAAACCCCTCTCGAGTGATTATGGCGATGAAAACTTTGATCTCCCCTCGCCATCACGTCTTCTCGGAAATAGAGGATCGGGGTTTGCAGCATCAATTTCTCCGGTGGTGCATGATGACCCGGTGAAGAATATCGCACATGTTCCGGGTATTAAAAGAAAACATAGAGACCCCAACCCGCCTGCCTCAGGGTTACAGCTCCCTCAAAAAGACCAAACCAAGCTACCAAACTCCAAAACCCAACACGAGATAATCGAGATCCCGGATGACACACCACCGGATTCAACGGAATTGCCGATAGCAGCAAACAAAGACTCTCTTGTCAAGCAGAACACATTGTCTCTCGCAACAAGAACAGACCAGTTCTCCAACCCGAAACGAAAGGCGAGGGAAGACGATCAAAAGGAAGAGCAGAAAAAACGGGTGAGGCAGGGACCCTTGGTTTCAGATTTTCAGGTTCTCGCTTCAAATTCTTTGAACAATGAACAAACACTGAGTCCTGGGCAACCTGCATCTCCTATTTCGCCTGTGGTTGGCAGTCGGATGGATTTGACTCCAGGATGGGACGACAATGGTATCGATCTGCTTGATGAGTTCAAGGATATTATTCGATTTATTTAGGCACTTGAGAATCGCTGGTCAAGTAGTGGGATGTTTTTCTTCTTTTTATTTTCTATCCCTTCATTTCCAGGGTTTATTGCTGGATTGAGGCAAACTTTCGCAAATTCTGGCTTGTCTTACTTCTATATATTAGGATACTGGGGATGGTATATATATTGTATTGACATTTAGGATTACCTGCACGGAATAAAATCATTATCCCTGATTATACATGGAAGATTCCAGTTGAAGACTATTCTAGTTTGTTATCTTTCTAGTGATAAAACCGAGAGCGGTAAAATACTACCAAAAGACATGACAAGATCGCATAGGGAGTCAAATATTCTTGTAGAGCAATCAATATGGATTCAATGAGCAGGGGTACTACCAAAGTCCACTGAAAGAATTCCATTGCTTTGATTTGCTCCAATGTCTCACTTCAAGTATGAATCCAAAACACTGGTCAAAATACACCATTGTTGGCCTCAGACATCCATCCCAAGTATCTCAAGTTCCTTTTGTCCTTGTTCTTCTTGTTCTTTTGGCTATTGAGTCATGTTCGTCGTCCAAAATGATGGGCATTGTTCTTATTTTTCAACTCATGTTCTCGTCTTGTGTCATCTTGATACTATACTCCATGTGCTTTGCTACATAGATTCATTATATACTCAATCAGGGGTAGATTTTAAGATGAGTCTAGTATTAGGTATGGCAGTACGTAGTATATCAGTTATCCAAATATAAAAGTCCCATTGCACGCCCCAATGTTCTTGGATACACACAGCATTCAACAATATATTGACTTCAGCATTTAGTCCAGCTTTTTGTTACAAGTTTCCCCAGCTGCAAATATATTTGAGACTTCTTCTGAAATCTCCAATTTTGAATATTATCCAACCTTAGAAGGACAAAACAACAGCAGGACTGAACCTTCTAAATCAACCAACATGTCTCGCACGCATCACATTTCTGTAACTACCACCCAGAGAAAGTTCCGGGATGGTAATTGATATTAACATATCCTCTCCAGCAAACAACCGAAAGTATTGAGATAGGCAGAATCGCTGCCAGAGAATTGGTAAGGTCTCCCCCGAGTCGTCCATTGCTATTGATTTTAACTTTCAACAGAGACAAAGTCTCCACAGAGGAGACAGCTGCGACGCAGCCTCCCACAACCCGGTAGTCAAGATCAAGCTGTCAGGCCGCAACCTGACCGACGAGGGCTTCGATATCTTCATCGAAGCCTTGCTCGAGACTCTCCAGAAGGAGAAAGATGACAAGCACTCCGAAGGCGCTGTCCACCTCTTCGAGCTCCAGCTGAGCGGCAATTGTCTGACCGTTAAGTCGTTGCCTAAGCTTGGGATGGCGATCAGGCTTAGTACCGGTGATCTGAGCGTTCTTGATCTGTCTCAGAACTGCATCAAGGTTGATACTGCTGGATAGAGGGCGGCTTGGAAGTACTTCTTGAACTCCTTTGAGCAGTGCTACATGCTCAGGAAAGTCAACTTCAGTGGGAATCCTCTCGGTAGTTCTGGTGTGGAGATCTTGGCTAGGGTTTTCATCCGCAGCAAGTTGGGTTTCCCCGATCAGAGCACTGCTCTCTCCGAGGGTGGTCGTGATTCTAGTGTTGTTAGCCGAATCGAGACGCTACCCTCTGGCGAAAATGGTCGTCGCGCTGATCACTTTTCCTCTATCTCCATCTATGACACAGGTCGGAGATCCGCGCATTCTGGAGATCAAAATTCAACGCCTCAGCCTCAGGACCTGTTTGAGATTGCATCAGAGAGCAATCGAAGACACTTCTGCAAAACTCGTGGACTACGGGCGGTGCCGGACTTTGGTCTGACAGGAATCCCCCTGTCTGCCACTGGTGTTATCCATCTGGCTAGCATTCTGTGCATGCAGGAATCACGCGAGTTCCTCTGCTTTTATCTTCCGAAGACGAAGGTATCTTCTTCCCAACCGGAAACGGCGGAGAAGAATCTGAGCATCAATTGGGATCGGTGTGAGCATTTGATTCAAGACGTCCGTCAATTGCTGAGCTGGGCAACTACAATTGCTCAGCAAGCTCCGTCTTTCTACCGACACACTTTGGCTGTGGCAATCAACCAATTAGAGACTCCCCCAATACCGGTTCCCTCGTACAAAGGCAGGGGGTGGAAAGGTAGATCTGACAGGAAATTTCAATCGGTCACTAAAAAGATCTACGATCTCGCGACTGACGATGAGGTCCGAGCCTCGGAGATCTGGGGAATTGCCCTACAGATGGCGATTATGGTGGGAGCTGTCCTGTCCAGTGAGGAGATTATTCAAGTAAGTGGAGTACTTTGATCTTATTCGAGGATGGTGACTGACTCAAAACAAAGGCTCAACTTTCGTCCGGTAGAAAGCTCTTTCAGTGCCTTGGACCTGAACGGGACTTGGTCGATGCGATCAATATCGGAGTACTTCGTTCCCGTCGAGTATTGGAGGGGCAGGAGTATCAGGAGCCCTGGCGCCTTGGGATGTCGCTTGATATATGGTCTGATGTCATGGGTATGGCACTTGACAAAGGAGATTTTCTCACTGCTCAACAGAGGAAGAATATTCTCCTACATATGGCAGAGGTCGGTAACATCTGCATACCTAAGAAGGAACTAAGGGAGGTGGTATGGGAGTTTCTTTTCAATGTTGATTGCGTCATGCATCACACTTCTTGACCTTGTTGATTCTTTCTGCTGATGCATTTTAGACTACTTGACCGCGTTTCTTTTCATTTCCCCATCATTTGTTAGAATCTTATGTCTGTATCTTCTTTATCTGATTGGATCTTCGTTTTATAGATTCATTTCATGATCCAAGGTTTGTAATAGTAGAAGAGAGGAAATCTATTCGACGGATTAAACCCTGGTATCTAGACGAATGTTGCTTCAACCCTCTGGTTCACGCGATGAGGAGTGCTACATACATCACGTATTGAATGTGAACTGCTTTCTATCTTTGACACTCACCCTAGAAGATATTGATGGGGAACATGGGAGCTGGGCATTAGAGTTGATTCGCTATAAGTCACAGGTAAGCGTCACAACCCTCCACTCTGAACTCACCAAAGCTAGGCTGGTAATGATCAGGCTCACTTGTAACTGGTAGAAACCTGCTTGTCTTAGCTTTGCCAGCCATTAATGGAAGCCCCTTTTGGTATGAGTAGCAAGTTAGTACACTCTAACTATTAGAAATTCTCTGAGATGTAGAATTCAACCTCTGGATGTACTATTCAGTGTGCATTAGAATGCCGGGTCAACGAGAGGGCAAGAGTAAAAGCTATCTGTGCATATATTCGAATAGATACAAACCTAAAGAAAAGGAAACATTGATGTCAGATTCTCAAACCCATTATATATATGCCAAAGCGCCGGGATTGGGGAGTGACAAGAGACAACGATCAGCCTTCGCCCAAATGGGCCTTCTCCCATAAACATCAAAACAAACACTTCTCCAAAAAAGACGCGTCGAGTATTTGTTCTAGGCCCTTCAGCGCGTTTACGGTGGGCACTGGGGATTTCTTCCATGGGCATCAAAAAGACATGAAGGGTTTGTTCCGGATCCTCCTGGCCATGGTGGTTTATGCTCTAGGTATGTTTCATGATCTTGTTGACTCCCTTGTCTCAATCTGATGCCTCACAGTAAAGATGGACCGGTATGCCAATTCATTTTGCTTCTTCTAGACATGGAAATGACCACATATAACCGTGTGCTTGTACATATTTCTGATCAAGTCTAGGGGATACAATACCCCAAGGGTTATGACCGTGCCCGTCGTTATCGTTCTGGATGCCACTTCCGTCAGTGCTAACGTCACAACACCATATTCCCACCAATACCAGCCAGATCCCAAGGGGAGATCCCCATTCTTCTTCTGGTAAGGAAAAAGAGCCTATTAGGGCCGGAACAAACGTCGACCTAGCCCGGACCCTCCGCTAGTCATAAGAATGTTTCGTGGATTCTTTCGGGGGCGAGACAAACTTGATTTACTCGCCGTTGGATATATCTGGCACACGCAGTGGTTAGAACATATACGCCTCCAACGCCAGTCTCTAGGAAATAGAAGAGATGGAAGAGGGGAAAGCGCAGAATCTTGGTAAGTTCAGAAAACGAGGTTACCATACACATATAATTTAATCAAACACTGTCCCGCTGTTCCGTATAAGTTCGGTCTTAAGCATTTGTGAATGCGTACTGACTTGACAAATCTATAGATATTTCTGAGAAAACTTATGAACGAGGAAGGCGAACATCGTGAAAAGAATATGGTTCAAAAGGCCTGCTCATGGCTGTTGGTTGTTCTTGTTTTGTACTTGGTCTATCACTCTCAGTATTCAAATAGTGGTTGACCTACATATTGTTTTGCGGTCGCTATTCTGAGAATTCTCATTCTAGCAGCTTTTACGAATTTTTAGGGTTGTATTGTTAGGGATATTGTATATAGAAATAAATATACAACCTAAAAATATGGTATCAACTCGCTGTCAAGATATTGTCAGTTGATTCATGAACTCTTGCATGACTATAAGAACTTCATCACTAATGAGTGTACCCAGATGTGCAACATCTCAAGGACACAGTCTCTGCTTAGGCAAGCGACGTCAACAATCCGCTTCAGTCGGACGGCTATCGTGGGTGGGTCAAGTAGGCATCCTAGACAGTAATGCTGATAGCAACATGAGTTGTTTGACCGCTCTAACGATCCCCCAAGGTTGGCTTGTCATTCTCCCATTTGGCTACGAGAACGGCTTTGACGTCGACGGTTTCGTATCTCTCTGTCTCGTAGGTCAGAGGCATTGAAGGGAGGCATAGCCTGATATATGCTTGGCGATGCGTCGGGAGGGTAAGGAGTATCCGTAACTAGACTATGGGAGGCGTGGGAAACAGGCGGTTCGAGCTCGGACTCAACCATAACCAGGTTGCTGCTATGAGGAGAGTCTTGGGTTTGATGGCGAGGCTTTTGTCGAAGTTCTAGCTCACTTCCAACTGGCGTGGGCTCATTGGTGGGAGTACGGATGCTGTCTCTAGCGAGGGTTCGAGATCGAAGAGAAGGATCGTTTAGTCTCACTATTAAATGGTCTTCCGCGCTTGGGTACCGCGAGGTCCTGACGAGAGGAGCGCTTTGTGAGTACATGTCATCCGCAGAAGTCAACTGCGGTGGGATTTCTGAATCTGTTGGAGATTTAACTTGGTGCTGGTTGGTAAATCGTTTAACCAAATCTCGTGCATCTTTGACAGTGCCCCTTTTAATATCTTTGATAGTAACAGCTATCACTCGTATATTGCCCGCATTGTCTGGATTTTGATCGAGATAACCTTGCTCGAGAAGCACCCTCATCGAATCGCTGAATTGTCGCTCTGTTCGCCGTGTTTGCTTTTCCAAGGCTGTTCTATCGCCTCCCCGTTAGCTTCTCACAAAGTACACACACTCCGGCTACTAACATTTTATCAAGAGCTTGTGATTTTCTTGTAGAATCCGAATTCGGAACCCGAAGGAAGTTGGCAACAGCGGAATCGAGTAACGAGAGTGTCGTCAACAGATGTAGACTGGCTTTCACGCTACCTAATGTAGCCATCGGGAATTGAAAGTCGCCTTTCATGAAATGCCATCGAATTTTTGCCTGGAATTTCTCAAAACCAGTACTTTTGCCACGGTGCAATGGCTGGAGTTTGTGGGTAATCTCTCGAATCTGGTTGTGGGCCAATTTTGATTGCTCGCGAAGCCGCTGATCAAGCTTGTTTTCCCTGGCGAGTCGCATAACATTGTTCTGAATTGGTGTAATAACTTCTTCAAAAATGCTCGCTAGCAATCGACAATTTGCAATTTCGTATCTGAGTAATTTGACCTCCTCCTTGGCCATACGAATATCCCGAGAGAATCGACAAAGGCTCTTGCTGCAGGCCTCGAGTTCACTGAACAAGGAAAATGCAGCAAAAGCTAAACCTACGGCTTCCATGGCTATCCAGGGTGATGATTTCCCCCATTTTGATGGAAATCTCAAATATATATTTAGATACACGACTCGAACAGGATGTGACACGAATGTGGCTTATGATGTAGTGCAGCCTATTAATTCAAGCCACGACTATCGCATAGCTAGCTCCGCACATTATGATGCTCGAAAATTGACGCCTCGACATAAATTGGGCATTATGGTTGGATGGTAGTGAAGCTCAGTAGCTCGTCATGCAGGAGATCCACCCATATCACATTTACTAGGGTAAAGGATACTGCAGGCGAATCATCTCTTTCCTTTTGCCGCCATTACCAGCGAAATGCTAACGAAATTATTGTATGTATCATATTTTGCATGGCTGGCCATGGGCTTCTAAAGCCCACACTTTCTGTACTATAGGAAGTTGTTTTTCAACTTCCCTTCGCCAAGCCGTAAGGACTTAGTGAGCTCGGGGATAGATGCTTTCGTGCTCACACCTGGTACTAAAGACTGCATGTACCCCGCTGCCGTCGCTTTACCCGCTCTATATACATTTGCTCAAGGTTGAGTCCCGCCACACAGCTAGGAGGGCATGACCTCCGAGATATTCAGCTTCAATGCCTTTCTCTTGTCTTTCTATATCATCCTTCCTCATCTTGCCTCGGTCTTTTCCTTGGGTGAGAGGGGTCGTCGGGCTTCTTAGGACCCTCCGTCTTCCCCCAAACGCCTCCTCTTCCATGATAACGGAGTTCCCAGTTCGTGAATGCAACCTGGACCTTTGGTCACCTTGGTCACCTCCAGCCGTTGCCCATGGATGCTTCCAAACAGTTCCCGGGTGATACCCCGGCCCGCAGGGTTACTAGAGAGCGAAATTATCTGGCCAGTCATTATTCTCCGCCCAATGACATCCCTAAAGATTTGCTCCCTTCTTCGGTGTTCTATCGGCTCAAGCCCTTCATGGAGCCATAAGCGAAGTAGGCACTCCAAATGCGCCAGCCAATTAGTGAAGCGCCAGCCATTTTTCACCTTCCGCTTTGCTTGGGCAAGGGTGGAGGTCGCGAATACGACCATCCCATTAATTGCCCAGGGCTTGTTTAGATGGTTATCGCTCCCTATATAACCCCCCAAATTCCGCCATATCGGGTGCAGTCATCCCCTATGTTGACTGTAACCTCACACTCGAGCCAAACGTAGGGACCATGTCAAATAACAGGTATGAATTGGGCAGTCTTTGAATCCAGGCTCAATACAGGAAGGCCTTCATCCTGCCTGAATCCTCTGCTAGGCTAATGGGATGAGTATGAATTCACATAATTTTGAATATCCGCTCACTCTTGATAAATTAACTTCCCATCGGCAATGGGACTAAGCATTACTCGATACTCCGAGATTTAACGCGACTGAATTCATTGCCAGAAATTTTGAGCGTTCATCTCAAATACAAAAGAAATTTGGGGGTTTGACTTCATGTCTTTTAAAATTGCTACCCTTGGAATCATATCGGATACTATGTGGCTATTCCAGAACATTTTTTTTTGTTTTCCAGCTAGTTCAAACATATAGAAGCTAGAGAAGCTGCACCATTCAAGAGAATTTCTTTGTTTTATTTTAGTGATCTAGATCTATGGATTTCTGGCTATGCACACCAGGGCATATAGATCTCATGCGCACGTGCCACATGCGGATTGTATTTTGTGACACATGCTAGGTATGTATCAGTAAATAGTACCTATATCCCCGGTATTCGGCTCGGCCCGCCTCGGCTAAATGCGGCCCGAGCCGAACCGTTGCCTTATTCTGCCAGCTCTATCTCACCGCCCGGAGGGTATAAAGTAGATCCTCGGACCCCGATACCTCTTCTTCCTTCTTTTTCCCCAGCTCTCTTTGCCTTCTGGCTTAGATCAAGTGTAGTATCTGTTCTTGTTCAGTTTAATCGCTGATAGCCCTGCACCGCAGGACTTTACTGATTATTCAACCTTTGGACCTCGCGACTTGGCCTCTGTGCTTGCATATGCCTCGTTGCACTGTGTCGCTGGGCTCACACTACCCCCGGCTGATGCGACCACCTTTTTTTCATCAACTATTCGGCTTGTCCGGGTGTTTGGAGAAGAAAATTTGTAGATCGTGTTGTCTGACCTGTTGCCCTAGCGATGATTACTTGTAATACGTTTCTTCTCTCTTTGCTCTCTTGTTAAGTTATGACCCTGTCGGATGTCTACATTACACTTTCATTTTATCAGATTGATTGAATATTTGATCTACATGATGAATTTCAACTCTTAAAAGGTCTGTTACCTCGCCTTATGAGTGTCTACAGGCTCCATGGTTGCCATCATGTCTCGCAAGGATAAATGGAGTACCCTTCTCCAGGAAGACGAAGCACTGACCCAATCAAGTGAGCGTCTGATCCTGGCACATTTACCCTCCACAAATCTGATGAAGCTCTTGAAACAAATACGATTTCGAAACCCGGCACGATCAGATCGATCCCTCAAAAGCTGCTCTCTACTGTGCCTCCTCGACCGAAAGATCCCGCGACCAAGTAGCAACAATTGGCAATTCAGTCGCCAGCTTTGTTATTGCCAATTATCAAACAACAGACACACCAGATACAACAGGTGCAGTCTTGAAGGGTGCAATTCGAAGTTGGCGGACAAATTCATGATTAAACCCTTCCGGGTTCAGGATGTCTAGACTTGCCTTGATGCTTCCCCAAGATATGTGCAAGCATGGAACTAAGTCACAGAGCCCAAGATTGAAATCAGTGGTATGTCTTGCAGAGCAGGCTATTAGAAGTCAAGTTAATTAGAACAGGTATTACGCCTGATCTAAGGCAGAGGGCGAAGAGAGTCAAGATTAGGGTTATACTCTTTTCTGCTGAAACATACCACCGGATCGGAGGAATGATATCCCGAAGGCGGCATCGTCTGCCGGTCACTCCACCCGTGGATCTTTCTGCGGGGCTCATTGTTACCGCTAAATACTGCCGGTATTCCGCTGAAGATCGCCACCGCCTTGAGGATATATAAAAATCCCTTGAGCCTAGACCTCTTCTTCCTTTTTTCTCCCCACCCCCTCATTCCCTAGTTGAATGAGAACTGACCTGTGGCGCACATCATTTGATGGTCGGACTTGCTCCCCGATGGACCTGGCAGCTCTCATTCCATTTGCCTTCCATTTTTTGAAACCTCGCGACTTGGCCTCTGTGCTTGCATATGCCTCGTTGCACTGTGTCACTGGGCTCACACTACCCCCAGTTGATGCGACCCTCCTTCATCAACTATTCGGCTTGCCCGGGTGCTTGGAGAAGGAAGCTCCTGTCTAATACCTTCTTCCTCAATCTGTTGTCTCGTTGTAGGTCAACACACGTGTGCTGTCTCGCTCATCTGCCTGTGGTCTATGTTTACATTTTTCTCGACTTTATGATACGATCTCATGATGGTCTTTGTATTGGTTCTCCCAAGTTTCCTCATCCCGATGTCCATGTCCCTTTGTTTGCCTCATCTTCTAGGACGCATAGGTCGCCTGATACCAGATACCTTGCTTTGTTCTTAGAAGAACCATGTTTTGAAGATGTCTTCTGCAGTCTCCATCCCTGGTCTCATGTCTCAGATGCAGGGACTTATGCGTTATGTGACAGACGCACCCTGTGAATTCTGGGTGCCCAGGTGTGCTGGTGCGTTATGTGACAGACGTACCCTGTGAATTCTGGGTGCCCAGGTGGGCTGGTACGACCATTATTCATGTATAGCCGTCATCTACCTTACCTACATGTAGAACTTATACTTCGGAATATTGATTATCCGATACTCCGCTGTAAGCGCCCCGTCCGCCCCACCCCACCCCACCCCGAGCCCCCGGGGGCGGCTCTATACCGCTTCGATTTACTGCCGGCAGGCATTACCGCCTTTGGGGTATAAAGCGAATCCCGAGACCCCAGGGCCTCTTCTTCCTTCTTTTCCCTCAGCTTTCTCTGCCTTCTGGCTTAGATCAAGTGTAGTATCTGTTCTTATTCAGCCTAATCGCTGATAGCCCTGCATCGCAGGACTTTACTGATTATGCAGTCTTTGGACCTCGTGACTTGGCCTCTGTGCTTGCATATGCCTCGTTGCACTGTGTCACTGGGCTCACACTACCCCGGTCGACGCGAAATCCTTTTTTCATTAAGTATTCGGCTTGCCCGGGTGTTTAGAGAAGAAAGATCGTCTAATAACCCCTGCTCACGTTGCTGTCATGGAGTTTACACATTGTGCTGTCTCGCCCTTCTGTCTATGAGGTTACATCTCCCTGATTCTTGATTGGATGGTACAATCTCAATCATGGGCTCTGTCATGATTCCCCCGACACTACGAGCTGACTTCGCTACGAGCTCACGTCGGGCACAAAGATCACGATGTATAAAGTGGGTCAATGGAATATTCTACTGCTGGTCGCAATCGCTGGCCGTAATGGTTCTCACGTGCCGTTCCGATCCAGGGTCATCTTCCATTGCTTCCATGGTCCACTTCCTTCTTCTATCTTCCTTTGGTACGAAAAAGAACGCCCGAAGAACGCCCGAAAAATCAAACATGCTCCGAGCCAAGCGCCAAAACACTCAGCCTTTGGAGGACTCCTCTGTGGCCCCCGAGACCTTCACCGACGGTCTCCCCCTCCCGAAGTTGATCGCTTTCGACCTGGACTACACCTTGTGGCCGTTTTGGGTAGACACACATGTCAGCGCCCCTGTCAAGGCACGGGACAACAACTCCCGCGCAGCAGACCGGTATGACGAATTCCCCGATTGAGATTGGATTCTTTTGAAGCTATTCCGATGTCTAACCCCGCATTCCTTATCTCAAATAGATGGGGAGAGTCCTTCGCCTTCTATCCGGCAGTCTCATCCATAGTTTACGCCTGCAAACATCGCTCGATCCCACTGGCCCTTGCGTCCCGAACACAGGCCCCTGATCTGGCGCGCGACATGCTCAAATCCCTGCATATCATCCCCACCTTCTCGGATAACCCCGCCGCGAACGCTAAGACCATCCGCGCTCTCGATTACTTTGATTTTATCCAGATATACCCCGGAAATAAGACTACGCATTTCTCGAAAATCCAGCAGACTAGCGGTGTTGCTTATGAGGATATGCTGTTCTTCGACGACGAGGCGCGCAACCGGAACGTGGAGACGGAGTTGGGGGTTACATTTTGCTTGGTGCGCGATGGGATGACCAGGGAGGAGGTCGACCGGGGTGTGAGAGCTTGGAGAAAGCGCAATGCAATCAAGGTATAGACTGCGGAGGAATGATGAGGTCCTTAGCTGTCTCATCCAATCGATCCTCCTACATTGGGGGATATTGCGCTTTACATTTGGGTTTGGATTTTTAGATACCCCAGCTTGGAACATATGACGAATGCATTTCCTACGCTATACAGCAACCCTTCTATCTCAACAGATTATTCCAATATTTGAAACTGCATCGTATACCTCGATCTATCTGTCATGGATGGATGGATGGATGGATGCTGCCCAGGCCCTGTAAGCTGACTAAGAGACGTACCCCAAAAAGCGGCGCGAGCTACGATCATAGATCTCCCCGGACACCACCTCCTCTGACACAAGCCACTGAGATGGCGACCCTCAAACCTCCAACAAATACCCACCGCTCTTCCTCCTCCTCTCACAGCTCTGGGCCACCAAAAGCCCCCCTCAAAGTCGACCCAACAGCCACAATCGCCGACACAGTCGCCTTCCAAGGCCGACACCTCGTCACCATCGGCGCAGGGACAGTCATCCACCCGCGCGCCAAGTTCTACGCCTACGAAGGCCCAATCATCGTTGAGGACGGCTGTATAATCTGCGAGAAAGCGGTAATCGGAGCTCCGCCAGCATCATCTCGCTCACCGACGCCGTCTAGACCAACAAGCACAACACCCACCGAGTCGGGGGCGTCGACACCTGAGCCTAGGAAAGAGACATCGACGCGGATCTCATACTTTGTTACTGTTGGTCCGTTGGCCACGGTCGAACCCGGAGCTCATATTCATTCTTCTGCTACGATCGAGGCTCTAGCGACGATTCGCCGCGGTGCGGATATCGGTGCGCACTCGAAGGTGTGTTCTGGGTGTGAAATTGCCGCTGGTGGATCTGTTGCCGAGTGGGTTGTCGTGTATGGGCAGGGCCCGGGAATGCGGAGGAAGAGAGCTCGTGGTGTGAAGGAAATGAGTCCGGCTGTTGTGGGTGCGGCGCAGGTTGCGCAGACGCCGCTTCCTGGTCCTGCGCCGGCGGGTAAGGTTATTGAAGATGCGAGGTTGATGGTTTTACAGAAGGAGAGGGAGGTCCTTGGAAGAATGCTTGTTCCTGCTGCTGGGGGGAGAAAGAAGTGATTTCAAGATGCTTTCTTGTCGATATTCTTTGTTTATTTTGAGCTTGTATTCTTCTGTCAGGCCAGATTTATTTTCTTGGATAGATTCGCGTGTTCTAGCAGCTTATACCCCATTTTCGTTTACAGTGGTCAGTCTATCGTGGGCGGTTACAAAGATAATGCACGAGATACTTTACAATTGAATTCTATCAATTGGGAGTAGAAATAGAAACCCCTAGGAACGCCACACATTCAGTAGATACAAGACAAAAGAAAAGAAACTGCTTCCTGAATAGCAGGTTAAAACATGAAAAGCAACGCGCCATATGGCATAGGCAGACGTAGATACCCATTCATGAACGAGTCCACGCGGCATTTGTCAATGAAATCGAGAATACATTAATAGAATAGAAACATTGAAAAGATAAACGACGATTGCTGCTCAAGAAGAGCCTCCGCCACGAGGCTGCGGGCCACCGCCACCTCTCTGTCTCTTTCCACCGCTTCCAGCCTCGGTGGTAGTGTCAGGGCCCTCATCGCGAGAACGCTTGTTGCCCCCAGGAATGAACTGACGGGCCGAGGCGTTCAGGTTCCCACGGTTGGCAGTGGGGCTTTGAGCCTGGGCGACGTTGTTTTGATTTTGGTTACCACCACGACCTTGTCCACCACGACCGCCTCGACCTCGCTGCAGGCCCGGGCCGCGTTGCGTTTGGCTCTGGCCGTGACCTTGCTGCTGTTGGTCATGTTGCTGATGGCCGAATTGCTGGCCACCACCACGGCCACCACGTCCGCCTCTTGCAACAGGAAGTCCGGATTGGAGAGCTCGCATCAGACCAGGTGGGTTTCCAGCAGGAGGTTTGCTGGGGAGGGAAGAGGCCTGCTGAGTTTGATCGGGTTGTTGAACTTGGCCGAAAGGATTGGCTGGCGCTGTGGGCTGTGCTCCGCCTTGCTGGGGTGTAGTAGTCTCGGAAGGCGTAGTAGTGGTAGGAGCGGCTTGCTGCGTTGGAACATTCGGGGCTGTTACCACAGGGGCAGAGGCAGGAGCAGGGGCCGCAGCTGGGGGCGGGGCAGCGACAGGTGCCGAGGGGGCTGTAACTGGGACTTGCGGCGCCGCTAGAGTTGGAGCGGGGCCAGCGGGTTGGACTTGGGTTGCTGGTACCGGGGGCTTAGCAGCTGGAACCGGGACTGGTGCAGGCCGGGCAGTCTTTGCAATTTCCCATACTTCCACGACAGGCTTTTGCGGAGTTTCCGTTGCAGCCTTCGATACCACATCAATCTTGGCATTGGCAGTGCGGAATCTGGTGTCAAGCATGCTAAGGCGAGCAGCTGTTTTCTTTTCGACAAGTTCAACCGCCGAGTTCACCTTCTCCTTGATTTCATTCTCGTGCGCCTTGATCAAGGCCTCCCTTTCCTCAACTGACTTTTGTTGCAGTCCAGCCAATGCAGCTTCATTGGCACCGGAGGAGGCTTGGGCCTCTTGTTGGAGCTTTTGTTGCTCGCGGGCCACTTGACCGCGAATGTTATTCCGAACGATTGTGCGAATAGTCTCGTGCTTCGCGACCAGCTCTCTTGCTTGAGCATCTGTCAACTCGGGAATGGTGAATCCGGCAACTTCGAACGACTTTGACGGGGTTGCAGGGGCTGCGTCTGGGGCCGCGCCTGGCGTTTCAGGTATGGATTGTTCACTGGCGGACAGTTTCTCAATTTCTTGACGATGGGCAGCCTTGACCTCGTTCAGCTTAGAGTTGTAGAGATCCTTAAGGCGGTCGGCGCGTTCCTTGATCTTAGCATCTTGTTCGCTGGCCTGTGTCGCCAGAAGTCCATCCTTCTCAGCAAGAGCTGCTTCAAGTCGCTGGATCTTCTGCTCAAGGTCTTGGATCTTTTGAGCGTCACCAGGACCAGGAAGTGCGACAGTCGCGGTTGGGAATTGTGAAGCCGGGGTAGCATTGACGGGGGCTTCTTGGTCTGCGGCTGCAGCTGGAGCCGGAGCAGGTGGCACATTGGCTGGCGCCTCTGCCATCTTGGTTTTCAATGCCTCCAATTCGTTCTTTGTGGTCTGGAGTTCTGCCTGGATGACCTCTTTCTCCTGCAACACCACATTTAGTTCATCTTGCTTGGCCTTGACACGAGCGCTAAGGTCCTTAGAGCGTGCCTTGAATTGCTCTGTGAGCTTGGATCGCAATTCTTGTGCACGGTCATCGGAATGCTGCTTGAGCTGCTCCGGGAACGCCGCGATTTGAGCCTGTAGTGACTCCATCTCGGTCTGGAGAGCTTCCCGCTGGGAGACGGCCTCGGTTTTTTCGTTCTCGAGGCTCGCGAGCTTCTCCTTCAGCTCTTGCATTTCAGTAGGATCGACACGGTCGTACTTTTGAAGGATGTTCTGAATACGTTGTTGGTATCGGTCGCGATCGGCCTGTAGAAGCTGCATTTCTCCATCCTTGGCTTCACTCTGGCTCTCCAACTCGTGGATCCTGGTCTTGAGAGGTTCGATCTCCTGGACCAGCTCATTCTCGCGGGCGATCTTTTGATCACGCACAGCCTCGGTCTGTTTTAGTTGGTTTCTGAGAGTGGCGTTGCTTTCGCGGAATACGTTGAGCTCATTGATAGTCTCCAAAAGCTTGTTATGGTTCAATGCGTTGTAATCGCTATCGGCCGCAGCACGGCGCTGCTGCTCAAGCTTCAAACGGGTCTCATCAAGCTGCGACTGAGTGTAGTCGAGTTGCTGGTTGAGTCGCTTGCTTTCCTGGGTAGAAAGGTGGTACTGAACCTCGACAATTTCTTTCTCACGGCGCAAGAATTTGATGACCTCCTGTAGGCCCTCGAGATTAGGGGCTGCCTGGTCTCCTTCTTGCTCGTCGTCCGAAACATTCATTCGGTCCCGCTGCAAGGACGAGATCTGGCTAGTGATATTCTCGAGCTGAGCGTGAAGGACGGAATTCTGGTGAATGACCTCCTCCCGACGCTTATGCAATTCAGAGAGCTCACCCTCGTACGTGGCTCGCTGCTCCGCCCAGCTTTCCTCCTTCTGAGCCAGATCTGTTTTGTAGCCTTCGGATTGGGTTCGAAGCTGAGCGATGTCGAGTCTGAGCTGGTTGCTCTCGGCGCGAACAACCTGTAGATTCTTCGCTGCCTCAGCGTGCTTAACGAGCTCAGTCTCGTAGTTCTGCTGGGCATGCTTGGCAATTTCGGCCTGCGCATTCAGGTCCTCCTGGTGATACTGTGTAGCAGTGACATATCGTTCATTGTCGGCCTTGAGACGAGTGATTTCCGACTCGAAGTCGGCCTTCTGCTCTTCCAGACGACGCGTTACTTCCGCCTGCTCTTCGCGGAGCTTGGTCATTTCATTGTTAGAGGCAGACAGTTCAGCTGAGATCTCTTCAATGCGAGTTTCGAGGTCCTGGATCTTCGAGTTCTTCTCCTCCACAAGACGATCGGTCTCTTCGCGATACTGATCATGTGTCTCGGTGGCAGACTCCAGACGTTCTTCGCTAGCTTGGCTGATCGCCTGGTAGTCTTCAGCCAATTGCTTTGCGTGTTCAAGTTCACCCTTAGCCAACTCTAGATCCCGTTTGAGTTCAGAAACTTCAATTGAAAGTTCCTGCTCGCGAGAAAGACCGCTTCCTTCAGCAGACTCCTCGCCCTCAATAGGTCCCTCGGTGGTGCCAGCAGACACGCTTGGTCTCCTGTTCAAGACCTGCAGACGCTCTTCGGCACTCTTGAGCTCAACTGCAAGCTCATCAACGCGGGACTGCAAGTGATCCCGAGTAGTTTTGGCAGCAACCAGCTCTTCGCGGACTGAGCCCAAGCTGGTGACCAAATCGTCAATTCGCTTTTGTGATGTCTCCTGCTCATATTCCCGGCGCATACTAGCCTTCTTGGATTCCTCAACTTCGTCATTGAGCTTGCGCTTCGTCGACTGCAGTTCGGTTTCAAGTGCTTCGACGCTGGCTTGAAGTCGGCGTCGGCTTTCGGAGTCAGTGTGTTCACGCTCGTTGAGAATAGTTTGAAGGTTCGCATTCAATGAGTCCAGACGACTACGCTCATTTCGCAAATTTTCAGTGTCATCAATCAGTCTCTTCTCAATATTCTTCCAAAGATCCTTCTCGGCCTTCAGGTTGGCGTTTTCTCTCTGAAGGCTCTCAACGAGACCCTTGGCCTCCACGAGATCTTCAGCGGCTTGCTGGGTGCGGATATCTTGTCGGTTTGCATTTTCGAAGAGGGTAGAGTAGCGCTTTTGGATTTCGGTGTTCTCGGTTTTGAGCATATTGAAGTTGCTCTGCAAAAGCTCCGCGCGTTGGGTAGCAGCAGCAAGCTGGCTGCTTGACCGACTGATGTCAGACATAAGCTCACTGTTCTTACGCGACAACTCGTTGACCTGCTGCCGCAGGGCTTTGTGGTCCGTCGTCGTTTCTTCACGGAAAGTATCGAAATGGGCTTGAACCTTTCGGAGCAACTCAGCGTAGTCAGGTCCTGATGTTTCCATGGCTCCCTGGGGAGCAGCACCAAGAGGCATAGATTGCGAGAAGACATTCTGGTCGTCGACGGTTGGCTTTCTGTGCATGAGCATACTGCGGAATGTATCGCGCTCCTTGACGTAACTCTGCATCTGTGCGCTGAGGTTCGCAATCTCATCACGATTTGTCTGCGCACGGATCCGTAACTCCTTCAACTCATCCAGATCTGCCTGTCGCGCAAGTTCCTTGGCTTGCGCCTCTTCACCCTCCTGCTTATCGCCAAGTTCTCTTAGCATGCGTCGGAGGGTGTGATTCTGCTCCTGGAGTTCGTGAAGATCCTTGAAAGTTGTAAGGTGCTTGCTGATAAAGCGGCCAGTTTCATTAAGATCCTTAGCTGACTCTTCGACTTCACCCCGAGCGATTCTCTCGAGCTCCTCACGGTCGTATTCTTCGCCGTGTTTTGCGACAGCAACCTCCAGAACGAGAACCTTGACTTCTGCGCTGAGATCGCGAAGTTGCTGGCGCAGAATGTCACCCTCGCGAGCCAAGCCCTCGACTTGACCTTGCCATTTCCTGGCTTCCTTGAGAGCGGTATCACGTTCCTTGCCAGCAGCTTCGAGGAGAGTAGACATTTCCACAACAGCATGGTCGAGACGCTTTTGTTCTGCCCGTCCCTCCTCAATTTCGGGTCTGGTTGAATCAAGTTCTTGAACCATCTCATCAACAGTATTGCGGAGTTCCTGGCAAGTTCTCTGCTCAGCTGCAAGAGCGGTTCGCATTCTGTCGTATTCGGAGTACATTTGTGTGACATTCATGCCACCCTTACCACGAGATGCGCGTGGGGAGAACGAGCCGGTAGGAGTGCCAGCACGCATGATGCTTGATCGCAGAGGTGTACTGGGTGCACCTCCATTCATAGAGACAGCGGGGCTTGCTGATCTTCCTCTGGCAGGTTCAGACTCAAGCTGAGCAACAAGTGCCTCGAGTTCACCAATCCGGCGTTCCGCGGCTACCTTGTCGTTGGACTCCGTCTCAAGCTCCACACGCAGGCGTGAGATTTCCTGTGCCGCATCATCCTTTGTCTTTTCGAGGGCCAGTTGGCATTCTTGCACCCGTTGCTTGGCTGTCTGGGCAGCAGATCCTTGTAGCTCAGCCAATCGGTTGGAGCTGTCCAGTTCGATGCGGAAGGATTCGGTTGCCTGAATGGCTTCCTCTTTCAATTGATGAATGGTAGCCAGAGAGGTTTCGTACCGTTGCTCTGTTTCGTCCAGGCGACTCTTAAGCGAGTTCTCACTTCGTCGAAGAGAGTCAATTGTCGAGTTTGCTTCTTCGTTGTCCCGATGAAGCTCCGAGATCCGAGCACTTTTTTCTTTGCGGAACTTGATGTATTCAGCGGATTTTGTCTTGAGTTCGGTCTCGAACCATTCATTGTTCTTTTTGGTGAGATCTAGTTCTTGTTGAAGGCTCTGTTCACGGAAGCGGGCGCTGGCAGATGCCGCATTGGAATTCTGGAGATTTTGCTCCGCGGTCGAGAGTTCACGTCGTAATTCGATAGTCTTCTTGTGCTGGAGCGAAAGCTCCTCTGCCAATTTATCATAGGCCGCAGATTTCGATTCGAGCAAGCTCAGTGTGTCTCTATTCGACGCCTCCAGAGATGAGATACGCGCTTTCAAAGATGTGGTTTCCGATTCATTAGACGTGGACGATGATTTCAGTGTAGAGATCTCGGTTTCGAGTGAGGAACGGGTAGTTTCTATTCAATGTCAGAAAGGATTTCATTAGCAATACAAAAGAAAGAGCGATAGATACCAGCTTCGTGCAGCTTTTTCCTCAAATCTTCGACCTCTGCATGTCCCTTCTCTACGCTGGATTTCAGAACCTTGACCTTCGATTCATTGCTGCGCACAGCATTCTCAAGCTCTACCTCCAAGCGGAGCTTGTCGGACTTGAGCTCGTCAGATTCGTGGGCTTTTGTATTGATTGATTCTAAAAGTTGATTGACAAGCTCCACTGTTGGGGCCTGCCGTAAGGTAGTGAGTGCCGATTCCGGGAGCGCATAGTGCGATGAGAGGTATGGCAGTTGAATGGCGGTATCAGCCATATTGTCAGCGAGCTGCAGCACTCAGCTGCCTTGGCGGGAAAAATTAAGAAATGCAAGTGTACGCGGCGCAAGCTAGAGCTGGGTCCTCGAGGACAGGCGCGCCGTGTACTGTTTGGACAACTACACACAGCGCTGCGCGAGGGACCTCAGGTCATGACGATGTGTAAAAGGAAAAGTGTGTCTTCTCAAAGGAGAGAAGGAAGGATTGAATGAAAGGTGAATTGGAAGAAATGGTGGTGAGGTGACTCCAAGGGTGTTCAAGATCCATTTCCGCGCTTTGGGATGCTGAGCTCCAGCACGTGACATTCTTTGTCTGGCCTTCAATCTTTTAATAGGTACTCTCCTCGAAGCTTAACTGATTGACTAGGCTGTCCTCATTCTCAACATAACTCTTTTGGGCGTGTATTGTCTTTTTGCCTTTAAGGCAATACTCACAATACCTATGGAAAGAGCCATTTGAATACTTAGCTCGATCTAGTCAAATCAAGGCTGGTTATCATCTTGCCTCCCTTCCATTCTTCTCTTGAATCTCGGCGATCTCCGATCCTTCATCGCAACCATGTCGTACCTTCAGAATCAGCTCAAAAGCTTCAACGCTAGTGTCGTGGAGTCGGCAAACCGCATGCCCACACAGCGACGTGTGGTCAGCAACCAACCTGTATCTGCCAGCAGTTCTCAGGTCCCATCGTCCGTACCGACGCCGTCATCCTCCATCGAGATCAAAAAGAAGCGCCATGACCCGGATATCGTCTACTCTCAGCCGGCCAACACAGGCACGGGCAAAGATATTATGACGCAAGTGTTGTTCGCGATCGAGCACATGAAGAGCAAGAACGTGCCACTCAAGTTCTCGGATATCATCTCATACCTGTCACTCCAGCATCGCGCGCATGATCAGGGCTACGTGCAGGCTCTCCGGAGCATTCTGCAGATGCATGAGAAGGTTGAGTTTGATCCGAGCGGCGCGAACGGCGAGGGCACATTTCGGTTCCGTCCACCTCACAACATTCGCAACTCGGAGCAACTCCTAAAATACCTCCAAGCCCAAAAAACTGCGGCGGGTATGAGTGTTCGCGAACTCCGGGAGGGCTGGCCCACTGTCGAAGAGGAAATCAACCAGATGGAGAGGGAGGGAAAACTGCTTGTGACTCGAAACAAGAAGGATGACCATCCCAAGATGGTGTGGCCTAACGATCCGTCCCTAATTGAACACTTCGATGATGAGTTCAAGCAGATTTGGGAGAAGATCAAGGTTCCCGATGCGAATATAGTGAAGGAAGAATTGGACAAGTTCGGCATCACACCCACCAACAAGAACAAGGTGCTTGGTCCCCGGGTCATTGCGCCGTCTAAGAAGTCCAAGAAGCCGCGCCGGAGCGGCAAGACTACCAATACTCATATGACTGGCATTCTCAGGGACTACTCGCATCTTAAACGGTAAGTTGTTAGGATGCCGCAAGGGTCTCACCTTGCTGGTTGCCCCACCAGAAGTTGCTTTGATATTATCATTGCTTTGCATTGCTTTGGCGTTTTAGAGAAACACATGCGGCGACAATGGGGCCGCATGGAAACTCATTCATAATTCTTACATTTGCGTCGACACCATTGACATTTGTACAATACACGCAGAAAATGACAGATACCCAAATAAACATTATTCGATTCCTCGCAACCCTAGCCACTTGCATATCTTTAACGAAATTTCCTTTGTGTATCTAGTCCTTCCATCTCTCTACACTCATATTCCCACCCACCGAAGACACAAGTCTATCCATATGCATCAATTCATCTACAAAGGTATCCAAGAAGAGGCGTAATGATGTACAAGGTACTCAAAGCACACGGCCAACAAGAATTCAAATATCCCAACCGCATCATCAAACCCAAGGCCATTACTCAATGCTTTCCATTAACAGCACCAGTACCCTCCACACGATCTAAATACACCACCAAATCCTCAATAGTACACACCTTAATACCCCACTTCTTTCCAAATCGCAAACACGCATCCCGACGCATCATACCATTATTTCCCCCGATCTCCGCAACACCCTCAACAACCTCCCCCTCCTCAACAAGCTCAGCAATAACACCGGCCGGCACTTTACCAGCAAGCTTACAGAAATCCACTGCAGCCTCGGTGTGACCCGTTCGCTCGCGCACGCCGCCAGGGCGCGCCTGAAGGGGGATGATATGGCCCGGCCGACGGAAGGAGTCGATCTGCGCCGTGGGAGAGGCAAGAGTGCGGCATGTCAATGCGCGGTCCTCAGCGGATATACCCGTCGTCACGGAGTCATCGCTGGAGTCGATTGTGACTGTGTAAGCTGTGCACTTTGGGTCGGCGTTCTCGGCTACCATCTGTGGGAGAGCGAGGCGAGTGGCGAGTTCCGGGGTGATGGGTGCGCATATTAAACCGCTGTGTTTTGGGATTGTTAGCAAGGTTTGCGAAGATTGGATTGGGATTGGCGCATTTGTCTTTGTGGCTTGCAATTGCGGGGAGGAGAACGCGGGTTTGGGGCTTTGGCAGCAGGTTTTCGTCGCTGTCTTAGTTGGGTGGCGCTCTTACCTCGTATGGCGCACCAGAAAGGCCATCTGGGCGGCTGTGATGGAATCGGCGGCGATGATTAGGTCGCCCTCGTTCTCGCGGTCTTGCGAATCGAGGACAATGATGAATTCGCCATTCTCTGTAGTGGGTCTTCGTTAGTCGTGTGGTCGAGTCGCAAGGCGCCGCGAGCAGCTGGATGCTCGCAATGGTGAATTCGAGTGCGTGTCTGGAAGAATCACTTACTAAATGACGCAATTGTATCTTCAATTGAGTCGAATTGGTGGGCGATTTCTGTGGGTGAAGGCATCTTGGTTTCTTTTTTGCCCCTCACTGCGGAATTTTGAGGATTGAGTAGTTCAAAGTGCACGGGCGTGCAGGAGATATGAGTAAGAAGAGGATAAACAATTGATCAACAGAAATAATGTTCGAATTCTAGAACCAAGAAAGAAAAAGAAGACTGGAGACTGAGTCACTGGCTTACAAGAACATTAGAAATGACCGTGATATTCGGCGCGGGGAGCCGAAATGCGGACCCGGCGATTGCTAAGCCTCGGGAGCCCAGAAGGGCAATGTTTCGCTCCGAGGTCTGGGAATTTTGTTAATTCTTTCAAGGTTTATAGCAGTAGATATTTTGTAAATTACTACGCAGATATAGGAGAAATTTTGACCTAAAATTGGGTATCCAGATATAATAGATATAAAGAAACGAAATCAGCCAAGTCCTTGACTACCCATCCAACGGACCTCATCCGCCTGCCTCTCAAGCGCACGGCGCATGTAATCCCCATATCTCTGCTCTCTCTCCCAATCGTCACGCCGTCTATGCCGCATTTCTTCACGTGTAGCTTCATCGACTTCCGCATGCATGAACACGTCATCATCTTCATCAACTTCTCTATCATCGACCACCATCGCATAATCTGCAGGAATGGAAAACTTGAGACGACCAATCCGCTCTCCAGTCCAGATAAGCAGCTCATCTCCAGTGAGATTTCCACCAGTGGGGAGGATCTTGCGAGCTACCTCGTTATTGCCCGACGATTGAGAAGGCCAGAGCCCACGCGGCTGCTGGTCTTCTTCTGTTAGCGGGGTTGGCTGTCGACTACGACGACCGAATGGGATCTGAGGCTGGGAGGTATTGATATTCCACCGCCTGACTTCTGCACGACCGTTTCGCTCGGTCCACTTGATATTCCCCTCGGCGTCGGAAAAAACGATGCGATTGCCGTGCGACTCCACGGAAAGTAATTTGGAACTCGCGGCGCTTTGGCGGTTCTTATATTCTGGGGTGAGGCTGGATGTCGTGTTTGGGGGGCTGTGGTCTTCTTCGCGTGCTGGTTTGAGATTATAGAGTTCCAGCGAGCCTCGTCCATTGTAGTCTCCGCATGCCACGACGGAATGTGACGAAGGGTAGGTGGAGTCTGAGAACACGGGGAACCGAGGCGCTGGTACTGAGGCAAGACCACAAAGTCGGCCGCCGGAATGGACTGTGGTCTGTAGCCGAGGGAAGTAGCGGCGGTCATAGCATAGAATGCTGGGAAAGCGACCAGCGAGGAGAATTGTATTCACATGAGGAGCTGGCGGGTGCAGGATAGAAAGAGGGCCAGGTTGGAAGAGCGGTGCGTAGTTGGCTCCTTTATCCGAGGGTCCTGGACTGCGTATGCGGATAGGTGGCTGTCCATTTGATTGAAGTTGGAACAAGGGCGAATCAGAGTGGGCAAAAATGCCCAGTTCAGGGGCATATGGGCGGACTACCTGTTCGCATCGTGAACTGATTGCCTCTTCTTCCTCGACAGCCGACAGTCTGGAGTCATAGATCTGCAGACTGAGCGTTGTGGCTAGTGTCAAGGGCACTGAGTAGTCTGTCTCCTGGGAAAGGGCAAAAATCGACCAGGGATAGCGCTGCTGCGAAATCACTTTTAATGTCTCCAAGTCAACTTCATTAAGAACATTCCCAACTGCCAGGTAGGCTCTTTGTCGCAGAGAATCCACGCTCACTCCCTCGCCCAGATTGATAAAATCCAATGAAGACTTAGAGGGGGAGTGATCCCGACGACCAGAGAGGTTGGTCATGAGAATACCAGGCTCACTGACCCCAAGGATTCTGCCCTTACTTGCTTGGGAGTCGGCCGAGTGGGAGTGATTCAGATCCCAGATGCAGACGCTGCCATCTTCAAGCGGGGCAATGATCTTGTTCTGCCTGGCTAAACTCCAGTCTTTGAGCAGCCCCATGCCTTTGACCTCACAGAGCTGCCCTGGTTTTCCTTCGCCCTTGCGGACCGTGGGCTGCTCGACCCATGATAAAGATATCGGCCCTTGGCGAGCAATGTATTCCGAATACCAGTCCACATGCTCCCCCTCAGCCGACGAGTCCCATTCTGCTGCTGCCCTCGCCCTCTCGCTCGTAGACAGTCCAGGGGTACCATCACTCGCTAGTGGTGCAGAAGGCTGAATGATATCACGCAGAGATTCCTGCCCTAGGGTCGCCAATGAAGCAGTCGCGTCGACAGCCAGACTCTCCGGGGGCCTAGCTGCCCAGCGGGCAGCCTGCCGAGCAGCCCATGATTCGTCATAGCAGTGCAATCTCCATTGATTGTTATCACGGGCGAGATCAAAGAATGTTTTTGAAATGGATTGAAGTTGGACCTTTTCTCGTGGAGCGAGGTCTGGTTATCGCACTATCAGTTCTCGATCGAAACGGTGCGGGGAAGGGTCCGGGGCGCTTACGGTCGATGATTTTAGACAGAATCTCTACCGGCAGCTTATCCATTGAGAAGGATCAACAGCATTGAGGGCAGTTTAAGGAGTAGAAGTCACGGGGAGGTCGGCCTCTTTCTTATTCAACAAAATTCTAGGCTTTTTTTTGTCGGCTTTTCCCCCGCGATCTGCGCTCCAGACCCGTCACGTGGAGTCAATTGGCATGGGATGAAGGATCGGTCTAGATGCCAAATCGATTGAGGGTAAGCATAAGACTGGCGTTTCATAGACTGGTGAGTTTGTGGCGTTTGGAGGGGCATTGAGAGAATAGGCTCGGGAGACTTCTCCGGGATGGGATCCACCGGTTTTTATAGGATTACTCTGGAGGGGAGAACATTCCAGTATCTGATATATATATGTAGCACAGCCCTGTTCAGAGAGGCCCCGAACACGAATTGAAACTAAAAATACGCTTTCGACCTTAGATTGGACTACCTTAAACGTACACCTACATGTACTAGTAACATCCAATTTCACATGTTATATCTAGGAAGGTCGATTTGCACATTCTACTTGGTTTTCACTACATTCTATATTTTGGGGTTGGTTCCTATTGCATTTCTAGCTATAGCACCACTCCAAAAGGGGTGAGGGGAGCATCAAAAATTATATAATTGAAAGGACTACAAAAAAACATGACAGAGCCGCATAAGCGGTCGACTATTCTTGCCAAGCACACTAAGCTAGGTTAAGATAGAGAAGCGTCTACTCCGTATTGTTGAGCTATATACATGTCAGAAATCGAAAGTATTTGAATGATATGAGGTGTTCTTTTTCCATAGCCAAACTCCAGCCCGGCCCAATTTCTCCCACCATCAATCAGTCATAACTCGTACATTTGAAAATAAATTAGGTAGGCAAACATAAAAAAGCCTAAAAAAACACGAGATGGCAATCCACACAGAGGTAGGGCAGAGAAACATCTACTCGTCCGGTCTAAAGACGGCGTCTTTGCAGAGGATCGCTACCTTTTTAAAGAAACGTCGCCATTCTAGCGGATCGCCTTTAATTTTGATGAATTCCACTTCAAATAACCCCTCAGAGACACACTCAATGAGCACCTTACCTTGGAGCGGACACATCCTACCATCCTTGGCAACCACCCGAATCATGGCAGAAGTATCTCCAGCACCAACAGCAGGGACACTCGGGACTGGAACCCCCAGTCGGTGAAAGGCCTCGCAGATGAGAGGCACGAGAAGCTTGAGTTCCCATGCAGAGTAGAAACGCGTCATTGACCGCGAGGGGATAATATCCTGGAACCTTTGTGCGTTTTGAGTTCGGCTCACAGGCACAGAAGGCTGCTGTGAGAACTGTGACATGGAAGGCTCATCCTCGAGATGGCCTGCCAACGCTGCATCCTGAGAGGCAAACTTCTTCCCAAAGGGCTGTGCCGAAGAAAAGCTACCACCATTCTGTGGACCGTCCCAGTCCATCATCATACCACCACCCAACATCTCTGGCTGCGTTGAGGAGAACCCATTTGCACCGCCGTCATCTATGTCGATGGGTTCAAAACTGCGACTTGACCCCTTGCCCGATTGGGAAAGAGGATCCTGGCTGAAGTCGATATGAAGCGATTCAAACATCGAGGTGGCAAGATTAATTGGATCTCTTAACTTGCCATCGGCAGAGAGGTATTTGTTTGCGCGGGTGTACCAAGGATGCCTTCGGACATCCTCCAGCGAGAATCGCTTTCGGGGATCCACTGTCAACATGCCACGCAATAGTGATAATGTAGCATGTGGTAACTTCTGCCAGAGCTCATCGGTAGTTCGCGCCTTTGTCGCAACATATTCGTGGTACTCGAAGCTATCATCTGTCGGGCTATCCCACGGCGTGTTTCCAGCCAACAGCACGAAAAGCACGATGCCACAAGACCAAATGTCAACTAGATCCGGA
This sequence comes from Penicillium vulpinum, assembly GCF_028829585.1. Classification (NCBI taxonomy): domain Eukaryota; kingdom Fungi; phylum Ascomycota; class Eurotiomycetes; order Eurotiales; family Aspergillaceae; genus Penicillium; species Penicillium vulpinum. The sequence continues at coordinate 5,107,185 of NW_026643241.1, forward strand.
TGATAACCAACCCCTTTGTTCTGCCCTCGAGTACTGTTGCTAATTACCTCGGGTGCGATATATGGGGGACTACCGCAGAATGTGGTTGAAAGTTTCCGCGTTCCCTTGTACTCGAACAGCGCCGCCAAACCAAAGTCCGCGATCTTGAGATTCCCGTCGCCAGTCAAAAGCATATTCTCAGGCTTGATATCACGATGACCAACGCCTTTAGAGTGCATAAAGCTCACAGCACTGACAAGCTGCGAGAAATAGACATGGGCAATATCCTCGCCCACACCCTCGTCGGCCTCAATCTTATCGAAAAGATCCCCTCCTTCGGCCAACTCCATTGCGATCCAACGCCACACGTCGTCCTCGCCTGTCTGATAGAAGTTGATAATATTCCCATGGCCCGACACGTGTCTGTGTACCGTGACTTCCAGTTGTAATTGTCTTGCGCTTATCTTCCCATGTCGAGCGGCGTAGTCTTTGTGAATGTACTTGACGGCGAACACGGGATTCTCTGAATCTAATGGGCAGGCCTTTTTGATGCTAGATGAATCAAACTGTGTCAGATCTGAATGTCGCATGCAGTGATATCATTCTTACCATGCATAGGCACCTTGGCCGATAGTTTTGGACACGATGCGAAATGGCACATCGTTTGGGAGTGGGGCCAGCTGCGAGTGCTGCATTTCGAGGAAGCTCACAGGAGGTTTAGTGAACACGATTGGAGGCAACCAGGAAATACACGAAAGGACAGAAAGCAAATTCAGATCAAAACGGCATAGCGAGGGGGCAACAAGATAAGCTGGGATGTCGCGTCAAAGCAAGGGTAGCGAAACGCGGGACAAGACGCGGACCACTTTATCCCAATCGGGTAATCTATTGATAAAGGCGCAAAATACCAAGTCGAGGAGGGAATGATCTGACTATATCGCATAGAGATCGCTACTTTATACTACACATATATGTACATATGCAACTATACTATGTTGTACATATTATTATACTAAGCTATTAATACACTGAAACTAGAGACCCGCAGTTGGTTTCTCAACCGATCGCACTAACTTTGCCAGATCGACCATTTAATTACATGTATGTATATTTTAAATTGTATTTTTCCTTGTATATAGTTGAACATAGCTTCAATATATCTTCACATATATCCGTTCAAGTGTAAACAGAAATACGTATATTTTCTTTGAGCTCTGGTGGTGGCCCGAGTAAATGCAAGCGGGGTTCGCGTTGCCCGGGGCGCTTAAGGGCCGAGTAAACAAATCTTCTATTTTCCCTCTTTGTTCACTTCACTTCACACAATAATAAACCCCTTCCATCCTCCCAATTCATCCCTCTTTCTCAATCTCCGTTGTTTCACCTCCCTCGTGGGTCCTTGTTACGCATCCGGCGTCATTCCAAACCCTCGTGCTACTGTTACTACGCATTCCACAAGGAATCCACAGACCTCACCTTACTATTTCTTAACCTCGATTATTGCCTTACCTCCGATCCACGATGGACTACAGCATGGAAGACACGCAGAACTCAGCGCCCGACGCGCAGCAAGCTAACAAGCTGAGCTCCTCTGGTCAAAAAAGCGACACCCAGAGCGTGACCAAGCGGTTCGTCCCCCTCATCACCTCCAAACAGCTCCATCCACAATCGAGTTTGCTCTCGAGATACAATATAGCTAACCTGGTCTCTTTCATCCGTACAGCCTGCAAGCTGAGCTTATGCAACTCATGCTCTCTCCCTCGCCCGGCATCTCCGCATTCCCGGACGCAGACGGCAACCTGCTGTCGTGGACAGCAACCATCACCGGTCCGACTGAGACTCCCTACGAGGGCCTGACACTCAAACTCTCCTTCGCATTCCCCAATAACTACCCCTACTCGCCCCCAACAGTCCTCTTCAAGACTCCAATCTACCACCCCAACGTCGACTTCTCCGGCCGCATCTGCCTCGACATCCTCAAGGACAAGTGGAGCGCCGTCTACAACGTCTCGAGTGTTTTGCTCAGCTTGCAAAGCTTGCTGGGTGAGCCTAATAAGTAAGGATCTGCTCGCATCCTCTTTACCTTCCATCAATGCTAACATTGACCCAGTGCGAGCCCCCTGAACGCCCAAGCTGCCGAGCTTTGGGACTCGGACCAGGCGGAATTTAAGCGCCACGTTCTCGCCCGCCACCAAGATCTGGACGAGGAATAGATGCTTGGATGTGATTTCATTTTTTTTTCCATTCTGCATTGGCGTCGGTTGGCCCTGTCGTCTACTTCATGGACGCTGGGATCGTGCTGCAAATGCATAACGGCCTGGTTTGGGCCTAGGAGTTTCTGGGTTGCTTGGTTATGCCATTCTTCTATCATTGTTCCTATCGTTACTGCTAGTACCTTGAGCCTCCGCACAGGTACAGGCGTGATAAACTCTTCCCCTTGAGATTCTCAGGTGGTTCCCTCTTGTTTCAATTCTTCTGATCATTGCCCCTAGAGCATTAGATCTATCCATTGTCGGTGTCGCTGTAGATCAATTTGATCTTGTACACTTTGCTCCCAAGATTGTATGGGACATTCCTCACATGTTTGGTACTCTCCGCATAAGTACATATAGAACACGCGCTTGTCTAGACTTTGGCAAGCCAAGGAAGTTCCACAGGGATATAGAGGTAGCTGAGTTCTGCATCGCCAAGGATGGATCCCTACTACATATGCAGTCGACTATTCTTGCATGTTGTACAACCATGCCTCAGTACTCCCCTCATAGAAGTGAAGAAACAAAATTAGATATAATTAGAATCGATTCTCCCAGTTAATTTTAAAGCGACGCTATCAGGATTGGACAGCCACATAAATCAAGAAGATACGGAAGTAAAAATAAAACAACACCCGCCCATATTATAATTCAGGTCGTACCTAAGTGGGTTTGCTGAAGTACTGCTTCTCGTTGGTAATCAACAAGCCAGCAATGGTCGCACTAGTGAAAGTACTGATAGCTCCAGTGATCATAGCGCTGAATGCAACACGCGAGACATCGTTTGCGCGACCAGGCGCAATCTGCGACAGCACACCAATCTGGTTACCGAGAGAGCCGATATTGGCGAATCCACAGAGCGCGTATGTAACGATGAGGCGAGAGCGGTCGGAGAGATCTGCGTATTCGGCATTGTGTTGTAGGGCGTCGTAGGCGACGAATTCGTTCTGTGGCTGGTTAGAAGAGAAAACGCATGTATGGAGATGGAGAGACTTACGGTAACGAGTTTGGTACCAATCAACTTTCCAACCTTGAGCAAGTCACCGTCACGAGAGACACCGAGCAGGAAGGCAATCGGGTAGCAGATGTATCCGACGATCAGCTCGAGGGTCAGTGGGGGGTCGTTGATATTCAGGTATCGGCCCCACCAGGTGAGAAGGCCGTTGACGAGACCAATAAGAGCGATGATACACAGGAGAGTTGATGCAATCATGGCAGCAATCTTCAGACCGAGCCAGGTACCGCTGGTGAATGCATGGAGGGCATTGGCGGAGCGGTGATCCTCGTCCTCCGGGACAACGACACGGCCTGCAGTGAGGGTTTCTTCCTCTTCGGGCCAGCGCATCTTCGAGACTGCGAGCGAGGCGGGAATACTCATGACACAAGCGCTGACCATTGCCTGTGGGTTGACACCGATACTGATGTAAGCAATCAGGACACTTCCGGCGATGGTAGCGAAGCCAGAGCACATGACTTGGTGCAGCTCGGCCATGGTAAGGTGAGCGATGAAGGGACGGATCAGCATAGCAGATTCACCCTGTCCAATGAAGGGGGATGCGGCAGCGACCACAGCTTCGGCACCGGAGACACGCATGCTCCAGAAGAAGAAGACGGCGAACTTGCCGATGAACCACTGCAGGATATTCCAGTGATACAAGAGCTGGACGAAGGCGACGAAGAAGATGATGGCGGAGATGACGCTGATGATGAAGAAATTCGCTGGGGCAAAACCGTCTTGGAAGTGGTAGAAGTCCGTGCTGGTCAGGAAGATGACTCCGTCGGCAGCGAAACCAAGCAGATCAGTGGCTAGACCGGAGATGAAGTTGAAGATATCGTAGCCTGCCTTGGTACGGAGCACGAACAGAGCAATAATGAATTGCGCCAGCATGCCGACAATGACAGTGTGCCAGAGGATCTTCTTGCGGTTTCGAGATGTGACCCATAGTCCAAAGATGCAGACTACCATTCCGAATAGACTGACTGCACGATTGGCGCGGGTGTTGTCCTCTGACTCTTCGGACGCAAAGGCGCCAATGAGAATCACACCGATGCATAGCAAGGCGGCACTGGGTGTTCTCAGCTTCTCCGGGATCACGCGCACGAAAGGATGAGCAGTCCGTTCCCAAATCCAGTGCATGGGCTTTGAGATAATAGTAATGGGGACATAGAAGAAGATGATTCGTAGTGTGATGGCGAGATAGAGCAGGAATGGAATGAGCCATCCTATATCATGTCGATGTAAAATTAGGCCAGCAATCCACCAGCTTGATGAGGAATGTGTCAGCTTCGAGTCTAGAGTATGTATGGAATACCACTGGAATAGCAGTAGAATCAAATCACTTACCCGGTAAACAGAAGCCAAACCACAGCATGGGCCGCATGTCTCCATTGTTTTAACGCGCGGCGATACCAGGTGCGTTTGGCTGGGAGATTCTCGCCGGCTTCTTCGTCGTTGGAGCTGCGTTGATCGGTGGTCGCTTCAGGCATCCCTTTCTCGAATTGGACGTCCTTGGAGTAAACCACTTCATCCTGACGTCCCTGCTCAGCGAAGGCAGTATGATTCTGATGAGCATGGTGATGCTGATTCTCTGGATCCAACACTGGATCTACATGGTGCACAACCTGCGATCCCGTAGGATCAACCTCCTTTGTTTTATCCATCTCCGACCGCAGACTAGGATGTGGGAAGGTACGAAAGTACAGAGGCGCCCGTACTATGTATGCAACCTTGGAAATTTACAATTTTCAGAGTGAAACTCAAAAATACCGCGAAATTCAGACCGCCTGAGTTTTTTCTTCTTCGAGGAAACCAGGGACTTTTATAATAAACAGCTGAGGATTGGCACAGGATTAATTAGGGATCCCCCATTGGGACATTCTGACATTCCTCGAATCCCGTTGGGCGTTTTTTTTTAATAATTGCATATTGTATTTTTCTTCCTGGGGCATGAGAGATAAAGAACGCCCAGCAAGGATTGGGACAAGACACTAACCATCGGAGGTCTCCTCTTTTCATCTGTTTGGCTGCAAGCAATGCCAATGAACGGATTCACCGACGGAGTACAACGGAGGTCCCGTCTCGCCTAGAGCCAGCTTAGAGCCACCTGCAGCCACATGTAACCACATCGATGGCAAAATGATAAGACAGTAACATTATCGCCACAACATACCCTGTCTTCTCCATTGATTGGGTGATGTAGTTCAAGCTAACTTCTCTCAACTCCTTGGAAAGTCTCTCCGCACCGGGTAGTAGTGGAGCATATGGGTCGTGTGCTTAATCTCCCGAGGCCTTTCCACCAAGAGCTGACTAGCTGGGATTTCATGCTATTTCTCCAGTTTCTCCAGGGGGTATTGATACCCGAGCGATTGGGCAGGGAATTGGAGGCTGAACATGTCAAACTTATGTAAAACATACTGCACAACGTATGAGACCTTGCATGGTAAATTTCTGTCGAGTTCTGATGTTTAAACTTGCTTCACAACAGGGTCGATTTAGCGTTGAAAAAAAAAAAGAGCCCGGTGCGAAAAGTCGATAAGCAGCGGAAGGTCCGAGATACGTGGGAATGTTTGGCAGAGATAATGTAAAAGATAGGCGCATCAGAAGACACTGGGCATTCTCGGCTAGACACATGCAATCTATGAGAATTCAAAGACCAAAGTTCTAATATATTACTTTCTACAACATATGCTCTCGTCACTTGTGCCCTTTCTTGGAAGTCCCGTGTTTGCACTGGAGCCCTGGAGCATACCGATAGTTACGTAAGCACATGATTGGCCCGCACCCCACACTAAGGTAGGATTCCATCCATGCAACAAATATGACAGGTCCATGGGTCAGCTGCATCAACATCCATAGCCTCAGGCCACATATTTACAATAGGTGCCGGGGTGACTATCCTATCTCTCGAGGTCAAACTATCTAAACCACCTGATCTAAGACCTACGGTTGAGCCTCCGGCAATACAGCACTGTACTCCGGACGCCGTATGTTTTTAAGGCTTCAAGATTTGCCAGAAACTGATAAGCGGCCGAGCAACTTAATTCTAACCAATCATCCAAAAAGCAATTCTAAAAAAAAGGAGATACTGGTCATGTTTACAGCGGAATGAATGAAGATTCTTACCTACAGCGGATGAGTGTTAGGAAGAGGCCCGTTTATGACTACTATGTTTACCTGGATATCTGACCATCTAAAAAGCAATACAACTCTAATCTTCACAGACTTTTACTACCAGAATACCCTCCAAAAGCACGGTGAGCATGTAAAAATTATTTGCCAATTGATTTTCATATCTTTTCTTTTCTGCCGGTAGTTATATAGAGAGGGGCATACTATGTCACTACGGAAAATGCAAAAAGATATGACAATATAACCAAAGCTCGGAGTGCGCCGACGTCTTTCAATACGCTTCACTGATTGGTCTCCAAGAGATCTGCAAGGAAGTCAGATGCAAAATGGAAGAACACTTGGCAATATAACCAGTACTCGGAATCTGCCGGTATCTTCCAATACGCTTCACTGATTGGTCCTCAAGGGATCTAGTAGAAAAGACGGACAGAAAAGGCTATTTCGGGATGAACATCTCCGCATTGCAAGAAGTCCCGCTGACAAAGAAAACGAGATATATGGAGTAGGAGAGTAGACAGAGAGATTAGAAAATCATTCCACAAGGGCCGTCATGGACAGGACCCCTGAAAACTAGATATATACATATATAACTAAGCACCTGTGTAAAGCCTAAAAAGGCCACTGATAATAATGACAATACCCCCTTCAGTCGACCAACAGCCATGAAGACATGGCCGATGTCTTGGAAAAATCTTGCTTTCTGATTCAGGCCCACAAGATGGAAGATAACATCATCGTTCCTAGTGTATTGAGATAGAACGAGACCAAAAGCTAGGTAGGGGCAATGAATGCTACCCTTGTCGAGACAGGATCCAGCATGGGACATGCTACATAAATTTTCTCTGTGAGGATTTTGAGAGTCGATTGCTTGTATAGCGACAAAGCAAGGGGCAAATTCGTTGATGAGATGTCCTTGAATTCATATCACTAAACCTGATCGCTGCGATTGGGGATATTCTCTGCCAACACAGTATAGCTTCTGTTGACTGTCATATTGAAGGCCAGATGAGATGTAATTGGCCTTTCTGTGGCCCTACATAACAGGGCTCAGTTGTGAACAGGTTGGCAAAATGACTTGTTGAATGAGTACTTGATTAGATAAAAGGAAGTGGTTGGGGGTTTGACCTTATAAGACTCCGGCTCAAGTTGTGCTGAAACAGAATACCCAGGTTTCAAAGACTGCCCAACATAGAACATCGGAGACCATGATGGTAGCCATGTCCTGCTTCCCACTGAGTGCCAATCTCCTGAACTGGGTGTCTTTTGGGAGGTAGAATATCACGGACTGCCTTTTCCCGAGTTTGCGAATCCTCATACAAGCTTGTACCAGCTTGTCCTTTGTCATGCCGGGCCCTTATGTAACTACTGCACGATATGCAGGCGGGAGCTTGAGGTCAATGCCTCGCGTGTGTGCCTTATCTAGGAGAAAAACGTTATTTGAGCCAATGGGCTTAAATTGGCCCGGTTTAAAAGCCAGGGAATGACATACCTAGATCAGGTAACTCAGAACCAACGCATTGGTATGATTCTGTGCTCTTTGAACTATCTGCTTAGTGGTAGAGTCTTTTTCCCGTCGTTTGTTCCACTGAAACCAACAGTGGAGTTCCTTTAGATCCCCATAGTGTCACAGCCAGATGCTGGCAATTTGTCAGGGATAGCCTTCATCTCTCGAGGGAAGACAATGTGAGAAAGGAAGTAATCCACTGCGCTCTCAAGGATCCAGCTCACCACATGCAAGATCAATGTTGTCTGTGGGTATTTCGAGATTCAATTGCTTGTGTAGGAAAGCGGCGATATATATAACCGTTTCTGAAAGATCCTTGAATTTATAATACTAAAACTGTTCGCTTCGATGGGGGATATTCTCTGTTGACGTGGGATGGCTTCTTGCCATATTGAAGGCTGGATAAGAAGCAACTGGGCATTCTGCGGCCCCATATAACAGGGCGCAGTCATGAACAAGTTGACAAAATGACTTGTTGAATGAGTAAGTGATGAAAATAAGATGAAGTGGTTGGAGGTTTGATTGTGAAATCCTGGTCGGAAGCTGCAGGCCAAAACCTCATATTGACCAGACGCATCGAAAGGCATTTAGGTATGAGATGGAAATGAAAGGACGATGAAAGTAGAAGAACAAGATGAGATTGGATACAAGATGAGATTGGAAATAAGATGAGATTGAACCCAATATGAGAGTGAGCCTCCACCGAGAAGCACACACGGGGTGACAAGAAACTGAGTCCTGACCGAATGCGAACCCAAAGTGTAGCACGGTCTCATAAAGTCTTTGCAAACATGTGGCTGGATCTCACAGCCTCAAAGAAATTGCGAGACACGCTGTCCATTAAATCAGTGCCTCCTTCATTTGTTTTGCGGTTTAAAATGAACACACGGCACCCAGTATTTCCAAGTATTGCCTTTATGAAGTGGCAGAGCTCTTGCAGGGGTGTCAAATCCCCAACAAAAACAGTGTAGTACGTTTAAAGGCAGTATGTTTGGGCTAAAAGAAGCAGACTGCGAGCAAGGTGCTCGAAATTTGAAGATGTGTACCAGAAAAGACAGATCAGAACAGAGCCCTCGGTGGGTGGATACTTGAAGGAAGGAGATCAAGAAGAAACTAAATTTGGAAGATATCTGAAGTAGAGGAGCAAACAGACCTCAGTGGGATCAGATGACTACTTTTAAAGCATTTGATTAAGTAGGCTGGGTTTATGGAGAGCTCTGGCTATGTTCATTCGCTTGAATAGTGCACATTTTCTATCTTGCCCTTTCTCTACAAGCCAAAACATCATCTCATACAACTTCCATGGCAGCTGTAGATGACAATATATAATCAGTAAAATTATACATTATTAGTAGACACACTAGAACATACCATATCAAATAGTCAAGGGTTAATTGCAGTACTTGACGAACTTGTTGATACCATTAGCAAAGCAAGCACCGTTGCAGCACTCGCTGGCGGTCAGGCAAAGGGTACGGGCTAGTAAAAATATAGAGTCAGTGTCATATTTCAAACACTCCGAAGATGTCTAGTAGAGATATTATGACCATGATAAAAACATACTCGATTTGCAGCGCTTTTCAAGAGGGTTAGTGTCCAAAGCAGCTTCGGGGTTTGGTACAGCAGCAGCATTGGTGAAAGCAGCAAGAGCAGCAACAAGAACGACGTTGAAGAACTTCATGGTGATTGCGGTTGTGGTTTTCAATTTTTCAACAAATTGAAGAAAGACAGATGGTAATTGAGATCTTGACAGGGGACATGAAGCTCTATTTATGTCTTTTGATCTGATAATTTTTTGGCCCCCAACCTGGAAGCAGCAGAACATAGATCCGAAATCGGATCCCCATGTTGTTTCTATGGGGTGTGAATTCGAGTTATCTGATCTTACGCCAAGATTAGGGGCCCCATCGCTCTCCATCGCTCCGTTGCGAGCCACCAATAACATGAAGTTTCTGAAATCCCTCAATTTACGCAGCTTCGTTCAATTGGTTGCAAATCCCATACCACCAAGCTAAGCATAATTATTCGGTAAAGCAACGGCTACTAACGGAATATCTTTCCGGAATGAGAAATTCTTTTGGCTAGATTGTTGATAGATTTGTCAAGGCTGCCTGAGGAACTGTCCGGGCGAGGATTCCATCTATACAGGAGGCTGATCCTGGCTTTTCTCCCCTTTGACCGAAGCTTATAGGCATAAATGCCCGATACCTCATTTCTCTACTTTTTATTGTCTCTCTGTCTTCACTTTACTTTTCAATGTGTTGTTATACACCCCTGTCACTCTTATTCCGGCCTTGTTTAACTCTAGACCGTACAATATGACTCTGATATATTTCTCCTCAACGCTGGATATTCACCTGTGATATAATAAAGATTTAGGTCAAGCGAGTGATGGCCACTAAACTTGCGAGGCAACCTTTCGTGTAGAGTATTTTCGAAGGCTAGAGTACCCATGTCCCCACATGGCTCATGTGCAATTAATATTTAGATCGTATTCAGAGACATTGATCAAAATGGGGCTAGAAATATTCATTTTCTGGGCCATTCACCGGTCATCCTCTCTGCAGGTCGCTCTATTAGGCTCCAACAATCTCGTATAAACCTATCCCATCTTGGGGATAGTTATATAGGCGAGTCGTTAACACATGAGCCATGAGAAAATCCCATTAGTCGATGGCAACTAGAATTCTTTCCCTTCCCCGAGTCGATTTCTTTCTGTACAAGTTCCCTTTTCCACATGCCGTCCTCTATTTCCTCTGATTTTTGTAAATCAATGCCAACCGATTTCAGATCTGTTAGCCATTTCCGCAGTGCTTTACCTGAAGCTGAAATCTGATATCTAGGCATCTCAAGTTAGTCAAAATATCCCCCTAAAAATGCAGGCAATGGAGTATGTCAGTAACAATGTGGTTCAAATCTACACTAGCTTGCAAGAACTCTATCAAAAGCCTATTCTACGATTTGTCGAGATCATAGTACCGTACCCATCCCTCATTTTAATGTAAAGAGATAATTGTGAGCTCCCATTTTTATGGCGAAATTTTCTTTTCCATGGGTGAGGCCCTTGTAGAACAGCCTGGATTGCTACAATTTTTCTTACAACACAATGTACAAGGGTCGTGTTTTTTTTTTGAATCAAAACGCCACGGCTCTTCGAGTTGGAGGTTTTGGCCGTTAAAGGATTTGGTCCTAGCATCGGTTGGATAGATTTCAGGCATATTATAGGCATCCCACATACTAAATGCGGTCTTGGAAATTACTGCAATCCTTATATTTTGGGGCATTTCATAATGAAGGATAGCAATGTTGCTGCAAGCACTTGAGCTCTTCGCTTAGCCCACGGAACCGGAATAAAATTCTACCCATCGTTTCTTCTGGTGTGTCTTCGTAAGGGACTCTTTTGTATAGTCAAGTAGAAGTCGTAAACAAGGAACCGATGGCTGACCCTTGCTGAGCCGAAGAATCCCACAGAATACCAACATGTCGAGAGATGTTTCGGGCTTAGGACAAGCCCCTGTGATGGAGTCAACTCTCTGGTCGAGGAGAAATTTCAGAACTTCTTCCTTCCTGAGTCCGAGCATGGCGTACTATGAAATCTATTTAGAAACTCTTGGCCATCATTTCCATACTTTGAAACTCTACATGCGCGTAAAAGGGTGTATCCGTATCAATCTGTGCGGTCAAATGGAGAGGCCTGTTTCATGGCAAATAGCCTTTGAAGATCTTCAATGTTACTAGCTACCGTTAATGATCCTATACTACCTTTGGCGTTGATGGCATCATATTCTACGTTTGAAAAATCTATTGCCACCCGTGATGGAGACTTGCTGTGGTTTCGTTGTCCCGCACTTGGCAATCGAATCAGGTCGGACCCGTAAAAGCGCTCTACGTATATTAGCAGGTAAGATAATTGGAGATTACAAACCTTGTATAGCACTGCAAGATAAGCTTTCTATTTATTTTGATTTCAAGAATAAATCTAACGGGTATAGACAAAAATTGGAATATCAGAAAGCGCGTGCGTTATAATGTACTTCTGAACCGAATCAAAGAGAAGGATGAATCAAATTGTGGAGACAAACAAAGCACAGAAATCAGGTGGGGGGTGGCAGGTGTCATGGCAAACCTTGAAGTCCATATCAGTCCCTTAGAACACCATACCCTTGACCTGAGCAACCTTCTTCAGGTTGATATTTTTGATCATCATAGTCCACGCGAACGCCAGAGCCATAACACCCAAGCCAGCAGAAAGCATTCTAACCTGTGTGTAGCCGTATGCCTCCTGAATACCTTTTCTCATCTCAGTGGCCGGAGCATAGCTCAACTGTGTCTCAAGATCTTCATAAATCATCTCTAGGTTTGATAAGTCCGGCAGATACCTCGTGAGGGCATCCTTGTATGTGTTGTTCCAGATTGACATAGATATGGTAAGACCTGCGGAATTTCCAATGGTACCGACCACATTGAGCAAGGCAAGGGCTGTAGCGACATGCTGGTGATCAACGGCAGCGAGGATAGCTAACTGCTGGACGATAATGAAGATCGATCCGGCAATAGAGATAAAGATTTGACACATAACCTGGTAACCAATACTCTGGCCAGGACGACGGAAGTATATCATCAAGCCCTGGGCAAGGATGTATAGAGGGACTGAAATGTAAAGAAGCCACTTGAAGCGACCGGTCTTTCGGATTGCCCATCCAACAAAGAACAAAAGTACACCGGAAACCACGTCAAATGTATTGACGATATATCCAGCTTCGGCAATAGTGAGGTTATTAACCACTTGAAGGAAGTTCGAGAAGTAGTTGTTCCAGCAATAGTTTGAAAGCTGGTACGTGGCATCCAAGAGACATGCACCGACGACTGTTCGGTTGGTGAGGAAGGAGTAGGGGAGCAAAGGCGTAGGAGCGATATATCTCTCGTACAAGGCAAAGAAGAAGAGCATCGAGAATCCAACCACAATCATGGCAATGATATAATCTGTGCCCCAGCCATTGGGAGCCTCGCTAGCAATGTCAAATGGAAGCTCAAATATGACAAGTCCTGCAGTAAAGATGACAACTCCGATTACTATTAAATATTAGTGTACCTTTCTGTAAAAGAATCAATCGCTAGTTTGGAATACTCACAATCGAACTCGAGAGTCCAAAACCAGACACTTTGAAGGAACGATCGTCCACTGTTCTCTCTTATAACTATAGCATTTCCCTTTTTGGCTTTTGCCAGGTTGAACTTCAGGATGAAGAACAATGGAGCAGCCACGATAGGAAAGATGATCGCGAATGTACCATAGGCCCATCTCCAACCAGTATTGGCGTAGAACAGATCCGCCACCTTTGGTCCAGCAAATGCCGTAATAATATATGGAGAAGAAGTGAAAGCGTATGCAAGAGCTCGGTTTTTCAACTGCGAGAGATCGGCGGTGATAACGTCCACAGCGAATTGCATGCCCCCGAAGCCAATGTAGTAGAACACCTAAATTTCGTATTAACAAATGCTCAATAATTCATGGATACTCCCGGGATCTCCTACATTCGCGGCGCAATAGACAGCGAAGCTATTGCAAGAAGCCATAAGAATAAGACCCACGGTGGCACAGATCGACATTATTAGGAACCCTTCAGCTCGACCCCAAGTGTCCATCATCTTAGCCACAGGAAGGAATATAGCAGCTGAGAAAGCATCCGCAATGGCGGTAGGAAGACCTGATAAGGAGTGTTGCTGGAAGGAGCTAGCGACGTAAGTGCTCAAGCTACCGTCAACTGACGCTATCCAGGCATAGGTGAAGTAAAGGAACCACATGCTATTGAAGTGTAAGATTAGCCATAGCACAGAAAATGGGGGTAAATCGACTAAATTAACATACTTGATGAAAACGAAGATCAAGGACATTTTCGACCAGGTCTGAGCCACGGCCTCAACCTCCTGGATACCATGTTGAAGCTCTTCATAGGGCACACCGGGCAGCTCGGCGCCATTGTTCGGAAGTGCTTCTTCGGGATGGGTGATTGGTCCATCTGACTTTTCTGGCTCTACTGTGTTTCTATCCACGTCGACCGAAGAACTTGCAGCCTCGTCATTGTCGAGTTTCATTCGATGAAAGACCGACCGGGCCCTTTGCAACAGGGGACGAAGCGCCATGGCAATAGATGAAAAACACAAAATTCCAAGCACTCAAACAGGTTGAAGATTCCAAAGTTATTTCGACCCCACGAGGGGCAGGCAGGTAAAATATAAGACAAAAGACGCGGAATTCCCACATAAAACAGCGAGGTCGGCACATTGGCCAGCAGTGTTTTGCACGCTCATCTGTGGATCAAAACGACAATCCTTTCCTTCTATATCAAAAGTGTTACAACATACGTTGTATAAATATTAATGTAGTCCAAACATATCCGCCCAACCTGTGGACCCTCACTCCACTGGGGTCAGACACAACCCGGCGTCGGCCGGTGACAAGATCTAATCAGATCGTCGGTGGCTTAGAGATCTTTACCACATGCAGTTACTTCCATTGAAAACCCCATCCGATTCATTCGCTTCAACGTCAGTAGAAGCTTTCCGTGGCTGTTTAGAAATTTATTATGGAACTTGGCTCTAGAAACCGGAAAACGCGTGAAAATCATGAAAGTTCAAATGTTATCAGATTTGCCAAGATTTTTGGACTTGATCACTTTTTATTCATGAGACGCTGTGTTTATAAGTGTTTAGAAGTTAGATAACTTCCGTTGTTTTCTCCTGGCATTTAGTCCTCAGCAGTGTAGATGGTTTCTTTCCTCTCTTTACTAGACTGCAACATTGCCTATAGACGGGCGGCCGGCCCTGGGGGCATTCCGCAACCTTGGCAAGACGGGTTGCCCATGGGCCTTATGTAAGGCGGCCCCAGGGCCCGGGGGCCACTATAGAGGTATGCCTATAGATGGGCATCACCCTAGTGACCCTACACGCCCACAGGCAATAGGTATCTAACCCAATTGGACATCGGCGAGCCGGTATTTAGTCAAAACGATGGCACTCGCAATCTCGCGTTCTCCGCTCCATCCAAGCGGAGACTCAAATGTTGTAATTTTTTGGTCCTCAGATCGCAGAAATGCATCGAGTCCAAATTATAAACCCATAGTGATCGGCATCCTTGCTTTACTCAGCTACAGGTTGTCTGAACGAAAAACGCCAGGCCCCAGTTTTCAAATAGTTTTTCTTGTCGGGTATTCTTTCTGAGGCTATTCGTGCGCTTTCTCCCCCCCCCCCCCCTAAACTAATCGTTAGCATAATGCCGACAAATCATCAAGACACCTAAACCATTTTCGTTGCGCACTAATGTTCTGAATCCTTCTTCGTTCCTCGTAGTCCTCCATGCTAAAATACAAGTCATAGTAGCATTTAGAAGCCCGAAGTAAATCTCGCTCAAATAATGAGGGAATTCCGGTTGGAGAGTCACTTTCTAATTATATATAACCCTCCAGGGCTCCAGGGCTCTTTTAAAAACTTACACAATAACATGCACAAACAAAGGTTGAAAGCGCAAGCAAGAATCTATAACAGCATCCGAATAAGACGACTACTCATCCTTATCTATATCAGATAAAATTGAACTTCGACTTTGTCTGTTATGGCTTTGATGAGATCAATACAACCCAGCCGCATTTGTTATGGGTGTCAATGATCAAGCTGGGAGTATTCTGTAAAACGCACGAGTCGTCACTCTGCAAACGGTACACATGAATTATAATTCATTTCGTCGGCGTCTGTTGTCTTGGTGGCCCACGGCAGACAAAATGTAAATATTTACGGAAAGTATCGGCACCTTTGGCTGGGAATCGCTATGGGTGGCACAATGTTATATGTTAGTTGATGCAGCGCTCCAACCATGCTATGCTCTTTTCTGTATCCAGCATTGGTTGGAGCTTGTACTGGATCTGGTAGCAACGGCAATGGCTGTTATAGTGATCAGCATCGCGGTTACGCTACACTCCTCAATCGATAACGGGGCAATTGCTGTATCCCTGCTGAACATTCTGGGCTTTAGCAGCAGTCTATCCTTCTTGATTACCCCATGGACACAGCTGAAGACTTCTCTCGGTGCTGTTGCACGCATCAAAGGTCATCAAGCTGCTATCCCCGAAGAGGACGATCCGAACAAGACTATCCGGCAGCTTTCCGAGGACTGGCCGGCTCATGGCTCTATCCGGTTTGATCATGCTTATGCGGGCTACGAAAGTACTGAGCACACGGAAAATTCGATCCTTCGCGATATTACTGCGGTCATTAATGCGGGGGAGAAAGTGGCCATTTGCGGCCGAAGCGGAAGTGGCAAGAGCTCTCTTCTGCTCCTGGCCTTTCACCTGCTTGAGACTAGCGCAGGTGCTGTGTTCATTGATGAGATTGACCTCAGCGAAATTCCTTGTGGAGTCATTCGAGACCGTCTTACTATTATCCCACAAGACCCTGTCATACTGCCTGGATCACTTCGCTTCAACCTGGATCCTAAGGGACAGGTTTCCGACAGCGCAATCTTTTCTTCTTTAAACACAGTAGGGCTGCTGGATGATCTCCAGATGCAAAATCAACATCCATTAGACGTCCTGATGAGCGAGGCAAACTTCACACGCGGCCAGTGGCAACTGGAGAGCTTAGCAAGAGCGCTTCTCCTCAAGGCCCATACCAGGATCCTTGTCCTGGGTGAGATTAGTGGCATTGTGGATGTTGAGACGGAGCGGTTAATGTTTCAAGTCATTCGGGATCATTTCAAACATGCCACAGTGGTTGCAGTCACTCATCGATTGCGATGCATCCGAAATTTTGACAAAATCCTGCTTATGAAAGAGGGTGAGATTGTCGAAACAGGGGTCCCATCATACTTGCTTACTATCCCAAGTTTATTCAAGGAACTCTGGGACGAACAGTGGTATACTGGTTGAGCTTTGTTACTGTTTGACCAGCTTTCCTTGCTGCGTGGCAGATAAAGATAATAGCTTCCCTCTCGTCTCTCCATCTTCCTATTCTGTCTGTATCTCCAGCACATCGCTATAGATTTTCTTCTGTTTCTTCAATTTGTAGTAGTCTTGGGCAAAAAATACATAGTTTCATAGCGTAGTCGTCCGTACCACTAAACAGAAATTTCTCACGAAACAAAAATTGTAAGAAATTAAGTACATTTTATATGACATGCCTACATAGAAAAAGACTCCTATCAGTCCTATGCAGGGTATAATACTAAAATCGGCATTGCTCGGAGTCTGTTATCAGGCTTCTATATGCACCTAATATCCCGGTAACGCAATCCCTGTTGCAGTCGGCTAATAGGGGGTAAAATACTTTGTACTTTGCAAGCAGCCCCTCTTCACTCTTAATAATCATTAGTTAACTAGATCTTCGATAGTTAGTTATCACGCTATCATATGGTGCCTTTTTGCTATTACACATCTTTCTTCCCCATGCTATACTTTGTATAGAGGATTTCTCAAACAGCATGTATACAGTCAGAACAGCGCATGATGACAGTGAGCCCACTGTGGCTACCCCTCTAATTCAGCACCAAATTCATGGAATATCCCAGCAGAAATGGAGGGAGATTTCTGATACTCGTGCCCTGGTTATCTGTGCTATATTTATTTGCATTGTTGATTTTGCCTCTTATATGCAGCTTGCGCCTACCAATCAGCTCCTGGAACTTTTCGTTTGTCGATCCTATTACAGCTCTGTTCGCCCTGGTATGATTCCTCAAGATGGCAGTGATCTAGGAGAAGCTTGCAAGATCTATGAAATTCAGAGCGAAGTTGCCATTTGGAAGGGCTGGCTAGGGCTTGCACAAGCTGCCCCAGGTATGTTGACATATGGCAATCGCTGTTTTCTCTAGCTCCCCATTTTTCTTATGCTCCAGAATTTCAATTACCAATCATTAATTGGACTAATTCTCGCTGTACCTTAGGAACTTTGGCGCAGTACTCCGGTCGGAAGCTGGTGGTGGCCTTGGGACTTACTGGAGAGATCATAGGCGCTATTTGGATCTGGGTCGCTTGTAAGACTGGCGTTTTCATTAATGATTTCTCGACTAATTCATTGAATTAAACTAGGCCGCTACTTAGAGCGTCTTTCTCTTTAGGTCATGGTTTTATTGGCCATCGTTACGTGCATCGGGGGAGGAAGTTCTGTTATGTCTTCCATGGTGCTAGCAATGGTCGCGACGTCTACATCACCGCGCAGCCGGTATCATTCTAATTCCCGCCTATTAACTTATATTCCATGCTAATACTTGGCCAGCACAAGAGAATTCTTTTACATGTCAGTTGCTATCATGGTGTCCGGGCTTTTATCCGCACCGCTTAGCTCGTTTCTCATGTCACAATATGGGCCCGATATACCCTATCTCCTTGGAATTCCGCTTGAAATATCAGGGTACCTGGTTCTTTATCTTCTACTCAATCCGGAGGAGTCGACCTTTGATCCGGATAGCATTGATGAGGGTGAATGTGAAGCTCGGCCTAGCTTACCACCCAAGGCTCGGTTTGCCGGGGTGGCTCACATGGAAGAAATCTGCCTTTATCTTCTTTCTCAACCTGCTCTACTTATGCTTCTATTTGCTCTTATGGTGAATAATGTGACCCGTCAAATAGAGGAACTTGTCGTTCAGTACACGAGAGTTCGCTATGGCTGGACACTAGCCCAGGTATGGATATCTACTTTAATTCCTTAATTTACAGCCCCGAATTGACTTCTGCCATTTTTCAAAAATCAGAGCGGGTATCTGTTGTCGTTGGTCGCTGCCGCACACATCGTTTTATCATGTTCAGTCTTGCCATGGGCTCATCGGTCGCTAGTGGCACGATATGAAGAGAACGTGGCCAAGGCTGATTTTGTGATGGCAAAGGCAAGTACCTTCTTTCTGGTTTTAGGCCCACTGGTGATGGGCCTTGCAATCCATCCAGTTGGGTTGATTTTCGGTAACCATCTTTCCTCAAATCTACCCCGCTATGCTATGCAAGTGATTTACTGAGAATTTACTTTGACTCAAGGCCTGTTACTCTTCCTTTCCGGTTCGGGATTTCGCGCTGCTGTGCAGTCATATATAACCAGTGCAGTACCCCCGGAAAATATCACGTTGCTCTATGCCTCGCTGTCCGTGGTTGACGCCTTGGGATCGCTAGCTGCAGCACCGCTACTTGGATATATGCTAGCTGTAGGTATCCAGATAGGAGGCATGGCACTAGGTCTACCATTCCTCTTATCATCAGTTCTTTACTGCGTTGGTGGTATTGCGGTGTGGCGTGCTCATATCAATGGCACCTAGAAAGAAGAGTACAGCAGTGTCGAGCTAGGTACCCTGTGCGTCACTATAGTACAAGCTCGAATTCATTTTACACACATTGTCTCTTAAACCTCAAGCCTTGTCATTTATTTGTCCTTAACCAACCCCATCGCAAGCTTCCAGTGGTCTAAAACCATGCACCAGCTCATTCTAAGACTTCCCTTAACACAGAAATTTGGCTACAAAATGCCAGCTCAAATCATGAAATATATCACGTTACAAATTTTGTATGGTAGCTCTGATAATGTGGCGGTATGGGCGATGCCAACAAGTGCGCTGGAGGCGAGGATGAAACAAATCAAATGTCTTCCACCATGTGGTAGCTATCCATGATCAATTCCGGTGAATCAACCCATGATAGAAAGAGTTCACCGAATGCGTCAATATCGGTTGTAGGGGCTGCAAAGCTAATGGAGAGGCTTTCGCGTGAGGTTTGGGTGATGTCGAGATGGATCTCCCGGAGTGAGCTTTAGATATAAGAGATATCGTCACTGGAGGGAACTTGCTTCAGTGTCAAGGTGACTTTCATGGTAAAGAGCGAAGATTTCTGTCAACAGTTTATATGATGAGAAGGGCGCAACTTGAACGAATTGTCATAGGAGATGAAAGTTTTTATCAATATGTGATAACGTGTACGGTTTCCTCCGGGCCGGCTTGTCGGGCCAATGATTATTGAGTATCTCTACTGGTGAGTGTAGTATTAGCGCTTAGGTATAGTGCTTATCAGTGCTTAGGGTGCTTATGATGCCCAGGTATACGAAACACGGGAAATGTGTTTGGCTATCTGTAACTACCTGATTGTCACTCACAGTTCAGAAACTTATTGTCATATGCACTGTCAAACAAGTTTCTCTGTTAACATCAGCATGTAATATCTACCAGCAGAGGGGAAGGGGCTAAGAAATACATATTCAGAATGAAAACCAAACGGAACAAAATCTGTTGTGTTCGGAGAAAATATCGAAGAGGGAGAGATGGAGTGTAGATTTCAGTCGCTGTCTACACATGCAACGCTGGAATATTCCAGCATGCAAACTACGACAGTTGAAATCATCAAAACAATCAGGAAGGCCAAAGAGTTGAGTGAGATTGCCCCGTGTTTCCCGGGACATGTCGAATACCAGTCAAATCGGTCCTAGCCTCGATTTAATCAATGTTTAGGATATCATCAACTCTCAGCTAAAGTAAACTGTTGCCACATATGTACTTGATTAGGTAGTTACCGGGGTACCTATGTAGGTAGGCATGCGGGACCCTACGGCGGGATCATCAAGGTTACCGGGAAGATCTACCAGAGCCTCCCGAGGTCGACACGTTTGCCAAGACACAAAGTGTATCTAAGATAGGCCAACAGGATTCGCCTAATTCTACTAATTTCCCTTTCACCTTTAACGCTTTTTGTGCTAGGCTCTCTATCCATTACGACCCTGATCTAAAATTTGCATGTGTCAAATCAGAAGGTCCCCCTTATTGTGGGACCTGAACCTCAATTTCTTTGACTCTTTCGCTTTCGTTTTTCCCTTCCAATCAAGTTGTCTCTGGTCACCCTCGCAACTATGCCCAGTATCACTATCAGCGACGGGTACACCTTCAATAACTGGGGCCCGGTCACCACCACCTTCACCGCGCCAGCCAGCTGCGCAACTGCCGGCGATATCTTGATTCAAGTCAACACATCGTTTCCTGTCGCCGACTATTGGGCGCAATGCTCTACAGATAGTGGCCATGGCTGTATCCCCACTGGCACTGTTTCCCCACCCATCACCCTCGATTCCAATCCGAGTGCGATATACGATTATCCATATTACTCTCCGGGTTTATACTGCCCGTCCGGATGGGCAACCGTGGGAGTCGCCGCCCGGGATGGCGACAGGTCCCCAAGCTTGTCGGGTATTTTGAGTGTCTCGAGTACCACAAAGGACTCAAGGCTCTATGATGACTACGCCACATGGAAGAGCCCCGCTACGATGTTGCCGGAGCTTTTAGATCCAAGTGAAACTCTAGTGATGTGCTGCCCCAGGTAGGTGTGATGTGGAATATTGTCGCTTAAACAAGGCTTTATATTTAATTCTGTTGTTTTTCTAGTTCTATGACGGCCATCATTGGATTCGGCTGTTACTCAACCGTCTCCGATTACGCTGTGACCACAGGATGTCTTCGTATACTTGACGAGTCAAATATTGGCACATCAACAAAAACCTACGCTGTGAATGGGACCACCTCTACGGATCTCCTCGTTATCATGACTGCTTCGTATCCCGACACTACGGAAACCACGACCTTCGATCCTTCGGAGTTGGATCGGCTTGTCGCACTGTCCGTTATGCCTATACTTCCTTTAGTGCACCATCAATCCGACATCAAGACGACTGGAACATCTGGCGCTGCGTTCACAAAGGCTACATCTACTTCCACCTTGGCGGCTACTTCGAATTCTGCAGCGAGAGTTGCCCCAAAGGTCAATTCGTGGGATGGGCTAGGTGGTGTTCTGGGGGTGTCTCTCGCTGCGATTGTTCTGGGAGCGGCTATGATCTTCCAATGATACGTCAGTCGCAGTTTTCTGAAACTTACGTCGAATCATCGATATATACTATGTACAGAGCGACGGAAAGTGCATTGTAACATATGAGGATATCCTCTAAATCAGTTCTGAATTCATTCATCTAAACCACGTCCAAGACTGTGGCACTTCATGGTAAATGTGGTTCATTAATCAACGAAGCAATTGTTTTCGATATTCTCCCAGATTATGACTAATTTAACAATCTGATCTAAATAGCTAACTCAATATCTCATGAAGGAATTTTCAATTAAATTTCCCCCATGCCTATTCCGATTGTTTCGATCCATCAAGCTATTTTGGCATACGGACGGCACCCGTATGTGCGCAAGCGACCACCTAGGGATGTGCACGTCCTTATTCTGATTCACCGGCAAAATATAACACGGAATTTCGCCGGATGTTGCCTTGAAAACAGATATACACTAGACCGAGAAATTGGGATATGAGGCTCGATGTGAACAGGCAACAACTGTTGTGGAGGTCGAGTGGCGGCAAAATCCGACCAATTGAGTTTGCTGCTCCGAGAGGTTGTCTTCAACCTCGAAGAAGAATATGAAAATGATGGTATGAAATCTGGGCAATGTATTGCAGGCTATAAATGACCGAGGAGAGCATACTAATTCCTAAGCTTGACATGAAATGAAGCTCCAGGTTTTACAATCTGTCCAGAATCCCTTCCGGAACTTAACACGGTTGGAAAAGACACGGGTGTGGGGGCCCGTCGGCAAACTTTTTAGCGGAGACTATATCTATGGGGTGGCTCCCCTTTCTAGGCAAACTTGTCTTCAAGTTTATAGGGACTCGAATTCCTCGGTCTCTTTTGCCTCTTCACAATGGACCCCTTTGAGCGGCTTCCCGCCGAGATCATAATCGAGATTCTCCTTTTCACATCGGATTTTGTGGGCATAGAAAGTCTCTTGACAGTCTCGCCCCGAGTGCGGACTATATTCCATAGTCGACCCGGTCCATTATTTCAAGAGCTAGTGGCATTCAACTCAATCACCTCAGCCAGCCCTATTCAAAAAATCATCCAGAAAGTGCAGTTTCTCCACAACTCCTCATTCAACTTCCACGGTATAGAGGAGTACAGACAATGTACAGGCAGCCTTCAAGACCAGCCCGTTATTCATACCGATGTCACAGAAGTGTCGCGGATGATGCAGATTTCTGCCCAGATTCAACGTCTTGCGTGTAAATGTCTATGGACAATGCAGCAGAACTTCATTTCAATCGTCAGTGCCTCACCGGCAGGAAATTTGTCTAGGTCAATTCGTGCCCAAAAGGCAGCCAAACCCTTCTCTTGGGTCGAGGAATCGACTATTTACTGGGCTCTGTGGCATTTGAGACACTATTCCGACCTGCACAGCTACGGAACTCGTCTGAATTGGACTGAAGAGTCCATGAAAACGATCCAAAAATACCAAACATGGAACGACATCGATGGCCTGGCCCCCGAAATCATTACTACCGTTGCCGCGGTACTATCCGACTTGGGCTTAAGTCCAATTTACCCTCCCTACCCGTACATGAATGAACCTGGGGAGTCTATACGAGGAGCCTGGTGGTGGATATTGGAGACACCACCACCACTTTTCAAATCTTTTGATCTCGAAAGCATGGATATCGCAATTTGGCCTTCGCCGCCAACACCTCCAGATGATATAGTGACAGCTGCGTGGCTTCTTAATGAGGAACGTTGTGGCAAGGTTCCCACCCAAATGGGGATGTACAAAAATTGGGCTCGGATCCGAGCGTTTCAAGGGCCAAATCCAGACTACACCTTGCTAAGAATACAACCATATCGGAGGCTAGGCGTTCTTCTTTGGGATCCATGGCGCATGTATTCAACTGGGTTGATGAAATGGAATTCTAGAGAGCCGCTTATTCCAGCACCAGATGGAGATGAGGACTTGGTGGAATTGGTGGGCGTTGAGGATGTGACTATGCAGGAGTGGCATTCGAGATGGATCACACTTGCGGGGGTTAGGTGTTGATAATATACATAGTGAAGTCTTAGCTATATATTTATGTTGTAGAGCTAGCGGGTAAATAAACACATCTCATCCGCATTTTAAATCAAACTGGTTTTGTTTGCGCCAATCAAAGAAAATGGATAGAATCTCGCCAGGCACGATGTAACCAAGACGAAAACGGATAAGGCGGGGAGCGCATCTCTCTCCCCTCCCAACAATCTGCCCAGGTCCACAGATTTACTCGATCACTCTACAACATTTTTTGAATTTCAAATCATGGCAAATACAGAGAACGAATGGGAATTAGAAGAGGGTATCCCTCAAGTTGGGGATCCCTTCATCCAACAATATCTGAAAGGACGCGATGCTTTAATTATGGAAGAGCAAAAGCGACGCCATGGTATTTCCCACCCAAATCAAGTACGAAAACTCCATATCTAAATTTTTTCTGTAGATGCCAATCTGCGCAAATCTCTATCACCCATCGCCGCCCGGGCGGCGAAGATCGTGTCGCAGATCCGAGCTCAAGAACAGAACGAGGTGTGGACACATGGATTGGATGAGGCCGCGGCTCACCAGTCAGATGAGATCCTGTACCCCGGTGTCATGTTCAATTTGGCCAAAGGCCGTATGGAGAAAACTAAACTATGGAAAATCGTGGAAAAGATGCCAAAGGGGTCCCTCCTGCACGCCCACATGGACGCTATGTTCGACATTGAATTCCTAATTGACCAGGCATTCTCCACGCCCGGCATACATATGTTCGCACCGAAGCCGTTGATCACAGCCAAAGATTACGAAGAAGCGCCCGTGTATTTTAGGTATTCCCCGCAGCCTCTAGAAATATCTGAAGAAAAACCAAGTATTTGGTCGGAGACATACGAGGCCTCATCATTGATCCCGATCCAGAAGGCCGCCTCCTCTTTCCCCAAGGGGGGGGAGAAGGGCTTCCGAGAATGGTTGAACAATCGATGTATTCTTCTGCCAGAGCATTCGTATCATCACCACCACGGAGTAGATGCAATTTGGTCTATTTTCACAAATACCTTCCCCATTGTCGACTCTATCTTGATGTACGAGCCTATCTTCCGTGCCTGTTTCCGCCGGTTACTCGGACAGCTCGCTGAGGATGGGATTCGATACGTGGAGTTCCGCATCGGATTTGTCTTCGAATTCCGCAAAGAAGGAAACAACAAACCCGAAGAAGACTACTTCGAGTGGTGTCGTGTGGTGGAAGATGTCCTGACTCAGTTCAAACAGACGGATGAAGGGAAGGACTTCTACGATGCTCGCATTATTTGGACTACGCTCCGGTGGTTCTCGAATGAGCTGATTGTCAAGAGCATGAAGCAATGCATCGAAACCAAGCAAGAGTTCCCCGATCTGATCAGTGGGTTTGATCTCGTTGGCCAAGAGGATAACGGGAGGCCACTAGTTGACCTTGTCCCCGTGCTCTTTTGGTTCCGAAAACAATGTGCGGAAGAAGAGGTCGATATTCCCTTCTTTTTCCACGCTGGAGAATGCCTCGGTGATGGCGACGTGACAGATCACAACCTATTCGATGCCATCCTCCTTGGCACTCGACGAATTGGCCATGGGTTCTCGCTTTACAAGCATCCTTTGCTCATTGATTTAGTCAAAGAGAAGAAGATCCTCGTTGAATGCTGCCCGATCTCGAACGAAGTGCTTCGCCTTGCTAGCTCCATCAAATCCCATCCTTTGCCCGCACTATTATCCAGAGGCGTTCCCGTCTCCCTGTGCAACGACGACCCCGCAATTCTCGGCCACGGAAGGAATGGATTGACGCACGATTTCTGGCAGGCTTTGCAGGGACTCGAAAATGTGGATTTGGTCGGCCTATCAATGATGGCTCAGAACTCCATCCGGTGGAGCTGTTATGAAGACCAGTCAACTGCCGAGTGGAAAGCCGGCATTCAAAATGGAGTAACGGGGAAGGGGCTGAAATCTGAACGTCTGCAGCATTTCGCTTTGGATTTCGAGAAATTCTGCGAGTGGATTGTGCTGGAGTTTGCAGAATTCGATGCTGAGGATAATTAAAGCTCTGTCACGTCACAAAACACAAGATATATATAGTAGCCTACCTAGCACAAACAAATATGAGAACATGAAATCCGTTTTTGGTAGTAATCTAAGTGGTGTAGACAAATTTCTGCAATTATTGAAGTGATTTGAGACATATCACAAGTCTAATGTGAAATAATTGGTCAAAGCTGTTGTCAATCGGTGAGTTGGCACGTCGGCGCCTGACTCGGATCACTTATCGTATCGCCTTTATCAGGTGCCCGGAACGTCATTGTTGAACATCCCCCCTACACGACCCATCCACTCCGCTTTGTCGGGGCTGGCTGCTTTATTATTTTTTGTTAAGCGATTTTCGATGATACGAGTCCGCGTATGAACGAGCCCTGTCTCGGCTCTCAGTCACGATGGCGTCGTACTTTATGCCATCGTTCTTCCAGAAGCGGCTTCTCAAATATGCCCTATCTCGTCTGGGCCTAGTCGACACAGAGGCCTTGGATCCAGATAACCTAGGTATCTGCTGGGGACAACGGTCCACCTTCGAGTTGAAGAATATTGGCCTCAAATTAGAAGTAAGTGGATGCGGTGATCCTCCGCTGGGGGCGGGGCGGTCTTTTGTGATTATCGAACGCGATCTATGGGACAGTGTGGGCTAACTATTTACATCGCACAATAGAAATTATCGACTCTACTCAATCTTCCTCCCTCGTGTGAACTGCTCAGCGCCCGAGTTCAGCTCCTTCGAATCACGCTTCCTGCCGATTTCCACAATAGCGGGATCCTGTGCGAGGCGAACGGTATCGACGTACATATTCGGATACTCTCAGAGGAACCGAAAAAGGGACAACACGGGCAAGGGAAAGGCGGAAAGTATGACGTTCCGGCGGTGCCCACACCGTCTGATCTTGCAGAGTCATTCCTTGAATCCGAGCCAAAGGAGGAAAAGGAAGAGCTGCAAGCCGCAATAGCGTCACAGTCCCAGGTTCTGCCCCATGACCCTTTAGCCTGGTCCGTCGATGACGATGACGAGCTTGGTCTTGGGAATGAGACTCTGTCACTGCCAAGCTTTGTGGCCGGGTTCTTGAAAGGCGTTGTGGATCGATTCGAACTCAGGATAAAAGATGCAGTTGTGCGAGTGGACATGGAGTTGAAGCAGGACGGGATGTCAAAACGCCAACCTGAACATAAGCCGGACCTTGTCGCAGGTCTGTTGAGCGTCGGGAAAATCGATGTACACGGGGTATCTGAAAAACCCGTTGGCACAGAGGAAGGTCTCCCTTTCCGAGAAGGGAAGCGACTCATCTCAATCGCCGATATCAATGTTGGTCTGGTTTCGGACCCGTCGGTGTTCTCAAATTACTCCCGCTTCGTTGCCCCTGCATCTCCGACGACAACTATGCGGTCAAAAGGGAGCCTGCCATCAAGCAGAGCGCCATCACCATCTCCATTGGATCGTTCCGATGAAGAACCACTTTGTATGACCCAGTCAACTATTTTCGAGCCACCGCACGCTTTTGGTCATTCAAGTACTACCGCGGACAATTTGGAGGCATCTGCATTTTCCCGCGGTCGATTCTCAGACGCCGACTCCGAGTCAGGAAGTCAACGTGGTGGATCTCTGGAGGATTCTCAAATATTTGGAGATGACCCCTTCCAAGACAACCCGGGGTACCTAGACTCGGTGATTGACACTCAATTCGATGATTTTGATGATGATCAGTCACCGGTAATACATCACCAAGAAGATCGACGGGCCGGGAGTAAATGGAGAGGCCACTTGTCTTATGGCCAACAAAGCTTGTATCAGAGCCACCAAGCCGAATACTCTGACGAACCCGTAATACCGCCTGACAGCTATCATATGTCTCAAACTTATAACCCACATCACAGCCAAATCGGCTCTGAAATTGACGAAATCACGCAACCTACACATCATTACAATGATTACGACGAAAATGAACATAATAAAAGATCACAATTGAGCGTATCGTCCCATCCCCTCAGTACATCTCCTCCGCGCTCAGAGCCTGACAGTACGGGCTCACGAGAAGAAACCCCGAATACCGATCTCAACGAGTCTAAGCTTTTCTCCCACGATGAAGCACAGAGTCTTTACATGAGTGCTATTAGCCAGGATCCGAGTGAGAGCTTCATGCCACACATGCCAGGTGCATGGGGCGAGCCCTCATTTAACGGTGCATCAAACTCCCAGAGTGCCTTTGATGACCGATCTAAAGTCATCGCACCTATTGATCCAGCACAGTCCACCAAAATCCTGGATGAAGCGAATTCGAGATACACAGCCCCATCAGAAGACAATGTCACTGTCACTGAGCAGCATGATTTGGACGACCAAGTCAAATCTCAGACATTGCACAAGGACATACCATCAGCTCCATCGTCTCCTGGGTTGCACAGAACCAATGAAATGAGGAAGTCAGTATTGACTGTTGACAAGATTTTGCTGTGGCTTTCGCCTCCTGCCTCTGAGGAAGAAGTGTCGGCCGAGCCGTCGCCTGTGCCACAAAAGGAGAGTGCAGACAGTAACCTAAATGAATCTACAGCTAGCTTCTGGGATTCTGCACCCGAAGAAAGTCTACTTGCCTCTAGAACTTACAGATCTACGAGGTTCGGAAGAGGTTTTGTTGAGGCACGGGCTCAGTCAAGTACTGGGAGTGAAATGCCTGAAATTTCTGTGGAAGTGTTCTCTGCCTCCGTACATTTTGATATTGCCATTGGTTGGCTTCTAACCAAGATAGGACAGAAATTGTCTCACACTCTTGGTACGGTTGAAAAGGATCCATCTGAGAAGCAGTCGCGAAAGGACAAGCCTGCGCGCACACCACCTGTCCATATTGTCGTACATGCACTTTCAGTAAAATTCATCGAACATGTTTCGGGGCATATGTATTCGTCCGGCAATAGCGGCTCGCCTTTGTCTCCACCCTACACCATGGAAGATGTAATTCTTCGTCTTACTCTATCTGGTCTGGATGCTCGCCTTTCAGCTCAAAGTGCAACTACCAAGCTGAACCTTGACGTGTCCCGATTTGCATTTGGGTTCGCCTCAGAGGATATCATATTCTTTGATGAAACATTTAAGCTGCGTGAATCTGTGCGTGATGTTCCATTCCATTCGCAAGGAGATATTTCCATCTCATTGGTCAAGTCAGCAGATCTGGCCAAGGTTGACATCTCCACGCTGCCTCTCCACATCAATCTCAATATACAGCGTCTGGAAGAGGTCCTAGGCTGGATGGGTGGCCTGAGCACCATTCTCGAACTTGGAATTTCCATTTCGTCCGTGTCAACAGTCAAAGGCTGCCCACCACCTTCCAAACAGCGCCCCCGTGGTGTGCATTTTGAGACACCCGCCCCAGCTGCTGACACGGCCAAGGGCACGGGAGTCTTATGGAAGGTCAATGCCCGAATCGGTGCGATTGTGTTGGATGTTAATGGTGAAACTCATTGTCTTCAACTTTCCACGAGCGCTGTCAAAATTGTCAGCAGGTTTGAAGGAATTGGCATTCAAATAGACAAGGCGAAAATGATTGGACCGCTTTCAATTGATGATAATTTATCTGATGCTCCCGCCAAAATCACGCTGAACAACATCCGCCTTGAGTTCCTCTTTGCCCCGAAGGAGGTTGATCTTGATCGTCTTTTGACATTGATTACCCCGTCCCAGGACAAATTCGAAGTGGAAGATGATATCATGCTAGACACACTGTTGCGCCAGCGACGACAAGGATCTGTGCTTCGTGTGACAGTGGGGCGCTTGGAAACATTCATTTCAGACACCTGTGGGCTCGAGCCTCTCTCGTCTCTTGCTGTCGAGCTGAGTCGGCTTTCCAATGTCACCAAGTATTTGCCGGAAGATGATCGCCCTGGTATTCTTACTTTAGTGTTAGTCCGTGACTTTGAAGGACAGTTCCACGTTGGCGGGGAAGTTGGGGACATCAAATGTCAATTTAGCAATGTTGAAGTTGCACACATCACCATGCCTTCGCTTACTGCGGCCCAAATTGGAACGATGATCGTTAGTCGGAATGACGACGAAGAGCTGGTGGGCCATGCCCTGTGGCCACCGAACAAATATCAAGAATCAGATGAGTCCTACCCACCGGTACTCATGGCTCGTTTCATACCCGATGAGATGGATCCTACCTACAAGATCAAACTGCAC
This sequence comes from Penicillium vulpinum, assembly GCF_028829585.1. NCBI lineage: Eukaryota > Fungi > Ascomycota > Eurotiomycetes > Eurotiales > Aspergillaceae > Penicillium > Penicillium vulpinum. Next base: position 5,137,116 of record NW_026643241.1, read on the forward strand.
AACCTCCTTGTCGAGTACACAGTACCATCAGTCACGGCCTTCCTTGGATTGGGTGGCGACAAGACGAGCGGGGATTTGGCCAGTAGTATGGTCAACTCTATTGCCAATCTTGCAGAGCACTCAATGCCATCACCTTTGATGACAGGGCGATCGATGTCGAATGAATCCGGCTCCTCGCCAAAGCCAGTCAAAATGGCAGTTGTGTTTAGAGACTGCGTTATTGGCCTCAACCCTCGCAATTCTCCCGCAAAGGGCCTTGCTGTCCTCACCAATGCCAAATTTGAAGGAAGTATGCACGGAGAGGAGTCTGCCGAAGCATCGTTGGATATCAGGAAAGCCTCGCTCATGATCATCGACAACGTGTGGCATGAAGGCTCTTATAACTTGCATCAACGGGGCTCGGCCGCTCCTCAAGACACCCAGGCCCAAGCGTATATTGATAAAGGCTATGTTCCTGTTTCTTCCATTTCAGCGGCAACTGCTGGTGTCAAGCTCACCAGCTCCGAGGATGGGACAAAGTCTTTGGACGTAGAGCTGAGAGATGACCTATTGATACTTGAGACCTGCGCGGATTCAACTCAGACGCTTATCACCATCATGAATGGGCTTCAGCCTCCAACTCCACCGAACGTCAATGTCAAATACCGAACAGAGGTCATGCCCATCCAAGATATGTTTGCCTCGTTTACCGGGGATGCATTTGCGGCTGATCCCACTCTTCCCAATGATAGTGGTCTGGCAACTATTTCTGAAGGATCATCCAGGGAAGATCAGCTGACTGACGAACTTGAGTACGTCAGCGATTTCTATCCCATAAAGGGCGGCCTTGGTGGTGTGGGTGTTGAAGGCATGGAAGTGGGTTTCAATGATATGCTAGACAGCTTCCATTCCCAATACCAAGTCTCTTCTAGCATGACGGAATTGGACTTCCAGGAGAATCATTTCGCAAAGAAATCAGCTGTGGGTGGAACCGCTCATCGGTGGGACTCTACCCAGAACACCTACGGCCTCACCAATGACACGAAGCTGGAGCGGAGTCCTTTGCGCGTGCGCGTGCGAGACGTACATTTCATTTGGAATCTCTTTGATGGATATGACTGGCAGCGCACCCGTGATACAATATCCAGAGCTGTCAAGGATGTGGAAACCAAGGCCACAGAGCGCCGTTCCAGGGGCTCACGGGTGTCACCTGCGGCAGAAGATGAAGAGGAGTCTGTCATTGGCGATTTCCTCTTCAACTCCATTTACATCGGTATTCCAGCAAACAAGGATCCACGGGAACTTCACCGCGAGATCAATCATGACATCGATGATTTCACTAGCGAGACCGGGAGCTACGCAACAACCACTACTGTCACTGGGGCTGGAGGTCGCCAGGGCCCGTCAACTAGGAGGGAGAAGAAATTGCGCCTGCATCGGAGCAAACACCACAAAATGACGTTCGAGTTGAAGGGTGTCTCTGCCGATCTGATTATCTTCCCACCAGGCACTGAAGAGACGCAGAGCTCATTGGATGTGCGGGTCAAGGATCTCGAAATCTATGATCATGTTCCGACATCCACATGGAAGAAGTTCGCAACCTACATGCGAGAGGCTGGCGAAAAAGAGAGCGGAACAAGCATGGTTCACCTTGAAATTCTGATTGTGAGGCCTGTTCCTGAGCTAGCTGCATCGGAGATTGTCCTTAAGGTTTGTTACCCAGTCATCAATTATTTGAATTAGTTGCTAACTTGATTTTAGGCCACCGTTCTACCCCTCCGGTTGCATGTTGACCAAGATGCCCTCGACTTCATGAGTCGATTCTTCGAGTTTAGAGACGAGACTGCCCAACCAGCTGATACCCCGGGCGATATTCCATTCTTGCAGCGAGTAGAGATAAACGCCGTACAAGTCAAATTAGACTTCAAGCCTAAGCGGGTCGACTACGCAGGACTCCGGTCAGGCCGCACAACTGAGTTCATGAACTTCTTCATCCTGGATGGCGCCGACATGGTGCTACGACATGTGATCATCTACGGAGTGTCCGGATTCGACCGATTGGGCCAAAGTCTGAACGATATCTGGATGCCGGATGTCAAGAAAAACCAACTTCCCGGTGTGCTCGCCGGTCTCGCGCCACTCCGCTCCTTGGTCAACGTCGGCGGTGGCGTGCGCGACCTGGTCGTCGTCCCAATGCGAGAATACAGAAAGGACGGCCGAATTGTGCGCAGCATTCAAAAGGGCGCCCTAGCATTCGCCAAGACAACCTCCAACGAGCTGGTCAAACTCGGTGCAAAACTCGCCATCGGAACGCAAACTGTCCTCCAAGGCGCAGAGGACCTCCTGACTGCACCCAACGCACCTGCCTTCGACGACGATTCCCTCGACGAGGACGAAGCCAAGAAGATCTCGCTGTATGCTGACCAGCCGGTTGGGGTGGTACAGGGACTGCGTGGGGCGTTTAGCGGCCTCGAACGTGACCTGCTCTTGGCTCGCGATGCGATTGTTGCCGTACCTGGCGAGGTGGTTGAGAGTGGGAGTGCCAAGGCTGCGGCAAAGGCAGTCTGGAGGCGTGCGCCCACTGTCATCCTCCGACCCGCTATCGGGGTGTCCAAGGCTGTAGGACAGACTCTGCTTGGCGCGGGGAATACCCTTGACCCGAGTAATCGGCGCAAGATGGAAGATGTAAGTTGTTTTCGATAAATACTGTTTTGGGTGTGGCTGTGGCTGACTCTTTTTTAGAAGTATAAACGGTACTGAGAGTGCGCTGGCTGAGGTCTACGGGCTTGGCCCTTGCATACTTCGTACATACAAGCATAGTAGTCCCTTTTTCTTTTCTTTTGTTTTGTCTTTGATTTTGTTTTGGAATTTCTCATTTTGGGAGCCCATTTTCCCCATTTTTTCTCCCCTCATTGCTTCATCAGTTTGATACCATACCACGACCGCATTATGATCTTAAATTGCTCTTGCATTTTCATTTTGATACTTCAAGTCATTTTTAGCTTCAGTCTGCATGACCTGGGGAGTTTGTTTTGAATAAAGCGGGATCTTTATCCACGAGATCTATTTCTACATACAAAGCACGGATCCACCGAGAACCAGAAGAAAAACGTTGGGAAAATCCATGTCGATCGCAGTTCCTAGTCCATCTGGGTTTACGGAGGACTCCTTCGGGCAATTGTTACCCATTTGGGAGCCTCTGTACTACCAATGAAGCCCACAGCCTTAATGCGAAATAAGGTCCGATGATTAGCCTGGGGCAACGAGGCAGGAAGCCGTTTTAAATTGCATAGTGCATCAAGCATGTGAAACACAAATCTGGGGGTTGCAGTCGTATTGCAAGGCAGATGACTTGGATTAACTCCAGATGAGCTAGCATGCCGATCTGTATGGAGTACGTGTGTACAAAGTACAAAGTACATATCTGCATGTATGCCTTGTTTCTTTCAGGTACGAGATGCCCGACCATGGATAGAAGAGTACAAAGTAAAGCATCCATGGATTCCCCGTACAATTCAACAGCCGAAAGTCGGAAATGCAAATGCCTTGAATCATGAACCATTGCACCGGATCACATGATCCAATAGAAACTCCCCCTTGCGGACTGCATCAACGGTGCATCATTGCAAATGTACAACTGCCCCGTACATACCGAAGATTACCGTTGAAGGATCCACTCGTCAGGAAGTCCGACACGAGTGACCAAGTCATGATGTTGGCAGTGGAGAAGGTAAGAAAAATTCTTTACAATTGCCACATTCGAATTTCAACTGGATAGCCAATCATGGTTGTTAGCGGCGCCGCAGCCCAAAGGTCTGGTTTTTTGCCCTCAGCCGTGAGCTAAGACACGAGTTTGTTCTGTACGCTGACTGGTTCTGGACTTTGAGAGGCGTGTTGGTGAAGATTGGGGTTTGGTGTGGATGATTGGTTGGAGATGATGACGGGACGGTGGACACTAAAGAGAGAACTAACATGTAGATCGAGGCTGAGATCATCTGCAAGTGATTTTGGGCACAATCCTATTATCTTTCGACAATTACTATAGATGAACTTATAATAACTACTATAATAAATACTCCGTAGAGTATCCCATTATAGTCTTTCTATAATGTATAATGGCCATGTTCGTTCAGGCCAACTTTTCATGACGTTGACCAAGACGAACCATGGGCGGGTTCCTCTTATGGTCTCGACCTCCCACCACTTCCAAGGCAGTTCTCTTTCTTTCTCTTCTTCTTATGGCCCCTAATTGGACCGGCCTATTCGGCACTGAATTTAACTAGTTCGACTGGTTCGACTGGTTAGATTCCAAATGGATAACGTGGGTGATCAGGTGGATATACTACAGATCCAGGCACATTCCCTGCTCATTTCTATTTTCTTAATTCCATTTTCTCATTTCAACATAAAATTACTCTTCCTGCACTACTGTACCTTGCAGTTTTTGTTTGTTGTGATCTATTCATCTGTTTGCGACCGGTAAGCCTATCTCCCTCCATCCCTTGCGGCGTAAATCTGACGAATCAAATTCAGTGTGGAGAAGTGGGTTTCGATCTACTGTATCGGATATGTCGACAATCTAAAAAGTGGTCCGAGAACAGAACAACGTCAAGAAGCAGGACTTCTAGAAGGCAAACGCGAAAAAATAGTGATCTTCGCAATTGCAGACGCAAGATGAGCGAAAACCTCAATTATTCCGCTGCCAATAGCACATGGCATGGCGAGCTGCTGGACAGCCCCATCTGTCACAAATGCCTCGAACTCCATGACAATCATGCATGTACTACTCCTCTTTCCAAACCCCTTTTGGCAGACTCAACAGACGCTTTGTCCCTCCCCCCTCGATCCATCAAATCTCGTATCACGGGGGCGCTTTCTATCCACGATTACCACAAATTCCTCTCCGAATCTGCAGACAGCAGTGGCGATCCTGTCGATCATACAGGAAGGAAATTAAAAAGAAAAACAGCCGCATTGCATTTGAATCGCCCATCCGCTCTTCCCATTTCTTATCCTGTGTCTGTATCGTCCTTGGCCTCGAGTCCTCCGCCGCTCTCTCCTTCTTACTCGCACAGCGTTGTCTCTCACCAGAGTGAAGAGGCTGAGATCGGAGAAGCTCAGACTGGTAAGTTTCTCTCCAAATGCACTATCTTCAGTCGGAGCTTCGGGAACCTTCATTGACACTTCAGTAGTTCAGTACCAATCCACGCAAAGTCCACGACTACCTGCCGCCTCGGATCTCGGGACTCGTGCTAGACCTAATAGGAAGCGAGCCGTAAGTTATGAAACACCATAATATAAAAACCCAGCTCACTGAGATAAAGTTGCAGAATACCTTTCGTCAAAAACTTCAACAAAAGGCCCAGGCTCAAGCGGAAGAAGCTGAGCGTGCTTCCAAACCTCAAACCGAGGACTCAATGCTGGCCAGGACGCAGGCCGTTGCCACCGTCACATACGGTGGCGCCTGCTTTGAGATCTTGAATCCGCGCAAGTCGCTGGACCTAGCACGCATCGTCTCATATATTGAGGATGTCGATAATTGCTCCACGATCTCCTCGGACAACCACCGAGACTCTACTTTCTCCCTTGAGCAAGGACTGGACCGGGCGTCCCTGTCCCAATTCACCGATGCCTCGGTGCCATCATTCTACTCCAACTCGTTGTATACCTCCTATGCAGGCGATCCCTCAATCTCGAAAGCTCAGCCAACGGACGTCCCGTCGTCCTCGCCGCAAATACATGAACGTATCAGGTCTCTATCAGACTACTCCCTCACTGAACAAAGCTTCAACTACTGGAACCGACATGTACAGCACCCTGAAAACAGCGATCTGCGCATCGATACATATAACAGCCACCCAAACAGCGACAGAGAGTCCCCGCAATCAACAAACATGGCCGCTATAACAGAAGAATCCAACCTCCCAAACCTATCCTTCTCTCGCCGACCCTATACCCCATCAACGCAGACCTTCTTTACAGAAAGTGACATCGGCGAGCCGGGCTCACCTGTCTACGCAAACGGCGAATGGGCCCAAGTGGACGAGCGTGACAGAGGCATCCTATTCGACCATGAAGGCGAACAACCCGATCACCACGACTTCTCATTCTCACGAGACAATGAAGAACTACCAACGCCCCGCGAAAGCCCTCTCGACACCCCAAGTGGCTCGCCCATGCACTCACCCATGTACCATCCCTTTGACTCTGCATACCCCTACCCAACCTCTATGTCCACTCCCAAACTCCCACAATACTCCGCTCCGTTCGATCCCTACACCTATGACCCGATGTATCTCGACCCACACGTTCAGTCCGTCCTCGCAGCTGCGAACGCTGAGACTATGGGGTTACGGGGTAGTCCTGCACGCGCACTGGATGAGCTGCAGCGACAGGCGGTGCGGTCTGGCGAGACCAGTCCGCGTTTCGAGTTCCAGCGGAGAAAGAGTGATGAGCGGAAATCTGGGGCGCACAAGAAGGGCTTGAGGAAGTTCTTTAGTTGGAAGTCTGGGCATTAGGCAAGTTCTGCGAACTTTGTCTATTTCCTAGGATTCTGGGAATCGGCAGCTGGCTCTGTGTGAGCGACTTTTGGATCGTGAATTCCATTATGATTTATCCCCATCATTATTGCGAAGAGCGTGGCGCTTGGGTGTTGTGTTGGATGGATTGGCTGGATACGGTGATGGAAACACCTCTTTTTCTTCATCTTCTTTTTCATCTTTTATCCTCTTTATGTTATTTACTCCTTTTATTTCCCCCCATCTTGATATTTTTTGCCATCATGGAGAAGGCCAAAGCTGTTGGATTGATATCAACATGACTACTGAGGTCATTCATGACGTGACCAGTCTGGAAGAGAGCATCCATGGATTCATGCTCCCAATACTGTCCGGAACAAAGGTCTTGATTCTTTTCTTTTGTTCTTATTCGGTGACATTTTCTACCTTGTCCTTTTTATTACTTTTATTACTTCTTCTATGTGGGTCTGAGACTCACATTGTATCCATATCAATTTTAACTTGATGAATGTCAACATTCCGGTTATTTTCAACTATCTAAACTACTATCTTAACTCATCAATTGTATTTTGGAATAGCAGTCTTTGTAAATTGATAATGCTGATAACAAGAATTCATAAAAAACCACAATCACGACCACAATGAATCAGTGTAGGAAGGGGAATATACTATTACAACTGAGGAATATGTCAGAAGACTAGATCAATCTACAACTTCTGTACGCATAGGCATTAATCATCTCAAGTTGTATATTTCTTTCTTTCGTTCTATACGGGTATCAATTCGAGTATATACAGACTCCAATCCATGGAATCAATCCAACACGACCACCACCAACCTTAACCTTAACCATAATCCAACCCAACCTCAGTCATCATCGTTCTCAACCATCGAAGCCAAAGCCGCACTGACAAGACTCTTCCTCCTAAGCCCCGGCTCATTCCTCTTCCCCGCAAAAGCATAATGACTCTTCTCAACCCGACTCGCCAAAACAGCCCCAGAAGAACTCTTCCTCCGTCTCCACTCAACACCTCCCTCCGGCCCAAACCGACTGCGCGCAAGCGTAACCGCCCCTCCTCCTTGGCGACGACCGCGGCGGCAACGAACTAGGATGACAATCGTCTTCGTCGCGGAAGTCCGACGTGGAGACAGGAGACGGCTCATCTAAAAGCGAGCGCTGCATAGCCTCGACCTCGGTCTCGTTACATTGCAGCCTGGAGATCTGCTGCCGCTGCATGCGCACGTCTTGGTGGTATGCATGCGGCTGCGGCTCTGGGTAGAACGGGTGTCCGAGGCCGAAATCGGGTAGGTCAGAGAGTAGGTCTTCGGGGGGATTGAAGGTCGGGCTTGTTGTTGACGAGACCGAGGGTGAGGAGAGATAGTCGCCGACGCAGGAGTCGTCGGAGTGGTCTGTATCTGGGGGCGTGAGGACGTAGCCGTGGCCTAGGTGCCGACGCCCGGGAGTGTGTCTTCCTGATGTGTATATGCCGTCTCGATGGGTGTGGGTGTGTTGGGGATCGCTTGGGGTGGACAGGGTGTGTTCGTGTAGTTTTTGGGTTAGGGTTGAGATGGATAGTCGTTTGGAGTCTGAGTCATAGGGGAAAGGGACGGATGTTGGAGGTTGTTGGCTTCGGTGAAAGTGGGAGCGTGAGCGGGAGATGTTGCGGAAGCGTTGCGATTGCGGTGATGGACAGCGTGAGGAGAGTGGGGAGATTAGGTTGCTGTCGCTGTCGACCATTAGTCGGTCGTCGGCGTCGAGGGCGAGACGACCGGGTCGCGACGAGGGCGATGTGAAGGAGAAGTCTTCAAACATTCTTATTCTGGACTCGGTGGACAAGGGCGACGGGGTCTTTGGGTGTATACAAAGTATAATGGGATGTATAAGGTCGTTGATCTGCGTTCCTTTGATGGGAATGTGGTCGGGGGTTTATCGGCCTTTGAATGTTGCGATATGCGTTTCGTGCTCGGGGATTGACCACCTACACTTCGAGGCAGGGTATACGGAGTGCGTACAGTGTATAATCTTCGATTGATATAATGCGGCCGATTTATTTGCCCCTCGGAAAAAATTGTTTGTCGACCACTGGTTGAGGTTGAGGCGAATCCACGTGATCGGAAACGACTGGGCCGCATACAGCCACACTTTGTTAAGGGACAGGGGTATTTGTGGGGGTTTTTTTGTCGATGTTAGTCTTGCAGCGAAATAAAGGCTTGGGTTCAGTCTCGAATTTAGTTCAATAAACTTAATTCGTTTATTTTTGTCCTCATTCATATCCCTGTAAGACTACTGAGACCCTGGTACGGGCGACTAAGTATGCCATCGGAACTTAACTCTGTCATTGGATACTGTCTCACCGTCAATTTCACCGCTTTGGTAGTAGTTTTGGTAGTAGTTTTTATAGTGGGTTTGAAGTATTAGTGAGATATAGATACACATACTCCGTATATATCTAAGGGATTGATACAGCCACCTGCCTGACTTTTTAGGTTTGCATATACCGCTCTCCACACCGCCTTATAACTGTATACACCGCCTTCATAGCGTATACGATCAATCAGAACTCCATTCTTGGAATTAATCAGTTGCGTCAAATGTTCAGGCAAAGCTACTATGGGATGGATGCAACTTTGAAAGCATATGTGCACATATTACCTAACTTGAAAGCGTACATACTTTCTATAAAAGGTTATGTAGATTTGTCTTGATTTCAGGCTTATCTCCGTGAGAAATTCATACAATGCATGTGACATCCATTTTCTTGGGTTGTAAACGAAGAGCAGAAGAGTAGCGCGTAAGAAACGCGTAAACAAAGCCCAGTCTGGCTCGTTTGCTCGTGTTTGCTCTCTCTATCCCTTCTTCTTTCATTTCTATACTCTCTCATCTAATCCTACCACTTCCAAATCCATCAGTTAACAACCAAATTTTATCAAAGACGTTGGAACTTAGCTGGGTTTTCATATGCCAACTATCTGGTCCGCATTCAAGTTCTGGACACTCAGCCCAGTTCGAGTATCTGGCTTTGTTCGGGGGATCCAAGGTCCAATATCTAGGCTTCATGGGGTGTTTCTAAGTCTATGACACCATGATAGGGCTGGGACCAAGATCAAGAGTTCTGTTATGTCACAAAAATGAGCAGATCAGCTTCGTGCTATCATCATGGCCTGCTCAGGATTGGCAGAATACATACAAAACTGTCGGGAACAAAACTTTCATAGCTCCAGATCGGGTTCAGAGTTATGAATCTGATCTTGCTAAAGAATCCTGAGATATAAAACCTGAACAAGATAAATGAAAGCTAAAGGAGGAAAAAAAAAAAAAGAGGGACAAACCCAGCCTCAAGAGTGCGAAGTTCTTGGCAGCGACTCGCGGTCCTCGGGATTCGAACCCATGCTTGCGACCTAGAGAGGTAGTCTAGAGCGGGCATGGCTCATTGTCGAGTTACCAACTAGGCCACTGGGTTTCGCTAACTACTGATAACTTGACTGTGGTATTTGACCAAGAGAAGCTTGTCAGATTCTCACAGTCTTAGCTTCTAGTTTCTTCAACAACCCAAGATCCATTCTCACGTTCCACCATGCAACTCAATATATGCCTACTTTGGCCGCACTCAATGCTTCTTGTGAGTTTAAAAAAAGCAAAAAACCAAAACTATACTGTCAAATGCTAATAAACGCGACTTAGGGCATATCTATCACGTGATCCTCTATTTGGTATCCCTCACTGGAGCAGTATGTAGAATGTTTCTTTTTAGCATATGGAAAATTAAAAGAACGGCCCTATGACCATGATTTGTGTGAAATTACTCAATTCCACATATATGGGTATAGGCTAAAATAGTCTGGTTGGAGTTGTTCATGCCACCCAGGAGGACAACCTGTTTGCTTAAACAGGAAGCTCTTTTGGTAGTTGAGTCAGGATCAATATCATTAAAATGAGTGTAAATGTTTACTCCTTACTTCAAGCCTTCAGCTGGCTCACTCGCATCGTAGTTTCTGTGCGTTATGAGACCTATCTTTATATCGTGGATATAAAATCAATGCCTCACTCGAGCGTGCAAACTTGCTGTTGAATCAAAATGTGACACCTCACATATATACTCGGAGAACTAATAGGAGAATAGAAGGGAAACAGATTAAGCAAAGAAGAGAAGAAAAAAAAAAAGAGAGACAAACCCAGCCTCAAGAGTGCGAAGTTCTTGGCAGCGACTCGCGGTCCTCGGGATTCGAACCCATGCTTGCAACCTAGAGAGATAGTCTAGAGCGGGTATGGCTCATTGTCGAGTTACCAACTAGGCCACTGGGTTTCGCTAATTACTGTTAAATTGATTGTGATATTTAACTAACTTCCCTGCCTACAAACCATGTATTGCAAGCGTTGCCAATATGGAGACCTGCTACTCAAACATAGGAACATAAGACCTTGTCCTTATATCTATATTTATTTATATCATTTACATGTCAAGTTGGGCTCTTTGCTCATGACGAGTATGTTGATTTTCTAGTTGAGCGTGACGGGGTAGCAAATTTAGACAGCAAATTGAGCGAGACGGGTTGCTCCCAGTAGACAAGTTCTCCTCTCACTTCTTTCTCGCCTTTCACAACCTTCATCTTACTCTCATCTTAAACATCATTATTCCATCAAATCAAATTCACAAGATGAATGAAAACATCGCTGACAAGGGCAATCAGGCCAACAAGGCCATTGAAGATACCGCCATGACCGATGAAGTCAAGCCCACTGAGGACGGAGCCAAGGGTCCTGTGCAACAGAAGAAGAAGAAGAAACACTCGCAGGCCTACTATGCCCGGAGGAGAACGCAGGAATACAAAGACCAGCGCCAGGAGCGCCGTCGTCTCCGCGAGGCAGGAATTGAAGTTGTAAGTACATTCCATCTCTTATGGCAGTTATCTTGAAAGTTTAGACTAACAATATTCGCGTATATGATAGCCACCCCCCCCCCCCCCCCCCCCCCTCGCCGCGTGCGAGACCCTGCCCTCCCTCCAAAGGCCAAGCGGCCGTACCGGCGCCCCGGTCGTAGAAGGGCCAACAAGGCAAAGAGTATGTGTTGAGAGAATGTTGATGCCAAACCTAATACTAACGGCTAATAGAAGCTGCCGCAGAAGCCGCCAAGAAGGAGGCCGAGGAAGCCCCGGAGACACCCGCAGCTGCAAGCACCTCCCCCACCTCCGACACTCAGCCCAAGGATCTTGAGACGCGCATCGTATCTCAGACTGAAGATGAGGATATGGAAGATGCCGATATGGAGAATGATAATGATGATGTTGAGATGGATCTAGGCCCGGCGGTCATCATGAATCTCGTCCTTCGGGAAAAGACCTCCTGCTAAGTGGAGGCTAACCCATGTCACCACAGCTCGCTACCTTGAGCATAGTAGCCTCAGATTTCAATCAAGTTTCGAATTCTTTTACAACAGCTATCTACTATTCATCCTCTCTGTTCAAAGGCTAGTTATTCTTGGTAAATCTTCAGTATGGCACGGTGAGAGGCCGTTATTCACACGTTTATAGCTCTCTATCATGGGAACTACTGAGGAAGATCTCACAAATATATCTTGTTTTCATGAACAGAACACGAGGTGTTGGTCAACCCCGACGGAAATAAACTACACATGTATGTTCTTTGGTGTATTATAATTTCTAGACCATGATTGCATTCTGTACGGCATCATCAAAGGAAGAAGTGAGAAGCAAAATACTATTGTAATCGCTGCCTAGGACAAAACAGGCAGGTTATGGGGACTGGCTAAATACCACAGTCATCTTATCAATATTCAGCGAAACCCAGTGGCCTAGTTGGTAACTCGACAATGAGCCATACCCGCTCTAGACTACCTCTCTAGGTCGCAAGCATGGGTTCGAATCCCGAGGACCGCGAGTCGCTGCCAAGAACTTCGCACTCTTGAGGCTGGGTTTGTCCCTCTTTTTTTTCCTTCCCCTTCCTTTCTCACCTTTCAGTCCTTTTCCCGCTTTTGCATTCATTTTCGAGGCAAAAGTAATAGTGGTAGATACTTAATAGATAATTCTTTATGACTCTCCACTCGCAGCCTATGGACTCTCTTATACAACTCAATTTACTTCCTGTCTGATATTTACACTCCTAGATCCCTCTCACTTCAGATCCCTCTCACTCTAGTGAGTGTGTAATTTATGTATCACTTTTTAGTGTATAGATAGCCGAGGGACGACACAAAGAGTTAAGATATCTGGAACAAGCTCTAGGACTGATCACGCGGCCACACAGTAGACTCGCTAGATAACTAGACTTTGAGCAGAAACAATTGATAGACAGACGCTTTTGAGAAGTACTAAATTTGATTAAACGCATGGGCTGAGTCGATACTAGGGATGGAAAGCCGTGGTGGTTGAGAGAGCCTCCATCAATGTGTACTCGACCGGATATCTCGCCCCGAAAGACAAGATTCATGGTGGCCGAGCCCAAACCAATCTCGAAATTATCCTTGCGTATGCCTTCATTCTTATCATTGGACTTGATATTCTCTTCGAGATCTGTGGGATGGGTATTGGTGGCGGCGAGGAGGAGGGTGTTTCATCTGAGGGGAGCTCTGAGACTTGCTGGGAGGCTACCTTGACGGCTTCGGCAGCGGCTTCTATTTGGTAGTTGGACATCGCACGCGGGGGAGGCTATTACATACCTAAATATCGTTAGCATGAGCCTCCAAGATAAATATCGCGAGAGATGGAATGGTCTACTTACGGCCTCAATGCTGTCCTTTCGGAGACGACTACACTCCTTGCGCTGATCCTTGTTATCTTGTGTGTTTCGCTGGTCATAGTATGCCTCAGAGTGCCTTCTCTTCTTTTTCTTCTTCTGCGCGGGGCCCTCGGCTGCGTCCTCGGTGTGCTCAACCTCGTTGGTCATGGCAGTATCTTTAACGGCCTTTTTGGCCTCGCTGTCCTTCTCAGTGAAGTTTCCAGTCATTTCAGGGACCTGACTTGATAGAACCTTAATAGCTGGTATTGAAAGTGGAGATGGAATTTTTGGGAGGAAGTGGGAGAAAGATAAGGGAGACGGAAGTGAGAGAAGTGGGAGAAGAGGGAGATAAAAAATTGTCCACTTGCAAGGAACGGTTGATCCTCCTAAACTACTTGGAAATCAACAATATGCGCGTCACAATCGGGGAGCCCTATGCTATACACGTAAGATATATAGATAGATACAAACATGAGGATAAACTTTCTTTAGTTGGCAGCGTGTTCTCTCCTACCTACGTATGATGGCATCTGATAATATCTGCAGAGAAAATCCTGTTTCTCTGAGTTGGGATGCCAGACCACGAGAATGGGTAGAAAGCAAGCAAACAACATACGTATGTTGAGGTGAGAGTTGAGATTGATGGTTTAAAACGATAGCAGAGAGCTATAGAGACTACAGCACCCAATATTCAAGGTAGACGGATGCTTCAAACTAAAGATTATACATAGAACAGTCATCTGCTAAATTTCTATTTTATATCAACTTGATATACATCCAAACAGAAGGTCCAGAAGCATCATTTACATATAACGTCCTAAACATTATCTTCCTCTAGATATATTCAAGTCGTCAAGGACAGAGTCCGCATAAGCAGTCGGCTATTCTTGTTCTTGTGGACTATGACTTGCAGCTGAAGCGATAGCTGGGTGGTCTCTGTGGGATACAAACGGCCCTTAATTGGAAAGACAGGCGTCAGTCACATGAAGAGTCTCCCACACGTGTACATAGTCAACAGGTCCCCAACGAGGAAGCTGCTCATAATTTAAAACTTCCCACGCGTAGAGAATTTCTCTTTCTCTTTTCTTCTCCTCTATCTTCCCATCTTTTTGTCAATTTCAACCGCCATTCCATAATCAAAAATATGGAACAACCTCCTCCTTCGCCGCCAGGGGAAACCCCAATTACAAAGAAGAAGCGGAACCCCAGCTTCCGCCGCATGTTGAGGGACCAAGGAATTGATGTCGTAAGTACTCGTGTCTCCTTTAGTCTCAACTTGTCGAGTCTCTTTGCTGTTTCCAGTTTTCGGGATGCTTGATATCTTCCCTTACCTTGCCTACGTTTGCTACGTATAATTTGACCTGAATTAACATTTGGATTAATATAGCCGCCTGTTGTGCAGGGAGTCCGGCCCCCCGATCTGCCTCCCAAGCGGAAACGTAATCAGCGCCGGCCCGGCAAGAAAAGGGCCAAGAAGAGAAGTGTGTCCCTTACTAAGACTTGACGCTGAGTGAATACTAATGACCTAAAAGAGGCAGAAGCTGCTGCTGCCGCTGAGTCTTCCTCCACTACTGCCGCCCCCGCTGATTTGGACCCCGCTGCTGTCTCGTCGCCGGCTGCCTCCTCCTCGTCCACTGCTTGCCCCTCGCCCGCTGCTCGGCCCTCTCCCCCTGCTCCCACCTCTCCTCCTTTGTTGCCCGCAACTGTGGCATTGCCCGCTGCTGTGTCTCCGTCTGTTGCTGCGCCCTCTCCTTCTCCCGCTCGTGCACCCACCATCAACAAGCCTTCCTCTTCTCACAAGGAAGTCACCGAGCCTGGAGATGAACAGGTCTGGGACCCCGTGGACCCTTTGGGTCTGTTTGATGAGCTCGAGGGCCCCTTGGACTGGCCATCCGAGGGGCTCTTTGACTGAACAATGAGTGTCTCTCTTTCTTTGTTGTGGGAGATAGGGTTACCTCATACATCCCCATTAAGGGGATCAGTCCCTAATACATCTTTCTTTGCTGTTCTCATTCATTTATTCGTCCGTATTCCGTTATGACTAAAGTAACATTTGGAAGCCTTAGCTATATAGATATCTGGGGTATAGATAGTGGGGGTACTCCTATACTACTATAAGCTGTACTTTGTAGATGCATTTCATTTCACAGTCCCGGGATGCAGATCAACTTAGGGCACGGGTACCCACATGATGATCGACGTGACTAAGTATGCCATCGGAACTTAACTCTCTCATTGGATAATATTGCCGTGCAGTATTTTAGTCATCCAAAGGTCAAATGGATGCCTCGGACAAAATTAGGCCCATACACCGCGAGAGCGCTGTATACCAGTTGCACGATTAGCAAGGGTATCAGGTCTCTAATCCCGATAGACCTAGAAAACGCGGTCCCTAATACAGAGGTAAAATTAATTACATAGAGATATCCTACTGAAATACACGTAAAAATGCGGCTTTCAGATGTGTTTATATAAAATAAAATTTTATAAAATTGTAACAGAAAGTGAAGTAGTACTCCATATAGATATAGGGGATTGATACGGCCACCTGCCTGGTTTTTATGTACCGCCTTCCTAATTTGGTGCAGCCAATGATTCTGCCATATATTCTGCCGCTCTATTCTATACTGCCATATATTCTGCCATCACCATAGTAATTCTGTAAGTAGTAAAAAGCCCAGCATTTTGATCAGAAAAAATCGTCTATTTCATTGGTCACTGCATTGACCTACTCTGCAAATTGATTATGTACTTCTCAGGCAATGCTCCACGCGCGTTTTCCTCCACGTCTACGTCCTCGACCACGACTATATCCCCGTCCTCCGGTCTCGGTAGTATTGCTCTCCCCAGCGCCCTCAGTGATAGGTGTACTCGCTCCGCGTCCGGTTCCCGACCTCATCCTTGTCCTCGTTCCTGCGTAAGTACGTATTCGAATCCAGAGGGATCTCGCTGGGTGGATCGGTGATTGGCTGGCTGTACTGGCTTGGTACCACCGGTGGAGACTCGGTGACGATCTCTGGCCCGGAATCCGAGTCAGAAAGCAGGTATTTGAGGCCTAGGGAGGCCATATTAACGGTGTTAACGATGAAATTGATAGAGAAATCGGTGGATAAACGGGATAGAAGAAGGCAGATTAATAGGTGTAAACCAGAATTAAATTATCAATTTGTTTGATCTAGTGTATGGGACAAAAGTGACTTAATTTTGTATAGGGTTTGCATACAAATTGTAGGTATCTGCTGTCTTACTGCTATTTTATTGAGCGTCTGTATGTCACTATATAATAAATGGACCATTCCTTATTACTTACATACTCACTAGAGTGAGATGTCTAAAGTGAGAGATATCTAGAAGTGTAACAATCAGATAGAAAGTAAACTCGCAAGTTATATAAGGAAGGCCATAGGAAGTCGTGTAACTTCGAGTGTATAGATACGTTACTAAAGGCGTCACATTATTCTTTCTGCCTCCAGACCACTAGGTTTGCTAACTGCTTCTAATTTCATAGTGATATTTGACCAAAGATTAAATATCAGATTTTCGTAGTCTTAGCTCCTATTTTTTTCAACAATCCAAATTCTGTTCTCATACTCCACTACACATCTACATAGAAATCTGTCTAGCTATGCCTTGCTCAATGCTCCTCGCAGTTTCTCTATAAACAAATGGAGCCTATGCTGTCGTATCGTACCGTCTATAAACGTGACTTGGGACCTATCGATCACATGTCAATTTATTTGTCTGAGGTGTGATATTTGTCGAGGTGTGATATTTGTCTTCAATATATGGGGAGCCAGAATATGGCTTGATGATATGGTAAGGAACCATTCCCATATCTATGTGTTTACTTCGAGTCAGTCTGGTTGGAGTTCTTCCTCCCGCCTAGGGGGAAAGCATGTTGGACTCTTAAACAGGAAGCCCTTTTGTAGCCCGCTCAAAAAGACCCATCCTCATATTTTATCTATCTATATATTTTACATGCGCAGCATTGGTCCCTTCGATTGTGACACAAACACACATTTGGTTAATTCTCTATGTAGTTTGGGATTGACCGGATAGTAAAATTAAACAGCACATTGGGCTAGACAGGCTGCTCACACGTATCATCAACCAGTCCTTGCGAGTAGACAGTTTTTCCTCTCACTCCCCCTCTCACTCCCTCCTCACTCCTCTCTCGCTTCCTCCTCACTCCCTCCTCACTCCCTCCTCACTTCTCTCCCACTTCCTTCCACAACTTTTATCTCCGCTTTCATCCTACCTATCATAATTCTATCAAACATGCCTGGAAACACCACTGAGAAGCGCAACGAGGCCGACAAGGCCGTTGAGGATATTGCCATGACCGACAAGGTCGAGCCCATTGAGGACGCAGCCGAGCGCCCCGCGCAGAAGAAGAAAAGGAACAAGAGGAAGCACTCCCAGGCATACTATGACAGGCGAAAGACACAGGAGTACAAGAACCAGCGCAAGGAGCGTCGCCGTCTCCGCAAGGCGGGCATTGAGATCGTAAGTAGACCATTCCATCTCTCGTGGCAGTTATCCTAGAGGCTTAGACTTACCATATTCGGGTATATGATAGCCTCCCCCGCCTCCCCCGGTGCGCGACCCTACCCTGCCACCCAAGCGCAAGCGCAATCAACACCGTCCAGGCAAGAAACGGGCTAAAAAGGCAAAAAGTATGTATCGCTACAGACGCTGATGTAGAATCCAATACTAACAGATAATAGAAGCTGCTAAGAGAGCTGCTGAGCAAGCCCCTCTGACACCCGCAGCTGCAAGCACCTCCCTCCTTTCTGACACCCACCCCACCCACCCCACCCACCTTGAGAAGGATACCACATCCAATGCTGAAGATCAAGAGATGGAAGACGACGATCTTGAGATGGGAGATGGCGATGTGGAGATGGTTTTGGGCCCGGCAGCTAACGTGGATCTTGTCATTCGAAGCAAGACATCCCACTGAGTAGAGGCGCCCCTATGTCACTACGGGTAGCTATCTTTAGTATAGCCCCAGCTCATACATTCAATCAATTGTAGGAATTTCTCACAGAGATAAGCCTGAAATCAAGACAAATGTACATAACCTTTTATATAAAGTATGTACGCCTTCAAGTTAGGTACTATGTGCACATATGTTTTCCTAGTTGCGTCCATCCCATAGTAGCTTTGCCTGAACATTTGATGCAACTGATTAATTCCAAGAATGGAGTTCTGATTGACCCCAACACCGAAGATGGTGACTCCAACAAGCATGGGGTCACTATACTTGTATACTTCAACGGGTAGAAAGCAGACTGAGACGGGGTATACGGTCCACAATATACTGGCAATTCAAATATATGTGAGATTTACGAGTATTTCCCCAACAAAAGATGCATCAAAATTAGAAGTACACATGTGTCACCCCAAAAGAATAAGTGTGTTGATTGGAGAAGAAGACGATGTCTCCATATTGCGGGGAAAGTAAACCGGGGACTATCGCAGACTATCGCGGACTTTTGTCCGCCCACTCCACTTCTTATCAAAGGTCATACTCCAAACGCTCCAGCTTTCTTTTATAAAGCGATAGCACGCTGCATTATGACTTGTTCTCACTTTTTCCGTACTCTCCCAAGAACCTGTCTTCGAACTGCCAAGCCTGGCTTTTTATACCATACTCGAACCTTTTCTTCATCACGAATACAAGCTATGTTGACAACGGAGCTCTCCGAGATCGAGGTCTCTGCACTCAGAGCTAACAAGGAACGCCTGGCCAATGACCTTCACCACTCGTGTCAATGGGGTTCTGGAATCAGATGGGGAAAGTAAGCTACAAAACAATACTTTCCAAGGTCGCTAGAGAACGATCGCTAACAAAAGCCCCCGCGACCTGATAGTGGACCTACAGATACCGGCATGCAGCGTCTAGCGCTTTCAGAGGATGATAAGGGTGTCCGTGATTGGTTCACTCAGACCATGAAGGACCTCAAGTGCAAAGTCACTGTGGACGAGATGGGTAATATCTTTGCTGTTCGTCCTGGTCGGAGGGCGGATGTACCTGCCACATTCATTGGAAGTCATCTTGATACACAACCGACTGGTGGGCGTTACGATGGTATCCTGGGTGTATTGGCAGGTATTGAAGTCATCAAGACTATGAATGACATGGGTCTGGAGACGGAGGGTGGAGTTGGGGTTGTCGACTGGACCAAGTACGATCCCAACTTCCAATCTTGAAAAAAAAAAAAAGGAATACCGCTAATCGTTTCCAGCGAGGAGGGCGCCCGATTCCCGATCAGCATGATCTCAAGTGGTGTATGGGCTGAGTGTATTCCATTGGCGCATGCGCATAATCTCAAAGAAGTGCCAACGGTAGCATCGCTGCCGACAGCGGCATCAGCACCAGAGACCATGAAGAGCGCCCTACAGAAGATTGGTTACTTGGGTGATGTCCCATGCTCATACAAATCGACGCCTATGGCCGCCCACTTCGAGGTTCACATTGAGCAAGGCCCATACCTGGTGTCGGCAAACCAGCGAGTTGGAGTTGTGACAGCTGTGCAGGCCTACAGATGGTTCCGTCTCAACGTCATCGGTCGAGATACACACACAGGAACCACCGCGTTTGAACATCGAGCAGACGCCCTGTATGCATTCGCCCAAATGATGGTGCGCGCACGCGAAGTGGCGGCTTCGAAGGGTTGTCTAGCCAGTGTTGGCATTGTCGAAGCAAAGCCCGGTAGTGTGAACACAGTTCCTGGAGAGGTGAGCTTTAGCTTGGACATCCGTGGGCCCGAGACAGAGCTAGTTATCGAAGTCGAAAAGCAGCTGCGCGCTGATTTTGATGCTATTGCTGCCGTTGAGGGTGCTGGTATTGGTAAGCCTTGCCGCGTCGAGTGGACTCTTGACTTCGACTCGCCTGCTGTCAAGTTCCATGAAGACTGCATTGATTGCGTGCAGCAGTCAGCCGAAGCTGTTGTCGCAGACGCTTCTGTTACGGATACAAAGTCACTTGTGCGGACCATTATGAGTGGTGCTGGCCATGACAGTGTCTTCACCTCCAAGCGTGTCCCAACGAGCATGATCTTTATCCCATGCAAGGATGGTCTCAGTCATCACCCTGAGGAGTTCTCCACTGCCGATGATTGCGCCACTGGAGCATCTGTCATTTTGCAGGCTGTAGTCCGCTATGACCGGAAGAGATTCTTGTAAGGCGAATACTCATTGTAGCCTGACAGAAAGGCCCTGTACATAGATTGGAACGTGTAAATATCTTCGTATACAGACAAATTGACTAGCCAGCCAAAAAAGCTTGAAGATCTACACGAGGTTTACGAATAAACCGATTTCACCTTAGTCATGAATTACCATCGAATCAACATACCTACATCAATCAATATCAAACTACATCATGAAAGAAGTGGAAACATAATTTTCTTATTTTATTGTTTCCTGTATCCCCACAAGTCCCAGTGAAGCTGGAACGAGATTTGGTGTACCGAGGGTAAGGCCCGTTTCAAGAAATCTCTAGTCCGGCAGCCAAATTCAGGTACACCATCAAGACTCTAGAAAGACCAAGAAGTGGTTGACAGGACACCAATGCCTTTCAGCATTTACTCCTGGGGAGCGGCACCGCGGCCACGGCCGAAGCCACCACGGAAAGAGGGAGCGAACTCGCCGGGGGGACCGCCCTCCTTTCCACCCTCCTCGCGACGGCGGTAACCACCCTCGCGGCCACCACGGCCACCCTCACGGGGACCGCGACGCTCACCGCGCTGCTCCTCACCGCCCATCATGCCGCGGGGGGGAGCGTGGGAACGCTGCTGCTTGATGTGGGTGGCGGGGACAACCTCAGCGGGGAGGTGGAGCCACTCACGGAGGTAGTCCAGACCCTGTTATTCAATTAGTATTCGGACATGTCGACGTGTTAGATGTGCATGAATCGTACCTCGGGGGTGAGGGTGTAGTAGTAGTACTGCCACGAGAACTGAGTCTTGACAAAGCCGCGGGAGTCCAGGGACTGGAGGGCCTTGATGACATAGAGGTTCTTGGTGTCAATGTCACCGTGCTTGGGAAGGTTGAAATCCTTCTTGGCCACGAGCACTCCCTCTAGAGTAAAGGTTAGTGAATCTGTACATACGTGACACGAGCGCAGTGTCGCGGTGTCGCAGGGTCGCAGGGACGTCGACGAGGGTTCTCGTTACATACCACGGAAGAGGTACTCGTGGATCTTCTTGCGGTCGTCTTTGGGGATAAGCCTGCGCCATTGTTAGTGAATCTGTCGGAATGAATTGCAGAAATGGGTATACGTACATTGTCGCGAGTTCCTGGTGCTAGTCGGGGAATCGCTTTGACAACGCCCGGAAATAATGGTTGATTTAAATGATGGATGAAGAGTGGAGCTTCGCTGCGAGAAAAGTGCGACCGTCCGAATTGGGTGTAGGGTTAGCACCCTAATCAATTTGTGGTTCAAATCACATGATAAACTGCCAATTAGAATGATGTGGTATGTCACGTGAAAGGTACCCTTACGCTGCTGACTAACCCTAGTGATGAGTCATCATAGCTGCGGCGACTGATCCTCAATCTTATCGCAACATCTTCCATCTTTGAAACAGTAATACTTTCTTCCTATAACAAACATAACACTCGCCAGCCACACGCTCCTACTATTTTCTCGGGAACTGTTTCTAAGACATACGAAATATGGCTTCTTCAAATGTCAACGTCCTGTTGTCGTCCTTTCCGGGACTGTCGCTGCCGGCGACACTTTCATTCACCTTGCCATCGACAGCAAGCACATCAGACTTAACGGCCAAGATCGCTTCATATCTCCCGTCATCACTCTCTTTTCAGTCGCTCATCCTTACTACAACAAATAACAAACACCTCACAGCAACCTCAGAATCTATCCAATCTCTCCTCCCGACCCGCGATGGCGTCTTTACCTCTACACTTCTCCCGCTGCGCCTGACTGCCCCCACCTGTGGTGGAAAGGGTGGTTTCGGCTCCCAACTGCGTGCCGCTGGTGGCCGCATGTCCAGCAAGCGCAAGCGCAATCAAGGCGACAACAATGGCTCTAGTCGCAACCTTGATGGCCGCCGGCTGCGCACTGTCAACGAGGCAAAGGCGCTCGCGGAATACCTCGCTGTCAAGCCGGAGATGGACAAGAAAGAAAAAGAGGAACGCCAACGCCGATGGCAGGCCGTGGTAGATATGGCCGAAAAGCGCCAAGATGAATTGAAGAATGGCACCGGCAGGCAGATGGTGGATGGACAGTGGATGGAAGACAGGGAAGAAATGAGCGAAAGGGCCCGTGAGGCAGTTCTACAGGCTATGAAGGATGGCGAATGGACAGACAATCTTCGCGACGCAATCCTGGGTGGATCCAGTACCAGCGCCAGCGACGAGGGCAGTGAGGAGGATACTTCATCCAGCGAAGACGAAGAGAGCGAAGAAAATGGAAATTCATCCAATGCTGCCGCTGGGCCCTCTGTGCCTCAAAAGGCTGCACCCCGGAAGTTCATTGGTTTTGATGATGAGGATGACGAGTTCATGAGTGACTCCGATGATGAGATAGTTGAATCTGGCAAGGGAAAGGGAAAGGCACGTGCTTGATATTCTACAATAACCAAAATTCGTCTATGGTTCACGACGGCGTTCTTTTTCTATTACTTTCAGGGATTCTCTAGCGCACATGTGTTTCAGCGCGTTCTGTGTCAATAATTTCAGTTTCTGATTGGAGTGTTTAATAAAAAGGCTATCTACTACCAGTAGTTCTAGCCTCTTTATCTCGTCTACTAATGCGTAAAATAATGAACAATTCTTGTTACGCGACATTGGCTACTATGTATGTACTTGTACGGAGGAGTACGGCGGGCCGAATTTTGCCATGTGCGCTATCGATAGATAACTATCTCCAGAGAAAAAAAGGCTCCGCAACTCCGCAATTTCACACGCCATCATGTCGCTCTTCTCTCGGGGCGCAGTGTTCAGAAACCCGAGCTTAAATATGCTGCGCCTGGTTCCGAAGAACATTCCTCGATCCCATGCTCAAACGCTCCTTTCGCAATCGCGCACCGCGCCACAACCCAAAGTCCTCGCGGGTCTCCGCAGGCAATGCCGATGCTTCTCAACAACTCGCTCTCAGGGAGAACAACTCCCCGCTGAACCTGCAACCGCCTCGCTAGCCGATTCTCTGCCTCTGTGCTGCCCAGGATGTGGCGCATTCTCCCAAACAGTTGAGGCAAACGAGCCAGGATACTATGGTACATCACGAAAGCAGATTCGGAGGGTACTCGCCGCGAGAAGGGATGCAATTGAATCCCAGAACATACAACAAAACGAAGATATCTCCACCGAGGAAGCAGACTTGAGTTCACAGCAGAACGATACCATTGAGGCAGGGCCACCAAAACCCATTCCAGGTAGGACATCTAGACTATTGCTTGAGTACGCCATTTGCTGACTGAATACAAAGATGGAGCTTTTCCAGATGAAGCTGTCGATCCCGAGGACAAGTTTCTTGGGCCTCCGGGTCGAATCACTCAGGTCTGCGATCGTTGCCACGACTTGATACACCACAACAAGGCAATCTCTTCGCCTAAGCCGACTATTACCTCTATACGAAGCTATCTGGAAGAATCGCCCTACAGACACAACCGTGTTTACCATATCATCGATGCTGCAGATTTCCCAATGTCTCTCGTTCCGCGCATTCATTGGGCTTTAATGCTGCAGGAGCAACGTTCGCGCAACCGACGATCTTCGAATGAGACATACCAACGCGGAAGAAAACTTCCCACACTCTCATTTATCATCACTCGCTCGGACCTTTTGGCGGCAACAAAAGAGCAGGTAGATTCGAAGATGGAGTACATTCGAACAGAGCTTCGCACAGCTTTGGGAAGATCAGGGAGGGAGGCCCGTTTGGGCAACGTGCACATGATTAGTGCGCACCGTGGCTGGTGGACCAAGGAAGTCAAGGAAGAGATCCGAGAGCATGGCGGTGGCATTTGGGTCGTCGGCAAGGCAAACGTCGGAAAGAGCAGCTTCATTGAAGCTTGTTTCCCCAAGGATTCCAGGAATGTGGAGAAAATCGAAGAATGGATTCAACGCCGCCGTGAGGAGACTGAGATTCCAAAACAGCGAGAGGCGACCCTTCTTAACCCCGATAGTCTTCTGCCTCCTGCTCCTCGCGAGGATCTCTACCCCGTGCTCCCCGTCGTGTCTTCCCTTCCTGGCACTACTGTCTCGCCTATCCGTATTCCATTCGGCCGCGGAAAGGGCGAGGTCATCGATTTGCCCGGCCTAGAGCGAGGTCTATTGGAGGACTTTGTTCAAGATGAACATAAGCGTGATTTGATCATGACCAAGCGGATCAAGCCTGAACGTTTGACCATTAAACCCGGCCAGTCTCTTCTGATTGGTGGTGGTCTTATCCGCATCACCCCAGTCAACCCGCAAGATACGGTCATGTCCGCCAGTTTCCTGCCTCTTGAGTCTCATATCACCAACACACAGAAAGCTATTGACACGCAGGCTGAGGAAACCCCCTACCGTGGAACTGTCATCATGAAAGAAGGGACCGGAAGCATAATGGCCTCGGCCGGTATATTCGACTTGAAGTGGGATACCACCATCTCAAACCTTCCTACCTCGCTCGCCAAAGCTGTAAAGGACAGAGGAATCCCAGTGCCTTCATTGCCATACCGCGTGATGTCGGCAGATATTCTCATCGAGGGCTGCGGCTGGATCGAGCTCAGTATCCAAATCCGCAGCAAGCGGGACGCTGAAGACGAACCTTCCTATCCGCAAGTCGAGGTTTTTACTCCCAACGGTAAACATATCGGGTCCCGGCCTCCGATTGAATGTTGGAACTTTATTGCAGAGAAGAAGAAAATCGACAAGCGCAAGCGGCTGCGGACGAGATATTAATTGTGATTTGGGTGTCTGGACATGTACATTAAGCCATTTAGCATAGCGGCTCGGCGTTTCTCCTCTTATAAATATGTACAATATTCTTATTATTCTATCAATCTCATATGTGCATAGTCTCAAATATCTCCAAAGTTGATTCCATATACATAGGTACACGTTGTACAATGTAGTGCTCGTTGCTCGTCTCCACGGTCCCCGCAGGTGGGGGCGTCGGGATTAGCCTTTCACCTTAAATTCATTTAACTTCTTTCCACAGACTTTATTTCGACTCCTTGTTTATTTTGTTTGGCAAGTATCTTCTTTCCAGTTCACCAGACTGTGTTTGTTTGGCGGTGCAATAACTCATCTGGTGTTGATGTCGCCGCAACATCCAGTCTAGGCGTCCAAATATATATTGCTCCTTGGTATTCACCGAATCAACATTCACCCTTGTCTACATTATGTTATCTTCCCGAGGAAGCGAAAATGCCAGGGGACTTGCTTTGCCAGTCTCTGCCTTCATGCCGAAATGGTGACAATTAACCGAAAGAATCCAATAATCTGTAACAATCTCGCATAGGTCGTCTTTACAAAAGATTCTATCAGTTACCGCTCAAGTGCACCAACAGCTGCAAGATTACCAGCCGCCGCAGCAGTTCATTTGAACAATATCCTCAAACCACATGTCCCAATCGACCCCGAGCATATAGTTGTCACCGACTCTCCGACGTCCCTTGGCAGTATGCTGGGATACAATATCGCAGAAAGCGAGGACGGGATCCTCGTCAGCAGCCCTACACTTTGTATATGGCCGTTTTGAGCTCGACTACGGTGTGGAATCTGATGTTAGATGGGTTATGCTGCCACATCTACAGAAGAGGCATTCCCTCCTGCTTGTGTGGAGAAGTATGAGCTAGCTCTCAAGACATGCGGCAAGAAGATTCGAGCTGTGTTGCTTGTCAACCCGCACAACCCTGTTGGTGAGTTATACCTATATACCGCTTGGTTCACTGAATAAACTAACCAGCCACCGACAGGTCGTTGTTACCCGGTCGAGACACTCAAGGCTATTACCCGATTCTGCAACAGCCACAGTCTCCATTTCATCAGTGATGAGGTTTATGCTTCCTGTGTGTTTGATTCTGGTGACCCTGAGGCTGTGCCGTTTACGTCAACTCTCTCGCTAAATTCTACGGACAGAGCCTCGCTTCAGCCTATACGGACTTACAACCTCTGTGCTCAACAAGGAGGGAATCAACTATGTCAAGGGCGGGTGAGTATATGTACTCGGACGAGACGTTATTCAAACCCTCCTCTAATCCGATCGATCACCAGAAACGCTGGGGGTTTCTACATCGACTTGTCTCCTTATCTCCCTACTGGCAGTGCTCTTCCCCCGCGACTACGGGAATTTGCTCTTGCACAGATGCTTGTCGATGTTGATGTCTTTTTGCACCCCGGGGAAGAGCATTCGCAGGATATTGGGTGGTTTCGGTTGGTTTTCTCGCAGGAAGAAGAGACTTTTAAAGGAGGTCTGAACAGGCGAGTCCTTTGCTTATTATTGTTGTGCATTATTTCGGTCGGTTGACTGATGGATTGCTTTGTGACATTTACAGGTTGTTAAGTGCTTTGAAGTCGAGTGCACGAAGTACTCTGAGAGCAATGTCACCACGAACAAAAGACGTGGCACTGGGATGGAATTCTTCGTTTAGTTTGTGACTTAAGAGATGTAGGAAAGAAACATAACTGAAAAATTGCACTGCTATATGCTATGTGTTTTATTTCATTTTCGCAGAAGTCATCAAGCATCATTTTGAAACTGGCAAATGAGACTGTATTTTTCAAAGAGATGTCGTTTATTCGACGTTGACAAACTGGAATGTGGGGGTTCCAGGCACGGCATTCTCGCCGGACAGACCCTCACGCTTCTCGCCAGTGCCAACAACTTCACCAGTCTTGCCACCCTCATCAACAGCAATGACCTCAATCTCCTTGAAACCAGAGGTACGCTTCAGACCACCCACCATCTCGGAAACAACGGCGATCTCATCGAAGGGAAGCTTGCGGTCGAAGACAGTGGCGGGAGACTCGCGGGCATTGACCAGACGGCGCTTCAGGTTCTGAACGAAGGGCATGGCCTTCTTCATCTCACCGAGCTTGCCGACCTTCGCGCTAAGCTCCTTATCGTTGAAGGAAAGGTTCAGCGAGTCGAAGGAATCGCGGACCAGGTCAATGTACTTCTCCTGCCAGTTGGGGAACTTCTTGGCGACGTAGATGGTAAGCATCTTAGGCTTACGGGGGTCGAAGGCAATAGCCTTGCCCTTGGAGAGCTTCTTGGTGTAGTTGGCCTCGGAGCTCATGATGTTGCTTGCGGTACCACGGACGTAGTTCTGAGCAGCGGTCAGCTCGGGAGAGGGCTCTGGCACGGTAGGGAACTGGGCGAAGTGAATAGACTCGGGCTAAATGGTGTCAGATCAAGGTTAGGTATGAAGTGGGTGGGAGAAAACTGACCTTCTTGAGAACCTCGAGCCAGATGTGCTCAGCCCAGTGAGGAGTAATGGGTGCCAGCATGAGAGCCTGTAGCTCAATGTAGCGCAGAACGGTATCTCGGTGCATACCCACGCCAGCAGCGGTGGAAGCCTCACGGTAGCTGTCACGGGAGCTAGTGAAGTCATACAAACCAGACTTAAGAGCAAGCTTGAAGTTGGTGCTAGATATAGAGTTAGTTATCAGTATCAATGAATCAAATAGAATGCAAACTTACTCCTGGTAGTGCTTCTGGGTCTCGCGAACCAGGCTGTTAAGCTCGTTATTGAAGAGCTTGTCAGCGAAGGCATCAGCAGGGCCAGTGCGCAGAGTTTCATCCTTGGCAACGTCCTCAATCCACTCCTTCAAGGTGTAGAGACGTAGGATATTGCTGTTGGCAACAGACTCCTCGAAGTTGGCATCTTCAATGCTGTCACCAGCATCGGCAAATGCAATACGGGTAGCATCGGCACCGAACTTGTCAACGGCATCCTTGAGAGTCAAGAAGTTACCGGTACTCTTACTCATCTTCTCGCCGTTGAGGAGCAAGTGGCCGTTAGCACGGACACCACGGGGCCAGTACTCCTTGGGGAAGAGAGCAATGTGGATGTAGAGGAAGAAGGTCAGGTGGTTCTGGATCAGGTCCTTGCCGGAGACACGGACATCCAGAGGGTACCAATATTCGAATTCACGGCGCATTTTCTGCAGAGAGTCCTTGCTGATACCACTGCTTGAGATAAGTTCGTCACTAATCTCCCGTCTTGTGAAGATATAGTCCCAGACCTCATCAGTCATCTGCTCCGCGGTGACGTTCAGGGGACCGGTCGTCTTGCCGTACCGGTCACCGTGAAGGAGGTGAGCGATGGTGTAGTAGGCCATGTAGACGGTACTGTCACTCAGACTCTCAACCAGGAACTGCTTGTCCCATGGCAGCTGGGATCCGAGACCGTAGGTTCTGGCACATGCCCAGCGGTTCAGCCAGGACAGGTTCTTCTCGAAACCGTTCTTGCATTCGGCAGAGTAGGTGTTGAGGTTGTTGACAACGTGGTTCAGGGTCTCCTGCTGCCACTCGGCATCATTTTCACCGTAGTTCAGGAACCATTGGCCCAGGTAGGCAACAACACACTCATCGCCACTACGGCTGACAACCTTGCCCATGGGGTCGGCGAAGGGGAAGGCATCTCCACTGTCGTAGAGATCCTTGCGGACCTTTTCCTTAGCATCGCTGACGGACTCGCCCTTGTATTTACCAACGAGCATAGTACCCTTGTAGAAAGCTTCCATGTAGGCCAAATCCTTAGCCTGGGCAAGCTGAGTGACGTCCTTGGGAGAGTTGATCTTCAGCTCCTTGACCAGAGCAGGAGCGGTCAAGTTGCCGTAAGTAGGAGTCTCAATGAGCGGGAAGATTTCCAGCTCAGCCCACTCCTTCTTAATACCATAGTACTCGGCTTTCTTTGCCAGATCCATCAGGGTGGCGTAATCGTCAGGACTGTCGGAGGGGACAGAGGTGACAACACCAGTACCCTTAGATGCCGAAACACTTTCCATAGGCAGGATACGCACACCCTCGGTGTGGAAAGACATAGGTGCGTTAATTAGTGTGCCAATGCAGGCGGAACCCGGTACCTCAAGAACCTGTGGGAGCTCGTCTTGAGTCTTGGGGAACTTATCGCCGAAGAAGTGGCCCTGGAAGGCCATATTCCAAGCAGCGCGCTTGGTCACGACAATGTACTCCTTGTCCTTCAGCTTGAAGAGACCGTACTTGATCTTTGGGCCGACGAAGCAGCAAGTCTGACCATACATGGTCTCGGGACGCAGAGTAGCCGGAACGAAGTATACCTTAGCATCATCTTCGATCTTTCCCTTCACAATCTCTGCCATTTCCGGCGACCACTCCTTAACCTGGAGCTTGAGCGCAGTGTATTCTTGAGGACCAATGCCCTCGCCCTCAGTGCGGTCGTGGTCCATGCAAGGCTGGCCGTCCTTAGGCGAGTAGACGGTGTAACGGTTGCCGTACATGATCTTACCGAGCTCATGCAGGCGGTTCATCTGCCAGCGTACGAAAGCATCGTAGTAGGGGTTAGCGTCGGTGGTAACGAACTGTCGGCGCCAATCGACGCGAGCACCCATGCTGTCAAGATCACGGATGGCAAGAGGAGGGAAGTGGTCCAGCCAGTGGGCAGCGTCGGCAAACTTGTGAATTTCCTCCAGAGGAACGCCAATTGCAAGCATGATCTGGAACTGGTACTTCATCTTCACGGTCTTGGCAGCGGCCTTGCTCTTCTTGCCGGAGAACTTCTCGCTTGCCTCGGCCTTGACTTCTTGTGTGGGGGCTGCAATGAGGTCCTCGGCAGCCTCTGCCTCCTCGTTGTATCGTTCGAAACCCTGGCCGAACTTCTTCACCTCGTTGGCGAGCTTATCGGCACAGGCCTTGATAGGCATACCGGTACAGTGGAAACCCAGAGGGAAAAGGGCACGCTTGCCCTCCATGCGGGCAAATCCAGCCATGAACTCCACCTTACTAGCAGTGAAGCTGTGTCCGGCGTGCAGAGTACCGTTCATGTAAGGGTAGGCCATAGTACCGAAGAACTTGGGGTACTTCTCACGGAGCTCGGCGGGGCTCATGGCGCCCTGGGGAGCTTCCTCGAATGAGGGCGCATCGACTTCGAAAATCTTGTTGTCCTTCCATTGTGCCTGGTACTTCTTTTCGATTGCGACTAGGGTGTCTCGCTTCTCGGTCTGGTAGACGAAATATCAGTTAGTAAATGAAAATCGGGGATAGTGGGGGAGGGGTCTATCAACATTTTCTAGCTTCAGGGTGTTCTTTGAGCTGTTGCTCGGATCGAGCTCAGCTACGGATGCAGCTGCGGCGGCCATTTTTCCTGGATGTCAGAATTGGCCTGTAATTCCCTTGAAGAGCGGAGAGGAACAAAAGAATCGCGGGGCGAGATATAAAATCTGTTTGTTCAGTTTGTGAGTCAAGGTAATTCAAACGTATTGTAATTTTACGGGGGGGTCCACCCTCCAGTTGTCGTTTGCAACCGTTATAAAGATGGATTGGTGAGTAGAGAAGATAATGAGCAATGAGATATTGACTCGAGATATATATGTAGATCAAGTCATCAGGTGAAGTTTCAGTTCATAGTGGTCTACAGAGTGAGTTCTAACTGAACATGTTCTATGTGACCTGATCAATACCATCTATAGATTAGAGGTCACACGTGACTATCACGGAGCAACTTCTTCGCCGACAAGCGCATCTGCGATAAATTTCCCCGATCAACAAACTCACAATTCCGGCTCTATATTACCTATTCTTGAGCAAGAATATTGCCAATTAATCTTGCACTCTCGCCTTATTTCTATACCCACACATCTAATCGCACAAGGGCCAGTCCCTGTGCGGAACAGCCTTTCATCATGGTCAACTTGTTCAAGCGGCTTCGCAGGCTGCAAACTGTATGTATAGTTTCTCTCGGCTCTCCCTCGCCGGGCTTCCCAATCTAACGCGAAATTGATGGACTAATGTACAATTGTTTTCGTCAACAGAGAGTAAGCCGAAACCCCGTCCCTTGAGATCTCCGACCCTGCAACCTTCGAAGCCATACTGGCATCGTCTCCCATGTTCTAGCAGAGATGCAATCAATCAACTGACACGTTCTTTCTTTCACTGTTCTAGATGCTCCAGACCAAAATTGGCACAGGTGCAGCCGTCTTCCCCACCCTCACCTCCGCATCAAAAGAATTCCCAGCCGTCACCCGACTCCACCTCACATATGCACGCAAGATCGACCAGGGCCACGGAGGCGCGCGGCATTTCTGGCGTAACTGCCTCCCACGACTCAAATTTCACAACCCTGGCGTGCCGATGACTGTGACACAGACCTCCGACCAGCAAGGGCCCGCAGCGTTGACAATCTACTTCGCCGAACGGGTCGGTAGTGCCGCAACGTCCCTCGCAAACGAGAAGAAGGTCACCGATGAACTTGCGCCAGCCCCCGAGGCTAATGAGCAATCGGCTGTTCTGGATATCAAGAACCGCACGTACCAGCAAATCTGGGATCGTGTGCAGGCCATGACGGGGGCAACGGTAGTCCCTGCCACTCCCGAAGATATTGCACTGTCACAGAAGTTGGCGGAAATCAAGAGGAAGTCTGGCCCAGATCGCCAGCGTGTTGCGGCTATCCGGCAGGCGAAGAAGGACCAGGAGCGCATGCTCGCTGAGGCTAGAGGCCAGGTGGATAAGAAGGTGTAAGATAGTGCAGTTTTGTTGTTGTCTTTGGATTCGATTGATCCATCCAACTGGTTTCTTCGTCGTGAGAAATCGGCTGTCTGTAGCATAGCATCTTTTCCCCGTTACGACTATGTACTATTTCTTGGGAATATTTTTTAATGCGCATGTCGCATTCTCTTCTTATTCGGATTTCGTGAACGCTCAAATAGATGGAGACGCATAGGTAGGTATCAAATATTAATAGCAATAAATTGTAAATTCAACATCATTTGACAAGATTAACGCCGAAGTATGCTTGGTTTAAAAACAGCGTAAAACATTGGAGAAAGAGATTACTACAGGCAAAGCTAGGTAGCTAGTAAAATATCTGAACAACTACTAAAAGAAGAGGGTGCATTTGTGACAAGTGTTACATGACCTAGAACATTGTTAGCAAGAAGAATTACTTGGAGACGAACATTGAAGTTAAAGGCATACCTCGGCGATTGACTGCCGCTCAATGATTGACTTTTGTCTCTCGTTGCGCGAAACACGATAGTAATAGTCGCTGAAGTCACCACATTTCATGTGACGCAGGAATTCCTCATCGTGCGTGATGACAATCAACTGGAAATTGGCCTGCTGCTGACGAGTACGGATAATGTCATGCAGCGACTCCGCAAGAGAGCGAATATTGTCTCGGTCCAGGTTTGTAGTTGGCTCATCAAGAGCAATGAGACCGCAATTGACACCGAAACATTCTGCAAGGGCAAGACGAATGATGATACTAGCCAGAACCTTTTGTCCTGCACTACAGCGTCCTCGCATGTCCATCTCAGCACCTGACTTGACCATACAGACGCGGTAGTTGTACGATCGGTTGCCCTTGGCATTCTCGTTGTCGGACCGGATGAGGATTGTGTCGACGTCCGTTCCGCGATAGGTCTTCTGCCACAGTTCGCCAGCAATGGCGTTGATTTCTGCCATCTTCAGACCGTGGTATTGCATGATTGCTTTGTCAAGAGCGCCACCGTATCGAGCCAGGTCTTCGACGGCGGCTTTGGTGGTTTCGACCTTGATATGGGATTCCTTGTATTTCGAAGATGCATCCTTATAATCTGTGTTCCAGTCCGCCAGGAGCTGCATCAACTGATCGTCCTTGGACTTCATTTCGCCCATCTTGCTCGCCTGTTTAGCAGCAAGGGCATTGTGTTCACGAGTCCAGCGTTCTGACTCTTGCTTGAAACGGCCTCGGTCCACTTCGGCATTTTGTGCTTCTAATTGTTCAACTTCTTCAACAACTGTGTTGAGAGATCGAGTGGCTTGGCGATATGTCAAGTTGTCAGAGTATTGCCGCTTCGTGTTTTCACTGTCCTTCAGTTGGGCAGAGATTTTGTTGATCTCCCTTGTGATCGCACTTTGCTCAGCTTCGAGTTTGCCAATTTCGGCTTCAATTTCTTGAAGTTCCTGCTTGCTTCGTTCAAGCTGGCCCGGACCTCCTCGTTGGTTGTACGAGTTGATATCGTCATTTGCAAGGTCAAGTTGATGGATGTTCTCGGATAGGCGGCTAATCTCGTGCTGCAAATCTCGTTCACGCTCGTCGGCTCGCTGGCTGATATCATCATAACGGGCCTGGGCTTGAAGCAATTCCGGCGTGAGACTTTCGATATCTCGATCTGCCTTCTCAATTGCGTCCCGCTGCTGATTATTGAGCTTCTTGGATTCCTCCATCCGGACGGTCAGATCCGCTTTCTTTTCCAGTTGGAATTTCGCATTGTCTAGGTTGCTCTTCACATCTCTGAACTCAAGCTCGAGCTTGTTGATCTCTGACCGCGTTTTTTCTTTTTCATTTGTCATTTTCGTAAGAGTCTTTTTCAACTCTCGTGACTTTTCATTGATGGAGGCGATTTCCTCTTGGATGTCTTCCAAGGTACGAGCAGTTGAAGCGTCTTGATGATTTGCAGAAAGCTCCTGAATTTGTGATTTGATCGCCTTGATCTCGATATCGTAACGTGCGATAGTGCTCACTGTCTTAGCAAGTCCTTCAACTTCACGCTTGCTTTCTCTCTTCTCGCTGACCTTTCCGTCTTGAGTTTCCAGCTTCTCGAGCAACTGGTCACGCCGGGTTTCAAACTCTTGCTCTTCTTGCTCCAGCTCTGGAATGACAGTCTCTGACAAACGGACCCAAGTATCGTAGGATGCACTGGCAGCGCGGGCAGTTTCAAGATCTTCTTCAAGGCTCTTCAGTGTCTCGTCTTCGGCGTCAAGGCCAGCCTTTTTGACTAAGGCATCCAGCTTTTTTGTAAAGGTTTGAAGTTCCGCCTCATTCTTGAACGATCTTTGACATGTTCGGCACAGCTTGGTGCGTTTAGCTGCATCAAGACATTTAGTGAGGTATTCTCCCATTCCAGCATATTGATCGGCATCTTTGCGAGCGAGATCATATTGTGCCTGGCGCTCCTTCACAATTTCAGGATATTCGGAAGGCTCTGTGTCGACTGCTTCATGGATTTCCTTCATGCATTCATCTAGTTCCTTTTGGCGTTGCTTGAGGTTCTTCTTGGCCGTCTTAAGCTTGAACTCTACATGCTCCAATTCTCGGCTGACCCCGTCGCGCTCTCGCTCTGCGTCGGCCACCTGCTTTGATTCACTATCGAGAGCTTGCTGGAAGCCTCGTTCCAGTGTCTCGGGCTTCCAGTCCGGGCCAACGACCTTCTCAAGGCGATCGCCATGAGCCCCCTTCATCGTCTGTAGACTACGTTCACGGTCCTTCGATTCTTTCTTGAGGTGGTCTAGGCGAGCCAGATCTCCGGCCTTCTTAGTTGAATCAATGAGCTCGGTGTTCAATCTCGAACTTTCATCCTCAAGGCGACGGATTTCCGCGTTTGTATCCTGGATATCTTGATCCCAGGAAGCAGTTTTAGCTCGCTCTTTTGCATGTTCAAGTTTTGACGTGATATCCTCGACTTTTGATTCGAGCGCAGCCTGGAAGCCCTCATCAACCTCGATCTCATTGAGCTTTTTTTGATAAGTTGTTGCCTCCTTGTCATTCGCTGCAATCTGTCGTTTTGCAGCGTTCTTGGTCTCTTGGAGTGCAGACTTCTTTTGCCCAATCTCATTCAATATATCTTGAACCTCACGAAGCTCTTTCTGGGCTTCACGCCTCACACGATCCAGTGATTGATTCTGGTCTCTTAAAAGGCGTTTGATCTTCTGCATGAAGGTGTCAATTTCAGATTGATCCATTTTCTCGTCAAGGCCACGGATGTTGTTGGCGCGAGCAATCTCATTGATCATTTTCTGACGCCTTTGAGATTGGCGCTCGAAATTGGCTTTGTCGTTCTCAAACTTCCCGTGCTCGGCCTGTTTCAGGCCAAGGCGATGCCGGGTCTGCTCAATCTGCTCCTTAGTTTCCATATAATGTTCCTTTTGTGACTCTTCTTGTTGCTGGTATTGAATTTGCTTTGTTTCGAATTGCTCCAGGGTAGATTCAAGCCATTCATCGGAGTCATCAAGCTCAACTAGATGTCTCTTGAGGTTGTCAATAGTGGTTTGTATACTCTTAGCTTCGATGCGCTTGCCCTCCAGAGCACCGAGGATCTGGGCATAGCTTTCTGATTGTGTCCAAGCCTTATCAGCAAGCTCCGCAACGCGCCGCATCTCTTGTGACATCTGCTGGGCCTCTTCGCGCAAGGCTTCAATTTCATCTTGAAGCTTGACGGATCGTTTTTCAGCACGGTCTGCCTTATCTTTGTCTTCTTTCGCATGCTGCTCCATGATCTTATATTTGCCAAGCTCCTCGTTCTGCTTCTTTCGCAGTGCTTTGATATTATCGATAGCCTTGGTGTACTTCATAGCCTCAAATATTTCGTCAAACCTTTTTTTCAGTACAGAGGGTTCACTCATTGGCCACAGACTTTCGTCTTGGTGGCAGAAAATGACTGAATCCAGCACGGCCTTTGACACACCCAGATACTGCGGCATAATTTGGTCCAGCTCAGCCACTCGCGATGAAATAGCTGTACGTTCGCCATTTTTGACCATAAGCAGTTGGCCCTCTAGGGTCTTCTGCTGGCGTGTGGTTTTCTTGACCGTAAGCTGTAGACTGCGCGTGGCAACCATTTTGGCACCGGAAGTGGCCTTGAATGAAAGCTTCACCTGGGCCAGTACCTCCTTTTCACCACATAGTTTCGGGTCGTGGATAAAAGCGCCGCCTTTGCTGTTTGGAGGAAGATCGCCTGTTGTGGCATATTTGAGACACTCGATGATGGTCTAAATCCACATCAGTTCCCTGCTGATCGCAATCCTTAGTCACCTATCTTGCCATTTCGTACCGTCTTTCCTGAGCCATTGTACCCGACAATCAATGTGAGTGGTGTATGGAATTGTATTGTTTCGCTGCGCGTATTATCGAAGGAGCGGACTCTAGAACAAGCGCGGTTTCATGAGCATGGGTGTAATTAATATCCGCAGTACTTGTACGCGGATCAAGAGAACTTGGGAGACGTACCCTAAAATAGAGAGCTTATCGATCTTCGCTACAGCATGTTAGATGGCTGTTGAAACAATTTTTCCTTTCTGGCTGAGGTATAGAACTGTTGAACTTACACCTGAAAAGCAGTTAGCATTGCGACACGGAGCGAGGAATGATCAGCACGTACATTTTGAACAAAAGTACTCAAAGGGGCGTTTGAGCCCGTTGGCCGTCAGCTTTATTGAGTACAAGCCGAAAAGATAGAGCTAAGAAATGAAAGTGCTCTTCATTGATTGTGATCAGTCACATCGTCCCGCGTTAAGGCGACACGAAATCACGTGAAGTGTACTAAAGTGCAGGCCCACAGGGATCGGCGGTGTTGTCAACCAGCAATGGCCGGCTTTTATTTCCCAAGTTCTCTGGTTTCAAGGAGATCCAGACCCTCAGTGAGACAATGGGTATATATTAAGAGGCACACTGTCCAACACAACCCTCTCTTGACCGAATGTACTGAAGGTACTGGAGGCCTCGAATTTGGATAATGATTCCATCCTCAACGCCCACTCTACTATATCCATTCCCTCGTGCGGGTATTGTTTTCTAGGGAAATTCCCTGCCTCAATATGAGAGAAGTCTCAAAAGCACTCGATTTGGCTCTGAGTCACTCACAACCCCATGAGGGTATATCTCTACCTGCCTCCCAGATGATACCGACCTCTAATGAGGGGCATCCGATGTACGCAATGGACCAACAGCAAGTTCATGGGCCCTACGGTAGGCACTACGGGGTGCAAGTTGCTCAACCCGGGGGATACCAGAGTGTACAACGCGATGCAGGCTGGACAGAGCGAGTCCTTGATGAAATGAAGGACATGCTACTTCTCCTCACCCCCGAGGGCCGAATCACCTATGCCACACCATCATGCAAGAATATCACCGGTCGTGCCGCAAAACAACTCGAGGGAAGTCTTCTGTCACATTATATTCATGGGGACGATCATCGAATCTTCCAGAGAGATTTGGACGACTCGGTCGCCGCGAACCAATCGTTCCGAACCCATTTACGATTCCGAAAGACCAATAACACATATTGTCTCATAGAGGCCTATGGTCACCCACATCTTGCAAACCAAGATGAGCGTCAGGCAGGGAGAACCATGTCCGCCAGCGGGCGCTGCACTGGCTTTTTCCTCGTGTGCCGACCATATCCCAACAAGGTCTCGCAGCTCCTTGACTCTTTTTTGGAACACAAGATTGAGAACGCACGTCTGATCCAACAGATCGCCAAACTAAAGCAAGAAGAAGATGAAGAGGCGGCCGCGGCTCGGATACAATATTCTAGCCGCGACCAGGATATTCGCGCCCCCATGACGGAGACCCAGGGCCAACAACCCGCTCGTTCAGGGGAAATATCTAGTGATCCTGATACGACGGACACTGTGGGGCCGACTTCGGACGAATCTGATACGGGCCAATCGACGAGCTATTATCCAGAGCGCACTACTGGCGAAGTTTACTCACACCTCGACGGCATCGAAGTCATGACTGGTCTTTACTACGCAGAGGGCGAGAGATCGCAAGGCCTCAGCACAGGCGTCAGCCGTGGTCGTCTTGTACATTGCGATATTGACATCACCACTGCTGCTGACCAAGAGCGCAACGCTCAGGAAGGTGACCGCCGTAAAAGGCTCAAGGCCCAACATGTCTGTAGCGACTGTGGGACGGCTGACTCGCCAGAATGGAGAAAGGGGCCGAACGGGCCTAAGACCTTGTGCAATGCTTGTGGCTGTAAGTTTCGTCCACCGCTTCCAGTAACCCCTGTTCCAACCTACATATTCTTCAGCGTGCTTGTAACCTATCTACTCTTGGCACGGAACGGACTAACCCGGGTGTCATTCTTTTAGTACGCTGGTCTAAGAAGGAAAAGAAGCGCCAAGAGTCGGCCTAATTTTCAGTTCCCGGTTTATTTGCTTTTCTCGGGTTGGTGACCTTTTAAGATCTTCTCTCCGTTGTGTCTTGCGTGTTCACGTCAAGATGCCCCCTCACTTGTTCGGGCGCTTTGCTGGTCAAGCATGCTGTTCATCACACTAGATTTCTAATGACTTTCAGACAAACCCCATGCTCGTTATCACATGGGTGATGATCTTATGTCTTGTGAAATCGATATCTTTGGTTCAATGTATATAGCTAGCCATTCTTTTTAATTAGCCGTGATCTATTTGGGGAAAATTGTGTACTAATGCACTACTGAATCTATATGTTTTTCATTGGTAACTCAAAACTTGATTATGGGGAATTAAATGATTTTCGACTGAGTCGGAGCAAATCAAAAGTCCAATGCCAAAAATGATGACGGTTTGTGAGCACTTATGGGCATTTGGCCAATAAAAGGCAAGCCCATGGAGAGGGCCAAAGGAATGGAAATAGCCCATCTGAACGCCATCCTTGTCTCGTTAAATAATGAAGGTGATGTATGCACAACAACAAGTGGTATCACAAAAAAATTTCTCACGAACAGCAATTCATTCAGGGCTTAGCAGCCTTCTTTGGCGGCGGCGGGAAGTACATTGGCGAAGTCGTCGAACTCTCTGGGCTGACTTCATTCGATTGCACCGATGAATATTGGGGCTGAGGCGGGTGGGAGTTGTCGCGCAGCGGGAGGTCAGAGGCAGTACTGCCATTGCCGAGTCGGTTGAAAGCCAGCGTGCGTGGCGCGAAGGGTGAGATATTTCCCCCAACAGCCATAGGCGGAATCCCGGGGGTGCGGGGAACCATGCCTGGTCCTCTAGGCATTGAGCCGGGGGTCATGGGAATCATACTGGGAGACTTAATGATCTCTTCTTCGAACTCCTTCTCGATGCGACGCTCTTCTCTCTGCTCCATAATCTCTGCCCGTTCTTCGGGAGTGATGAAGCAGGAGTAGATATTGAAGCCGAGGACAACACAGTAGTAGATACTGAGGGGGCTGTTAGCTGACTATTTTCTCGCGGAATGGGAGAAAGTGAAGAACTATCAGAGTAGAAAGGGTGGAACTCA
The DNA here is from genome assembly GCF_028829585.1 of Penicillium vulpinum. NCBI lineage: Eukaryota > Fungi > Ascomycota > Eurotiomycetes > Eurotiales > Aspergillaceae > Penicillium > Penicillium vulpinum. Next base: position 5,176,493 of record NW_026643241.1, read on the forward strand.
CATAATGAGAACAGTCACAGCAAACAGCGCTTTGGCTTGCATGCAGTATGCAACATTGGACTTTTTAGAGGCAACACTGCAACTCTTTGCAATGTACCATGGGGCTCCTGGCTGGGGATGTTTGGGGTCTGACATATCAGACCCAGCCTGGTACACCGCCGACACGATGTACAGAACGATCAAGGACACGTGGATGGCGACTGCAACAGGAGGATAGAATAGGTTCATCCAGTGGATAGGCAATTTCGTGATGAGGAAGAAGGTGCTCAAAACGCCAAGGACAAGGTTGTAGTTGGTGATACTGTTCTCAGGATCAGCAACCAGCTCTTGAATATTGAGTATAGGGAGTAACATACAAACCGGACCAAACCATAGGGGCTTTATATGGTTTGTAGTTCGCCGCTGCATACAGCGCCTCGTTCGGGGCACTGTTGAATCCATTGTTTGCTCCGTCTTGCCATAAAAGTGTCCGGTATAGATTGTGGGAAGCGATACCGGTCAATGTCAGCATTACGATTGTGATCGGAAACTCCCCGACCATCAACCAAAGGACGACCTTGTGGTGCCTATGCTTCTTTGGAAACAAGAACTGCATTTTGAGGTTTCGAAATGCTTGCGTGGTCTTGGATCGCAGTAAAAATCGACTCAATTTCTCCCAAGCTGACCGTTCAGCCGCAGCGCTTATGGAAGAACTAAAGCTTTGTACAACGCGATTTAGCCAGACCTGCTGGCTTAGACATTCAGTCTATCGCAAGAACAGGACTAAATGCTCCAGTGTGGTAGAGAAGGTCAAAAAAGTAGAAGAAGAACACAAGGCTGGGCGATCCGGAGGACGAGCGCTTGATATGAGCCAAAGACCAACGAGTGGCCGAAGGCACAAGCCATCGTATGCAGGAGGGGTCACGAATCAGCATGGGAAGACCGTGCAGATGGATTGATGTGTGTTTGGGAGGTGCATCTGGCCAATGCTTGATGGCGGCAAAGCGCCAGCGCAAGTACCAACCCGGGGTCATCACACCAATGAGACGACGGGGATCGGTGGAAGACCACCGCTCGTCACACGCTAGACTGTGTGATAGGATGACAGATCTGCATGAATCTCTCATCACACAATTCCCCTCAACAGAATCAGTAAAATCTTGGCACTCCGACGGAACTTGCAGCTTTTAGTACCGAGCGACTGGCGAAACGCTGTTGTGGGGGTGATGTGAGTCGCATCTGTGACTATGCAGTTGACTGTACATATATCCATGTTAGCCCTGGAGTCAGGAAACTAGGAACAAAAAAAGTAGTCTCTTATTTGTGATAGCCATAGCCATCAATAAGCCCCAAATTATCGAGTTCGAATCATGGAAGTTGTCGAGTGATAGCTTCATGGATTGTTGTAGAGAGGAAGTCATGTGGTCGGCAGAATCCCAAACTGTGACTGAATTGTTCTCTTGGAAGGCGACAATCATGCCATATTTTACGGAGTTCATCAACTAAATTCATCTAATCACATCTAGCTTGATACATATCTTGATGAAGTCGTTCCAATCCTTGTGTCCGCTTGCTCTTCGCTCAACCATTCCACCCCGCATCATCCGCCCTAGTCAACTTGGATTCCACTCCATTTCAAGAACCACAGGCCAAATGAGTTCCCAAAGAGAAGACTCAATTCCTCACGAGCTGCGCACAGCTGCAGAGCCCCGGCAAAATAGACTATACCCAGTGCGGCTATCGCACATCGAGCATGTCAACCCCTCTGTTCGACTATTACAGTTCACTCTACCTTCCCAGGAGAATAATGTATGGCGTTATTTTCTTTTCCTATATGTGCCCTCTTTACGTATATCCTTATCTCCCGTGTCTTTGACTCATGTTAAACCGGGCTGTCACCCCCGGGGCTAATTGCTCTCCCCGCGCCGTCGGATCCTATCCATATATTCCCCGCACGGCCAATGGCTCCAATCACACCCGCCCATCTTCTATCATGCATTTTTACCCAAAAGACACCACTGACGTATTTTACAGGATAACGATCAACAGCCATTCAGCTTCCTCCCGGGCCAATGGCTTGATGTTAATATTCCCTCTATCGCCCACGCGGGGGGATTCACCATCACCTCCACCCCGGCAGATGCGCAGGTGCTGCCGTCGCCAGAGGCTTCTCTAGACCCATTGGCTGGTGAGGCGCTGGAACCATCTTCAGAATCCCAAGGACGACCACCATATGTGGAACTGGCCGTACAAGACTCTCCAGGTAACCCATCCGCCGCATGGCTATGGAGACCAAAAGAAGAGATCCTTGGCAAGGAGCTGAATATCCGAGTTGGCGGAAGTTTTATCTGGCCTCCAACTGGAGTCAGTATTAATGATGTTAAGAATGTGGTCTTCGTTGCGGGTGGTGTTGGTATCAAGTAAGTGGTACTCCCCAAACATCTATCTCCGACGTATAGAAACATACATCAACACAAACCAACATTTGAAGATCTCACTTGTATCAATCCTTCCTCGTGAAGAAGTTCTAACACAGTTTTAGCCCTTTGATATCCATGCTTTCCCACCTAAACAACAACGAACCCCACACCCCCAACCCAACAACCATCCACATTTTATACTCCAGCCGCCTACCGCGAGACAAGGAAGCAGCATCAGCAGATGCAGTACTAGACCAAATCTTGTTTCTCCCGCGTCTGCGCCAGATAATCCGATCTCAAGAGAGTTCGCATCGGCTCCAGATCTCGCTAGACCTGTTCCTTACGGATTTGGCTTCATCACCTGACCTTTTCTCGTCTGGGTCCCCTTCTGATCTCAAGATTCACCCAGCGAGGATAACTGATCGGGATCTGCGCTCTGTAGCTGTGGGTAAAACTGGCGAATTGGATTCTCGGGGCACAGTATGTTATGTCTGTGGGCCGCCTGCTATGACTGATTTTATTGTGGAGAAGTTGGTTGGAATGCTAGGGGATGGCGGGGAGCAGCGAGTTTTATTCGAGAAATGGTGGTGAGGATGGGGCCAGTAGCGATGTAAGATATTCACGTGAGAGTAATTGTAGTATTTGTTAGTCGAGATATGAGTGATCAATGTTACAGTCCAGACCTCAAGAATTGGAAAGAAGAATAGGAGAAATGTCTTCAATATTTTAGGAAAAGGTAAGACTCCCCGCAGACGCCGACCTAATGCAGGCAAGGGGCAAAAAGATATATGTACAGGAAAATAAGAGAAAGGCCGCCAACAAGAACAGAAACGACAGTATGTGAGAGCTGGGGCAGTACAGACACGCCGACATCTCGATACAAGGTAGGGGAGAGGAAGTGAAAGGAAAATATAGAGAGAGATAGAGGTCAGACTTCATTGGGATGCTTCCTCTGGGCCGCTGACGGTACCGCCATCCACGATCATCATTTCATCGATTTTGGCTTCGGTTTGACCCCATTCTAGACGCTTATATGTTGATACACGACCTGGGCCTCTGTCAAAGTCGAAGAAACGAACTCGTCGGACGAAGTCATCGTAGCCACCGTACCCGCCCAGTCCGACACCGCCGCCATAACACATCCAGAGAGAGGGCTTATCATTGTCGTCCTTCTCGAGCATGCAATAGTCATTGACGTGATCACTGTAGAAAAGTTAGTCCTCAGAACGACACAAATGAACTTCAGAAAGCATGTGACTTACTGTCCGCAGCTAACAAACAAGACGCCCTCTTCTTCGAGAGCGTCCTTGAAGCCAGAGTTGAACCCTGGTGCAGTGGGAGGTTCCATCCATGCACCCTTAAAGTATTTTCCTGACGTGCGATACTCAGGGAGCGGAATGTGGATGAATGCCACGTTCATGTGGATATGGTTGTATTCCTGATGTTTTCTTCTCAAACTTTGTGCGGTATTCTTGAACCACCGAGTTTGACTGGGCTTGATCCAATCGTAGCCACGGAACTGACGCTCGTCGGGGGAGTAGGAATGTGTGTCAAGGAAATAGAAGGTCAGGGCAGAGTGTGTGCTTTTGCCCCAATCGAGGACTTCGACAACGTAGTTTCCGACCCCATCAATGTCTTCGGGGCCGGCGACTGAAAGAGAATAAGGAAGGTCTTCATATATGGTCATGAGTTGTTCTCGGTTGAGGTCACCCTCGTCGTCGTGGTTTCCAAAGATGGCTGCGTAAGGAATCTTGCGATCGACCAAAAGCTTTACAGCTTTGTAGAGAGCACTCTGTGCATCTGGGGCGGTCTCGCCATTAATCTGATCACCGGAGAGAACCACCATGTCCGGCTTCTCTTCGTCAAGAAGTCGTGCGACGAATTCCAAGGTTCGGGGGTCGGCTTCACACTTCCGGCCAGCCACCGCTTCCACGGGCACAGGATCACGACAGTGGCCAAGACCGGTGCTCATGTGGAGATCAGCCAACTGCATCACCTTGAATTTTCCGTTCTCGTTGATCCTGGGAACGGGCTTCTTGGGTTTGGCCTGCGGGTGCCCTCTTCGAATACTAAGGCGAGTCTCCAGCTGTTCCGTCATACTATCCAGGAGAATAGGAGTATCTTTGACTTCCCAGTTGATACGGGGATCAACAGCATCCGCTCCATAAAGGACATCGATGTACGTCACAGCGTTTTCGGAGTCGCTAGCATGGCGGGAGGACGAGCGCTTGAGCCAGATGCCTCCTGGTCGAGGTTCCCACGCTTCAATTTCAGTCTTTCCACCAATTTCAGACGGGGGAGTGAGACGACTGATTTTCAAGTCGATGACCACCTTATCATCGGGCCCCAATTCCTCCTCCTTTTTCCGCCTGAATTGAACGTAGGCACTTGAGGTCCAGCCCGAGCGCAGGTAGAGGTCCTTCTCAACGCGGTACCAGGTTTCTGGGTCTAGCTTACAGCTCGAGAACGGATTAAGGGAGGAGCATGTTGTGACGGTCACATCTGTGATCACGTAGCCGGAATAATGCGACGGAAGATGGCCATGAATTGAGGAAGGAAGGACACTAAATCGATTATCGAGAACAACGATAATGAGGAGAATGAATGTTGCGAATAAACAGAGCTGTACACTCGCTCGGACCTACACAAATTAGGTGTTAGGAAAACTGCTTCACAGGGAGTAACATAATGTCGTACTAGCCGGCGAGCCATGATGGAATAGATATCACCCTGGTAAGGACTTGAAGAAAAGCGAGGTGCCCTGTCGCATGATGCCCACGAATTGCGGGTGTATAGGGCAAAGGAGAAGACCAGGTTCGGTCAACTCTAGAGTATAAAGGACAAGTATAATTTGTTTGGAAGATTGAAGTTCGCAGTTGACCCTCGGACGCTTGGACGCTGAAGGCGGTGACTCCTGAAGGGGTGGTCTAGCCTTTGCCCAATATTTGGTGATTGTATTTTGGTGATTCATTGACTTGACCATTCTTTCTCTTTTCACTAATATTCTCATTATCCTTGTCTAAAATCATATAGAATGTGAAATTAATACCCATCATCCACATTCATGTCCGTCTAGTTACAAGTCTATACAGGTCTATACATCCGTTCTACAGGCCAGCTGAAGCCTTGGTAGCCACATCACTCGGTGACAATTTGCCACTCAATATATCTTTGGAAGTCGAGAGGATTGTGGACCAATTCTCGAAAGTCGTGTAGGGCACTCCCCTACGCTGACAGTAGGTCACCAAATCTGCAACAGTGTTAGTTCGGTGTCCTAGAAATCTAGGCTCAGGGCGGTTCGGGCAGATAAGTACCTTTGCCTTGCTTGGCGAAGAGAAGATCAGTTTCTGCAGCCGCAGACAAATCAGAGATACCATCTCCGGCGTATAGAAGAATCGGGCGCTCTCCGTCGGGCAAGCTAGCATAAGGCTTAATCTCGAGGGACTTGTCATGTCCGAAGTGGCTGGTGAATGATTGTCAGTGGGGCCGGGCGAATGACGATCGGATTGAAAGTGGCTTACCTGTCATCATGGTACTCAATTTGCCAACCACCCTCGCTGTTAATATCCTTGCCATCCCGGCTCACAGGCTCGTTGGAAATGATGGTGAGGTGGTTGGCTGGCTTGTGGCCGAGGAATTTCTCCAACAAGGCGCCGATAATGGGTCGCATGCCAGATGACAGGATGACAATGGGAACATTGTTGTCCTTAGCCCAGTAGTAGAATTCCTCGAAATACGGATCCAGCTTCATGTTCTTCAGCAGCGTCTCGATGCACTCGTTGTATGGGGTCTTGATGCTTTCAAGCATCTCGCGGAAGGCATCCCTATAATGACGAACGATTCATTAGGGCTTGCTGGGGGAATATACCGTGTCTTAGACACTCACCGGAAGCTCAGAGTCTCGTTAAGGACCCGGTCGCCCAATACGAGGCGCTTTTCCCGGCCGAAGCCAAGGGTATCAATCTTGGTGGTATTAGTGAAGATCTAGGAGAGGGTAGCGATGCGATATACCATAAAGTCATTGCCTGCGATTCTAATTAGCATTCGAGGACCTGCACTTTGTGGGGAAGCACCTACTATCGTCGACTGTAATTGTGCCATCGAAATCAGTGAAGAAGATGAGCTTGGGCTTAGTCTCCATGTATGGGAGAGCGTTGGAACCCATGATAGGCAATAGGAATGAATCTAAAGAAGAAGAAAAAGGTATATATGAACAATCCAAAGGATGACTGAAAAGAACAAGCCTGAAATTAAAGATGTGCCCCTCGATTCGGTGAACTCGGGGGTGGGTCGAGCGGTACCGCAGTGGGTTAGTCTCGATCAGCCATTTTTTCCTTTTCTGGTGTTTTTGATTACTTCAGGGCTACCTCCGGAGTAGGTACTTTCTATTGTTATATATCATGTCTCGTCTGCGCCAGGCCCTGCAGCGCGTGCTTGGTGTGGCTCCAGCTCCAGGTGCCTTGCGCTCTCGGACCATTGACACCAATTTCTCCATCATAAAAGGTAATTGAGTTACAACAGCTCTTCCTAGCAGCGGGCTAACAAAATGCGCAGAGGGAGACCGAGTCATTTTACACGGCAAACAGCCCTCATTGTCGAAATCATTGAAGCGAGGTGAAAAACTCCAGACTCCTCGTGGGGCAGTGGAACATGATAGCATCATTGGGAAACGGGTCTGGGACACGGTGCAGTCTCGCAAAGGTCAATAACATCCACTTCTCGGTATTTCCTGGACATAACACTGATACTTCCGTATATATAGGCCTGAGTCTCCGAGTCAGCCTCCCCACATTAGAAGAATACGTCGCCCTGACCCCTCGGTTGGTCACGCCGGTATGCACATCACTCCTACGGATCAGACACGGAGATACATTAGACTTATGCTATGTCAGTAGATTTATCCACAAGATGCCAATCTAATTGCTTCCCTTCTTGACATTCACGTCAACACTCCTGCCGCGGGCGAAATACAACCCACTATGGAAATCCTCGAGTCCGGAACAGGCCATGGATCCTTGACACTACACCTGGCGCGTGCCATTCACGCCGCCAATACCACACCCCCGCCTCGTCCATTGCGATCCCAGATCAAATACCTAGAAGGCCGCGTTATCAGGCCAAGTGAGAAGGACACAGAACAAACAGAAGAGAAACCCGCCGAGCCAATTGCGGATCCAGCACAGGAGGAATGGGATGCGTGGCGAGCGCAGCGCAACGCCATCATTCACACAGTCGACGTATCGCCGAAGTTCTCTGTGCTGGCCGAGAAAAACGTCCGAGGGTTCCGCCGTGGAATCTACGCAGGCAATGTTGACTTCTATGTGGGCCCCGTCGAAAACTGGATTGCCCAGCAGAAGCAGCAGCGGAAAAAGACCGGCCTAGCTTCACTGACCGGGGGAAATCCTGTTGAACCGTTCCTTTCGCACGTTATTCTGGACATGCCTTCCTCGAATTTGAGGATTCCGCATGTTACCCCGATGTTGAAGCGTGATGGCCTCCTGGTGGTGTTCATGCCTAGTATCACACAGATTGGCGAGTGTCTGCAACTGATCCGGGACCAGCGACTGCCCCTCGTTCAGGAGAAGGTGATCGAACTTGGCTCTGGAATCAGCGGTGGTCGCACATGGGATGTACGTTTTGCGACTAAGAAGTCCGGCGCCGACCCAGCATCCTGGGCTGCCCCTTCAGACACTGAAAGTGTCACTCCTGCTGAGGTCGACGAGCAGTCTGCCGCCTCTGATACTGCCTCTGAGGTGTCCACCACAGAGGAGCCTCCCAAGGAAGGGGAGTCTGTCTTGGTCTGCCGGCCCAAGGTCGGAGTGCGTATCCAGGGCGGCGGCTTCGTGGCAGTCTGGCGACGGATCGAAGACCGTTAAGTTTTCGGTCTAGCTGTGCCCAGCATATATATCTTGTACTATATACCTGTATTCTATTGCATGTCTGATACAGACTGAAGCCATTTGTACCATATAGAGAATTGTGAGAATAATATTAACAATATATCCGAAAAGGTGTTATAACAGGAAGCAATCATCTCACAGCTTTGCTTTACCCTCGGTTTCCGCATCCTCATGAGCGGTAGTGGCTATGCCACCTTCGTCCTGAACACCCTCTGCCTCATCTTGAACAACCACCTCTTCCGTCTTGGGCACTTTACCCAAAATAAATGCCTTCACATCTGCAAAGAACTTCTCCGTCGTCTCAGGCAACTCAGCATGCAACTTATGATAAGCCCCCTCATAAGTACAAAACTTTACATCGCCACCCTTCTTCGTCAACCCATCAGCAAGGGTTTTCGTCGCAGAATAATTAGTAATGAGATCTGCATCCCCATGCGCAAACCAAATTGGCAGCTCAGTCTTCACCCAACCTCCATTCCCAGCCGTAAACATCTTCTCCAACCATATACCCCGATCCAGCATGCCTGCCAGCCCCCCAAATGTCGCCGTGTCATGGCACAGCTCATCAGCTACGCACTCTTTGACTGTCTCCTTGTTACGAGACAGCAAATCTGGATCAAGCGGGGAGAACCGCTGCTTATGGGGGATCAGCTTTGCGACAAGTCGCCCCGCTGCGATTAACAGCTTTGAGGGGCGGGAGGATGGATCTATAGCGACTAGAGGGGAGTACAAAAGCACACCAGCGAATTTGGGCCGGTTGGAATTGTCTCCGTTGTAGGGTGACTCTGGGTGGAAAATGTAGTTGAGAACTTGGCCGCCGCCCATGCTGTGACCCATTAGGAATAGGGGTACATCAGGACGGGAGGGTAGGCTTTGTAGGAAGGAGTGGATGTCTGAGAGGACTTGAGATGTTGGGCCTGTATCGCCGCGGTCGCTGGTACTCTTGACGCTGCGGCCCCATCCTCTATTTAGGGTATTAGTTAGCGGGCTCTATTGAGATGGGTATATATATCGAGGTATCAGGAAAAGGTATGACCTTGCTAGTTTAAGACTTACCGCTGATCAAAAGACCTGACTTCAATACCTGCCGATGCCAGTGTTGGAAACAGATCGTTATAGGCATTGCCTAGAATGGATTTGTGTCAGTAGTTTGTCTTGTGGGCGATGAGCTATCTTGGTATATTGCTCATAATAGACATGATAGACTCACAGTGGTCACTGAAGCCATGGATAAAGGCTACAACGGCAACTGGGGGCTCGCTGGTCTATAAAGTAGAGCGCAGTGTTAGCGTTGGAGATCAGTGATACTCTTATCTTAAGGTTATTCAAAATCGTTGTAAATTCAGACATACCTTCCATGTCTTGGTATACACCTCAAGGCCGTCTGGGAGAATGTGTACACTTTCTTCTGTGTTCATTTCTGCTGTTTGAGTTTGTACAAAGGGTTGAGGTGTGGTTAGAGAAGAGACGAAGTGCACCTTTTAGCATGACCTCTCGGGACCTCGGCAGGAATGTCAAGACAGGATATTAACGTGACGCAGATCCACCCGCGCCAAAATTTATGTTTAAACCAATTTATACAAATCTATATTCTAGCACAATTATTATGAAATCAACATGTAACTATAAGATAGAATTGTTGCAATCTCAGGAACAAGCAAATTCCACCTTCTGGAGGCCATCTTGGATAAACTCTGCGCCTTGTCGCTCTAGCAAGATTTGCAAGTAACCTTGACTGCGACATCCCTTGCTTCTTTTGATTCATTTCTATATGTACTAAGTCCATGATCGCACCTTGCCTAAGATCACAAGAGATAGTACAAAATACCTACATGGACGTAGCCCAACCTTACCTCGGGAAGGTCCCGAAGCCCCAATTCACGTGGACAAGAGGGCAAGAGCCTCCATGAATCCATGGGTCTTCATACTAGGCCCACTTGCTAAATTTTATTGGTTATAAACTGCATCTGTTTTGTCCAATCATGTTTCGTCAGTGACATACCTTCCTGAGGGCTACTATATTATGCCAAAATCACTGTCAATATCTAATTGTATTGTTCTTTGTTATGTTTCAACCTTGAAATCTATGCTATATTACCTTATACAAAGAGTGCCCTCGACACTTAGGCCAGCAATCTTACGATCTATGCTGTGCCCCAAATACTCAGCAAGGATGTTCTCCGCCGTTCCTCCAGTGGCTACAAACACCCAACCCGATGTTTCATATCGATCTCTGGCATTATCCCAGAGTGAAGATAGCCCAGATATCCGCCAGAAGTATCGTTCATTTATCCTTGATGACAATTCAAATGAGGACTGGGTCAACAATTTAGATTTGGCGACCGCAGCGGACATGGCAGAACAGAACTTGCGGGCTACAAACCAGAGGTTGAAGGTTCTGGTACTCTATGGGAGTCTTCGGAAAAGGTCATATTCCCGACTGGTGGCATTCGAAGCGTCCCGTATCCTTTTCCGCCTCGGCTGTGACGTACGCGTCTTTGATCCCGAAGGACTTCCTATGAAGAACGAGAGTGATACAGCCCATCCTAAAGTACAGGAGCTTCGAGAGCTCAGTGTATGGAGTGATGGACATGTCTGGGTTTCACCTGAACAGCACGGCAATCTGGTGAGTGCTCTCCCGCGATTAACTTAGCCATTGATGCAATACTTACATGCTTTTCCGCAATTTTAGACCGCTGTGTTCAAGAATCAGATCGATTGGATTCCGTTGAGTACTGGAAGTGTTCGTCCCACCCAAGGCCGAACGCTAGCCATTGCCCAGGTGTGCGGTGGATCTCAATCGTTCAATGCGGTCAACTCTTTGCGCATCCTGGGTCGGTGGATGCGTATGTTTACGATTCCGAATCAGTCTTCGATCCCCAAGGCATATACACAGTTCCCGGATGAAGGCCAGCCGGGAGATCAACGACTCATGCCTAGTGGCAACCGAGATCGTCTGGTGGATTGCATGGAGGAGTTTGTGAAATATACGATTTTGATGCGGCCTCACATCGGTCTTTTCAGTGACCGTTTTAGTGAACGGGAGGAGAAGAAGATAAAGGAGGCAAAGCTGAATGCCACTATAGCCAGTCAAAATGCATAGAATAATATAGAGAGTGTTAGAAAGACAATTCATATGGCATAATCTCAACATACTTCGTTACCTCGACTGGCAACTCGATGACTTCTCTGGCTAAGGCTTACCATTCGGTCATTTAGTCAAGTAGTGACCAATAACACGAGGCGAGTGACAGTCTGAAATCTCTTTGCCCAATCAACACCGAGCAATGACATGATAACACTACTCTTGGCTACCGTGCTGAACAGCCTGAGGGCTCTGGACATGTTTCGCGATAGTAAACTAACTTGTATATACATTATTTTTCTTGTTCACGCCGTTATATCTTCTTCTTGATTCTGCCTATCAACTCTATCTTGTTTTCTTTGTCAACCTTGATCACAGACGAAAGTATTAAGAATGATCCCAGCAGGGTAAAGTCACCCGCGTGCATTCTCTGGCATGCAGCTTACCTTAATCAAAGCACCATAACAGGCCCGATTTCCCGCCTCGAGCTCCTCCGGTGGTTTCAAGGGGGCAAGAAGATCGGGAAAGATTTTGTTCTAGTTGACCTACGTCGCACAGATTTTGAGGTACATACACAGGGTCTTCTATCTCCCATCTATCTGCATATCTTACAATAAATGTACAGGGTGGCACAATCCGGGGCTCTCTAAATCTCCCAGCCGAGAGCTTGTTTCCTACTGTTCCGACTCTATATTCTATACTCTCGCAAGGAAGAGTCGCTAATGTGGTGTGGTATTGTGGTCAGTGTGCTTTGATTTTCGCAAAATTATTCTCCGCTGACAAAACTAGCAGGTTCTTCCCGAGGTCGTGGGGTGCGTGCTGCGAACTGGTTTGCAGAATACCTGGAAAGGCAAAAGGACATGGAAATGAAGAGCCTTGTGCTAGAAGGCGGTATTAAGGGGTGGGTGGCAGCTGGGAAAGATTATACTCAGCTTCTGGATGAGTATGATGAGTCAAAGTGGGTGAAATAGTTCTATTCTGCCGGCTAGCATCCCTCGGAGAAGTTTGAAATGGAGTGTAGTAAGATTCCCAAGAGGGAAATTCTGTAGTCGCGGGGCATCCCCATGATGTTAGTGTTGTTGACTAGTGGGGTAAGAATACCATGGCTTCATTCCAATTATCAACCAGCCCGTATCTGTGACTTTGGGAAGTTGAATCTATGTGTAAGGTCATCGGGACTAGTATTAACATATTTGTCATCTTTGGCAAGTCATATTCTAGTTCTTGTCGATCATTGTGTACATAGCGATGCCAAGAAACAGTGACATACCACATTCGACGAGTTGAAAGTCATAGCTATAAGAGTTAAGATAAACATTATTTGAATATTCATTGCTTCTCTTCATATGGGTATAAAGGCTATTGGGAGTTGCATCATATACCAAATTTGACAAGGAAACTCCCACACAGAGACATTGTTCACCACATTTTCTTCTGTGTGCTATACAATGTCGCTTTCTTCCAACACTTCCCCACTCCCGGACGGAGGATATGGCTGGATATGCGTGGCTGCGTGCTTTTGTATTAATTGCTTCAGCTGGGGCGCGGTCTCTGTGAGTTGTCTCTATATCAGCCGTGTGAGCGGCAACTCAGCTCATGTCCTCTAACAGTCATACGGCGTGTACCTGGCACACTATCTCTCGAACAACGTGTTCCCTGAGGCTACTCCAATGGACTTTGCACTAATTGGGGGTTTAAATTTCTCCATGGCGATGTTGGTGGCCCCTGCTGTTACAATCATCGCTCGCAAGTACGGCACCAAGTTACCGATGTTGCTCGGGTTAGGGCTTTTGGCATCGGGATATGTCTCTGCGTCCTTTTCACATAGGACCTGGCAGCTCTATTTGTCGCAGGGAGTCTTGATTGGATTCGGCGTTGGCTTTATCTATATACCAAGCCTGCCTGTTCTTTCTCAGTGGTTTGATAAAAAAAGAAGCCTTGCCAATGGAATCAGTGCGGCCGGTTCAGGTATTGGTGGCTTGATTTTCTCGTTTATGGATGGTTCAATCATTCAGAATATATCTCTTGCTTGGGCTCTGCGGTTGACAGCTATTATCAGTTGTTCAATACTAATGATTGCTATTTTACTAATCCGAAATCGCAATGAAGCTATACGGCCGTCTCAGCGCGGGTTCGATGTGAAACTCTTGCATCGGTTAGACGTGCTTCTATTACTATCATGGGCTTTTCTCAGTATGCTTGGCTATATTTGTCTGCTGTTTTCACTTCCAGATTATGCACGCTCCATTGGACTCTCGGACAGCCAAGCTACAACTGTCAACGCAATCTTGAACTTGGGAACTGCTGTTGGTCGACCACTGATCGGCATTGCCAGTGACAATTTCGGCAGGATTGAGGTCGCTGGCCTCTTGACTTGCTTTTGTGGTGTTATTTGTTTTGCCATTTGGCTTCCCTCAACATCATATGGCGTACTTATTCTCTTCGCTTTCATTAGCGGGGCTATTCTCGGGGTCTTTTGGGTTGTAAGTTGATCCAGTCTATCCTGATTCTACGTGGTAGCTGAACTTCCTAATAGACTGTGGGACCTTTATGTGTTGAGGTCGCTGGGTTGGAGCAGCTCCAGTCGCTCCTCTCTTTGTCTTGGTCTTTTATTGTGCTTCCTACAACATGTAAGAATTCCTTATACAAATCTGAAGACTTTCGCCTAATATCAAATTATAGTCTCTGAGGTTATAGCACTCAAATTACGCCGTCTAGGGTCCAACCAACCATATCAAAATGCCCAAGTGTTCTGTGGTGTCTCTTATATCTGTGCTAGTCTCTCTTTGCTTTTTCTTTGGTTGATTAAACGGCAGAAAGCCCAGGCAGGGGCCTAGAAACAGGTAGGGGTACCTAATCAAGAAGAGCTGGTTTACCGGCAAAATGTTGGTACATTTGAATGTTTGTGAGCACTCGACGGTTTATGTAGGCCAGTTTTGTCTCTGTTGTGTAGTTATCTAATGCCACGGCCCCATCCTCTGGTTTGAGTGGCTAGTCAAGGTGTTTATATGGAAATACTAGGACGTGATTTTGTTTTGGTTGATAGTAAAGAAACATAGGTCTAATTATATATTTACCGGTTACTCCGTATAAGAACCTAACATTCACACCTATAGTGTTTGAAATATATCCATGACATAATATATGTCAATAATTTGGAAGTATCAAACTTAGAATATCAAATTCAAAATAATACATATGTACTCATCCCAGACAAATCGGGCAAGCTCGGTGTCGAAAAATTCCAAAACGTAGTACGGGCTCCGCGGACCCCGATATCAGCCTGTCAGATCCTGTTATACATTCAGCAAAGAGTCACATCCATTCCTTCCAGTAGTGTTGCGATAGAGACCCATACCAAAATGTCCTCATTCAATGGCTTAGAAGTAACAACCGCAAGTCAATCCTTCCCACTCCTATCCAAAATATCCATCTAACCCAAACAGGCCGCAATAATCGCCGCGCTAGCCAGCGAAGGCGCCATCCACCCAATGGACACAGTAATAACACGCATGCAATCACCAATCTACAGCAGCGTCTACAAGCACCTAAACGGCACACTTAGCCGCACCCTCTTCAGCGGGTTGTACCAAGGCTTCGGGCCAACCCTCGTCGCAGGGACGCTTTCATCAGCAGCTTTCTTCACAGCATACGAAGCGTCAAAGAAGGCGTTCGAGAATGCACAGTCCGCTGGATATATGCTTGGTGTCCCGCGGCCATTGATTCACATTGCCAGCAGTGCTGTCGCTGAACTACTCGCTTGCGCTGTCCAGAACCCGGCTGAGGTATTGAAGCAGAATGCTCAGGTTTATCAGCGCCCACTTCATTGTGAAAAAGGCCCATCTCCGACGATGGAGATGATTCGTCAATTTCGAAAGTACCCTTCTAAGCTGTGGGCTGGGTATTCTGCTTTAGTGGCGAGTCAATTACCGAATATGTGTCTTACGTTTTGTTTGTATGAGATGTTCAAGGAGGATTTGCTTGAGCGGTGGAAGACAGAGAAAGATGATATTAGGCAGCAGCTTGAAGCGACTATTTTAGGTGCTGGTGCTGCGGGGGGTTGTGCGTCTTTGTTTTTTGTTCCTATCCACGTGGTCAAGACGAGGATGAGGCTTGCGGTTGGTGAAGAGACAGGTAGCACCGCGTCGAGTCTCAAGGGGAAACCTGGCTTACAGCCCCGTGTCGGGGCATTTGCTATTGCTCGAGATGTGCTACGGAAGGAGGGGGTAGCTGGGTTGTTTCGGGGATCTGCTTTGACCTGCGTGGCGGCGGTTGTGGGAAGTGGACTCTATATTGGGTTTTATGAGGGAAGTAAGATATACTTGTGTAATTATAATGCCTCATAGTTGGGATGGCTGGAGACCATTCCAAGCTAAATGTATTATAGGATATGTATAATAGAATAGAATAACTCCACTCCTTCAATTGTCTTATAACAGAGTGAACAACACTAGATTCGTGGTCTTGAGGTGTATAATGTGAAGGGCCTGCGAAGCACCCTTCCATTGTTACATTATAAGGCGATCATTAACTATCATGTGCACTTCATATAGAGCACGAGGAGTAACGGGGACTAACGCGGAGCTAACATCCGAATTATTAGCTCTCCAACGGGTTACACTAACGGTCATTAGCAGATGCTATGCTTATTAGTCTCTCCGAATCCCGAGGCCTGCTCTGCATGCTGTTGTCGTACATGAACACAGCTACGTAAGGAACTACATAGCAGTCCGGGGGAGCAATCATGCGTACATGACAGTGTCACGATAAGCATCGAAGCGTTGTGCCGAAGACTCTATAGGAAGGACATATTGGCCTACGTTTACCAGGAAGTTTGCTACGTCTACAAAAGAACACCGAAGACTGAAATTGAACAAAGCCACGCTCTATTCTCGATTGAACCTCGCATATGACGGCACGGCGCAATAAACACGTACATGGGACAGACAGAACGCCCTTCGCCTGATCGAGAAAAAACGACAAAAATCAACCTCGTCACGGGCAAAAAGCAGATACCCTTCACCACCTGTTCCCCCCGAACACCAATCCCCGATCCTAAGCGTCGTGAAACCGTCTCAGATGACGTTAGAGATTAGGTGAGATGAAACCGAGATAAATCAGGAAACTTAACGGAAGAAGACACAGGAGATGTAGAGAGTGAGGCTGAAGGACAAAGAGGGGGAGAGTTTGGATGGAAGGGAGAATGCCAGAGAGTAAATGGACACTGCCGCACCGTTTCACTACATCCAATGAACACAAGGCAAGGCCACCGTTCTAGGAATAGATACTCCGCTAGCAAACCAAGAGGATACAGAGGAGGATAAGCAAGAGGAAATGGAAGGACGTTCATAAGCAGGAGAGAGAGAAAAAAAAAAGCACGAGACAGAAGAGAAGAAATACGTAAAGAAACACCATAAGACGGCTGGCCAGAGAGCCACCACCCAAAAAGATTCCGAAAGAACAAGCAAGAACGAAAGAAACCGGTTGGAAAAACACCCCATCTCCGAAGATCTCATATGCTCCATGTCGTTAGTGCCGTTGGGGACCAAAGTCTGCCTCTACCACCTTGCCCTTCTTGCCCTTTACCGTAAACTCCGCAAGCAACGCGACGTGATCACTGGGGAAATGGAAATTCGGGAATCCAGGCACGCGGCGCAGATAATCCTTGTCCACTTCACCGAGCAATGCTGACACATGGAGAGTGTTGGAAGAGTACCAAACATAGTCGAGAATGGCCGTGAAGTCGGAGGTGTAGTTGGTGAAGCTCAGTTCTCCCATAGAGGAGTAGGCTGACTTCAACTTGAAGGGATGTGTCATACCAACACGGCTGAGGTTTCCGTAAAGTCGCTTCTCTAGATCAGGATGGGCTTCGGGCAGTCGTCCAGTGGAGATCAAGTTGTAAGCCGCGGACCCTGGTGAGGAGTTGAAATCACCGCACATGAGAACAGGGATCTGATCGCCACTAGTGTACTCCATTGACGGGGCCGGTTCCACGACGGGCGCGGACTCTGAACCACTTTCGGCCTCTGAGAAGCGGAATGCGGTCTTGTCCGTGCAAGCGGGCCATTTGGCATAGTTATCCGAGAGTTTAGTAATCTCCTCCATTAGAATCGCAGTCTGAATGAGCTTGACATCCTTGAAGGCTGGGTCCCAATACAGATGAGCGTTCACGCTGATGAAGCGAGCACCAGTTTGCCGGTTCTCTAGGAAGATCACAACGGCAATGTGGTCCTTCTGCCACAGTCGATTGTAGATATCATCTTGGCCCTTGGCGTCGGGTCGACGAACGGCTGTCTGACCAAAGTTGATCAATTGCTTGTCCAACAGGATGTACTTGCTTCCCTTGAAGAATGTAGCACATCCATCGACCATCCGGGCATCTTCCTCCTGCATGCCCATGGCGCGACCACGCGGCCAGTAGACACCTTTGTAATCATTGTATGCAAGTTGCTCCCGGAAGAAATTGTTATAACTTCCCTGATCAACTTCCTGAAGGCAGACAATGTCTGCGTTATGGGATCGTAATTCATTAAGAATAAGCTCACGGCGGTATTCCCAGGACAGGACACGTGAGGGCACATAGCCGTAATGCGATTGGGTAGCAGAGGAGTCACACAAGGTGTTGTACGACAGTACGGTGATCTTTTCCGTATTACTGTTGGATGAGGTTGAAGTATCATCGAGAATCACCCAGTCACGGTCAGGAGGAGGTAGGTGGACTGTAATGATGAAGTTAGCAAACAAGATCGCGCAAATATGCTTCAAAGGGAAGCAAGCAGCTGAAACACACCTGGCATCTCTTCTTTCAGGTACTTGATGAGAGCCTTGGTACCGTCCTTCATGATCTGAGACTTGAGGACATCGTTCAGGGGGTTGCCCTCGATGCCCAGGGTTTCCAACCGGTAAAGGTAACCCATTTCGTAAGGAAGGGTGCGAATGTTGTTATCGAAGAGAAGGAGTTTCTTTAGGTTTGAAAGCATGCCAAGTTCTTCTGGTAGCTCGGTCAGGTCATTGCCTGATAGGTCCAGATGGGTCAACTTCCGCAATTGTCCAATGGCCGGGGGCAACACCTTCAACTTGTTAGAGTTGAGGTAAAGCTTCTCAATGAAACCATAGTTGAACAACGAAGTAGTCAACGCGCGCAATCCTTGGCCACCGAAATCAAGCGCATTCCAACCCTGTCGGCTAGCTGGCTTCCCCGCGGATGCACCATTGCGCCCCTCCGTCCCACTTTCTGTGTCAGTTTGGTTTGACATAAGCTGGATTCCTTTCGTTTGTTGCGCAATGATGCGGGCATGGTAGTGGGGAGAAGTGGCTTGTCTGGATTCTGCTGCAAGCTGGAGCTGCTGCTGCCAGTGCTCGTTCATTGACTCATCAAGATCATCGTCGGCGTTCGGTACTCCGTTCTGCAAATGAGTCGAGGTAAAATGAGAGGTTGTTGTAGAGGCTAGTGCGCCGCTGGGGAAATTGTGTTGATGAGTGAGGTTGTGGGTCGCTTGTGTGTGGTGGGCGTGATGGTGCGGCTGCTGTGTGTGATGAGAGTGGTGGGTTTGCGATTGGAACTTCGGAATCGGCATGCCAAACCGCTGGTGGGCTTGACCGCCATTCATCATGACATGCTGACCTTGGTGAGTTTGGCCGTACATGTTGTTGAAAGGGCTGATAGCAGCAGCCTGGTTTAGGGCAGGGGATCGAGAGGGGGAGGGGGTGTCGGTGTTGAATTTCAGTCGACCTGTCGGAGAATTGGTCCCGTTTCGAACGATGTGTCGCTGGTGAGGGTTCTGCTGTGCTTGAGCTTGGAAGTAGAACTGCCCGGCCCCAGGCTGCTGGAACCTGTAGGTACCATCTGCCATTTAACGTGGCAGACGAGACCGTGTTTTGTTTCCCTGGTGGAAAACCTGTTGGTTGGCGGGCGGCGCTAAGTTGGTTTGGGTCGAGGAGAGGAGAGGAGAGGATCGGAGACGGTCTCTTCTCTTCTTCCACATAGAGGCCTAAGACAAAACCACCTGTATCAAACCACGATTGAAGGTCGCCGGTGACTTTGGCACTGAGAGTATCTTCAGGTGTGCACTGGAGCGGTACCTAAGGGCGGAGATTGGGCGGGATGGTCAAAAGAAGGAATGAGTGGAAAACTTAAAAAAGATCGAGTGAAGGGGAGTCGAAGAAAACCAACGGGGCAGAATTGACGTAGCAAAGATGAGCAAACCATACGATTGTCTCCAGGTCGATGAGGACGTCCTGAGATGGACACTGGTGGTTTGCAGCGAGGCGGGAGTCACGGGATCACGTGAGTCGCCGCAGGGGTCAAGTCTTTGCCAGCTTTGATGAGCTTGACTTGCCAAGAACACGGTCAATGTCCCTTAACTGTTTGACATTTTTTAGAGGAAAACGGTTGGCATTGATCATATATTCTTCATATATC
Organism: Penicillium vulpinum; assembly: GCF_028829585.1. Classification (NCBI taxonomy): domain Eukaryota; kingdom Fungi; phylum Ascomycota; class Eurotiomycetes; order Eurotiales; family Aspergillaceae; genus Penicillium; species Penicillium vulpinum. The sequence goes on from NW_026643241.1 coordinate 5,196,299, forward strand.
TCGTACTTTCGCATTACTTTGCGATTGATGGGATTACTTATATAAGAAACTAGCCACGTGGTTGATTTTGCCTGCCAAAACTACATGGACATACGGAACCATCTTTGGCAAGTTGAACCTGCGTTGAATTTTGATCTTGCCTTAACAGCGTGTTTGAAGCTAGTGAACACTACGGGGGTACATAAAATGAATCTGGGTCTAGAATATAGATATATAACTAAGGGGTTTCGCAAAGACGGAAAAAGACCTGGGTCGGGAAGATTGAAAGAATGGACAATGACTTGATATAGTCTAAGCCCCTGCTAATAATATCTAATACCTCTAAAATTGAGTCTGGTTTTTCGATCTCGTTCTTTGTGTCAGAGAATAATAGGAAAATATTATGTATCAAAGTAGTTCAGGCCAGCGAGCTTCCCTTTGGGGTGAACTGCTTGAGACAGAAAAGCCACGAATGGACTGATCATGCTCGATTCCACAAATTTCACGATCATATGATCAAGAAAAGAGTACAACTTTGGAATGCAGATAATTTCTATCCCTATAGTGAGTATTGGTGAATACTTTAAAACACCATGCTAATATGGTATCTGTACAGAGTAAAAGATCACTATCAAATGATGTCTAAATAGAGCTTTTTCAAGATAATTTCAATAGTCAAACTCCGCCTGGGCAGACTCTGTTCAATTCGTACGGAGTACGGAGTGGTGAATATAGAAATATCTTTTAAATGATATGTAATATGTATAGCTTCTGCAATGTAACACAGACCTAGTATGCCTGCATGTTTATAACCGATGCGTCCACCGGCTTGATGTGACCACCATGCTCTACGAAGTATTGCCACTCAATTTATTGTTCATAGTTACCTTCATCTTCTTACCGATCATATTTACCTTTTCAACGCCTTCTGTTCCCGTGTCTTTAAAAACCTAAACTAGTCCCAACCAAAAGTACGTGGCAGACGCTATGGTGTCGATCGAATTCCCGTATTGGTCTGCAGGTACCGTTCACTAATAATATTTACTACCGAGAGCGGAAAGGGCACGGATCACGGTGCAAATCAAGACGATCGCATAGAATAGCCGATACCATAGACAATTGCCTGGGGCTTTAGTGTAGGGCACGGGGCAAGTACGGCGTATACTGTATCAGATAGAGAGACAAATGTCGGGCTAAGTCTCAGAATGTTGGGGGGGGCCAGACTTAGCGTGGGATCCAATTATTTATTAACTCCGTATTCCGCACTCCGTACGCTATCGACATGGCGGGTAGGGATCTCCGACGGATTGTGTATCTAGTATTTACCGTTTGAATTGCATAATACATGTCTATTGCCGAGGCCGTTGGCATACACACAAATTGTACTTTTAAATGTATCTTATCAATCTAGCAAAGCAAGGGGGCATTGCCCTAAATCAGGCATTTTAATGTTGACATATATGATATATGATTTTAGACTACAGAGCCAAGAGCTGAACATTATGTATTATCATGAACTGTTGATTTATACCATATATATACTATACTCCGTGGTACCGTATAGAAAATATAGGAGAGTCCCGATTTTATAGTCCCGAGGTTTCCACCGCATTTGGCATTGCTCTTTCCGGCGAGCCATGGCTGTCTATGGCTAAATATGGGAGTCATGATGTCAACGGTTATTGGAGATATAGTCTATAAGTATAAGTATATATAAGAATAGGAATTCCAAGGATATATATATATATCTATCACATATAGGTTAGTAAAACATACTAGATATTACTGGTCAGCAATACAAATTATTTGATATTTTACTACGGAGCAAAGTACTGTTAAGAGTGTTACCGTGAAGAGACTAAACTAGACTCGAGTGGATATTCAACTCCATCCAGGGGTCAACTAGACCTGCTTTTTTCTCTCCCCCCAATTTCTTCTCGAACTTCTGGAATAATTTCCTTCGACCTACATACGCCAAAAGGACTATCTTCAATTTTAGTCTTTTTTTGACGTTGAACGAGAAATTTCTTCAGCTCTGCGCCCGGCTGCACTAGAGGGATAATTTCCGAGCCCGCTTTGGTCTCACCTTTCCTGTTCAACTCTTATTTCTTCCCCCAAAAAACTCGATTTTAATTCCTATTTCCCTCGGAAATATCTTCCACTTGAAAAGAAAACCTTGCAAGCCCAAAAAAAAGCATGCCTCGTTCATGAAAAATTCAGTTTTGCGCCGAGAATGCGACCGAACCCACGACCCATCATCAGAGTCATAGGGGACACCAATCGAGATACTTGAGGAAACCTTGGAAGTGATATGGACATGATGGCTCTGGGGTTCTCAGCCGCAACCGCCTCCGGGTCCGACCTACACTCTAACCTGAGTTCGACGCTGGCCGCAACCTCCTCCTCGTCTTTGAGTTCACTCACGGATTACTCAACATACCCTTTGGTGCGGCAGGGTGACCGCACCTACTTTCGCGACCCGGAAAACGTCTACCCTCTGCCCTGTGACCTACCCGAGATCCACCGCCAAAGCCTGCGCACGCTGATGCTGCTCCGCGTCCTCGGCGGCCCATTTTGCAACCCCCACTTAGCCAGTCGGCCACCCAAACGCGTCCTGGAGATCGCATGCGGGTCCGGTCTGTGGTCCGGTCTGTGCCATGAATATTTCGCCCGCAGAGGCCATCCCGATGTGGCTTTTGCAGGTATAGATGTTATCTCTATTGCACCAGATATGCGGAAGCAGGGAATGAATTGGCAATTCAAACGTCATGATTTACGCCGACCCCGTCTGCCCTTCCCGGACGGCTATTTTGATTTCGTGTTTATCAAAGATGCTGGCATGTGTCCGTCCAGTCCGGCGCAATCTGCATCGGGTTTAAGCGAGCCCCTGCGGGTGCTGAAGTCCGGAGGAATCCTAGAGGTGTGGGATTCAGATTGGAGTTTCCGCTCGCTCCTGCCCAATCCGGCCCCGGCCCGAAAGACCTCCTCGAAGGAACAGGAGATTGCCGATGCAACGGCTACTTATACATTCTCCTCTGCCACCCCATTCACACGAGCACAAAACAAGTTTGTGGTTGATTATAACTCCTGGATAGAGAAGTCGTTCGACCGTCTCAAGTTGACAGCGCTTCCGTGTGCGACCATCGGTCTATCCTTTAACTCTGAAGTGGACTTATTGGAAAATGTCGACAGTCGCCGCGTCGCAATCCCACTGGGTGACTTGCGCTGGGAGCGAGACGGCCAAGGCAAGGATTCAAATAACCGTCCACGAAAGGCCCTAACTCCAGAGCAGATCTCCATCCGGCGAACGGCTCTTCTCACCACAATCCAGATGATTGAAGGGCTAGAGCCGATATTGATGGAGTCTAGCGGAAAGGGCCGTGACGAATGGGACCGATGGTGGGCTGCAATGACAGCCGATCTCCTGCAAAAAGGTGGACTCTGCAGCGGCGAGTGCCTTGAAGTGAGCGCCTGGTGGGGTCAAAAAAAATGAACCCCTTGAATCAATTTGGAGTTCCGGGCGAAAGCCAAGTTGTGACCATTCTGCACTTTATATTGGTGATACCCCCGATTTTATTTCAATGTTCTGTCTTTCTGGGTTTCTAACATGCATATGATCTGAACATTTCTGGAGAAGAGGTGAGAGCCCTGGAAAAATTAGGCCTCACTTCCATATCGCTTTTTCAGCGTTCGGTACCGCTTCAAATAGTACCTGGGTGTTTTTTATCCTGTCAGTTCCCATCAACGCAAATGTCTTGTGATGGTGGTCAAAATGGTGCTTGCATGATGTCATGATAATGAGGAGTGAATCTTTGCACAGTGTATCTAGCCAGACACTATCCCATTATGGGTGCAATGTATAGAAAAAAAAATGACATGTAACGAATGATTTCACCGTGTGCCCAAATGGTTGTAATCAAGCAATATAGGCAGTGAAACGAGGAAGATGGTCGGATGTGACCATGCGATGTAGAAAGTAGGGAGGAAAGAAAGGGATGTAGGGGCTGGTCTTACAATGCTTCCACTTCTGTATTAAAAAATTAGCAATATATCCTCAACTGCAACTAATTATAGGGGCAAGAATCCCCATAAAAACCACAGCACTCACCTTTCTTTACAAACTCAGCCCTCGCTATTCCCTTGCGGATCTGTTCCTCGTCGGTAATCTGGGTCTGACTTGCAAACGCACGGTGTAGCCGATCTCGGAAATATTGATAGCCCAGAGGATATTCCCTTCCTAAGAACAGAAGCTCTACATCTCGGGTTATTAGCATGGAGCAAATGGCCAGCTGAAGACTGAAAGGAAAAATAGTGCAAGTTATTGTATCACAAGTACGACTTCATACCTTTGTAGACGTTAATGACCTGCCGGCGCAGCTCAGGATTTACCATCGTTGCTACATCCAAGAACGATTATTGTTCTATAGAGAGTTGGTCGTGGTAGGGATGCGGTGTAATGAAGGTAGCGGCTGAGAAGTTTCCAGGCTTCGGATGTTATCGGTGACGTGCCTAGCGGATTTACTCCATGTCCGTGACATGTCCACGGATTTTCTATATGCTCCTACTTTTAGAGCAATTTTGATATGCTATTTTGCATATCAAAACAAGTCACAACTTAGTATATAGGAAAGCTATATACAATAATAATGTCCATACAGGGTCATGTTCAACCCCATAATAGCCACGCGGGGTTCTAGCCGACCTCACCTCGGTATAGTCCGCGGACTGGCCCAAGCTTCTTCTGTTTATCGGCTATCGGCGGTTATCGGTCATCGGAGAGCTGTCCAGATTGCGACATTAGATCTGTCTCTTTACAACCCAACCACGTAACATGCTCCCTCAATCGGCTTTTCGAGTGCAGCTGTCTGCCTCGACCTCTCGGTACTTAATTGGTGCACGTCGTCCCTTCTCTGGAACTTCGCCAACCTTTAACAGCCAAAACATCACCGATTTAGCCTCAACCCCGATCAATCCACGATGGCTCACAATGACAAAGCGAAGGATTGGGAAGTGCATGATGTTTGGGCTGAAACCACCTCAGATTGACGAGGGAGGAAAGATTCTACAGCAATTGGCCAAGGAATGGCGAGAAATCATCGCTGGAAGTGAGGGATTCCTCACAGATAAGAAACGGCGAGGTCTGTTTCGCCATAATGTGGTCTGGGGAGAACAGGTATGAGTTTGGACTATATCGCCTGTTCTAGGTTGTGGATGAGAGTCATTAACGCTAGATCGGCTTGTGGTCGATTAGGATATTATGGTAAGAACATTCGTGCCTCCTAATTATTGCACTCACTGCATGGCTGTCTTCGATTTATGGGCCAAAGCTAACCCGAATAATAGGGTACGCTCCATCCCTTGACATTGAATATGCTCCTCGCCAACTCATAGATCATACCGTACTAACCAGTCCACTAAGGTCACGTCAATAACGTTACCTATGTTCGATACGCCGAAACAGCTCGAGTGAACTGGACGCGCAATATCGGTAACCATATCGATATTGCAAATAGGAAAGAATGGTTAGACATGCTTGGTAGTACGGGGATAGGGCTCATTCTGAAGAGTATCAAGGTGGACTACAAATTTGTACTGTATTCTCCAAACCCGAAACCCACAGCGTTGGGAACTGAGCCTATTTACTTACTCACTATCACACAGCCCATGGAATCTCCAGACAAAATTACCGTCTACCACAAGCTGATCCCAGACCCATCTGAGTATCTTTCATCCCAGTCGGCATTCCAACTCGAAGTCATGATCTTGTCTGAAGCCCGCCAACGCCCTGCTGCTCGTTGCTTGGAGGATATTGTCATCTATGATTACAAAAAGAACCGCAAGACTATCAATATCCCGCCTTTTGCCTTGGAGCAGTTTAAGACTATCTGGAAGCAGCAGGAGCAGGAAAAGGAGAAATGGACGCAGCGTATTGCTGAGATCGAAAATCGGGTCCGGAATCTTGAGCTTGAGAGCTGGGATCGGGTCGATGCTGTGGAGGACAACGGATCTGCGCCACAATGATTACAACTGGACAGACACATTGAAGAACGGATCATATAGGGCTGCGGAGGACTATGTTTCCTTGTCATTTTTTCGAGCACTTGATTGAGAGCTGCAACTCCCTGCACTTTGTACATACGCATTCCAAGTCTCAGGTCTGCCGGGTTGTTGATGAAGCTCAGACGAGGAGATGATCATGTTCATATTGTTAATAGCAGCAACGGCAATGAACCGACGACTATGGGCAAGATGGTAAATCAGCTTTTCACGCGCCACTGACCAAACAACTCAAAGTTTCAGCCTCTTTGCAATCTCAACCCCCTCCGCAATGGATCCCACCCTAGCATCAATCGCATACCCTTCACTCTCCAACCTTTGCAACTCCGCCGAAAGCTCCGAGACCGGAAGCGTGAAACACTCAATAAACTCATTATCCTCGAGCTCAGGCTTTGGATTCTGATTTTCCGGAAGAGACATGTCAACCTGAACGTAAACAATGTGGAAATTTGCATTGCAGAAGCCAGGATCTGCCCAGGATAGGTATTTTTAGTCAGCTAATATTCAGCCCGCGGTAAGACGAACAATGGGATCACCAACCATTGTACATGATACCAGTAGTCTTATCTGCAACACCGATGTACCCAGTCTCCTCTTTCAGTTCTCGGACTGCAGTTTGCTCAATTGTCTCCCCTGCATCGATCAATCCTGCAGGAAGTTCTATGACGACTTGGTCGATGGGAGGCCGGTATTGCTTCTCCAGAAGGATCTCAGATCCATTCTTCTTATTCAGAAAAGCGACAATGTTAACTCCATCAACAGGCGAGTCTGTCGGTCTTGTCTACGATTTGATTAGGTCATTACGGGGGGATTTGTGTATAAACTCAAAATTCGTACCTGGCGCTCAGCAGACTCCCAGTCTCTCTTGACTCCGTTGGGATCGAGGTAGTTTGTTTTGACTAGTCTTTTCCATTTGGCTTCTTCGGAAGTCTAAAGTGAGTTTCCATAAGTAGCCGAGAATACAGTCAGGCTAGGACACATACCAAGGGCTCTCGCGAGAGAAACATGCACTTGGGTTGTGACATTTTATGTATTGGCCCCTCAGCTATTAAGAATGAGGATTGAGTTGTGAGTAATTGTAACCTGAGTACTACATATATTTGTAGTTGTAAGAATTGACCCGATTGATGCAACCTTGATTGTTCTTCTGGAGGTAGCCCTATAAGGCTCACGGGCGGCCCCAGAGGCCCTCGAGGGCTGCCGGATTCCTTAGTAATCGACCCATTCCGGGACCCGCCTGCGGGTCCACAGGTGGACCTCACCATCCACCTCTTGGTCTTTTTCATACATGGAACACCTCTCGATCTTTATGAGAACACAAAGTTAATAACTATCACCGCAAGCGAGGATATCTAAGGCCAATTATCGAGGTAAGGCCAATTATCGAGGTGTTGTAGACTTGCATGATCAGCAAATTGTACACCTCAGTAATTTGAATGCGCTTCCACGTCAATCCTAGTATGCTAAGTAGATATCAAACCCGATAATATTATAATTGATTGTCATGCAAATGCCTCAGAGGAGGCTCCGGTCGAAATAGTCAAGTCACCGATCTGGAAAATACTACTTACCTCCCCAAGGCAGATGTACCAAGGGCATGCTAGCTGGCAATGATAACCGGTGCAGTTCGGAGACACACTTCAAAGGCGAACTTAACAAACCCACAAACAATATCATATATGTTGTTGTGGCAGGCACTGCTGCTCCCCGATAGCCACAATACTCTAACGTATAATTCTAAACAGTGTGTTTATGCGATGCTCCGTCGTGTGATCTTTAGACCCGATGAGGGTTTTAGAATACACGAATCGAAGGGTGCACTGCCTCCTTTTATCCGCTTCCAAAGTCAAGTTACGTATCCGATAACCAAGCACGCATTGGTGGTCTATGAAGGCATATTTCCGATGACCAGACTGGCTCTCGGATCTTGCGGATGGTCTGGGAAGCTGCGGATGTTCTGGTCGGATGTTCTGGGAAAACAGAGATGCGGATCATATCCCGAACATCCCATTCTCTGAGCGGCCGGATGTTTGATGCCGCGTTCAAAGATCCCATCCGGGGTGTTGACCTGTCTAGGTCCCATCAGACTAATAACAGCACACCAAGCATTGCAGCATGGATGATTCGCAGATGTTAATGGAGCAATCAAGCGAGACTATTGCGTCCATTGTTTTTGTGTTGTGCAGGGTGCTTTCGTGTACAGGCTATAGTTATGCTCCGAGAGATTCCGAGAGGCTTCAGGAATTTTCTACCTTGCTTTGATTTATATCCATGTCTTCTAGAGGGGAAGAAGATTGAATCGAACTAATAGTGGCTATCGAGACTGACAATTGCTGCTAGAAATATATGAAGATGAGCCTCAATTAGTCTCATAAACGATTATGTCAACAAGCTATCTACCTACATGTAGTTAGGTATATCCCAAGACAGATTACCGAGATCCATTACCCCATGCCGAGGTATCGGCTCTACGCGGTTATAGTACTAGTCATTACCCACAATGACCACATACTTCCAGCATCAATACAATATAAGCCAAGACACTATTTGTTGATGCTATAGTATAGTTTAGAATAAGGATTGTGTACTTCAAAGGGAATACTAGAGACTATATTGCGACATGAGGTCTAAGTTGATTTTTCCCTCAAGATCGGCAAGTAGTACGGAGTACTACCTTGTTCCTGATGTATACCAGGTCCGTATATATGGAGAACAACACCCGAGTTCCAAGGTTATGCACTTAGATTAGTTAGTCAAGCCAAATTTATTGGCTAATGGCCCTAGTTGTAAAGTCAGTTATTGACAGTAATAATAGCAATTAAATCGTTCTTAGAATCACCAGCGCCACTTTTCTTATTACTCCGTCATTCCCGAGGTCTCGCCGAGTTTTTAAAATTACCAATTAGCCACGTTATCCATGGATGGTAGGTGAACTGTTAGCTAATTTTAGAATATTTCCATGTTGAAAGACATCTGGTTCTGAGTGTAGGTCTCGGATAACTTCCGAGAAAACCGTCATTGTTCTCCGTAGTACTGGAAGAACCTGCACGGTAATACGCTGTTAGGTCCCTTTTCTAACAAAAACGGTCAAGAAGAGACAATGCAAGAATTGAACTGATCGACCTAGAAAACCCGAAGTTTATCGGGCCCAAGCAAAATCCTGTTCCAAAAGAGACTAGTGGACACGCTAAAAGTGGAGATGTTGGCAATTTTTTCGAAGCCAAGTACTCTATTTGCTAGACTCATGGACTAGAAATATGGAATCCTGTAAGTGCAAAGTGCTAAATAAGTGATCGAGGAGTGTACGATATAAGTGGTACAATGTAGAACTCACCGCATGCATAAAAATCACCAAAGCCAAACCTAAGCCATCACCAAGCCCGGCCGCCGGGCCGATCTTTACTAAGTTTGTGGCTGATCTACGAAACCCTGCCAAGCCCGGGTATCGTATAGGAGGGGAATCTGGAAGGCTATACGAAGTAACTGCATCTTCTAAATACCCTCTTAATATGGAGTACGGAGTATAAATAGTGTAAATAGATATTGAGTTTGGTAAATCTCAATAGATCCTCGAATACCACCTTGGAGATCTATAGAATGTATCAAATATGTGGATCATTATAGCTGCGGAGCCCTTCACGAAGATGCACGAGATAGCCGAGCATGTGATGATCCCAGCAAGAATGTGGGCAGCCCTTTGATACACATGTTAAATACACACAAGCTTCAGTACCCCATATTTCCTCTCGATGACGCTCTCCATGCTCCGGGTTGCGCGTCCATGCTTATGCTTGCAGGCGCATTTATGCAAGCAAGTGTCCCAGAGTGCTAGCCACACCATCTGGTTCGTAACATACATCACAATTTTGGCGCAAGGATAACCCCGCAGCAGACGGGTCAAGAAACGGCCGATCATCAATGTAGTGAGTCGGGATGATAGCAAATAGGGATCAGTGATCTGAACAGGCTTCCACGTTGATCTATACATCGTAGGTTGTACTCTGTAGCCTTTACCTTATCAGCACTAGTCAAACCCGTTTGAAGAAAGTCTGCATGGTGCCGAGGTAACGAATACCATTCAGTATGGTAAAATCGTCTGGAAAAGGCGAAAGATTCGTTTAGGATTGGTCGACGTGTAGGTATCCGCGTTGCATGACTTGGCAACTGCAGCCGTTGTAGCTTCCTAGGGGGCGTGACCTGTCAATAAGAATAAGCCATGGAAGTATCGTAAGATACAGAGATGTTCAGAGAGAAAAGACATCTGGGAAAGCTTGGCAATCGGATTGGGTTTACTGAGTGGGATTGTGCAGAATCTCCAGATCGACAAAGAGAACTTTTGAAAGGCACGGAAATTTATTACCAGGAGAGCTTTTTTTTTAACTGAATTTGCAATCTCCTGTCGTTCAAGTACATGGTACAAAATAAGATAGTGGCGGATAGTATTGAAGTTAAGTACCGCCTACCCAAAAGGCACCAATGATCGACACCAAATGACAATACCAATACCGATTCTGTTTCTTTCGACCTCATACAATTCCACCTGGGCACTTTTTCCCCTTCACGCTTCCACGTAGAGCGTCGTCTCTTGTCCTTCTCTCTTTTTTTTTCTCTTTCCTTAAACTTTTTCTTCCTTTTTCTTTTCTATCTCCATTACATTACGCACCACTCTACACCATTTTCCTTCCCCCACTATATCCAATTTCAGTCCGTTTTCGCCTTTTTCCTGGTCCCAGTCCTTGGCTTCATCCCGCCAAGCTGACTCGGACCTGGGTTTCGGGCTCCCTCGTCCATGCCACGCTCCGCTGCAGCTAGGAAGAACCAGAGCACTCGGCAGGAGAATGGCCTTGTCGGTCCCGGCAAGAAAGTAACTAAGCAAAAGTCAAGCGGCCATCTGAACGTCAACTCGGGCAACGGCTCTGCTACCGGTCCGGGCGCGTCCGCTCACTTCGATCTATCCTCTGTGCGGTCTACCAGCGATACGGCCTTAACATCTCCGACAGTTTCCGGCAAAGGAGAGGATAGTGCGAAGGTAGATGGCAATGTGCGTGGGATGCTGAATGGACATAGCAAGGGTGGAGAAATGGAATCCGCGCAGGAAAACGGCGATGTCGCCCAGAATGGTGGCATCGCAGGCCATGGCTCTCGCAATGGAAACTCGAAACGATCCGGATCCAATGCCTCGATTAATCCGCTCCAGCTCGCATCCACTATCCTCAAATCGTGCCCTATGTACGACACCATCGCCATCTTGATTTTCTTGTTACAGCTTCCACCGATGGTCTTGACTCTGGTCCAGTTCTTGTTCGCCTCTTTGACTTTCATGCCTCCGAGTGGCGCCGCGGCCGGTTCTTTGTCGTCGAACTTCGATATTTTTCAAGGTCCGGCTGGGACGCCATCTCTGGGGACGATGATCGCGATGGACGGGTTTTGCATACTTCTTTGGGGCCTCTTCATGTGGACCTGGGCGCAAAACTTCGCCATCGATCTCGCTCATGTCCAGGTCGCTATCACCTTGGGTGGCGGGGGTTCCGGGAAGAACGGCGGGGTCAATGCTCTCTGTGTGGGAATTGTTCTGCTTCTTCATCTTGTTCGCAGCAAAGGCATCCAGGATTTTGTCCTGGGTCATCTTGTCTCTGCTAAACTGCTCAGTCCCGATATCCTCTCCCAATATTCGCACCTACTACCCGCCGAATTCCGACACTCCGAAGAACAAACTTCTCCGAGCTGGCTTCGCAGCCTCCTTGCAGTTCACATCCTAGCACAAGCTGGAACCGCCATGGCACGACGTTCGATGGCCAAGAATCGGTCGCCGACACCATTACGGACCGGCAAGCGGGGAGATACGGAGGCTTCCGCGGGGTCACAAGGACAAGCTGATTCTGCTCTGGAATCAGCTGCCAGTGTTTCATCTTCTTTCGTGGGACCTGACGGTCAGTTGAAAGATGGAAAGGATCGTTTCACATCAGCCAAGAAACGCAGACGGCAAGCAAATCAGGTTCGAAGCCGGCAGCCGTTCTGGGCTGCGCTTGCCAGTACAAAGGTCACAGTTATGAGGGAATATGAACATTCGCGGGCTATCTCCAAAACAGCCCGCAATATCACAATGACGGAGGAGGATCTGCAGGGTGTTTCTCTCGACGACGGGTTAATATGGATTACGGATATAGATAGCTCTTCGATTAAATTTGCCGCGGGTGAATTTACCGATGACCCCGCTGTGTCGGGTTCCTTTGAAGCCGGCCGTTTGGGAGGAGACATGGAACCGTTCTATGTCTGCGTCAATGGTGCACTCTGGGCTACCGCTTCGATATGCAGGGTCTCAGATGCCAAGGGGCCAAGCGTTGTCCAATGGCGGGGCGAGATCGCTGGACTTGCTCCCAACTGCGCCTACACATGTGCATTTGTACGAAGCGATACCGACGAGGAAATCTGTGTTATGAGTGTCAAGACACCTTCGACGACTGACACAGAGCAAGGTAAGCCCACATTGGATAAACTTTTTTTTTTTTTTTTTCATACACTCATTACTTGAATAGTTATTTCCACGGTATCGATACCCCCACAGCCGACCTACCGTCCATCATCGCCCACAACGACGCTCAAGAACTCTATCAGCAATGCGGAATCCAAGTTGAATGAAAAGCGCAACCGTCTGAAAAAGACGAAGAACGACCACAAAGCTATTATCTCAAAAATCCGGAAAGAACTCGAGAACTTCAATGCTCGCCTTCACAGCGGAAATGACGAGAATCGCCAAAAGCAGCGTTCGCTTCAACTAGAACGAAACATCCGACAAACTGAAGAGGCTACTGCGGTGCTAGAGGTACAACTTGATAGCATGGAAGCTGTTCCTGAGGAAGAAATGGAAGAGTGGTCAGCGCACAAGGCAGATTTCGAACGTGAGGTGGAAGCTTTCAACGCGACTAAAGAAGAGGTTACTGCTGCTCGGGCAGCCGCAGCTCAGCAGGTTGCGGCACTGGAGTTAGAATTGACTCAGGCTATCCAGAAGCGAGAGCGTCTCCAGGGTCGTCGCACCCGGGTGAACGAGCAGTATGAGCGCATCATCTCGGCCAATGCACAAGGGTTGAATGAGAGAGAACGCCGGGCTGCCGAACAATTTGCCAGAGAGCAGGACCAGTCAAAGATGGAACTCAATTTCCATGAGCAATTCGCAAGCATCAGCCAATCTGTGCAAGATTTCCAGCTGCGCACGAGTCAACTCTGGCAGCAAGCATCTGCAATTGAGCAGTCCATCCAACAACAACAGCAGCAGATGCTCCTTGAATCTGGCCCTCTCACTCCCGAAGGCAACTTGCCAGGCACCAATCCTATGCCTGAGACCAGTGCTCCGGCGTTCAACGCATCTACGACCTCTGCATCTAGCGCTCGATCTCTATTGGGGAGTCTTGGCTTTCCTCCTACGAGGTCTAGTCCACTACATATTTCGTCTTCTCCAGTCCACGAAATGCCGTCAAACCCAACTAGTCCATCGCAAGACCTTCCCTTCCTCCCACAGTTCCCACCCTCTCCCATCGACCACGTGGACTCATACTTCGGGTCAACTATCAACAATCGAGACCGTTCGTTCTCCAACCGCTCCGCTCGCAGCAGCCAATACGGCTCTGACTTCTTGGATGCGAACCGCTTGCCACTCCAGCTTGACCTGTCCGAATTGCTTGGTGAGACTAAGTCTCGCCATGGATCCGATGGAAGTAATTTCCTGCATCAAGGTGGCCGTCCGGTTTTGAGCCCTTTCCAGCGAGCAGTAAGTCGAGGTAGCGGCACTGGTAGTGGTAGTGGTGGCAGTGGCAGTGGGACCGGTAGTCCGCACTCGGCGCGAGACTAGTTCTCTCGGCGGTTGCTCTTGCCTAGCCGCGCTGTCGAACCGGTGCTCGATCTCAATTCCATGCTTGTCTTTCGGGAAGTGGCTTTAAGTTTTGTGCGTCCGTGCTTTTGGTGCCGTACGGTTGGATTCCCCACCATGTGCTAGTCAATATCTTTCTCATCGGCCTGTACTATGATGACTCTTGGTTTCTTAAGTCATCGTGGTAGTGTGGCATGCATCTCGCGATGAGATAGCAGCTGTATGGATTCGATCGAAGTGAGATACATGGCAGCTCTGTTCCTAACACCGAAAAACAAAAAGTGTTCTATACTTGGTTCTTGTATACTCTCTCACAAAAAGCGTAGACGCATCAATATCATGAACACATTTCTCATGTTCATCCTTCCATATCTACTGTAGGAGTATATAGTTGATAAGTCGTTGAAATTGACTGCGATACCATATGTTTACATAGTTACAAGTCTATATACAGCCTAAACGCCGTGTTCCCAAGTATATATACAGTGTTTTGCCTGAAGGCATAAGCGATGAAGCATTCTTCATCGATGGCTCAGGTGAAATAAGACATACCAGACAACCGTCCCAAATCAAATTTCACCCCCCATCTTCCAAAACTTGGTATTTGCATACGCTAAGCAAAGCCGCTCAGGCGAATGTTCATCCAAGATCTTGCCATCCTCTCCCTGTGCCGAAACAGACCCAGGACCCTCGATCGTCCGAACAACAGTACCCAGCACAATTGAGTGATCATGCACATCAATCTTCTGCGGATGTAGGGTACATTCAAAAACAAAAGGAAAGTCGACACCATCATTCGCAGCTACTGCTTCCGCCCTCCGCTTAAGAATAGGAAGCGGTCTTTGAGGATGTCCATCCTCATTCTCAGTAGGCAAAGCCGCGAACTCAAACTCTCCATGTCCGCTCAACATGGCAGCGAGAGTGATATTCCCCTTAGAGAAATCCCTAGCCAGAGTAGCAGTCGACGGGCTCGGTGCAAGTAAATGAACCAAGAAGCGGCGCGAAGCAAGCAACGCATTCAATGTTTCCGATGGGCGGCGCACGTTGAAAGATATCACAGGGTGCGGTGTGAGAGTTACGGTATTAAAGGAGGAGACGGTCATGCCACGGAAAGAGGTTGTGTTTTCTGGGCCGGAGGGATCGGTTGCTGTTATGATTGCGACAGGGTACGGAGCTCGACGCATGAGGAGCCGGACTTGGTCGGATATAGATATTAAGGGTGTTGATGGTTGTGGTGCGTTGCCTGCATGGGATGGGTTGACCTTCCCTATGCATTCATTTTCTTTAAAAGGGGCTGTAACATTGCTGGTGTATCGTCGTTGACCGCATCGTGATCGGTATTGGGTGTATGGTACAGGCGGAGAAGTGCCGACGGAAAGAGATGTTCCCAGGAACCGAGGTGTATAGTTATTAATGCATAATAGTTCTAATGATTCGCATTAGCATAATTGACAGAAGCACTCAGAAATACATCACGACAACCTACCTCCGAGTCCTATCCGAGCACTCCCATGCGCGACTGGAAAGGCGAGCTTCATCCCGCCGGCCTGGAGTTGATGGAGCTTTGAAAGGCACTCAAGGGATCACGCAGGGCACAAAATCACAGATATCCAGACTCTGCCAATTCATGTCTAAATCACCAGACACAAAAAGAGAGACTCACAGAGACATGCGGCAATATGAAGTCATCCGAACATCGAAGTTATGAAAATCCCGAAAAGAACAAACCCGCTTACATAACCCGCGATAATTTCTCTGCTATAGCATCAACTTCACAACCTCCGCAACCTCCCCGATAGCATTGCGGCTCCGTCAACCCCCGCTGACCTCAAACAATCCACATTACTATTTGCATCGGCATTGCCAAACCAACCCATCCAATATGTCAATGCACACCTCCCTCCGCCGCACCGCGGCCACAATCACCAACTCAACAACCACCATCCTCCCTACAAGACTCCCCACGCAATCGAGCGGCACAACTTTTGTCTGCTCCCAATGCCGACACGCCACTCTCCTCCGCCGCCCCAAGCGCCCCTACACCTTCACACAGCTCATCACCCTCTCTGACGGCAGCACCTTCACGCACCGCACGACCTCGCCGGCCCCGATCTACCGCTCCACGCGCGACACGCGCAACTCCCTCCTCTGGAACCCGTCCAGCAGCAAGCTGATGAACGTCGAGGAGGATGAGGCCGGTCGTCTCGCGGCTTTCCGTGCCAGATTCGGTCGCAGCTTTGATGCTAATACGCCGGCTGCTGCTGAAGAGGCCGCTAAGGACCCTGCTGCTGCTAAGCAGGCGGAGGCTGATGCTAAAGCTCAGGCTAAGGCGGATCAGGAGGAGGAGGATAACTTGCTTGATTTGATTAGTGCTTTCGGACAGAATGAGGCGCCGCCCCCGCCTGAAAAGAAGACTCCTAAGTTCACCGGAAAGAAATAGTGGGTTTGGGATTCTAGGGTTGAATCAGGTTGCTCTGGTTTGTGCCGCTTGGATGGGAGTTGGGATTTTCTTTTTTTCTTTTTATGTTTCATTCTCTTTTGTGTTTTTGATCTTGTACAATATACATATGTCTGGTATGAGCCTGCTGTATTATACCAAGAATTCATCTTTTCTGTCATCCATGCTAAACAAGAATATTTGGCATAAGCAGCCTCTTTCTTTGACGGCGTTAAGACTCTATAAAATTGATTCATTCCGCAAGGATGATCTAAGGGGCGTTATATGTAAGAATATTCTGATGTCTTTTTGGATCTTCTTTTTAGACGTCTCAAGACTAAGAAAAAAAGTAAAACCAACCGCGCATTAGCGTCTTTCGCCTCACCTGAGGAAAAACATCCGATCCAGCCCGCAAAGTACCAAGCTCGTGGACGGTCCGCTGTTTGACGGGAGTGGTCTGTGACAGACATCGGTCTAGGGGAAGGAGTATGTATTCGGGACAGTATAACTGAATAGGGCAGATAACGAATTTATTTGCTACAGTACGCGAACAGTGGTATTCGGAATGAAGCGGAAATAGAATAAAAACACAAAGCTTATCAGCTTGCTGAGGATAATCGTCAGTTGCAACATGGCATAAACAAACATCGCGAAAGGGTTGTCCCATAATGAATACAAACCAAGACGAGATAGAATGGTGCTAGTTTCGGGGTTGTGAAAAAGCATCCAGGTCAGGAGGTAAATCAAGCATCCTCAGTCGCCGGTGGCCCCGATTCTGGGCCTGACGCTGTGGGCGCTGCTGGAGCAGATGAATCGCCCCCCTCAGGAGGTACATAATACGGAAGCCCTTCCTCGCCAGCGTCTAGACGCAGGAGGAATGTCTCCCAGAGCTCGATCAACTGTATTTGGAGTCAGCTGGATGGGAAATACCTGCAAGACTTGGCAAGAACTTACCTCTTTCTGAGCTTCAACTGCACTTTCAAGGAATGTTTCCACGCCAGACTTGAAGTCCTCCACTTTCTCCTTCTCGAACCGTTGTAGCTCGTTTCGCATAAGTTTGCCCATATCCTCGAAGAGCAGCCGCGTTTGATGGACTTTGCGCTCTGCATCTGCAACGTCGGCGTTGGCTTGGTTCAAGCGGTCTTGTTGAGTCTTGCCCTGGCGAAGTAGCTTGTCATGGGTATTCCTG
Source organism: Penicillium vulpinum (assembly GCF_028829585.1). Classification (NCBI taxonomy): domain Eukaryota; kingdom Fungi; phylum Ascomycota; class Eurotiomycetes; order Eurotiales; family Aspergillaceae; genus Penicillium; species Penicillium vulpinum. The sequence goes on from NW_026643241.1 coordinate 5,213,825, forward strand.
CGCTTCTGTAGGTCGGACTCTGCTGCACGCCAGGTGTGGAAGGCCTTTTGCCGCTGCGTGAAAGCCATCTTGACACTTCCAATTAAACGGATATATTCATCGATCGTGATTCCAAGCGTCAGAATATCCTGCTGCGCCTGTCGGTCATAAAGTTCCCGAATGCGCAATTGAAGTTCTGACAAGCCTTCCAATGGATAGGAGAGGGCGGGGGACAGCTCGACAGCAGATAAGGCGTGCAATGAGCTCGAAAAGTCGCCTGCGGCCTCGGCCAGTCCCTTTCGTTGTATAACCACAGTGTCCATCGATTTCAATAGAGCCTTTAGCTGGTTCTCCAGTGCATCCAAGTAAACTTTTCGGTCGTGGAACCACTATCTACATGTGAGCAGGTGAGACCAATGTATCAGAACCGATTCACTTACATCGTCGTGTTCCACAAACTTGCTTCCTCCACCAACGGAAATACCAAGGGAGCTCAGCATTCCCTTGCTGGGGCCAATATCGGGCTCTCGGTTTTCCTTATTCTTAACATCAACAGTGAAAGCTTCACTTTCCAAGAAGATTTTCAGATCGCCATCATGTTGAAGAATGGGATGGCCGGCAATCTTGTTAAGCATTCGTTCCAAAGCAGCTCTCCGCGATTCTACAAAGTTGGTATCGAACCGGCCAACTGCTTGCTTCTCGGGTGGAGGCGCAACAACCACTCCGGGGTTATTAGCGTGCAGGGAGTTGTAGAGCCAAAGGAAATCACGGTATCGACGGCTAACAGTGAACTCGGGTTGGCGATACGCCTTAGATGTTGTCTAGCCATACCAATTACTGTCAGCTTCTTCTTTTCCAAAGCGTAGGCTTTATGTGGTTTAATTACCTTCGTCGAGACTTGATAAACAATATGACTGCTTGTCAAGTCTCCCACTTTGTGGGGATCTCCAACATAAATCTGGAAAGACGGCTTTGCAGCCTGCTCCACGCTCATACTGGGCTGCGTCTGTCTTTTCGGCCCATCGGCTTGTACCGGCGGTTGCACGGGAGGCGGTCCTCGGAAAACCGCGCTCTCCTCTTCCACACTGGCCAAATCCGCTGCTCCCGCTCCGTCGGATACCTGGGAGGGAGAAGAGAGTGGTCGCGCACTGCGTCCGGCGAATGGCTCCTTCTGGGGCGGTGCCGGTGCCTCATCTGCGGGTGTTGGGGTGGGCTCAGCGGGTGTTTCTCCCAATGGACCGAGGGGGTCGACGGAATCATCGACGGATTCGAGCTTAGTGGCTTGTGCGTTGATCTTGCGTGTTCCTCGGGGGCCTCTTCTTCCTGGTACACGGACAGCGGGCGAGCTGTCTGACGCGGGGGGTTGTGCGGCTGCTGTATGGTAGAGTGCGCTTAGTGAGGGGTCATGGGAAAAGTGCCCAAGCCAAATAAAACATACCTCCCTGAGTGTCAGGTTTGGAGGTGCCATCGCTGGGCTGGAACTGTGAAGGCTCATCTACATCATAAATCAGACTGCGATTCAAAGAGCTGTGGTATCATGACTGCCTACCGCCCCACGGGGAATCTCCAGAGTCGAGATCCATTGTTACCGGTATGAGATCGAAGCGACGAAAAGGAAATAATGGCGAGAGTATGAACCAACAAATTAATATTAATGTTGGCTCAATCGGAGCTTAGAGGGTGAAGTATGGAGTTGGAGAGGGAGCTGGTTGGAGTGGACCTGGCCGATCCGCATCCTTAGTCACTCACGGGATCCGTCCTGGCCATGTGGTAACTACATCATCTCAACTTGTTCAACTATTTTGCCATTGGGACTGCTTTTTGATGTGCTGAAAAGTATTTGCTTAGGATTATGACGAATCCAGTCTACTTTATGCCACTTAGTACCTAATAATGTCTACATAGCCCCTGACTAGCTTGTTTTATATTGTCCCATGTCGCTATACGTCACATCATTGCAATTGAAGTTTTTTAATGTCGGGGTAATATATCCTCAATTTTTCCCAGGCCAAATCACTATCGGCATAATATAGGTCATTAAAAACCGCGCGATATCTATTTGACCCACGGGAGTCCCAGCTTGTGCATTTCCACAGCCAGCTGGAAGATGTAATCCAGACTCTCACACTGGGTCTTCGCCTTAGCAGTGGTATCACCCCAGACATAACTGCAGCAGAAACCAGTGTTAGTATACATACTAGTATCACATGAAGTGGAGTTGCTATCACTTACATTCCATGCCTCCGGACAAGCACCGCATACGCATCTGGGTACTTATTCATAGCTGCCTCCAAACCGCTGGTGAGGTCTTCTTCGAAGGCGGTGTTTTCAATAATGGGAATCTGCAAAGTATCGAAGAACCCAAGCATGCCCTTTCCTTTACCGCGGGGGATACCCTTGATCTGCTCGATGTTGCTGATCTCGAAGCAAGCGTCAGGGCCCTTCTCTCGCTCCACCAACAGGGTGACTAGAACCGCCCATTGTGAGTGAGTGTGGATGCAGCAGCCAGCACCCTGCTCAAATGCAGTCAGGAATAGTGGGGTACAGGCGGAGGGGTTGAGCTTGAGCGGCTTGCGGATGTAGCTACGGTCCGAGGCAGGGTATTTGGGGGTGGGCCATTGGAGCACGAAGATGTTTTGAGGCTGCATCAATTCCTTCTGAACTCCAGACGGGGCGATGAAGATGTGGTCACCTTGGCGGATCGAGGTCTACTGTTCTATCAGCGGGGCACCGTTGCAATTTTTTTTTCCCTTGCAAGTATAAGCTTACACCACCTCCAGTGCCGGTAACCCATCCCAGGTTGTAGAATTTGCGGCAGAGCTCGGGGATGAGGTTGGCCGGGTGTTCGGGGTCGTCCGACTGGACCAAGTGGTCATTGTTGTCGGACTTTGCGACGGTTTGGTCTGCGGGGCACATGATGGGCTGTGACAGATTAGCGCGTAGATCAAGGTAGATAATCCTAAAGTTGGGAGATACCTAGGTAAGATTTGCGACCAGTTATATTATTGTCGAAGTGAGGTATGAGTTTTGCGCCGAAAGTGCCGTGTAACCAACGGACATTGGAGTGGGGGGAAGAGTAATTATTACTGCGGGGCCTTACGATCTTAATTTTGGTGATGCTAAGGCATCTCGGGAAGCAACTGGCTCTGAGATCACTGCCTTTTGTTCCCACACGTGCTAAGGGTACAGGCCAGGACTACATTTTTTTCTATTTCGCTCAAATCTATCACTCCCTTCAAATTCCCAGTGACAAAACCCCAGTTTCTTGAATCCACTTCACAATTGAACAACCCCACCATCTTATCTCCTTTGACAAATTGGAGGTTGCGCCACGGTGTATTATCCAATAGCTGTCAAAGAGAGAAATCGTGGAATCTGTTGGCAAATAATACATAGAACTTCCGTAGATGTCAGTCCCATCGAATGCACCCGATGGTCTCCCTACAGCATCTCTTCAACCGGCCTCATAAGCCATTCGTCTGGTATGACTTCGTTTGACGTGGCTCTCACTTCCGGGTCCCAAGTCAAGATTTTCCGTATGAACCGCGAAAACTGGTCTTTCTCCTGTCCTGGTGGGATTGTCGTGACAAAGTCCTCGAGAGAGGTTTTTGGTACTGGCGGTTCAGAGACCCAATTCCCTGTGGTAGCTTTCAGTGAGAAATAGGCGTTGATAGGGAGGAATAAGGCGAGTGATACTTACCCTCTGCGTCAAAGTAGGTTGAGAAAAGGGGGCTCTTCTGGATAATACTCAGTGGAGGGGGGGCCAAGATATCCGATATATTGTGCTAAAGCCAATGGGAGTACATATTGGCCATGAACACGGTCAATCGGGTCGAAGAGGTTTTTTCCTTCCAAAAGTTCGAGGGTCTGTATCATAGAACTCCAGTTAATGTTTTGCTTGCGTATACCCTACGAGTATGCGCTCAACTCAACTCACCATGACGCCGATTGACCATATATCAACTGGGAATCCCCATGGTAGATGTAAGAGCACCTCCGGTGCGCGATAGAGATCAGACATCCACCAGTCTTGATTCACGCATCCTTCGACCACTCGCATTTGACCATAGTCTGTAAGAATAGGGAGGCCGGAGAGTTCTAGCATAGTAGGTTTAGATTTGTAGACAATTATTGGCATAGTCTTATTAATTGTGGATGTTATCGGCAAATTTGGATCCTGGGATTCCTGGTCCTCAATATCTTCAAGGTTAGTGTTGTCATCAATTTCCATCAAGACATTCTGAGGTGAAATATCCGTTCGTCCGTAAGCAGATATATAAGGAACATATTAGTGGACTTACCAGTATGGGCAACACCGCAGGTTGCATGTAGCCAGTTCACAGAGAATAATAAGCGGTGTATCAAGGATTTCACTAAAGGTTTAGGAGTTATTGCATTAGGGAATTTCTCCTGTAATATGCGGGTGCTATTGCCTTGAGGCTTATATGCAGTGCAGTAATGGCGGCCAGAGAGACTTTCTGTTTCGAATATATCACGCGCAAGCCTTGTAAAGTCAAGACCAGGATGATCCTCATCAGCGAACTGCTTCAAACGCTGGAGCACGTTGATTTCGTTGAGAACGGGAGATAGCTCGGCATTATTATTGTCAACCTGCACAGAGACTTTCAGTGAGGTATATTCATTCTCCCTAGATTCCAAGTCAGCAACTGCCGCCCATATCAAAACAACTTTAACGCTATAAGACCTCTCATCCCACGCAAGCCAAACAGTGGAGTAGGCACCGTAACCAAGCTTCGAAATTATCCGATATCGATCATTAAAGACTTGGCCAATTTTGACTGGGTAGTAATATTTTCGATGATACAATGGGAGGGTCTGCTCTTCAATTGCTTGACTATGTGCTGCCATCGTGTGAGTCGGTCGATGGGGCAGCGTAGGTGCTCGAAGATAACGTGATCGGACAATGAGAAAGGGCGAGGATGATGAAGTGATGAGGCGCATTCGTAGACCGGCCATCTTTCACCTCCTTCACATCGCGATTTGTGGCAGTCTTTGCTCATCAAGGCTGAAGTTGCAGGTGAACTGTCGTCTCATGCCTGTGGCATTCACCTGGTGGACTAAGGCACCCACTCCACAACAACTGTTTCCAAGACTAGCATTTCTATCTGAGCTATACGGAGTAGTCCGGCGAGATTTAGAGACAGATTTTTCGGTGGTCCACAGAGAGCCGTGTGGGAGAAAACATAACTCAATTTCAATAGCTGGCGTGAAGTTGGACTCATGTACTACCAGAATCTGCCCATGTCCACGACTAGGGTTAGGGCGAGAAAGTCCCTGGTTACATATATGTACATAAAAAAGTCGTCTACGTATAGAACTGAGAAGAGGGCCAAAATATATCTCAAAAAGACACCAAAAAGACCGCCAAGAACACACAACGAGGCCATATGAGCGGCCGAATATTCTAGTGATGAAGTAGAAAGTGAAATGATGAATTCAATTGTAAGGGCATTGGAAAAAAAAACAGCAAAACAAAATAGAGCAGAGCACAACGAGACTCAAACATCAGCATTGCCAATTTCCATTTCCTTACTGTCGGAGTCAAGGTTCACATTGATCTCGGACTCTTTCTACAGACCTCCGGTACTTCTGTCGCCTGTGACAACCGTATGCACATTATCCTCCGAGGGTGCTCGTCCGAGCTGCAGGCGACCAGATAGCTCCGTGTTCTGCTGGATCAGCTTGTCTATGGGGCGCTGCCACTGTAGACTTACCTGCGGGAGGACGTTAAGATGATCGCTCACATCTCTAAAAAAAGGGACGGAAATCTGCTCTTGTCTTCATAAGTGAAGTGGAGTCAGGTAAGAGATACTCGCACCTCTACAAAAGAGGGGAGCTTACTCGTATCTCCATAATTAGGTGGATTCTTCTCTTGTTTCACCACTCCCATTGAGTGGTATTCTCCCAGCGAATATTGGGTCGCTTGACCAGATACATTGCATAAATGTCATCGTTCCATTTCCAGCTATGGTCGACGTTGATTGCCATCGAGAATCCAGAGATATGTAACTGGGCAGAATCCTTGTTCCATAGTCGATTAGAGAGGAAGAATCACTGAGAGAGAACTACCGAGAGAGAGAGAGAGAGAGAGAGAGAGAGAGAAAGAGGAGTGGGAGCTATCTAGAGTGGTGGTAGTCCCTAAGGCATGCACAACGCAAGGATGCGTCATTAACTACACCACCTGTGGACGTACAATAATATAGGTAGGGGTTATGAAGACAGATATTCCCAAAGTCCTAGAAGAGGGCTGAGTAAGATTTGAGTAAGATTTCCAAGGTTGTGACCTGTCCAGGTGAGATATGTTTTGCGCCGAGAGTGCCGAATAACCAATAGACGTTGGAGCGGGGGAGAAGAAGAGTAATCGGGGAGATCTGCACTGGACAATGTACTTGGGGACACATTGTACTCCGTACCTGGATTTCAGCGCATTATTTACAACATAATATTGGGTGTATATACATAACTATGAAATGAAATATATTAATAATTCAGATTTCTCTATTCGCTAATTGAAAATAACTCTTATATATTTACTTGAATGATCAAAAAGGATCAAAGGTGAAAAAAAATGTATGTAGAATAAGATCGAAACCCGTGTGTACACGCCCTAGTCCCGATTGGGGAGCTTAAGTGAAGAGGCCACCTGGACCTTCCCCCAGTGGTTGCTCTTCTATAAAACCACATCTCCTCTTTTCTTCACTTTGGTGCTGTGCGCTCCACTCTCATTCCTTCTACCTGTTGCAATATGCGTTTCAATACTGCGTTGACATCGGCTCTGGTCTCCTCAGCCAGCCTCATGGGCTACGCCCATGCGGAGGAGGAGACTGCGGATACCACCGTCATTGAGAAGCCTACCTTCACTGTATGTATCTAAAAACACTCCCACTCTATCCCCTCCCACTAACTTATTCAAGCCCACCAGTCTCAAAGCTCCCTTCTTGGAACAATTCACAGACGACTGGGAGTCTCGGTGGAAGCCTTCCCACGCGAAGAAGGACGACAAGTCCGAAGATGACTGGGCTTACGTCGGTGAATGGGCAGTCGAGGAGCCCTCCGTCTTCAAGGGTATCGATGGCGACAAGGGACTGGTCGTGAAGAACGCCGCTGCCCATCACGCCATCTCCGCCAAGTTCCCCAAGAAGATTGACAACAAGGGCAAGACCTTAGTGGTTCAGTACGAGGTCAAGCCGCAGAGTGAGTCATGACTGTCTACATTTTTCTCGCGTGTTTATATGCTGACTGGAATTGTTCTGTGTGATAGACTCTCTGGTTTGCGGCGGTGCCTACCTTAAGCTTCTCCAGGAGAACAAGAAGCTCCACCAGGAGGAGTTCTCCAACGGCACTCCCTATGTCATCATGTTCGGTCCTGACAAGTGCGGTGCTACCAACAAGGTTCACTTCATCTTCCGCCACAAGAACCCCAAGACCGGCGAGTACGAGGAGAAGCACCTTAAGACTCCTCCTGTGGCCCGCACCGACAAGGTCACCTCCCTCTACACCCTGATCGTCAACCCCGATCAGACCTTCGAGATCCTGATCAACGGCGATTCCGCCAAGAAGGGCAGCCTCCTCGAGGACTTCAACCCTCCCGTCAACCCTGAGAAGGAGATTGATGATCCCAAGGACTCTAAGCCCGCCGACTGGGTCGATGAGGTTCAGATCCCCGATCCCGCGGCCACCAAGCCCGCTGACTGGGATGAGGAAGCTCCCTTCGAGGTCCTCGATAAGGAGGCCATCAAGCCCGCCGACTGGCTGGAGGATGAGGCCGAGAGCATTCCCGACCCCGAGGCCGAGAAGCCCGAGGATTGGGATGATGAGGAAGATGGAGACTGGCTCGCTCCCACTGTCCCCAACCCCAAGTGTGCTGATGTCTCTGGCTGTGGCACTTGGACCGTCCCTATGATGAAGAACCCCGAGTACAAGGGCAAGTGGGAGGCTCCTCTCATCGAGAACCCTGCCTACAAGGGTGTCTGGGCCCCCCGTAAGATCAAGAACCCCGCCTTCTTCGAGGACAAGACTCCATCCAACCTTGAGCCCATGGGCGCTATTGGTTTCGAGATCTGGACCATGCAGAATGACATTCTGTTTGACAACGTCTACATTGGTCACTCCGTTGAGGATGCTGAGAAGCTCCGCAAGGAGACCTTCGATGTCAAGTACCCCATCGAGCAGGCCGAGGAGGAGGCTTCCAGGCCCAAGCCCGAGGTCAACGAAGAGAGCACCACCACCACCACCTTCAAGGAGGATCCTGTCACCTTCGTCCGTGAGAAGGTCAACCACTTCGTTGAGCTGGCCAAGGAGGACCCCATCAACGCTGCCAAGACCCTCCCTGAGGTGGCCGGTGGCCTGGGTGCGCTCCTCTTGACCATGATCCTCGTCATTGTGAGTGCCGTTGGCGCCAGCAGCCCTGCCGCCCCGGCCGAGAAGAAGGGCAAGCAGCCCGCCGGTGCTCCCAAGGAAAAGAAGGAACAGGCTGTCAGCTCTTCCGCTGAGACCAGCAAGGGCGGTGCCACCAAACGCACTACCCGTTCCTCCGCAGAGTAAATGCAATAATTGGAAACCAATTATACGCATAAAAGAATTTTACCCATAAACCCAACCAGCAAAGATATTTGCATTTAGTTACCACAGTGATCCCCTTTTTGTGTCTTGGCCGATGTAGCAGTCAGAACGTTCATGAAGAACATTGAAGGCCCGATTTGTATACTTCAGTTTATCACTATTTCCACTTGATATTCACTTTTTTATTTTTCTCGGAGAAAATTCCCTTTGTGCCTTTTAATAGTGTCATAGCTATGACCTTCTAGCCATCCATATACAACTACCTAAGTAGGTATATATATGTACAAAGTAAGACGTAGAGTAAAGCTTAGCTTAGCCTGAAAACGCAAGTACCTTCCTAATTGACTAGATCACTTGCCTACTACGTACAATATTTGCGCGACAATCGGAAAAACAATATACGCGATTAAACGCCAGTTAGTAGTCGGCGATTTGAGAAATCAATTCCCCACTTATAATTGGCTGAAAACGCCGAAAGAGTTACCTCCCTGGCTTATCTGGGGGTCCATTTGTTCAACGTGGGGAATGCCCTGGCTGGGTGTGACTAAGGCGGTTGACCTCGGACCTGGGGTAACCTAGCCTAGGCATGTATATGAATCCCGAGGACCCGAGTTGTCTTCATATTTCTCTTTCTACTTAGTCTATGAACTTACTTCGCCTCTGGATTCATCCCTGAGTTGCAATTGTCTTCGTTTTCCCCTTCCCTACAATTCATCATGGCTGCTTGTCGGTCGGTCGCCCGTTCCATCCCCGCTCTGCGCGCTGTTCCCCGCACGGTGGCGGTGACTGCCAGAGCTACATCTTCGAGATCTCTCACCACCACTTCCCTTGCCAGTCTGGTCTCCCGCAGAGCAGCTGTGCCCTCTTCATCACTCTCTGCTACTCGCCGCTTGCACGCAACAGCCCGCCGCCTCGTCACCGCAACAACCTCAGCCGACTCCACCGCTACTGAATACCCAACAAGCCACCAAAAGATTGCCAACCCAATTGACACTGCTAATTTCATTGACAATGAGTTTGTCTCATCCAAGGCAACCAAATGGATTGATCTCCATGATCCTGCCACAAATAACTTGGTCACCCGTGTGCCCCAGAGCACAGATGCGGAGCTGAAGGCCGCTGTGGAGTCGGCCGAGAAGGCCTTCCCCGCTTGGAGAGCCACCAGCATTATGGCCAGACAGCAGATTATCTTTAAGTTTACTAACCTCATCCGTACCCACTGGGACCGATTGGCCGCATCCATTACTTTAGAGCAGGGTAAGACTTTCGCCGACGCCAAGGGTGATGTTCTCCGTGGTCTTCAGGTTGCCGAGACTGCCTGCGGTATCACCACCCAGATGACCGGCGAGGTCTTAGAGGTGGCTAAGGATATGGAGACAAGAAGCTACCGCGAGCCGCTCGGTGTCGTGGCTGCTATCTGCCCCTTCAGTAAGTTGTTTATGTCAACACTTTGAATCCTCCCTCCACAAACATGCTAATTGTTAATCAGACTTCCCTGCTATGATTCCCCTTTGGTCGATTCCCGTTGCTACTGTGACTGGTAACTGCTTGGTCCTGAAGCCATCCGAGCGCGACCCCGGTGCTGCGATGATCCTGGCAGAGCTTGCCAAGGAGGCCGGTTTCCCACCTGGTGTGATTAACATCATCCACGGCGCCGCTCCCACTGTGGACTTCATCCTTGACGAGCCTGCTATCAAGGCTATCAGCTTTGTTGGTAGCAACCGTGCTGGCGAATACATTTATACTCGTGGCTCTGCCAACGGCAAGCGCGTGCAAGCCAACCTTGGTGCTAAGAACCATGCCGCCATCCTGCCTGACGCCAACAAGAACTCTTCTCTTAACGCCATTGTCGGCGCTGCATTTGGTGCTGCTGGCCAGCGCTGCATGGCATTGAGCACCTGCGTTATGGTTGGCGAGACGAAGGAGTGGCTGCCTGAGATCGCCGAGCGGGCCAAGGCCCTGGTCGTGAACGGTGGCTTTGAGAGTGATGCTGATCTCGGCCCTGTGATCAGCCCCGAGAGCAAGAAGCGTATTGAGGACTTGATTGCTAGCGCCGAGGAAGAAGGTGCGACTATTCTTCTGGATGGCCGTGGGTTCAAGCCCGAGAACTACCCCAACGGTAACTTCGTAAGTTGCACTACATAAATATTCTACATCTGTGTAATTCAGACTAATTGCGTCTCTACAGGTTGGCCCAACCATCATCACTAATGTCACTCCCGATATGAAGTGCTACAAGGAGGAGATCTTTGGTCCCGTCCTCGTGTGCCTTAACGTCGAGACCCTTGACGATGCTATCGATATGATTAACGCCAACGAATACGGTAACGGTGCCGCCATCTTCACCCGCTCCGGCTCGACCGCCTCCAAGTTCCAGAAGGAGTGCGAGGCTGGCCAGCTCGGTATCAACGTGCCCATTCCCGTCCCTCTTCCCATGTTCTCTTTCACCGGTAACAAGAAGAGTATTGCTGGTGGCGGTGCCAACACTTTCTACGGCAAGCCCGGCTTGCAGTTCTATACCCAGCAGAAGACTGTGACCAGCCTTTGGAAGAGCGAGGATGCGATCAGCACCAAGGCTAACGTGGTGATGCCCACTCACTCGTAAGCATCTTGGTATCTGCCTCTATTGCTTTCTTGATTTTCTTTTAGCCAATCATTTGCATGATAAATTTTGTCCTTTCTTATCAAACAAAACACGCATCGTGGATCTCAATGAATGTATTTGAATCATATACTTGCTCTTATATCCCAGTACCCAGGAACATGCACATGGATTACCAGATTGATGCAGCATCAGAATGATATTGATTCCCAGAAATGAAACAATCCCGAAATCCCCACACTTCATCATTCCACCAGTTCGTTTATATGTAGCATGTCTATAATCAAACTAAGCACTTCACCAATACATATTACCATCAAACAAAATCAATTGGCTAGGTTGAATGCTTCATTAACCTATGCTTTGTAGCAAGATAAAGAAAAACTATAATCTTCCCAGAAAAAAATACAAGGCCTATACTAACACACAAATATCTTACTCCTCAGTCTTCCGCTCCTTGAAAGCGTAGACTAGTCTAGCAGAAGCAACCTTCCCGCCCTTACTAATAACAACGCGACGAGTATGACGCCTCTCCCCATCGATAATCTCGAATCCCCAAACCTGCTCCGCAGTCCACCCACTCTCCGAATTCACCACCCAGCTCTGCAAAAACGCTCCCTCGCCCTCCTCAGCAAGGAATCCCTCACTCTTCGACCCATCAATAAGGGTCTCACCAGTCAGGAACTTCTGCACTTTAGCATCAGCTTCGGGGTTGCCGACCTTGGTCTGGATCTCAATAACAGGGCGCACAAGTCCGTCCTCGCCCTTAGCGGCGGCGAGGTGGCGCGAGCGACCCTTCAGCTTGCCGAAGATGTGGTCGACGTGCTCGCGCTCTTGCCAGTCCAACTTGCGCTCTTCCTTGGTGCCTTGGATGCCGCCTGTGAGTACTTGCTGTGCGTCGACGTGGATGAGCGTCGCGTCTTCGCTGTCTGCGTACTGCTTGACGTAGATTGTCACTGTTGCGTAGGAGATGGCCTTGCGCATGACCCAACCCATTCCTTGCTGTTTGCGTTTGTTAGTAGGTTGCTAGAGGATAGGGTTATGGATAGTATAGGTAGGGATGATAGTGATTAATGTTATGCTGTGCATGTGAATAGATTTATATGATTGGATGGGATAGTAGGTCCTCTGTCTTATGGTTGGGGTAACTTCGGGGATTAGGGTTTGGGCTTGGGCTTGGGCTTGGGGGTGCATACCAAGGATAGAAGAGGGTCTGCTGGGTTAGAGTGGGTGGAGTCCTATTACACATGAGTATACGATTCGATTTGATCTGGATGGTTTATATGAGCATACCATCTCCCATTTTCCACTCAGATTTTGGAGAGTAACATCAGCAGGGGCGGCCATCTTGAAGGTTGATGTATATAGTTGAAGATGAAATGCGGGGATATGGTGGGGGGGAAAGTTGATGAGCGAGAAAAGGGCGATTTCAGTCAATTAACGAGAAAACTTGAACTGGGGTAAAACGGAGAATAAATACTGCAACTGTCAAGCGATGTCACCTTAATATATATAGTTGTCTTGGTCAAATGAACTTCAAGTCCAATTGCGTCAATTGCATGTGTTCGTTCCTGAATCCGAGGCTAGAGATCACATGACTGCTGACTGTACATGTGATTAAGCCCCAAGTTCGGTGTTTACTATACTTGGAGAGCTACAATCCAATCATGTCTTTCAATAAGAAATATGCCGGCCTTCCTGATCTGGTGAGGAATGCTGGCTTTTGATATCCACTGCAATTTCCACTAACCGTGACCCAGGACCCATCCCCAGATATCTATGAAACCCCCGACTTGACCGACGAAGCATCCACCTTGCCTGTGAGTCCGCCAATTCCATACTAAAGAGATATCACCGGGCCTCATTACTGATCCTGTCTAGACTGCTACTATCCGCACAGAATCCGATCACGATGATGCAGGCTCAAGCCCCGACATCGACCGCGAGGGTGTCAACGCGGACCAGGCGCGTATGCACTTCATGGGCGCGGCCGTGGACGCCCGCGACGTCAATTTCTCAGATAGCATTTCCCAGAAGCGGCAGGCATATCGGAGCAAGAGTATGAGCCGCCGCCGCCGGAGAAGACGCGAGGATGGGGTAGAGGAGGTCGGCGATCTCAGTGACAGCGAGGACGAGTCACTTGATCGGAGGCTTGCACGGCTTCGGAGGGAGGTCGAAGATCTCAAGGTGGAGATGGCCAACAAAAAGGATAGCGCAGAAGCTGGAAACGAATCGTCGCAAAGTGGCGCGGCAGCTGAAAAATCAGGAGAGAACCTAGGCGACGGCGTTGCGGAGCTGAGCCGAGCTCTGGACAATCTACACGCCTCAAGAGATGCGGCGAGCTCATCGCACTCGGCTGCAGCTTTGCTTTCGCAGAAGCTTGCACCCCAGATTCGCTCTGCTATAGACGCAAAGACACAATCCTCGGTCGATGCATCAAAGGCAGCCTCCACAGTGCCGGCCCAAACTTCCTCTTCAGCAGGGATCCTCTCTCACGCAGCAGCATTCGACAGCCGTCTGGCGCTTCTCGAAAGCTCCATGGGTATCTCAGGTTCCTCCAACCCCTTCATTGCCGATGGCATCAACGAGTCAACGTCACACGCAGTCCTCCCAGCTCTAGACCAGCTCACCTCCCGCCTCTCCGCACTCACCGGACTTCTCGTCGGCACGAATCCAGCATCCACAGCCCCAAGAGTAGCCAATGCCGCTCCAGGAATGACAACCCCACATCTGGAAGCTCTCTCCACCCGAGTCCGAAAGTTAACCACCGACGCTGAAGCGCTCACCGCAGCCCGCAGAAAAGCCTTTGAAGCCGCAAAGGCCGTCCACAACGCCCGTCTAGCAAGTTCCGACGCCGACGTCATCCCCGCACTAGAAGCATCAACCGACGACGACCACGTAGCCAAGATCCAAGCCCTCTACACAACCCTCCCAACAATCCAATCCCTGCACCCCCTGCTCCCAAGCGTCCTTGAGCGTCTGCGCTCTCTGCGCGCCTGCCATGCCGGCGCAGCCCACGCTGCAGACTCACTCAACGAGCTTGAAAAGCGCCATGCTGAGATGGCATCGGAGATCGAGCAGTGGCGCGAAGGTCTGACGACCGTTGAAGAGAAGATGCAGCATGGTGAAGCTGCTCTCCGCTCTAACGTGGAGGTTGTCGAGCCCTGGGTGCGTGACTTGGAGTCTCGCTTGGCGCGTCTGGAAGGCCATTCGGCACTGTGATCTATTTCTTGTGTCTACTTTTTTGATCTGCTCTGGACAGATTTGATGAATAATACCCAGTTTGCATGTACTTGTCGAATGTTGAGGGCATATTGTAGTTATCTTTCAATTGTTAATATCGGTTCCATACCAGATGGCCCTGTTGGTTTTTATATCACCCTACTTCCTACAATATGAGTGTAGATTACTTGGACAAAACCAAAATCTACCAACTTCTATACTAAACATTATCTCCCCCCTCACCCGTCTCAACACCTGAACCCTCGGTCTCATCTTGATCTCAACCCACCACCCGCGCAACAAAGAGTTCCTCACATACTCGCACAGACCCTCAAACAAATCAACAGCACGCGCACCAGCAACAGCACCAATAAGGCGTCGCTCAGCAGTCCCCGTAGCAGGAACCCCAGGCTTCAAAACTGAAATGCCAGCAAACGAATCAACTACATGCACCCTCTCCCAATCGGAAGAAGGAAGTGCGCGCCGGAGACTCGTCTCATCGGCATCCATGAACCCGGACTCTGCATCTGCCTCGACAACGACATAATCAAATCGGTCCCAAAACCCAGTAGTAGACTTAACAGTCTTGTCTTCGGTTTTGTCGTATACCCACCCCGACGAAGGGGGCTGTTGCAAGAAGCGTGTTACGCCCGTTTGGCAGGCGAGATTACCTAGGTAAACATTGATAGGTGGGTTGTTATTTTCAGAATGCAAACCCGTACCGTGGAGAAGATTGTGTTGGTAATGCATGGCATCAATAGCCTGACCACCGGGGTAATTCGCTGCTGAGGCCGGGAGGAGAACAAAATTCGACAAACAGAACATAGCGAGTGTCGAGATAGCTAGTGCGCGTGTTGCCAGACGTGCGAAAAGCGAGCGCGAGCGGTGCGTCCAGAGATACGCAGCGCCGAGCGCAGCTACAGCCGTGAGTGAGGGAATGATGTAGACGATGAAACGCCATTCCTTGTGAGGCTGGAAGCTGTATAGTGCGACGAAGGAAAGCGCTGGGACTAGAAGTGCCAGGGCTGAGTATCGGGTCGCTGTTTGTCGGAGGGCGACGGGGATGGCGATCAGGTAGGAGAGGGGATTGAAGAGGAGGCGGGGGAGGGAGTTCAGGAAATAGAATGACCACGGCTCTGTTCCCCATTCTGAGGATTGGCCTTCCAGCACGTTGAAGCGGAAGGCTTCGAACTCAGGCCAGAGGGGGAAGCTCTGCCAGAAGGTGCTGTCAAGATAGACTGTCAGGGCTAGGCCGGTTGTGAGGCCTGTTAGGCCTGCGATGACGGTGTTTCTGAGATTGATCCGTCTTGTTACTAGGAGGGAGAGAGTCTGTGTTCCGACTAGGAGGGCTAGTTCGGAGCGGAAGACTACGCCTGCGGTGGTGAGGAGGGCGAGTGCAAGGCCGCATTGCTTTTGGTCTTGGGGTGTTGAACGACGAAGGTTTGGGAGGAGCAGACACATTGCTAGCGTTGTGATGCTGAAGGCGAACATGTTTGATAGGGGCCTTGAGGCATAGAATATCATGTGGAACTGGCTTGCTTGGAATAGGATATACCAGATCGCTGTTGGCTGGCCAAACGTGCGGCGCAGGCCTCTTGCATAGATTGCTAGAGAGGAGGCATTAACTAGGCCCAGGATAGCGCGAGCTGGGTTTTGACGTTAGCTTGGTTGGAAGTATAGTATAAGCCCATGTCGTACCTAATACCTGGCGGTTGATCCCCTCATTCAACAAGATGACAGGCTTCGAGAGCATAGCGAGCGCCGCAGCGCCAATGGCGCTCCGAGGAACAGCCCCGGGGAAAGAGAAATGGTCATAGTCGGCGCGGTTGAGAGTTGGGTCATTAAAGCCATTTGGTAGTCCGTTGGCTAGGATATCATGTACAGCCTGGACGTGGAACGACTCCTCGACTTTAGTGTATGGAGCGACGAAGAGATGGAGGAGGATCAAGGCCGGGAAGAGAAGAGCGAGAACCGCAGTTGCTATAAAGTAAAACCAGTTAGTTTATCTGCTAGTGTTCTTATAAGATCGTAGCGAACGAACCATATCCCATAGTGACTGCATCCGAGAGAGTGTTAATCCGGAGATCTGGCGCCTCCCGCATTTCACCTTTAGCAACTTCCTCAACCCGCAAAGATGTTTTTCTTCGGTCTTGGGAAGCTGGTTTACGGTATGTACTTGGTATCTTCATTCTTGAGCTTATACTAATATCCCGACTCCCAGTCATCATCCTCATCATCAATGCGATCGCCGTCCTCTCCGAAGACCGCTTCCTAGCTCGCGGTATGTCCCTCCCCGGCTACATCGTCAGAAGATAAGAATCTAACGAATGGTCTGCCATATACAGTCGGATGGGGTCGCACACAAGCTGAGCCCGGTTTCGGCGCGACATACGATAGCACCAGCGTGAAAGCCAAGTCCGTCAACCTGATCGCCAGTGTGCGGACCGTGATGCGGAGTACGTTCCCAACCCCAGGCAGCCCGATATTACCAGCCCAGTCTTGTATCTTGGATTTGAGCAATAGCTTTCAACCTTGAACTAGTCGCAGGATGTTCTGCTCAATAAAACAAGACATTTCCAGCCTAGCCCGACAGAATGGCTAACACATCCACACCACAGTACCCCTTATCGTCATCAACACGGTCATCATTGTCTACGAACTGATTCTTGGTTAAATTCGTCCCTTCGCCATTTCCTCCACGCGTCGAATTCCCTCACGGATCCGTTGCGACCCTGCTGATAGCTACCTACCCTACTGCCCTGCCAACCTACATAGCTGTTTCACTACAACTTGCGCTGTGACCTCCCCTCAAACAAGCCATTCAGAATATCCGATACCTCTATATCTTTAATGATGCCCAAAGGAGAAACGCGGCACGATCCACACGAGCAAGGAGCATAGGTGGAACTGGGGTTTGTGTAATAGGACCTGAACACCGCTGCCAGGAGCCTCTACTTTATCTTATGTTGGGCTGGGTGAAATAGAGGAATGGTGGTGGCGTGCAGCGAATAGCCCGTCTTTCTCTCCGCGAGTTTGAATTACTTCTGGCCTGTACCTATATACCCACCAAAATGCTAGAACTGCAATGACACATGATCGAGACGTGGTTTACATGAAGTTAGGGGGTTGTTGTGTAACTGGAGCAAACCTATATTTTGTATTTGTCCTCTATCCGGGTTGGTGACTGGTCTCTCGCAGGCATAGACAACCGAGATGAAAGTAAACAAGCCGAATTACTGTACGTATGCATAAAATAGAGGAACGGACCAAACACGTGCTAAAAAAAGAGAAGATTCGCTCATGACTTGAAATGAGATATGAAAACAGTTCAGAACGCCCAAATCCAGCAAAAGACCCACGCTCGCCAGCAAAGACAGCAAACCCGATACGCCTCTTTTCATGAACCTGCCATGTTTCGGCCCTGTCAGTATAGGTATCCACCGTTGTACATGATCAAAAGGTGGCAGTAGTGAAAAGCAATGATAGCAAGAGAAGAAGAAAAGAAAAAATACAAATAAAAAAAGCAAGATACAGTGGAAAAAGCAAGAAGACTAAAAGAGAACCGGGATCTGAGATCCAACAGAGTCTAGAAAGACATGGCTGTGGAAATACCCCGGTGAGGAGCGAGGACCTCCACAGGAGAATGGGAAGATGGAGAAGCGCAGATCATAAGAACATGATAGTACATCCATTAAAGGAAGCTATGTGCAGAAGCAAAAATTTGCGCTCATATGTGCAAGATGATAGGGGGGTATCTCCGTTGAAAGTCGGGCTGAAGATGTGTAGACGAAAAGCGAAAATAAGTGCTATCTGAGAAAGAAAAAAACACTGATTGTAGTTTAAGATACTTTCTTGAAACTGAAAGTTCTCCACCGGGGGGTATGGCCGGGCTTCGTATGGCTGGTGTGTTGGTCTTTGACCAAGGGCTCGGGGGCCCGGATGGGTTGTTTGGGTTGCTTGGGGTTGGAGATAGGTGGGAAATCTCTCGGAGAAGAAACCGGTGACTGAACTGGCTGGGCCTGGTGGATTGGCTTGATCGGCTGAACTGGTTTGCTGTATGGATGTTCTTCCTCCCTGAGTGGTACTTCTGGCACAACCTCTTGAAGAAGTGGTGTTGAGAGATCAGATGTTGAGAGTCGGGGCTCTCTATCCTTGCTGAGTCGGTGACTGAGACTGCGGCTGCTTCGTTTCAAAAAGCCGAAACTGCTCGACTTCCTTGGTGATCCATTCTCGGCGCTGAGATCGACACTATCGGCTCTGCTGGCCTCGATGGCTCTTCTCAACTCCTCCGTCTCTCGTCGGTGCAATTCTCGGTTGTACATTTCCTGCTCCTTCAGGCGGTGCCTTTCATTCTTTTCCTTCTCTTTCTCCATAGCCCGGCGTTCCTTCCGTAGTTGATGATCGCTCTTCTTTGGGCTCAATGGAGGAGCCGGTTCGTCAGGGATCGGAGGGAGATGCGATTGAACGGTTCGCGGCGAAGCTAGATGGGGCTCCGAGTGTTCTTCTGGATAGGTAGACAGTGGGGGTGCCGTTGGGATTCGGCTGAGAGGGGTGAAGGGGGCTGTATTCTCAGGAGGCACAGGTGCGCTTTGGGCATGAGACAGTGGTGGTGAGAAGGGAGATCCGTGAGGCTTTCCAGCCTCGCCTGTTTCGGTCGCTGCAGCCGTCGAGGCCTGGTCTTCCTCCGCCTGCTCTCGCATGACAGCCTCAAGAGTTGTCTCTTGATAGAATAGAACATAGGCACACGCCAATCCGGGTCGATCTCCAAAGAAGTTGCGTACGTAATTTTTGTCCACTGGTTCTACGAGCTCGTCGTCGAACAGCAGCCAACCACGGTCTTCGGTCTTGATAATGGCAACATAGTGGCCGTGATACGGTCCTCCACCAATATGAACAACCACCGCATATAATTCGTAGAGCCGGTCTGGATCCTCGGCATCGTCTGTGGTGTTAAACAGACGAAGATGGTAGGGATAGACGACGCGATGGAACAGTTTCTGCAGTCGCTGCAAGTCCTCAGTATACTTGAAACGCTTTAGATGCAAAGCCAACACACGAGGCAAACGTTTGATTTTCATCCGCTTCTCCGCTTCTTGTAGCCCACCGCAGTTGTCGCAGTGGAACTTATTCCGCTCACAGAGCATCTCCTCGGCCGAAAACTTTCGGAGACAAGAGGTCACGGACGAATGCTGCTCAAGATCCACCGATAAATCTAAAAACACCTCATCTCGCTGGGAGACCTTTTCACAAGTAAGACACTTAGTCTCGGATGTCAGAGTTCCCTCGAACAGCTCGTGAACCCATCTTGTGGTATTTGGTGACTTCGAGCCCGTGCTAGGTGTCACCATTCCTAACGAATCTGCACTCTCCGTTGGTGGTAAAGCCTTCTCTGTGAAGGCTTGCTTTGTGGCCTCGGTTTCAACATTGGCCACCACCTCATTGAGGAGCAAGTTCAAAAACTCATGCGCATCCTGGTGCATGGCGGTGCGAAACATTTCGTGTTCTCGTCGTAGAACGTCTAGGAACTGTTGCGGGCGAACGATACCAATGCGCGCTTGGCTTGCTACCACCGATTCGAAGATGTCCTTGAGCGAAGTGAAAAGGGACTCCGACATTCCATAGCTGGTCGCGTTGTTCTTGGTTTCTAAAATCGGAAGGGTCTGTAGCGCTACCTTCTTCTTGTATTCCGGTGACTCCTTGTCCTCAGGCTTCTGGTTTGGATTCGGGGGCACCCCGGCCTGGCGCGCGGATGGTGGGGAGGAAGTCTTTTGTTTGGCAGCCAGCGCCTCAGCTTCGAAGTAAGCAGCTGGGTTCTGATAACGTAGGTTCTTTGCGAGCGCAGCCTCGAGGCTGTCCATCGGTGTGCGTTGTGGGTAGTTGATGACGGCTTCGCGAAAGGGTACCGAGTAGTAGAGACATTGAAGGATTGAGTTGCAATAACACGTATTTCCATACTAGAACAAGCGCGGGGATTGTGGTCAGTGACTTGATCCAGACAGAGTCCGGGGAAGAAATCTGGGGACTCACGTTCTCCATCCCATAAAACTTGTCACTCCCGTCGCCACGGATGGATCCCATGTCCTGCAACCTCTTTTCTAGTGGTGAAATCTGCGGTACCTGGACGTCTTTTTTCACGGGTGGCGCCGTGGCCGGGGGGTTAGAAGCCTGAAGTGCAAAGTGCAAGTCAGTGGCGGTCCTAATCCGAATGGTCTTACGGGGTGCCCGAAGCATCTGCTGTGCTACCAGGTCGAAAAGAGCATGGCCTGTAGGGATGTATCGTTGTCACTCACCCCATTCTTGCCCTTTGAGAATAGCGACTTCATGATGGTTTAATGGTCGGTCGCACTCCGCATTGATGACGCTCGAAGCTCAGTGGTTGTAGATATCACAGTAGGTTGATCGACATAAGACAGAGTGATGAGAAGGGAATAAAGCGCGTCCGGGGAAATAGAGTGATCGTTGATCACATAAGGTTTCTGGGGTCCGGTGGAAATGAGAGGGGGCGGGAGAGAATGAAGTGCAAGTCCCCAAAGTTATGGGGTAATATGCTTAGGTGTTGGGGATATAAAATAGATTAAAGAGATCAAGGAAGTTAAGATAAATTTAGTAGAAAAAGAGAGGGAAATTCCCTGGAATGGACCCAATTTATTTTAACATACAAAACACTATGTGTATACTATGTAGTAACATAGTAACATAAGTAACATAACAAAAGTAATACAAAATGCAACAGAAACCTCCAAAACTGACCCAAAAACACCTAAAACTACAACTAAAACTTCTCTATCTCTTGACCTACCCCATTCATCTTAGCCTCTAGACTCCACGTGGAGACCTAAGGCAGGTACTGGTCCAATCGCCGAATTTTCTAAACTTCTCTACAACTTCTCAACAAAATTGAAGACAAGAAACATCGGCTATACCGGAGCCCCCATCTTATATAGCCATTGGCCACGCTCATTTCCCCTGCGGAGTAACCCATGTCCATGGGAGTGAGTTAAGAATCTCCTCTCTCATCGCTGAACCCAAGACGTTCGTGTTAGTGATTGGCTCTAACCTGTCATTCGCTCACGGGCCATGTGTCCACCCCTCGCATGGCGTAGCCACAATGGCCAATGATCACCTTCGCCATGGGGAAAAGAAGGTGGCGGTGGAGTCTCCCCTTCCAAAGGCGAAAATGTGACTTCTTGGGTGTTCCTTACATATTCCGTTGAACTCTGTTCTCAAATGTGACAGGGGGAAAATGAATCTGAGATTCCCAATTCCTATGACCTTCCAAGGTTATGAGGTATCTGTCAGCCTACAGGGTACGGACTTCGATCAATTTAAATCAGCGGGGTTCCGATAAGCGCCGCAATACCAATCCAGCGATACTAAGCCATTCCTTTCCACACCGACGCACGTTCCCGCGATGGGGTAATCTGGTTAATCTACCGTACATTAGGCTTCAACATCTGATCGAAAAGGATGACTCAAGATGATCTGACCGCTGAGAAAAAGTAAATTAAAGTACATATGCAATGCGACTCCGTTTCCAAATCTGTAGCGGTACATATATGGTGGGGGTGGCAAGCTCTCTAGGGGCTCGGTAAAAAGGCGCATGTTGGGAGATAATCAGTTCTATAATGACGTTGTTCTGTGGAGTATATTTGTTGCTTCAGAACATTTGAATTGATTTACGACATACATCATCATGTATGTAATCCATATATACATATATATGTGTCCGTGAATGTTGTACTATGTGTTACAGCATATATACAAGAAAATACTCATTTATGATGACCGCATTGGAATGTACAGGCCATGCTCCCAAAGGGGAAAGAGAGAGAGAGTATTTTCCCACAGCCGCATGAGGCACCTGGGCAACTAGGCGTCTCGGGTTTTTCAGCTTTCCAATGTAATTTGTAAAAGGAAATCCGGGGAAGTCCACAGCTCGGCTCCAAGGCCTTTGAAAATCTTGTCCAACAGGTTTAAAATTGCCTCTTTCAACCTTGGATCCTTGTTGGTGTCAGCTTACCTTGTGTGGACGTAGGTAGGCATAAATACATATATGCATATGTAATCAGATAATGGAATGGTATAAACAGTACTCCGTACATAGAACGGACATTTATATGCATCTCTTTGACTACATACATATTAACCTAAAGAAACGACAGAGAAGGAGTTGATGGAACATCCAGAGGGTTTGTCCGGATCAACCATTCGGAAGAACAACCCCTAAACAGAAAGATGCTCCGAACCAGCAGATGCCTCAGGAGACCAGGAGAAGCCCGGGATGAACCCAAATAATTTGGTTTCGCAGCGCCGTTCTTTTTTTTTTTATGCCGTCCATTTCTGTTCCTTCGCGCTCTATACAACGAGCAATTGCCAATCCATTTGGCCTGTCTCCCATTTCTTGCCTGACTCAGTGTCCCTCCCTGCAGAACCGTCGAGTCATCTCGAATAAAAATAATATCCCTGCCCCCACCATCCCCCACCAAATAATTTATCCCCGCTGCACTCGCCAGTTTTCCTCCTCCCATCGCTCCGCCGAATCAATCACAATGGCAAAAGATAAGGGTTCAAACTTCAACCTCAAGACCCCGAAGGGCACCAAGGATTGGGCCGGGTCCGATGCCATCCTCCGAGACCGCATTTTCACCACCATCGCAAACGTCTTCAAGCGCCACGGCGGTACCGCACTAGACACCCCGGTCTTCGAGCTGCGCGAGATTCTGGCTGGCAAATATGGCGAGGACTCGAAGCTCATCTACGATCTGAAGGACCAGGGTGGCGAGATCTGCTCGCTGCGCTACGATCTGACAGTGCCGTTCGCGCGCTGGCTCGCCATGAACGCCGACATCCGCAGTATCAAGCGCTACCACATCGCCAAGGTCTACCGCCGTGACCAGCCCGCCATTAACAAGGGCCGCATGCGTGAGTTCTACCAGTGCGACTTCGATATCGCCGGTACCTTCGACGCTATGGTTCCCGATGCCGAGATCCTGCGTATCGTCTGCGAGGTCTTCGAGGAGCTGGGCTGGAACGGCCGATACACCATTAAGCTTAACCACCGCAAGATCTTGGACGGTGTCTTTGCCGTCTGTGGCGTGCCCGAGGACAAGACCCGGCCTATCTGCAGTGCCGTTGACAAGTTGGATAAGATGCCGTGGGCGGATGTGCGCAAGGAAATGGTCGACGAGAAGGGTCTTGATCCCGAGGTCGCGGACCGCATTGAGAAATACGTTATGCACAAGGGCTCGCGCGAGCTGCTCGACTCTCTCCTGAAGGATGAGGCCCTCAACGCTAATGCCTCTGCCAAGGCCGGTCTCGAGGAAATGGCTCTGATGATGGACTACCTAGAGGCATTCGGCGTGCTGGACAAGATCTCATTCGACATGTCCCTCGCCCGTGGTCTGGACTACTACACCGGTGTCATCTACGAGGTTGTTACCGAGGGTTCGGCTGGTGTGCAGGCCGACGCCCCAGAGGCACAGAAGGCCGAGAGATCCAACAAGAAGAGCAAGAAGCTTTCCGAGGATGACGACCGATCCAACGACCCCACACTCGGCGTCGGCAGTGTCGCTGCTGGTGGCCGCTACGATAACCTCGTCGGCATGTTCCAGCCCAGAGCGCAGATCCCCTGTGTCGGAATCTCATTCGGTGTTGACCGTATTTTCTCCATCACCAAGGCACGTCTCGAGCGCGAGCAGAAGTCCGACGCCCTCCGCAACAGCGAGGTCGACGCATACGTCATGGCCTTCGGTGGTAAGGGCTTCAGCGGCATGTTGAAGGAGCGCATGGAAATCTGCCAGAAGTTGTGGAACGCTGGTATCAAGGTAAGCCGTTCATTTACGTTGTTACTGCTCGATTTGAATAAACACTAACATGCATATCTTAAGGCCGAGTTCTCCTACAAGCTGAAGCCCAAACTTCCCCAGCAATTCAAGGCCGCCGAGCAAGGCGCCATTCCCTTTGGTATCATCCTCGGCGAGGACGAGCTCGCCGCCGGCAAGTGCCGCATCAAGGAGATGGGTCTGCCCGACGGACACCCCGAGAAGGAGGGTGTCGAAGTCGAGATTGCTTCCCTGGTTTCCGAGTTGCAGGCCCGTCTTGCTAAGAAGCAGCAAGGTGCTGTCTCCTCTCTGGCGCAGCAATTGCAGGGCACCAGTGTTTAAACGATTCAACAATTGTTGCTGTGCATTTTTCATTTTGTTTTACTTTATAAGCGTGTTTTTCAGAGGAATTTTTACAGGGTTCCTCTTTTACCCTAAAATTATGGTACTCTCTTGCATTGTCGGGCTTGCAGCTCGATGGCCTATTAAAAGGACTGGGATGTTGTTGTTGAGAGAAAAGAACTAAAGGATACATGTATCTTTCATAGATTCGGACTGATGTCTTTAGTAGAATTATCAAAATACCCAATTCATTCAAGTTGCATCTCCCCTGTCCTTTGGTTTCACAAACTTCCTTTGATTGCAGACTCCTTGGGTTACAAGATATTAGAAGCTTTCGCTTGGATTGCAGACTCCCTAGGTCGTAAGCTTCACTTGGATTTCAGAGAAGTTCAGAGAAGCTTTAGCTTTAGTATAATATACCATGGTCGCATGTTAAATACGACATGCGCATGTATAAATATTGTCCAGCGAGGACATAGCTGAGCGGGTGAGCCCTCCTTCTGGAGAAACCCTCAACGATGTCCTCGCCCCCCAAAAAGCCCTCTCTTATCTTGCCGAGACAAAGTTCCGGCGGATTTCAGGTTGCGCGCTCGTTTCGCGCTGTTTCATCCTTTCTCCAAAACCAAAAGCCCTAGAAATGGGATATAGTCACTTGTTTCACGGGCCCCTCGCGGAGATCGTCCTCTCTCCTGCTTTTTTCAATTTTTTTACAAGGAACTGATAAAGTATGTATCTATCAACACCTGGTTGCCTGAAAATTCAGTTTCACTTTACCCTCAGTTTCACTTTATCCTCAGTGTCAAATTAAGGAAGTAATATGGTAGTACTATGTAGAAGCAGTGGGCTTAATTTCACTTTTCACTGAGCTTCTATGTAGCGAAAGTACAACTTAGCAGAAAACAAGGCTTGCATATAAAAAGGACTAAAAGTACAATACACAGAAGGAAAAGCCATACATATACACAGCCTCAACGAACAACACTGAGATACTAATATCCTTCCGCATTCTTCATCAAGAACGACTTCACAAAAGGCAGCCGATCAACAACACCGAGCCCAAGACTGCGCGCCCAAGCAACAGGCCCTTCTCCAGGAACATTATACATTTTATGCAGGAGATCGCAAGCACCTCCGATCTTCGCATTGGGCAAGTACCGCTCGGACGAGTACCTTTCGAGCGTAAGCAGATCACCGACATCCATTCCATGCGATACAGCATACTGGATAGTCTTCGAGAGCGAAGCAACATCTGCCAAGCCGAGATTAAGACCCTGGCCCGCGAGAGGGTGGATGACGTGCGCTGCATCGCCGACGAGCGCAACGCGCGGCGAGATATACTGCGCCGCGTGCCGGAAGCGAAGCGGGAAGGATGCCACTGTTCCGGTCTGCACGCCTGTTGCTGGGGGAGGGATCTGGGTTGGGAGGGATGTGTGTTGCGCGCGCCAGGCGAGTTCGTCTTGGTGGGAATGGGTGGAATCGGAGGATTGCATGCCCATCATATAGTTGAGGTCTGTCATGTCTAGACGGAAGGCAGCGTTGACCATGGCGAGGAAGGCCGGGGTCGGGAGGGACTTTAGGTAAGCTGCGTTCTCGGGGGTCGTTGACCAGACGAGAGTTGCGTGGTTATTTGGCAGGGGGAGGAGGGCGATTGGCCCGCCGAGAGCAGGGAGGAAGCGCTGGTATGCTGTGCGCTTTGAGGCCGGGAAGGGCTGGGTTGCTGGCTCTGCGAGCGCGAGGGTTGCGACGATGCCGTGACGGCCATAGTCCCAGCCTTGGGTGGGGATATCTGCGAAGGCGCGGACGGGGCTGTTTATACCGTCTGCGCCGACTAGCAGGCGGGCGGCGATGCGCTTGGGCGTCTCTGTTTCTGCAGCGGGTCCGGTAGGCTTGACGGTAACGACTGGCCAGGCTGAGAGATCGGGACCTTCGGGCTTGAGGTCTTTACCGTTCTCAATGGAGGCGACTGTTGCATTTGAGAAGAGGGAGAGGTTTTCATCGCCTGAGTCTGCGATTCGGCGCAGCAGGGCGCGCACCAGGTTCGCGTTCTCGGTCATTGTTGCTACAGTGCGCATTTCTTCGAATGGTGATGTCTCCATTGACCAATCGAATGATATTGAGGACCCGGTCTGGCCATCCCAGACCTGCATGTCCTGGTATTCTTGCACACGGGTAACATCAAGGCAGTCGTAGGCGCCAATGCTACGCAGGAACGACACGGTCGAGGGTGTCAAGCTGCTGACTCTGTTGGAGAACTGGTTTGGTTCGAGGTCCCAGGCTTTGGCTTTGTTGAGATCTTGGCTCTCGATGAGGGCGACTTTGAGCTTTGAGGTAATGGGCGATGCTCCTGTAGTAACATTGGATCAGTAGATGTCTTGCTTGTTTGCATTATGCTATACATACGAAGTGCGGCCAATAGCCCTAGGCCCGCGGGCCCGCCTCCAACACAAACCACGTCGTAGAGTTCCGGGGTATCGGATTTAGACCCGAATCGCCGCCGGCCGGCACCAATGCCATGCCGGCAGGTTGGGCAAACGTACGGCCGAAGTAGAGCTCTGGAGATTGGACGCATTGTGTTTGGTGATTGAAGGGTGCATCGGATGATCGAAGATAGAGGTGCAGTGCAAACAGTGCAAACAATGGGGGATTTGTATGAATCTAATGTTCCCCTAGCCTCGGTAGTGTACATACTAGTAATGGAGAGCAACAACAAACTTGCTTGCTCCTAATGAGTAGGTTTGGGCTTTTACCTTGGAGCCAAAGTTCGCGGTCTGATATCCTGAGGATATGCACTGCTGGGAATCTCTCTCTTCTTTTTAAAAAGAAAATTAGCTATTGACCCTTCAAGACATGGAACCTCATTTCATCGTTATTTTTACTTCATTTACTATTCAATTTAACTCGCCTGAGTAGCCGCATATCTGAGAAAAAAATGAAGAGTTATGATGGTATTGGTATGAAACATGGATTAAGCTAGAAAGCAACAGACATGAACTGCTATATCAGACCCGGTCCGGATAACGTCTCAAGCATGCTCAGACCGAGATACCTAAACGGCACCGGGAGCAGCCGCGTCGGAGTCATGTCCGGGCTCAGTTTCGCTCTCCATCTCTGTTACAAACCGCTCCCATGTAGATAGGACGCCCTGGTAGAACTGGATGTGTGCATCGGCGAAGGCCCCGAGTCCATCTCGGAACTCGACCGCCTTGATACGTTCGAAATCTGCGACTTCGCGGATGACCTCCTCATCGAACATCTCGGATGTAGTTTTGGCAGAGTCGACCTCGCGGGTCAACTCATCAATGCGGAGCTCAAGCTTTCGCACACGCTCGCGGCGGGATTGTTCGTGGTCGACGCCACGCATGTCCTCCATTTTGGAGCGGATGAAAGATGCTGGGGAAGAGGTGAGCGGGTTTGAAGCGTAATATGCAGATGGATTGGCAGCTAGAGAGTCACGCTCGGTCACGGCTTTATTGCGGTACTCGACCAAGGCTTCGAAATCGAGCTGTTTCTGCTCGCGCGTCTTCAGCAGGGACTTGAGGGACATGATATACGACTCGGTATCGCGCAGCGAGCCCAAGTAGTTCTGGTCGGTGTGATCTTTCAACCCGCGCATCCCGCGCGAGGTCTCTTCCACCGAAGCCGCGAAGACCTGCAGTGGCATCTCAATATCAGGCTCTAACGGAACGAGTTTGCGGAACTGTGTCGCCAGATCGGCATAGTCTGTCTCCAGATCAGATTCACGTCGCGCAACCCGTGCCACTGTCTTCTCCACATGTGATAGGTCTTCGTCTAGCTTATCTGCCTTCTCTCGCACCTCGATAAAGCGCCGGTCCGGCTTGTGCACTTTAGAGAAAGCGTTGACAAAAGAATCGGTAAAGTTATCAAAGATACCAGTGGCCGCACCATCCGATCCGGTATTTGTTGTCACCCGTGTCGAGTGCAGGCGCATATGCGCATTCCAGTCCGGCGACTCCAGGAAGATAGTGAGAAGAGGCGCCCGGCGAAGCACAGGGTGAAGCGTCAAGCGTTTCAAAAATCTATGCAGCGACCAAGCTCGTCGCGTTGTGAACTCCGGCCCGAACCGGTCTCCCCGCACGTACTCCATCTTGTGCTTGTCTGGGAGCGGCGGCACCGCGCATGCTGGGTATTCGCGATAGAGCGTCTTGTATAGGAAGTAGAAGTCGGTGTAGCGCCGCCGGACAGTAAATTCAGGCTTCTGGAATGATTTGAAGTCGGTCTAAATATGTTAGTGAAGCTCTGTTTGAGGGGATACAGATGTCGAGTGGTATAGGCAGCAGCTGCACTTCCACTCCCCGACAGTATATGCAAAGAAGAAAGCATACATGTGTGGTAACCAGGTACGAGATATATGCATCTTTTGTTCCGTCATTCTCTTTGAGCGGGGAGTCAACTTGGCACTCAAGAACGCCATCGCCGATGCCCGCTAGGTCGACGGCGTCGGCTAGCGGGCCAGCCTGGGGCTCTTCTTGGGCGGAGCTCATTCTCCGCTTGCCATTGGAGTCGTGGCGAGTTTCACTGGGCTCTGCAGCATCTGTGCTTGCAGTTGTTGGCCGTGAGACATCGCTGTCTGGATCGTGCTTCCAAGACACACTGTCAAAGTCGTCATGTTGATCCATCGTGGGGGTTTGTCGGTCGGCTGTGGTCAACCGGCTGATAGTTGTTGAAACCCCAGTAATGCCGATAAATCAATACTTGTAGGGAATGTTTGATCAAGAGCGATAGGGACTAAAAAGGTCAAAGAGGTGGAATGGAGGGGGCAGGTTTGGAGGTTGGAGCTGAGTTCGATGATCGCCAGTTCCCCAGGGCGGAGTTCCCGAAGCGGAACGTCATCATCGCTTTATTATTAGAATCAACACATTACTTTGTACAGTCTTTACTACATATGATTCCTAGTGATTCCTTGAAAACTGCGTCACATCTGAAAATGATCTTTGTATGCACAGCACGCTTTTGGATTCCTGTGGAATGATATACAAAGAGACCGTAATATCTCTACTCCGTCTATTCCGAGTGAACGATGGTCTTCAACTTCAACTACCCGAATCAATATAGCATATCGACAACACGGAACAAGATGCAAAATGGCTATCGACATGAGATTAAGGTTTTTCCTGATGGGGCCCACTATAGGACGTTCCATCTTCGGTGCCCTTTTCCTGGGTATTGGCCAACCCATCACGATACGGCTCATCATCATCTTCACTGAACATCTCCTCGTCACTCTCTCCAGCGAATGCATTATACAGTTCACCGCCACGACGCTGTGTTCGAGGTGCTCCAGTCATCGGCTGTGTCTCATCCTCATCCTCAATCATTTCAAACTCGTAGTCATCATGAGGAGTGGTGCGACGACGCTTCATTCTCTGAAGCTGGAAGTAGACACCTAATCCAATGAAAAAGGTAATGATCATAGCCAACGAAGAATAAATCCAAATCTGCGTACGCTTCGAGGCACCAAAAGTGGGGAGGAAAGAGGATATATAGTCTGAGTCCGTGGAGGAAGGGGAGGGGGTTTCGGTTTCACCACCAGTTGTATTGGTGGGCTTCTTCTCATCTTCAACTGGCTCTGTGGGCTTCGTGGCTGTGGGCTTCGTGGCTGTGGGCTTCGTGGCTGTGGGCTGTGGCTTTGCATTCACAGGACGGGTGTGGTGGTCATCCGAATTGGTAGGGACTTGGGTCTTCGTTGGAGCCGAAGTAATGCTAGTTGTAGCTACAGCAGCATCCTCGTAGGGATGATCGTCCTCATGATCGTCGGGTAGGGGGTGAAGTTTTTGCTTAGCTCCATCGATAGCCTCGCCCCACAGATTGAGTCGCCAATCAATGAATACGCCAGAGAATTCATTGACATTGGAGTCTTTTACAATGATGGACCACTCGCCAACAGGAGATTCACCCCTAAAAAATATTCAGCAAAAGCATACATCATAGAGTTAGAAGGACAACACATACCAATGAGCAACAGACATGAAAGTCCAATCCTCATACCCAGCCGCCACATCATCCTTTAGGCGGGAAACACTTAGGTAGCTGACGATCCCAGCAGGGCTGCGCAGCTCAACGCTGATATCACCACGGCGTGTGTGGTTGACATTCATAGTCACAGTGACATGTTCCAATCTGGCGAGGTTGGCGCTTTTCAATTGATCAGCAGTTATTGTATAGCGACTGAGTAGACCTTGATCACCCTGGGGAATGTCTTGATGCACTCTCAGCCATGGCGAGTTGAGCCACGCTTGTGGCTTCACGAGGTCCCAAGTCTTAGCAAGCTGGACCATGGTATATGTATCGACCTTTCCAAAACCCCAGTCATGGCTAAACTTGCGACCAGAAGGCAGGATCTGCCAGCTACCGTCGTCCTCGCTCACCGGGACCGCCGTTTCTACCATCAGGTATTGCACATCACGCCAGGTCAGCTCCGGGCGTACGCTGAGCGCGAGTGCCACGCTCCCTGAAGCCAGCGGACCCGACGCAGAGGTGCCACCGTGCCCAGAGAAGCACTTGTTAGCACCCACATCAGTGGTGTGAATATAATCATTGGAGCCGCTACTGTATGCGACCACAAGTTGGGCCGAGCATGACTCGGAGTAAGTCGGGTGTTTCCCTTCCCGGTCAATAGCGCCGACTGTAATACTGTAGATACTGTTGGTATACCCGTCGAAGTTGCAGTTGTCGCCGGAGGCCGCACCGTTACCGGCGGCAAACACAAAGACCGAACCTTTACCCCCTCTGCCCTTTTGGACACCGTTGGTAATGGATCGCCTGATCAAGATTCCAGGCGCATCCATGGTAGCTCCATCGTCGATGGGGCCCCATGAACATGAATATATGTCATTCTTTTGGTTGCCGAAGTTGATAGCTGCCGCTTCATCGACATCATCGATAGGCTTAGACAACATCCGGACGCCGGCTATCTTGCTATCATACGCAACACCGACTCCGCAAGCATCGTTCTTTGCCGCCGCGATCTCGCCACTGCATCGAGTACCATGTTTATCGTCAAATAGAAGAGGACGGGGATCCGGGAGGTTCTCGTTGAAATCCCAGGAGCCCTCAGGGAAGTAGTTAGGTTTGAGATCGTTGCTATCCATGTCCAGCCCATCGTCGACAACTGCAGTGGCAACGCCCTTGCCAGTTATCCCCTCCAGCCACAGTCCCGTCACATTGAGATCGTGTCCAGGTTGCACTGTATTGAGGAGGTGCCATTGGTCTTTGAAGATCGGGTCAGTGATCCCTAGAGATGACATGGCGTTCTTCCGGAAAGCAACCATCTGCGCATTTTCTCTCTTGTCCAGCGATTTATACGGCACGGAGACTGGCGGAAGTCGTTTCTGCAATCGTTGTCTTGCTGGAGCGATCTTATGCGACCATAGGATCTTGTCTAGGGGATCGTCACTTGTCTCGCGCGAAGCGATTCCATCGTTGGAGCGCCGCCTGAGCTTTCGCCTGGTCCGTAAATCATTCAGCAAGGTATCAAACTGAGCCGTCTCTTCCCGCGGTAATGAGAAAGTATGGTGGCCATCCAGTTGGCCAATCTGGCCCTCGTGGCGTGCACCCAGGACCTGTGCAATGTGGGAGGGATCGACGGTATCGTCAAGGTGGAGGGCGAAGAAGTCACGGGTTTCTTGAGAGCGAGGGTGTAGGTTTGCGGACACAGCACCAGCAAGGCCCAGGGTGACGGCAATGCCACTAACAATGTGCATGGTGAGGGATTAAGTCTTTTCAAGGAAAGGGATCAAGGGATGGTTCGAGGTATCTAGCAGGCGGGTGCCATCGACAGTTCCGGCCCGTTGAATAGCGATTCGATGAGTTGTGGCAAGAGGTGTAGTTGAACAAAAATTTAATAAGCTTCAACAAGACGCTATTTCTCAGATTTTAATAATAGTTGTTAAGAGGAGGTTGTAACAATGCGAAACTATGGAGTAGAAACCAAGGTTCTAGGCAAATAGGAGGATCGTCAGCCCTGGAGAGGCCACGGGATCCTATTGAGGGTCGATTGAGCTCGACTTAGTTTATTCGGACAACACAGGCCTCTTTCTTTGTCAATTATCAAAGTTTTGCAGCATCATAAGGCCACGGTTTCTACTTCGTACTCCGTATATATTAACTACATATGTCCTTTCCTATCTAGGTGCCCAGATATCCAGGTGCTTAGGTGGCTTCTAGGTAAGGTTATTTAGCTTACGTACTTTGTAGATACGGCCCCGGGGCTCGGGAGGCCATACATAGATAGGTACCTAGCAATGAACACTATGTACGTTAACACCCTCATCTGAGATTAGAATTTATAGCTCAACTGCCTTAGTATTTGAGTGTTATGGTAGTCCATCAACCATTAGGAATCGAGTAGCTTAAAAAGTCCTTGCATGAACATAGCTTGAACATATACTTGCTTTCCATTTTAAATTTAAACCTCTTGCCGCTTTATGATAGGTATAATTGAGCACGTTCTGGAGTACAACAGTAGCGTAACCCGGACTGAAATTTACTGAGCATACTCTTAAAAGTGGCACCCGAAATAGGAAAGCCAAACAACAAACATCAAGCTATATTTATACAAATGTTGTTGATATGTCAATTATGGGCAATAATCATATTCTAGGTAATTCAGGCCGCCCCGTGAAACATTCATAGATTCCCGGTACCAAAACTATCTTACCGCCACCCAAACAGTTATTACTTCTGTACTTCTTTGCCAAAACACTGCACGAGTACGGTTATGATTATATGTGCTTTGATTCGCCATGGACTTCCACTACACTGATGCTCTGGAGAAGCATAACTGGATTGGTGGAGGACTCGACGCTTATATCTACCATGTCACTCCAACTATTGTGGTGAAAACTGTTCGTTGCGACCGAACCCCCGAAGAAAAGGCAGCGGAGCATCCTTTCCTCAAGGAGATCGCATTTTATAAACGTCTTAATGAATGCCAGGATCGATGTCTGAATATTGTCGAATGTCTCCTCATGCTCCCAGACTATCTTTTTCTATCATATTGCACGCACAAGGCAATTGCCCCTCGCTTCTATGAATGCCAGGAGCGGGAGACAGGAACAAATGGGTTTCATGGGCGTCTTATTAGGGCCAAGGAATATGAGGATCCTACTCTTATCGCTCGGTGGATCCAACAACTCACCTCTGCTCTCGACTATGTGGAGAAAATGGGCTTCTGTCACAATGATCTGCATGCAAGCAACTGTCTTCTTGACAGTAACTTCAACTTGAAGCTAACTGATTTTGGTCGTGCCACAACTATTGGACAGCCACTTGAAGGTACCTTGCCTCCACGGGCCCAACCAATACTTGCTGGACCATTGAAAGGCACATACGGTCTCTGTTCCGCCAGGACTGAACAGTTTGCGGTTGGGACACTCCTATACTTCATGGTATATGGCTATGAACCCTACGACGACATCATCCTCAGCGCCGCGGAATGGGATCGCCGATTTGGGGAAATGGAGTTTCCAGAACTTACCCGCAACGTAGTTTTTGATGGTCTTATTTCTGCTTGTTGGCACAATGTCTATCCTACAATGGCCTGATTTCAAGCGCAAGACAAAGGATATGATGACCCAGGAACCAGGATACACCGTCATTGACTCTACAAATGAGATAAAGACCTGTGAAGCATTGGTCCGCAGAGGCTTGCTAGGACCTGAGTTTGCCCTCCACTTTCAGCCGGCCTGACGAAGATACCTACATTCTGTTGTAGAGAGAATCACGTTTTTTTGGCAATGCTATTCTGCAGAGAGGATTCTAGATTTGGTCTTGGTCGTTTAGGGCTTGTACCATTTAATCCGGAACGAAGACATGTTATCGTGCGGTGACTGTTTCATTCAACTTCGCAATTTTCAAACAAGAGGTGGTCTTGTCTTATTCTGTTTCCCGTGGAGAAAATTCAGCACCGCAGCTGGGTAGCTGGATTTATTTCCTGGATATATAGAGCTCAGGCCTGGCATCCCTGTGATTTATCACTGAAAAGGCTCGTTTACCGGGCTTGGGAGTCCGTTGTCCTCGTGATGGTTACTGTTTCTGCCATAGTACACAACTTGAATCTGAAACTGAAACTTAACAATGATAAGTTGCCGATAGAGTCAAATCACATAATCTCCCTCATAATCACCTTGAAACGCCTTCCCTCACAAACAAGCAAAACAGGCAGACAGCAGCTAACTAGCATATGACCCAGGCTCCAACGATATTCCGGGTAAACTAACCTATATTATATGATGACACTTTGCAATTCTATGTATATCTTCTTTGTTTCTTTACTTCTACCTAAAAAGTCCTTGCCTGAACATAGATTAAACATGAGTTGGCTTTCCATTTTCACTTGAAAGTTCTTGCCGCTTTATGCTAAGTATAATTGAGCATGCCCCGGGGTAAAACAACGGCCTGACCCGGACTGAAACTTACTGAGCATAGTTGAAAAGCAGCACCCCAAATAGGAAAGCCAAACACTTGGGCAACAGAGCATCGAGCTATTTATGTATTGCTAATATGTTAATTATGTGCAATAATCATGTTCTAGATAACCCCCTGTCAAACATCCATAGATTCCGGGCGTCTAGGTATGTATGTATGTTGTACTTCTATATATGTCCGTACTCCATAGGTGATTCTAACAATAGCTCATTCCAGTACTCCGTACCCGTATCGAATTTAAGAATCGTTTTATGCTTAATTCTACATGCGTATATCTTCTTTCTTTATTTTTATACTTCAATATTTTACTTTTTGATATTCTCTATCTATTCTAACGTCTTATAATCATACATACCATGCACGGAGTATTATTGTTTCTCCAGGGCTCCCTTGACAGCCTTAACCTTCGTATGACAATGGCCCCCGCGCGAAGGCTGGGAATAACCAGCCACCGGGATATCGGACGTATAGACCTTGCCTGTTTTTTTTTTTTTTTGGCTTGTTGGATTTTATTGAAATCTTTCTCTTTCTTTCTTTTCATCTCGTCTTCTTCCATCCTATTGACACCCCTATCCTTGTGTTTATCCGCCTTTTATACAGGCCAACTTCCCTGTCACCGCCGCGTGGACATATACCCCCGCCCTACTTGGCTTGTTGCCTACGAATCAGCTCAGGCCATGGTGCAGTGACCCTGCGTTAGGCATCAGATCAAGTCGCATTAAACCAGTTTCATCTATTTTGAGAAAAACTACTCCATACGTACGACAATTTCCCCCTAACTCTGCTCAGGTTGCCTTCGGGGCTGACATTAACGATATTGCCAGTTGGGTTCACAATTGCATATACCTGACACCCTGTCTACGTATTTTTCTGATCTCTTTGAGTTTGGGCGCAAATACACAGCGTCATGGCTGCTATGGCAATGCGTGGATCGCCCGATATAGCAAACGGCAGCTCCAACCCGCACATTGCCAACGGAGCGCCAAAAACTCCAGGAAGGCGCAATCGCAAAAAGGCTCCTTCCACGGAAAATGAACACGAGGCAGAATATGATGACCCGAAGACACCTCACAGCGGAAGAGATGCCCGTCCGCCAGGGCAGCTAGACAGGTCTTTCTCGGCCAGAGCCCGAAACCAACCCGAGGGAAACCTGAACTATACAACCCGCAAGCCGGTTCCCCCATTGACCTCGGAATTATCAGAGGAGTCTACCACACCACGAGGTCTTCCCACAGCACCCTATTCCCCAGAACCCAGTGCAGCCATGCCTGAGATTCATGTCCAGTCACCACTGTCTTCGCCCCCAACTCGATCAAACACCACACGCTCGGTCTCCGCCAGTGACTCGCGGCGAGAATGGGCATCAGAGCGCTCGCCTCTTCAAAAGTTGGAAGTAACTTTGACTGGAATCAGCAAGGAAGAGAAGCGAGCACGAGTACAACAGGCGGAAATCAAAGCTCGGGAGCGAATTGCGCGCAAGAAAGCGGAACAAGAGAAAGCTGAATTGATGGCAGCAATGGCTCGCGAAGCATCAGCACAACGCGCACAGCCAGAAAACCAACCACCTCCTGGCGCAGCCAGAAGGAATGAGCAGAGAGATATTCCAGTTGGAGATGGCATGCGAAATGGACACGCGGGTGCACCACGACAGCGACAACCAGAAAGCATGCCTGTGCGTCACAACAGGGCAGTTTCAACAAATCCTCGATATCCATCTATCGGTCACCCCGAGGACCCCCAATATACACGCGCAGATGTCGCTGTCCCATCATCAGCTAGGATAGGCAATGTGCCTAGACGATCAGTCACAGTGAGCGGACCTGCCGCCAAACCAGCATTTGCCAGCAATATCAGTCACAGTCGATCGATGTCTCAAGCAGCTCCTCGACCTATGCAGGCTCCTGTTGCCCTAAGAGCGGAGACTACAGGCGAACTTTTAACAGCACCCCGCGCGCCTCAGGATAGTGCCGAGTCGCAGACCAAGCCCAAGAAACAGTCTGTATCTTTCAATGTCCCACCGCCTACTCCCCCACCAATTTTTGAGTGGAGAAATGCACAGCCTGCTCGGCTTGCGGTTCCTGATTTCGATTTCCAGAACTTTGATATGGAGCGCAGTAAAGCGTGGTGGGAAGGTGGTGGCACCAACGATCGCAGAAAGAGCAGGGCTCTTCCGAAGAACTACAAGTCTCCTGCTCAGAAGTTGACAGGTAAGATCCTCCTTTATCCCGGGTTTCAAGCCCGAAATTCATGTACTAATGCCTATTAGGAGCAACTGAGCACAAGAACTTCCAACCCAGCCTCTTCTTGCGGTGTGGGCCTTTGCTACGATACACAGGTATCAAGCGAGTCAAGGTTGATGGAGCCAGTGGTCCCATTGATACAGCGATATGGCGAGGCTCTATCATGATAGTAACCAAAGATTCTCGCTCCTCTTACGAGACTCCACCTACACTGAGACTATTCTCTCAGCCTATGGATCTTCTTCCTCCTCCACCCGTGGAGATCAGCCATGAAGATGGAGTGCAATTGGCTCCCGAATATGTCGACCCAACAGCCGGGCTCATGAAAGTTGGCCGTGATGGGCGGCCCCTTTACGTGAAGCCAGTTGAACATGTCGAGGAGCAAGTCGACCTATCGTTTGTCGAGAACGACGATGGCATCTACGAGCTCTCGCCTAGTATGATCGACTATACCAGCGAAGGCATGAAACAACCAATGCCTTCAAACCGGATGCATGCTGTCGATGGTGAGACAGCGAGTCTGTACCGAGACATCCCAGGAGCCCGTTTGTACGCCGATGCTGCAAGAGATGTAACATTCTGGCGATTCAACTTAGAGGTTGAACTCAGCACAACGCAGCAGCGAATCGCCTATCGGATCAACCAGGGACCCGCTTTGGGATTCTGGGTGCCGCCGGTTGGAGAATCCATGAACATAATGTTCCACAGTGGTAACGGGTTCAGTCCCTCTGCCGACTCTGATAAAGTTTGCGGGCCCGACCCGCTTTGGCGAGATATTCTTAACGAGCATCAGACTCGTCCGTTCCATGTGATGATCGGTGGAGGTGATCAAATCTTCAACGACTCGGTTATCACAAAATCAGCCTTCTTCCAAGAATGGATTAAGATTAAACACGCTGCCGATAGATACGGAGCGTCATTCACTCCCGAGTTTCGTGCTGAATTGGAACAGTTCTATCTCGAGCGCTATGCTGCATGGTTCTCCCAGGGCCTCTTCTCGTTGGCGAACTCTCAGATTCCCACAATCAACATTTGGAATGATCATGAAATCTTTGAAGGCTTTGGTTCTTATCACAATGATTTCATGCAGAGCTCTGTTATATCGGGAATTGGGAAGATTGCTTTTAAGTATTACCTGCTGTTCCAGCACCACAGTGTCCCCGATGAAACCGAGATAGATGAACCCAGCTGGCTTCTTGGTGCTCATCCTGGTCCATATATTGGGCAGAAAAGCCGAAATTTGTTCATGTCTCTTGGTCAAGGAGTTTCATTCTTGGGTCTTGACTGCCGCACTGAGCGACGGGTATGATTACTCTAATTTTCTAACTTGTGGACTATGCTGACATGTTCTTGCAGAGCAATGAGGTTCTCAGCGAAGAAACCTGTGATTTATTGTGGGACCGCTGCCACAGGGAGATAATGAAAGGAGAGACGAAACATTTGATCGTTCTTTCAAGTGTCCCTGTTGCTTACCCCCGAGTGGTATGTAATATGATTGCTTCTATCTTTGTTCAAACCGAAAACTAATGTCGACTCCAGGCAATGCTCCGCAATTTCATGAGCAGCCGCAAGTCACTCGGTAAGGCTGGAGTCCTCGGCGGGCTTGCAAATCGATCTGGCGGAAATGTGGAGGTCTTTGATGACCACTGGGCTGGCAAGCACCTCAAGTCCGAGCGCACATGGTTGGTTGAAGATCTTCAGGATCTGGCCGCAGAGAAATCAGTCCGGATCACAATACTCAGGTAAGACAAGGCAATTTGCTTAACTGCCACCCAGATTCCAAACGATAAAAACTAACCAAATCATTCAGTGGTGATGTTCATCTCGCAGCAATTGGGCAGTTCTATTCGAACCCCAAATTAGATATTCCCAAAGACCAGGATTATCGATACATGCCGAATGTCATCTCGTCTGCCATTGCAGACATTCCGGAGACAGACCTCATTGCGGACATGCTCAACAAGCGGAACACAGTCCACCACATGGACTCGAACACAGACGAGGATATTGTCCCCATATTCACCCAGGATGTGAATGGCAAAGCCAGAAACAACAAACGATTACTACCTCGGCGAAACTGGTGTTCGATCCGTGAATATAAGCCCGGGTCCACTCCACCTGATACACCTGAGTCGGAGATGATAGAGACCCCAGAACCTCGGCCGAGAAAGTTGCAGCGAACATTGTCGCTGGGTCGTGGAGATAAGGGGTCTACCGGGAAGCCCGGTATTCTCAGGCGCCTTTCCACCCGTGGGCCACCTCCTACGAGGACCATGAGTTTCAATAGAGGCGATGAGGCCGCTTTCACTCGACGTGCAAGCATTGATGGGCCCGCCCAACCCCATGAGAGCGGGGACAGCTATTTCCCGGGGGCTGGACCTGGAGCTGGGGCACCCACACGACCCAGTAACTTCCACCGGCGACCAACGAATCTTAGCCAAAAAGCAGCAAAGAAAGCCGCTAAGCAGGGAGATGACGGCGCAGGCACCTACATCAACCTCGAGGGCGGCCTCGCCATCACTCTGAACCTAGAGATCAGCCCACAAGACCCATCGGGTGTCTCCGCACCCTACAAACTACTCGTTCCAGCACTACACTACAACGGGACCGAGTACGACCCACCCCCAGCGCAGATCGTCAAGGGCTGGAGAAAGTTCCTGCCCCGCCGCAAAAAGAACGAGGGAGAAGCAAATGCACGACCTGAAGCAGAAGAAGATTACAGTGATGACGACGAACAAGACGATTACGAGGACCACGACCTTATCAATAATACCCGCGCTAACGCCGCCACTAGCCAACAACATCAATATCAACCACAGTATGAGTACGAGGGATATCCCGGGAGTGAAGAGGATGTTGAAGATTCCGAAAGCGAGGTCCCTCAACGACTGCCACCGAACATGATAGCTAGTCACACCCCCAGTCCTGAGGAGCATGGCCGTCCACGGAAAAAGAAGTGGTTCGGTGTAATCTAATGTACTATGTATATTGACATTGTGTTATTGATGTTGGCTGTGGACATTTACATGTTGCGATTTCTGCGATTTCTGCGATCTGATGATTTGTATGTATTGTGTTTTGTGTTTGATATATGATTCCCCTAAACCCAGCGATTTTCACAACAGGTGCACTGCAATTACTCTTTGTTTTTATTGTTTTTTAGATGTTCTTCCTCTCGATGTATAGATTGAAGGACATATAACGGCCTGGGCAGGGATTCGGCCCGAGGATGCCCAGGTGATGTGACGAGATTACATCAGCGGTCTCGACCTCTCACGTGACATGTGCTTAGAAAGCTCTAGAGCCTCGATGCTCAAACTGATTCAGCTCACTGGAATTTCCTCAAAATCGCCTTAAATTGCCTAGTTTAATCAAATTTATCTCTAATCTCGCGTGGTCTGGAAACCTCGGAAAGACAAAGAAACCAATCGCATTCTGCTTTGAGGGTCCAGTCTCTCTGATCCCATTGTCGGTTTATCAATCAACTTCACCTAATCCCAGTCTCCACTGCCCCTCCGAAAAAAGATATTATAACTCCCCTCTCCTCTCCTCTTTTCCTCCACTTCCCATAAACACCTTCAAACTGTTTTCTTCCGCCTTTCGTCGTTTCCCCTCCCTTCGGTCCATTGGATTGACTGCCGCTGCGGCCACTACCGTTCATCAACAATCTCCCCCTCCGTCCTCGGTCTTCTCTAAATCGTTTCCGACGCCGTTGCGCGTCAATTCTAATACCGCCAGAATGGTTCACTCTAAAGTAGTCAGTAAGTGGTTTCTCCAGGAGAATGATCTGGGTCACCCGGATTCCTCCAATATCAGACTACTAACCGCTTTCCTCTCACAGTTATCGGCTCCGGCCCCGGTGCTCACACTGCCGCTATCTATCTCTCTCGCGCAGAGCTCCAGCCAGTCCTCTACGAGGGCATGCTCGCCAATGGCACTGCCGCTGGTGGTCAACTCACAACGACCACTGACGTCGAGAACTTCCCCGGATTCCCCAACGGCATTGGCGGATCCGAGCTCATGGACAACATGCGCGCACAGTCCGAGCGTTTCGGCACTGAGATCATCACCGAGACCATCTCCAAGCTCGACCTCTCCTCCCGGCCCTTCAAGATGTGGACCGAGTGGAACGACGACGAGGGCAGCGAGCCCGTCCGCACTGCTGACGCTGTCATCATTGCCACAGGCGCCAACGCCCGCCGTCTGAACCTTCCCGGCGAGGAGACCTTCTGGCAGAACGGAATCAGCGCCTGTGCCGTCTGCGACGGCGCCGTGCCCATCTTCCGTAACAAGCCCCTGTACGTCATTGGCGGTGGTGACTCCGCCGCTGAGGAGGCCATGTTCCTCGCCAAGTACGGCAGCAGCGTGACTGTTCTCGTTCGCAAGGACAAGCTCCGTGCCTCTAAGGTCATGGCTGACCGTCTCCTTGCACACCCCAAGTGCAAGGTCCGCTTCAACACCGTCGCTACTGAGGTTATCGGTGAAAATAAGCCTAATGGCCTCATGACCCACCTTCGTGTTAAGAACGTTGTCTCTAACGAGGAGGAAGTCGTTGATGCCAACGGTCTCTTCTACGCTGTTGGTCACGACCCCGCCAACGCTCTCGTTAAGGGCCAGGTTGAGCTCGATGACGAGGGATACATCGTCACCAAGCCCGGTACTAGCTTCACTAACGTCGAGGGTGTCTTCGCCTGCGGTGATGTTCAGGATAAGCGTTACCGCCAGGCTATCACCAGTGCCGGTATGTTCATACTCCAACTTTTCATTTCCATTCTAGTAATTGCATTCGCTAACTCAATCTTTTATCAGGATCTGGCTGTGTCGCCGCTCTTGAAGCCGAGAAGTTCCTCTCTGAGACTGAGACTCACGAGGAGGTAAAGCCCGTGCTTTAAATACATATACACCTCTTCTCCCACCCTTCTCTCCCATTTTTCCGTGTCATGGTACATGAAATCATGATGTTTGGTTCGTGCATCGAGGATCCTTCTTGCTTCTAGACTTTATCTGTTTTATGCGATATCTCATTTCTCAATTCCCTGTGCATATTTCGATGGGATTTCATTGCGTCTTTTTTTCTTTTTCTTGTTCCCTGTTCCTGTTGTCCATGTATTATGGAGGAACACGTGGTCTTTAGGGTTTTATATCAGTTGATCTGTTTGGGATGCTATACCCATAGAGATAGAAATAGAAAAAGGAGAAGCTCCTATATCATCTTCAATACTTTTACCATGATCTTACTTCTCTACATAAGCAAAACCATTTGAAATTAAAACTGTCATTCATTGATATCAATAAGGCTGAAAAAATACTCATCAGAACAAGTCTCTACAGAGACGAATTATCGCCCCCCCTAACTGTTGTCTAAGCAGATAGTCTACCCACCGTTGTAAAACATGAATAAATCCTCATTTCTCAGACTTCAAAGCAGGCACAGCAATTGTGAACGCAGTAGCAAGCACGGGAACGGACGGCGCACTTTCCGTAAGATACTCTGGCATAACCCAGTCGTCAAACGGGTTCTCTGCACACCAGCGATCCTTAACGACAAAGGTCTTCCGCTCCCACTCAGCAATATCAACCTTCCACTTATCCCAAGCCTCGGCATTAGCACGGCGGTTAATCTCCGTCTGCTCGAGGTAGGGCTTTTTATCAGCTGGGGTTGCAGAGCGCCACATCTGGCCTAGCGCAGCGCGGATCTCGTCGCGCGGGGCCTTTGCGTTGGGGTTGTTTGATGCTGTGCGGCGAGCTTCGTCGCATTGATCGCGGCAGAGCGCCCAGTAGTCTTTTTGGTAAAAGAGGAAGGGGTTGAGGCCCGATTTTGCGGGACGTGGCGGTGCTGAGCCCAGCTCGGCATAAATTGTTGTCCATAGGGCTTGGTCGTAGGCGTCGCGGCGGGATTTCTCGGTTGAGGTTGGCTTGCGTGAGGTGGAGGTTGAGGAGGGCTTTGATTGGGTGATCGTTGGGCTTTCGGTGGAGGAGAGGGATGAGCTGCCTCTTGTTCTTGATTTCTTGGTGATTGGGCCGTTTGGCGTGGAGGATTTGCTTCGAGCTACTTTGGAT
Source organism: Penicillium vulpinum (assembly GCF_028829585.1). Taxonomy (NCBI): domain Eukaryota; kingdom Fungi; phylum Ascomycota; class Eurotiomycetes; order Eurotiales; family Aspergillaceae; genus Penicillium; species Penicillium vulpinum. The sequence goes on from NW_026643241.1 coordinate 5,257,120, forward strand.
TTCTCCGGGACGAGCGGATGAGGCATTGTGATGGGTCCAGATATCGGCTCGAGTATTTCTGATGCTGCGCGAAGGCCTGATAGGTATGCTCCGTGGACGGTTGCCGGGTGGGTTCCGCAGGTGGCTTCGCCAGCGAAGTGGAGGTTGCCAATTGCCCGGGCCATCAGATCGTAGTCGTCTGGGAAAGCTTCTGCAGCCACGTAGGAGTAACTACCGTATGTGAATGGGTCCTGGCCCCAGCGGGTGATGATAGTCTCCAGAGGATCGGGAACTGTAGTGTGTTTGAAGACGTTTCGAAGTTGGTCGGTAACCTCCGTGCTTATTTCTTCGTCTGATGTAGATTCTGCTTGGTGGGCTGCATCACCAGCCATGAGGGCAATCAAGCACGGGAGTCCGGTAGTCTTCATGACATTCCAGAACAGATAGAATCTACCACGGTTTGACGCATAGTCTTCTTGGATCATAGAAGCAGGGTTATTCGGCTCGCGGAGTAGGCCAAACATATCTCGCTTGGTGTCCCAGAAGGGCTCTTCGAACACCAAAACGACCTTGTTCATTATTCCGAACCCCAGTCTGTCAATTGCACCACGCTTCCAGCCCGGAAGAGGAGGCTCGAACTTGATTTTCTGCTGCTTCAGAACCCCGAGGGAACCGGTGAAAACGACATGATCTGCCAGGAAGTTTTCTCCATCCTCGCATTGGATGACTGCCTTCTGATTCTTCTTGGACCCTGTTGTGTCGTAAGAAATATTGGTGACAATCTTGCCGGTGCGAACATCGAGCTTTTCTGGTAGCATGTACAGTCCGTAGGGCAATTGCTGGTAGCCACCAATGACCTGGGAATGTTCACCCTCGAACTCGTTTCCGATGTCCTGGTCCCATCCCGATAGACTGAGTCTGTTTACGTTGGTTGCATTCGCGTACTCGAGGTTGGCTAAGTGCCAATTCATCAACCGCATATCCTTGGTTGTCACTGGAAGCATGTTTCGATATTGTTTGACACCCTCGTCCATCACTGCACCTAGAGTCTGTGCCTGACATGCCTTGGCAATCTGGTCCAGTTCAATGGTGTCGTTAACGGTGTATCCTGGGTTAAGCTTCCATCCAGTTGTCTGGCAGGTCAAGGCTGCTGGGTCATCTTCCGAATTTCCAGCTAGATCACTCGCCACATCGACGGATGGCTGATTTTCCGCGGTTTTGTGCTTTATTCCTCGTCGAACGCGCTTTGTGGGGACCAATAAATCGATTGTCCCAGCTGCCCTCGCCTCTTCGTACTGTCGCACGGTGAGTCCGTCATCCACCGCCGATTCCCGGCCAGCATCGATCATCGCGCGGTTTCCTTCAGCAGTTGACACAATTTTTGCTTTGTGGCGATAGAATCCAGTTCGATCGAGTAAATCATTGTAGAGCTTTTCTGCCATTGCGTCTTGAACCTCGTTCACTGGTGATCCATCAATATCGTAAATCGTCGAAACATCCCGTATCTTGTGATAGTGAAGTGCTAGCTGGCCACGAACTATCTGGTCCAGCGGGTTACCATGATCGAAGCCGACAATGATCTGAGCGCCCATTTCCGCCTTTGGAACGAGTCCATCAGGCAGGGTCTTTGACTTGAGACTGTTCAAGGGGTGTGAATAAATGCGTCCACCCACTCTTCGACGTCCCTCGAGAACAATGATTCGGGGCGGGGCATTCGTATCACGATACTGGCGGAAAAGATTCTCCAGTTGACGTGCACACCCCAGACCTGCCATTCCAGCGCCGATTACAACAATTGTAGGTCCTTCTTTTCGTCTTCCACGTTTGGGTTTCACCGGGGCCAATGGAGCCTCCACACAGCCGTGATTGATGTAGCCATTTCGCGCGAGCCAATCGTAGGCAAACGAAGCTAGATTCATCCATCGGTAATCTTTGGCACATCCGAGTGCTTCTTCCCTGGTGACAGCTACCATAGGATTTCTTCCCCAGAGTAGCAGTATTCCATTTCGTATGTTGAGGTAGATTGTGACGTGAACATGGCAAAGGTGGTCTTGTAAGAATTCCTGTTCTTGTCGGTGAAGAGCGTACGGGTTCAGCCGCGATGCATACGCTGCTCTAACGCACTGCTCGCCATAAACAGAGGGGTGGATTTTAGATGGGATGGACGATCGAGGTCGACATTTAGACAAATCAACTTTCCCGCTATCCAGTACATTCGGTCCAAAGACGACTGAAAGTGTAGGACGAGACTGTAGGGGATTGGGAGGAGGTGATGTGGATGCTTTTAGTTCAAAGGAAGATGTCAAGTCGGTCGAGGGTGTCGACTCATTTGGGGTACTACTGCTGCCACCGGCATACAGCCTCTCCATTGAGCCAACAATATGAGATCCATCAGCTAGGATGGTTTGCGATTTGGGGTCGTTGTGTTCTATATTTCCCAAAGCAATTGACGCTGAAGCTGCTTCGTAAGCCTTATGCGTGATGCGCAGTCGCTTTGCAGGCGGTTCAGGTAGTTCGGTCGGTTCAGATAGAAGCTGGCCTTTTCCCTGCACCGTAATCTCGGGATTTGAGACATATTGATTCATGTATGAATCTTGACCTGGGGGAATTCCGGTCGCCTGGAACCTCATGGACGCTGCGCCATACATGTTAATGCACGGATATCTGCAGGTAGATCTTCAAAAGATAGTCTCGAGGACGACAGAAAGAGAAAAAAAAAATGAATGAAAATTCCACGTCAAAAAAGACGTTTATGAACTCGAAGATGCAATGTCGACAGTCCTTTCTACCCCGAGAATGTGTGGATATCAAATATTCAGGCGTTCACCCATGATATGGTCTTGGGGATTCGATCTGCGCAAGCCGAAGGAACACAGGCTGAATGAATGGATCAACTAGGTTTAGGTTAGATGAGATGTAATATGCCCAGTTGGTAAAAAAGACCAGGGAGTATGAGAGAATAGATGACCGAGGAAGCACGGATATAAGGACATACATCGAGTTCCACCCCACAAGACCTCCCATAGAATTGAAAATAAGGCCCATCAAATAGAGCAAGAATATGTTTGAAACGAATTGTAATTGGATTGTGAAACTTGACGAAGGGACAGTGATGACCAGAGTAGAAAAACCCTTGTGGCTTGATTCCTCGGAGCGGGGCGTATTTCTCAGTCCGGCAGGTTGCGGCACCGAAGTTCTAACGTTCAAGGGCTCTCTCTACTTCTTCACTTTACAATGATCAGAATCTACTTGATTTATTTGGTTCAGTTTTGAACATGAGTGTGCAGACCATATGCATCATCCTCCCCTGCGAACCCATCAGAGTCATTATCGGTGAAATCATCGTGATATGATCTCTTGCTAGAGTTTTTCCAAGGCTGATCATTATCGCTGTCGTCACCCAAAATCAGGTCAACATTGTCATCATCCAGATCAGTGAATCCAATTCGCTCTTCTTCGTCTCTTGCAAGCGTAATAGAGGCATTGTTTACATCAGGATCTTCCGAAAACCCACGATGAGGGCGATGCGCGGCATGATCAGCTTGGAGAGAACTTCGGATATCTGCACGCTCTTGGGCTTCGAGCTCTTTTGCGCGGGCCAAAGTTCTAAAAAAAAGAGAGAAAAGGAAACATCAGCATGAGTTCACAAGATAGTGATAACAGATGAATTCGGGGCCTCAAACCTTTGGTATATATACCACCCGGTAAAGATTCCAATACAAATTGTAAGGACAATACTGCAGATATTCACGGCTTTAGATCCCGCACTCATCTCCTCGCCCTTCTCAGAAAGCAGACGTATCCGACTACCAATAAACGCAGGAACCAACAATTTTGGAGAGATGATGGCCGTCGCAAGTCCGTACATCAACGGCTGCACTGTAGGAAATGTGGATATAGCTCCATTGCAGATCGAGTAGGGCAGTGGGCATAAACGGATCATACAAAGAAGCTTGAGCCCATCATACTTCAATGTCAGGGCCAGTGCAGCAAACCTCTTGTCATGTTGCATAAGACGCTTGACGAATCCAGACAGAACTGTCCGCGAAAGATAAAACGAGGCAGTTGACCCTAAAACTGTTGCGGAAGCGTAGATCAACCATCTATAGAAGATATATCGTGTTAGCCTTCTGTTTTCATTGTTTCTGCGAGTAAAATTAAGTAAAATGAAGAGAATCCCTTACCCTTTCCATACACCAAATATAAAACCAGCCACAGTCCCAAATGTGGACCAACCCACAAGAGGCGGAAATGAGACGAAAAAGATACACAGCCACAGGATGAAGGCGGCTAGCCAAGATGTTTCCCACCTCTCAGCGGCGGGGCCAAGCCAGATGAACAACTTCCCAGTTAATAGCATGAAGCCGATACCGGACGCGCCCACGAATAGAGCAGCGAGGACAGTCCCGATTTTCTTCCACAGAGTCATCTCCTCCCAGATCTTACTCATACGGTGATATAACTGTGTACCGCGGTGGATTATCTGTTCGCGATAGCTTGTACCCTGCCCGCTCGACCTGCTAGCGTTCCGCCTGCCGGCGCGACTCCAGGGCGGGTGAACATCACTGCTAGGAGAAGAAGGTATAGGATCCGGATCAGACGGTGAGAGAGACAAAGCCCTGGCGGTGGTCTGGTAGTCAGCAGGCATTGTGAAATGTGTATAATCCTGGGTATCAATATTTGGTGGAAGGATGGATCGAATCGGGCTAGATGAACCGCTCTGGAACAATGACCGGCAGGAAGTGCGATACCAAAATCAATATATGAATATCCAAATCAGTTCCCAGGGCGTGTCAAGGCCCTAATATTTGGACCGAACATGGAGGGGGAGAAGCAAAGAACTTTCGGGCTGAGAATCAGGTTGACTCTGAAAGTCCAGGTTGCAAGTCAGCGGATCCCGGGGCCGCCGGAGTCGGGTGTTGACTGATCTACATGGTCTGTTTAGATCGATCTGTTTTTTTATGCTGTTTATATTATCAAGGTAGCTCTATGTAACTAACTCTCATTGTGTAACTATATATCTATAACTATTTATGCCTGTGTTGGGGATTGCTGAGGATACTACTATAGAAGTAGCTAACTACCCTACAGCATGAATCTTTTCTGTCATTTTTTATTTATTTATCTATTTTATTTTATTTATTCTGAGAGTTCTATATTTCTCTCTCACATTTACCTGTCTTCCAAGGTTGTTATCATATGCTTCAAAGAGGCCAGATCATACATCTCTAGCCACTCCGTACCGGTAGTGTCACTTGAAGCTCAGCCGATAAGCTGTGCCCCAGTGTTGATCTTCTCCGCCCCCCTCTTTGTCCGTCACTTCACCCTTTATTCAACTTTCATTTACAAACGTCGATCGGCGGCGATGCGATGTAATTATCTGCTTGACATTTATCACTGCAACTCTCACCTCGAGCTATAGCCTTGAAACCGACCCCCTATTGTTCTTCACTTTCCCAATCCCTTTTGTCCCCGCGTATTACCCATATCACCATACACCATGGTTTCCGACGAGCTTCTTGAAAAATGTCTTCAAATCCTGCAGGATCAGGCACTGGATGAGGAAGAACAGGCAGAGAAGGTGGAGGACTTCTTGCGCGCAAACACCTCGTTGGCAGGTACACCCTTGGAGAATGCGGTGTTGGACATCCTCTGGCGCCATCGCAATCGAAACCTGCCAGACGCGTCGCCTCCAGTCCGCCATACCGTGATTCGCCGCTCATCCCCTGCACCATGGCAGATGGCTCGATCATCCACACCGCTATCCCCTCATTCGACGTTAGGGACAAGCCCTGGGAGTACTTCGTGGATACAGAGCTCCCGTGGGCCATTCGCGCGGCCTCCGCTATCTTCTACTGTCTCTCCATTTACCTCTCCACGCCCATCCCCCCGGCTTGCCCTGGCACAACCTATCCCTCATTCCCCAAATCTAAATGCCTACGAATTCTCGGACCAAAGTCAGATTTCTGACTTCTACGGAGACCTTGGGGGCGATAACAATGTTGACTGGTTAGTCGCAGATGATGCACGCAGTACAACATCCTCCACGGGCGGTATCAGCACCCCTGGGGCACTCAGTGCCACTGCAGTTGAATTTGTTCCAGATATGAGCCCACATGATATCTTGCGCACGGTGCTGGGTGACAAGCGATCAAATGATGAAATTGAAGCTGCACTGGAGGCTAATAGTTATGATCTCGGTGCCACCATTGCTTCGCTCTCGCAGGATATAGAATCCGAGGCGATTTCAAAGCAACAAGATGACGGTCGTGTTTTGGTTGGCAAGTCTATGACAATGGAGCAAGTACGGCCGATCACGCCATTGGGCAGCAGTCGCAGCCCTGTGGTCTGTAAGTACTGGCTGTCCACTGGACAATGCCTTCGAGCAGACTGTCGTTTCAGTCATGACCTGACCACCCATGTGTGCAAGTGAGTTTCTTTTATTATTATTTTGGATAAACCAATCGGTCTTGCGCTAACAAATGTGAGTAGGTACTGGGTCATGGGAAATTGTTTAGCCGGTGATGGATGTCCCTTCTCTCACGATCCTTCGGCACTTATCGGCAATCTTAGTGTCACAGATGGTAGTCGACCAGCTTCGCCCTCCCTGTTCCAGGTAGACAGCGGCTCTGATGCATTCCCACCACTTCAAGCGGCAGATAACGGTGATCAATGGGCAAATCAGTACACGGGCCGGTACCCTGCTCATCTTTCTGCTTATCAAGCCAGCAAGTATGCGCCTCCTGGCCTCCTTCCTGGAATGAGTAAAAGAAATGGAAGTGCAACTCATCTCGGACGCCCGAACTCCCGTCCATCGAGCCGCCACCAGAACCGGGAGTTGAATCCTGCTGCGCCGTCTGTAGATGATCCAGACGCCTTCCCAACTCTTGCTGCGGTCAATGCGAAGAATGCCGGGAAAAAGCACCATGGGAAACGGGGCGGTCATAATAATCGCGAAACTAGCTTGAGCAAAGAAAGCAACCCTTCATCCCTGGCGGATGTGGTTCGAATGACCCCATCTCCTGTCCCGGGGAAAACCAAATCTGGCTCCAGAAACAAAGACACGAAGGGTCGCGAGAACAGTGCCGCAGCTCAGTCAATTCCACCCCCGCAAAATATTCCCTGGCTGGAAACAGGCTCGCGGGCCAATCAGCAATATATCAAATACCGGACCGAGGCTATTCGCCATGGCACCGTACGAAACAAGTTCCTCCAGAGGTAAGCTTTCAGCGAGTAATATTATCTTCCACCCCTTCTAACGATCATATCTCCCAGCGCTGCCCAAGCATGGAATCGCAATGATGCACGAGCTGCCAAAGCATTGTCGTTGCGCGGCCAGGCCGAGAACGACGCGATGCGCAGGTGCCATCGGGAGGCTGCACGCCAGCTTTATGAAGAACGTAATCAACATCTCTCTAACAAGGGATTGGATGAATCTTCGGAAGAACTATACGTTGACCTTCACGGTCTCCACCCAGAAGAAGCTATCGAATATCTCGAGAAGATACTGCTCAAGCATGCTCGAGAAGGCCTCCGAGTGGTATATGCCATCACAGGCACTGGTCACCACTCGAAGAACGGCAAAGATAAAATTGGTAAGGCTGTTAAAGCATGGCTGAACGAGTGGCGGTACTTGTTCCGGGAATTCAGTGTACCTGGTGAGCGAGGCGGTTATGTCGGAGGGATTCTGGGCATTGATCCAACCAGTTATGACAAGTCGGTAGCCAAGGAGATGGCAAGTGAATTGATGGAGGCCAACGCTGGCGGAGAGCCTCCCATCCTGACTATGGGCAAAATCCATTTGCTCAAGCGCGAAGAAATAGAGACTCAAGATCAATGACCTAGCGTGTCATTCAACTCGATTTGCAGCATGATACCCCAGTACCAAACTTATCTATTGAATCCCTTCATAACCTAACTTTTTTCAACTTCTTGGTCCAAAGCTGTTACTCAACTACAGCACGCAGCAAATTCATCAGGCGAGTTCTTCAAGCAATCCTTTTTATGGTAGATTCTTCTTGGCTGTATGCTTCTACATACTTAGGTGGTATCAGCATGACTCCTAGAACTAGCGAGGCAATCGAATACGATGCACAGCAGGAAAACCCCCTTCTCAAGTAAATAATTCCCGTATACGGAGTAGAACATATTAGAATGCACAAGGAATATGTACAGGGATATCATGCATATGTAGATAATATGGAGTGCTCCGCATATGACCCACCTACTCAGGCTCCTGATGCTGCCACTGCTCCCTCAAAGCATCAACATCAACCCCACAGGCCTCAGCCTTCTTAACAATAGCCCTAGCCTTATGAGCAACAGGAACATCAATCATCTTCCCATCAAGCGTCCAAGCACCCCTCCCTGCTCTCGCAGCCTTCTCATCCGCAATAACAACCCGCATAGCCCACTTAGTCTCAATTGCATCCGGCCCAAAGATCTGATCCGCAACCTTCACCTGTGAAGGATGAATACATTGTTTCCCATTGAATCCTAGCCGCCGTCCATCCCGACACTCCTCTTGCAGCACATCCGGCGGCGACCCATCACCTTTCTCGGATTTGTACGCAGTGCAAACAAGGTCAATTGTCGACGGTAGATCCGCCGCCCGCGCAGCGGTGGCTATCGCAGACCGTGCAAACAGGAACTCCGTTAGTGATGGCGTCCGCGTAATGCTCAGATCTAAGGCAAAGTCTTCAGCTGCGAACACCAGGCCTTGGAGTAAGGGTGAAGCGGCGCAGATCTGAGATAGGTTTGTCAGGGACTTGGCGGACTCCACTAGAGCCAGGAGTGAGATTGGGGTTCTTTCTGTTGGTGGCTGCTGGGATAAGGTGTGGTTTATAACGTCTGTGACGAATGTTAGGTCGGAGGCGGAGTTGACTTTTGGGATTACGATTGTCGTTAGATTTGGTGATTGGAGCTGGGACGGTTAGCAAGTTGAACGTAGGAAGTGATGATATGTGTGCATGTGTGATCAGAGCCCACTCACGACTTCGGTCAAATCGCCCAGTGCCAGTCCGCTGTCTACGGAATTGATTCGCACGGCGCGTTCCCGGATTCCTGGTGGTGCGGCTTGGTCGATTGCTCTCCGCACTAGCATGCGCGCCTCGGCTTTCATGTGCGGAGTCACGCTGTCTTCTAGATCGTAGGTGACACAGTCGGCGGTTAATGAGCGCGACTTGTCTAAAAAGCGTTGGGAGGAGCCGGGAACTGTTTGGCATTGTTGTTAGCTTAAGTTTTTTTGGAGCTGGGGGGTGAAATGCGGGGAAGATGCAGCTTTGGAAGGGAGCTTGAGCTTACCGTAGAGGAGGGAACGACGGAGAGTATTGCGGGCTGCCATTCTTTAGGTGGTAATTTCTGTGTACATTCACTTGTAGAGAGTTGTGTACTGTGTACTGCGTTTCTTGAGGAGTGGAGGTCTTTATGAAGTTGGCTCGGGAAGAAGCCGAGTCGGCTATCTGTAGAGCCGCTTTGATAGTGTATCCCACGCACAAGGTTGAAGAGTCGATTGCTTTTTTTAATTTTTGAAGCTAATGCAATTTGTAAAATTGCCTATACTTGGCTATTTACTATGCATAGAGACAATATAATTAAAAAAAAAAACTTAGCATGGGGACCATCCTGGTATTCTTAGCAGCGAAACTTGAAGAGCGAAATGTATCATCACAAACAGATCCATCCCCTACATTCCAAACAAGAATAGCCGGCCGTATATGCAGCTTTGTCATGTCTTTTTTTTAGTAGCCTTCTAAAGTCCTTTCTGAATGTTTTTTTTCGGCTGTTCCCCCCCCCCCCCCCCCCCCCAATGATCATTCACTTCTATTAGTGTTGTAGATAGGAAGACGATGATACTAGCTGGAAAATATGGAATATAGGCGGAAAAGGTGTAAAATGTGCAAACATACTTTCCCATATAGAAAAAGTGGTATATTCTTAGAATATATCGCAGGCCTCGAGAGGATCACTCTGCATATTTTGGATAATTATACCACACCTCAGCAGATGAACAATATTATAGACGGCATTCGACAAATACATCAAGCGCTAGTGTTACATGAAGACATAAATCACGGAACATGATGGCCATCAGGGGTATTATAGAGAGAGTAGTTTGGATACACTTTGATCGAGTGAAGACCTACAATAAAGATCAGATCACTGTTGTCGAAGATATCATCAAGGAAGAGGAACAGATAGTAGGTGAATCAGAGATGCCCTAGTGAGTGCACTTGCCACCAAAAGAAAACTTAGTTAATACTTTCCTAATTTCACCCTTAGGAAGCTGATCTCAACAAGAGAAGCCCGACGAAGGATACATCTTTTACTGCACTTCATGATACTCTTTCCTCAAACCAACATGATGATGATTTCCTAAACCTTGGGAGCGGAATGGGGCAATATGTATAACCACTGTATGACTGAGGTATTCTTTGAAGATAGTTCTGTACTGTGATGTGAGTTCTCTACTACTTTGGCCTTTTTATGTGATTTTGGTGCAGTCTTATATAGATCAAACTATGTGTCTTATCGGCTTAGCGCCACTGCACGTGTGGCTGACGGGGATCCACCCAGTGTAATCATGTGAATATTGCTTGGGAAGTGTAGCGTATAGAAGTAAGAGTAATGATCAGATCTTCTTATAGATCCCATTTGACAATATTGAAATGATGGAGTTTTCTATGATATGCTAGGCAGATGCTGCAGCCGTTGACTAAGTAAATATAACACATCATCAACAAATCCACTTGGTCTATGCTTCCGCTTCAGCTTTGATTATTCTGCCATGAGACACCGCATACACCCGTGTTTCGACCACATAGGGATCATCGTCAGTCAACATTAGACTTAACTTGGATCAAACTGATCCAATTGCCCGACCGAGGGGTCCTTTACATTCAGATAATATCAAATCCTCCACCTTGCAAATTATGGATCAAGCACAAGGAGGTCAAGGCGAACTCAACTGGCGCCTCAGCGCGCATCCGATCACGCTACTTGTCTTCTTGGGCATTCGGATCGGTTCGTACTCCCCCAACCCGAGTAACAGCGACAAGAGTGATTTGACTAACTTGATAATCAGGTGCGCTACTGATGTATCTATTTGGTTTACTCTTCATCGATGACTTGTACGGACCCTGCGCTGAACTACCCACTTGTCAACTTGCGATGCTAACGCCTATCTAGTATCCTCGTCTTCATTTTCACCCTTCTCCTCCTCTCGGCGGATTTCTATTACCTCAAAAACATTGCAGGACGCCGGCTGGTCGGCCTACGTTGGTGGAACGAGGTCGACACCTCAACCGGCGACTCGCAGTGGGTCTTCGAATCATCCGACCCCAACGTTCGTACTGTGACGGCCACTGACAAGCGGTTCTTCTGGCTGAGCTTGTATGTCACACCGGCTCTGTGGGTGGGCCTTGCGATATTGGCCATTGTGAGACTTGTTAGTGTTATTTGGCTTAGTCTGATTGGTAAGTTATTTCCAAGATACTTTGATATACGTCGGCAATAGGTATTGACTTTGGTTTAGTTATTGCACTCATTTTGACTATCACGAACACCATGGCCTTCTCTCGCTGTGATAAATTCGGCCAGGCCTCCACATATGCTAACTCGGCACTGGGTGGTGGTATTGTGAACAACATCGCTGGTGGCCTGCTGGGCAGGTTATTCCGGTAATGGCTGGCAGATTGATGCAGGTCTTGCCGGTAGTGGCCCTATACCGTCAGTATTTTTTTTGCATGTGCTCTGTATTTCTAACAGAATATTCAACCAATTACCATTCAAATGCATGCGATTTCTTTCCCAAATACGGAATATCATCTGTAGGTAGCTCTAATTTGACTAAGCACCCAGTCTAGCCCTGGAGTGTAAGTTGCTTTGAAGACCAGGCAATTGCCTGAGGCAGGTCGACACATCGCTCCTTCCTCAAGCAGGCAGTTTCCCTGAGCGTCACCTACTGATTATCTTTTGTTTAACCTTTTCCTCCTCTTCCCTCTTCCTCTTCTTCTCCCCTCTTCTCCCTCCTCAATCTTCATCAACAACCAGACCGCGCGTCCACTACGCATCGAAAACACGCTGGTAAGTGTCGTTTTTTGCGTTGACCTTGCACCTCGTCTCCCGATAATAGGCCTTGGGAGAGTGACCCACGTGAAAAGATCGTGTTTCGATTCTCCTAGGTGATCCTGTCTCATACCTCCATCCCCCTCCCACCCAATCATCTTTTACCTATCGCGCTTCCATCCTTTACCCAGGTGGAGGGACTCTTTCACAGCAAGGCTGTTTGGATGTATTTGACTGACGGGCATATTTATTAAGTTGGTCACAATGGAGACCAATATTCATAGAACCCGGAACGATGATTTCACCTGCGGACAGTAAGTTCTCCCCTCGCAGATTCTAGCTTTCATGGTTCGGGAAATTTCCCCAAGAAGTCCAGTCACTCACAAACTTAAGATGTGGTGAACCTGGCCATATGACTCGCCAGTGCCCGAATGACTCGGTTCCTCTGAGAGCTAGAAATAGCAATGCAGGGTAAGTTGTTCTAGCATTTTCCATGTGATGTTGTACCGGCTCATCTAATTAATGCTGACACATAGCAATGCCTATGGCAACTACAACGACCGTGGCAATGGCGGAGGCAATGGTGAACATGCTGGTGGTGGTGACCACGCTTGCTTCAACTGTGGCCAGGAAGGGTGAGTCATTGTTGAACATATTGGGTCTTACGGCGTTAATTGTTCTCTTGAAACAGCCATTCTAAGGCCGAATGCACCGAGCCTCGCAAGATGGGCCCATGCTTCAACTGTGGCGAAGAAGGGTGAGTGGTTGTTGAACATTTTGTGTGTCACGGGACTAATTGCTCTTTTGAAACAGTCATTCCAAGGCTGAATGCTCTAAGCCCCGCGTGTTCAAGGGTACCTGCCGTATCTGCGAAAAGGAAGGCCACCCAGCTGTTGACTGTCCCGAGAGACCCCCTGATGTTTGCAAGAACTGCCAGATCCAAGGCCACAAGACGATGGAATGTAAGGAGAATCGCAAGTTCGACCTCAACCTTGTTGCCGACATGCTTCCCCACGAAGGTTGGGCTGCAATGAAGAAAGCCAGTGACGAAAGGGATCTTGATGATTTTCGCGAGGTACCAGGAGTCCATACGTTGAAAGTCTTGAGCATTGGCTGACCTGACTCAAGGCACTCAAAATTTACTCCAAGGCAGTTCCCCACGCCACCTGGGCTGATATCGAGGAGAAGATGCGGGAGGATGAGTTCAACGTCTACATTATTGCTATGGTAATCGATTATTGTCGTTTTGATTTTCAGGAATGAATTACTGATGAATGGATTTTAACTACAGGACGCTGAGGTCGACGATGTCGTGAGCCTTATCGATCTTCAGGGAGTGCTTGATCGTGATTTCGTGATTGGATTCTTTTTTAGCCCCAAGCCGGCGCGTGGCAACCTCCGAGACCGTTGGCCTGCGAATGCCGAGGAGAATCTCGAACGCATGAACAACGCTGGTGTTCCTTATGAGCGCAAGGTGCCTAAGTGTCTGAACTGTGGGGGTAGGTATTGTAATTTCAAATTCCTCGGAATGTGGCTAACCCATTACGTTTAGAGTTGGGACATATCTCGCGTAGTTGCAAGCAGGAGCGCTCCGAGAGCAACGAGCGTGTGGGAATCAGGTGCTCAAACTGTGATGGGGTTGGACACCGCGTGCGCGATTGCAGACGCCAGCGCAGGAACAAGCATACTTGCCGTAACTGCGGGTATGTGACTGTTGGGCAAATCACGAGCTGGATAATGCTGATTTTTATGAAGATCTTTCGAGCACATTGCTAATGATTGCCCCGAGCCCCGATCTGCCGCTGATGTTGAATGCCGGAAGTGCAACGAAAGTATGACAAAACCTCGATCAAGATGATTCATATATTTCATGATGCTAACATATTTGTTTCAGCTGGCCACTTTGCCAAGGATTGCCCCAATGTTGCTGATCGCGGCCCTCGCACTTGCCGCAATTGTGGGTATGTCCAAATATCACAATCGGAGCCCTAAGATTGTGGCCGACTCTGACATAAATGCAGATCCGAAGACCACATCGCTCGCGACTGTGACCAACCTCGTAATCTTTCCACCGTCACCTGCCGTAACTGCGAGAAGAGTAAGTGTGATGCACACTCTGAATATTCTCTATTTATGTTGGCCATTATGTACTACAAAACAGAACTGACAACTACTTTTTTAGCCGGACACTACTCTCGTGATTGTGATCAGCCGAAAGATTGGTCTAAGGTTCAGTGCAAGAACTGTGGAGAAAGTAAGTTGATCATATACGCGTTCCTACTACTTGAGTTAGGCCGCTAATCATACTTTAGTGGGCCACACCGTGGTCCGTTGCCGTCAGCCCAAGGCAGAGGAGCCTCAGGACGAACCCGATTTCTACCCCCGCTCTGCTAAGCGCGAGGAACCTGATCTGCTGGGCCCGGAGACTAGTGAGGAACAGTTCCAGTTCAAGCGCCATGACGACGAGGATCAGTGGTAAATACTACGATTCGAGGACAAAAACAGGCGACTGGGGAACTCCAAGAGCAACAGCAATTTGGCTTCCCTTTCTCCCCTGTTATGATCGGCCCTATGTGAAAATTTTCGGGTGTTGACTGTTCTTGGGATGCCTCACGGTGGCCCAGGATGGACAAGAGCCTGATGTTACATGTGGGGTCTATCCTTGCTTCCACGTCTTAGTCTTTTTCAAATCTTGCGATGTGTTCTATGTTAGCCAGAGATTTTACCCGGGGGTTTTACGGTGATTGCTGACCGGCCGATGGTCTCGAAAGGAGGATATCTGTTAAGAACTCTGATGCTCTCTGTTGAGGTCAAGTTCATTTCGACGTGCGCCTCTGGATGGGCTTGAGGATGGAGGGTCTGGGCAGGAGGGCTCTGATCTGGGGGCGTTTCTGACGTTCATTGTTATCTGGCTGGCAAATTCAATGAAACATCCATTTAGTTAATTCTTTTGACTGTAGACTGGGGTAACATATATATTCGAATGCTAGCTAGGTAGTTGTATTATAGAATAGGTGGAGGATGCTCAGAACTCTAAAAGAGTACACTTCCTCTTGATCCATAGATATTTCCTGTCGGCTCTAGTAAGCCGCTTTACAACTTGAAGGCTTAGCGTATGACATCCGATGTCATCAAACCAAGCACTCCCACATTGTCGATCATTGACCATCGATTCGTCACTAATATGGTCAAGGCACTGGGATGTATTTACCATGCCATTACCGGGCTGATGTACTGGCCGAATCCGGGAATCCGGTGCCCTAACTGGCTCTACTTGAACTCGACACTTCATTGGAAGCCCACCTTTTGGAATTGATTTATAACTGTAACTGGGTGTCATTTGAAAATATTGCATTAATAGTTTCAGTATCATTGCCACTCAGTTTACGGGGGCGTTGAGCCGCATATATTCCATGTCCGTACTTAACTTGACATTTAAAGCGATTGCCTGCATTGGCATGCAAATGCAAACTTATGTGATGTATCATATCCGAATTAGGCATCCCGTACCCCGGGAACCCCGTGATTCGGTCTATAACTGTCCTCGTGCACAAGAAATAAGTTAGGGTATATGATAGGAGAATTCCAAATTACTCTATTTACTACTCTATTTACTCTTCTATTACTCTACTACGGAGTACATACGTACTATTTACAAGCCTGTTTTGGAGATACCGATGATGTCACCAGTCGGCTACAGCCGGCCAGGGTTTTCGGGCCCTGAAGCCTCGGGACGGCTTAGATTCATCGAACCCCTTATATCCCTGCCAAGTACTCTTGGCGAGTCAACGGTGAAGAATATATATAAAAATCTCATACAACTCAACATGAAAAGCGTAGTCTGAGAATGTTGTCCACGGATAATCTCTTTCAGCGAAGATCGGCAGAACAATTGGGAAGTCCGGGGGAATCTGGAGACACAGAATTCTCCAGGTTTTCGTATTCCAAATACTTCCAATTCAATGGCAACGCGACAAAAGTACCTGAACCACGCGAGATTCTATGTGTACCATGCAGCTGTCATACACTCCACATCATTGACGGAAACAGTCCTGAGAAAGTACCCGGTGAGACACACGAGCACTTTCGACTTGATGCCATCGTGAATATTACCCGTAAACCCATACCCCAATACCGGACAGAGACCGACTTGGCTATGCGATCGCCCCTCGCATGGCCCAACTGCACCTCTGCGCCGATTTGCCCGGATCCCTGGGATACCGATGATCGCCCCAAAGTCTTGTCTCAGCCGTGAAGACAGGGTACAGTGGCTCGTTCCCCCTAATCGGGCCATGGTATACCTTGTAGACATCACCAATGCGACCTTGTTACTGTTTCTCATTGGCGGGTTGTGCCTTAGTTTTGGAGTACAATTTGCGCCCCAGAATTCGATGCTGCATATGGATACCCTCCTTGTTTGATTCTGGGGTTCGTAAGGTTCATAAGTCTGGTTGACTTCCCCAGACCTGGTTGTTTCGTTGGATTTTCTTTTCTCTCCTGCAGTCTATCTATTTCAAGTTTATTTTCTAGTCCCGCGAATAGGAGAGACTATCTTTGTTTGTTTATAGGGCTTGGATATTTACAGCCTGTGCTCCTACAATCTGAAATCTATACACCCTATCCGCCACCATGAAGCCATATTTCGGTCTTCGGGGTACAAACCTGAATATCATGATCGGTGTTATTGCCGGTCTTGATTTCTTGTATGTTGCTCCTTCAATATCTACTTAAGAGTACGCAGCACTAATATGGGATTGCACAGGTTATTCGGATATGACCAGTATGTTATCGCAAGCTATACATCAGTCTGAGGTGTTCCTTTTGCTGACACTCAACAGAGGTGTTATGGGAGGTCTATTGACATTAAATTCATTCGTGACGGTCTTCCCAGAAATTGACACTACTAAATCGAATCCACGGGCGAGTAGCAACTCGACTACACAGGGTATGTAACTACCATGGGGACATTCTATTCATTCACATACTAATTTATCAGGAATCACCATCGCTTCCTATAACTTGGGCTGTTTCTTCGGCGCAATCTTCTGTATTTGGATTGGAAACTACCTTGGTCGTCGTAAGACGATCTTCACCGGCTCCATCATCATGGTGATTGGGGCTACCCTACAATCCTGTGCCTACTCGCTGCCGCATCTCATCGTCGGCCGTATTGTCACTGGTATCGGCAACGGCATGAACACCTCTACCGTCCCTACATGGCAATCTGGTAAGTGCTTGGCTCTATTAAAGATGAGGCAGGATGCTAATATTACTTAGAATGCTCCAAGTCCCACCACCGCGGAAAACTCGTCATGCTAGAGGGCTCCCTGATTGCTGCCGGAATTACAATCAGTTACTGGCTTGATCTTGGATTCTCCTTCCTCGACCCTAGCTCCGTCGCATGGCGTTTCCCAATTGCCTTCCAAAACGTCTTCGCACTGATCATCTTAGCCTTCGTCCTACCACTACCCGAATCACCTCGTTGGCTGATCCTCAAGGGCCGCGAACAGGAAGCTCTGGATGTCCTCGCCGCGATCCTAGACTTGGATGAGAACGATCCCTACGTCCACTCGGAATTCGCCGCTATTAAGGATGCAGTCCTGGCTGCCTCGAGTGTCAGCTTCCGTGACTTGCTCACTATGGATGAGAACCGCCACTTCCACCGTGTTGTACTTGCCTATGTAAACCAGATGTTCCAGCAGATCTCTGGTATCAACCTGATCACCTACTATGCTGCTTTCATTTATGAGAACACTCTTGGTATGGATGGTCTGACATCGCGAATTCTAGCTGCCTGCAATGGCACTGAATATTTCTTGGCATCTTTGATCCCGATTTTCATTATTGAGAAGGTGGGCCGACGAGTTCTGATGTTGATCGGTGCCGCTGGCATGTCGATTTCAATGGCCGTTTTGGCTATTACCACTAGCTTTGAGGGCCACCAGAGTAAGCCTGGTATTACCGCTGCCGTGTTCTTGTTTGTCTTTAACACATTCTTTGCCTTTGGCTGGCTTGGAATGACCTGGCTATATCCTGCTGAGATTGTAAGGCTTTTATGTTTTTTATTATTTTGCACCAAAACACCACTGACAATGCAATAGGTGCCTCTACGAATCCGTGCTCCCGCCAACGCACTCGCAACCTCGGGCAACTGGATCTTCAACTTCATGGTTGTTATGGTCACGCCTGTTGCATTCGACACGATCAAGTATAAGACATATATTATCTTTGCTGTCATGTGAGTATATTCTGCGCAAAATGGATTGAGCGCACTACTAACTCAGTTCCCAATAGCAATGCGTTCATCTTCCCCGTCGTCTACTTCTTCTACCCTGAAACTGCCTATCGATCCCTGGAGGAGATGGACACAATCTTCCATAAGTCAACCAGCGTCTTCAATGTCGTCTCGGTTGCCCGCAACGAGCCCCACCGCTACGGTAAGAAGGGCGAGATTCTCATCAACTACGAGGATACCGAGGAGCACCTGCGCCGCGCTAGCTATGTTTCAGAGAAGAAGACCAAGATGGCCAATGAGACGAACGATATTGAGACTGGAAAGGGTACCCATATTGAGCACCGCAAAAACAGCTCGTCTGACAGTACTTGATTAGGCCCTTCGAGAAGGCAAATCCTTATTTTATTTCAATTAGACATTTTCCTGGTGTCAATTAAGGGCTCGATATCTATCCCCGGAACTGGATGGATATTTCATGAATTATGGCATATATTAATTAAGTATTGCATATTATAGAAACACCGTGTAGGTCAGAGAGGTATCAACAACAAAATACAGAATTCAAAATCCAGTTAACTAAAATCACCCCAAATCACAACCTGCCCCAGCTGCTCACAGCCAAAAGGCTAACCCACCAACCGCAGCAATCAAGACAGCAGCCATGATGCCAGTCCCACTAACTCCCATGCTCACCGCAGCACCAGTGGCTGAATCCAATCTAGTCCCTTCAGTGACTGTATCCGATCCAGTCGCCTCATCTGTGGCATCTGACGAACCAGCAGCCCGAGCAGTGGCAGTCGGTTCCGTGAACAGAGTGACAGGCTCCGTCGAGCTTTCAAGAGAAGTCGCCGAGTAAGGAGCGCGGAAAGAGTAACTAGAAGATCTTTCGCTGAGCGCAGACGTTGCTACGGCGCTGTTTGTCGCATAAACAGACCAGATAGATCTGGTACTCGTGATGGTAGAAGTAACCGTCCTAACAGTGTAGGGGGAATAAGAAGTCCAGTAGTAGAACCAGTAAGTCCTATAAACAATCAGCAAACCCATCCAACCCAAAATCCAATCATCCCAAAAAGCATACCAGTAGATGGTAGTATAATAATAGTCCCACTCAAGCGTAACATAAGGCAAAGCCGTCGTTGTCGCCGTCTCAATTTCGGTCTCAATCTCCGTCGTCGTCGTCGTCGTCGACGACGACGACGTAACATCCCCAACCGTACCCCCAGACCCAATCCCATCATACTCCCCAGCACACCCAGTTACACCACAACAAACCTTCTCCCCCTTATATATGCGACATCTCTTCCCAATCGGACAATAGTAACCCCCAGAACAGCATTCCCCGCCCCAAGGCGCACACCCATTCGACCCATCACAGCACTTGTATCCAACCGGACACGTCCCGCCGCCTACGCAACACGCCGCGCCTATCCTCGCGCAGTACCCGTTCCCGCAGCACTTCTGGCCGGCCAGACAGCAGCGGCTGGAGTCGTAGGCGCATGCGGTGTACCCGATGCTGCATTCCAGGGCGCGCGCGTTTAGACTTGAGTTATCAGCGAGGGTGAAGCCGTCGTCCGGGTTGAGGAGGGAGATGGTGATGTTGGAGAGGATTTGGGGCTCGTATTCGGGGATTGTTGTGCTTGTTGCTAGGGTTGCGAGGAGGAGGGATAGGGTTGTGAAGGTGTTGGTGGGGATTTGGGGGAGCATTTTGGATATGTTTGGAGGGACTCTGTATAGAGAGATATAGAGAGGTATAGAGCTTATATAGAGTATAGCTTGTGGGTTTGAATGGAACTCCACCCTGCTCTGCTCGTGCCATCCGCTGTGGGATTTGGTGTGATTTTAAGTCCCTATCCCCTGGATAAGCCCCATATCTATGCGGCTGAGTAGAAGGTAAATACCCGCCAAGACTAGTTGTTTAAGGTTGTTGTTCGTATTCGCGGAAATTTGGGGGGAGATATTGCCTGTGACGGTTAGTGCGATACGAGGTGGTGCCGCTTGGCGCCGACTCGAGCCGTCTTTTTTGGCTTCATATACGGGGTGCTCGCTGGATCATACCAAGAAGAGGAAAGTTGGGATCGCGCTAGACACTTGGGCATTGATGCTAGGCTGTTTTCTTGTTAATAAGGTTGACGTGAAGGGTCTGATGGTGTTCTTGGCTTTAGGGCTTAGAGACCCTCGTGATAGCGTTCTATTCAGTTAGGCTCTTTGTTGAGAGTGAGGCTGGCAAATTGAATTAATTTGTTTAGTTACGGGAAGCCCATTTTCGTTATACAGTCCGAGCTCTGTTATTGGAAAGGGTCGACGTTGTGAAGAGAAGCACATGTTTCGCTGGAAAGAACCTCCTGAGGAGCCCTTCCTTTTCTACTTATGTATCTACATGCCTACATAGGTATGAAAAATAGAAACAAAGTGGCATTGGACTACACTATCAGGCTCTGTAGCGAATCAATTTGCACCTAGGCCAACCATAGTGGGCACTCGGGCGATCTCCTATACTAGTAAATCGTGCATCGACCCATTTTTGGACCTGCCAGTCTCTGCCGTTTCGATCTTGGGGTTCCGACTTGTATTTGACAGAGCAATTGTTTTCTGGTTTTCTGGTTTTTTTGTCACTTTTGTCCTTTTTCCTCTCACTTGTGAGAAGGAGGTGAATATAATCTCAAGGAAGTCATGGTAGGAGGATTCCAGACCCTCTCGCACATAGAAGAATCGATATCTTCAGGTATGACTTCTTCTTTCTACGACGTGAAAACGACGAATACGTATTAGAAAGTAACATCGTTATTAGCAGCATACGCAGTAAATGCTAATAACGATGGTAGAATCGAATAAAAATGCTTGTTGACCTGCAACATCACTAACTAGTACGGTTTACGACCGTATTTCCACCGTATTGGAAAACACAAGATCCCCTGCATGGCAGATCGCTCTGGATGACTAGCTACTGCTGGTCGTTGACGTTCTCCTCTCTTCTCTGCACAAAAGCACGTCCATTGGCAGCCTCCTTTGTCTTCTGAGCTCCAGCTCCCTTAGCAGCAGAATCTTCCTTCTCGGTTTCAGAGCCCGAGCCATCAGAGTCCGGCGCATTGGACTTGTTCAAAAAGGAATTCACAATGTAGGCTCGAAGGGACGAATAATTGGAGCTTCGATGCATGGCCCGGTGATTGATATTCTCGTTAGTGACCGTGGAATCCGAATTGACACTCATCCTGCGTATTTTGTTGGTCGTTCGATCAGTGTACGGATACTCGACCGGAACCTTGAAATTTCTCTTGTCCATCAAATCGATTCTTGGTCTGGTCATGGATGTCGTCTCATCGCTGTCTCTGTTTGGGGAATTGGGAGGAACCGTCAAATGCTTCAAATAGTACCTTTTGGGGGCAGTGCTCTTTCCACTTCCACAGACTTGATTGTCATGCATGCTGGGATATTTAGCCGGGCTCGACTCGCCTTGCTTTTCGGGAGTTTGCGTGGCTAGCACCTTGGTGTCTTGATCGATGTACGGACACTTGACAGCGGGCTTGAAGTTTCTGTCGTCCATGAAATCAATTCTTTGTTGTCCGAAGGGAGTTTTCTCATCGTCGTTTCTGTTTGGGGAATTTGGAGGAACTGTCAAATGCTTCAAATAGAACCTTTTGCGGGTAGGGGCCATTCCACTTCCACCGACTTGACCGTGATCCATGTTAAAATATTGGGTCAGGCTCGACTTGTCCTGCCCCTCGGGGGTTTGCGCTGCTGTCTCCTTGGTATTCTGATCAGTGTATGGATACTTGACAGGAGTCTTGAAGTTTCTCTTGTCCATCAAGTCAATTCTTGTTTCGTTCTTGGGGTTCATGTCAGTACTGTCTCTGTTCGGGGGATTTGGCGGAACTTTCAAGTGCTTCAAGTAGTACCTCTTGCCGGTAGTGCTGGTTCCACTTCCATTGACTTGGCTGCGATCCCGATTAAAGTATCTAGCTAGGTTCAACTGGTCTTGTCCCTCGGGAGCTTGCACGGCGAATCTTGCTTCCGCAGGCTTGTAGGACTCGGTATCTTCTTTTGAGTTGTGGGAAAACCAGACCGAGAGCTCTGTGTGTGGGCCATCATTAGGGCGGATGGGTGAGAGGCCGGAATGCCTATCAGTCTCGGCACCGGTCATGGTTGTTTCGCGCGGGTAGACGGATGAGAGGCCGGAATGCATATCAGTTTCCGGACCGGTCATGATTGCTTCACGCGGCGAGGTGTATGAGAGGCCGGAAAGCCTATCAAATTGGGAATTAGCCACGGTTCCTTCGTGCGTGCTGGCAGTAGGGTGGAGAGATGAAAAGCTGAAATGTCTGTGGGTTCGCGGAACGGTCGAAATGTCTTCGCGCGATCCGCCACCAGGGCGGATCGAGCAAATGACACAAGACTTCTCGGCTTCAGCATCAGCCGCAACTCCCGCGGTGTTTGAAGACATTGTGGATGAATAAAGGATGAAAGTGGCGTTATGTTAGATGATAGTCACGGTTGACGTGGTCACCGTGGGAGTGCTTAATACAGCAATATGAGCGGCGTCGGGCACCGGAATTTGGATAGCTGCAGGGAGCAAGATGGATGGAGTGATGAGAAATACCTGGGGATAATTCACGGATATGATGGATGATGAAAGATTAAATAGTACAGATCAAGAGGCAACGACCGTTTAAAGAAAACAGGTGGACACGCAGAAAGGTGAATATGAACGTACGTGTCAATATAGAGGACGTGATGATTCTAGTTAAAAAGATAGAAGGAGACAAGATGAAAGGTTGGTAAATAATCAGCCCTCTAAGCTCGAGACCTTTGGACCCGCGTTTGTAGGAGACGACAGATCAAACGGATATCAATAGGCTATTTGCTTTGTTGGATCAATTTGACAGCTACCAGTAAGCAACATCGATGCCTTCCTTTTTGCATGCCTTCCGCTTTTTGCCTTAAAATACCAGATATTCAATTCGTAGCCTTAGACATCGTGTTCTATAGACATATACACTCCGGTATAGCACATTGTTAGCTATCACTACAAAAGATACCCGGCTCTATCTCTTGCGCATATCAGTATTGCTAAACAATTGCCTTCCATTCGTAACTTACAATAAGCCGGTGAAATTTCCATCTTTTGACCTGTATACATCGAGCCCTAAAATACCCGATTGGGAATATCTGATAGGCCACGTGATAATCCCGAGACCGGCAATCAAGATAATGATGCTAATGAGAATACATAAAAGAGATAAATTAAATTCGAAGCTAAGAATTTGAATTGCAAGAATACAATTCTAATAGTAGTTCTGACTCATTGCTTGGCACGGTATTTCGACTGTTGGACATGCCCCAATGGTATGGAGTATGTGTATAGCATTCTGACAGCTTCTGACAGCTATCAGCCCTGCAAGGGACCATAGCAGATACTCAACAGAATTATGTAAATACAAAAGTACATCATCTACAACTTACGGAGATCCATAAAAGGCAAGGATAGCCTCGGGAAAAAAATTTATATTAAGGTTATCCTCGGTGAAGAGCTCGTTGGGGGAAAAAAGACCGAAAGATTTTCGCTCAACCTCCTGAATCTTAATCTCAACCTCAACAGGGAATTTGGAGTTTACTCACGAATATTTGTATGAGTCACGCAACTCAGTGTATAAGACTATAAAACTTCCCTATACATCGGGGACTTTAGTGTTTCAGTGTTTTTCTCCGCCAAGATCCACCCCTCTCTTTATCAGATCCGAAAACGGAATCTTCTTCTTTTTCTGGAGACAGAGTAAGACAGATCAAGGTATGTTAACATCTCTCCAGGACCTCAGCAAAGAATTTCGCGTTGAAGAAAATCGAAATATACATGAACTCCACTAACCCAGATCGACAGATCTCAATTGGCACTGCTTTTCGCCAGCGCTTTGGTACAGTCAATTGACTGCTTACCCGCAAAGAAGCCAAATAAAAAGATCTATACACATATAATAATAACAAGATGTCCGAACATCAACATGCCTCTGTCAGTGTTGACAAGCAGCCTGTCTCTGCTGAGATCACCGAGCAGCCAGAGGCGCCACAGAGTCAGACATCCTCAGACGAGGTCGAGGCCGAGTCCGCAGACCACAGCGTGGCCAACATCGAACGGATCTACAGGTAAATTACATCTCTGGGTCGCATCTCCAAGAAACAATGCACTATTCAATATCAGAATCTAACATCCAATCATAGAAAACTGGACCGTCGCATCATCTCTGCATTCTGGGTCCTCTACTTCCTCTGTTCAGCCATCCGGTCGAACGTAGGTCTAGCACAGACAATGAACGCAGACGTCGGCCACGACCTAGCCAGCGTGCTCAACTTAACTCCGCACCAGATCTCAACAGGTCTTGCCCTGTTCTACGTCTGCTACGTGATCTTCGATCTCCCCTCGAACCTAATCATGACCCGTCTAAGCCCGCACGTCTGGATGAGCCGTATTGTGGTCAGCGTAGGCTTAATCGGAAGCTGTCTTGCAGCAATGAAGGCAGCTTGGAGTTTCTAGTATGCAACCCCTCACCCAAACCCTCCCCATTATACATCCCATACGTCATATACCATATCTTATATCTTTTATCCTGTATCTAACAAACCCCAGCCTCCTCCGCCTCCTCCTCGGCATCGTCACAGCAGGCATGTGGCCCGGCATGACATACTACCTAACCCTATTCTACCCGCCCTCACGAATCGGCAAACGAATCGGGCAGTACTTCACAGCCTCTCAAGTCTCCGCCGCCGTAGTCGGCCTCGTCTCCGCCGGGTTCCAAAAAATGGACGGCTCCCACGGCCTCGTCGGCTTCCAATGGATGTTCCTAATCTACGGCGTCGTCACGGTCGCTCTGGGCTTCGCCTTGCTATGGTGGTTACCAGATAGACCCACGCCGCCCGGCGAGCCTGCCCCCGAGCGCTCATCACTGATGCGCTGGGTGCCTGCCACCAAACCCGCGCTGAAGGGCCAAGATGCCGTTGTGCATTATCATGATCTCAAGCGCGTCTATCACTCGTCTGCGTGGACGCTGCGGGATCTGCTCGCGGTGTTTTTGGATTGGAGATTGTATCCGCTGCTCATTATGTACTTTGGTGTTGTGGGTGTTGGTATTGGAGTGCAGCTGTATGCGAACTTGATTATCAAGGCTATTGATCCGACTTTGAGTGGTGTTGAGCTGAGTTTGTTGACGGCTCCGATTTGGATTGTAAGTTTTCCTTCCTTTTCTTCCTTTTCTGGCTCTATTTCCATTCAATATCCATCCACTAACAACCCCTCAGATGGACCTAATCGCCATCCTCCTTGTAACCCCCCTCTCAGACCGCTTCCACCGCCACCGCGCAATCTTCTTCTCAATCCCCGTCCTGCTCCAAATCCTCGGCCTCCTCCTAACAACTTACGCGGGCACAGACACCAACCCGTGGCCACGCTACGGCGGCCTCCTGATCGTGGGCTTCGGACTCGGCCCCACAGTCCCGATAACAATGACTTGGACGACAGAGATCTTCCAGCCACGCCACGGCGAGCTAGGCGTAGCCGCCGCATCAGCCGTCGTCTCCGGCCTCGGTAATCTGGGCAGTATCCTCACGACGTATGCGCTGTATTCCGGATGGAAGAGTGACTACGAGGCGCCTGGCCGCGCGAAGTACAGAAAGAGTAACCTTGTCATGATCGGTATTCTGGGGGGGAGTATTCTCGCTGCGGCGTTTATGCAGCTTATGTTGCGGTTTGTTGATGGGCGGTATTCGGGTGGTGAGGATGAGGCGGTTGATGGGGCTGCTAGACGGGAGGTCAGGCAGAGGGGGTTGCATGGGCTTGGGGCTGGGTTTAGGCGGAAGTTGAGGTTGGGGAGGTGATTGATGGGTGTGTAGACTTGTGTCGGTGTGAGGTGTGTGTGGTCGTGGTGAAGCGGTAGAAGTGTTGTTATATTTCTTTAATTTTGGCTACGTTGCTGTGTTGGACTTCTATAGAATGATACAAGGGACACTATAGAAAGGAGAATACGATCTAATTTCAATTTCGGGCATGGATGGCTTTTGGAGAATATTCTGTTTCATAAGGTGAAACTAACAACTGAATGAACTGAAGTGTGCTAATATGCTTCTTTTTGAGGTTGATCGTGTTCGACTATTTATACTATGACGCACTACACATTCTGTAAAAGAAAGAAAGTCTTCCATTGGGTTCTGGAACGTGATACTAGATTGAGTTCAGATCCTTGTTTCACGGGAACGATCTGGCGAGATACCCCGATCTAGATAAGACCAATGAGACTAAATTGACTACCATAGAAAAAAAGTACAAGAGCTCAATGCTTGTCAACCAATGTAGGTATTGCTTCAGACACAAAAATTACTTCAAGATGAATGTCAGTGCAGAAGTTAAACTTGGTATTAATTGTCGATTCTCCAGAGGAACGATATCAGAATGATATCTCTCGATAAACGATGGTGTGGTTTTCCCATCCATGAATATTCTATGCTATAGTACGTATCACATTACCCAACAAAGGGTAGTCAAGAGAAGAACGAAAAAAAAAAAAAAGTAGTGCGGCTGGTACAACGAGGGAGGGCCAGCAGGAACGCAATAGGCGGACACTGAAACCGGGAGCATGAAAAGGATAGAACAGGAGAAGAAAGACAGGAAGAGGAAGAGAGAAAAAGGCAGACCACAGAACTTCTATGGGGACTCCCTCAGGCAGTCAGGCCGCTCTGGTCCGACTCCCAGGTTGACGCCGAGGGTATCGGAGCGCTAAGACCAAATGATTCCTATCCATTTAGAGGCCACCACACATAGTCTCAACGATGATTCCAGTGATCTGGTAGGGGTCAGCGTTGGAGGCGGGGCGACGATCCTCGAAGTAACCCTTGCCGTCCTTAGCGCACTGGCGGGGAATACGGATGGAGCCACCACGGTCGGCAACACCGTAAGAGAACTTATCGATGCTACCGGTCTCGTGGCGACCAGTGAGACGCTCCTCGTTGCCCTCACCGTAGACGGCGATGTGCTCAACGTGGCGGGCCTCGAACTTCTTCATGGTGGCCTCAATAACCTTCATACCACCTTCGGCACGAGTGGCGTTGGTGGAAACGTTGGAGTGAAGACCGGCACCGTTCCACTCACCCTTGATGGGCTTGGGCTCGAAAGAGATGCGGACGCCGAACTCTTCAGCGACACGGTGGAGCAGGAAACGGGACATCCAGAGCTGATCACCCACTGAAAAACAGTTAGTCTCAAAATATTCGAAATTTTTGGGTGATTTAAAAAGAACTTACTATCGATACCGGGGCAGGGGCCGACCTGGTACTCCCACTGGGAAGGCATGACCTCAGCGTTGATTCCGGAGATGTTGATACCGGCGTACAGGCAGGCACGGTAGTGAGCCTCGACGATATCACGGCAGTAGACCTTGCCGGTACCGACACCGCAGTAGTAAGGACCCTGGGCACCGGGGAAACCGCCACGGGGCCAGCCGTATGGCCAACCATCAGTGCCGAGGAGAGTGTACTCCTGCTCCAGACCGAACCAGAAGCCCTCGTTGGCGTTGGTCTCCATCAGACGGTTGGCTTCGTGACGGTAGTTGAACTTGTTGGGGCTTCCATCGGCATCCCAGGTCTCGCAAAGGACAAGGATGTTGTCACCTTGACGGAAGGGATCGGGGTAGTAAGCGACGGGGCGAAGGTAGACATCGGAGTTGTCACCGGGGGCTTGGTTGGTGGAGGAACCGTCGAAGTTCCATTCAGGAAGCTCATCAACACTTGTGACGGGCTTGAACAGAGTCTGTGCGAGCGATTCAAGTTAGTGAGTTGTTCCAAAAGAGCGCTATCTCACGTGACGGCGGGTGGCTGCGTCTTATGCTAATCAGGAATCCCCGTGCACAGGGCTTATCGAGGCCCGAGAGGAGATTCCAGATAAGAACATGCAGCAACCACCAATCCCCAGTATTCGTGTTTAGTCCCAGGAGATAAGAGCCTGGGGAGGGAAAAAATCAGATTGAGATGAGTCATACCTTTGTCTTAGAGCGAGTGCCACCGTTGGAATCAATCCAGACGTATTCGGCCATAACGGCACCACGCTGGTCGAGGTTCATGTACTTCATGAGCTGTTTCCCATGTCAAGTCAGTATATGTCATTCCCCACTGGCTCGAAGGCCATTGTGGAAATCCAAATCAAAGAATCAAACGCACATTCCCCGTGTTGGAGACGACAGTTGCAGATTCAGAAGCCTGTAGAGAAAAAGAGGTCAGATTCTATTCCACACACACAAAAAGAGATTGACTCATACCATAATGAATATGGGTATGTGTGTTGTTGGTTTAAAACCGGGTTTCGATGCAATCAAGCAATGACTTTTTGGTAGAGAAATCCCGAAGGAAAACACGAAATGTGATAGCAAATAGAATATGAATGAGAAAATCCAAAGGAGGAGAGAATGAGTTTTAAAGATGTGGAGGGGCAAGGGAGGGATGATAACCTTTTGAAAAAAAAAAAAGAATTTAAATTTAGTCACTGACTTTCTTTTTTGGGATTTTTGATTTTTTTTTGATTTTTTGAATTTTTTTTGGGAAAAATAGGAAGGCGCGGCTCAGCCACTCCCCTAAATAGGTTAAGCGTTGTATTGTAACTGTAATCAATTGTAAAGCTTCCGGCCCAATACAGGGTACCGATAAAGTACCTCATACTATAGGAGGTACAT
This sequence comes from Penicillium vulpinum, assembly GCF_028829585.1. Lineage (NCBI taxonomy): Eukaryota > Fungi > Ascomycota > Eurotiomycetes > Eurotiales > Aspergillaceae > Penicillium > Penicillium vulpinum. The sequence continues at coordinate 5,286,100 of NW_026643241.1, forward strand.
CAGTATTGTGCGAGTCGGCAATTCTTCTCCTGAAACCGAAACCAGTAGGAAAAGCAAAAAAAGCCCTCACTCTATTTTAGTACTTTTTTGTACTTTGTAGTAAATCTTTCCTTCAATATAACATTTTTAATGCCTCAACATCGTAAACATTTTATTATACTAACTAATATGTCAAAAGCACCCTTTTTTTTTATTTTATTTTACTTTCTTTCACAGCCGAGGAAAACGCCATAGCCTGTGAAATTTTGGAAGTTTCAACTTCTACCGAGTTCAACGCCACTCTTTTACCTCCGTGTCATCATACTCGCATCATCCAGATGCCTTTCGCCGGTCCCCGCCGAGGGATCGACTCTTATACCAGTTTGATTTGTTAACATTTGAATCTAGATGCGACTAGCTCTACCGTTTTCTGCGTATTCCGTACAATGTAGTAGGTAGCTCTTCTCCAGACTTTCACCTCCGCATAAAACGAGCTGTTCTACAAAACCGCTCCCGCCACCCGAACCACTCAAATCTCTGGTGTCTGCTGACTGGCGATAACCCTAACTAGCACCCAATCGGCGGTCTGACCTTGTAATAAAACTCAATGAAATTCAATAAGATGGTCAATCCTTCATCTCCCGTTGGACCGATAAGATATATAGGCACTAAAGTATATGGCTGACAGGGGGATGTGTTAGATGTAGCCGAATATAGCGCATGGCCTTGCCCAGATCTGGTGTTCCTATCCGGTGTTCTCGCCGAAATATAGCTCCTCCACATCTTATCCGAAGATTCATGAGATAACACAGATTCCCCAACGTCAAATGTAATTATCCGTCAACCCGGGATACTCTCGGTGATATGGTCACACTTCTTAGCAACTGGCGCCAGGACCTCTAGGCCGAGCGCATATCAGCTGCAAATGCCGCAAGTGCATATAACATAGGGAAGGTAATTCGAGATCAGAAAGAAAGAAAAAAACCAATGTAAATTCTAGAACCCTTATTTCTTTTACCCGCTAAATTGTAATATATTAATTATATCTTTTTATCACGCGCGCGTCGCGAGAACAGCGATACTGTACAACGCGAACGGCTAATTATTCCGCGGTTTCTGATATCCACGGAGCTATCACCAAATAACAATGGCGCGATTTGTTATCATGTTTGAGGGCTGGAATCTTTAGCTTTCAGTATCTGTGATATTTGTAGTATCTGTAGTATCTGTACTTTGATACTACAGATCTTTTGTATATCTTGTTCCTGCAGGATAGACAGGTACCCACAGATCAGTACATATGTACTTATCACGCGAGTCGGACCGGTATAGAGTACATCCGTTATACATATGTAATACAAAGGTCCGCACAAACTCCATTGACTGGAGAAGCCACGCCGCAACTGGGATCGATCAAGTCATAGTTGGGCCAGTGGTGGGGACCGTGGCAAAACGTTCTCGAAACCCCCGTTGATTCATCGATTAAACCAATCAGATTGCTGTTTTCGGGACCGCCCCGACACCGGCCATGGATAAGAGAATCAAGGCAGTATTACAGGCCGACAAGGCATTTTAGTTATTCATATGTGTGATATCAATTATGTACTGTAGAAGTCACGAGTTCGGGTGATTTTTAGGTGTGTGAATTCTTAGGTAAGAGGACTCGAACTGAAGTTTCATATTCTTCTATATTCGTGGGCACACAGAGAATATGAAATATGCATCTCGGGAGATTTAGGTCAGGGATTCTCTAATAAAAAGTGGCGACGAGATCTCCTTCCCCCGTATTTTCTCCGGCAAATGGAAGACTGGCAAATATCGGGAGTTTCAGGAATCTACAGTGGCTGAGGTCCCGATCTTCAGCCCTGTCCCTCATTTCTCCAGGTTTTTGGTTGTATATATATAAAGTCTTAGTACGGAATACAATACCAATCTATAAGCTTAGAGTCCATATCTAAATCTGTCTGAAGAGTTTTGCCTTCAGCTGGGTATATTAATAGCATATTAAAATAGCATGAGACATCTAGATTCAGGCTTAGTCACCGGCCGAGCCCGGGGGCTGTGCGGTTGTACTGTACCAATAGAGTACAAAGTACATTCTCTACTCCGTATAATGTGAATAATAAAATGCAAGTTCTTCAGGTATGAGATGCAAAAGAAATGAGAGATATAATATCCTGCATACAATACTCTCTCTGTATGAATATCAAATATCAACTCTCAAACCCCCTATAGATCGACCCCCTTCTTATCGTCCCTCTCTCATTGGTTCTTAATGCCAAGTTGACAAACCACGCTGACTAGAAAATCGCACATTCAACTGATATTCACGTAATTGCTTTCTCCTTATTTGCCGAATCGATTAAATTCAGGTCAGAAGGTCCATATATTACCAGCAATAGCCGAATTCCTTAAGCTACAGACATATTTCTGAGCGTTTTATAGGAAAACTATGCGGCAAAATGCCTCAAGAATGTTCAAAAGCGGAATGAGGGGTGGACATGACACATAGATATACCAGTTTGATCTTCAAAATCCAAAATACATGTTTCTGATACAGATCATCGGCCTGTTTGGAATAGAGTGGCCCCCATGCCAAGTCTATATACTACTTCCTGTTCAGCCTGTTAACCAGGTTTAGTTATCCAAATCTCAAATAACTTGGTAAAATCCACATATGAGTCAGAATGAAAGCAGATGTTGTATAATATATTTGAAAGGGAAACAATGGAAAAATGAACATAAATCTTGGTTCCTTATTCTAGGCACGGACTATGATGTTAGATAGCTCCATATAACTACGGAGTAACTGGGGGGCAATTATAGAAGCCTCAAAAAGCGCCCATTTACGGTTAATCACACAAGTGGTTGGTGTTAAAGCCTCGTTGTTTCATGTGAGTTGGACTAAAATTCGAATAATGCCTTATGAGTCAATAAATAATACCACTGGCATGGTATCCCTTGCACCTGGCAGATCCGTTCACCGGGTACTCCCTACTCCGTGAGATCTAATGACTCGTTTATTGCAGCCTACAAAGGAGGGTACGAAGTAGGGGTCCAAGTTATATCTCATCTGGACATCCTGATTCAGAAAAATAAAAATGAAGACATCTACAATTGTTTAACATGATGCCCAATTCTGTTAAATGCAGATACAATGCCGATACTGATCCATATAGGCACATCTTCGTATTCGCTCTAACCATTCAGTCAATGTCGATCCAGTACAACCTGCCCTATTTGCACCCGATTTATAGTTCCATGCTTTAAGTAACAGCATCTATCGGCCTTGAGAGGTATGAGCTAGCCACCAGAAGTGACGCACAATACAGGCACGGTCCGTAACCCCGCAACATATTTAGGGCCTAGACTTATCTGATCGACCCTGAAACAAACTGTCACATTTACTTAGGTACTCCTGCATAGGTACGGGATCCATATGAGAGATCTGTATTTTGGAAAGATCCTTTCAGCTGTATCTTCTGGGAAGTGTGAAGAAATACTGTGTCACGTTTAAATATATACGGTGGAGGTGGAGGTGGATGTTGAATGTGTTGAATGTGGAATGCGATAAGACGAATCAAATATATAGTTCACATGTACTCCATAATCAGCAATGATAACTCAGATAGCACTGCTCCGTACCTATACTTGTGTTTATTCAAAGAAAATATGCTGTGGCTTCATCTTTGGAAGGCAAATATCAAACAGCATCTGCGTACTACGTACTATGTGCTATTCGCTGGCATTTGCTATCCACATAGGGAATATAAAGACGACTTTTTCATTCACCCACACTCTCCTCCTTTGATTTTTTTCTAGTCATCTTGGGTCGTCATGACTTCAATATCAACTACTCCCTTAAATTTATATATATATTCATCTTCCATAAACCTCAGCATTGCTATTCTCATCTAGGCGATGAAATGGCGGGTAGTCTAGGCAGACATATAGAGGTACAGCGGGCGGATAATGGTGTCCACTTTGATTATAACCATTAGAATGATCCATGGAAGAGAGAAAAATAAAAGAACTTCTCACTGAGCCTCCCAATGTTCTCGTGGAACCAATCCTAACCAGCTCGAGGCAACTGAGTGCATCCGCATGGCTTCCTCCTGGTATGTGATATCCATCTAGGAGAAGGTGTTCCCGGCTGTATTCGCATTCATGGGAAATGAAAGGAGTCGATGCTCAGAAAGTGGCCATGCTACACCACCGTGGGTGCTTTTAAGAAGTGGACATTTCGGTACAAATTGCTAACACGGTCAGCTCTTCTCTCTGTCATCCAGCAGGCCCATTCTATCGTGTCGAGAAAATGTCTTGCGACTCATGTAGGGGGAGTCGAAGAGAACATCAAAACACCATTATTTGCGAGACAATAGCGCACAGTGGAGTATGCTGATTCTAGAGTAGTGAAGATACAGTTATCTCTTTCCTCATGATTTCGTCTACACCCTATATTCAGAGCTAGAAAGCCTTCATAATATCATGAAATTCGAACTTATTTCATAATTATATATCGCTAGTCACATTGCGTGATCTAGTATTTGCTTGAGATTATCTAGACTTTAGATATTAAGATCTCAATCAGGTAAGAACCAATGACAAGGTAGTCAACCAGTGGCTCATACATTATATGAGTCGTGTGGCAGAAGAGCCCTGGAGCAGCTTGGGTGGTGGGGCTGTCCCGAGTGCAGGCTGCTACAGCTAGCAAGGTCTTACACTAACCACAGTGGTCATTGCAACCAATATACAACTGCACCTTAGTGGTTTGTATATCAATGTCAAATGTGAGTGCGTAATTGTGAGACTAGGAATTGCCTTGGTCTGCGAATACAAGAATATTGTATCTCATGCCACTGGATCTTAGCCATTGCCAGCCCGCTGTTGCATCCAGCGCAATACCCACTCAACTAAGATGCTCAAGTCTTGCGAAACCTCAAGCACTCTAGCAATCTTCTTTTGTACATCCTGAAGCCCTGGATCAAGGTTATCCATACCCTGCATTTCAGTGTCGCCACCTGTCTCATCATCCACTAAACCAGCAGTATCCACAACTGAGATCTGGCCGTTCAGCCCGACTTCAAAACAAATTGCGATTTGTCTGGGGGTTTGAATGAATTGAGCGGTTTCGGAGTTCTCGTTGTAGTTCCTCTGATCTGTGATGAGTAACATGAGAGCAGGCGATTGGCCGAGTTGAATACGCAATGTCACGTCGACTTTGACGTCGTCCACAGACAAATGATTCGGACTCTTTCCTCCACTGGAGGGGGTTGAAAGTTCAACACTAGAGTCATTTTTGCTACCATCCGAGCTACTCAGACCGAGCAGGAGATTCAACCTCTCCTCGTTAGGATCATCGTTGTTCAAGATTATGGGCCCGTCGTGGCCAGCGAAGAGGTCTGGGGGTTGGACAGGAGGAGCGCGGGTATTTTTGGGGGTGGCATTTGAAGAGTCGGCCGTGTTGGCCTGGTCCTTGGAAGGAACATGGAACGTCTTCCGAATCAAATTGGCTAACACGGCATATTGCCGGAAGATCTAAACTAGGTTAGCCAAAGTCAATATTGGACGAAGACACACATACTGGAAGGATATCTGCGAGCTGTCGGGGGTGCGAGAAGGGTAGATCACGGATGGTGCAACCAGTAATGGACTCAAAGGATTGGAAAGTATAGTTATGTTGTTTCTTATATTGCTTGCCATTTGAGTCAAAAGCATGCACTGACATCCGGCGCTTTCTACGGCCAATTTGAGGGGAGGAAACGGGTAACGTCATCGGCGAAGATTCCGATACCAGCAAAGCATCGTACGTGATCATCTTAAACTCCTGTGGTAGCTGCATACCAAGCTGACGATAAATCTCGGAGGCTGCAAGAATAGGGACGTCGAGTGCAGGCTCAAGTCTACCGACAAATCGGCGGTTGGGTGGCGATGATTCTAGCATGCTAGAGTCCAACGCCATGGGGTCATGGTTGCCATGGGTCAATCGCATCGTCTGCGGAGGATCAAGCCAGTTCACAGACCCAGCAGCACCATTTGATGGGAGCAATTCGGTGCTTTCACCTGCAGTAAAAGCTTCATTCCCAACCCATTCCTTTGAAATGCGCAGGGACGGATACCCCTCTTCGCATTCAATCATGACAGTCCATGACTTGCTTTGATCATCCAATTCGCCCTTTGAGCCTTGACCGTGTTGTGGGTCAATCTCCATAGCATCCGGAGATGGTAGGCTCTGCTTTGCATCCAGGACTTTTGCTTGCTCAACCCAATATTGTAAGCCGAGCCCGATTCGAGTCCCCTTGTGCATGGTGGGACGTCCGAGGACACCTGCGCAAAGATGCTGATACTCGCCGCCATACTTCCCATTCTTGTTCTCTTCCACCCAGATCCGCCTGAAGTTCTCTTCGAGATTCTCCAAGGCCTCAAAACAATTGACCTCTTGGCTGAGTTTGTCAAGTTTTGCAAGCCATTGGAGATTTTCGTGGAACTCTTGGAGTGATCTCCATTTACCACATTCAGCCTCCTCCGGGGACTGGGCGAGCGTTCGTTTCAAGACCGCTGTAGCTTCCTCGCGCCGCACTCCTTCCGTGTATTCAGGCGTGGCATATCGTAGACTGACATCTTTGACGACATCTTGCCCAGCGTAGAAATCAATCTCAAGATCGACAAAGTTACCAGCGATGTTGAGATTATCGTCCTGCCAAATGGACTCAAAACCTTCCAGCCGACTCAGCCGTTCCACGCTTTCACGCGAAACTCCTCTACCAGAGACCCGGGCTCGTAGAAGCTGAACGACCTGCTCGACACGATGTCTCTGCTCTTCGTCATTGTCGCGTGCGACTCCAAGCTTGATTCCCTGCATCCCGAGGTTTTGGATGTCGCTCTCGTTCATGCCCGCACCAACAAGACCATCATGCACTGCAGGAGAAGGACTGATGCCAGTATACCCACCAAGCGCCAAGAGAGCCGAAGGCGAGCTGAAATTGACAGTGTCGTCAACCCCGCCAGGGACGGCGAGGGGTGTAGCGTATTGATGGGACGAAATACTTGTGTGATGCGCATGTGCAGCAGGCCCTGAGGCTGTCGGTGTTCTCATTGAAGGCGATTTATGGGCGAGAGATCGCGATAGAGGAGCGGAGGATGGGTGGGGAGAGGAGAGATGGGTTGGCGTCGCGCCAGGTTTGGCTGAGGGAGTCGCCATGGTAAAATGAAAGGAATAGCCAGAACAGAGTGCCAATAGTAATTGAAAATTAGATATAGCAGATCCGTCCGAAAAAATTGGGTATCATAAGAAGTATTGAAGCACAAAACTAAAGAAAGCCGGGTATCGTTGAATGCGACTCAATTCTTACCGGCGCAAGTGCCAGTTTTGAGAATGCACGAGGGAAGAACTGTCAAAGGAGTATATAGATCAATACCATGACGCATCCGAAGCTCCCCCGTTCCCATGAACACTGCAATTAACAAGCACGATTTGTTTCCCAATGATGTTCTAAACAGAGAGCTCCCCGTCAAAAGAAGATACGATCACGTGTGTTTGCACTGTTTGCATTCATCGTCATATCTAAGGTTTGCATCAACACATGAATGAATCAGGACTACATCTGTACTGTTGTTGAATAAGTGTGAACCAGAATGTACAAAAGAAGTTGTATTATGAAAAACACACAAAAAAAAAAAAAGCAATTTCCAGCAGTGTAGGAACGAGTTTTCCGATGCAGCATAAGGTGTCGCCCTTGATACCCTGGATATCCTAGCTTTGGCGATGATGATTCTCGTATGTCTACAGGAATCCGTAAAATTCAGCAATCCACATATCCCACCAATTGACCTGATATTTTCACATGTACGTCGCACCTGGGGGCCATTCTCCCGAGTCTCAATCTTCCCATATAACTCTTGAACAATCGACATTAGAACACACTTTACCCACACACAGCAGCACGTTCCTTGCCTCTTGCTCTTCTTCGGCACCCAGAGAAGTCAATATAGGGAAATTGACATGAAGGCGTTAAATGTCGCATATGCCCACAAAACTGCACTTGACCGCCATGTCTTTCAATGGTGGTGGTGTATCCAACTGGACTTTGGTGGCTGCTCCTGCTACTCATGCCGAAGCATGGTGCATGCGGTGTGTCAATTCCATTGCGAACATCCCCGCTGGCTTATGCCAGAACTCCACGGCCGGTATTAAATGTCAATACTGTCATCTGCAACATCAAACTTGCACACCTCCACCATTGGTGCACGCCCGTGTGCACGACCTCATCATCGCGCAATGCCAATCTTGCCCATTGGAGCCAGCTATCGCTGCTTGGGATGGCCATTTGACCTACCATGAGCTTGATCAACTATCTACCCGCCTTGCAACCAAGCTCGCAAAGCTCAAGATAATACAGCCTGACAAAATAGTACCTGTTTTGGTGGAGAGATCTGTGTGGGTTTCAGTCGCCATCCTGGGTATCTTGAAGGCAGGCGGTGCTTTTCTTCTTATGGATATCTCATTTCCAGATGAGTATGTTAAACAAATTTGTGCAAAGATTGAAGCTCCGCTTGTTTTGGCATCCATTCGTCAAGCCTATCGTGTGAAACCACCAAGTCCACTTGTTTTAGAGGTGGGAGCTAATACACTGTTGGCTGATGATGAGGAAAAATGTACACACCTTCAGTCGGCTTACGCACGACCATCTGATGCATGCCATGGTCTTTTTACCTCCGGATCCAGCGGGAATCCTAGAGTTGTCGTTATAGACCATGCTGCGGTATGCACTGCCTGGGCACAGCCGGTAGCCACTCAACTGATGCTTTCGTCATCATCTCGGGTCCTTCAATCTAATTCCCATGCATTTTGTGCTTGCGTTGTTGAGTACCTTGGGGCCATGATCCATGGAGCTTGTCTATGTATAGCTCCAGAGCCGGGCCAAGGAAATGATACAATGAAAACCATTCGGGAGTTGAACGCCAATTTTATCATCCTGACTCCCTCTGCATCTCGCTTACTGGATCCCAACCAGGTCCCCTCACTCCAAGTCGTTGTTTTAGCTGGCGAGGCGCTGGGCCCCCTTGATCTAGAGAAATGGCAAGGACGAGTGCAATTGAAGTGCATGTATGGATTGGCAGAGGTTGCGGCATTCGCCTTGCTTGCTGATTTGACCAACCTTAACTCAAACTACCGGGAGATTGGAGTGCCGATGCATACATGGAATGCTTGGATCGTAGACACCAACAATGTCGAAGATTTGGTACCACCCGGTGGGGTAGGTGAGCTGCTGCTAGAAGGTCCCAGTCTGGGACGTGGCTATCTCAACGATCCTGCTTGTACGGCCCAGAATTACATTTCGGCCCCTTCATGGCTCATGCAGATTCGACCCACGGCGTCACATGGCTATCGCTGCTTGAATACAGGGGATCTTGTTCGCCACTCCCCCAACGGAGCACTTGAGTACATCCGCCGAAAGGATGTAACCGAAGTAAAGATCCGAGGGCAGCGTATGGACCTTACAGATGTTGAAAGACATCTCGCCCGACAGTATCCTACATCTACTCAAGTCATGGTGGATATTATCATTCCATCCGATGATATTGGCCACAATGGCATCATGTTGGTTGGCTTCATCCATACGGAGTCCTCACATCACAATATGCAAAACAAAAACGATGAAATATTTGCTTCAAAAATTGAGAGTCGTGCAAAGGCAGCCACTGTTCTTTCTGCCATGAAGGAAGCGCTTCCTACATTCATGGTCCCAGACGTCGTTGTTGTTCTCAACCGGATCCCAGCAACAACCTCAGGCAAGCTACACCGCGATCGACTACGCCGCCTAGCCTCAAGATTGCCTCGCAGCACTTTACTGGCGTACGGCGATGTCTAGCTACTAGATACTGATAGGTGCTTAGAAAGGCTTGCTAAGTAGATCATTGATGAAGCTTGTGTGTAGGCTCTACGTGTTGTGCTCGGGGAGATGGTGGTTGCAGATAGACCGGTAACACATCAAATGGATTGAATCAACTTGGACTACATTCGGAGTAAATATGTATAATGGTTCCCTTAGATGATACATATCAAACCTGCCTTCTGTATTACAGCTGCAGAATTAAGCACATCTGTTCTTCCTCACAAATACCAAAGGACGACGTTTATTTTGGCAATTTTCAAAAATAAGAAACGCCGGAAGCTAAGACGGGACCTCGGGAAATCCCGAGATACCGAACCTTATTATTAACAGGCCATTTCAAGGTTATTTGGAACCTTGGAAAATACAAGAAGCGAAAGCAAAGAACTCAGAGGAATGGATTCAATATGGTTCGAAATTCAAAACAAAATCCTCCTTAATCCATGTCTCACCACACAAAAAATGGAGGAATGTTGCGAATTACAAATGGGCAGCATTGAAGAAGAGGACGAATCGATCACGAAGTCGAAGTGGTCCTAAGAAGAAAGAGAAAAGAATATCAGATGAGATGAGCATGAAATAAACATTGCACCGTACTTACAATCCAGGGGTGGGGACAGGGAACGTCTCCAGCATGCTTGCATACCATGTCGCAATCGCAGGTTCACAGTGGTCAAATTCATCTTTAATCATGTCCAGGATAGTTTGTCGGAAAGAGAGAACTGAAAGGTACCAGGGTAAGCTGACGTCAGAGTTAGGATCAAGACGAAGGTTTTCAAGGGCACGGTGCGCAAATTGAGCAGATTTCGGGTGCAAAGTGCCATCAGGACGAGCACCAAGAGGGGCCGGTTTTTGCATCAAGCTACGTTCAGTGGCACAGTACTGAATGTAGGCAGATTTGTCCAACTAGATCCCTCGATTGTCAATTATTGGCACACAAAAAGGATCAAAAGCAAGGGAGACTCACTCCAAGCTTCCTGGCATTTAGGGCATGAGTTTCGGCATGGGACTTTACCACGGAGTCGAAGGCAGCACAAAGATCCAGTACAGCCACGGCAGCAGCCTGGATAGTATCAGTGTCGTGAAGAAATTCGACAATTTCGGTCGCTCCAGAACCGTACTCCTCGTTAACCCAGAATCCTTATACTCACTCCAGCAAAGCATTTAGTTCGAATCCATGGCCACGGATCCCCTCGTACAGCTGATTCGAAATAAGCATGACACAAAACCAAAACGGAACTATAGTCCACTCACCATTTGGCATTTGCTCCGGACGGGGCAACAGCGCTGACATAGTTTGGACATGACGGCATCCCAAACGCAGTTCACCTTCAAAGGCTGCTTCCAAGCAGCCTCATTCCATTCCCGCAAGGCAACACGAAAACAGGATATACACCAACCTGTTTCGGCTACAACTGGGTGCTTTTTGAGTTTTTGGTGGGAGCCTTGACTACCAGCTAGCCTTTTGATAGCGGCTGTGGTCTGTTTTGTCGCTTTGGTTGGGGGTATAGGACCCCTTGCTGCCCGTTTTGCCTTCTTAGAAGGCATGGTAAGTAGTAATCAAATGAATCTTGAATGAGAGGGGAGTAAAGAGACGTTAAATTGATAGAATAACAATGATGAAAAGAAACGTGGAAGATACAGGAAGAAAAGAAAGGAGAGAGGCATAGGAACATGAGCCTTCGTCTTGATGGGGTAAGCAAAGACGTGTCGACAAACAAACAATACGTCAGATGGGAAGTCTAGTGTCACTGGCTTGGCGGGGGAAAGACCATTCCCAGATAAGAGGATGATGCCTCATGATAACCAAGGCACTGTCACCACCTATACGTTGACTGGTACATTTCTACCAGGTGAATCACCAAAGTGGACGCCCCTCTAAATCTAATCCTCCTACGCTTTGCGAAGAAAAACACGCTCAAGTATTCCTTGATAGAATTAGCCAAGGAGGTAGTGCTCCCAAGTCCGCCCATCGCAATCACAGTTGCAAGCCTAATGAAAGTGGCGACGGGTATCTGGCCAGGTATTAAGTGGGCACATCATGGACTTTGCAGGCGTTGAAAGTATTCTTGGTGTCTATTCAAATGTGTCTATTCGGGTTCTATCAGCCAAAGTGGAGAGTGTTGGACCTCTTTCAGACTGTGCAATGTAGGCTCAGCAATTTGAACCCGGGTACTCCCTGTCTGAGGTTCAGTCCACGACCCTGGTATTTGGTGGCTCGTTTGAGCCATAGTATTCTGTACATAGTATGTAGAATGATAGCCCAGGTCTTCACACCAAGTAACCTGCTCAGTGAGGGTCATTGCCGGAGGATGCTCGATCAGCTGTGCAAAGCAGTGTTTTGGCTTGCTGCTCACCCTTATCATTTGCTGCTGAGAATTGAGCCTCGACACTTCTTGTTCAAGAGCAAGGCAGCGGAGGTAGACCAGGGTAGTTGTGACGAAGACTCACAGACACCAAAGAATATCCTCATACAATGCCCACTTTACGCTGAGCTTCGCGCGAGATTGTGAGGTCAACTGGGAAAAACTAGGCTCGGAATCATAGAGACGGACTGAATATGACAAGCTCATGTCAAACCTAGGGCCACAGGCCACGCGCTACGTGGTCAAATTCATGCACCGAACAGGTCTTCTTCAACAGTTTCAACATTTAGGGCTCGAGTAGGATGACGACAACAAACAACAGCCAATAGGCCTTGTGCCCATAGACCTAGGTGTGGAAGACGATGAGTATTAGCCAAGGACGATAAATGAAGATGTGGAATAAGAAACTTAGCTAGAGTTGACAACCATGCCAAACAACCGGCTGAAGAAACCACACCATCAATTGAAACCCAGACAGGGGGAGGATACGGAGGACAGGAGAGGAGAATAAAAAGCGAGAAGTGGGAATATGGGAGATACATGGTGCAATCAATCGCATTCATTACATGTTTCTTATGTATGTATAGATTTTTGGGCTTACGAGATGCAGGAATAGGCTGATTCCACACTTTTTTTTTTTACGGATCAGCATCTGCATACTCTCTGCATGGGATCCTAACTCAGCGTTTTGGCTTCAATTTCTTGCTTCGGTTTAATGAAGCGCCTGCATAGCCATATGCAACTATACAACATAGACTGCAACAGGTGAATTGATCTTGATTGATTGATTGATTATCACTTGCTGTCAGAAAGTGGGAATTCCTTTCATCAAGAATAGTTTGTTATATCCTGCCTTTAAATGGTATATATTTGTAAAAGCCCTAATCTAGGCCTTTGAGCTGCTTGGTTTGTGAATAAGATATATTGTTGCCTGATGAAACTGGCATAAAATTAACATCCCCAGTTCACCTTTCTTCTGGCAAATATTCACCGCCTTTGAAACCGCCTGCCATTTCCAATTGAGCTATTATCCAGCTCTCTCGGATGTGATCATATCCAACCTGCTACCTAATTGCTCAATTATTCACTGCCAAATATCTTGCTATATTCATATATATCTCAATGTTTGCAGCAAGAGCATTTGGCCAGCAGGCTCGGATTCTTCCCAAATGGACTCAATTCCGTTGTGTATCGACATTGGAAGGGTCTCCGCACATAGTATGTGATTGTTGTATCTTATAAAAGTCCCCATTGAAGCTAAATTCTTGATAGTATGTGTTCCCAAATGCTGAGCCAGCAAGCGGAACCCACATATTGTCACTGTTGCCCTCCGAGCCAGTCAACCCAGATTTGGCTATCGGAATCTCGACTCAACTGCCACCAACAACAGATTCCTTTAAAGAAAATCCAAAATTCTTGAATATAGTACAAGAAGCGTGCTCACAATACGCACATGAAGATCCCGATGCCAAGTCCCAAGCACAGGTCATGGTGTCTGTCGCTGGGGCGAACCTGAACTCAGGCGGTGTGTTATTAACCGGCCAGCGCGGAAGACGTCGTGGAGGCGACTCAAGAAGTGGTGCTAGTGGGCAAGGTGGTGCAGGTTCTGGTGGACGTGGGGGTTGGATTCATGTCTCTGACCAGAGACGGCCGCCTGACTATGGGCGGATTGCTTGGTACGGGCTTGCCTGTGTTTCAACAGCACATTTTATTCCATATGAGACTTATGCTAATGCCATTTAGGCCTGAGGATATGTTCGGAAGCCTTGAGGTGGATGCCAATGGTCAGTTCGTTGGAGAAAATGGCAATTATCAACCAAGTGGTATGTTTCCCGACTATATGGGACTTAACAGGCCAAGCTGATACTTAGCAGGTACCTATCGTATCCTGACCCGAGATGGAATGTAAGTATCCCCCTTCTTAGATGTTCCATCCTATTCATATTCAATGTTAATTGATTGATATAGTTTCGGATTGAGTCCTTTCCTCAGAGAAAAGCTGGTCCAGAAGCTCCGAGAGCTAGAGAAATGATCTCTTCAAAATTTGGGCACCTTGCCCATGGAATTCTCTGTACAATATATCTCAACCCTCAAACCGGCATTCGGTTGCTATTGAACTGCTCGCGCATGTCTTTATTTAACTAGAATCCTCTTGCGCTTGGGCTGTTCTCAACCCATCACATGTTGCAGGCTAATTGAGCTTCCTTATTTATGGAGCTGAGCTCGGTCGATGCATTAGATACTAGTGTGTCGCCTAGTGAATATGGTTCTTTTATATTATTATCTTTTCTACTTTGACAAAAAGAAAAATATATATTGGTCAAAAGTATGGCCGAACAAACATAAAACCAAGGTACAATTATTTCTTGAAGAAACTCGTAATCCGCTGCGATCTATCTGTTGCCTTTGTTCCACTAGACTTCTTCATAGGGCTATTATGTGTAGCACTGCGCAACTTATTTTTCTGCGGCGATGGCCCCGTTGGATCTGGATTGACCTTTCGCTTCTTACTTTCCTCTGTGACACCAGGGGCCTCTGGGCTATGCTCCCTTTTGACAACTGACACTGGGTTTGGGGCATTATTCTCGCTCTGTTCCAAATCCTTAGTTGGGCGGTCCTCTTCAATCATCTTCACCTTCGGCAACGCAGTCTCCTTCGTTTTCACATTGGCAAAGAAGTTTGCGATATTGCTTTTGTTTTCCTTGCTGTGGACAGGCACAATAAAGTTCGGGGAATTATTCCCAACTTTCCCAACCTCTTTGGGAACAGGATAGCACTCTAGTTCACCTTCATAGGGCTTGAGAATTGATTGGAGCTCCTTTGACCAGGTCTTTTGGCGGGGATCCAGCCATTTATTCATCGCGTCACTCCCAGGGTCTAGAATGACGGGCATACGTTCATGCAGAAACTTTAGGTAGGAATTAGAAGATGTCGTGATCACTGTGTATGTGTAGAGCTTTTCGTCAGAACCTGTTCAAAGTAACTGTCAGCCCGATTAATGCTTTATATCAGAAACGCCTAGACATACCCTCACAGGAAACACAGTCCCACAATCCAGCGAAGCACATCAGCTCCCCGTCTTTGCGCCGGATAAAGTGTGGAACCTTTTCTTTGCCCCCAGGCCCCTTCTTCAGCCACTCATAAAAGCCTTGGCAGATGACAATGCATCTCTTTCGTCGCTTCATGGTAGTCCACATCCCAGAATCTTCAATCAACGAGTCATCGCGACAGTTAATCGTGCGCATCATAGATCCGTAATCCGGTTGGCGCTTCGTCCAGAATGGAATGAGACCCCATTTCATGCTCTGGAGCTTGTATTTGATAACGGTGCTGTCTCCTGGCTTAATATCCAAGTTCGCATCATCTTTCCCCTTTTTGAGATCTTGGTTTTGGTGCTCGTTATCGGCATCTTGATGAGCACTGTGGCTCCCTGTATCGGCGATATCAGCGCGATAGACGGCGCCGAAGTTGCCCGGTGCAAAGTTGTATGTCTCTCTAACTGCATCGTCATCCGGTGCTTCATCCACTTGCATGCCTTGCTCTTGTAGACGATGTTGGATGTACGCCAAGCGCTTGGGACCGTCAGCTGGCGGACAGGCTAGATCCAGGAACCGTGACATACCACGCCCAAAGCGTATCGCCCACACATGATCAGCACAAGCCACTAGATCTATTCAATGGCGACGCCTCCGAGGTCAATGCTGGATCAAACCAGTGCATTTTTCAGACAGAATGGGCGGAAAGGCGAGTGCATACTCTAGCGGGCGACGTCATATGGCGGAGCGGAGCTTGGACCACTAGAAAACCGAGGGCGGACTCTTCATCAACTCACCCTATACCTACCCGCTCCCTCTCTATTCTCTGCATCAATTTCCTAGGTTGTATCGGACAACCACCCGCTAAATCAGAATCAAAACTTGCAATCTTAATCCGATACCCACTCGCACACTCCCAATGTTCCGCGCAGTATCACGGCGCACAGGCGCGCATGCCGCAAAACTTCTACAACCACAACCAAAGAGTCTCGCCCACTCAATACACATCAACAGCACCACCCGACCAACCCTCCAACCCCGAATCAACAATGGCAAACCACTTGCAGCCCCCTACATCTCCGGTACACGGCACCTCACGATCCTGCAGAAAATCGGCCGCAAATACCGCGAGGCATCTAAAGGAATCTGGCGCAAGAACCCCATCCTCATGCCACTAGCAATCTTCTCCGTTGTCGGCGGAGCCTTCATCTTCGCCTACATCTCCTACGTTGAATTAACTCGCGTCGGGCCGCAGTACCACAAATTCCCGCCGCCTGTGGCCGACGCTCTCCGCACGGCTATCTATTACACCGATATCGATCTCAACCCAGCCAAGGCGATGAAGTCGTACAGAGAGGCATTGCACATAGCATTTGAGATGGGCATACACCCATACTCGGATGAGATACTTGGAATCAAGCTGCAGGTCGCCATGATGCTGGAGAAAGCTGGACTTGTTAAGCCGGCGATTGATGTGTTGGAGCGAACGAAGAACGAAACTCTGGCCTGGGTAGAGGAAGTCACAGCAGGGAACGCTGCGGCGGCAGCCGAGAAGGTGAAGCAAGCACAGGCGCAGGTGCAAAAGACCGCGGCCGATGTCCAGGTTAACACCGAGGCGATCCAGGAAACTGAGGAGGATCTGAAAGCAAGGGCGCAGTACGAGGCTCGTCAACGAGATAAAGCGCTCAAGAAGGTCGTCGGCATTGCGATGAAACTTGGTGAGCTTTATTCCAGCGAGTATATACAGGACGAGAAGAAAGCCGAGGCTGCGCAGGTCGCTGCTGTGGAGATCTGTCTGAAGGAAATGCACCGTCGCCAAAAGCTGGGACTTCCCGTTGGAAGCTCTAACAGTGGCGAGGGGTCAGACGGCGAGGCGTGGCTGAACCTCACTGAGATCGCGACGGCATTGGCTGAGCTTGCCGCTACATATACCGCCAAGGAGCGTTATGAGCTGGCCATGCCGTTGTACATGCGTGCGTTGGATTTGATCCGCGCCGCTGAAGGAACTTCCATATCTTGCAAACAGGTAGTGCTGCTGAACGATGTCGCTACCGCCCTGGTCGGCCAGGTTCAACTGCCTGCCAAGTCTCAGCCGCAGAAACCTGTTACAGCGGAACAGACTGTTGAGGCTGCCCAGAAGTGGGCGGAGAAGGCCATTGAGGTTGCGGCGCACATTAAACCCCCGATACGTGATGAGGAGTGTGACATTACTTGTGTTGTTGCTACGTATAACTTGGGCGAGCTTGCTGAGCTACAGAAGAAGCCAGAGGTCGCTAAGCAACGGTATACTGAGGCTAAGGCGTTGGCTGATGGGATTGGATATGAGGAAGGGAGTACGATGGCCAAGGAGGCTTTGAAGCGACTTGGAAAATAATGGGTAGATTTGTGAAGGCCTCTCTGTTTAGCCTGATGTACATTATGACGAACGTTGGAAATAGAAATCTCAACACTACTGTATATTTCTCATTTGACGCTGCTTGAGGTACATCCGGCGGCTATCATAGCATACCTTACATGGGTAACAAAAGTAATAAGAAGTTACATGAGAACAGAGAACATTGAAGATATTAGTACACAGACATACGGTACGATGATTTTTACAAGAGATTTTCAATATTGAAAAATAGGAAACATTTTGATGCCTTAACTGGTATTAGAACATCACACATCTTGCACAAGATTCCATACATTGCGGATCCAGTAAGCTAGACATGTCAGAAAACCTTCAGGCCGGGGACATCTCAGTCCCGGCGAGAAGTGCTTCATTGCTCGTGGCTCATACATCCCAAACCAATGCTCTTCTGGCCGTATCTTTTGAACTTTTTTTCAATTCCCTTGTCAATAGAACAAAAAGAGGCCCCTCAAGCTCCGATACAACAACTCAAATCTATGCGCGCGACATAACACCCCAGGCACGGATCTTGTTGTCGGTGTAACCGGCGAACAGGGTCTGGCCGTCAGCGGACCAGGCCAAGCTGATGCACTCGGGGTCACGGCTCTTCTTGCCCTTCTCAACGAACTCAGGCTTGAGCTCATCAACCTTGGACTTCTTCTCGAGGTCGAAGATGGTGATGGAGCTGCTGGTGGCAGCGCAGAGCCAGTAGCGGTTGGGGGAGAAGACGAGAGCGTGGATCTCATCGCCAGCGGAGAGGGAGTAGAGGTGCTTGGACTCGTTAAGGTCCCAGAGCATGGTGGTACCGTCCTTGCCACCGGAGGCGCAGAGGGATCCGTCGGGGGAGATGGTGACGGTGTTGATGTATCCGGTGTGACCGATGTGGTCGGTCTGGAGACGGCAGGAAGCGAGCTCCCAAACCTAGACGCGGATCAAATGTTAGCGTCGATACCCTCAAAAGAATGTCAAGTGTTCAAGGAAATTTTTTTTCCAATCCTTCTCTCGTTCAATAGAAAAACAAAAAAATTGTTGCTGTGCCCATCAGGCAAAATGGGTGAAAAATTGTCTCATGGCCCCGAAGGGCTCTGAAGTAGCAAATACGTTTATGCAAACATCACGCGGGCAAAGCAAGGCGGGAAGGAAATTCTGTAGGGAGATTCGGAATCGATAGCGTACCTTGACGAGCTTGTCCCAGCCAGCGGAGACAATGACGGGGTTCTGGGGGTTGGGGCTGAAGCGAACGCAGGAAACCCACTCGGTGTGGCCCTTGTCGGTGATGGTGAACTTGCAGTCACCGAGGGTGTTCCACAGCTTGATGGAGCGGTCACGGGATCCGGAGACGATCTGACGGTTGTCGGCGGAGAACGAGACGGACAGAACATCGTTGGTGTGGCCGACGAAAGTGCGGGTGGTGTTACCGGTAGAGAGCTCCCAGAGACGGAGAGACTTATCCCACGAGGCGGACAGAGCGTAGGCACCGTCGGAGGAGATCACCTATAACGCAGACAAGACCATCGGTCAGCCAAAACCATTCCATCTTTTTTTTTTTTCGTGTAAATGCGCCATCCAAATTCCATCTGTCGCATCCAATGGCTTCTGGGTGTGGTTCATTCGGGAGAAGAAAAACGTACACAGTCAGAGACGATGTGCGAGTGACCCTCGAGGCTGCGCTTGGGGTAACCGTAGGCCTGCTCATCACGGGTAAGGTTCCAGATGATCAGGGTCTTGTCGCGGGATGCGGACAGCAGCATGTTGGGGCTATCATCAAGCATTCAAGTCAGAATTGTGTCCCTTTAAAAATTCAATCCCCGATCGGGATAGATCACTCTTACTTCTCCAGGGAGGTGGCAAGGGAAGTAACCCAGCCATTGTGGCCCTCAAGGGTGCCGCGAAGAACCAGCTGCTCAGCCATTATGGGAATGAGACAATGAAGGAGAGAGAGGGATGGGCGGAGATTGTCGTTGACTCTGGGGGGGAGGTAAAATCGAGATGGGAGGCAGACGTGCCCGCTCAAGCCCTAAGCCGCTTCGCTGCTCTCCTTGTGTGGTTTCCGTGGAGCCCTAATACTAAGCGAACACGTCACATGACTTGAATCTATACAGAGGTCTCGACTACGATGTATATCGGAGAATAAAGAATTGAATGTCGATTGGCATTGGAGTTTTCTCTGTCATATTTGAAATTAACACTTGTTTTATTTTTTCTATCTTAGCCCGTGAACTCTACACCAATTGATTCCAGTATCATCAAATATACACCATTCTTAATTCACGCCTCCTATGGACAATATGACCACTATGACAACTATAGTACAGTTTTTTTTTCAATCGACAAACTTCCAGAGTTCAATCTCTCCCATAGACCCTTAGGAGTTAAACACCTGAACATCAGGCATTCTCCCCAAGCCACCGCCACCGCCAGTCTTCTTATTCTTGGCCTTCTCAAAGCCAGTAGCACTCTTATCACGAACATGTTCTCTGAGCAGCGCGAGAACCTCGGAATTCTGCCAGCGCGACGGAACAGGTCGGTAAGCCGCCCTGAAAGCGCCAATAGTTTGCGCCCATTCACCGCTCTTGGCACTGGACTC
The DNA here is from genome assembly GCF_028829585.1 of Penicillium vulpinum. Classification (NCBI taxonomy): domain Eukaryota; kingdom Fungi; phylum Ascomycota; class Eurotiomycetes; order Eurotiales; family Aspergillaceae; genus Penicillium; species Penicillium vulpinum. The sequence continues at coordinate 5,306,352 of NW_026643241.1, forward strand.
CTTCCAATTCTCGGTGATGGTATCCTCCTTAGGAGCGGAGGCCGAGATCTCCTCAGGCGGATCTTGCGTCGCCCAGTAGTAGATGTCCCAATCGTTCTCATCGAGGAAGCCGTCGTACTCGACGAGCTGATCGTAGTCCATCTTGCCCAGGTAGACGTCTGCGAAGGTGGAAAGGAGCAGGTCTGACTCTAGGATTCCGCGCTTGCGGCTTTGGTCTGGGGTGGAGCTGGTTAGCTTGAATGGTTCTTCATATATTGAGGCACCAGATTCTGGGCTTAAGCATTGAGACCGAGGTGCCAAGCATGCATGGGAACGGGTACTAACATAGCAGGCGTGCCCTCTTCGTGGTAAGATCCTCTCCAACTCTCTTCAAAGGCTCAACCTTGAACGTAATACCCTCCATCTCACCAACGCCAAGCTCCGGCTTCTGCGCCCCGTCATCCTGGCGACCACCAGTGAAATGCTCAATCCTTCCGGGATACGGATCAGACGGTCTGTAATTGGGATCGACTGAGTTCAGCATCTCCGGTGGCGCGGGCTTCTTGCCGACATTTGGGAAGTCCTTTGTCATGGTGGAGGTAGAGTGAGGCACGAATTGGTTCGGGGGCTTGTTGGCCTGGTTTGCGCGGTGAGCTTTCACCTCGGGAGCAGCTTCATCGCTGCCATCTTTGAGGCGTAGAGCTGTTGCGCCGAATTGGCGGTTTTGTCTTGCGATTGTGCTTAGGGAGGATGGCACAGGTCGCGCAAGACGAGAAAGTATACGTGGGGCAGACATCCTGTTGCACAGTATCCTATAGAGAAAGGGTTGGGACTTTCTTTCCTCTAGGGATAAGGAGTTGGCGTTGATGGCTCGGCCTTGACATCATCCGGCGTAATGGGCCCGGGGAACCGAAAGCTCCTGCAATGCCCGGTGTTTGTTTTGTTTGCAAGGCTAAACATTCCACTGAGAGGCTGTTGATTACACATTTCTCGACAAAGTGCAGTTCTTTAGATTCTATCTTTCTATTGCGGTGTTTCTGGCCTTGGAATTGATGCCATTTTATATTTTCTATTTGCCTGTCTATTGTTTATGTTTAATTACTCAGACTGCTGCCGCAAGATATCGATCTACGCAGTAGATGTATACAACATACACAGACCTCACACAGACATCCAAAGCTCCCTCCAGGGCTGCTCATCAAGATACCTAATATATACCTAGGCAGTGCTTTACCGGCATAGCTGCCTAGGTAGATATATTCCATCCACGAATACTCGGATAATACCTCACTGGACGAAAAAAGAGCCTGGTAAAGCATAGCTAATCAACCAACCCCAAGACATCCATAAATCACATGCAAGAAACATAAAATATTATTAGCGCCAGGCTGCAGAAAGCATGGTGTACATTTTATATCATTGAGATCATGACTGTTTAACAGAATGCCACTCGACATTAGAGCAAAAGGATTTGCAATGCAACCGCTGCAAAACCAAAAAAAGAACCATCAAAGATGCAACCATTCCATGGACCAGTAAATCTAGATAAGGTGCTTAGATCTGCAACAACCAAATAGTCAGTAACAAGTTCCACCATCCACCACAACCACAATTCAACATACCTGAAGTAAGCCCTCAGATAAACAACCTGCCAAGCACCAAGACCAACAAGCATACCCATAGTTCCGAAAGCGAACCACTTCACGCGCTCATTGGTGCTCTCATTTGTATCACGCAAACGCTGCTCACGCGCACGCAGGTACTCCATCTCAGTCACGATATCAGCAACCATCTCCTCGATGCGGCGGAGGTCTGTTTCAACGGGCTTGAGCTTCTCCTGCGATTGGATGCTGTTCCAGTCGCGGGCGTCGGCGCCAATGTCGACGTCGAGTTCGATGGAGCGGCTGGGGTTCACGATGCTGTCTGATAGGGTGGAGTTATTTTAGCATCACTTTCTCTCTTTAATTCTGGAATTTGTCCTGGTGGATTGGCCGGGTTGTTCGAAGGGGCTACCACTTACTGTGGCCGACAAGCTGGTTCTCGAAGCAGACGTCGAAAGCCGTGTCTGCGGGCGAAGTGAACAGTTGACGCGTTTCGCCGACAACATCCTTAGGGCGACCGTGGTCATTGCCCATGGCGTCCTTGATCTATATAAAGAAAAGAAAAGTATTAGTCGCGATCCACAATTCAGCAATTCGGCGGGTTGGCATTCAAGTTCCAGCAGACGTAGGAAGAAATCCCATCTACATCCTGGAATAATTCCACATACGTGAATATTGACTCTCTGGCCATCACCTTTCGTACCGCCAACAGTGGCAGTGACAACGACGAGCTGGTCCTTCGAGACGAAGTTGCGAATGCATCGCTCGTTGTTGCCGCCGCCAGAGGTGGCGACGAGGTCGAATTTTAGGGCGTAGGTAAGCTGCACAAAAGCGAAGAGGAAGCTCAGGATGGCCCTCAGAGTGATTGGTGAGGTGCCCATTGTTGCGGCGTAGAATTGGCGGTTGTAAACACAGATACTTGGTGCTGTTGATGACACCTGGTAAGGGGAGTGTGGATTAACTTTGTTCCGGTGCTACGGTCCAGGGTCTATACTTCGACTGAAGGTTTTATCGTTTCACACAGCAAATATTGCTGTAATCTGATTGTATCAAATTTATCCAAGTCGATTTCGTACTACATATTGGAGTCATTGTGTTTAAAGAGGAATCAAATGGGTTCTGATTGTCAGGGCATTTAAAAATAGCCGAAGTAGTTATAGGTACATCATGGTATCTTGAAATCAACGCAAGCAATCGAAATCGAAGCGACGTCCCAATAGGAGAAAAAATAGAAAACTCAAAGTCCATATTAGTCGTTCAGTCTCTCGCAGAAAGGCAGAAAGTAAAATATTGCACAAAAGCTCAAAAGAAGATAAGAAACAGCCACCTTGTCGTAGCGATAGTAACAAGAAAGAAAGGAAGAAATGTCTATGTGAATGAAGTGAAGAGATGGCAGTGCTGTCGCCCAAACAAGAAAGATCAAAGTGATGGACATGATATGGAGATCGTTAGATGAATTAGAACGCTCAGCAAAGTAAGACATTAGTCGAGGATATTGTCAAGGTACTTTCAACCCATTAGACCTCGATCTTCTTTCGGCGCGTGAAGAAACGGGAGAGACCACCATCCTTCGCCTTGGAGCTCATCGGTGTCGATGAAACTGGCACAGGGGTTGGAGGAGGCCCGGTGTTTCGGAGGAAATCCGCTAAATCACCAGTCTCGGTCCTGCGGTTCGAAAGAGAAGGTAGGGTGCCGTTGTTGCGCTCCAGGCCAACCTTGCCAGAGTAGTTAGTCAGGACTGTAGAAGCGGTTTGCGTGGTACGCAAGGAGTTGTGGGAGGTGCGGAGCATGCGGGATTTCATGCCCGGTGCACCAGAATTAGATGTAGGAGCGCTAATTGCAAACGGTTGTGTGGATTGTTCGGGGGGAGGGGGAGGAGCAGTGCGTAGGAAATCCATCAGGCTCTCCTGCTCGCGCCTGGGCTTGGGGTTTGCTTCGTTTTCCAGAAGCTCTTCTAGAAGCGCATCATCGTCATCATCATCAATAGCGTACGGATCGCGAGCACGGCGTTGCTTCCGCACAGGCTGGGGCTCGTCGAAATCCGTGGCGCTTCCTGATGTTGAAGTCTTGTTTCGGTTTGAATCCAGCAAACCAGTTCGTGAACCAAGAGATGTCAAGGACTTATTAGGCGTAGATGCATTACCAGTGCTGACGAAGGAGCTGGATGTGGTGGTTTCCATCATAATATCATCCGAATCGCTGGTGTTGCGGAAAGGTGCAACTGTGCGAGGAATCCGATGGGCGCCTGCTGGCATAGGAGGTCCCTCGCGAATGAAATCAATGAGGTCCGAGGTCTGGGATCCTCTAGTCTCAGCAGACCGAGCTTGGAGTTTAGGTCTGTTTCCACGGGAGGTAGTAGAAATTGATGCAACACGAACAGGCCGCGCGCTCTCGGCAGAGATAGTAGTCTTAGACTCGTATGGCCCACTAGCAGGGCCAGTCGATCTCATGAATTCCGCAAAGTCACGGGTCGAATCCGAGGGTGCAATTCGCGCGTCCCGCGCCTGTCCAATCTTGCTAGACCTCGACGCTGATGAAATGCTGCTTAAGCGCGTAGTAAGCGGGATGTGCTTGGGTGACTCGATGGATTTGGTGTGGGCGATTGGGCTCATCTCTCCAGTTGTTCTGGAGGAAACCGAGGCGTGAGGACGGTGCTTATCTTCGCCTGGTGGTGCAGTGGTATTTAAGAAATTTGCCAAATCGGAGATGCCTGCCGTCTCTGACAGTGCCGTCTCTGATCGGGGAACTGATCGGTTGGGTGCGTCAGGGAAGGTCATTTCCCTCACACTTCGGGGAGTGAGGGTGTAATGAATAGTCTCATCACTATTAATCAACTTGTCCAAATCGGCAATGTCGTTTTCTACAGAGTCTGCGCTGCCGCGGGATGCGCGACTAGTCTCAGACGAGCTCCGCCTGCGGAGCGAACCGGATTCACCCTGTGCTCGACTCATGATACCCTTCAACTTATTGGATACCTGCGACGATGTAGTAGAGCCAGAAGTCACTGGACGCGTATTCTCGCGAGCACTGCCGAAGCTCCCAGACCGACGGGATTTAGCGATGATCGATGAAGACATCGATATCGATGGTCGAGACATGCGCTGAACAGCCGCTCGCTCCACCGTGGAGGCGGAGGCAGAGGCAGAGGGGCCTCGGTTGCTGGCTGTGACCTCCAACGGAGCAGGTCTGGGGCGAGTTTTCGATCGTTGCGAATTATTTGAACCAGAACTCAGGCGGCTGATATCGGGGGAGAGAGAATTTGAAGATTTTCCCGATTCGGGATATTCCTCCGATGACGAAGTCGGAGGAGTAGTGATCACTGCCATCTTGCTCTGATCGTCATCATCATTGGTCGCATCGTGGTTGACAGAAGATGTGACAGCCTCGATGGGGGTCACGGGTGGAGCCGGCGTGGTCTCAACCCCTTGCGTTGGAGGTTGACTCTCCGCAACGGCTTGCATTTCAGAGTCGCTAGTCTGTCCAGAGATCAACGTTGCATTGAGTAAACCGGCGTCCTTGGAGGATTGTCGTTTTGGTCGGTGTATCGTCGAAGTCAATTTGGGCTTTTCGCATGATCCAGTGCCCTCAATCACTTCTGGGTCTTTGTGATTCGGCCGATCGCCCAATGATACGACGGAGATGCGAGCACTGTTGGACTGATCGGTCATGGAGTCTTCGTCTTGTGCGACAGCGCGCAAGGATGCAACCATGTCACTGACTGCAGGAGACGTCTCCTCTTCTTCTTCATGCAAGACCGACATTCTCGTATTTTCGAAGCCTTCTGCTGCAGATTCGAAGGATGGCTTCTCTTCATGTTCTGTGAGAGCGATGCCAGGGGTAGTTTCGGATGCATCCACATATTCTGCTGATTCATCATCCTCGTACATAGTCTCGAGTTGCGTTTTCTCCGACGCAGTGGGTGATGGTTGTTCTGTTGGCGACAATACTGTTGTTGGCGACACTGGCTCCTCCTCAGCGGAGTCGGGTGGCGCTGCCCCATTAGGTAGAGACTTCGTACGAACATGGCGGATTGATTTGCCGGGTTCAATAGCCGATGCACTCACGGGGGAGCTATTTGATGAACCTGGAGATTTTGGCACAAGCGAGGGCGATGAAAACACCATCAGACTGCGCGGTCGCACCTTGTGAGCAACAACGGCTTCCATAGTCTGCACCTCCCCATCTAGATCACCAATGTAGCCTGGGACCTCGATCTCTAGAACATCGTATTCGCTCATTGGCAAGGGGATAGTAGTGGGGTCAAAAGGTGGGAGCGCCACGGGCAGAGGCTCCTCGGGGGTCATTGGTTCCTCGATGGTCACAATGCTGCTCTTTCGACTGTTTGCCAGGGAGTAACCCCGAGGGCGGAATGATTCACGAGATAGGGTTCTAGAAAGAGTGGTTCTGCGTTTGTGCTGTCTCCATGTGCGCCACAAGCGACCCAGGGTTGCATTCAGGGCCAACTTCTCCATATCGAGGTCTTCAACCACAAGTTGGTCGATCCGTTTTCGCTCTCCGGATCCACTACACTCATCCCCACTGTTGAGCTGTGCCGATAAACGAGACCGCGATGTCTCACCAGCAATGACGAGTGCGCGCTCGCCAATGTATTCGATAATTGAGGTAAGGAAAATAGAAGCTGCCGGTGTAATATTGTCGACATGACTAGTAAATCTGCGGGGCGCTCCATCGGTTTCTCCAAGGTTGTCTTGCGCGATAAACTCATCTTCGTCATCCTCTTCCATGTCACCTAGTCGTGTGTAGACCATGCACCGTAGACGAGTTAGCTTCCATGAGCGTACTAGATCAAAATCGCCGCCGGGCTCCTGGCCACCACGGAATTCGGTCTGTTCATCCTCCACTCCGCCCATAAATTCGCTCAACTCTTCTTCAGCCGCGGAGACGACTTCCTTGGCCAAGCGGGGCTTCAATACATCAGCCATGGCGGGTCGAATGGAAGCCAGCTGTGTCGACTTTGACGAAGCCAGGATATTAAATAAGAGGTTATCGAGGAATCCGTTCAGGAGCGATAAGGCAGCGGGGGTCACCAGCGCCGTGGCGCGAGCCCCGGTTTCCTCATCATCAGCGACAAAATCGGCGGCGTTGAACTCCTGATCGGCAGAGATAATATCTGAAGCTGCAGATGGCGAGATGAACGCTGGAGCAGGTGTCACGGACGGTGGGGAAATGAGATTGACTCGAGAAAACTGAGAGTCGCTGGAAACGACGCTGGGGCTGCGCGAACGAGACGCAACCCCAGTCTCCAGATATTCGGGTGCTTTTGTGGATTGCATTATGAGCCCCAGGTATAGTTAGGTGGAGGACTCAAGGACTTGAGAGCTTAGGTTGCCTGGTTGCCTCTTTTTTTTCGATATTCTTCCGCAAACCTCGAATTAGACGGGAAGGCACTGGGTAGAAATTGAAATTTCTAAATCATCCTGTACTCCCAGGAACGTCAGTCTGACACAATTCTGTGAGTGAAATCTGACTTGGGTGAAGTTGGGGGGGGGCGCCATTGTACCACTGCATGCGCTACTTCGCCCCGACCCCCATGACAATGGAAAGGTGGATTTCTAACTTACCCGTTTAGATCAAAGAGGCGATCAATGCTCATACCGCATTGGTATAGCGAAAGTACAAAGTAGAAGCAAAATGATGAGAGAGAATCACCCGTAAAGGCCAGGAAAGAAAGAAAGAGAGAGAGAGAGTCAGGAGTTATTATTCCACCTGAGTCAGTGGGGATTTGGGGGGAGCATTCGGGGTCGACTACCGAATAATTTATGGAGCAACTTGTATACAAATCTTACAATCTTACCTGATTACACTTTTATTTTCAGGTTGCATTGTAAAGACCCCTGTACCTTATTTAGGTTATTCCTCTATTGTAAACGCCATATCCTACTAGTGTTCACTTATATAGTTCACAGACAGTTACTATATATATGTATATCTTTTATGAAAGAGCTGTTCGAAGATGGTTATCTCTCTCCCCCTTATTGAGACAAGAAAAGGAAAAAAAAACAAAAACCCCATCGCAATCGCCCCAGGGGAAAAAAACAGAACAATGTTCCAGCGATCGGCACGCTAAAGTGCCCCGCTTACACCTCGTTTCAGGCCTCATTGGCTGTGGGTAGCCAATCATTGAATGAGGTTCCATGGATTCGAGGGGAACTTAGTCTTTGACGCCATTCCTTTTTTGGGCAATTATTGATTTTCTTTTACGATTCCTTAAAAGAGAAGAGGTGCATGCATACTCCGTACGCCTGGTAGTATTCTGTATTTCCAATTGTGATATAATATTTCTGTATATTAATTTTTTATTCAAAGGACCCGCTATGGGGCACATTCGGTAGTGCGGCTGTTAGCGCATATCATGCTTTTTCCACACGTTCCTCGGCCGTTCCACCGCTCCCAGGGGCACACGAGGATAAGCCTGTGGCGCAAAAATGCCATACTATGGAGACCTGGTCTCCATTCTCAAATTTCTGGAAACTTTATAAGTACGGAACAAAAACATGTATACTCCGTACTCCGTACTCCCTACGGAGATACCCATATTGCATGCACAATTTCTAAGTTTGAATCCACGGAACACTTTAAACATCTGAGACACAAAATACATTTCATCCATGGATGGATCCCAAATTATATCAGTTTCCCCAATCAGCATTTGCCTAGACGGCCCCGTGTTACACGCAGCCGTGCCTGATCTGAACCTTTCATTGCTCAACTCTGGATCCTCCAATCAATTCCTTTGCCGTGTTTCCAACCCATGGAATGTCATTCGATTCCATTATTAGAAGAACACCTTCTAAACGAATCAAAGGCTGCGATCGGTTTCTTATAATCATATGTTGTAGCTGAGAACGTGATGATATTATACGATGTAGTGAACGGGATGACCGGAGTACTCCGTACCCACACGAATGTCGGAGATTGACAGCACTTTAGGTCAAGTGGGCCCCATGTGGCAATGAACATAGGGTTATGTTGTATGGCGACTATTACCGCACTAGTAGCAGTAGCTATATGAATATTGTCACGAGACTTGATGCAAGAATATCAGTTTTCTCTACTCCGTGGACTACGTACTCCGTACACATTCCGCAAAAAGCAACGGATATTGTACAGCGTACTCCGTATATACTTCGTATTTCGTACAAGTTGTCCTTGCGCCTTGCAGTGCTGCTCCATACTTTGTACCCCGTACGTCCCCCCTGATACACCACCCTCGTGCATATGGACATATCCTGATATGTACTCCGTACTACCTCTCAGCCCTAGAAGCAGCTTACAATGTACTCCGTACAGCATCCATATATTAGGACCTCGTCGAAGTACTAGCTTTAGCCCCTCTCACGCAGAAGTTACTATGTCGCACAACGAGACACTATACGTTATAGCCAGCGTTAAAATATTGTCATTCTCACTAGCCGCTCAAATAAGCCTACCCCCACGCTACAATCACGTTTACTTCTCCATCCCCAACACCCCATCGCACCATGGCACGCGTGGCTATGAGTGGGGTTTATGATCGCCATCAGAAGAAACTTGGTTTCCCTAACGACTCCTGTCCCTTGAACCAATCCTGCTCCATTGTTGGAGCCAACATACCCTATACGGAAAGAAAAACGCTCCACTCTGATCTCTAGCTGTCAAACTCTGCATGACAATCATTCATGGCTCCACATCCTAGCGTATACAGAGACTCCAGTAGGGCCATAGATCCTATGGTGATCGGCAAAAGACTGACAATTCGGATTGAGGGATTGGTAGAATATCTCCGCGATTTCTTGTTCTCTGGACTATTTCTCCGTGAGATTCTTCACGCATGAGATCCATATAACGTGGATGATGCAGTACAGATGCACTACAAAGTACCCTACAGATGCTCGGTTATTGGCACCTCGATCATCTACCCGCAGGCCAAGCTATACGACAGAATATCTTCCGGAAGAGGAAATTCCGAATTAGGAAAGACGAGATCGTCAATGATCCACAACAAGAACGACAACTACGAAAAAAAAAAAAACAACAGAAAAGAAGAATCAAAAGCTGGTATTGGCCAACTCATCTTCACCGCATCGTTGTAAAAGGTCTAAGCGAAAGCCCCCTACTCCGTACCCCGTATGCTATGCCTTAGTGTGCGTTTTGCCGTTCAGAGCTTTCTCCGCATGCTGTCTGTGCTCTACGCCGTTGTGCGATCGACAATGTAATTAAAAAAACGGCTAGTTGACACTTCAATTTTGGATATGCACGAGTGACCATTTGTATATGATATGTCGCTCTGAGACGGTCACATTCTTCCGATAGCGCAGGTGCACGGTTGATAGATCAAGTGTACGGAGTAGGTACATGCATTCGAGTTTCTTTGCTTCTGCTGGCTTTACTAGTATCATCTTATCCCCAAGCCCTGGAGTGATCTTCACTGCGTGAAGGTACACATCCGATCTATCCCATACCCGCCTCATAGCACTAACTCCCTACTATAACATCCACACATGGAACCTGTAACCTGCAGAGCTTGGCCCCGTCCGATCCCTGATTTCATGTCCCTCATCATCCAACTACATACCAAGCCAGATAACGCCCCAGATCCATTTTCACCCTCAAATTTCACCGACAATCGCCCGCCAACCTCAACGGAGCTCAGTGGATAGACCCGCTGCATGAAGTTCGCTGCACGACGTTCCACCCCATCAAAAATGGAGACCAAAAAAAAAATTCAAATCGACGGAGTAGAAAGCCCCTATATGATATTCCAGAACAGAGTATGGAGTTCTCCGTACAAAGCATACGCATGTAGTAATCGGCTTTGTTAGCTGCATCTATTGACCGACATCCCTAAAACTGCTTCTTTGCAGGACCCTACTTTGTGTAGAAAACAATCACACCAGTACTACAACTTCACCAGCCGAACATCCCTCGTTGGTAAATACATCAGCCCATCGGGCATACCCCACAGGGAAAGGAACAAATCCCCGGGCCGAAACGCCGATTAGGGCCTAGGTCTTTTTGCCGATAAGCCCGGCATATGAGGCATGTAGTCAGGAGATTTCTAGAAGGAGAATGGCGTGTTATGCATGCTGTACTCCGTACGGAATATGTATCAGAAGAATTGGGTGCCAGGGGTTAGGGATTTCTGAAACGTTCGACTCGGGGTTTGTGGTTCCTAGTTTGGTTGTTGTTATATAAGATATATATGTAACTAACTATGGCTATATATATATTTCATAATACTTCTGTCAATATCTACCAACAATTTGCGCACGGAGCACAATGTAGATGTTCGAGTACATATACATATATATATGTACAGTGTGGCCTTGAATGCTGAGTACCTGGGGGTTGAACAGTCCCGAGATTACATGGGCTGATGTAATACCGGAGGGGTTACCTACCCAGTTATGCTTCAAAGGTAAGTTATTTCAGGTGGAGAGTAGCCTGTTTTGTCTGTGCTCATTTTGCCTGAGACTCGGGTAGTAGGTTACAGGGCGGGAAGAAGAAAAGTAAGCAGAGTAATTGATTGGCCAGGCACTCAAGGCCAGAGTCATACGAGATGACGATGGCGAGAAAGCAGGCTAAGCTACGGAGTACATCTATATCCTTAATTTGGGAAGTTTTGAAATTTTGAAACTTTTTTTGAATATCAAGTGCTAGTTCAGGGAAATACATGACTACAGTCAAATCCTAGCCCGAAAGCAACTCGTGAGAAATCCGAATACTTTTCCTGGCTAAAGAGCCGTCCCATTGTATACCCCTCGCCAGATAGTCGGCGAGTCCGAAAGAAAATGTTTTGTCATAATCGTAAAGTCGTGGTATTTGTATTTGTGTTTCTTTGCCGATGTGCAAGCAGATCTCAGACCTGCGCAGGCAAAGTTTTGGTCCCGAGTTCATGCGCAATGCCGCCAGCGAAGAAACTCAGCTCATCAGGACCAATGTAGACACGACCATTTGCCAGTCTGTCCAGCAGGAATTTCTCAATCTTGTTCAAGAGGGCTTGGTGGTGATTCAGGTCTAAGATCGACGATTTTGTATCGTTTTGGTTGCCAGTTTGCTCTTCTGCGCAGAGTGTGATCAACTCGTTGAGCTCGTCTTCAGCCAGAAGGTTGCAGAAGGTACCAATGACATGGTTGGAGACTAAGTCGAGGTACAATGAAGGCACACACTCTGGATCCACGAATTCGATGTTCTTGCCCAACCGAATGTGGTCAACCTGATCTTTAAGGTATGTTTGGTACTCCGGGGTGGAAATTCCATGGATTCCATTCATGTAAGCGACAAAGAGACTACAGTCCAAGTCCACGGCATCACGTGGAAACTCTTCTGGTTGCTTGGTGGACTTGCGAACAAACTCTGGGTGGTGATCTTCATTTTTGTTGGAATCGGCGATGTCCATCTTGTCGAGTTGATCCAGAAGTGTTTGGGCACCTTTCGAGTCCCGAGCAAGCATCATCATTTCATGGCAGGTCATTTGGTGATCAGGAGCTTCGTCATCCGATACTTCCATGTTGTCGATGTACTCCACATGCGGATTAAAGCGCACAGAATTCTCCTCAAACGAGATGAAGGCATCGTCAAACGACTCTGTGTGATCTTCATGTGTCTCAGGAACCTCTCCATTTGTTTCATCCCAGACCGAGAAATCGGAAATATCACCGTCGTCCTCTTCGTCAGATTCATCGGAGAGTGCATCATACTCCGAATCAATTCCATCCGAGCTATAGCCCGATTCCGAATCGGACTCTTCATCGGAGTCAAAGGTAATGGTTGAGTTTTTGAGGATTGATTTCAAGAAAGGACGCAAAGCCGGTTTGGTAGTGGAAGTCGATGTATCTGATTGAGCTTGGGTACAACCATTCGATGTGATCGAAACTTCATCCGAGCCATAGCAGCTGTCATGGGAGAAAGACATCTCGAGGTTGGAGAAGGCAGACGAGACAGAGACAGAGCCCCACGAGCTTCGATGGAGGGTCGAGTTGCTCATTTGCTCAGTAATTGGTTTGTCCATGCTTTCAGCAGTGACGATTTCTTTTGTGTGATTTGTTGAACTGCCCAGAATATCGGCACCTAGGAGGGCTCTGAGTTGATGACTGAGCACTCCTAGATAGGAGCGATAGGATTTGTGGAAGAACTATGTTGGAAGGGTGCGATCAATGAGTTGAAAGGGCGCGATCAATGAGTCGCAAGGGAGTCACGAAAATAGCAAGGGCGTCGAGGGCCTGCAAAGCACGGTAAAAAGTGCATAGTGAAGGCACACGGGAATCGTGTAAAAGCCTAAGGAAACTTGTCCCCAGCACAAATGTTGGAAGACATGATTTTCCGGTAAACGCTTTGTGATTAGATGTAGAAGGGTGCTTTCTCGCTGGTCTGATGTACGGAACAAGACGGTCGAGATTGGTTGCTGTGGTGATTCGAAATAAGGTGAAGTCGGTCACGAATAACACAGAGGCTAACGGCTTTGTCGAGATGCATGTAGGGTGCAACAAGGTGGCAAGGATAGAAGCTGAAGCGTAGTGTTCACGCGACGCGATGAAAGCGGTGGAATGTCGCAAGAGCAAGAAAGCACACAAAGGCTGTCGCTAAAAGAGAAAAACGCTTATCACAGAAGAAGGGTGCGACAAGTGGAAAAGAATGGAGATTGAAAGTAGTGAAGAGAAGAATGGCCCACGCTTCGCGGGGTGTGACGGAGGGGCAAAATCCGGGTTGAGTCACGTCGACTTCGGAGTCTACGGGTAAAGGCGACAACACGAAGTGTAGATGAGGAGTGTGAGAAGGAAGATACTGCGGGTAATCAGCAGCAGTAACAGAGGTAAGAATTCAAGGACACTGAAGCGGCCTGAAGAAAAGGAGGAGAAAGAAGAGAGGAAGGCTGAAAGGGTCGCCCCAACCTTGGAATTCATGTAGTCATCTGACTCAGCCCGAACTTGACCATTTTGGGATTTTACCCATTATTGGGCTCTTTCAAGGTTTCATTGTCACAAAGCAGTCAATGCAGTCATCTACTATTCTGGATCATTCAAACAATGAATTTGATCTATTTATTGTTATAAATAATCTAATCATACCCAATCACAGTGTCAGTCCAATAACTAGCACAGAGTGCGCGATATCAGCCTTTCCGAGAGAATAGCCTCGGGAGATCGGAGTACGGAGTACAGAGTACCGCTGTGCCTCTCAGCCGATAGTTGCTTTTGCCAGTGTCACGCTCAGATATTTCAGGATATTTTTTTCTGGGCATATGGTATTGAATGACTGCATACTAGGGGCATCTATGTCTTTAGATGTCATTATCAAGTCCTTGCTGATTGCATACATACACCTAACAAATATTGTTGAACGGGGCCGCTATTGCCGCACCACTAATGTATGTACCACCGAGGTTCGTTGTTCTTTGACTCTTCCAACGCCCCTTTGATTTTTCCTTTAAGCTTTGTCGAAGCTGGCAAATCTGGCTGCGTTCTGCTTGGGCGTTTTAGACTCTGTTTGAAGAGGAGGCATAACTGCCTGACGGGTTGTAGGCCCGATTCAGAGCCTTGGAACTTTAAGCCATGCCAAAGCCTGGTCAAATCGACTGGATGACTATCAACCCAGGTTTGTTAACACTGCAGTCTCCCGAGGTCACATAAATCTGTGTTCGTTTGGGTATTAACCCCTCTGTCCGTGATGCCTGAACTTAACCCAAACATGACAAGGATGCTAAAGGAAGAAACACACACACATCTACATGTTAACAACACACTAAAAACTGTTGGTTGATTCAAAAATCGCCTGACAATTGGCTAATGATATCATTTGAGATACAAATACCTGCAAGCTCCACAACCATTGCAGGGCAATGCACTTTGATTACCAAACGACACTTGATTATTTCGAAGAACAAAGGAGTCCTGGAGGCATCAGATCCTTGCCTTATGCTGAGAAAAAAAAGGCATGTTCTTTACTGCATTCAAACATGGCCTTATCTTGATCAACTTCCATGCAGTCCAAATATAGAACAGGGAGTCGAATCAAACACCCCCAAATAAGGCCACGGACGACGATCTCCTGCAGGTCCAGTTTTCCTAAACTTCCGATCAAGGAGTACACATACATACTGGGGCTTCCCGGGAAAATTTTTCCTTCTCGAATACTTGATAACTCTTCTGTGCATTGTTCGGAGCGTGACATTCCGCCCAGCCTTTACATTCCAATCCACATTGCGGACTGTCTATCAAACAGGACATTGGCCAATGGACAATATCACCCCCACTCTAATTGGATCGATTGGCTAATCATGATGAAGCAAATGATGGAAGGATGTAGCCAGAGTGTGCTGCCGATCATACTGTCACCCAATTCGAGTCTTCTTCGGGTGGTTGATGATGGGATAACAGGTATCATGACGCTTACACTGCAAATACTAACCTTGGAACTTGACAGGTGATCGCCCTCCTGTCCTAATTGTATGGCTGGTCCTGGTTCCTTGGACGATCCTGAACGGCTCGGAGAGCGTTCCGACCCATTTCCTTTCCTTACGGTCTTCCTCTTACGACGAGTTATGCCGATCTCCAATTAAAGGTATTGGGTCAACATGCCTATGTCCTCCCCAGACCCACTTCATCAGCTCATCTGATGGCTGTCCTACTGCTTCTGGCTTAGTGAAGGAGGGTTGCATTCCCGCGGGTGGCTACCGGAGCGAAACCTCTTTGGGATTTGACGAAGATTGACAGCTCGGCCAGCCATTCATATTTCTGCCGGCTACTATTGGCTCGAAGAGCCTTGAATCATGCCTCTGAGGGGCTGGTGGAGCCGGCCAGGAGCCAACCGGGCTCTTCATAGCACATTCCTTGTCCATCTTTAGAGCACTTGGAATGTGTCCAGAAATTCCGAGGCTGGTGCCCTGCAGCTATTCAAATAGGGCTTGCATCTGTTTGTTTGCTTTGCTTTCTTTGCATCATCTGCAGTGTTTTCTTTGATTGACAAACTATCAAACATTCAAACATTCAAACACTTCATTTTCTTTTTTTGCATCCTTTGCACATCTCGGATATCCGGGTCGATCCCCCCGAACTATTCCCAAACCTTACAGAGCTCTATTCAAGACAATATCTTTGGTTGTCCAATCACATCCAGTCTTTGGATATTCAGTCGCTGACTACACTATCGACCTGTCTTTTACTTTGTCGCCGCAAACGGAAATCCGACAAGATGTTCGCTCAACCCTACGACCATTCGTTCAATGACTTGTTCAACCAATACGTCAATATGGAGACCGGTGCCGCTGATGGAAAAGATTCAGCGTTGTCCGATTTTGATCAGCTTTTCCCGCTTGACTCGCTATCAAGTGACTGTGGCGATCTTCCACCCACTGTCTCCACTCCCAAATGCCATCAATCACCGCAACCCTGGAATAATGAGTGGCCCCTGCAGGATGACGGAGCCGCTGTCGATCATTTTGCTTTCCATGACACCGTCCATCCTTCTGCAATCTCAGACGTCAGTCTGAATAACTTCGAAATTTCTTCTCGCCCTACAGCAATCAACCGTCTGTCCACCTCACCGTCCACTCCCCCAACTACCCCTAGACGGAAGCCCACTCAAAGTGCCCTCATCACTCCCAAATCTATTCGCCATCGCAGCCCGAATGAGCGCCGCTCCCATTTGCGCAAGCAACCTTTCTCCCCCAGCAGCTTAGTGCGCTCTTCCAACCTTTCCAAAGGAAGAATGGCATATCCCGAGGCTTGGGCCCAGCGAATGCAGAACTTCAACCTTCAGAGTTCCGAAGATCGTATGCCGCTGTCGCCCCCTCCATCAGATGTCCTTATTCAGCATGAAAACATGTCAACCGAACAAATCATGAACCGACCTAGAGACTCAGCAGAGATGCCTCAGTACGATGCAAGACTATATCATCAGTCTCCCTCGGTTTCAATGCCATCGCCGAATATCGCAATGGCAACACGGCAACAGCAGCACTATATGGCACACCCAAGCTCCTCTACCTTGACCAACTCCAGCTCTCCTTCCGCAGATGATATGTTCTCCTCATCTCACTCATCTGACCCCCATTCTCTTTCTTCTTGGCAATCCGACTCTCTCCATGCCTCATCTCTTTCTTTTACTCCAGACCTCCAAGGTCAAGATTCTCAATGGTGGTCTCCCATGCCTTCTCGGGTCGCTCAACAACAGGCCTCTTACCTCACATCTCCCACGCCTGTCCGCTCCATGCAAAGCGTTGGAAGCCAAAATGACATGATGCAAGGAGGACTAATGATCCAATTCAACCCCTCCTATGACATGTCGACGGACCACTCATTCTCATCATCTAATCTGCTCCCCGTCACACCTCAAAAATTCGACACCTCCTTCACCAACTCCCAAATCCACAACATCTCCCGTTCACCATCTCTCTCTCCCAACGCCGGCACATCACCCAGGGACACCCGCAATGGATCCATCTCTAAGCCTACCCATCGCCGCACTCACAGTCGCAAGCTCTCCGGCCAGAGCATGAACACCCCCAAGCCCGCCAAGGCATCTGGATCCTCACCCCGAGGCGCAAACAAATCTGTCAGCGTATCGTTCGTTAACTTTACCGCTCACGACAGCAAAAAGATCCTAACCGGAGTTGCTCCCTCCGGCAGCTCCAAGACTAAGGCTCGTCGCGAGCAAGAAGCCCGCGATAGACGCCGCAAGCTGAGCGAAGCCGCTTTGAGGGCTGTGCGCAGCGCTGGTGGCGACGTTGAAGCTCTTGAAGCTGTTCTCTGTTAAGCTTGTTTTTGCTTTGATTTTTTTGCCCATGATTTTTTTTGTCTGTGTTTTTTTCAGCTGGTGTTTCAGGGTTATATCATTGGGAATATCTGGTTTGCTTTTGGAGTTTACGATTTTGCTTTCAGGCCTGGACTCGGGTGATTGTACCCCCAAAATGTTAGACTGTTCTAATATCTAGACTCTTCTGTGGATATCTAATCTTATAATATTTTGTGACTATCCAGCTCCTGCTGTAGATCCTTCTTCTTTTATTTCTTCTTTTCCTGCACTTTAAAAGGATTTCGATCTCTTTCTTTTTGCCAAACTGGTGAGTTTCATTTGTTTG
This sequence comes from Penicillium vulpinum, assembly GCF_028829585.1. NCBI lineage: Eukaryota > Fungi > Ascomycota > Eurotiomycetes > Eurotiales > Aspergillaceae > Penicillium > Penicillium vulpinum. The sequence goes on from NW_026643241.1 coordinate 5,324,010, forward strand.
CCCAATCTTTTTTAATATTGCTACCACCATTACTACTGTGACTTTCTGTGGATAACTTCTTTTTTGATACTGACCTCGGGGCCCTCCATGCCGAGACGTCCACAGGTCCATACTGAGCTCCGGAGGCCTTCATACACCAAGTCCCATACATAGGCAAGTCCTATCTATGACAAAGCGCGTTTTACACTCCGGCCACGACTATAAATACCATCCTGACCAATTTCTCCTTCCTTCCTTCCTTCCTTCCTTCTCTCTCCACGCTATCTGCCAAGCTTAGGTGAGTACATGTCTACCCGTGGACGCTCTGCTTCCTTACACTGTCCTATACTACTATTCTTTCTTCTTTGTATGTTAAGCCATGCCCAATACCCTTCAATTGCATGCCAGTACCTCTGATATTGGCCAAGTGTGCATCTCTCACCCTGATTTTCACCAATCTATCACTTATCTATCACTTATCTTTTCATTTTCTCTCACTTGCATATCATTTGTTACTCTCACAGTATCTCACTTGCTGCCCTTTGATATCTACATCTCTTTTACCCCAAGCCCTAACCTGCAACATACCATTTCTGCACTTGCTGTCTCACTGAGACTAGGTATTTTGCGTACCCCTCTACCTTCATTTGCTCCTTTTGCTTTATTCTAATATTCCCACTTGCTACTGCACATTTACTTCTTCCTGCTCTGCCTTGATTTCCATTTTTCTTACATTGAACTCTTTCACTTGCACCATCATCTATCTCTTTTCACATCCCTACCCAAATTGAGGTATTCTATCACTTCGTTCTATCCTGCATTGTCATTGACATCGCTCTTGGCTGCGAGTTGGGCTACTTGCCTTATCGCATTGCGTGCCCTACATTGTCTATTACTCTACTGCATTGGTCCGTCTTCACATTACTATCTTCGTGCATCTCAATATCCTAATGCTTCATCATTATTGACTCACTTTTACAGATAACTGAACCAAACCCAGGCTTTTTTCTTCCTTTTCTTCTTTGTTTTGAAAAAACAAGCCGCAGATATCCTTTTTCTTTTCTTTTTCTCAACCCTTTTCCTAAACAACCAAACTGACTGAGGATTTCCACTACTTGACGCCGCACACCCACCCTCTCCAACACGCGCAAACATCGCGCTCTCCCTTCATTGCTTTCTTCCTCTATTTTTCGACTACCCTATTTTCTTTGACCAACATTCGCTAAAATGTCTGGTCGTGCTCACGGTGATCTGCCCATTCGAGGCAGCCGTAGCAGTGGTGACCGTGGTGGCTCCCGAGGCCGCGGCGATGGTGGCTCGAGTAGCCGTGGCAGCGACCGCGGTTACAGCGGAGATCGGGGCCGTGGAAGTGATCGCGGCAGTGGTCATGGTGGGCGTGGCGGGTCTAGCAGACCCCAGAAGTTCGAAAGGTAAGTTTATTTGTTCTACATCAAGTGAAAACTATATCTAACATGCGCGCAGGATGTTGAAAGACCCGGTTGAAGCTCCCAGCACCCGAGTCCAGGCCTTGGAGGATCGGTACCTGGCAGAGTCTACAAAGGCTCGCCCAGAACCCAATTCTTTGGCTCGGCGTCCGGGCTACGGCACACAAGGTCGTCCGATTGTGCTTCGTGCCAACTTCTTCCCTATGGAGTTCAAGCCGAACGTCAAGTTCTACTCCTATCGGCTCAAGATCAAGCCTGACGTAAAGAAAGGGCAGCAAAAGTTCATTCTTGAAAGCATGCTCCGGCAATATCCCCTCTTTACCGATGGAAAAGTTGGCGTTGCTACTGATGGGGCCACTGAGATTGTTACGACCGGCCCACTCCCCGAGAATCGAAAGCCGTTCACTTGTTCTATGGGCCATGGAACTGGGAGTTCGAATGTCTATACCGGCCCTTGGAATGCTACATTGGCCCTTGACAGCTCTTATTCCCCGGCTGACATGGCTGCATGCCTTGAGGACGTCACCCGCCGAGAGGAGCTTGAAAATGAATCTTCCTGTCTCCGAGTACTGAATATCCTCATGAGTGCTTATCCCTTCAAAAATTCCGGCACCTACATCATCGGCAAGGGACGAAACAAATTCTTCTGGATGGACAAGCGAAAGCAGTGGATGGCCCTAGGTGATGGCGCTGAAGCCGTTCGTGGTTTCTACTCAAGTGTCCGACTTGGTGCTGGACGAATCATGCTCAATTTGAATGTCAGTCACGGTGCATTCTTCCTTCCGCGTTCTTTGATTGATGTAATAAAAGAATTTGAAGCAAATCACAATGACAAACGGGATCGTGTGCAGCGGTACTTGAAGGGCTTGAAAGTCTATGCCATGCATCTAGAGCCTCGAAAGAACGGACTCGGGGTGAATGAAAGACCCATCAAATCGATCCTTGGAGTTGCTACCCCTAGAGATGGACGCAGCCAGGTCCATCCCCCAATGGTTAAGCAACTCGCATCCAGTGCTGACAACGTGAAATTCTGGATGGGAGATGACAAGGCGGGAGAGTACATCAGTATTACCCAGTACTTCCTCAGAAGTAAGTTTGCTGCTTATTTGTTGATATTTGAAGTACATTTTGCTAACAAGAAATAACAGCTTACAACATAAAACTTAAATATGCTAATGATAAGCCAGTCGTGAATGTTGGAACTCGTGAGCGTCCCGTTTACCTTCCTATGGAGGTTTGTGAAGTCCTTCCCGGGCAACCTTTCCATCCGGAACTAGTCAAAATTCAACGACAGAACATAATCAAGTTCAGTTGCCGCCGGCCTCCTGAGAACTATGAATCCATTATGAAAGATGGATTGGCCATCATGGGAATCGACGAAGACCATACCAAGACGGTAGGGATTAGGATCAGCAAACAGATGATCACTGTACATGCACGGATTCTGAGTGCTCCGAATTTGATTTATGGCGGCAAGAAAAACACTAGCCCCCGATACGGATCGTGGAATTTGGTAAGCACTAGATTTGCCCAGGGCGCTAATATCAGTAAATGGACCTGTCTTTGGCTTCGAAAGCGCTCCTCAAAGCCGGAGCATGAGCTCAAAAATCCTGAACCCTCAATGGATGCCCTGTACCGAAAATTGCGTGACCATGGCCTATCACTTCCGGCGCCATCTAAGCCATATCTGTCATGCCTTCTTATTGATGATGACCAAGAAAATCGAGCTATGATCAAGGCCCAATTCGCAGAGCTCTCGAAATCAAGGTTCTCCTTAGTGGTTGTTCTTCTTCCTACCACAGATAGCAAAATCTTTGATTTCGTCAAGTATTCTGGAGATATCAAGACCGGCATCCTGACGCACTGCATGCATTCCGAGAAGGTGATGAAGATTAGTGAGCAGTATATGAGCAACAATGCCATGAAGATCAATCTCAAGATGGGAGGATGCAATCAACTCCTGCAGCCTACGAGTGCGCGCTTCATTGGCGCAGCAAAGACCACCATGGTCGTCGGCTTGGATGTCACTCATCCGTCAAGCACAGACCCCGACATCTTCCCCAGTGTTGCTGCCATAGTTGCCTCCATTGATTACCGTATGGCACAATGGCCCGGTGAAGTTCGAGCCCAGACGCGCCGCCAAGAGCACATTGAATTCCTAAAGGACATGATGCTGACTCGACTGAAATTGTGGAAAGATACTAACGGTGGTCACTTGCCGCAAAACATTCTCATCTATCGTGACGGTGTTAGCGATGGTCAGTTCCCCATGGTCCTTACAGAGGAACTTCCAAAGGTCCAAGCTGCTACCAAAGCGGTATACCGTGGAGCCCTGCCCAATATCACCATCGTTGTCTGCGGAAAGCGCCATAATGTGCGCTTCTATCCTACTAAATCCACTGAAGAAGATAAAACATCCAACCCAATCAATGGATGTGTCGTCGACCGCGGGGTCACCCGTCCCATCTACTGGGACTTCTATCTGCAAGCCCAGTGTCCCCTTCAGGGTACTGCTCGGCCAGCTCACTACATTGTCATCCACGACGAGATTTTCACAAATTCGAAGGTCAATACAGACCGCAGGCCAGCTGATGTGCTGCAAGAAATTACCCACAATATCTGTTACATGATGGGCCGGGCTACTCGCTCGATCAGTTACAGCACCCCTGCCTTCCTGGCTGATAAGTTCTGTGATCGTGCCCGGAAGTATCTCTTGGCTCACTGGTATGACCAGAATATGGATATTGATAACATCAATCCTAGCATTTTGACTCTACCGAGCAATTTGCGAGACAGCATGGTCTATATCTAATTTGACCATTGTCATTGCTATTTTCTATTCTATTGTTGATATTTGATGAGTTTGCCGATGTTCTTTTCCGGAGTTTGATACTCATTTGCTATGCTCCATTGTTCTTTGAAATTGTTTTTGAGAATGCTTGCAATGCCTTTTATTGTTGGGCTGGAAGATTGCTCCTGGTGAAAGCTATGAAAAAAAACTCAAAATGACAAAAAAAAAGGGTGCAATGTCATTGCTTTTCTTACAAGCTTGAGATGTGCCTATGCTGCAACAAGTGTGAAAAATTGAAAACACCAAAAAAAAGGAGGATAGAAGATTTATTTGCATTTTTATTGTTTATGTCTTTACTTTGGATGACACTTGCACTGCAGCATGGAAAATAACAAAAAAACCAAAAAAAGAAGGGGATGATATCTATGTTAGAGTAGGAAAATTGAAAACATTTAGAAAAAAAACCCTGTGCTTGTGTAGCCACTAGTCTTACTCGTTGTAATTAAATGATCTTAATGGTAAGATTGAGTGGAGAACGCTGAATATCAAAGAAGCATATAATAGTATACAAGTGCCAATCTACATACATATTGTATGAATATGGCTCTGATTATCTTGAAACCCCCAAGACACCTTGGGTCACACCTGTTATGATATGAGGTTGAACACTGTGCACATTAACCTCTATCCTCATACAGCAATGAGCGTGGGTAGAGTCCAAAGACTCTTCGGCATGAGATAGTCTTGACAGCATCTATGACCCAGGGTTCCTTGTAAGATGTTTCTGCTGATGAATTGACCAATCGTGCAAGGCGACAGCCTCCTCTAATTCCGACACATATCTCTGAAAGTCAAAGCTTATATAGCATTGCAAAAAAACGACCAAAGTAAGCCGATATCACCTTTCACCGCTTGATACTAGGAGACCATGCTTCAGGTTGCCACTCCTCGCCTGGATTGGCCTTGTTCGCCTTGGCCCATGGGTTCTCCACCTTTTGTGTCTTCGGTTGTGCGGGTGCGGGCTCAGCCTTTGAGGCTGTTTCGGGGGATGCGGCTGAAGCTGGTGCTTCTTGTGTGGGAGCAGCGCTGGCGGGCAGCTGATTCAAAGTCGCCTCATTGATTTGGGTTGATGGTGCTTGGTGTTGAGTCTTGGGCTTATCGAGGAAGGAGGCCTTGCTGGCCCAACGTTCATCAGCAAGCCGAGCGAGTTGTTTGATTTGTGCCTGCCGCACAAGATCCTGCTGCTGCTCCTGGATGCTTGGGGGGTGTTGCCGGACATGTCGCAGCCATTGGTGCCATTGCGCTGTGTTGAAATAACAGGTTAGTTATGATTCAACTCGTTCACCCTTGCCTCGGAATAGAGGCATGTGCTCCAAGGCCGAGACTACATCTTCCAAAGGAACTCACGTGTTACTTGAACATCACTCAAGTGAGTTTTGGGATCGAATCGAACAATGCGCCGGTATCGAGTTGCATTCATCACATCTTTGAACTCCCAGAAGGTATTTCCGGCGAGATCCTCACCTAAGACAAGTTTAGCGGTACTGAGACACAAGAAAAACACAGAGGGGATACTGACCGACCAAGAAGGACTTCCGCCAGGGTAGGCGAAGCTTCTTCCATTTGAACCATAAACTGTTAACCATGATCGAGTTTAAAGAACAGAAAAGAGGCAAAAAGAAAAAGATCGTGGCGGACTTATCAGGAACGTCATCGATAAACACAGCCCGGACATTCCATTCTTCTTCTCTCCGTCTCTCTCGCCTTTTCTCCTTTTTTTCAAATTTCCACAACTTTTCTAGAAAACTTCTACACTTCTAGTAATTGAAGCATTTTCTTCATCTTGTCATTCCAATTGTATCACGAAACACCCTCCTCTGCTACCCAATACCCGCCACTATTAGGACCGATCGGGCACCCGCAAAGGGATACATACCACCCAGGTGGCAACCACAGTTCAACTACACTTCAGATAAACTCTGATCGAGCATCGGTCATTCGACACTCGTCATGGCTTCTGTGACTTCGTTGGACAAGGACTTGCGCAATATGCGCCTATCCCGCTATACCCCGCAGGCAGCCGCGGAGGTACGCGACTGGATTGAGGAAATGCTGCATGAGAAACTGGCGTCGCCAGACTTGCTCGAAGGTTTGAAAGATGGCGTTGCGCTTTGCAAGTGAGTTGTATCTGTGGACTTAAAATAACAGTTAAAGGGTCTAGACGCCTGGCTGACTCCTTTAATTACAAGGCTGGTAAACCTCGTTGTGTCACCAGGCGTGAAGTATAAGCAGCTGTCCGCACCATTTGTACAGATGGAGAATATCTCTCATTTCTTGCGCGCATGCCAATTGCCACCGCTCGATCTTCCCCCGCACGATGTCTTCCTGACAGTTGATCTCTACGAAGCAAAGGATCCGGCGCAGGTTCTCCAGTGTCTGGCAGCGTTCAGTCGACGAGCCAATGCCCTTGCCCCCAACAAGTTCCCACGAACTGTTGGTCCACAGAGTAAACGCGGTGTGGTCAGCCCAAATGCGACAGGTTCCTCGGGTACCGGGGCATACACACGATCAACCCGCTCCTCCAGCAACGTCGGGGATGCGAGACCCAACCTTCCCTCTCGAACAGACAGCCCCACAAAACCTTCTGGGGCGTACAGTACGTGGGCCAAGAAAGGCGACGAACAGGCTACGACACCGGCTTGGAACATTCACCAATATGGCTATATTGGGGGAGCTAGCCAAGGGAATCAAGGGATTGCATTTGGTGCTCGCCGACAGATCACTACTCCTGGGCCTGCTGTACCAAGCCTTGCAGAGAAAGAGAAACGCAAGCGTGAAGAGGATGAACGGATCCGTCAGCAGAACGCAGAGAGGGAAGAGGTACAGCGGGCACACCAACAGCAGATTGCAGAAGAGGAGGCTCGTGCCAAGGCAGAAGAGGAGCGCCGATGGGAAGAAGAGACTGCTCGTATAAGGGAACAGGAACGCCTCAGGGTAGAAGCAGAAAAAAAGCGCTGGGACGAGGAAAAGCGTCAGTGGGAAGCGGAAGAGCAGCGACGCATGGCGGAAGAAAAGGCAACCGAGGAGCGATTTGAGCAGGAGAGACAACAGAGACGAAGCCTAAATGATACTCGTCTCAATGGTCAGTTCCTGAGCCAGTATCAGGCCTCCAATGCCCAGGCCAGTGACGTCGCCGGAGCAAGGCCAGTCGAGGAAACACCCCAAAGCCGCCGGATCAAAGAGCTCGAGCGCGAGCTACAGCTGGCAAAGGAACGGGAGCGCCAGTACGAGACCGAACGACAGGAAGTTCAGCCTGGGAAGACCGGCGACCAGCCTCAGTCTCGCAGTCAAAGTCGCCCTCATCCCGTGCCCCCCAAGCCTAGCTACGACTTATCTTCCCTAGAACAAGAACGGCGACTTCTCCGCAAGGAGTGGCAGAACACACAGGATATGCCCTCTACTTCCGAGGCAGAGGAACCCGAACCCATCGAGGAGCAAGGACCACCCCAGCCCCCTCGTCCCCTCCCAGTGCCAAAGCCATCATCTACCTCTGCAGCGCCAGTGCTCCCTCCCAGGGATCTACCCACATCGCCCCGCCCTCTTCCAGACCCAGTAGCCTACAATGCCAGCCGGGGTCGTGAAAACCGCGTGGAAAATTTCCTCGCCTCGAACCCAGCACCCACGTCCCCAACCCCAGCCGCCCACCGATTCCAAGACTACACCTCGACCTCCGAAGTCGACGCCGAGAACAGCCGCCGCGCGGCCTCGCAGCAGAAGACCAAGGCTGGTGGCTGGGCGTCCAAGTCCCTTTTAGAACGAGAGATGGAGCGCGAACGCGCGCGCCAGGAGGAGTGGGCAGAGAACCAGAAGCAAACAGCAGCTGTGGCCGAACGTGGCGGCAAAGATAACACGGAAGGCTCGGGACCCGGCCAGTCCTGGGATGTTCACCAGTATGGCTATATGGGTGGTGATAATCAGAACCGTGGAGGTGTTGGCCTTGGTATTGGCGGTGCTAGGCGCCAGATTATTGGGCCCCGACCGCCGCAGTAGGCTGTTGACTTGTGCTGACAACTCGTGAGCCTACTTCAACCTAGGGTTCTTGTTCTTATTTCTTTGATTTCTTGCTCCCCTCTGTTTTCTTACCTTTTTTTTTTTCTCCTTTCTCCTTCTTTTAAGCTCTACGTCTCCAGCCTCTTTGGGCAAATATCATCATTGAAGCAGAAGACCTATTACCATTTTCCTGCGTTGGTGGATTATTCTGTTAGTTGCGTGCTATGATTCCCGCTCCATGCCATTGCTTACTTCATTTTGACGCGATGTGGTTGTAGATAGCACTATTATACTCAGGGTCCTATAATAAACACATTACAGAAACTACAGAGTTTTGTAGATTGATCATACATGCGTAGGATAGTCCTTCCACAGCAAGTGAAGAGAATTGGCATTTGATATGTAAATAGCACAGGTACTCCATGGCCTAAGTATATCTCACAAACTATTATATTCAAACCGAAGAAAAGAAAGGGGCATTCAAACGCTCCATGTACGCCCCGAAACACGATCATTAAGTCATCATTGCCATCATGAACATCATTACCACAACACCGGTCCTGCCCGATCACACAGAACATCTTCATGGTAATATATGCTCAACCATAAACTTCATCCTAAACCCACTCTCCTGCAAATAAGCCCATTCAATCGAGTCCCGGTTATGAGTAGCCTTCTCACGACGCGCAATCCCAGACTGGACTGCTTTTGTCAGCGATGGGGTCGCAGAGAGCATATTGCTCTTATGCAGGATTGTCATCAATGCCTCAAGCAGAATGGAGATCTTGGCGTTGTTCTCAACGCTCGGGCTGGCCGCCGCGTAAGGTAGGAAGCATTTCTCCAGCTTGGCCTGGGTAAGATAGATATCGTTAGAGCCTGGGGCCGAGCTCTCGCGGAGTACGAAGAGGAGGAGTTCGCAGAGAGTGGAATGCGCTTCGGGTAGGAAATGCGGGAGGTTCGAGGGGCTGATGAAGTGTTGGAAGAGGGGGAGGGAGAAGTCGCGGATGTTCTCGACGAACAAGTTGTAGAGGATATCGAGGGGCATGAAGTCCCTAGGCAGTTTTTCCGAGAGACTGGAGAGGATGCCGAGGAGTTGTTGGCGGAGGGCGAGGGAGGTGTAGTCGCCTAGCGGGGATAGATTGCTGCTTTCATGGGAGGGTGTTTGGCTTCCGTTGGCCATCTTGATGGGGTCTGTGGCTTCATCCATTGCGTTTCGCGTTCCTCGTCGGGTGCGCTTGCTGCGCCGTGGCTTGCTAGTCTTCGATCCTTTGACTGGCGGTGATACCGAGGTTGAGCTTTGATAGGCTTCGAAATCCTCGTCTGAACTGTTCTGGTAGTCGCCATAATCATCCTTGTCGAGGTTGATATCGCCTGCCCTCTTTTTTTTATTATGGGAGTCTTGTTCAGGAATAGGAATTCTTGTTTCATCCTTGAATACTTCCTTAAACTCGCCGAGGTTTGATTTGCCATTGGCAAATATTGCCCGCAAGATTCTGCGGTTCCGTCCAGCTGTGGTATTTGAGGCGATGTAACGGAAGATCAAACTTTCCCGGAAAATTCCAAGGTCGTCATGAGCCTCCATTACCACCACCTTAGGCTTTCTGCCCCTGCGCTTTCCTTTCTTGGCCGAGTCAGTGCCTGGTTCAGTGCCTAGCTCATTGCGGGATTCAGCGCCCTGCGAGGCCTCCCTCTCCGATTTCCCAGATATCTCTGACAGAACCGAGGCCCCCCTTTGGTTTTCCTTTGCCGCTAGATATTTTCTTTCACGCTCATTCCAATCATCTTCGAGTACGTCGCACATAAACTGCAGCCATATCTGCCAGCGCTCCCATCGGGCCGGGTGAAGTACCGAACAATTGAATGCCCAGCCGACAGCATGCCAGAAGTCCTCCGCGGAGTGCCACAGGGAAGCAGCTTTGTTGAATTTCGTGTTCAGAGGCCTGGTATCAGGATTGTCATTCTCAACATGCATCGGGCTTTCCCCACGACGTTTACCCTGTCGCGAAGATGCAAATTGACTGAAGCAAAAAGCGAGATTAAACTTTGCATCCATGGGACCAACAAGGGAATTCGTGAGCCGAAGAAATCGCAAAGCTGCATTAGGCGCTTCTTTTTCGTACTCCGACTGGGCGAGCGTTGTCGTTCTTGGGTGCACGAGCATCGTAGCTGCGACAGCCAGATGCTGTGGCAGTGGAATAATTGCTTTTGATGATGAGATAGTGCCCGATGCAAGGACATTGAAGAGAAGGCTATAAGCTTGGGGCCCTAGTTGAGAAAGCGGGGATTATTAACTGCGTCTCTTTGAAGGCTTCCTGCACGTGTCAAAGCATGAGGAAAGGGAACATACATAGTGAGTCTTCGAGGAAAATTTCTGTCTGTTGAGCCAGCTCCCATTGAAGGGGTACAGGTGACCGATATGGTACCTCGTCCACGGTCGCCATGGTCGCCATGGCCAGAGGGGGGTCCTTGAAAAGCCAACTGAAAAGATACATTTTGAGCTGGCAGTAACACGCTTATCGATAAGCAGTCGCGGCGGAGAATGGTGTATGGCGCGTCGAAAGAGGTATATGTCCGGCAGAACAGCACATATGTAGGTAGCCAGATGCTAATATATGTGACATCATTCAAGAGCATAAGAAAGACATCCAAAGTACGTGTAGGATCTAGAGAAAAGCTAGGATAATACCGTAGTCAACAAACTAAAAGATGTTTTGATACTCAATTCTATAAAAAGATTGAATTTCTTTGTTTCGAGGGCGGAAACAAAGGCGGTGGAAAGTATAGACAATGAACTCGGCTGTTTCTTGCTGTAAGAAGCTAGGGCACAGATTATCGAGGAATTGACGATATAACTACATGTGTACATGAAGTTCTTTGGCAGCTTAATTAAAGTAATAAGGTGCTTGTTTTGGCGAAAGCCTCAAAGCTCAAAGCCTAAGGTTAACAACATCCAAAAACACATCGGAGTGTTTCTTACATCTAACGTCCACCATGTCATCTCCAAATGAGCCCGCATTAGCGGCTGACTATTCTTGTATATTATCATTCAATGCGGACCTTTTAATATTCGAGGGCTAAGAAGAGATACTCGATCCTCAAATTCTAGCGATGATGCAATAGGCCCCCGCATGGGCCCTAGCCAAGAGATTGACCTGCATCAATCGAAGTTCTACTCCAGGGCTAGGCACAGATACTTCCATGTGCATAGATTGCAAAGATACGTCGGTCCCTTACATTACACAACCCAATATTTCAAAGACTGAGTAGGGACTCCAAAAAAACGAAAGCTTGCAAGATAAAAAAATGCACTTGGATACTTGGAAATCTAGACAAGGATAAGCCACTCAGGGCAGACCGAAAGGATGGGAATTTGGACTGGTTCGCAGTTACTTCTGCGTCTTCATATTTGCCGACGAAAAAGAAAAGAGAAACAGGATGCGCAGTAGCCAAGAACGGTTCAAAGCCCGTCAATCAATTTCGCAATGCAAAGGCCTTTTATGGAGAAAATGAGGGGAAGGCGAGAAAGCTCGAGAAAACAAGGAGGTCGTGGATACGCCAACATGGATAATAATTGTGGAGGAAGAAAAGGAAAGATTAAATAGGAGCCACTATGACTCCTCGGGTATATCGGAGAAAAAACCTATTCGCAACCGATGCGACTGTAGTCAAAAAGTTAGCAAATGAGTTCCACGAGTCCGGATCCAAGCAGATATAACATACGAAAGGTAGCTTGGGAATGACCACCCCCAATGTAGCCAGGAAGTTGATAGTGAAGTGGGTCAAGTCGAAATGTGTGTAGTGAGTGCTGAGGAGGAAGAGCAGGATAGGCACGCAGAGCAAGAACTTTTTAGCGGGTGTGTACTGGTCGCCATTGTCGATCTGCTCCCACATGTTGAGATTGTCGTAGGCGCCGGCATTAAACTCGAACGGGATGCCCCGCACCCAGTGGAACATGAGGAAGGATCCGAACATGTAGCTGATATTGGTGAGGGTCCACGAAGTTTCTTGCGAGACGCCCGGGATGATGTCGTAGAAAATCTTGAGAGCGGCGATACACACAAAATGGATGGTCCAGGCACCTAATATCAAAACAAAACTTCACGTTAGTCCTTAGTTTCTCAATATTGCGGATATGTGGTCTCCAGGATTCATTGTCGCTCACCCTTAGCATTCACCCAGTTTGCATTCAGATTTGGCAACGCGGCCTGATCACTGGTACGCTCAATAGATTCGGCGGGTTCTTGGTAGATAAGACTGCTAGATCGCCTCCGGCGACCTTGTTTTGAGCTCATGCTTGGAGATAACCGTTGCGGCCCTGTGTCAACATCCGGAGGGAAGGAGATGCCACGGGGGGTCAACAGGGAAGACACTTTTGAATTGCCGGACGCCAGCTTGTCGGTTGGGTCCAAAAATAATTAAGTTGGATGGAGAGAAGGAGAGAAAGAATGGAAAAGGAGCGTGGGGATGAGGTGGCACGGCCCAGAACTGGAGTTTGCCGGTTGGATCGGGTTGGGTCACGGGGTGCGGAAGAGCTCTCTGATTCACGTCTTTTTTTTTTCTTCTTTCTTAGACTATCTGTTTTCTTTTTTCCTTTTCTATTAAGAGAGGTCTAAAATTAGATCGATTTTTCCCTTAATCTATTTCCTGACTTCTAGATTGGCCTAACTGGAGGCAAATGCATAATTGGCCCTACATGTACGAAACGTATGCATGTGCGGAATCTAGCCCGAAAGGACTAAACTACATGTACTTTATATATTATGGATTCAGTAAAGGGGAAGATGATTGCCAAATAAATGAGTAGTTATATCTTCTTTCTATTTTGTCTTTGAGTATAAAAATAGCCGGCTACTTATGCCGCCTTGTTATATCTTTTTTTGCTAGTCATTTTGTCATTTTACTAGTCTTCTTATATTCTTTATTATTTTCTCCCCTTTCTCAATTGTATACCTGGAAAGATGAAAAGGCCAGAAATGTAAATCAAATGGCTTCTTTATGTATAACTGGGGCTTTCTAATATTTCTTATCGTTGATATTTTCCTTTTATGGGGCAATATGTCCCGGGACATCCAGGGTTGCCTATAGGCTAAGAAATAATATGGACTTGGCCACATTTGCTCAACTATGACTCCTAAATGACCTTTGCTATTTCTTTATTTTATGGCCTGATTGAATGTCTCGTGATGTTATAGTGTCTATGCCCCGGGGCACAGCAAAATTAGAGTCCCAATATTTATACTTTCAAGCCTCAGAGATGTACATATTAAGGAGTTTACAGCGCTGTTATAGCGAAAGTGGATAGGAACAGATTCCGGTGAAAAGACTGAAGGTGCAATAGTCTGCCGTACCTGGAGCACGGTCTTCTTCAGCCCAAGCCACTGGACCTTTTGTTCGTATTGATAAATTGTTAATCCATGTCCTAGGATAAAATATTAATCATATTTAATAGGCAGGAATCGTTGATAGTAGGCCGTCAGACCGCGCAGGTGATCGTTTCCCACCAGCGGGTTGAAATTGGAATAGTTACTAAATGCGGCAAGTTTGCTGTCTATTGAAGGTTCTTGTCTGTCGTAGAAACCCATAAATCCTGTCGACATAGAAATATGCCTTCGTTCTACATGGCGAGTCTAGTACTCGGCTAGTACGGAGTATAAATTGAAATAGTTGATTCTGGGAGCACTGGCTAGATTCCGTCCAAACGATTATTGCCGTGCTTCCATGTAGCCTTGTCTACGACCGGTAAATAAGAGTAGAGGGGTCTCTAGTTTGTCCACTAAGCGCTGATGTTGTTCTCCAACGCCGCCAGACCAAGTTGATAATCAACTCGTGCCCTAACTCGATGGATCCAGGAAAACTATTGGATGATAGATGACTGCAGTTTGTGGCCTCTACCTCGGTTTATAAATACTGTTAACTATGTATATGTACTTTGAATATTCAGCCTAATGATCTATTGGATTCAAACATGGCCTCGGCACCTGTGATTAACGACGGCATCACCCCACTCTTGGCGTCGATCGCCTCGATTTGCTATCCTCCGCGGGTAGATCTCATGCCAAAGACAGCCTGATGAGTTCCAAGGGTTTGGCTCGCTCTTTGGGATGGCGTCTTGGACAATAATCCAAACTGTCATCAATATCTAGATGAATCTTATATGATGTTGAGTGTGGCCCTGGAGGAGCTAACTGTGTCTGCCCGCTGTTTAGATGCTTAGATCATGCTGGTATTGATTAACTGACCTATTATGTTAATATTTTCAATGTATTCTCCTGTCTCTTATGCTTATATGATTCTAATGAGTACCTCTTATCATGTTTCGGCTTATGGAATGTTTATTGCTCTACCAGCAAGGTCAATGTACTCTTTCTAATGATTTATCAGGGAAAAACACCATCAAAAACAAGATACCCATATACGCAGCTCTTAATATTACGGGGTGAAGTATGCAAATTCTTACTGGAACTCAAATTAGGCGATTATATATGACTTACCGCCTCATATATCTCCGGCCTATACTCCGTACCTACTTCTATATTAGAATTGCGCGAATGGTAGATATCGTCTCCCGTGAAATTTTCTGGGGACCCAAATTCTACTGTTGATCCTTCTAGACTCCCACTTGATCTGTATTCCAATACTTTTATCCTTATTCAATTGATTGTCCAAATGGCAAAATTATCAGACGAGGAGGCTGATTCACGTACAGCCCTGGTGGGTGCACCGCGCACTCGATCGAATCCGCGTTCCACCTCGCGTTCCACATCCCACGACAGCGCCCGCCCGGCCAAGCGACAACGCCGCAACAGAAACAAGAAGGAATCAGATCTAGCTGACTTTGTCCCAAAAGGTGTTGCATTCAGTACTACCTCCTTGCCAGTGGATCCAGATAGCACATCTAGCTCTGGATCTAGTTCGTCTGAAAGTGAAGATTCCAATTCCGATACCAACTCAACTACTGCTGCAAACCCACACGCTGGCAACACCGCGCCTGCAATTAGTTGGAACCAGGGTCGGAAGGCTGCAGTGCGAACAACACTTGGAAAACGATCGGCACCAACAAACGAGAAGCCTAGTCAATTCGAAGCGGTGAATGACAAATATTGGCGCAGTCACAGCGCATCCGTCTCGTCGGCCAATGGTGAAGACAAGCCGATAGCAAACGACCAATCCGAAAATGATAATGAGCTGGAAGATGGAGAAATTGACTCCAAGAGTGACACAGATGATTCAGATCTTGGCTCTGAAGCCGATGACTCTATCCTGCTCAACATAGGGGACAAGATGGATGGTGCCAATGATTATGACCCTGCGACTCTGGCTCATCAGCATGGTTCTAACACCGGGAAATCAATCACACAATCTGGACCTGGGTCGAAAGAGGAGGCGTTCCGGCTTTTCTCAATCAAGTATCCAAGTGCGCCTACTGCTTTGGTGGACCTAAGCCAGACAGACCTAGAGAACCTGGCCAAGTACGTGTATTTTGATCGAAACATCCATGATCTGGACCTCAAACTTCCTATCTCTTGTCTCGAATGTCAAAGCGAGGGTCATATGGCCGATGTCTGCCCAAAAAAGGAGGTATGTTCTATTTTGCACTCAGTCACTTGATTTTCGCATTACTAACTCAACTATAAAGTGTGAACACTGCGGTGCCTGGAACCAGCATCAAAGCAGTACTTGCCCCGACTGGCGACGATGCCAAAGATGCCGCGAACGTGGCCACGATGAGCCACAATGCACCTCAAAGCTACGCAGTTTCGCATCTGAAGTGCCTTGTGATTACTGTGGCAACGAACACCTGGAATCCGAATGTGATTATTTATGGAGATTCCCCAGCAGAGACCTCCACTCCGATCAAGTCATAGTATCAATCTGCTGTGCAAATTGCTGCAGTGCAAAGCATCTTGTAGGAGACTGCCCGACTGCCCCCTTTAGCGCATCAATCACATCGTCATTTACCCTGAAGGGTATCGACCCGGACATGATCACGAACCTCAACACCGTCATCCCACCCCGAGAAGCTCGCCCACCCAGCCGTACTCAATCCCGCGGAAGAGCCAAGGAATGGTCTCGACCACCATCCCCAGAAGAAGATGACATGATGTCTCGTGTATCCCGCGGCCGGGGACGCCCCGTTCCTGCTCCGCGTGGCAATACTCGCGGAAGTATCAAGTTCGCAAGCGGAGTCGGAGCCAAACGCGGCGATCCACCATCCCGAGGGCCTTCCCGTGGACGTGCAACGTTCTCTGGAAACAACAATCGCCAACGCTCCCCGAACCCGCCCCTTCCACGTGGACCTCCCCCACCAAGGAGTGGTGGCCGAAGCCGTGGGCCACAACGAGGAGGATTCTCACGTGGACCACGTGGCGGTGGCGGCAGAGGCCGCGGCTGGTAGAAGGGGGTTTCTACCCGATGGGAGTCAGGAGAAGATTGAGGCGAATACAAGCCATGTACATAGCAAACAGCAAAGTGTTGACAATTCCGCTCAGTCTTAACTGGGCATGTATGTATGATTAAATGACACTCTATTGTAACATCTCTCAATTCAACAGGTATATCTCTCACATTGTATGTAGTATATGCCTAGGCCAGCCAGATGGACTATCTAACATATGAGTTAACCAAGGCAATCTCTACCTTGAGCCCATGATGAGATGAGACAGCACTAGAACCACATCACGCTCCATGCCCATCATTCTCTCTAGTCCCGACAAATCCCTCCTCCAGAATCCCAATCAGATCATCCAGTCGCTTAATGCAAAGATCTGTATGCGGATGTTCCTTCAAATGCACATTCAGCTCATTCAAAAGCAACACCGTCGCCGCACCAGCCATATGTCCAGCCGTCATATCATCAATGCTATCACCAACCATGATCAAATTCTCACCATTAGCGAGACCCCACTCACTTGCAATATGCAGAATGCCTGCGGGATCAGGCTTAGGCAGGAGATTGGGCGTGTCCCGCGTGATGATTGGGAGGAAGACATGGCCGTCGAGATGGTTGTCAATTAGGTTCTGGACTGGTGCTCTGATAGATGCGAATGTGTATATTAGCGCTTTTTGTACGTTAAATAACCAGAATTGATATTCCAAGGTTATGTCCTAGTTGCGTTGATTGCTTGTATAACGTACTCGAAATTGCGTGTGCAAAGCGCTCGTCGCAAACCGCGGGACTCAAGGTAGTCCATTAGGCGAACCAGGCCGGGCTGCGGCTGCTGGTTGATCATGGCTCGGCGCTCGACAGCTTGCACTTTGGATACGGCTGTGGCTTGTTCGTTAACAGGGAGTTCGCGGATGTGCTGGAGAATGTCGATGGAGCGATCGATTCCTAGTGCTTCTCTATAGTGCGGCATTTGTTAGAGAGGCTTTCGGGGGTGTTGAGTTTTGGATAGCTCGTAGGCATTAGAGCATACCTCATTTCGCTGAACATGTGGTGCTGTGGCAAACTGGTCACAGTTAGCGAGGTTCAGATGAAGTTAACTTGATACCACGATCAGAGCTAATAAACATGCTCAATTTCTCTGACGTTGAACATGTCAATCAAAAAAAGACCAATGCGGAAACGCTGGAAGGTGATATAAAACTAGAAGAGCACAAGAAAGCCCCCCACTCAACTATTACGTCCCAGACCCTAGGCCACAGCAATTAACATCTAATCTGGAGCAAATCATAGATCAAACATAGGGCTAAACCAAGAAGTCTTCGGACCATCCGAGTCCAACAGAAGGTATACTTCCCCGAAAAAAGCACGTTTCTGCCTGGATCTCATATCGATGCCTTAGTCCTCATTGCTCCCCGCCTCCGACAACAACAACAAAATATATGTATATACCAGCTCTCCAGGGCGGATGTAACAAACAATAACCGACAAGTAAAAGAAAATAAAGCGTATAATTCTTGTAAAGTATCAGAAAGGAAACAAGTGACTCACCACAAAGTTCCGTCCACATCAAACACAATTCCCTTCAAGAGAGGGGCATTCGACGTTTCGGGAGAACCGAGAGGTGCGAACTTTCGCGGACGAAGTTGTTTGCAGGCAATAGCAGACATGATGGAACGAGCAGCGTGCCCTAAATTGGACATGAATAATGATAGAGGTGGGAGGTTGAAGAGGTGGAGTTAGCCAAGTGGAGCCGCGGGAACGATCTATAACGTTCCAAGGTTCCAAAAGAGCCTACCTAACTAGTTTGTTCCTTCGTTTTTGATATTCCAGGCCTGTTTCCATCGATCCTGCCGAATATCTCCTCAAGAGAATTCAAAGTTTCTTTCCCCATTCAACAATGTGGACTGCAATATCTTCCATCTTCTCTACTTATGCTATCCACCATGGATCAAAAACCTTTCGCAACGTCAACGGGGGTCTTCCCTTTATCTCTCCAAACAATAACATACCTCATCGGTACTCTCTGTTGGCTGCAAATACTCTACACTGCCTCCTACCTCGTACGGCCATTTTGGAGCGCACGGCGCGAGTTTCCACCCTTCAACAAAGCCATCGAACGCACAGAAGGAAGGATTACCCATGTCATCCTCGGCACTACTCCACTCTCAGCCTATAGTTCAGCAACTGCAACAGAGCGCCCGTGGCAAATTTCATCAGGCAATGGTCTTCTGAGCCACGAGAACAACGTCCGTACCACCTCCCAGCCCACTCCCGGCTTGCTAGCCAGCTCAACCTGGCGACAGGAACATCAGGACACCGATTCCTCATCGGAGCAAGAAAGTGCCACGTCCGATTTAGGCACAGAAAATCTCAGAGAAAGCTCCCCCATCCATGACACCATGCGCAAGCTCCGATCCAGCACCCGAGGCAGCATCTCAAAGATCGCCAGCTCGGCAAAAGCCATCTTCCGACAACCGCTGACTGTTGTCCCGCGGAATCTGGACGGCTCGCCTTCGAACGGGGAACGGGCGGAGCCAGAACTGGCTCCAGCTTCAGTGCGCACTTCGCAGCCTCGCTTTGTCCAGAACATCTCCTTCCCCGTGCCCATGTCTGCGTCTGCGCGTGTCGCGGATCACTTCAGTGACCCTGGACCGTCGACTGGAATCAAGGTGCAGCAGCCGGTCGCGTTTGGGGCGACTATTGATGCGGCGGTTGATTCGGAGACGGTGCAGATGGATCGTGCGCGCAAGTATCACTCTATCGAGAGTTATCCGGGGAAGTTCCCTGTTAGTGATGCGCTGGATTATAGCTCGCTTGCTACTGCGCATGCTGTTAGAGGAAGGGGGACTACCTCTGTCCGGCCTTTCTCGGACTACTAGGGCGTCCCTTTGGTGTTGGGGAATTTTCATTGGCTTTATCGGTTTCTGGAGATATTGTGGTTGTCGTTTGGGTGACTTCTTTGAATTGGGCCTTGGGAAGAGATTGTGTGAACTTGGCTCGTTTTGCTTTTCTACTTCTTGGGTCTTTATTTGTTTCTTGGGGTATGGCATCAGAGTCAGTGTTGTACTTGTGGTTCTACAATTCATTATATGCATTACTGAAGATCAGGTCTGTCATTCAATGGGATCTCTATACCTTGCAGCATTAACTACTTTGTTCTATAGGAACATAACGAACTACCATCTAATACGTGTAAATTTCCTTTGCTTATCACAGTGCATAGTGTCTACTGGAAACTTTGGGCACCAGAAAATTGGCCATCCACATGGTTTTCCCAGCTGATTATAGCATAATAATTCCAGCACTCCTAGTCATACTGATATTGTATATTCAAGGTGATATTATTATAGAGCCATATAGGCAGTGCCAGGACCAAGTCCCTAGTCCTTTTAATAGAAGGTTAGTTTTATGTTCTTCCTTTGATCTGTCTTTCAATGGTTGACCTTGAACCTACCTACGTAAGGTATATAGATGTAGAAACTATTCTGGCTGGTTCTACCATATGGTCATATGTACGTAGTGACTGCTTACGTATATAGGGCCCTTAAGAGAAATTTCCCTCTGCTCTTACTATTCTCTATCTTAATCCTCGAATCCTCAAATCCTCAAATCTCAAGATTTTCAAAAGATATCCATCTATATCAAGAATCATCTCAGTAATGGCTTCAGACGAGACATGTCGGGACGGCTATCATATTTTCGTCGGTTGCATTTCTACAACGGTTGGCTTTATTATCGGCCACGTTTTCATGTACAGTTGGCGTTGGTATCATCATTCTCGCCATGATTACCATTCGAGCGAGAGGAGCAACCAAGCCAGAGCTACCGAGCCTCGCGAGACAAAAATAAAGCCTCTACCAATACGACAAAATGTACTTTCTGGATCAGACAGATATCAAACCCTAGATGTCTAGAGCCGAACCTGGGAATGCAAACAGCTGACCGCTACGTCTAAGGTTTTCTAGAGTTGGACATGCTATATAAATACAGCTGTAATACATTCAAGTGTTACCCGTTGATTTTGGTTTTGGCTTTGGGTGTTTTGCTTTATGTTGGATAAAACTCATAGACAAATCTGATTTGTTTCTTGAATTCAACCGGAAGGGACCTTCCTTCACCTTCCTTGGTTCCTTTTCTACCCATATACTTGTAGCTTCCTTGAAATATTTGACTTCAATCTTCCTACTATCCTCTTTTTCTCTTCCCATCACTGGAATCCAAGTCAAGACTTTCTTATTATTATCTTCCTTTTATGCACACTTCCTACATCCGAGTATCTATTCCACCGGCTAGGAGCCAAAAATCATCCCAACAGTGATAGCTCTTCCTGTGGGGCTCTCACTATTTGGTGATCGGCCCGGCTTTCGGACAGGTCTGTACGAGACTACTGTGCTGAGGTATACCAAATCTCTCTAATTCGGGGACAGATGAAATGAAATTCGTCTCAGACCGGTACCTTTCATTCCAATCTACGCCGTTCCATACCCACTCCAGATGCTCCCGTCTCATCTCGCCCTGCTCTTCACACCTCCATCCATCCCGGGCTTTCTTCTGAATATCTCCATCGCTACATAGCCACTTGATCCGTGCGTGATCTTCAATGACTCAGCTTTATTCGAAATTCTTCAGGAACTTTGATTCATCTTGCGTGCTACGCCCTTGATGAATCCCCCTCTCTTCTTACCTACACATCTTTTGGAAAGGCAAAATGTGCCAGGACAGAGAGCACCGTCATCTTTGGTCTTGCTTTGGATGTCTCTTACTTGATGATCTGCAAGCCTACATAATTTCTCGGTCAGAGGTCTTGCGCGATAGACGCCTGGATCAGTCCCACACCCCCGAGGCGGAGCGTGAACAGGGGGAATGTTCCCCATATCACTACGATCTCTTCTGCCTATTCGACCAAACCTAGCTGAAATAAGCTAAAGAGTGGATAGCAGCCATGGAAAATCAATGGTAAATGGTGCAAGGAGGAACGCTACTCTATCACTTTGACAGCGGCAGTGCCTATATGATACGCACTGCCACTGTCAGAGTCATCAAGACCGCATCGGTGGAGCCGGGCTGTTGATTATTTCCTCTTTTGCAATCAAGCTACGATTAAGAGGGAAAAGTCTCGTCAAATTGACATGTTCTATAGTTTACAACTTTCTCAAGACTCTGGTCAATCAATCATGAATGTTGAGGTCCTCCTCTACGTAGCTAGATCTCTCCTTTTAACACATCTATATAGATAGTTGTGAGAAAAAAAGCCGATATTGTCCATTTTTAATATCCTAACGCTCTTTCTAAGCATATTTCTAGTGATATTTTCAAGGGTTTCCTTTACAATTACTACAAACTACAAACCACAGCAGTCTCAATCCAGTAAGTTCCTATGTTTCCATTAAGATCTACACAAAAACAAAAACCCACAAGATCATTCCTTTGAAAGGGGAATAGATTATGTCTCCCTCTGCACCACTATCTACACCACAACACAGAAGCTACAAAGCGGCTAAAAGCTACAAAGCGGCTCAAAGCCCAGCACGCACACTATGCACGAGAACAGATGCATGCCCTCAGTCAAGGCCATAAAAATAATAAGCATAGAAAAATTGGCGTAGAAAAAGCCAGGGTAATGAAGAGAAGACATAGCTTCCCACCCATCCCATAGCCGTTGACATAAACATGAAAGGCAGGAAATATCGCAGACATTTAAACACACACACATTGCTCATAGATTTGGGGGGTAAATGCACTGGAGCCGGAGTCCCAGTGAAACAGTCATGGACGTCGTAAGGAAAAAAACAAAGCAAAGGCAAAAGCGCTAGAGGGAAACAAAGATTGAAAACATCAATCCAGGGGTATCACAATGCAAGTCTCAATATTGCTCATCTTCATAGTCGATTTGCGCGGGACTGCCTCGGTAGCGGGTTCGCTTGGCGTTGCCTGGGCTGTAAGAGCCGGTGGATGCGAGAGGACGCGGGCCAGTTGGCTTGCGTGCGGGGGAAGAGCGGACAGCAGAGCTCTAGAGAGGGTGAATGTTAGCATATGTTCAAGGAACATTGAAAGGGAGACTCTAGAATACGTACTCTGGAAACAGCACGGTCGCCGCTGTAGGCTGGTTCCTCGTCCTCCGGCACTTTGGGTGGACGCTCGGGAATGAGAGGACCGGCGTCCTTGATCTTGGGAGGACGGGGCGGACCTGGTGTACGGTTTGCACGGGAGCTGGTCTCCGAGTAGCCTGCATCGGAGATCGGGGACAGACGTGCGGTACCGCTAACACCGCTGTTGCGGTTTTGGGGAGGTTGGATAACGGGCAGGCTGGGGTTGGATCCCCACTGTTCTGAGCCAGCGGGAGAAACTGGACCTCCGTAGACCTGGGCCTCGGTTTCGAGGCGGGACTGGTAACGTCCGGTGGGGCCTTGGCGAGGCTGGGGGTGCATAAGCTCGAGACTACCACGGTGGCCACGGTACTTGGGCATCTCGGACACCTGGGAAGGCACTAAGGGCGACGGGGGTCTGTTCTCATCTTGCTCATCGCCCAGGGTATAAGTGGATCGGAGTCTGTCGTCCCCTTGGGGATCATAATAGTCGCCTTTGTAGGGACCTTGGGGTGCGAGATCAGACAGCCCAGACTCGTCCGATGCCTGACGTTCTTTGCGGGAAGGCTGGATGCTGTTGCGAATGCCGTCGCCCATGGAGGTGGCCGTAGACTTCGACCAGCGGGAGATCTTTGGGAAAATTGACGAGCTGCTGGACTTGTGCTTGCGGGCCTTGGGAGTCGTCTCGGTGCTACGAGCTGATGTGGCCACCGGCTTGCGTGGAGGTGTGTTAAGTGGCAATGAGCCTGACCGCTCGTGACTAGGTTGGCCACGGACAGGGAGGTGCGAGGTCAGGAACTGGTCACGGTCGTCAAGCTCAAGGTCCTCGTCGACTTCATGGACGGTGCTGACTCGCTGGTCCGAATCTCTGCGTTGTCCATTGGCTGGGCGAGAAGAGCTGGACCCGTAGGGAGAACGGCTCGTCTCGGCAGGTACTCCGTTTGAACCCGGAGCATCATACCCAATTAGATCCATTCTGGTGCCACCGTGAGGGCCCGAGCCATCTTGTGCGGATCGTAGGGCTTCAACCTCGTCAAGCAACTGCTCGAGCATACCTTCAATCTTTGTCAAATCATTGCCAGACTTGAGACTTAATCCCTTCAGCGCGCGCTTGAAGATGCTCTTCCGCTTGTCTTCCTCGTCAGCTGTGTTCAGCTGACGATTCCTAGAAGCACTAGTGGGCAATGGCCGAGGACCACCAAGCGCCTTGTGAGTCCGCTCATGTGCCCTGTCGGTAGTGTCCATAATGAGATCATCTTGCTCGGCGATAAATCTCTTCATCTGCTCGAAGGAGGTGCGCATCTCAGCAGCACTTCGAACCAAAGTAACCAGAATCTCTGTATCTCTGGCATTCCGCTGGGCATCCCGGACAGTCAAGTGATCCATAAGAGCCACAATATCCTGAGACTGAATTCTCTCGATGCCTCGGCCAGTGGCACTGTCGTAGAATGGCGAGCCAACGCCGTGAGAGTAGCCACTGAAATGGCGTTCATGACCAGAGGCAAAAGGATCATCTGCTCCAGCACCACTATCGAAGCTACCCATTCCAACAGCATCCACGCCCACAAGACCTCGATTAGCTTGCTTCGGGGTGCCAACACTGGGAGACATGGGGTTGGCAGCCGAGACATAGCCTTCATCCTTGGCACCAGGAGGAGTACTGAACGATTGCCGGGGTTGGTTGTCGCCAGAGTGGGCAGAGTAGTCGTCACCACCAAAGATATTCTGGGCAGTCTGGTAGTAATCCGCATCAAGTCCTATCTGTTGCTCGGCATTAAGACCCTTAGATCCACCGATCTGTTTATCGTAATAGTGATCCACAGGCGGAGATCCTGAACCATATCCCCATTGATCCGCCTGAGCGACACCACCAATGGGGCCCTGAATAATGGACGGATTGGTGTTGATTTCAGACTCTGATTCTTGGCTTTCAGCATCAGCATCCGCAAGAGGACTCTCCATTCCACGCGGGGCGCTGTCGGCCATCATAGCAGATTCGTCCATGTCATCATAGGACTGGGTAACGCTCTGAGGGGGCGATGTAGCACCCATGCGTCGAGGGAACGAAGTCTCATCGGCATCGAAAGCATCTTGACGCTGCTTCAGGGGGCTTCCGCGATGGACTTCGCTTCCTGACTTTTCAGGGCTTCGGCTGCCTGATCGTTGACCCAGATCGGTTTGCGAGCGGTTTGTGGATGACATCTGGGATTCAAGGATAGAGGGATCCATTAAGGAAGCGACTGCGGATTCGACGGTCACGGGGTGGATAAATTGGGGGTTAGCAGCAGCACCCGTTGCCACAGGGTGGGCTTCTTTGACTTTATCCATGAAGTCAACATCGCTATCTTCATCGTCGACAGAACGCCTGCTCTCCTCATCGTAGCCATAGAAGTCATTGTCTTGGGAGCCCTGCCGCGAATGTTCGTACCCGAGCCCAGGTGAGTCCTGGCTGTTTCGCATGAAAACTGCACTCTGGCTATGCGAGCTGGTGCCCTGACGGGTGGATCTCGCAAGGTCTGTACTGGGGGCAGATGACAGAGAGTCAATGGAGAGTCGAGGCTCAAGCTCATTTTTGTTGTCGAGGTGTTGTTCGTCGTGAGCCGAGTAATTGTCGTGGCGAGTCTCGGTACGGTCACTTGCAATGCTCTGAATGGGACTCAGTCCGCGGCTGATGGTCTCACCGTGATAGTCATCTTCCGTTTCATGATGCCCGGGGTGAGCGACATCAAGGAGATTAGCCGCAGCTGCGGCTGCAATTGCCCAGTTACCACCGTCGGTTCCTGGAGATTGGCTCTGGTGATGCAGGTCACGATCTGAAGCACTGTGCACCGAGATATTCTGATGCGACTGGTTGCCATGGCGCATTCTGAGCTCATAACGTGAGTCGACGGACTGTCTAGTGGGAGTACGAGAAGCTGGCGACATAGCCTGCCCCGGTGATCCGCGAGGAATGTCGAAGTAGGAGTCCTGCTGTTCGGGAGTGGGACTTGCCGTTCGCTCAGAGAGTAACGAGTTCCTGGTCATCTCGGAGTCGATCTCGCTGTGCATTGGCATTGGCGCAACATTGTGCTTCTGGAAAACAAGTTCGGTTTCGTTGTATTTCATACTCTCAACGCTCTTGCGTGAGCCACTTTTCCGGGAGCCACTCTCTCGCCGGTGCTCATTTTTGCCGAGACTCGAATTGGAGTTGTGGTGTTTCAAAGAAGCCGCCGTGAGAGCAGTACCGACTCGGGCAGCAGCATGGGCATCACGAAGACCCTTGCTCTTCTGTCGGCGGATCTTGTCTTGTTCGGTGTAGTCGGGTCGATTTGCCCATCTCACCGCCATATCGGAAGCTTCGCTGGTTTTACTTGATTTGCGCTCATTATTGCGTGAAGGCGCCTCGGGAGAAAGAATAATGCCTTCGTCTTTGCTATCCTTGTTCAGAACAACTTTAGGCTTCATGACATCCGGTGCACTGGCGTGCTTGGAGAGACGTCGACCTAGCTCATCTCTGGAGCTCGTGCCAGACGAATAAGATGTAGCCATGTCCCGATCGAATTTGTTCTTGTTGGTCATGACTTTTTGGTCCTTCTTGAGCTCCTTTAGCTCAGGTAAGATCAATCGCCTGATCGCATCTTCAACTGTCTCGAGTAATTTTGGGTTGTTGATAGAGGACTTGGATGCACCGGAGCGAATTGAGTACTGATCGGACTTGCGGTTTGAAGAGACTGCAGATGTGCTGAGAAGGCTAGATTCGGGGCTGATGAGATCCTCGTCCGCATATCTGTGCTTTCGGCGACGGGATGATTTTGTTTCGGCTTCGAGATAATCCATGCCGCCCTTGCTTTTTTGGTTGCTACTCGAAGCCTCTTGTGGTGATCCGGTGAGCTTCTCTGCCACGCGATGTGCAATTCGCTCCTTACTCAAACTGCGACTTCTTTGTCGTTGGGGGGTCTTGAGCAATCCCTTCTCTTCACGGGGCGAACCACGCTCCATACTCTGGCTGCGTTTCCGCCTGGGACCCGCCGATGAAGCGTTGATCATGCTCTCCGGTGGCATGGATGAAACCTCCGATGTCATGTACCGGGTATCTTGCGAGAGGGTAGACATCTCGCTATCCTGTCCGCGATTCACAAATTCGATTTCTACCGGGTCGCGACGTGTCATATGATGACCTTCCTCGCCTGAATTTGAACCAACACTCTGATCATCCGCTGCGCCCGAATCCAATTGCTTCTGTTTTGAAGATGGCGAGGGTAGGGATATTCGGTGGGTATATGACGGTTTACGGCCGCTTCCACCTGATTCGGTGATTTGAAAGTGGTTTTTGTCCCTGGACTTTTTTCTAGCTGACGATGGTGTAACACGTACTCGCACGCTGGGACGAGAGACAATGCCGCCTGAGCTTTTTCCGCCCTCAAAATACTCGATGAGTAATGAGGTATGAGAATCGTGTTGCGATCGAGACAATTTCTCTTCGCGGTCCCGCTGTCGCCGAGTGGAGACAGTGATGGGGCTACCGTCGTCTGGGATAGAGTACGACGTTTTGTCTGTGCGGCGAGAAATGTCAGTAGCCAGATCTGTGCCCGTTGCGCTATCCCCCGTGGTATCGATGATGGATTCTGTGGGGGCGGGAAGGATCGGTCTGCGGGTGTTGACCCCCATGATTGAGAGGCGTCCTTTCAACCCAATCGCATACTACACCGCGCTCGATCGAGATGATGGTAGGATGAGGGGAGTTGTGCTGTTGGGGTTCACTGTTGCTTCGTGCTTGTTGGCACGATAGTGGGGAAGGACAAATTGTAGGAATTCCAGAGATCCCAAGAATTAATTTGATAGGAGTTGAGAGCGTACCAGCGCAGACCACGGAACAGTGGGGAAGAATTAAGAATGTGGGATTAAGGAAGGAGAGAGAGGAAGCAACGGTGAGAGTTACCAGTCGAAGTTCGCCGATCCCCTCACATAAAAATGTGATGAGAGGAAAAGGAGAAAGAATTCGAGATATCTCTCTTAACGAGGGAAAGATGAAGCAAAGGATAGTAAGCTAATATCAGCCGGTACCCGAGTTAATTAAGATAATTGCCCAGCCACCAGAGGAAAAAAAAGAATTGAAGAGGCTGGATGCGTTGGCGATTGTACATCTTAGGTTCCGAGCCGCGCGGGTCACCATACAAAGAGTACCCAACAACTACATACGTTGTACGAAGAAGGTACGTTGTAAACAAACGGGAAACCCTTGGGGGATCGTCTTTTGGTTCCTTGGTTCTTCATCGCCTCAATTTTACTTTATTTTTGATTTTGATACTTTTGCCCTTTTTTTGTCCCTTTTTTTTTCTTAATTAGAAACAACTTTGATCTTGGTTTTTTTCCAATGAAATATTGAAAAAAACATGGATTTATCTAGGTAAACGCTACTCTGTATAACGTCTCTCAAGGCTGATTCGTGGCTGGGGTAATCTTGGTAAGTCCCTCTACATAACTACGGCAACCCAATTTTTCCATCAAGACCCGACAACCTAACACTTTGGGAGTACTCCGTACTTTGTACCCGTCACACACGAACACATACGGTCCACCTGCAGTTCTCCGTTGGACCCGCAAAAAGACAAGGCAAAAGAAACCGGAACAAGCACACCGTCGCCCAGACGACTGAGACCCTGGAGACCGGGTGATTGGCCCCAGCGTCTGCCAGCTCATCACACTTGTGTGCTCGGGCATTCAACATGACCAACCTCTCCATGTTAGAATGATTACTGGAATTGAAATTCATGAAATGGTT
The DNA here is from genome assembly GCF_028829585.1 of Penicillium vulpinum. Taxonomy (NCBI): domain Eukaryota; kingdom Fungi; phylum Ascomycota; class Eurotiomycetes; order Eurotiales; family Aspergillaceae; genus Penicillium; species Penicillium vulpinum. The sequence continues at coordinate 5,352,508 of NW_026643241.1, forward strand.
GGTCTATATGCCCAGATATAAAATACACTAACAGCATCCCCTAACCTTTGGGCCCCAGATTCACACTATTCGCCAGCTCACCCTGCCTGTCACTGGATAGAATTATACACGCGGCGCTTGTAAGGGGGCGCAAGAAATTCACATCGAGACTACTTCCGCAGCTGGGGGTTGATGACTTGCTGCATCTCGTACATTAGTGGCAATCAAGCTGCTTCACTCTGTCATTGGCAAACGATCGCCTCGCTACATTACTGTGTAAGATTGGCATCTTCCAATTGGACCGGGTTGGTGGGTATGGCAGGCTGTAGAACACACTACTGTAGGTACCGATGTACTTTTGTAAGGATAATCTTACGTAGATTTTCATCATTGTATCTCTTCTGTACTCTATAGCTCTCCTGCCCTTGTTTGAAGTCGGGCCCCTTCCACGTGGAAACAAGTCCGAAGTCCACATGGCCCAATGAATGCTTGCTGTGGCATTCCGTGAGGAAAGGACTAACATTGGAAGCCTTAAGATCATCGGACAGTCAGAGGTTGCATGATTGGTATCTATACATGTGGAACTGACCAAACGGATCTCGGATCGACCTCCTAGGTAGGCGGAGCGTATGCTTACTTTGTATGTCCACAGCCAACCATTGACCAGGGCGCAAGGAGGTGTAAACAAGATCGATCCATGCAAAGAGCAAGATGCATTCGACTATCCCACCGCTAACTACACGAATATTCAACTCGGATGCCATCTTTCTCATGATTACAGAATACAGGGACAAAATTGAAACCCAAATAGATATATCCACATTGCTGAACTCCAATGTCCCTAAAATAAATATGCAGAGACAATCGATCGCTTTTGATGTTCATACAGATTGTTCTCAGTCATTGTGCTTCCGCTTGAACTTCAGTCCACCACCGTGCTTAGGCTGGCTACCGTACGTGCGGCGTCCTTGCTGTTCCTGCTTCTTATCGCGGCTGAGGCTGGAGCCTAGCTGAATATCAATACGGGGAGGGGCATTGAAACCGAAGCCCTTAGCAACCTTGACGAGGTCAAGCTTGTTCACGTCGAACACAGTGCGAAGGGAGTGCGAGGCATATGCTTGGAGATAAGAACGGTAACCGTCCTTGGCAGACTGTATAAATGTGTTAGTATACGAGTAAAAAACAGATAAATGAGACGATGGGGAAGATAGCGTACCTTGTTGAGATAGTAGTTCTGGCCGATAAGCTTCTCCAGCTGAGACTGCACATTGACAATCTTGGAGGCGGGGAACTCGAACTCCACGACAGGCACACGCGCCTCCTTGAGGTGCTTCAAGAAACCGACCTCGGAAGGCTGGAGGAACATCAGACTGCGACCCTTGCCTTCGGCACCACGGGCGGTACGTCCGACACGGTGAATGTAGTCACGAGGATCATCAGGAGGATCGAACTGGATAATCCAATCAACAGCGGGGATCTAGAATTTGAGTCAGTTATGGGATAAACATGGTAGTGGGGGTCAGGGAACATACATCCAAGCCACGAGCAGCAACATCAGTACAGATCAGGGTACCTTGCTTGGCATTGCAGAACTCGAAGAAAGTATTGGTGCGCTTCTGCTGCTTTTGCTTTCCGTGAAGCTCCAGAACGGGGAGATCGATGTAGTTCAGAAGCTCAGCATGGTACTTGACGCAGTTACAGCTTGAGAAGAAGACAATAATCTTCTTCTTAAGGTTACGCTTGAGGAATGAGAAGAGAAGCAAGAAACGCTTGTCAGCCTCACACACCACGTAGCCTTGTTCCAGACCGGCGACTGTGCTGTGCTCTTTGCTGTGGTCGACGTTAATGTAAAGCGGTCCGGGGCGCAGGGATATCCGGGCCAGATCCTCGACCTTAGTGGTCTGTGTAGCGGAGAAAAGCATAGTCTGGCGTTCTTCTTTGGGCAGAATCTTCACGATCTGGCGCATCTCATCTTCGAAACCGACTTCGAGAATTCGGTCTGCCTCGTCGATGACCAAGGTCTTCAGGTTCTTGAAGATGAATCCTTGGGTGTTCTGGAGGTGATCGAGCAAACGACCGGGGGTCGCAATGAGCAGGTTGACACCCTTCATCAGCTTCTCAGCCTCAGCGCGACGGTTGGCACCTCCAATAACAATACCGTATGTCTGCGAGTGGTGGGCCATGAGTTCACGGGCGACACCGAAAATCTGCAGTGCCAGTTCGCGGGTAGGGGACACGACGAGAACACCAGTACCTGCATCAAAAAGTTAGCCACTTGTCTAGATGGCAAGTAAATATCAGATATGGGCATCAAAAAAGGTCTTACCATTTCTGGGCTTGAAGCGCAGGGCGTGCAGCATCTCAATCGCGGGGAGCAGGAAAGCCAGAGTCTTTCCAGAACCGGTCTTCGCAGCACCGAGCACATCACGTCCGGCAAGCAAAGGAGGAACGGTACGCTGTTGAATCTCAGTCATGGTTGTGAAACCCATATCGTTGATACCCTGCATGGTCTTCTCGGAAAGGTTGAGCTCGGTGAATTTCTGCAGCTTGCCCTCAGTCTGGGGCAAGCGGACATCTTCCATAGTAGGAAGATCTGTACCGTTCACAGCTGCCTTGTCTTCGGCATCACTGCTCTCCACATCACTGCCTTCCTCGACATCCTCAACAGCCTCGGCGTCGTCGGCGCTCTCTTCATCTGCGCTTTCCTCCTCGACACTCGGTGAAGGGCTGACCCTACGCTTCTTGGTAGCTTTCTCAGCTGAAGCCTTCGGGGTCGAAGCAACACTCTTTTTCGGGGTCACTGAAGAGCTGGATTTGGCTTCCACGGGCTTGGCGACATCGCTCTCTGTTTTCGAGCTGTGCTTTCTCTTGCGCTTGTTGATGGACTTTGCGGTGTCCACGGGGCCAGGCATTTTGTTGATTGGTCCTGCGACAATGTAATATTTGACACTGGAACAAATCAATCAGGGGGGTTGTCTCGTAACACCTGAACCTTGTGTTTTGCAGGTCTAGATTATTGATCTCTGCGGGCGGAAATCATTCTGCTACATTTTTTTTTTCTGATCGGTAAAATTTGGCAGAACTCCACATCACGTGTTGATAAACTCGATCAGTTGATGCCTTAACCACGAGGCGGATATTCTTGATCTCGCTCACGAGGTTGGCAATCTCCTGTGATTTTGATCATTACTTGGATGTAGCTTCGAAATTGTAAAGATCACATGTGTTTCAAGCTCAAGGCCCCCATATTTCAGATGTTATCAATCCATTTTACACCGGAGAAGAAACGATGCCGAGCAGGTTACGGATATGCCTACTCCGTAGTGGATTCCTGCTTTACCAAGTGAAAAGGCGGGATGCTAGTTTGAGGGCTGTGCAAGCGCAGCTATCTTGGCCTTGAGATAGGCAGCTGAGATATCACAGTTTGTATGACATGTGTTTAGTGACTGCTCAGCTGTCGCATAACTATATGTCTCATGCCAAGTGCTAGGCTTCTTTGTCTTTGCCCAGGAGCAATGGTCTTCGATATGTTTATAGAGTACGAAGTAGGTACTCTCTGTGCATAAATAAATTGCCTTGGCTGAGATCTGGTGTGGTTTCCAGTCAAGTGAGCTTTCTATTCCTCAATAGGAGTTGATGATTGAAACAGTGGCTATGTACCTAGGTAGTACAATAGTCTAGTGTTAGGTGCACGCCCGTTTTAATAAGAAGCAATAGAGAAGAAACTTGAGGATACTCTTTGCAAATGAAAAAGAAAACCGAGGAAAAGTATTAAAATGAAGTGCTATAAGTATATGCTTCGTACTCGAGTTCGTACTCCGTATACTACGTTGTAGGTACATGTCTTGAATGAAAAATCCAATTGCAGCGAAAGTAGAGATTTCTAGCCAATGAAATGCAATGATCGTACAGCCAATTAGACAAAGTGGGTGGGCCCTAAAAATACAGTGCAGCCACTAGTAGACCGCCTGTGGCGGGTGCAACATTTGACTGAAGAAAATACATTCTAGTACTGGGTCGCACAGGTGAATGCAATGAAGGTTCTGATGTCTCATTTAGCACATTGCAACCACAAATTCTACAACAATGTTGTATTTAAATGAGATCAGCGGGAGATCAAGACGTCATGACACGCACATGTGAGTACGTGATTATTATGATCATCCCTTTTTGGTGATCAGGGGTTGACAGTAGAATACACTATGCAAGCTAAATAAATCTATAATAAAGGGGGAAGGGAAGGTATTTGATTTGACACAAGTATACCAAGCTCACAGATGGTCCATGCATTTGTAGGTTCCCTTATTTCTGAAACGTGTCTGATCCGACCAGATGATGAAGATGGAGGCTGTGCAATCGCGTGAACGCTATGAATCTCAGTTGATTGGTATAGTATGTCGATCCTCATACCATCTCTATGCAGCCTGTTGAGGTTATTTTCATTTACATGTCTTCTCAAAATGATTAAAAAGAGTATATTATATCGTGTGTATCATCATATTGGAAGTGTTTTAGATCTATAGAAGGAAAAAATAGAGTCTTAATGATCTTCCCGGCTTTAGAATCCTAGGGGTAGACTAAGGAGAATAGTACCTGCACTGTACGGAGTAACTTCACTAGCAGACTAGTATTACATTAATGCTCGGGAGGGTTTACTCCCGGATCTAAAGCCATCAGGAACGTAAAAAAGAAGACAAAAAATTATCAGCCAAGGGCGGTTGGACTTTCCTTCCGTTTTAATGTTTATCTCTTGCCGCTTTGTATGCACTGGGTAAAACTGAGCATGCCCCTGGGTATCAACGACTGATCAACGAACTTCACCTGCGCACATTGCCGATATACAAAGTAGATCAATTTTGTCTTTTCATTCTGCTATGATTAAACCCTAGAATATATTTTTTTTTCTCTGGCGCCTATGGCTATTTTGTCCGTAAAAAAAATAAACCTATTACAACGTCTGATGATCAGGGTCGAAGGCACCGCACCACTAAGTTGTATCCGCCTGAAGAGGCTATATAGAGCCTAATTATGGTGCCTAATTATGGTGTAATTTGCTGATTCTCTGTCACCGGAGATTCGTGCAATTGTAGTCGAAGACGATGACTTCTTTACTGAAGACTATAGGTCCAAAAGAGGATACTGCTTTTTTTTGCTGCCTATCTTCCATTCTTGATGATTAAATAGCTCGCTGGTCAATATTGCCCACTTGCCAATTACCATACAATTTCTTACACTGAACTCTAGGCGGGTTGTTGAAAACGGTCAAGAATGATGAATTAGCTGATGTATGAAAGACCGTGTTTGATCACATCGAATCAAAATATTGCTCTATAGGCCACTTCCTATTGAATCCTCCAGGATTCTCAGCAACTTTATCTTTAGAATATGAATCTTGAATATTGTCTACTGATATGTATGATAAAATGGCCATACATCTGATAGTGAGTCCGGTCACGTGATATCGAGTAGCATCGGACTGAAATATACTCTGGTTAATTTACAAGCGCCCTTATAAAAGCGGCAGCTAACCTATAGCCCCACTTGAGGAAATTCCTATAACGGAGTACGGAGGTACATACTAGTAGGCAACGATTTATAAGTGTGGACCTACTTTATATAAAATCTAGACCTAAATTTGATTAAATATTAGCAGGCAGACAAAATACAAAATGTATGTGTTTGAAGTTGAATAAAGGTTCTTGTATGGAGTACGTAACGGTCCACTGTATGCGGCACACTCCACAGCTGGGGGCAGCAGTTCCTGTGGTTGAGCGCAATCCTTAATATTGGCATCTTTGACTCTGCTAATAATAATCTCCAAGCCAGGGACCCGCCTGATTCCGCCACGATTGCAACAACCGCTTTTGGCAGGGGATATGTTAAGAGAGGAAAAAAGATAGGTTACATTTGTACTTTTCTCCAACTGAAATAAAACAATAGTAAATAAAGGAATAGAATAGAATAAAGTGAACAAAAAAGCAAGTGAAACATATGTATTATATAACCCTGGAGATGGCATTCTGTAGTGTATTCAATGTTGAAGGGGGGGGGAGAAACTGCCAATGGGGTATACGAAACAAACCTAAACGTTAATACCAAAGAATACCGAAATTTCATTGGTTTCAAGTTAGCCGCCCCTGTTCTCTTACAATACATAACCACATACCTTGCCAGTGGAATGGCGATGGTCACCCGTGGACTCCAGACAGTGTCTTTCCCACGGATCCTTGTCGACTCTCTTGTCCCTGAGAGATCTTCTTCTTTCATTATTCTCTCTTTCTTTTCTACTTCTCTTCTCAGGTTTGGTGTCCACTTACCAACCTTTTTCCTCCAGGGCTCCATTTCAAGTCTATTACTCCTTTACTCCTTTTTCGGCCATACTGTGTATCGCCTGTCCACTCGTTCTCGACATTTCGATCTCTTGACTCGATCCTCACTCTCATTCAGCTCCTACTCTCATTCATCTACAAATTCAGCTTTGGATTCAATATATCCCACCCTTACGACTACTTCTACGCTCCGCTCATATTCAATACCTCAAAGGCACGCCTTAACCTTAACCCTGACTTTCCTCCGATAATTTGCGCCAAAACACAGACAGCACAGTGACAGCATAGTGACAGTCTAAGGAGGCATTGGGAAATAACTCAGCCCCACGGCAGGAAAAAAAATTCAGGGTCGAACAGAAAACTTCCGCATCCGGCGGCTGGCAACGTGGTACTCTGGAGTGCCACTGACACGATAGCTGTCAGATCTCTTCCCCTCGCCTTCTTCGCAACCTCTTCCTGATATTCGAATATACACCAATATGCGGTTAATATCGCTTCTCACTTGCTTCGTCGCCTTTCTGGCGCCGCTAGCCTCTGCCATTCAGCTCCTTGAATCCAATGCACTCAGCGTGTGCATGGAGAGTAGCAATTTCACGGCAACATATTTCAGCGTCGTCTTCTTCCCGGCAAACGACTCCCTTATAGTCGGCTTCGATGGCGTCTCATACATTGAGGGTAAGGTGGTTGCAGAAATGACCCTTACCGCGTATGGCTTCGAGGCATTGAAGACCGAGCTTAATCCTTGTAAGATTGAAGGCATGGGCATGTGTCCCATGGCCGCTGGACCTATGGATTTGGGACCGCTTACTCTCGAACTGCCAGCGGGCACTTCGAAGAATATTCCCGGTATTGCTTTCAGTGTGCCTGATCTTGACGCCAACGTGCGAATTGTCATCAAGACAGCCGACACTCAGGAGAAGATTGCTTGTGTCGAGGCCTCGCTTTCCAACGGCAAGACCGTTAATCAAGCCGGAGTCTCGTGGACAACTGCTGTCATCTCTGGACTAGGTCTCACTGCATCCGCTATTACCTCTGGACTAGGTCATTCCAACACTGCAGCTCACGTCGCAGCAAATGCGCTCTCTCTTTTCGGGTTCATGCAGTCGCAAGCGATTATTGGCATGACCTCCATCCATATGCCCCCGATCGTGGAAGCCTGGACCCAGAACTTCCAATGGAGCATGGGTATCATCCGCGTGGGATTCATCCAAACGATTGCAACCTGGTATCAGCGGGCAACGGGTGGAACCCCGTCGACAATCCTGTCACAGCTTGGGGATACTTCCGTGGAAGTCCTCAGGCGCCGCAAGCGTGACATTGCTGACCCCGCGGTGAACCTCTTGAGGAAAATTACGAGACCAATGTTAGTTAGACGGGCAACTGGTATGGCCAAGAGAACCGAGAACACCCAGAAACTGCTGGTCATTCGAGGAATTGATCGTGTTGGATTCCGTGCGGACATGGAGGAGACCAACATTTTCCTCACTGGCCTGATTTTCTTTGCAGTCTTCACCTGCATTGTCGTCCTCATCGTTGCAGCCTTCAAGGGAATAACTGAGCTACTTGTCAAACATGGCAAAATGAACAGCGACCGGTTCCAGGACTTCCGCAATGGATGGAAGATCGTTCTGCGTGGTATCTTGTTCCGACTGACTCTCATCGGTTTCCCCCAAATGACTGTTCTTTGCCTCTGGGAGTTCACCCAGCGTGACTCAGTGGCCGAGGTTGTTCTGGCAGCGGTCATGCTCCTTTCCATGCTCATCTCTCTCGGATGGGCCTCTCAGAAGGTCATTCGGTTGGCAAAGCGTTCAGTCACCATGCACAAGAACCCGGCATACATTCTTTACTCTGATCCCTCTTGTTTGAACAAGTGGGGCTTTTTGTATGTGCAGTACCGAGCAACCTCATACTACTTTGTCGTTCCGTTCCTCGTCTACACCTTGATCAAGGGTATGTTCATCGGTCTGAGCCAGCCTGCACCGATCGTTCAGGCAGTGGCCTTGGTGGTCCTTGAGCTAGCCATGCTGGTTGCTGTCTGCATTCTCCGTCCTTGGATGGATAAGAAGACCAACGTCTTCAACATCTCTATTGCCGTGATCAATTTCCTCAACTCTGTCTTCGTGCTCGTTTTCTCGGATGTGTTCGACCCCCCCGGATTGATGATCGGCGTCATGGGTGTCATCTTCTTCGTTTATAATGCCGTGTTTGCTTTGGTCCTTTTGATTCTGGTTCTGATTGCCTCCGTCTATGCCGTGGTATCTAAGAACCCCGATACTCGCTACCAGCCAATGCGTGACGATCGTGGCTCGTTCATCAAGTCCCAAACCCAGCTGACTACCGAATTGGATGCCTTGGGTGCTACAGCGCGTGGTGATATGAAGCCTGGCCAATATAATCACAACCCCTTCGACGATGATACCGCCTCTATCTCCAGTGGAAACGGTGCTAGCATTGCCCGCCCAATGGAATCGACCTACCCACCGCACGGCACTATCAACCAAGCGCCTCGGTCACCCGTTGACCCATCTGTGCCACTGTTCCCCAGTAATGTGTCAGGTCATCACAACCCTCCCCCCGGATACGACCACTACGGTCGGTCGCCTTCACCCGCCCCAAGGAGCTTTGATAACAACGCTCCTATTGGCCAATCTGCTTTGTCGACAAACTATCGGACCCAGAACAGTGCCAGTCCCTGGCAAAGGGGCGCTGGCTACGACCATTAAAAAAAGCCAGTGCACTCTTGTTTTGTCGCTTCTGAGATGAAGATATGTGATTTTGTTTTAGCGCGGGATACCGATGGTCTATGTTTTTTTTTACTTTCAATCGCCATTCCTCTGGGTTCGGGGTTCTTTTCTCTTTTTTTCGCTTCATCTGCAGCATCCTCGCTTCAGATAAACTTCTTTTCTTAATTCACTACATATCTTAGTGGTGTGACCTTTTACCATCTATCCCTTCCTTTTCTATTTACTTCTCCTCCCTTCGTTTCTATCTTTCTCTCGCTGGTCTAAATCCTTTCGTGATCGACGTGTATCGCTCTTGTTTTTACTTCTCGGCGTTCTTTGATGCATTCTGGATATGGTGATTGGCCTTGGGTTTCGCTTTTCTTTTTGTTGGCTTTGCAGTATATCTGCTACCGGTGAAATATATTTCCAATTTCTACGGCTGTCAGCATTTCTCACCTTATCCACCAGTATTCTGGCAGGTAGTCCTAGTGTAAATACTAAAGCAATGTCTACATTTATCGATGCAGATGTCAATGTCGAAGATTTTTTATTATCATCAGTTCCTTGCCCTACCATGTACTCCGTATATCTCCTCCAACTTTCAAGGCCTTGGATCTCTCGTAAAGAATCCAATTCCATGAATTGACAACAGTCATGCTTTTCCAAATCAACCAGATCCCCAAGAGACCATGTACGAAACACCGTACGAAACGTAAAAGAGATAATAAAAAAAAATTGAACCCGCTATTTTACACTAACAGTAAAGAGCAAAAAGAACCATGAAAGATGTCATGTCGACAGCACCAGACATCCCCACAGAAAAAAGTAAAGGTATCAGAAACAAACCACATACGGACCAACCCCCAGATCGTCATCATGATCACCACTGCTGTTCCATCCTACCATTATTCCCACTTCCAGGGGGAGGAGGATATCCCTCCAAGCCACGGGGTCCAGTCGGAATAGGCGACGGACCGCCAGGCCCCGCACCAGGCTGACCATGCATAGGCATAGGCGGGAAGCCCGCGCCTGGCGGGGGGATAGGGAAGTTTGGGAAGCCGCCGGGGGGCGGGATGGGCAAGTTTGCGCCCTGTGGCATGTTGAGAGGCGGGGGGAATCCGCCTGTTGGCGGGGTCCCGGCGGCGTTGGGGAAGGGAGGTGGGAAGGGAAGACCGTGGGCTCCTGGGGCTAGCGGGAACGGAAATTCGTTAGCTTAGTGTTTTCCTGGGTAGAATTGGGATCCTCGTCTAAGGTTCTTGCGGGGGTGTGGGATTGGAGGGTGCGACATACGAGGGAGCATGCCTGGGGCGCCTGGGGCGCCTGGTGGAGGGATGCCGAAGGGGGGAGGAGGCATTCCAGCCATGCCTGGGTGTCCTAGTGATGTTAGCTTTGGGGTGGGGTTGTGGGAGGGAGAAATTGGTGGGTGAGTCGGACCTGGGAATCCGAAGGGAGGCGGGAAGGCTCCCGGAGGCATCATGTTGGGGGCCTGTTGGCCCTCTGCGGCGTAGGAGGAGGTGATGGAGTCGATGACGGACTGCGCCTTTTCTTGGCCGATCTCTGCATGGGGAGCGTGGTTAGCCAATCATTCGGTTGTTGAATTTTGTGTGCCTTGCTGCGCTATCGCTTAGACGTACGTTGGTAGTAGTCGACCACATTGCGCAGGTGGTTTCGGCCGGAGTTGTGCGCCTTGCGCACGCTCATCGAGTCGTGCGTCAGATAGACATCGCAGTAGTCGCCTAGAAGTTGAAGTGAGGAGTTAGTAGTCTGTCGGTGGATGTGGGCTCAAGAGGCCGCAGTCAATATGGAAGGGCATAGAGCATCGTGTCGCATTGGGCCTGGAATAGGCTATGACAAGGCTTGGCCTTCTAGACTTGGATTTTCGGAAAACCTACAAAAGAGTGCATGGGCAATTAGCTTTCAGTTTCAAAGATGTAGACCAGAGGGTACTTATATTTGGGCATCTTGCAGATTTCTGCAGCAAGGACCTTGCTGTCGTCGCGCGAAAGAGGAAAATTCCCTTGAGGGATTGGCTTCGTTCGGGGGCGGGGAGCTTGGCTAGCAAGGAGTTCCCTGATTTTCAATTTCGTGGTTTTAGGTTGAAGCTCGGAAATAAAGCCTTTGTGGCGCAGATAGGAGTGAAATTTAAGCAGCAGGACCGGCAAGTCGTTCCAGGGCTCGATGGCGAGAGTTGAATAGGCGGTCTGCGTTGGCAGAATAGTGTCTTATCGTATCTCTCGAACAAAGACAGCCCCTCTCAGGTCTCTTGCTGGGGGCAAATTCTTGTTATTGAAATAATGATGAAAGTTCCAACTGTCTAGCGCACTTTGTTTCAGCTTAAAACTAACACTCGATATTAAGGCAGATTCCAGCCAAACTTATACGATATCCATTCATTACGAAGACGTTGAAAGCACGTTTCTATCCATGGATATATAACCAGGGGTTACGCACTCTACTATTATAGATAAAATAATAACCCCCCAATTCTAGGACTTTACATACGCTATTAAAGATGCACAGCCAATATATGATCCTGCTACTTTCCAGGGGCATCCTCGATGCCATACATGCGGAACACGTCTAGCTAGACTAATACAGACTTTTGGAGTCGGTTATCATACGTGAAAAGCATTGGACTTATTTCAAATTGATTTAAACTCAGGGTTAAAACAGTGATAGCAGCTTAAGCCATCGCCCTCATGAAAGCTGGTTTACATATCCCACTTGCTTGCGACAGCCGGGGACAAGACGCCATTAACAACTCCACCCTGTTCTCTCAGATTCAAAACCTGCTCACCATCCTCACGCTCAATCTCAAGTTTCCCATTTTCCACGCTCCGGGCGAAGGCTACAATCATCTGGAGTAAGCTGGCAAACTTGCCCAACCCCGCTTGCTGGGCCTCCTCCCATTGCTTTACCTCATCCCCGACGTCCTGCACCCGAATATCCCTGAATCGACCAGATCCATGAAGGGCGAGAATGAAGTTTTGAGTCTGTGAAACCCAAAACCGAGGCAATTCTTCCTCGAGAACGTTAAGATCCTTTCTATTCTGAGATCGGGTCTTCAGGTCAAAGATTGCACACTGTGGGACACGCCGGCCTTGCTTTGTAGTCTCAAGCTGTTTCGACGAGACTTCTGTAATGATTGAGATATCATCCGAGATTGTTGCTTCTTCAAGGGACGCCAAAGCTCCTTCTGGGTCGATACTATCCTTTGGGGAGACGGGGTCTTCTTCGGTTTCCTCGGTATCCGGGACTAGGTCGGGCAGAAAGCCATCCGGTTCGAAGCGCACCAAACACTGCATTCCGGCAAATTCATACTGCATCACCCGTTGGTGGGACTTGGATCCACCCACTCTTGCACTCCACGTGGTGTATGCTTCTGGGAAAGTATGCCCATACCCACGGACATCGGGGATCTTTTCGGTGGGCGAGTTTTCCCTTCTGACGAAGAAGACCGTCTGACCGAGTACCTCGACAAGAATCCTGAAGGACTTGTTCTGCCCAAGTGCAAATCGTAAGAGGTTGCCCATTGTGCTGCTGCAACCAATGATGTCCACATTGGTCACGGGGAAATCGGGATTGTCTGTTAGTATTGCTTGTACCATTGGCTCCAGAGGGTGGGCGGGGTATTGCGCAGCATTTCGATCACGATAATATTCACCCCTGTCCTTTTGAAGCATGGGAGCATCGGGCAGAGGTGTCCACTTTGGTGGCTCACCTGGTAGAAATGCGTCAGTCAACATGTAGGGGGTGGTGAACAGTGCCTTTTTATCAGATATCATCCTCTTACCGGGAACGATTATCCTGCTCTTTTCCCCAGCAAGCCAGTTGTAGGATGTCAGATATTGACTGTTTGTGATTCGAGATGTGTCATTGTCTTCGTCCGCGGGACTTTCGATTTCATTTTGACGGATTGTGACAATGATCTCTCCAAGCGGAGGCGCTGGTGAACTGATCTGGGGAACGCGTGCCCCTCCACGTCCTCTCCCTCGTCCTCGTCCTCCTCGTCCTCTTCCCCACGAAGACATAGTGTAGACTCGTCTTGTGGGCAGAAATTAGGATGAAGGTTGAAAAGGAATGCAGAGGAAGGGAGAAGAATAATTAAAAGTAGACATGTGGGCTCAAGTGTTGAGTACCTTATCGTTTGCCAGCTCTTGTAATGCCAACGCGTTATGTTGCAGGGGTATAGACCCCAGTCGCCACGTCACATATGCGCCTCATGGATCTATACCGGCGCCTAGTGCTGCGTTTGTTGGTTTTTGCTGCGGATAGGCTGGATTATAAAGATACAATCATGCAAGGCAGACAGCCCTGGTTTTCTGCATATTTGGTGTAACTGTGCTCTGCTTTGTTGTCAATGAAGCAGGATTCAAACTGTCTCTGTCTTTGAAGTCCTTCTACACCTTTTATTTTCCACCTTTCTCCAACTTTGACCTTACAACTATTACGCCGAGTGTAGTTAGTACTGTTCGAACCTCGTCTGTCATGTCTCCAAATATTCGATCAGAGCGACTGGCCAAGTATTTTGGAGCGGTTGTCCATGGAAAGCAATCAGTCCAGGATCCGAGCAATTTCAAGCGATTTATTGAAGCAATTTTGGACCAGAGCGATCGCAGTAATGTTGTTCAGCGAATCATCTCAAGCCAAAGCGCTCTAAACGCCTTGAGAAATGGTCTGAGGTTCAACCTCACCCCGGTCTTCATCAACGGGTACACCGCCAACTTGATTCAGTACTTGAACAATCGCGACGTCAAACTCCTTTGCAACGGTCAATTTCTCGAGCAGCTTCTTCTGATTATTTTGGAGCCCCGTACCCTCTGGGGCGCATTTTTGGAGGCGTTCCGCACTCGAAGGCTGGAAGAACATGCGATCCAGGCTCTATGCTGGTTGATGACGGAGTTGCTTTCATTGCCTACCTCTTATGGGGTGGATGTTCGAGCGGATGCTCAGACTGTTTTGAACGATGGATCGCTGCTCTCTTCACCCTTGGCGGAAATGCGAAACTGGAGTCACAAAATCAAATATTGCCTGGAGATGAAATCATCTGCAGCCACCGTCCAGGACTCCGAGATTACTGCAGGTGGTCGGCATGATAATGATTTTGCCGATTTTCGTTTGACAGCCATCTTTCCTACGGCCGATGAGATGGGATGTACGGAGAAGCCGTTTTATCGCCGTGCTGAAGATATCGCGCTGTTGCCTAATGACCAACGCATTGCCGGCCATGTTGACAATCAGTTTCGTCTTTTACGAGAAGACATGCTCTCAGAGCTCCGTGATGATTTTCAAGTTACCAACGGCAAAAAGAAAGGGCGACGGTCGGCTTTACACTTGAAGAATCTCTTTCTCGCTCAAATCCGTTGCACTTCTGGTGGTACCCCAAGCCGTCTTCGACCATGCACCATTGGTGTTACTGCTCAGCATGGCCTTGGAAAACTCAAAGACCTCCCAAAAGATGGTCGCAAAAAATTCCTTCAGAATACGCCTCAGTTTGTCAAGCATCGTGCTTTTGGCTGCTTGATTCGAGATACAGAACTCGTGGCTTTTGCTACAATTGAAAGAGACATCGATGAACTGGTATCTGACCCCCCTGTGGTCATGCTGCGTATTTCAGGAGAAGAGGCCCTTAAAAAGTCTCTGCTTTACCTAAAGCTTTACCACGATGTAGAGTTCTTGCTTGTTGACACAGCAATGTTTGCATATGAGCCAGTTTTGAAATGCTTGCAGGAGAGGATAGAACTTCCTCTCACAGAAGAGCTGTTCCTTTACGAAAAAGACCAGCCAGTGCAGGAGTCAAGTCTAGCTCCTTGGGATGTGGTTAGCAAGTTGAAGAAAGAATACGGATGTAATATCCAGCGCATCCTTAAAACCTCAACTCCCGTGACACTGGACTCTTCCCAGCTAGATTCTCTGCTGGCTGGATTGACACAGAGAGTAAGCCTTATTCAAGGACCACCAGGTAAGATCATTCGAATCCTCTCATTTCCATGACCAAGGGTATCAGACTGACAGTATGGGCTCAGGTACCGGCAAGTCATTCATAGGCGCCCTTCTCGCAAAGGCCCTGCATGGCAACACCAAAGACAAAATCCTGGTTATGTGCTACACGAACCATGCCTTGGACCAGTTTCTGGAAGAATTGCTAGACATTGGTATCGATGCCTCGGCCATGGTAAGACTGGGATCCAAGTCGACAGGGCGGACTGAGCAACTTGGATTGTATAAGCAGCATTCGTCCTACAGGAGGGATGCTAACACTTGGAACACCATCAACTCACTCGAAGCGGATGGGGATAACCAAAAGACCGCTCTGAATGATTCTTTCGAAGCTTACAAGAATCTCGCAGCTAATGCTGCATCCATCTTGGATTATCTGGAGTTCGAAGAACCAGAGTACTTTGAAGCTCTGACTGTACCACAGGATGAAAACGACATGACGATGGTCATACAGGGTGGAAAAGCAGCCAGAAAAGAGTACCTTTATGGGCGATGGATCAACAACCAGAATGCAGGAGTGTATACTGATCTTCTGCCCCGTAATTCCCGCGACATCTGGGAACTGGATATAAAAATACGAGAGGAGAAAGACAGGTCCTGGAAAAGAGCTCTGCTGAGTGAACAGGCGGAGTCTTTGGGCGTCAGAATAGCATTGTTCGACAAATGCCAAAGCCGACTGAGCGCTACCCTGGGTGAGAAAAACAGGGAGATTTTGAAATCAAAGCGAATCATCGGCTGCACCACTACAGCCGCAGCAATGTATTCTGAGGACATTCGACATGCTTCCCCTGGCATCGTGCTACTCGAAGAAGCGGGCGAGATTCTTGAATCCCACGTCCTTACAGCAATGACACCGGAGACGAAACATTTGATCTTGATCGGAGATCATCAACAATTACGACCGAAGATCAACAGTTACAGCTTGAGCACAGAGAAAGGGGATGGATATGACCTGAACGTATCCCTTTTCGAGAGACTCATACATGCCGGGTTTCCACATACGACGTTGAACAAACAGCATCGGATGTGTCCTGAGATCTCAAGTCTTGTACGCAATCTCACATATCCCGGGCTGGAAGACGATAAGAAGACAAAAAACCGCCCTCGGCCACGAGGCCTGTGCGACAGAGTGATATTTTTCCATCATCAAAATGCCGAAGACATGTTTAACGAGGTCTCTGACCGTCGTGATGAGAACTCAAAGGGGAGTAAGAAAAATGTATTCGAGGCAGAAATCGTCCTCAAGATCGTGAAGTATCTCGGACAGCAGGGGTATGGAACAGACAAGTTGGTTGTTTTGACTCCGTATTTGGGTCAGCTGAGTCTACTGAGGGATACTCTGAGCAAACAGAACGATCCAGTTCTGAATGATCTCGATTCCCACGACCTTGTCAAAGCAGGGCTGCTGTCGCATGCTGGTGCTTCCCACAACAAGCGTCCAATCAAGTTGTCTACAGTTGGTAAGTGGAGAGAAATAATTGGAGGAAAGAGTCTAACCTAAGAAAATAGACAATTTCCAAGGAGAAGAGAGTGAAATCGTTATAGCTTCGCTTACTCGCAGTAACGAATCCGGCGACATAGGATTCATGGCAGCCCCCGAGCGCCTGAACGTCCTTCTTTCCCGGGCCCGGAATGTCCTCATTCTAGTGGGAAACTCGAAAACATTTGTCTCTAGTCGAAAGGGTCGGAAGTACTGGAAGCCATTCATTGACCAACTGAAGGAAGACGGACATCTATATGATGGACTGCCAGTTCAGTGCGAGCAACATCCTCAGACAAATGCTATTCTCCGAACAGTGGAGGATTTCAATAGAGAATGCCCAGATGGAGGATGTTCTGCCCCTTGGTGAGTCCATGAGAACTTTTGCCTTCACTAATATCGCATCGTGTTTATTATCCTTGTTTGCTGCATTCACCAGTATATCTTTTCTGGTATCTTTTCTATCATATTCTTGATATATTTCTCGATGTCTTGATATTTCAATGCTAACTCTTCCAAATAGCGGCGTGAAACTGAGTTGCGGACTACACGATTGCCCGTCAAAATGCCACCAGCTTACCGACCACTCAAAAATGAAGTGCACGAAAATCGTGGCGTGGAAATGTCCGCGAGGCCATTGCCTATCTGTGTCATGTTCCCAGGCCAAACGTTCATGTCGTTTCTGCATCCTGGAAGACCAGGTCAAAGAGCGCAAGCGCAAACGCGATCTCGAGTTGGAGGCAGAACGACAGAGAAAGCAAAACGAGTACGCCCAGCAGCTTTTAGAGGCTCAGGAGGAGGCAGCTCATCTCAGACGTGTGCAACGCGATGTATACGATGAGGCAGAGCGCGCGAGGGTTCTCGAACAAACCCGTCAGGAAATCGAAGATTTGAGGAATCCCCCCAAGCTGGCACCTCTTCAATCTCCAGCTCCTCTAGCCCCGTCTCAATCTCCGTATCAATCTTTATCTCAATCTCCATGTCTTATACAGAACCTAACCTCTGGAGCGGCAACAAGCACAATCTCAAACATCACAGCCACAGGCACGGATTCCAGCAAGACAACCACTCCCACCCGCAGTGTCGAACCTACAAGTCGACAGACAATGCCACCGCCAAAACGATCAGCGGCCAAAACAAACTGGGACCACCAAAAGGAATTCTTCAATGCCCAAAGCCAGGAGATCGACAAGCTGATCGACATGATCGGACTCGAATCCGTGAAAGAAAAGTTCCTGTCCAGCAAAGCGCAAGTGGACGTTGCCGTCAGACAAAACGTCGATCTGAGCAGCTATCGATATGGATCCGTATTGCTCGGGAATCCCGGTACGGGAAAGACAACCGTTGCCCGTCTGTACGCAAAGTTCCTATCATCTATGGGAATCATCCCCGGCGACAAATTCATCGAGACAACCGGGTCCAGACTCGCGAGCGACGGTGTGAAAGACTGTCAAAAGATCATCGAGAATCTCCTGAAAGACGGCGGCGGAGCCATCTTCATCGATGAAGCATACCAGCTCGTCGGCGATGGTTACGGCGGTAAACAGGTTCTAGACTTCCTCTTGGCTGAGGTTGAAAACCTCACGGGGAAAATCGTCTTCATTCTTGCCGGATATCAACGGCAGATGGAGAAGTTCTTCGCGCACAACCCAGGTCTTCCGAGTCGTTTCCCGCATGAGCTTAGGTTCGAGGATTTCGACGACACGGAGCTGATGCAGATTCTGGTCGGATGCATTGAGAAGACGTACAAGAAGCAGATGAAAGTCGAAGATAACCTCGGAGGACTTTACTGTCGTATTGTGGCTCGTCGAATTGGGAGGGGCCGTGGTCGTGAGGGCTTTGCCAATGCTAGAGCCGTTGAGAATGCCATGGCTAAGATCTCTAAGCGGCAGGCTGCACGGTTGAACCAGGAAAGACAACAGGGTAGCGGCGGCAAGATTGATGATTTCTTCCTGAGTAAGGAGGACATGATCGGTCCTAATCCATCGCAGGCTTTGCAATCATCCGCTGCTTGGAAAAAGCTGCAGACTATGATTGGGTTGGATGCTGTGAAGAAGACGGTGCAGGCTATTCTGGACACCATGCGATATAACTACCAGCGCGAGCTGGATGAGAAGCCTCTAGTTGAGTACGGTCTCAATAAAGTTTTCTTAGGAAATCCTGGAACGGGCAAGACTTCTATCGCAAAGATCTACGGTCAAATACTTGTGGATATCGGGTTTTTGTCCAATGGCGAAGGTATGTTTAAACTATATTGCTCTCACTTCACTCTCACTCTTCTCTCACCTTACTTTATTCCGATCCAAATTATGCCTTGTTCCCATAATCTCTACATCTACCCCCGCTATCTATAACATCTACTAACAATCGCAGTGGTGGTGAAAAACCCCTCAGACTTCGTCGGCGCCGTAATCGGCGAATCCGAAAAGAACACCAAAGGAATCCTCGCATCAACACTGGGAAAAGTCCTAGTCATCGACGAAGCCTACGGACTATTCGCCGGAGGCACCTCAGACGGCACAGGTTCCAAGAGCGACATGTTCCGAGCCGCCGTGATAGACACCATTGTAGCCGAAGTTCAAAGCACACCCGGCGAAGACAGATGTGTCCTGCTCCTGGGCTACACAGACCGCATGGAAGAGATGTTCCAGAAAGTCAACCCCGGCCTCAGCCGACGCTTCCCAATGGACCAAGCATTCGTCTTCGAAGACTTCACCTCAGGCGAACTGGATTCGATACTGGATCTGAAGCTCAAAGAGCAAGGATTCGGCATAACTGACCGTAGCCGCCGCGTGATATTGGAGATGCTCGAGCGGTCTCGGAACCGTGCGAATTTTGGAAATGCAGGCGAGATCGATAACTTGCTCAACACGGCTAAGATGCGGTACCAGAAGCGTCTCTCTTCTGCTACACGACCTAGCTCTGTTCCGGATTCGGTTCTTGATGCTCCTGACTTTGATGAGGACTTTGATCGCGCGGATAGGGAGGAAAGCGTTGCGAAGATGTTTGAGGGAGTCATAGGATGTGACGGTATCGTTGCTAAGCTGGAAGGGTATCGGCAAATGGTTCAGAGTCTCAGACGACTAGACTTGGATCCCCGTTCGCAATTGCCGTTTAATTTTGTTTTCCGTGGGCCTCCAGGTATATAACCTCTAGTCATGACCCCAGCAAAACAATTACTGACATGTAAATTCCCTTAGGTACTGGAAAGACAAGCACGGCTAGAAAAATGGGTCAAGTCTACTATGATCTGAGCCTGTTGGCTTCGAACGAAGTGATCGAAACCTCAGCTACCGACTTGGTGGGCCAATATATAGGCCATACAGGCCCGAAGACTCAACAAGTCCTAGAACGTGGCCTTGGGAAAGTATTATTCATCGATGAAGCCTATCGGCTCGCCGAGGGACAATTCGCCAAAGAAGCCATGGACGAGATTGTGGATGCCATTACCAAGCCCAAGTTTGCCCAAAAGCTGATCATCATTCTAGCCGGCTATGATAAAGACATCAACCAGCTGATGTCAGTAAATCCGGGGCTCACCAGTCGTTTCCCAGAATCTATTCAATTCGACCCTTTGTCCTCAACAGACTGTATCAAGTTAATGTATGAGCTCTTGTTGAAAGAAAAGAAAGAACTCTCAAGCAAATCCCAAGCTCAATTCGACCTGGTCTGCTTGGAGAGTCCAGACTTCGAGTTTCAGAATGGAATATCGGAGCGCTTTGATAAACTATCAGAGAGTGCAGGTTGGGCAAATGCACGAGACGTTGGAACGGTCACGAAGACAATCTTTGGCAAAACTCTTCAGTCGGCCAGCGGGAAGCGACTAGTGCTGAGCCAGGACACGGTGCTCGATGCTCTTGATTCAATGATCAACGAGCGATCCAGCCGGGATGTCTACCCGCAAAAACCCCCGTCCCCTATAATGAAAGCGAGAGCGCAGACAGACCTGGCCATACGCACTAAGCCTTCGAGCAATTCCGCTACCAAAGTAGATACTCAAGCCCCAGTCAACGGGGACATAGCCTCACCGACGGAGCCAGACACAGCCGAGCCTGAAACAGACAAACCCGCCACCACAAAGCGAGATGACGGCGTTACAGACGAAGTGTGGGCTCAACTCGAAAAGAAAAAAGCTCTGGCAGAAGCCAAAGAGAAAGAATACTTGAGTTTGAAAGCGGAAGAGGAAGAGAAAGAGAGGAAGGTATTGGAGTTGAGGGCAGCGGAAGAGAAGGCAGCACGGGAGCTGGAAGAGGCAAAGAGGAGAGCAGATGAAGAGGCGGAAAGACGCCTTGAGCAAGCCCGGATACAGCATGAATTGGAGCGCAGGAGGCAGGAAGAGATCTTGGAGGCCATCCGCAAGCAGCGAGAGGCTTTGGCTGAGGCGCGTCGAAAGGAACAGGCTGTTCAGGCGAAGTTGAGGACTATGGGGGTCTGTGTCGCTGGCTTTCAATGGATTAAACAAAGCGGCGGATATCGATGTGCTGGTGGTAGTCATTGGGTGTCAGATGCTCAGCTTGGAATTTCCTGAGCTTGGGATATTGCATTAAGGATATTCTTGGTGGGTTTTCTGGTAGTTTTTCGGATAGTTTTTTGAATACTTCCTAGTACTGGCCTTCCTGGTAGTCTTCCTGATAGTCCTTTTTGAAGTCATCTTGAAACATTGAGTGTTGTCAAACCCAACGAACTAGATAGAGAGTGGGTGAACATCCACGTAATTCATATTTGCGTGTGCACCTCTCTCTGATAGTCAACGCGGTTAATCACAACCAATCCCCATACCTTCGTCATGAGATAAACCATAAGATTCCATATCAGATGATAAGAAACGCGCCGGTATGATATCCACCGTGAAAATATCTACTTACCTATCGCATTACCTTCCATCTCATCAATATCTTCCATCCCATTCATCCCATTCATCCCATTCAACCCAGTGACCGAGACATATGGCAACCACCCCGACAACGGAACTCGACAATCTCACAACCAGGATACATATCCTGACCATTAGAACTGAGCTGCTGATCTCCTCCACCACAGCAACCTCATAGCCAGCCCAACCAACCCAACCAGAACCCCTCGCATGTCGGTAGAACTCAACGAGCTCCCAACCTACCTATCCACCAAACCTTCGTCTTCGAACACCCAAAAGCACCGGAAGCTTACTTCAACAGGCTCCACTCCGCCCAGGGAACAGCCACCAAGCTCCGCCTCCGATGCATCGATTCGCAGCCACGCCATACCCGGGCTTATACAGGAGCAGAATTCCAACGACAGAGTGGGTGTGTCGGTCTCGACGCGCTACCGGAGGCACGTGAGTTCGACGCGATGCCGAGTCCCTTCTAGAAAGTCGCCGCTGACATGATTACATACCTCGGGACGGGAGTTCGTTGGTCTCGTTGTGGAGTGGAGGGCTGCGTGGAGGGCTGTTCTGAGGGGTTATTTTGTGTAAGAGATCACGTTTGATTTGGCTGGGTGCGGTTAGTTCAATGTGAGTTTTGTTTCTCGTGTGCTGCAAATGGTAAGTATTCTTTTTGCTGTTAAGACTGGCGGCTTATTCTGTTGTTGACTGAGATATAACCACGCAGGGATTTTATGAGAACTTTGCCTCGTAATTGGTCTGGATAGTAAAGTAAGGTTTGATTAGGGAGTTGAGGTACTGCTGATGTACAGAGTTAGGAAGGAACATGTGGCTGTAGCTGGTGGTTGTCAAGTTGGGCTTGACGATTAATCACCATATGCAATCAAGGTTCACTTAGCCTGCAGTCTAGTAGTTACATAATGACTATACCTTCAGATGATTAGATCACCTCGCCGGGATGTCTGGGTTTGGAAGATGCATGGGAATCTGGGGATCTGGGGGATGCTGATCCTGGGATGTCATGTGTCTTGGCATCAGATTGAAACTCCAACTGAACCATTCTCAGCTCACTTTGCTCTCACCAGAAAGTGTCATACACTCAGTAATGCACTATAGCACGAATCCCAAACCAGCATTTTCAAACCGACTGCCAGCCAGGTTCAAAAGTCTTGTTTTTAAGTGTTCCACGCAAAACGTGTTCCAGACTACAGTCTACGATGCAGAGTCTCAAAGTCCAACAGACACCAAACCCCAACAGAAGCCTGAAATAATAGACATGAATTCATAAAACAACCGATCTACCACGTCCCCCTCCCAACCCTAATCCAAAACCAAGTTCCAGCGTTAATACCCAACACATCTATACCAGCACGACAGAATTCCAACCCAACGAGCTTAGCCCGAGACTCCAGCGCTAAACGTCACACAGCTGACCTGCAGGAGACAGTTCTGGGAAAACAGGTCACATCGACCAGCAAAGACACTACATGGATACAATTACTCAATAATAACAGTGTATGTCGTCAGTTTGTTACTTCCGAGTTTACTATCAGATACCCCGGTATTCCAGACATCCGAACCTACATACCCGGCACGGAACAGGGAATGTGCTGGCGCCTAGGGCAAGGTGAGGCATGTCTTAGTCAGACTGCGGTGTAGGCGAGTATGCAAGTTATAATGCCCCGTGTACTTTGTACGTATAATTCGATCATCTGTGGACCAGCCGCGTAGTACCCGGTCTCGACCTGGCGACAGTGATGATCATGTGTCATGGATGCCTTGGTACCGCGCTATTATCTAATAACGGGGAATATTAGTGAAATGGGGGGGGGGGGGGGGTTTAGGGCTAAAATATTGGTTGCATTGGAGTTAGGTGGTATATTGGCATTATAAATGACAAATGTTACCTCGGGGTTTGATTTAATCGCGCAATTTTATAGGTAAACTGTATGTTATATGTATCGTTATAATATGTATATGTCAGGGATATAAAACCAAATCTCCTGAATATCATGTGCTGGGATCTTAGTCCAATTGGGAGATCGGGATGTTATAGAAGACACGTATTCCCCTTCCACGTGAGAGGGAATTGCTGGGGGTGATGATACCTATGTATGTATGCATATTCAGGTCATGCCCTTGATTGCTCCTTCTCAGGAACAGAAAAAAAGTTGGGGAAGAGAAAATCTGGGGAAACGCACAGACGCTGATTTGTCGTTGTTCGCCGCTCGGATCTTTCGGCCAGTCAAAGGAGATTTTTCCTTTTTCTACTTTTTTCTTCAACGTCATTCAGGAGACACCATACCAATTCCGTCTCGGAGTTTTCGGTTCAGCTGAAAGGCCATAGCCAAGCCTGTTCTATAAGTTCCCTTTGGACAATATTCTCGGCATGGCATTTAGTAATTACTCCATACGGTGAGTGAATTCTCACAATGTGCTAGTCCCACAAGGTCCTAGACCTGGATCTACTGCCAAGGAATTCTTCAAATTTTTTCCAGATGGAGTCATCGTACATAAGGATCAGCGTGAAAATTTAGACTTGATCTGATATTCGGGCCGGTATATATGTTGTAACTATATGCCTTAACTATCAACTATATCATTCTAGTATGTTATATAGGATAATAGTACAGCATAGTATATTGTTTGTATATACATTTGCCATATCAGACTGCCAATGCTGATAAATGGCAGAAAAAAATGAGTTGCACATGTGCCTGTTTTCCAAGGTTCTCTGGAAATAGAAAGTGGACACGGGCCAAATGATGCAATTATAATACCGTCTTGAAACATCGTGAGTATTATAAATTCCTTTCCTATTTTGCCTCATCATATAGTATGGCCAATGCTTAATGCCTCAACACCTGACAGAATGTTGCGGTGTGTGCTTACAAGGGATAATAACGTGAGCTTACAGAGAGATTATTTCTGCACAAGGCGACACAAACATTGGATGATCGAGAAATGAGAGGTTTTTTTTTTCTTTTGGGGACATTTGGGCATTTCTGACCATTCTGGCATTTCCTGGGGGTAATGGAAATCCCCATTGGTTGCCAAGGAGGTCACCGTTGGTTTCTGTTACGTTTTGCCACTCGCTATTGGTGGAGAAGGAGAGTCAGATGACTTTTCAAACGCTGGTTGCCAGAAGGTTTAAAGCGGCACCAGTTGGGATGTGTGGGGGAGTGTCAGAGCCAATCATCTTTCCTTTTCAGGTCACAGGGGCGTTTTAAGGACGCAGGTGGGTGATGACTGAGCATCCAAAAGGGGAATATTCCTGGCTGGTTTACTTCGATGACGTGGGAAACTCAAGAATAATTAAAAAAGTCAAAAATAAAAATAAAAAATAAAAATAAAATTCAAAAATTCAAAAATTCAAAAATCGAAAATCGAAAAATCAAATTCGTCCCCAGGACCTTGTGACAGGATGTCGTGCCTGGGAAGGAAATGACTCCAAAAGGGACTGTTATATAACATTGGAGTCCCCGTTTGCTACATCCACAATACTATTCATACACTATTCACTTCGCTGGTTGAAGACATAATCTATACATCTATACTTCAGATCAACATCACCATCAACACCATCAACAAATACAAAAAATAATCACATTCAAAATGCCATCAACATACCGCGTCGTCGAACCAC
The DNA here is from genome assembly GCF_028829585.1 of Penicillium vulpinum. Classification (NCBI taxonomy): domain Eukaryota; kingdom Fungi; phylum Ascomycota; class Eurotiomycetes; order Eurotiales; family Aspergillaceae; genus Penicillium; species Penicillium vulpinum. The sequence continues at coordinate 5,377,526 of NW_026643241.1, forward strand.
ACCCCTCAGTCCCCCACGCCGGCCGACCAGCCGTCTACACCGGCCGAGGCGGCTGCGGAAACGTCGTCAATCTCAAGAACACCAAGACAACCGACTCGCGCAGCGCAACGGGACCCGCCTCCCTCGCCCGCCTCGACTCCCGCATCCCAGCAACCTTCACCTCCGGCCGCGGCGGCGCGGGCAACGTACACAGCAGCTCGGAGCGCGCCATCTTCAGCTTCGACGAAGAGCTCGAGCGTGATCTGCGCCGCGCCGCACCAGTCTACCACGTCGGCCGCGGCGGCGCCGGTAACACCATGTACCGCGACGACTGCAGCGAGCCCAGTCTGACTCGCAAGTACTCTGCGGCCAGCACGGCGACGAATTCTAGCACGGGCTCTGTGACGGATCGCGCAAGGGATATGGCCCGTCGTGGGCTGGAGAAGGGTTGGGGGAAGTTGAAGGGTACTGCTTAGATGCGTGCTGTTTCATACCCCTTACAATGCTGCTTTTCCCGTCAGAGATTGCATACGACATCACGATACCAAAAAAGTTCTTTTTCTTGTTTTTGCGCTTTTTTAATCATGGGATATTCCCATTCCTCGAGGAAACATCACCTTCTCTCCATTGGATTCTTCAACATGGATAACCGGCGTTTTTTATGGTCTACTTGCGCCTTGAGCCAAACCACACTGCATCACCGGGTTTCGTTTTTACTACGGAGTTCCATTCAACAATACCACCCGCAGATCCCGCCATCGAACAACAATTGTCTGGCATTATTCTCGGCGTCCTTGTTTTTATTGATTTTTGGTTTCCAACATTTTGTCTACAATGTGTTTTCCAATGTCTCCCAATGTTTCCTGTCTCCTTCTTTCTATTTCTGTTTACATATTCCCCCCCCATCTTGCGTATTGCACCCGAGCTACTAGCCGTGGAATAACAATGAATCACACGCTTGGGTCATTCCCTTGCTGAATCACGTCGAATATTTCCAACTTGTAATTGTATCATAGTAGACGTGGATTTCGTAGGTTAAGACGTGCTTGAACAGGGTTCGGTTCCAGATCTAGACTTGCACTTAGGGTTGTATCCGCGAGTAGCCGTGATATTTCAAATTCGTGTCCGTGTATGGTATAGAAATTGCTTATTCGTCATGTCGGTCTGGAATATTCTTTGGCATATTCTTTGTCTGTTATAGGGCTTGATTTGGTTGTATATTTCGAAGTCCGTGTTCACTCCACCGCTATTTGATACGTGGCGACATATGAACATTTGAATTCTTTTTCATTTCTACTAGTTCTCTGAGGCGACAGAACTGAAATTCTTTTGAAAAAATAACGAAATTGTCTTGCTCAAGCCCATAGGGCTGCGTTCGGGTACCCATGGCTAGTTGCGTCATATATTGGAGAATGAAAACATATCCGTCTCCAGAGGTAGGATGAATAATATCGACTATTACGACACACAATTTCTGCGTACAGGCATAGATCTAATAAAGGTGGGATAGTAGACGAGAACTGTGTATGCAGGCTAGTATGTCCGAGTAAAATTATGTCTAAAGTAGAACCACCCCCAAGACGTAAAAGAGACTGTATTTGCACGAATAAAGCCAGAGCCAATGCTAAGATGACATAAGCTGGATAGGAATGGGGTATCAAGAGTCGCACTTTGCGCGACTCGGATTGGTGGTCGATCACTTAGTATATGCACTTCCAATTGCATGATGATCGATCCAGGTTGACAAGATCTGTTTCTTGTGTTATTTGTACTTGGGGAGATGGTGCCTTGGGGATCGCTTCGAGACAGTAGATATGATCAGTCCCAGGCGACAGGCCACCATGATATCAAAGAGGTTTAGGCGAGTCCTCTATGCGAATCGCTTGTGGATCACCTCGGGGTCCTCGTGCCATTCGTCTGCGCTTACCCACATCTAGAGAGTATTTGGTTAGCTGTGATGCATTGGAATACTTTGTATCGGGGATTGCATACCTTTCTAAACGTGCTCAGCCCGGCAAGAATACTACCGCCAATCCACGTGGTGTACTTGCGCTCAGCAGGCGCAGAAATGCGGATCTTCATGTCCTCGACGGCTAGTTTTTTGATCTCGCGCATCAACCGATCAGGGAAGTTCTTGCACAGCGTTGAGCCTCCAGAAAGCACAATATTCAGGTATAGCGATTTTCGCAGGTCGAGATCCGTGCGAGTGATGGCGTCCTGCACGATCTGGTGCACACCGGGATACTCGAGGCCGATGAGCTCGGGATCGAAGAGGATCTCAGGCGCACGGTAACGTTCTTGGCCGATCTGAGACAAGTCCATTAGCATTGTTGTAATCCCAATCACATTCAAAGACAGTGCATACCTTGATCTTGTGACCGTCCGGAAGAACATAGTCCATCGCCTTAGCATCAGACTTGTGATAGCTGTTCATCCACTCCTTCTCTTCCCGCTTCGGATCCAGCGACACGTAGCAGACCTTCTCCTTAATCATGCGCACCACCTCCTTCTCAGCGCTAGTGTGCAGCACATGTCCCGCCTTCCGCAGCAACAACTGCATCTGCTCCGTAACATCACGACCAGCAACATCGATTCTCCGAATACTGTTTGGAATCGCAAAACCCTCGAAGACAGGCACTGCATGCGAGACACCATCACCAGAATCCAAGACGACACCCGTAGTCCGGCCCGACGCATACAGCGACAACACAGCCTGGATCGACATGTACAAAGCCGGTACGTTGAAAGCCTCGAACATAAGCTGTGCCGCAATATCACGGTTGGCGCGCGGGTTCAGCGGCGGCTCCGTGAGCAGCACGGGGTGTTCTTCGGGGAGAGTCTTGAGCTCGTTTTCGTAGACGTAGTGCCAGATCGATTCCATGTCTTCCCAATTCGTGACAATCCCGTGTTCCAGTGGATACCTGATCTTCAATAGTCCGCGAAGTTCTTGTGCGCGGGACCCGATGAACGAGTCTCCTTCCAGACCGCCGGCCATCACGCGCGGGTGCTTGGGACGCCCGACAAAGGACGGGAAATAACATGAGGGGATTTCTTCTCCGGCGAAGCCTGCTCGGATCGTGCCGCTGCCATTGTCGATGACAATTGGCACGTTGTGGAGTGTTGCCTCTGCCATTGCGGGGAGGGTGGTGTGGTGTGGATGGGAGGTGTGTGTCGGGCAAGGACAACCGCGGGTGTTAGACGGCCTCTCGGCCTAGTATGGGCGGCTCGGAGGATCGACGGGGCGGAAGTCGGGTTGAAGGCGCATGGAATGGTTCGATGGTTGGGCGTTGATGTTCTTGTCGTTGATTCAGGAGTGGACGCGAAGCCGCAAATCCGCAAATTGGGAATTGTCAACAAGGAGCTTGGGCCACTCTAGTCCACGTCTGGTAAATTGTCCTTGCATGGAATTGGAGTTTAGAGAATTATTGTAATATTTCTGATTAGCTTCTGAAATAACGAAATATAGGTTAATTGTTTGTGTTAACGGCTAATCGGTAGTGGTTTAGGAAGTACATATGCAGTTGATTCTCTTCATGGTCTACGTATCAGATGAGACTTCTACGTCGACTCGAAGACCGAACAAATCAAACCCAGGTTGGTTACTTGGAATATCCATTTAATTTCATGCAATGTCATAATTCGTGAGAAAAGCCAGTTCCAAGCCCATTGTTCAATCAACAAAGCGAATTGGCTGAAATCGGTCCTCGTAGGTCGCCGGAGGGGGTTCCTTTAGTCCAAAAAGCTCAACTCATCAGACATACTTTCCGCAAGAGTTGTAGTTCCAGTTCGTATAGATAATACCTCAGATTTCTGAGTCTCTGCTCTGCTAATTGCACTGCCTAAATCCCTGATCAGAGGTTAGCTAGACTGGCCGAGGAGGCAAAGGACAGATCATTTACTTGACCGAACTACTAATCACGTAATTCCCTTCCTCTAGCTCATCAGCCAGTTCCTGCTGGTGGTTATCCGCAAGATCGGGATTCGGAACCACAATCAAGGGCACACCCAGGCGAAGTCCTGCCAGAACAGTCCCACTTCCTGTACGATGGTAAGTGGATCAGGCCTCACATATTCGATACATGAAACAGTGATATATCATACCAGCGTGACATATAATCAAGCCGCGCTCCTGATGGACCACCTCCCTTTCCACGGTCATCATCATTTGGGCATCGATGCTTGGCTGGAAGTCGAAGCCCCCAAGGGTGAGACCGTGGTGGGGCTGGCCACTGTCGATGAAGTTCTGGAAAATTTGCTGCCCATCTTTACCGTACTGGATAAGAAGATGGGTGTAGTGACGTTTGGCTAGAATCTCGAGGAATTCTGAACTAAGTACTTGTTCAAGTAGTTTGTGAAAGGACGCCGTAGCTCCCACAGTCACAAAGCAAAGTTTCATAGTGATGATATTAGTGAGTCGAAGTGGGCAGAAAAATCAAGATTGCAAGATTTCTCCTGATCAATTATCCTCCTCCCGAGGTCACATGAATTATAAAAGCTGCATTATCGAGGCGAAAGAATAGTCCAAACATCAAGATGCAATCATATACCAAGAATGTCACGTGTAGATGCACAGCACTAGTCTATATTTGGAATAGCGCACGGCGGTGAACCTCGCAAAAGTGGAAGCGGAAAACATCGTGGTTGAGATCCTGTCCCTACCCACGCTATACCCCCAACAATGGCTTCAGCAGCTCGGTTATTGACTCGCCCGGCCAGCCATATGGTCCGGAGAGGCCTGATGGCCCCCTCTGCCCGGTACTTCTCCGCCTCGCCGCTCAATCGCGTCCAGGATGACCCCGTGATTCCTCCTCCGCCGAAGGAACTCAGACCGGAGGACTTCCCCCGATGCCCGAGTACTCCGTCGAGCTCCTGACCAAGGAGCAGCGCTCAATGTATGATATGATGTCTCCCGAGGAGCGCGCGGCCTTCGACGAAGAGAACACCCGCATGGTTGCCGAATTCAACGACCCCCAGAAGCGCGCCGCGGCCTTCGAAGAGCTCGAGAGAAGCATGCAGCAGATTGATAAGGAAGAGGATCTTCGATTCGAAGAAATCCGCCCCCGTCGACCTGGTTTCTGGGCCGAGGACGAACCCGACGAGTTGGTGAACATACTCGAGGATGGAGATGAGGAAATCAACGACGACGAAATCACATCCCTGGCACATGCCGAGATGGAATTGCACCGTGAAATGAGGGAATACGCCCGTCTTACAGCATGGGACATGCCAATGCTGAGCAGTAAGATCAATTGCTCACCAGGACTACACTTCCCATCCACTAACCGTGAACCGTAGAGCTCGCTAAACCATTCACCCTGCCTCCCCCCACCCACATCCTCCGCTTCCGCTACACTACCTACATGGGTGAACAGCACCCAGCCGAGCCCAAGGTCGTCATGGAGCTTGCCTCCCAAGATCTGACCCCCAAGTACCTCACCGAAGCGCAGCGCCAAACATTCCTCAAGCTGGCCGGTGTGCGCTACAACCCGCAGACCGACATCATCCGCATGTCGAGCGAGAAGTTCGGCTCGCGCGCCCAGAACAAGCGCTACCTACTAGATGTCGTTAACTCGATGGTCAAGGAGGCCAAGGAAGGCGACTCCTTCGCCGATATCCCCCTCGACCTCCGCCACCACAAGTACAAGACCAGACTGCAATTCCCCGAACACTGGAACATGACCGAGGCCCGTCGGAACCAGCTGGCCGCGCGGCGCAAGGAGCGTCTGTCTGCCGAGGAGACGCGGCCTGCCCTTGTAGACGGTAATTCGGTTGTCGCGGAAGCTATCAAGGTTCTGCCTTCGCTCAACCCGGCTCTCCAGGCTAAGGCTGCTGAAGAGCGGGAGCGCGTTGCTGTTAAGGTTGGCGCTCGGAAAAAGGTGGCTCGCCGGTAATGGATGTTCGTCAACTGTATATTGGGTGTGTTTGAGAAGCTGTTGTCAGACATTTGCGAGGCGCGGGCGCATATTTCAGGATTTTTGGCATCTTTTCTTTCGAATGTACTATAGTCATTTTATTCCACGCATTGACGGCTCGCTGTTACTTCATTCCATCTTGTAGTTTGTCTAATCTACTACCCTATAGTATGCTATTTTACATGGAAGCTCCATTTCAATGCTCAAGTACTTAGATACCATGAAGAGCTAAAAAGGAAAGGAAAGTAGATTGTTATTTTTTTTGGTTTTCTGATAGATATCCCCCCCCCCCCCCCCCCCCCCCCCCCCGCCCAGACCAAGGAACCTGGTATACAGTCAGTCGGAACTGACTGCAACCTCCTCAAAGTCATCGGCCAAAGCCAACCTCGTTTCCTCTGTAATCGAACCAACATGGCGTCCTATCCATGACAGATGGGACAAGTCCTTGCTGCAGTTCCAGGAACGGAAAAAAAAATTACAAAGTAACCACAGATGAGAATCACAATGCTGTTGTAGACATGGATACGCCTCAGCGTATATGGTCTATATCATCAACCCATATCAACGAGTTAAAGAAGTGACAACATCCCAATCCCGAACGCGAAAAACAAAAGAACAAAGCAATTTGGAGCAAAAAAAGGCAAAAAAACAAAAGCAATTTTGAAAAGACTGTGCGCACAACTCCCATCTCTCACTCACGATGTATTGTTGTTTTGTCGTATGTCTGGACCCTTTTTCGTGCTTGTAGTATAGTCTGTCGTATCATGTGGGATATTTATCTGGTAGCGTTAAACATTGAAAGGAAACAACGTCGATGCACCAGATCTCATAAATGCACGAAAAGAGATAGATGATCAGCGATATCATGCAGGGAAACATGAATACCACCCCGGGTCAGACACACCTGAGTGAGAGTGTTAAAATGTACAAATTAACCGGTGTGAGGATTGTTCGAGTAAGGCCCAAAGAATGGCACAATGCTCTCAGTTGGAGGCGAAGTACGCTTGAGAATGGGACCTCCAATGGGACCCCAAGTGACGCGAGTCTCAGCTGAGGTGAGAGGGGCGTTTTCAGCAATGTGGAGATCTCCAAGCTGGGGAGTCGAGGGTCCAAAGCTCATTTGGGCAGTGCTCTGAGAGCCGCTTCCAGCGGAGACATTGCGAGTAATATCAGAACGACCGAAGGCACTGAAGTTCGAATCGAAGCTTATGGCAGGGCTCGCGTGGGCCATCATGCCGCCATTAGAAGAGGGGTTGGAGCCACGAGGGAACATATGAAGAGGCTGAACGCGAGGGTGGGGGTCGGTTGCCTTGATCGAGGCATCGTCGAACATATCTTCATCACACTCTGTCAGCTCACTGAGCCTCCAGTAGAAGTTCCGATTGTGGGAGTTACCGTCATCCAAGAGAGATTGATTGGCAGCCATGGGAGCGCCGATATGACCAGGGGTCGAGGCAGTAATTGAAGCAGTGGCTGGAACAGCAGCCGGGGTGGTGGGGGTGCGAACTAGACTGTTGCTAAATCCTCCATACTCGCATGCAATACTGGGGGATCCCATGACGGGAGAACAATCAGCGCTGCGGTTACCATCACGCCCGCCGGTAAATCCCTGGCGAATAGAGCCCATGTTGCGGTTACGTCCACCGCGGTGGGAACCCTTCCAATTGCTGCTGTGGAATCCATTTGAAGCTCCGTTGCGGCCTCCACCTCGATTATGGTTGTAGTTACCAAAGCCGTTCTGACCTGCACGGTTGGCTGGGCCACGGGGAGGAGATTTGTTAAACTGCGGGGAAGTCTTTGGCTTCGAATTGGCATTGATAGTGTTGCTGGCACAGCTATCAGCAGGTGAATCTGGAGAAGGCAAGGCCCGCATGGGATGCTGATCAGTGATGGCAAGATGTGGGCGGGCTTGGTCTGATTGCAGGAGACTGGCGACATTGTACTTCTCGCGGTACCAGCGAGGGATATCGCGGAGACCAAGCTTCTCGATCATGGCCATGTCAACAGGCATCTCATGTTTGTACAGGCAGCCTATGGAGCACTGTGTCAGTTAAGATCTCATAGGGTCTCAGTCATCCAGTCAACTTGCCCTGCTGGGAATAATCACATTCCCCGTGACGAATCCAGTACGAGCAGTACTCCTTCTTGGAGCCAGGGCCCTGTGTTGAAATAGTTAGGAACATGAAGCATAAAATGCCAGGAGTACTCAGTCATACATTTCTGTTGCCCATCTGGTGATTCTTGGCATAGAACGTGGGGGCAGCCGGGGACAGTGCACTGCTAGGAGCACCCTCGCTGGCAATACCATGCTGGTCAATTCCCCGGAAGAGAATTGCCTGAGCAGAAGTACGCATGGACTCAGGGATGTTGCTATTGGTAATCACCTGCAACAAGAAGCCATGCACATCGGTAAAAGGCTCTTTTCCAGCCTCAGAGGAGTGGGCAACCCCGTCAACAGACCAAGGCTCAGAACGTTGGGCAGCCAGGCCGCAGCTGGTCATGCCCTGAGTTTCTCCGGCACTGAGGTTGCGGGAGACACCGCGGATGCTAATGCTGGTGGGAAGCTCATCAAGGGCCACCAGTGGGGTCAAAGTACCGTCAGGACGGGTACAGAAAAACTGAGGGCGACTAGGAGTCGCCATATTGACAGGAGATAAAAGTTATTCAAGATAAAGATGAGATGCTGAGGCAGATAGGATTGTGTAATAAGAATGATCTGTGATACAGAAAGGAAGAGGGGTGAGAGGGATGGAGAAGAAAAGAAAAAAAAGTGTGGGAAGAGGACGTGGGTGGGAGAAGAGGATTATGGGAGACGCGACTTATGACAGAGAAGGTAGGGGACAGGTAACAGCCTAGGAGGGGTCAAATGACAAACAGAAAATTGGGATAAAGTAAAAATCTGATGAGAAACTGAAGTCCTGGGGGAAACAATCTCATATATTGGAGAGAGCCTTCGTAACCATGAAGCTTGACTGGGCTAATTAGCTATATACCAAAGAGATATATGGACTGAATCTACACAATGAACTAAGCTATCTTGGATAAACTTGAATGCACTTATATACACAATGAGAGTCTATCTATCTTTAAGCTCACAATGAGATCGCCGTGGAGGCAAAGACGCTCTGTTCTATCAGATCAGGAAACAAGGGTACAGGTTTGCAGGAAGGTAATATGGAGACATCGTTTTCCTGCATAGCAAAGAGCAGATCAATCTGAAAGGATGGGGGAATAGACTACTGAAAGACACGAATTAGCTGTGTATCATTCGGAATCCAATGCTTTTGGCTTGTAAAGGCATCGTGAACATAGTATGTCTTGACAGGGTTGAGCGGCAGCCTGCAGAACATACCTGGTCCAATTCTAAACTTGACCTCCATGCTGCTTCTTCATCTTTCATGTCTTCAAATACGCTTAGATCAACGCTATGCATGTTTAAAGCTTCCCGAGAGCCATTTTCCTTTGTATTGCGTCCATGGTAGGGTGGAACACATGCTAAAGTCTCACTACATGGGCATGAGACAATGATTTTGTTTCTCATTTTATATATGTCCATGTAACTTAATGTTCTCTCCCAGGGAATACCTCTTCCAGGATTTGACCCATCTCAATAACAGCCTGGCCACCTTACATCGACTATATCACCTCCAGGTACTTTGTAAATGTCTCCTTAATATCCTAGGAGAAAATTCTCATGTGGCCATTGCTCTTTCACATAGGAAAACCTGTATTGCTTGCTTGAAAATAGGACAAAGTGCTTTTAGGCGGCTGCTACCACAATCTATTTAGCGTGCAATAGCACAAACAGATAAAGTTATTCAAAGGCACGAAATCAAAGAAATAAACCACCAAAAAAACAAAACAAGTATCCTTTGACGCTGTTCTCCTTTCCTCTCCTGTCGGATGTCGTCCATTTCACGGGTGCGGCTCAGGTCAAAATCCCGTGACTTAGCTTGACCTAACTCGACCGTCCAAGCCAACAGCCATTGACTGTAGGATACAAGCTTGCAAATTGAAAGACCTTTGCAACTATTAAATCCACCAAACCCAGTGTAAATTTCAAGCCAACTAGATCTTCCATACATGTAAAAAGAAATGCCAATTTGCTCAACTGCGATTCTACCAAGGCTCCCCGGCGACCTTGGCCCCTGATATGCTACGCTCCTGCGGCCCATCCCAGGAATTCGCTAGCTAGGCCTCTTTCTTAACCTCCTTTTTCTTAACCTCCTTTTTCTTAACCCCCTCTTGCTTGGCCTCCTCTTGCTTGGCCTCTTCTTGCTTGGCCTCCTCTTGCTTGGCCTCCTCTTGCTTGGCCTCCTCTTGCTTGAACCGATCCTCCGATTTCTGGACTGATAAGGTTTCTTTCATTTTATACTTCTGTTGCAGTCTTGACTTGATTCTGTCTGCGTTCTTCTCTCGGTATTCTCGGTTTTTCGCCTTGATTCTGTCTGCGTTCTTCTTTTGGTATTGTCGTCGTCTCGCCTTGATTCTGTCTGCGTTCTTCTCTCGGTATTCTCGGTTTTTCGCCTTGATTCTGTCTGCGTTCTTCTTTTGGTATTGTCGTCGTCTCGCCTTGATTCTGTCTGCGTTTTTGCGCTTCCATTCTCGTTGTCTCGCTTTGATTATGTCTGCGTCCTTCCGCCAGTGATTTTGAGAGTAAGATTTAACTTTGTCTGGGTTTTTCTGCTTCCATTCTTGTCTTATCACCTTCATTCTGTCTGTGTTCTTCTCTTGGTATTCTCGTTTTCTCGCCTCGATTCCGTCTGCATTTTCCCACGACCATTCTTGCTTCACTGCCTTCTTCCTACCTGCGTTGTTCAAGCTCAATTGCAGGCGTGATACGATGGGCCAATTGGGCAATCGATCAATATCCCTGGATACATTCCAGCACGCATCGTAGAACCGTTTCTTTTCTTCCTTCGCCTCTCCCACATCCAAGGCATTATTCATCTCATGCTTCAATAGGAGCAGGTCCACTAATAGATGAGATGGGAGCTATCACTGGATTAGCTTGGTCTTATTTGTTACGGTCGGTTTATTCTTACTAGTACGCATGTAGAATGCTGCCTGACACACTTGTCACAGCGGGCCAAATTCCCATGGCTGTTCTGACAGTCCAGCAGCCTCTCACCGGGCTTCAGTGACTGTTTCCATCTTTTGAAGCACACAGTGCACAGCTGGCCTTGTGGCTTTGTGCCCGAAGACTCAGGGGAGTCCGGAGCATGCGGCTCTAAAATATCTTTGGAATCCAAGCAGGCGAGACGGGGCTTACAGTCAGAAAGCTCAGAGTTAGCGGTTGGTTCATTTGGCTCAATTTTGGGGGCCAATGGCATCTCCGTATCCTTGCAAGGTGGCTCTAGTTTGACAGTAGTAGCCGTATTCCATTTGCCAATGCCAGCTAAATCAGGGTCAGGCTTTTCGAGCTTGATCGATGGCTCAACTGGATTGATTTCAGGGGCCAATGGTATCTCAGTATCCCCACAAGACGGCTCTTGTTTGAAATCAGTGACAGCCTTCTGGACTTCCAGACCAGCTGCTAGATCAATGTCACCCTGGTCAGTCTTGATCAGCGGCTCAGTTGGATTGATTGTAGGGGCCAAGGGCATCTCGATATCCTCAAAGAGTGGTTCTTGATTGACACCAGTGGCAGCCTTCTGGTCTTCCAGACCAGGCATCAAATCAGGATCAGCTTTCTTAACCTTGATCGATGGCTTAGTTGGATTGATTGCAGGGGCCAAGAGCATATCGATATCCTCGGAGGATGGTTCTTGATTGATACTAGTAGCTGCCTTCTGGTCTTCAAGAACAACTCCCAAATCAGGGTCATGCTTCTCTACCTTGATCAATGAGTTGTTCGCTACATTATATAGCTGTTAATGTGTCACTTTTTCATAGGGAGCATTAGTTCTTCCACAGTTCAGCAGACTAACCTTGTCCATGATCATCATGTAGCATTTTGACAGGAGCATCTCCATCTCGAGGCTGAAGGATGCTTTCCGAGATGCTAGACTCAAACTCCTTTTTGGTCTTGGACACCTGTGGAGTATCAGTGGGATCTTGCTTCATCTCTGCAAACACCTGCTCAAAGTGGTGTGTTCGCTGATGACGTTTTTTTGGGGGGATCCATGTCGTGAACCTGGTTTGATGAAGTTGCTTGAATGAGGAAGGTGGAATGGGGATGTGTGGAGTGACGAAGAAGATGTCCGTATGCCCGTCGTAATCTCTTTAAATATTGGTTTGTTGCTACCTAGTCTTCTCACGATTAGCAATCATGTTGGATTGCATAGTGAGATTCTTGGAGGATTGTGTAGCAGGTTCTTCAACTGCAGATGTTTGATTTGCACTGCCTGCAAGGAAAAGTGTCTGACCAAAAATCCAAACAAAAATTGAATCTCACAAGTTGAAAGTTATATCTCTTGGATCTACCCACAAGTTAAGATGAATCTACTTGTTCTACATGCACCATTATAATGTAACATCTTGATTCTCTAATCAAACAAAGCTGGGTATCTTTCGCTCCCAATGCCTAGAACGCCTTTTTTTAGTTTCCTTATGCTGTTTGGGGTTTCCCCCTTTTTTTTTTTTTTTTTTTTTTTTTGAAAACACACACCCAACGTACACCAACAGAAAAAAAAAGCAAAAGAAAAAAACAGAAAGAGAAAGAGAGGAGCTCCCGCTCCTCTCACCGTGATCAAAATATGCCACCCCAGCGGGTGCCCCCGCTGGGGTGGCGTGACGAAACTCATTTTGAGTCTTACGACTCAAAGCCCCCCCCCCCTTCTGTCAACTGAATGACAGAGGCGGCGCTCACCCCGCCAAGTGAGGGCGAGGTGAGCGCCATCTGAGACTCCGCTCAGGCGGAGAGGGCAGCCTTGCGGCCGCGCTCGGCGCGCGCGGCCGACTTTAAGACACCTTGAAGGTATCTCTTCGCCCCCAAGATGAGGGCGGGAGGCTCTGCGCTCTGCTCGAGCGCCTCGAGCATCCGGGTGACCTGCACCCGTGACTGCAGGTGGGGGCAGGCACGGCGGCCACCCCAGTGCGCCAGGCCGCACAGGCCACAGAACTCGACGCCGGCGAGGTGGAGCGGGCATCGGCTAGGGAGGTGGCATTGCTGGCATGCCACGCAGGTAGGGAAAGCATCTTGAGCACCATCGAAGGTGCCCATTGGAGGCAATGGGCGTGGGGATTCAACACGGCGGAAGGCACGGGCTGCTGTGAAAATCATGTATGTTAGCAAAACATGTCTTTGTGCTTGGAATAAGGAATGATGCAGTAGTGAGGATTGTAATGAAGTAGAACAAGTGGTAATTAGGACGTGCATGAAAAATGAGGAGGTTTCTTACCTTGCTCTTCTGCGTCCACGCTGGACCCAACCACGACATCATCTGCGGTGTCAATTCGCATCCCGGGATCAGACAGGGTCGTGTCGCCATCATCTCCAGTGTCATCCGGTTCTAGCTCAGGTGCGGACTCAGAGTTATCACCATCATCCTCTGGTTGTTGGAACTCATAGTCTTTGTCGTCCGCACTCTTTCGCATCTTGCTAGGCGGCTGTCGGACAGGACTAGCATTACTGGCATTGCTAGCATTTTCATCGTCGTCGACACCTTCGATGATGGTACTGTAGCGGGGTGCTCCGCGCTTTCTTTTACCGCGACCCAGACCTTCAGATTGACGGTTGGCCTCCTCCAATGCTTCACGCTCACGCTCTTGCAGAATCTTCTCCCACGCCGTAACGTCCAGAGGTGTGTCTTCGGTTTCGGTCACTTCTTCGAGGCTATCACGATCCTTTTGCCACACCCGAGCGAAATTGAACTGCACCTGCTCATTCTGGTGTGAACTTCCTTCGCCGGCAGTTTGGTCCGCCTGCTCTGCCTGGCTACGATCCAACAACCTATCAATGGAATGGCTGTCGTATGTAATGTCCGCCGAGTCATCTTCATCGAATAATGCCTGAGCACCATGCTTGAGGATTGACTCCAAGTCTTCCTCATCCTGGTCGGCCTCAATGCGATCGATAAGTACGTGATCAAGCGCCATCTTGGTTTTACCCTTTTGCATGATTTTTTCCTCGACTGACGCGCGCACTACCAGGTGGAACACAAGGACTGTGTTCTTTTGCCCGATTCGGTGCGCACGCGACAGAGCTTGCATATCCTGCTTTGGATTGAAATCTGGGTCCATGATGATGACTGTATCAGCAGTGGCGAGGTTGATTCCAACACCACCCGACCGCGTCGAAAGCAAGAAGGCAAAGAACGGGGAATCCGGCGCGTTGAACTGATCGATCTGCTGTTGTTTCTCTCTTGAAGATAACGCTCCATCCAGGCGACGGTACTGGAGTCCCAACCCAGCGAGGAAGTCTTCAACAATGTTGAGGTTCTCTAAAAATTGACTAAAGATGAGAACTCGGTGTCCACGCTCTTGAAGTCGCGGTAGCATCAAGTTCAGCAACTGAAGCTTCCCAGATGCTTCGACCAACCGCTGATGAGAGAGTTCAGGGTCCACAGTTTGTTCTTCGATGTCTCGGTTGTAAATGAATGGGTGACACAGGCACTTCCGCAGCTGCATCAGGATATTGTTCAGATTATGACGCTCCGCTCTCTTCAACTGCCCGGTTTGCTTCTTACAGATGGCTTTGATCAGCTGCGGGTTCTTTTGAAGAATTGATTTGTACAGTTTCTTCTGCACAACGGACATGGAAATTGGGATAATGATTTGCACCATCGGGGGAAGGAATGGCAGGACCTCTGCCTTCGTTCGACGCAGGAGGAATGGCCGAATCATGTCGTGAAGCTCGGTAATTTCTTCCTTGCCGAGGACTCCTCCGTATTGCATCTCCAATTCCTCGGCATTATGATCTGGATCGATGAATTGAATTAGATTGAACAATTCTCTGATATTGTTCTGAAGCGGCGTGCCAGTGAGTAGCAACTTGAAACCGAAATTCATGCGACGAAGACGCTCATAAAGTTGGGTCTTGTCATTCTTGAGGCGCTGACCTTCATCAACCACCAAGCCGGCCCAATTGACAGTGGACAAGACTCGCTTAGCGCTATCATCGGACATGCTCTCGTACGAAGCGATGACCACATGACAACACAGAGTACCATTCCTGTGAAACATCTCGTACTTCCTAGCCATCTCGCGAGCGGAAGCACTGCCATAATATGTGACAACCCGGATGTCCGGCGACCAGTGCTTAATCTCTCTGCGCCAGTTCTGCACAGTCGCGTTTGGAACAACGACCAAGAATGGGAAACAATCCAGCTTTTCAATCAATGCTGCAAAGGTGGTGATAACCTGGATTGTCTTTCCAAGGCCCATATCGTCAGCAAGAATAGCGTTCTTCTGCATGAAGAACATGTAAAGCAGCCAGTTCACGCCATCCATCTGATACTCCATGAGCTCACCCCCTGTCACCAATGTAGGCTGAGAGGTCAGAATAAGGCTCTGATCGAACTCCTCTCTGCGGGTATGACGAAGACGCGTTTGAAGATCTTTCGGCCTCGGGGGGTGGATGTCTTCTCGAAGCACCCTGTCAATAAGAGCAGCCTTGAAATCTTCCCAACGACCAGTGTCAGTCTGACTTGGAGGATCTTCCCAGACTGAGTCTTCGTATGTCAACCCTTTGTACTTGACATATGCCCGCTTAACCATCTCGGGGTTTGCTCGATCCTCCTGTAATTCAGGTTCGTTGTGATATTCCACATCAAAAATGATGTCCACTCGCAGATTGTCTTCAAGAACTGCCTCGACCGTTGTCATGATTGGCTTCGTGGATCTGTCTGACTTGAGGAACGACTTCATCTGCATGGCTGGAGCCTTGGACCAGACCCAGTCTCCAATTAACCAGGTGACACGGAAGTAAGACATATTGTGCCATTTGATGAGATATTCTTTCTCGATTTCTGGGAGCACCTCAACCAACCCAGGGACAACTTTGATTTCGGGGTTCTTCGGTCTCCAGGCAACGATCGCATGGATTGGGTTGGTGCCGGGAGGAGATGCAGAGCAATCATTGCATTTCCAGCAATCAAGATCAATGTCGGCACGGTCCTTCTCTGCCATGTCTGGTAGATGCTGAATATGGAAGGCTCGCTTGCAGCCATGACGGCTACCAATGCATCTGATGAGGACATTGTCGACATTATTGACACGGGAAATATCCACGGAGGTAATCGGATCGATGCCATCATTGGCTTCCCGCAATTGCTGTTCGATCTGGGAAGAAAGAGTCTCTCGCAAAGGCTGTGACATGGGTCCTTCCTCTCTGCACACGGCACAGTGGCCCAAATGAGGCTTCATATCATGCTCTTGGTGCTTGATCCCCAAGCACCAACTGCATTGAAGAATGAAATCCGCATCATCAACCTTGGTGACTAAATGCTTTCGGCTGCTTCGATCGCCAAGACAACCTTGATGGTACGACACAGTACAACCTTGACAAAACACCAAAGCCCCATTTTCAAGGTCGCGATCTTCATAGCCGCATTGGGCACATGACTGGGAATGACACAGTCTGAACTCATTGTCATCTGGTAGTACACGGAATTGTTCCCTTGCACCTGAGAACTTTTGTTGCTTGGGTGGTTCAATTTCTCGCTCAGAAAATTCGTCATCTTCAAGTCGCTCTTTCATGTTGCGTCGTCGTGTTTGTCGCAGGCGAGATGATGTGCGCTTGCCTGTGTTGGAGTCAGAAGACTCAGACTGTTCTGACTGTTCAGATAATTCGTGAGTACGTTGCTTTTGGCCCTTCTTCTGCACGCCTCTCCTGAGATGGCGGCGTTTGGTTGGAGGATCATCTGAATCCTCATCGCTGGACTCTTCAATATGCACACTGCTGGTCTCTCCATCGCGACTTTGATTGTTGTCCTGTCCATCTTCATCATCAGTGCGAAAGAACTGATCGTATGAGATCGATGGCCCACGCCGTTGGCGTCTTCGTGCAATCCCCCAATCCATATCTGAATCATAGTCTGCAGGACCATCTCCACCAGGGTAAATGAGATGTGAAATAGTTTTGTGGTCCATTGCCAGAGGATCAGGACTCTGTGAGTCGCGGTTGAATTCACGTAGAGCCTCCCTTCCGTTCTTGAGGCTCTTCAACTCATTGAGGGTCACCTAGTGAAAGCCATGGTCAGTTGAATGGAGCTTGGGATTGATTGATTGTGTTCACTTACGGTTTTACATTCACCACTTTTCAGTCTCACAATGAGCTTTGGCTCATGCATATCAACCGCAAGAATGCGGTGGACTTCGAAGTGACCAGGCAAGTACTCATAGTCCTCAGGGTTCTTAGCCGCTGGGACAACAATCTCAAAAGACATTATTGGTTCTTCTGAGTTTCCAGTGATCTGCTGCACTGGCTGAAGAGTATTTTCGGTACTCTTCGGTGGGATGGCAGGGGTCGTGCGAGAGGATGATCTCTGAAATTGCGCTAGCAATTGCGCAGCCATCGCATCAGGATCATTGGGGGTTAGAGAATTGCCTCTAGATTGAGACATGATGATTTTCTGATCACTTGAAGAATCAGAAGGTGATGATAAAGCTGTAGGAACCGCACATGCGGCTCCTACAAATGAGGTTCGAAAAAGTCAAGTGAACTAGAGCTGAGCAGTGAAATTGATCTGAGATCGATGGTAAGAATGAGGACTTCAATGGACAGTCAAGCAAAATTTTGAGCTTACTGGACGGTCAAAGGAGAGATGAATTCGAAGGAATGAGGAGCGAAGTGAATGAATGAAAGAAATAAATGAAGAGATGAAATTAATGAGAAAGTCGAAGTCGAAAGACTAGATCATACACAGATCGCGCTTTGCGCGTGTCAACGCGATAACGATAAGTACGGCAGCGGGCAAAGATCTCTTGTGCAGTTCGATATCGAAGTTCTCACGGAACGGGAGAACCTACGAAGACCGGAACTTTGTCGCAATGCTCAGTACTATCTCAGGAACGGGCTTGAATGGTCTTTCAAGATTGATCCGTCCCTCGCATTCTACAGTCTTGGTGACTCGGCATGCATCATTGAATTCAGCAATTGGAGAGGGTATCCGGAGATCTCAAAGCGCGGATGCGGACAGAGAAGATCGCCGTAGCAACGAGTCTCGTTTTCCCAAACGACATGAGCGACAATACGAGGGGCAATACGGAGCGCGACAATACGAGCGATTGCATGGATCTAATTTCAATGAACGTCAAGCAAACGGAGCGCGACAGTACGGAAGGCAAAAATACGAGAGATCAGGTCAATCCAACTTCAATGAACGTCGAGCGTATGGGGCACCGCAGAATGGAGAACAGAAGCCCGAGAGATCAGGATTAAATTCCGGTGCTCATCAAAACTACGGGCGCAGCGAGCGAGAATACAGGGCGAAAACCCCCTGGACATCAGATGGTCTAGGGCGTAAAGACTATGACCGCCGACAATCGCCATGGAACGGCAACTCCCAATCCCCAAGACAAAGCCGAAAGGAAGAGAAGTTTGAGTTCGATGAGGATGAATTCATTCGTTCTGGTGATTTCCGAGGACTTCCTCGCGAACATCAATCCCGATTCCAATCTCGATTCCAATCGCGAACCCAAGATAGTCCGTTCACACAATCGGCACGAGGAAGGCCTCCAATGGACGAACCACGGGAGAAGGAGCCAGCAAGACCTCGAGCTCACCGGATCACGGGTAGCATGCCAGAGCGGGTGAAGGACAACGTTAAAGTGCCCGACGCAATCCCCTACACTACACCAGCATCTGAGTTTATTTACGGCACCAGTGCCGTGGAGGCAGCACTGCGCTGCAGCCGGCGTCAACTATACAAGCTCTATATCTACCAGAGCGCGGAGGAAGAGCTCAGTGCAGCAAAGATGACAATCCGCAAACTGGCGTTGTCAAAGAACATTACAGTAAAAATGGCATTTGCAGGGTGGGATCGACTTATGGACAAGATGAGTGCTGGGCGACCTCACAATGGGTGCATTTTGGAGGCATCCCCTTTGCCAAAATTGCCTGTGCGTGGCCTCCAGGCTGTTCCATCTATATCCGAGGAGTATTTCCGGACGGAACTTGCGCCACAAACCCGGGAAGAAGCTGCGGTAAATGGCACTGATGACCGTATCCACATCCATCATCCCTCTCCGTCCCCGCAGGACACGGAACAACGTCATCGATACCCAATCGTGTTGCTATTGGATGGAGTCGTCGATACCGGTAATATGGGCGCCATCATCCGTTCGACCTATTTCTTAGGTGTCGATGCAATTGTTCTAGCTGGTCGCAACTCTGCACCATTGTCTCCCATCACGATCAAATGTTCTGCTGGCGCAGCTGAGAATATGCCTATCCTTCACGTTAAGAATGAAGTTGATTTCATTCAACGATCCCAGCAGAACGGATGGCGATTCTATGCTGCAGATGCACCCACTCCCGGCTCCGTGCACTTGGATCACGTCTCAGCTGACGGTGATCAAAGCGGGGTCACATTACCCATCACAACCGCGCCTAGTGTCATAATGATGGGCAGTGAGGCTACAGGGCTGAGTTCGCATATAAAATCACATGCAGATGCAATCGTAAGCATTCCAGGCGCCCGGCATAACTCCTTCCTAGGCGTTGAATCGGATCCCGCCCGCGTCGACAGTCTAAATGTGAGTGTCGCTGCCGCGCTACTGATGGAGAAGTTCCTGCGGACTCCTATGACCTTGGGTGAGGTCGTCAAGAAAGAAAAGAACATAGAAAAACACATGGGAAAGGACAAAATGTGGTGATTTTGACTGTAATAACTATGTATTCTAGCATTTAAATGCATCTTTGTACAATAGCACATATAATTGGAGTTTTTGAGATTTGAAGTTCTTTGACCTCGTCTGAATTAGGGTTAATCACACACCTCATCTGGAGGGGAACTCCGAGGAATGCTCCTCAATTTTGAGACTAATGATATTTCACCCCATCAAAAGAAATCAGATTTCAAATCATAGAACCATTCACATTAAGATAGAACTTGTTTCTTGTGATGTACCGAAACTCGTCGCCGAAGTCGCGTTTGTGGGGAACAAATCGGGTCTGCGGGGGAAGACCCGCAGGCATCACAGGCGCTTTGAGAATTTCTTTAAGAAGTCAGTTCCCTTCAAGACTAAGTCGATTGTGTTTTTTTGTTTTTAGGTTGTTGACTTCTTGGAGAGTTATTACTCCTCAAGAAAGAGAATCCTTGTTGCATATCGAACTGTCCCCATCATGATCCCAAAAAAGCAAATCCCAACCACGGCATTCGTGGTTGAGAAGCCAGGGGCTCCTTTTATTCTTCAAGATGTTGTTCTTGATGAAGTCAGGGCTAATGAAGTCTTGGTTGAAATGAAATATACCGGCCTTTGCCACACAGTATGTATTATCCAACTCCCACCCCAATAAACGATACTAACAAAATACGGTCAGGACATCGTCGTCCAACAGGGTGTAATCCCTGTCGGTGATTATCCCGCCGTGTTAGGCCACGAGGGTGCCGGAATCGTTCGTCGTATTGGCAGTGCTGTGAAAGACAAATCCCTCCAAGAAGGCGACCTTGTCTTCCTGAGCTTCACCTCCTGCCATGAAGAATCATGCAGCCCCTGTAGCAATGGCCGACATGGATTCTGCAGTCAGATGACAGACATTAACTTCGCCGGTGCTCGAGGTCTCAGCTCTACCGAGTCACCCATTTCTTTCCCCGATGGAAAGGGTCCAATTCGCGGCCAGTTCTTCGGCCAGTCCTCCATGAGCAAGCTGGCTGTGGTTGATGAGCGCTCGGTTGTCAAGTCCCCTGCAGCATCTGGAATCACGATCGAAGATATGGGGGTCCTTGCTCCTCTTGGCTGTGGATATCTCACTGGTGCAGGAACCATCTTCAATGTCCTCAAGCCTAAACCGACAAGTCGCTTGGCTGTTTTTGGCATGGGTGCTGTTGGCTTGGCGGCCCTGTTGGCTGCCCGGTCCCAGGGGGTTGAAACTGTTATCGCGGTTGATATTGTTGATGCGAAGCTCGAGCTGGCGAAGTCTCTTGGTGCATCGCATACGTTGAACACGAAGAGTATATCGGATCTTGCACAGGGGCTGTTGGATACCTTCCCAGATGGCGTTGACTATATTCTCGACACGACGGGCGTAATTCCTCTGCTCGAGGCTGCGGTCAAAGCTTTAGGCCATGAAGGCACCCTAGCTATTGTGGGAGTAGCTCGTGCTGGCTCATCTTTCAATATCGATCCTTTAGCATTCATGATGGCTTGCAAGCGTGTTGTTGGTGTGATTGAGGGCTGCGGGAATCCCGCTGTGGTGAGACTTTTTTTTTTTGATAATCGCTTGAGTCGTGACCAATTTCCTGACCCGTCGTCTAGATTGTTCCCCAACTAATTGATCTATACAAGCAAGGGAAATTCCCAGTCGATAGAATTGCTAAGATCTATCCCCCGGATGCTCTTGAGCAAGCCCTAGCAGATTTGCACTCTGGAAGGGTAAGTGCTCCAAAATCAGTATGTCAATGAGACAAGCTAACAGATATACTTCCTGTAGGTTATCAAGCCCGTCATCAAATGGGCAGATCTGTAATACTTGTTTCTCTGTTAGAGGGTTGCGGTATGTTTCTCTTCCTTTTCATATAGCGGCAAGTTCATTCTATAGTAATGAACATCTGGAATGTCTGAGTTTATATTGCAAGCAAGTCCTATAGCCCAACATTACATGATACAAATACCTAGCTGGACTCAGAAGGGACGGAGATATTCTGATGCAGCTCCTTTCGCTGTACAGCACCAAAGCGAAGATTGCCGACATCAAAGACCTAACTAGCGGATTAACTCGTGCGACTGTCAGCCCCCAAAAGGACATATCACTCACTGCATAGATAGCCTTCAGGAAAGTATCACCTAGAATGTCCATATCCATAGTACCACGACTTTGGATGCCTCCGTAGACATAACCAGACTTGGCCTCGGCAAAACCTAGATCCTCCTTCTGCACAACAAACTGTTTGCCGCCAACAGCAAAAGATATAACAGGCAACTTATCAACCGGTGTTTCAGATGGATAGATCCATCCCTGGTTGTCATCATCATACTCTGCCCCGGGGATAGCATCATAAATGGCCTGACAGGTTGCATCGTCCACCAGCGCCAAGGTAGTCCCTGTATCAGCAATAGCCTTGTTTCCAGTCCGAGAAACCAAATTCCCATTCACAGTCGCCGAGGCAGAATCGAACATCCAAAATCCCTGACTGTTATCGACAGGCGTGTAGTAGATCTCTGCCTCAGCAGCCTTCACCGTGTCCTGATCAATATACCCAAAAGTATAGAACGACTCGCCCTTATCCAACTCATCAGTATCTCGCCATGATCCCAACTTCGCAGTGAAGATCTCAGCCGACTTCGGGATGTCGGACTGCGAGATCATATTCTCCACAGGTGTGCTCACGGCCTGAGGCTTAACGGTATTGATATTACCGAATGCAAGCCCCAGCAGCCCATCCCCAGCACCTTGTGCGAATTGCGCAGACAAGATATCAGCGACCTCAATAGCCTGGCCTTTGACCACTAGCCCGCCGATGTTGACATTATCGTTGCCGACCGTGCCAGAGGCAGAAGAGCCATCACCGTACTTGATCTGCCACGTTGATCCGTTTTTCTCCATGAACGTGCTCGACTTGGTCGGATCGAAGACTGTATGGTCCTTGTTCTCTGACAAAGTCTTAGACGGTAACTCCGTGGACCAGACCTATATAGTATTAGCAACATTAATATCGCACAGAGCAAAACACAAAGAAGTATACTTACCCACAGATCTGCAGAGCCAGTATCAAAGTCCAAAGTGAGCTTCTGCGCAGGCGTACCAATACTAACTTCTGCAAGATACATCGAGTCATTCTGCACATCATGGGCACCTACTTGTCCAACCTGATCGCTAACGGCGCTCTTCTTCTGCAGCACCTGCTGCAATCGAGCACGGCCTCCAACCGGCTTATTAGTGAACTGTCGGCCAGTTTGTACCATTGTGGTGCCGAGGAAATACGGGCCGCCCTTCGTTGGGCTGAAGCGATACTTGCGCATGGCATGCAAGTACGACTTCGTGCCGGACTTCTGGTAGCGCGGGTTCGCGATGAGGTTGATTCTAGTTGTCATGGTGGGGGGTTTGGATGGTTCTGATTTGACAAGTGTGATGGTGAATGGCCAGGGCTTGGGTCTTCCTAACTATTTATGTTATTGGAATATTATCATGCAATGAACTGGGTACTTCAAACAAGCGTCATCATGGCTTTTAAATATTATGATATCTACCTAGCGAGGAGGCTGGTCATTTGTCAGTTTGATTATTGGAGGCGAATAGAAACCTGTATTCCGTCATTGCAGATGACTTAGGGCTAGTGTTGTTTCAGCGGCGTGATGGCGCCAGCAGGTAGTATCCGATCTGCACCGGTGAGACGGAGTCCGGTCAGGCGGGGATTTTTACATTGCAGGGATTATGCAGGGGTGTACGATAAGCCTTTGGGAGTTGTAAAACAAGTAACTCTATTCCAATTACAAAAGTACATTAAAAGATCATCTGCGCCGATCCTGACAAAATCCCCCCCAATACCCGAGTCACCAATAAGAACCTTAGCAAACTGGGAACATACACACCCGTGGACCCTCAATCCACATGATTACCTCTTGCGACTCTTGGACTTAGTCGCAGCAGCACTGGGAGCCCGGGAACTTGCGGTAGAGGCAGTTTTGCTACCACCCTTGGTGGCCTTGGCCTGTTTGGTCGGCTGTGAAGAAAACAAGTTAGAACCAGAGTAATATATAATTGATAAGACAAAACTTACAGCAGCTGCTCCGTTCTTAGCCTTCTTTTTGGCAGGGGGCGCTTCTTCCATCTCTTCTTCTTCCTCACGATCACGACCGCGGCCTTTGCCCTCACTGGGCTCGAATTCCTTAGCCACGGTGTTTAGTAGAGTAGTGCAGCGGCGACCAATTTCCACGGGCGTGCGACTGAGCATAAAGAAATCGAATCGGAACAGAGGCGAATCACGAATCTCGTCGCGGATCTTTTCATATAAATCCTCACCCTCGACTCCGTACTTGTCCAGCATGATTAACAAAAATCGGTCCTCATCCTCAGTATAGACCTTCTTATTGGTGGTGGACACAGTGTAGTTGATTTTGAGCTGCTGAAGCGGCACGCGGTACATCTCCAACTTCTTGCGGAGCATCTTCCGTTGGTGATCCATCTTGCGCACCTTCTCCTCGCCCTGTTCGATGACTCGGAGGTACTTGGGATAGTCCTGGATCTCGGTGTATCGGCGCCAGAAGACCTCGGCATATTCCTTAATTTCATTGGGCTCCTTGCTGTCCACCTCAGTAGCAATGCCCTTGTAGTCGGTGCGGCCAAACTTGGCAGATCCATTGATAAATTGCTGGAAGTCACGTCGGTTCCAGGTGGCAAAGCCTTCTTCTGACATACGAGCTTTCTCGGCTTGCTCCTCCTCAGTAAGCGGGACAGAGTTGTCAATCTCCTGTTGTTCAAGGTCCCGCTCAGCCTCTCGCTCACTGAGCTCCTCTTCGGGGCCTTCTGGTAATTGAGCCTTGTAACCAATTTCCTTGTGGAAATAGGCCGTTTCCTTCTCTTGAAGCTCATGGAGTCCAGGAGGGAAGAATTGCCAGTCGTGGACAGTGATTTGTTTAGGGGCACGGGGGACTTTGGGCTTTGTATCGGCGGTTCGGCCTCCAGTGGCCAAGGCTTGGCGGTAGTACTTGTCGATGGAATAAAATTGCTCTTTGCGCTCACGCTTGGCGGGGTTGATCCAACTAATACCAATGTCCTTCTTCCGCTCGGTGAAATCTTTGCCGTTCCATTCATACGCACTCTCAGAGGAGAACTTCTGCAAGTCATCAATGCCGAGTGTCTCGTACTTCTTGCTGAGCTCTGCAGTTCGCTCTTCACCTTTCCGCAGGATAGTCTCGATATCCTCATCCTCAGCGAGCTCGGTTGCATCTCCACCCTTGGTGTTGAAGACGTCAGCAGCACCGTGCTGAATCATGCCAAGGAGGTCCTCTTTTGAAGATGCTTTGCCAGCCTGTTGTCCGGAACGGCCCTGTTGAATGACAAGCTGATCCAAACGCAGTTTCTGAGCTGCTCGCTCTAGAACCTTCTCTTCAATGGCGTTCTCTGTAATGAACCGGAAAACCTTGACCTGCTTGGTTTGACCAATACGGTGGGCTCGGTCCATGGCCTGCAAATCAGCTTGCGGGTTCCAGTCACTATCAAAGAGAACCACGATATCGGCTGTGGTCAAGTTGATTCCCAGACCACCCGCTCTTGTGGTGAGAAGGAAAACGAATTTGTCAGATCCGGGTTTATTGTAGTCATCAATGGCAGCAATACGGTCCTCATGGGCCGTGGTACCATCGATACGGCAGTAGTTGTAGTCTCGGAAAACACAGTAATCTTCCAAGATATCCAATACACGACTCATCTGAGAGAAGATAAGCACACGACTACCATCCGCTTGCATGCGCTTCAGAAGTTTGTCCAGAATGACCATCTTTCCCGAGTTGAAAACAAGATGCTCGTCAGTCGTATACGGAGGACCTGGCTCAGCTCCCTCGAACAGGTAGGGGTGGTTGCAACACTTCCGCAGTTGCATGACGATGTTCAACAGGCGGGTCTTGGACTCGCGCTTCCCAGCGGCGCCGTTGACAGCGTCAATATCCTTCTCCAGAATTTTTTGGTACCACCTCCGTTGCATTTCAGACATTGGGACATAGAGATTTAGTTCTTTCTTCGGCAGCAAACTCTTCTCGACATCACTCTTCACACGTCGAAGCAAGAAAGGGCGCAGAACACGGTGGAGCTGCTGTACGACGGTGTCTTGGTCAGAATCTTGGTTGGAGAACCACTGGTCAAATGCCTCGGAGTCACCGAAGACATCTGGAAGAAGGAAGTTGAGCAAAGCCCACAGTTCATGCAAATTGTTCTGTAGTGGAGTACCCGTAATCAGCAAGCGATTGCGGGAGTTGAAAAGGCGAATAATTTGCGACAATGATGATTCTTCGTTTTTGATCCGATGGGCCTCGTCGATGATAATGTATTCCCAAGCAAACTTCTTCAGATGAGACTTCTCGCGGAGGATCATTTCATAACTGGTAATGCAAACATCAAACTCCTCCTCGACTAAGCGCTCATTGATCAACTGCTGTCGCTCTTCTTTGTTACCTTGGAGCACCAGGACATCGATGTCAGGGGTCCACCTTGCGAACTCGCGCTTCCAGTTGTCCAGAGTTGATTTCGGTACGACAACCAAATGAGGCCCGTTGATATCACGAATGTAACGTAGATAACCCAGGAACGAAATCGTCTGCAAGGTCTTGCCGAGACCCATCTCATCGGCCAGGATACCGGAAATACCGTTCTCGTGTAGCGAAACGAGCCAGTTCAAACCAGCAACCTGGTAATCACGCAGTTCACCGTGAATGAATGCTGGCGATTCTCGGAAGACGGTGGTGCTATCGCCGCCCTGCTTCTCATCTTGCAGCAGCTCTGCGTCTTCTTCTTGTTCAGTCCTGCGGCGCCGTTCACTACCAGCGCCTCCAGTGCGCTTAGAGCCCTTGCGGGCCTTCTCCTCCGTCTCTGCATTTTGTCGGTCGATTTCCGCCATAATCTCTTTTATCTCAGGGTTTGGATTAGTCTCAATGAAATGGCGAAACAGGTCGGTGAGACCGAGAAGGTATCGGAATCGGCGAATCGAATCATCCTCCTGCGAGAAACATAGTCCATCAGCAAAGGGGTCATCAGCAATATTATTTTATGGTGCATACCTTCGTGGTATCAAGGCGGCCGTGCTTCTTGTTTAGAATGTTTTTTCTGAGGTGGTTGGCCTCGGATCTGCGCCTACGTCCATCGGCTGCGGCGTCGCCTGCAACGCTGCTTGCAGTGGTGTTGGGGTTTGTGTCAGAATCCTTTCCAAGAAAAATTAGTAACTTTTCCCTCTGATACACAGCATTGTAGACCAAAGGCATGTTTACCGTGTAATCTGGAGTGTCTTGATGGCTCTAGATTTCGAGAGAAAATTAGCATGGGATTGAAATCAAAACAAGCAAAGACATAAATGGGAGCCCGTGCAGCGGTTTATTCTAGAAAAGTAAGTAGGGACAACCTCACATACCGTCATTTGCGCGTCGGCACTATCCACGGGAACCGAAGGGACCGTGTCGTCATTTGTATCAGTCATGGGAGTATCAGCCTGCGAGACCGGATCAGACATGATGGCGGGAGCCATGTTTTATCTTTGGTGAACAGAGCACAGGTGAATTCGCTGTTTGAACACGTCTTTGAGCGTGCGACAAAGAATATCGGAAGCTCGCGACTAGTTAGATCGCGTAGTAAAGAGAAAGAATCAACTGCGGTCGGAGTGGTGAGAAAGTGAGGGGTATTGTCTAAATATAGTCCAGGGTGAATTCAAAAGTTGGAGCTAATCATCAATGGGGATCCCATAGAATGAATGCTAACAATTCTAGACTAGAATTATTGAAGTTATTCAAAGCGCGTCGATGGCAAATGAAGATACCGCCTTCCAGTAGGGCCTACGGTATGGAATATTATTATTCCGTCGGAAAGTGGGCTTCTCGTTACCGGGCCAGGGCGGTCATCTGCAACAACCTTGAAATTGAAAGTTCCTCCGTTGACACATCTTGGTGCCGCTTATTGTTGCACAGGTTGGTAAACAAACTACCTGAATATATCTGATTCTGGTTGTGCTGGCTCTTACCTTTCTTCTTGTTACAGTCCCTCTCATTCGCACGGCTCTCTTTCACTGTCTCCAAGCTCTTCCGTATCGCCATTTGTCTACCGAGGAACGACGCACGGCATAAGGAGTTGTCAACGCAAACACTTTTGTCTTCAAATCCACCGCCCAATAGGGCCTTAACATCGTTCCCTGCCATGGACTCCATGAGGTCCCTGAACACCTCTCTTCCGAGCTCGACACCCCGCCCGCAACCTCCGGAGCAACTTCTCCAGCAATTCAAGGCGGCCGCTCTGTCCGTCACAAACCTATACAAGAATGCTGTATGTGAACAAGCGCAGGCAAGATCATTGGGATACCAGGAGGCGATAGAGGATCTGCTCCACTTCCTTGACCGTGAGAACCTCGGCCTTGGAGACGGAGAGGGGTGGAAAGTTCGACAATGGGCAACTGAAAAATGTGACGGAACTGGGTCACAAAGCAGCGATGAAGATACAGAGGCCGACAAGCGTGACCGAAGTGCAACGCCAGCTACTATCCGCAAAGAAAAACCTACACCCGAACCAATTGCTCGTCAGCCCCCCACTTCGGCACCCGTACCCACGTCCAAGCCGGAGTTGATCACTCCTCCCACACAACTCCACGAAACACCTTCTTTCGCCACACCTGCCGTCTTCACATTCTCTGCCGGTCCTACATACCCTCAGTGTCAAGAACTCGACATGGATGTGCAGTCATCAGACAACTCATCTGCCTCCATGCAGGATGGCGCTCCTGTGAGCGTCTCAGTGATGCCTCGTAACAGTCGACCACACCATCGTCACAACAACCACGCACGACCAAATACACGCCTTTCTCCACGGGAGTCCCCCGCTAGTCTTGGGTCCAAGAGGAAATTTACTTTCCCGGATTTCTTCGATCTGTCAGGACTTAACAACGGACGGGATGCGTCAGGAGGTGGGAAACGAGGCCGCTTTACCTAGGGATTGAATTGGATAAAGTATTATATGATGATGAAGTGACGACCATTCCCTTCTGACTGTCACACAGTGACTGGTTGGGATTTCGGGTATGAAGGTGCTTTTCGGGTGCATAACAAGGAAGGGTCATTTTGCATATGGTTTCGTTTTGTTCTTCTTTTCTTCCTTGGGATTATTTGACTTGTTTTTTTGCTTCCTTTTCTTATTTTTCCCCCTTCCCCTTGTGATATAGCATATAGACGGATATGCCTGTGGTGATACCCGATACCCGGAGTGGCAATTATCATTGGCTTGCTGCTAAATAGCAATCAATATCTTACAAAGTTCTCAATCTGCGCTTCGCTATCAAACACCTAGCCTGCTCAACCAGGCCTTCATCGCATCCCATGTAATCTAGTATATGTTTCATTGTACAATGCTCAATTAAACGCGCGCCATAGCCCCATTCCCACTAGTGTCATGGAGATTGAGGCAATTCCCAACTTGCGCGAGCCCATCTTGTATTTCGTGGGGCCTTGCATGATGGCTTTCTCTTGCTTGCGGAGATTGGCCATTCCAGTGTAGTAGCTGTAGACTCCGAGGCCAATAAAAGCAGCAGATCCTGTTGCAGAATGTGAGTACCAAATGCCGGTATGACCAGCCCGGATTACAGGCTAAAAATAAACATACCAGTCACTCTGCAGGACAGACAGTCGTCGTACTTGTCCTCGGCCAGAGCCTGCTTGGCGTCTTTCGGCTGGGTATTCATGGCGCACTTATCAGAGGAGATGGATGTGTATAAAGCGTATTTCAATATTGTTCGGAACAAGAACAGGCAATAAACGCTCACCGAATTACCAGCGGGTACTATGTGACGATCTCTGTTTGTCTCCTAGAAAGTTATCGGAAGGCGGAAATCGGCGGCAAAACACGAGAGCTATGCGATCTCCAGGGCTACGCCGACACAAGTAACCTCGTCATCAGACAACTGTCACCATGAGCGGCGAGATTGATGCCGTCTACATATTCGACGAGCAAAAGTATGCTACTCCGCGCCGCTTTATAAGACCACACTAACCCGTCTTCCCTAGCGCCCCTCTCGTCGAACATGTATATCGATCCCGCCCGCCCTCGGCCTCCGCCATCCTGCCCCTCTACCTTGCCCATGCTGAACCGCGCCCTTCCTTGCTGTACCTCCCTAGCGCTTCACCGCCGGTGACGGTATTCTCGACGGTTGAATCGAATCTATTGTTTCTTGCAATAAGCGAAGTCGACACGGAACCGCTTCTGGCGCTGGAGTTCCTGCACCGCGTGATCGATGTACTAGAGGAATTTGTTGGAGCACCGCTGCTCTCAACTAAAATCCAGTCCCATTATGATGTTGTTGCACAGCTTCTTAATGAAATGTGTGATGGCGGAACGGTGTGCAATACCGAACCCAATGCATTGCAGGAGGTGGTTGAAGTTTCCGGGTGGATGGGGAAGCTTCTAGGTGGAATCGGAGTGCCTAGGTGAGCAGCTCTCAACTTGACAAGCGACCTTATTAGGAACTAATTGGTTCGCGTGGGCTTTTAGTACATCTACGCCAACACTAGGCTCTACCAAACCTCTCAAGCAATCTCTCGCTGCCGCCAGTGCGTCACAAGGACCCGCCATTCCTTGGCGACGGCCTGGGGTACGGCATACCTCTAATGAGCTGTATGTCGATATCATTGAATCTCTCTCTGTTACTATGGCTCCTTCGGGACGCCTGCTGTCTGCGTTGGTATCCGGGACCATTGCATTCACTGCGAAGATATCGGGAGTCCCGGACCTACTACTATCGTTATCAGCCCCAGGTGGCCAGCATGTTCTCGCTCGCAAGATCGAACTTCCAGTTTTCCATCCATGTGTTCGACTGGCTCGATGGAAGGAACGGCCGGGAGAGCTCAGCTTCATACCCCCCGATGGGCGGTTTATCTTAGCTGGATATGAAGTTGATCTCCTTCCCATAGATCCCGATTTAGATGAGCCACCAAGCCATATGGAAAAGCTTTTCCTACCTGCTATTGTGGATATCCGTAAATCGCTCGGGCCATCTGGTTCCGAGTTTGAGGTTCGTCTCACTTTGAACACAAATTTCCCGGGCCACAGCTCATCCTCGCGGCCTGGAGCTACCCGAGGTGGATCTGGCACATCAACGCCGTCATTCTTAGGTGGGGGCGGAAGTGGAAGCTCCGGGCCAGCACTTGAAGAGGTTGTCGTTAGCGTACCGATCTCAAATTCCGTTCGCCATATCACGGACATGCAGGCCAGCCGTGGTGACGCCCAATTCACGCATTCAAGCGGGCTCCTCGAGTGGCGGATTCCCACTGGCAAGGATGCCGGCACATTGACTGGCACTGCAACACTGCGTTGCAGTGTCTCAGGCTATCCATCTGCCGATGATGATCTTGACGACAGCGTCGAGGATGCCGACGAAGATGCCAATGCCAACCTCCTGCAAGGCTATTACGAGGCGCCTACCTCCTACAACGATGCATCCGCCAGTACATCAAAGAAAACCCGATCCTCCGACCCTTCCAAGCGCAAAAAGAAAAAGAAGAAGTCCACAAAGAAATCCTCCCGCTCCGCTGCCTTAAACCCCGAAGACGCGGAAGAAGACCCCGTTACAACTACCGCTCCATCCCCAAATCCCTCTATACCTCCCCCCACACCCCTTCCCCAATCACAATCCCAGTCTAACGCGCACCTCCCCTCATTCTTCGCCCCCTCATCTACATCCCGCCACACACGCCGAACCAAAACCCAGGTCAATGCAAGCCTGATGCCGAACTCGGCGTCAGTATCCTTCTCCGTGCGAGGCTGGCTTCCCTCTGGTATCAAGGTGGACAGTCTCAACATCGACCATCGTCGCAGTCGCGGCTTAGGCGAAGGTGTCAAGCCATACAAGGGCGTCAAGTACCTTTGTGTGAGTAATCGCGGCGTGGAACGGCGCTGCTGAGAGCCAAGGTAACTTGACTTGGTTTCTTCTTTTGGTCGGATGAACCGAGACATTCGTCTGGGTTGGATAGCGCATTCGACAATCACTGCATTTGACAGCATGAATGATGATATAAAATTTAGATCTCTGTCTCTGTTTTTCAATGAGGGGTTTACGTTGATGTAATGCCGTAGGCTATTGGATTGTTGTGCAAAGGCTCCAATATCAATGCGATGATGTCTACTCGGTAGATAGACTACACATTCACTTACAGGGTAATAGACTTCAGAGGTAACCAAAAAGACATCAATGATTTCAATATACATGGCTCACATAGAGAAAGCATAACCTAGGAGCGATAAAATCCAAAACGTACCTACCTAAATGGCAAATTATCTTACTACAACATATGATAGAAAAATCCCGAATATAATCCACACATGCTGATCCAAGCCGAAACCCGACTTCTCCAAGAAAACGAGTAATCAGCACTAAAACAGGGACAACTCGTTTGGATGGCACATGGTTAATCAAAACGGGTATCCAACTTCAGGGGCAAACAATTTCGAAGATCGGCGTTCGAGGACCTGCAGGATGATGTAGGCAACTGTTTCGGGTTAGACTGTAATTTTCAAGAGGCTTGATAGGTGTGATCTGCAGATTGCAATGATTGGAGCAGATGCAAGAACGCAATAGAATGATAGGGGGATGACAAAAAAAGGGAACCCGAAAAAAGGGTGAGATTAATTAATATTCACGGATTATGAGTGTATCTTCTTTTCTCGATTCCGGGGTATGACAGTATGTAGGTAAGATTGTGATGAAAAGGAAATGGTAAGGAGAGACATCCTCGGAGGGGGTAGAACAGACAGAATTAAGCCAGTACATGAGGTTGGGGGTATATAACAATATGCGTCTTCATCGTCGGGGCCATGTAAGCAGCCACAGACGAGGGTGGGAGCAGGGATCCTGGAATTTAGTTCTCCTCTAGAGAAAAGTCCCCAGTACCAGATTAAACCCACCCCCAAGACAGATGGATGTGTGCAAAATGTGGAAAATATTCACGGAAATAGCAAAACAAGTAAAGAAAATTAGAGGAATCACTTACTGACAGCAAGAGCAGTAGCTCTGCCGGCCCCAGCCTTCGCACTGCCTCCACCCAAAGTGAGGATGCAGCGCAGCCAACTGAGACTCAGCTTCTTGCCGGTACGGTCGAAGTCGGGGTGCAGGGCGCTGGCAGCATTGTACGTGCTGATCTTGCCGGCGTACGGCGGGTACCGGATAGCCAGGATGGACTCCAGCCAGCTTGGGCTGGAGGTGATGGGGCGGCGGTGCACCCAGACGTCGAAGCTGGAGCGGCCGCGGTAGGCACCGTAGCCACTCTCACCGACACCGCCGAAGGGCAGGGTTGGGATGTGCAGCGCGGCGTCGTTGCAGGAGACGCCGCCGGAGCGGGTGGAAGAGATAACTAGGAGATAGGGTTAGAATAGCTGTCTTTGTGGGGTATCAAATAAAACAGGGAAAAAGAGAGAAGCTTACTCTTCTCAACATCTGCCTTGCTACCGAAGGGGTAAAGACCCAGCGGTGTGCTCTGCACACCATTGGCCAGGCTGATGGCCTCGTCGAGGTTCTCGACAGGCAAGATGGGGATGAAGGGACCGAAGCTCTCCTGCGAGCACATGGAGTCCTCAACGGAGTCAACCTGGACCACGGTCGGCTCGATAAACAGCTCCTTCTCATCCATAGTGCCACCCATAAGGATCTTACCCTTAGTATTATCAAGCATAGACTTAAGACGGGCGAAGGCGGCCTGGTTAACGATGCGTGCATAATCGGGCGAGCCCTTAGCACCCTGGGGGTAGAACTCCTTGTACGCGTTCTTGAACTCCTGGACGACCTCCGCAACGAGCGACTTATCGACCAGCATGTAGTTCTGCGAGGTACAGACCTGGCCAGCGTTCATGAGCTTACCCCATAGCATGCGGCGGGCGACGAGACGCGGGTTCGCGTTCTTGGACACGATGGCCGGGTTGATACCGCCGAGCTCAAGCACGACAGGTGTCATATGCTGTGCAGCGGCCTTGGCGATGATGCGTCCGACGGTGGCGCCGCCCGTGAAGAAGATCTTGTCCCACCGTTCGGCAAGCAAGGCTTGTGTCTCGGGGATACTGCCCTGAATGACTGTGTAACATGAGGGGTCGAGACTGGCCTCAATTATCTTTTGCATGAGAGCGGCGCAGCGCGGAGAATTCTCGCTAGGCTTGATCACGACTGTATTTCCGGCGGCGATGGCCCCAATGACGGGGCCGAGAGTCAACTGGAAGGGGAAATTGAAAGCACTAGAGTGGAGGGAGCTTGTTAGTCTTCGAGGTATTTTTTTTTCTGCGCATCGCGAGGGAGGGAAGGGATACCCAATGACCAGCACAGTACCCAGAGGATCCTTTCTGATCTTGGGGCTCATGAACTTGTACGCAAGATCAATATCGGGGGCCTTCTCATCCTTGGCCCATTTGTGGAGGTTGCGCGTTGTGAAGACAATGTCGTTCAGGATCCATCCGCTCTCTGCAATGTTGGTCTCGAACCGAGGCTTGTTCAGGTCCTGGGCGCTGGCCTCCATAATCTCCTCCTCATTGTCTTTGATGCTAGAAAATTGTTAATTAATTGACAAGAAAGGGAAAAAGAATTTAGCACTTACGCCCAGTACAGCTTGCGGAGCTGCACGAGGCGAAACTCCAGGTCGCGGGTCTTGTGCTCATGAAACGCCTTGCGGGCCGTAGAGACGCGCACGGGAATCTGGTCAAGCGAAGTAGCTTTAAATTCAGGTAGTTCGACCATGATGAAGATAGACGATAAATTAAAATATATCAAGGTCAAGAAGAAAAAGAGGGATAAAAAAAATGTCAAGTGGTTTTAGTACGAATATAAGTGGCACCCCCCCTCTATAGGATCTACGCAGCCCATGAACCTAGGCAATTAATTCTTTAGTCCACGCACAAAGCTCTGATATAAAGTACCCCCTATTCTAAGGCCCACATGCTAGCTCTCGGCTCATTGCTTCTGTGCCGGTGACTCTTCCTATTTCGTTTTGCTCTGCAATTCCCCTCCGATGCAGTACTACCTCTTCATACAACCTTGGAATATACGTCAGATTACATATCAGAATAATGCTAGGTACCTATGTACCTACATAGAAAGTAGGTACCGCGGCTTCACACCATCTGCCCCGCTCTATGATCGGCACTGCGAAAAGTGGGACCTGGTAACCTTGGACTCTTATTAGCTTGGGATTCTCTAGGGAATCATTTGGTCTATCAAGAGTGATGTTTTTAAAACATATAAGCTGTAACATTTCTAGCCAACGTCCAAGCATTAGCATTTGTACTACATAAAATATCTTCCCTAGAAAAACATATCAAAAGATATATGACATTGAAAGGATCGTTGAATCATTAAATTGGGGTATCAAAAAAAAAACCTGGATAGATAGTAATCCACTTATAATTAATAATGCGCTCTTCTTGGTCGATGGAATATCCCAGTGTCCATCCGTTCTGTCAGGTGTGCACCGGCTTAGAAACAAATTCTTCTTCGGGCAAAGATACATTACATATGTACTGTTGATTGGCTCGGTTACCATCGTAAGCCATGCCTCATGCGTCGGGTTTCACGCTCAAAGCAATTAGAGCGTTTATTAGGGGTCTTTTCCCATGCGTCCGTCGCTTGCTTGCGTTTTTGATTTGGCGACATAGATTCCAGTGGAGGTCGTGCTTCTTGGAACTGCGCCCGCTCAAAGTCAATGTACATTACCCGCTCACTGTCCTCATTCCAGACCATGTTCCCGGGGATCGGATCACTGTGGAGTACGCCTAATCTGTGAATAGCATGTAGCGAGGCCTCGGCTTGTCGAATTAACCAATTTTGTTCAATTTCA
Organism: Penicillium vulpinum; assembly: GCF_028829585.1. Lineage (NCBI taxonomy): Eukaryota > Fungi > Ascomycota > Eurotiomycetes > Eurotiales > Aspergillaceae > Penicillium > Penicillium vulpinum. The sequence continues at coordinate 5,413,012 of NW_026643241.1, forward strand.
TGTCGTTTGGCCAGCGTCCTGCCCGCATACCCCATCAACATCAGATGCACAATCTCCGCGATGCCATCGTAAGAAAATGGTCGACGGAGAGCCAGGCCACCTAGTAGAACCGGCACGTGCACCCCTTGTATTGGACGAAGACGCAAATACACGCCTTCCTCATGTTTGACGTGCTCAACAAATTCGATGGGCACACCTTTGCCAACGAAAGTATACCCATGAGATAACAAGGTCACTTTAAAAAGGGCACCGCGTGTGCCATGAATATGCAAGGACTCACATCCTAACTCCACGTCAGGCTGTGGGTCATGCCCCGAGAGTTGCCGATCCAAGAGACGAATGAGTGTCGCCTGACTGATTGAATGTCGGTCAACCCCGTGCTCCAGCACATTGGGGCATTTCTGATCCAATGTCCCTCTTGTGGCCAAGCCTAAGAGGCACCGTTGCGTACAATACTGGCGAGACTTTCCCTTTGAGTGAGAGCCTTCTCGTGACATTGTTGCAGTCGATGATGATGATGGCAAGGCTGAAAATTTAGTGCCGCGGGAAACCCGGGGCCTTCGACTGGGGGTATTTGAGTCAGATTCGTCGGGAGAATCATCAGACTCGGACGAATTCAGAGCCCTCAACGGAGTACAGGATGCGAAACCTGCATCAGTAGACTTCGATCGTGTCTTGACAGGAGACACGCGACAGTATTTGCTTCTGCTCTGCGGGGACTTGAATACCGAAGATGGCACGTCCAATTCCGATATATCGTCCCAAATGCCGTCGTATATAATTTCCCATATGTCTAGTTTTCCCACCGCCCAGTTCCTCCACTGAATACCCCGCTGCGGTGTTCGCAAAGCTCGGAGAGTGAAGGCCAACACCTGGCCGAGTGCTGTCAAGTGTAATCTGTTATCATCATTGGGGTTACCGGTCCATCCAGTTGTATCCCCAACGTCTTCTTTCGGCACCGATAGATAATAGTATACAGTGGAAGGATCATCGTGTGGAACACGAAGAAATATAAATGCTTCGCCTGTACACACATATCCATACTCCAGTCCTCCATTGATCATGTAGGAAAACGCCTGTGTGATGACCGCAGCCACGAGGCGCCGGCAAGTATCTTCTGGCGTTTCAACTTCCCGATAATGAACCACTTCGTCGAGCTCCATGTCCATAAGTCCAGCCTTTATATGAGCGAGCTTGAGCTTATGCGGCGCTTTGTATTCGACAATGAAGGCGGGAACCTTTTCCTCGGGGCCTTTGTTGTACACACAAAACTGGTCTGCTCTGGGTCGAGAAGGCACTTGCAGCGCAGGTCCTTTGTCTTTCACAACTGACTGGGCTGGAAGTGGTAATTGGAACCTATGGGACTGTTTCGCGGCCAATCTCCCTGAGCGACGCGGTTGTTCCTGTGCCAAGCTCAGGGACCCCATATTATCCACTATATTTGATTCGTCCGTCAATGTATTCGCATGATTTTCGAACGTTACATCTCCATTAAGGCGAAAGACTTGTCGGAGCTGAGGGCTTGCAAAGAGTTGTTTAATGACCTCGGCGACACGAAACTCGATCGTAGACCGTTCAAAATGACCGAGATCGAGCTCTGAGCTCAACATTTTTTGTCGCACCTCTTTCCCATTTCGCTCCAGCACAATTAGGGGCGAAAAGTGGCGTTGGGTGACAAAATCGATGTCCATGAGATCTGTCCATATAGCTGTCTGCTCCAGAGGAAACCCCATCCACTCGCATATCTTAGCTGGGCGAAGCTTTTTATTTGCATTTGCTGGATCGCCTTTAGTTGACGAGTCCGGGTTTGGCTGTATAGCCAGACCAAGAAATAAGTGAACATGGCAAGCGTCGAGGAACTCGGGAAGAGTGGTTTCTTGAGTTTGCTGTTTCGCCTCAACCTCGCGCTGTTTCGCCTCAACCTCGCGCTGTTTCGCCTCAACCTCTCGCTGTTTCGCCTCAACCTCTCGCTGTTTAGCCTGTCGACTCTGGAGCCTTTCTTCGCTTAATTGTTGTTCAGTTTCTGCCAGGCGTCGGCGCAACTCGGATATCTCAGACTCCGACATTAAGATGGTATTAGGTGCAAAGCAAGTAAAATCGTGTGGTTTTTGTTGTGATGACAGCCCTGAAGGAGACAACCTTGCAGACAAAACACCGCGCACCCCGCTTTCTCTAACCAATCATGCCCCATGAGCTCGCATAGTAAGTCTTAGGTGGTTCAAAATGCTCTTGCGGACCGTTGTTTTTGATGTCTTTTTTTGGAGGTTTTTTGATACCTTTATGCATGTGTTTTTTGTATATCTTGTAGATATCTTTCCTCGTGGCAGTCTTAGGGAGGACGATAAAATAAAAAACAGTGACAAAGGTGTAAAATGTGCAAACCAACTTTTCAATGTATACGGAGTAACATGTGACTAGCTATTCAGTGACTAGTCACGTGCTTATGGAGTCACGTGCTCATGGAGTAGGTTGTGGATAGCACACTCTTGGCGCCGGTGGGGCCTACGTTCTCCTAGCCTTGAAGAAGGTCGTCCCTATGCAATACTCTCACTTTTATTGCTATCTATCTCACTGAAATGGATTTTTTCTACGCCCAGTAGTCTATGTATGTTTACTCATAGTCTATTGAATACTATTTACTGATATCTCTACCCTAAGCCACAAAGTCATGACCCTGATGGATCTTTTCCACTAGATGGAAAGGATCTTAATTCTGTCACATCTTGTCCTATTCTTCGTCAGCTAGGTGGAACGACAGTTGTGCGGCTTTCAAAGATCTTGGTCATGAAGGATGGCGGGAGTGTCGTGGTTAACTGAGAATAAATAAAACCTTCGACTTGCATAACTTGGACGGAGAGCAGCAATTTAAACTTAACCTGATACTCACAAACCGCAACATTGCTGACATTTCATAACTCCCATTTCTCCGGGCGAGAACGCTAGTCCCTCTCGTCGGGTTGCTAAGCTAGCATGTACGCGATATAACGGGTGTCTGACCATTCAAGTTTATCACGGATTGGCCATCCCCTTCGGAACCCCGAGATGCGACTGAACTCATTAGTAAATATTCCCAATACATGTATAATCCTTGACGTACACATTGTCAGTGGACTGATCATAGATGATCTTTGAGATTCTAGACTCCTGTGGTTTGACACCGCAACGTAGCATCTCTCTGTTAATTAGATTAACGTTTTTTGTCTGCCAATTTGCGTTTGCATAAACTGACTCAAAGGCAACATGAAACTTGGCACGGATATCCTCTCGTACCAGGGGATCCAAGCTCCAGAAAAATTCCTCTGTAAGAGGCTCCCCAGGCACCTTTTCCCATACGAGGTATTTGACATAGTCACCAGGAACGAGATCATGTTCCCCTTGCATTTTTTCGCAGTAATCAAGGAAGCATGGAACAGAGCTACAGCCTTGACTCATCAATAGCTTAAACGCCTCCAGTTCACCACACGCCTCAGAAGGTTGGATTTGTTGGGCTAGTGTAGTCAGATCAGCGTCTTCCGTCCAATAGGAATCTGATAATATATTCGCATAAACGCTATCTGGCTCGGGTCCTCCTCTAGGTGGCACAGAAATTTGCTAACCGTCATAGGAGACCCAACGCCCATATCCACTTCTTCCTGTGTGAGATGCATAGCCCTCTCTGAGAGCTTTTCCGTGATGATCCACGAGCGGCCGACCCCTGGAGGAGGAGGCGAGCCTGCGAGAGGGGAGACCCCAGGAGGGCGGGCTGCAGAGGGAGAGACAGCAGATAGCTGTTGCAGGAGGTCGAAGTCATCAAAGGTAGTGACCCTAGTCCCTACCAGGCGGCGGAGGAATCAGGCATCGAAGTCACTCGGTCTGGAATGAAGTGTCATGATGATTCTTGCAAGCAGGTACCTCTAGTGACATGTCGACGAAGATAGAACTGGGTAGCTTGAAAGTAGTATGAGTAGTTTCTCAAGGGAGCGGAGCGCTAAGCTTCATAAAGTGGGGGTGATCTGCCTGGGGCTAGTCCCGATTAGGTATAGAAACGCTGTTCAACCCACAACCCCACGAACTGTCACAGCAAGCTATACATAACAGTATTGGCTAGACAGGCAGTATCTTGATGATGAATTGGTTCTATCGTGAATGCAAAAGAGATCAATACAGGGTAATCTGTGGGTAGCAAGGGGCGCTAGCTAAATAGTAAGAAGCCCTAGCATAACTTTTTGGAGTATATGTGTGAAGGGCTCAGACCAAATTGGATTCAATTAGGTGTGACCGACAATCTGTCTATTGAAAGCTTGAGGAAAAGTAACACCTAGAGCCTCCTGGGGGGCGAGTATACATAATATCACGTGACACACTTGGTCAACATTGGGCTCTGGCCCGTTACAATATAGTACCACCTGGGTCTCGGCGATACTATAAATCAGATTACCACTTTGCAACCGTTCAAATACTAAAAATTGTCATACTACGGTAACCAGTACATTGTTTTTTTTAAATACTAGTATACTTATCTAGTATTTGCATATATATGTACGGAATGGCACAGCAACTTCACATTTTGTTGAACTATAGCATCAAATATTGTATGATAAACTTTCTTATCAGGATTTCCACGGCAGCACTTGCTGTCCGATAATTCATTTTCCCCAACCATATCAAAATGTCTAGTGCTATTTCCGCGGATTCTAAGACTCAAAGTTGTGCTCTATATTCTGTACTAAGCTGGGAATCTTACGATCTATCCACACTTACCTCGTATCCGAAAAGCAAATAATAGAGTTCGCAATTTGCACGCCAATTATCAGTGACGACAATATGGAGTAATGGAGAATTCCGTAGAGAACTGCACAAAGTTCAAAGTTCAAAGTGTGGATAAAGAGGGGGTGAGACCCATCACACACGTTTGAGGTCGCGACAATTAGAGACTATCTTCCCCGTCCGAAGACTAAAATAAATATAGTTAGCCAGAAAACAAGTGGCAGCACCGCTGTTGAGAGCTTTTAGCCTGCGCTATCAAATACGGGAGCTTTTATCACAGGGTAGATATAATGTAGTGGCGAGGTCGACATGCCCGCGGAGGGGTGTGAAGCAGCTGATTGGGGCACCGGCTGAAGAACATCATATTGAGATAAAATCTTGCAGGACATAAACTATTCTTGGCCGATCTGTCTAGCCGGAATTAGATATTGATTGATCAGAAGTAGCCAGATTTACTTTTTTGTGACTGATGTATGCATAACTGAAAGATGCGGTCAGTAGATTTTGCAATAACTCCATGCACTGCCAGCACACTTCTATCGCTATGTAGGGCTTTGGAGCGGGGCAACTTGTCCTTGGCTATATAAATGTGTGCGTTTGGAGTAATAATTGAGTCGTAATCATTACAATTCCGCTTTCATTCAACAACATTCAATCACCTAAAAATCGAAGCTAGCTCTGTTCGTTTTCCATACTTTTCACACAACTATAACTACATAGCTTTGGAAAGTCCAGAGCAACTGAGATCAAGTTCGCTAACAAGTTTTACATTCAGCCAACAATGGATTTTCAGGCAATATCCCGTATGTAGCCCCAACTTCTCTATTACTATATATAATCTCCAGCAACTCTCTCATCTCACCGAAGTATGATTGCTAACTTCATTTAGAGGCCTTCGTTCAGCACTACTTTCGAACGTTCGATAATGCGGACGCAAGGAGCAACCTGGCCTCCCTCTACGTATGTTTTAGTCCACGGACTAGTTTGGAGACAAGATGATAGGATCTATGGAGGGAAAGCTGACTTTGATTAGCGTCCCGAGTCAATGTTAGTATGGGAGGGCAACCAACAGCAAGGCGCGCAAAATATCATGTCAGCCTTAACTGTGAGTGATTCATCAAATATATAAATGCATATCGAATATCCACGTCTAACTTGTCCCTTCGCCCTAGAAACCCGAGCTGAAGGCTGTGAAGACCATGGTCTCGTCCACAGATGCTACCCCAGCTACGAGTGGAGGTGTTCTAGTAGTTGTCACTGGAAGTCTAGCTGTAAGTGAAATACCATACCTACATGTAAGATTGAAAATAACTAATACCTGGCCTTGAATGCAACAGATCGACAATGAGTTTGATAAGCCATTGTCATTTTCGGCGACTTTCCTTTTGCAGCCTATCCCTGGACAGCCCGGTGGATTCTTCATTTACAGCCAAATTTTCAGGCTTGTCTTATAGATAGCCTTTATCCCGTTGGTTTTATGTTGAATGGAATGTCCATATTCATCTTATAGGACAGAGCTTATAGGGCCATCAGATAGAAAAGAAGATAGGTTGACAATGTTGCCTGTATTCTCTATCATCACTGCAGTCTATGTACCTGATAGATCCATCACTTAATGATTGGGGTTTCGCCTCGGTTTACCGGCCCACAAAATCGAAATAAAGAGTATAGTGTGACATCGTTTCTTTCTTTGTAGGTATCTTCGTGGTTTTTATTACCAAGTGCGCTTTTCCTCCCGACTCTCCGGAGGTAGATTTACGGGTTGCAAACTTAACATTATAAAGCTTTTCTAATAGCCCTCCATCTATAAATTCAACAAAATATCTTCCAAAAAGTCATATCCATTCAAGATAAGAATCAATTATGCTATGATTTCCAAAATGCAAAATAAATCGGCCCACCCATCAAACGGGAGAGCAAGACCGACAGGGAATCAAATCAAGACTGTATAGTAAGAAACCAAAGCAAAGCGCCACAATCAACATAAAAACAAGACCATCAGGGTATCAACATGAGCCGCACGATAAATCAGTTCTTGAACTGATCCTCGGTCACACCCTTACCCATAGCAGCAGTACTGCTCACACCACCAGAGACCATCTTCAGCAGATTATCAACATAGTTAGCACCACTCCACTTCTGGTGGGTAACAACATCAACACCCTGCTCCATCTCCGGCTCCTGCACGAGCTCGCCGTAGGCGCGCATGCCGTTCTGCGCGTACGCCTTCGCGAACTGGTGCGAGATAAGCGCAGTAGTGTGCAATCCAGCCAGGGTGATGAACTGCCACGCGTAGCCGAGCTGGCCGAGACGCTTGATATAGGTCTCCTGGTCGTCGCGGGACATGGCCTTCTTCCAGTTGAAGGAGGGTGAGAGGTTGTAGGAGAGTCTAGCGGGTGTTTGTTAGTTGAGGATCTAGTATAGTGACGGGAAACTCAAGGTTAAGAGAAACTTACTTTTGCTCGGGCCACACGGCGTGCACGCCGTCGGCGAATTCCTTGGCCTGGTTGTAGTCGGGCAGCTTGCTCTCCATCCAGATGAGATCGGCGAAGGGCGCGTATGCGACGGCACGGTTGACGGCGCACTGGGTGCCGCCCTGGTAGCGGTAGAAGCCCTCGCGGGTACGGGGAGTCTCCCAGTTCCAGAAGATGTCGACGCCGGTGAGGTTCTTGGCGATGGCGCGGGCCTCGGTGTTGTTCTTGCCCTTAGAGGCAGCGAGGTACTGGTCGACGAGGCTCTTCTTGTTGGCGTGGGAGCCGGCGTTGATGGTGTCGATGACGGCGTCGTTGAAGATCTTGAGGCCCGCCTGGCTGGTCCATTGGTCCTCAATTGCCTGGAGCTGAGCACCGGTCTTGCCAGCCTGCTCTGCGGCAACCATCAGGTCGTTGAGAGGCTGGAGGGTTGGGTTTGTGGAGCCGACGATGAAGGCGTGGTCGCGGAAGTCGATAGTCGATGTGATGAGGGTGGCGGCCTCGGAATCGGTACGGGCGATGGCCAGGAGGTCGGAACCCATGATATCGGCCTGGGCACGGATGGCAACCAGGCGGTTGATGTGCTCGCTGATGGGGACAAGGACCTTTCCGGCCATGTGTCCGCACTTCTTTGTGCCGGGGGCCTGATCCTCAATGTGGATACCGGCGGCACCACGCTCGATGAAGAGCTTGGTCAGCTTCATGACAGCGGTCAGACCGCCGTGTCCAGTGTCGGCATCGGCGATAATGGGGCGCAGGTAGTCGACGTTGGCGACGTTTCCTCGCTGGCCAGCGGGGGTGGTAACGCGCTCCTCGCGCTGTTTACGGTCATGGAAGAGCTGTGCCATGAACAGCTGGTTAACCTTGCGGGGCACAGTGTCCTATAACGTATTTGTAAGTATGCGCCAACTTTTGATATCGCCACTATATTCAGCGTACCATGGGGTAATCGGCCAGATCGGGGGAGGGCTCGTCGGTGGACGAAGCTGTAGAAGAGCTCTGCCAGCCAGAGACGTAGATCGTATCGAGGAACTTGCACATCTGAGTGATCATGGTAGGTTCAAGACATCCGTAGGTGAAGCTGGCCTGCTTGTTCTATTCGTGGAATGTATAGTTAGTATCTATAGAAGGGTGAACCATGGTCGATAGTTCACAGCTAAACCTACCTGGAAGTTCGACTCGACAATACCCCAGAGCTTCTTTGCTTGCACATTGGATGGGTAATCGATCTTCAGGTTACCACGCTTGGCCACAATCTGCTCGGCAGTGAAAGGGCGCTTGGTGTAGCGCCACCGAGAGTCCTTCCACCAGTTTTGAACGGCCTGAACCTCCGCCGCGTACTGGCGGTCCTCATCTTCGTGTAGACCCATGACTTTTAATATAATGCAGGAAAAGGGTATAAATATAGTCAAATAGTATATTCAAGCGTGCAAAAAAGTGTCACGTCTGTTCCAATGTTCCAAGTATAGACAATGGAATAAATATAGAAAAGGATATAAAGGCCAAAAAAAAAGAGTAGAGAAGCCTATAAGAAAAAAGAAGAAGCTGATCACAAGCCAGAACCCGGGGTACTTATTTAACCTTCAAATGCGTCACAGTCGGCAAACGCTCGGCTCACCGGGACTCAAGCCAATACTTCCAATGCCTAGGTACGCCGCCGTTCATTCAGGTGCAGGTTCGACCAATGTTTCACGGACAAAGCGCTCCGAAAGGCGGAAGGCGGGTACAACTGGTCTCGGAAGAGAGGATCCAGGCTCTAATCATCCTCGGTCTAATGGGACAAACCCTTTGCCACTGCTGACTCTGCACAATCTTCCATTGGCATCACAATGATCGGCATCTCATTAGAATATAGAGGTGATTGCATTGCAGGTGTTTTTTTTCCCTTTTCATTCTGTGGTGTTCAAGTTAATGCGAGATATTTAATTTTCGATGTTGCCCGTCAACATACCGGATGACGTCGAAAGACACATGCCATTACCGTGATAATACGAGATATACTGTATGGTCATTTTCACGTGCATCAGCTGTATTCGGACAGTATATGGATGTTTCATTAGTCTAAAATAGACTACAAAGTCACTGTAATACCATATGTCCATCCAATGAGGCAAATCATCGTGATCGGAGAGAAACACCGTTGAAACACTGCCCAGAAACAATCTATGGATGCCGAGACGTCTGTCTGAGTCATCCTTGCCGTTTTGTCATGCCCCGGTATTCAACAAGTCTCCACTAACCCTCGAGATCCTTCACTATTAGGGTTCTGCCACAATGTACATATGTAATATATTCGGGTGTTTTCGGTATTTATATTTGTGATTTCTTATCTATGCTATACGACTAGACCTAGACCTAGACCTAAGTTGTATATGTATATGTCCTCTTGAAACAATAAGCTACGCGGTCCGTCAGTCTCTTGGCAATCTTCTATCTTGTACACTACAATATCCATATATGCAAATATATTACGGCACCCCAGCACCTCACGAATTCATATCGGAAGACATATGATACTTCCAAGTGACCTTCGCATGCATCTATCCGATCCTAGGGGGTCCACCCCGTTGTTCGCAAGAAAAATGACTCAAATTCGCCCTTCAAATTGGACCTCGGCACAACTGAGCTCTGCCAGACTAACCGCATACAGCGCCGATAAGGCTAGTACATCAGGGACTACACCATAAAAATAGGGTCTGGAACAATAACATGAAACAAGGTACATAATCTTTGAATCCTGTATAAGAGATTATACACAGCATATATGGTACCATAGGTACCACATACTACTTGCACCTACAACCCGAAGAACGTTCAATCTCTTCCATGGATGGATATTGAACATCAGATAAGCTTAGATTGGAAGGCTTAACGACTTCGGGAGACCACCGACGACTCTCTCCACACACACCTTTAAAAATATTTGAACAAAAAGAATACTAAATGGCCACCTAGAAACAAGTACACACATCCATACCGCAATTCATCAGCCCCCAGAGTCTACGAGAACAACCTCGGGAAAACCAGGGATCTCCAGCTCCCCACCCGTCGTATTATCGATCTCCTGTTTGCGGAGAGCGCTACAATGACGCCTTCGGGATCTCTGAAGGGCGGTCTTTTCTCGGTCGGGGAAGTGTTGCTCTGCCGAGGTATCCACGCCTGATTTTCGCTTTGCTTCGGGTTGTGGTTCTGGGGTACTCCGTATACTCCAGACAGTCGAGCTCGTTTGGCGGGGTTCTCATTTACCCGAAGTACTATAATAATAGATCATGACATCCACACAGGATGTATCTGCCGGCATACCATGAAGCAAGAATATAAGTTGACGTCCATTCTTTTTTTGTTATTTTATTCAATCTTCAAGCAAAAGAGAATTTGTTAACCGAAAACAAGCGCTAGGCAGTAAACACTGCCTGATGATGTCCATAATCCAATATCTTGCTCGCTCCTAGATAAATTTTCTATTCTCATTTTAGCTGTTCACGTTCACTGAACCCATGCAACAATCTTGGTAACAGCAACAAAAATTCAATCAATATGCGCTCTGAGCAATAACTGCCTTATGATACGTCTCATACGGAGTGATAGTTCCTAGCGAGCGTCTCATGTGGGCATTGAGGATCTCCAGCCCGTAGACATAACTGGCATTCACCCAGCCGAATCTGCAACGAAATTAGCACCCAAGTTATCACAAAAAGAAAAAGGAATAAGAACATACCCTTCACGTGGAGCTCCCTTGAAGTCGGTGCCCTGGTTGCCATACTCGGCATCGACCCGGTGCGGATCAATAGGACGAGTGACATCATACTTTTCCACGACAACGCCGTTGAAGTCGACGAACGCCTTGGTGATCATGTAAACCCACTTGTACGCCAGCCGCTCCGCATCCTCCTGATAGCCATATCGGAGGAAGCCCGTCCAGGCGAGCATCTGCTGCGGCGCCCAGCCGTATGGGTAATCCCACTGCCGGTTAGGGCGCTCTAAGCCCACCGCGCCACGCGATTCCTCAGTGCCAGAGACCAAGCCGCCGAATGCTTCGAAACGGGGGAGAGCCTTCTCGACCATTATAGCTGCTTGGGCGGGAGATGCGAGACCAGCCCACATTGCCCAGAAGGTTGTGGCAGTCTCGTATTCTGTGCGCTCCTTCTTGACTGTATCGTAGTCATAGTACATACCCTTCTCAGCGTTCCAGAGGAGCTGATCCATGCGCTGCTTGCGCTTGCGCGCACGTCGGTCCCAGACTGCAGAGGACTCGGCTTCGATATCCTGGGTATGGGGTGTGCGGAACTCTGCTGGGATGGGGAGTTTGTCGTTGAAGTGCACGCGGATGACTCGTGCAATGTCAACTTCGTATTTGTAAAGCAGGGAGTTGAGGTCGACCGTGGCGAGGTTTCCACACACGCCCTCCAAGCGGTAGCTGGTGTCATGACCAGACTCGCGGACGGCTCGGTCGTGCATGAAGTACTCGTCGAGTTTGGGCTCGAGTATAGCCTTAGAGTTGTATGCCTTGACAAATTCTTCGAAGGTCATTCCGTGCTTCTTGGCGTATGGGGTGAGAATGTGCACGAAGTGAGAGGGCTCGGTCTCTGGGGGTACGCCCCAACCTTCGGGGCGATACCTCGACAGACCAGTCTCTGGATCGAGGCGAGGCGCGGAAACCCAGACGCTGTTATACTCCTTGATGGCAGCGAGGGTAGCGTTGCGCAGGAACTCCTTTGAATCAGGCTCGGTTTTGATTCTTTCGTAGACACGCAGTGCCATGTCGGTCAGGAAGGGCGGTTGCGAGCGAGTGAGGTAGTAAGATCGATTTGCGTTAAGGATCTTGCCGTAGTGCTTGATCTCGAAACAGAAGTTGACGACCATGCCCTTAGCGAGGTCAACGCGGTCGCTGACGAGCAGTCCCAAGGACTCCATGTAGCTATCCCAACCATACAGCTCGTTGAACCGGCCACCCGGCACTACGAACGGCACACCGACCAGATCAGTCTCCTTGGTCGATTCATTGAGCTTCTTCTGCATAGCCAGCGCAAGAAGGCCGGGCTTGTCGTTGAGTCCCATCACATACTCGGGCGTGATTACAGCCGGCAGCATCTGGACATCAAGACGCAACTCAGGGTGTTCTTTCGCAATCCGCTCGTAGTACTCGAACTGCGCTGGGGCACCTGGTGGGATATAGATCCGGGGTCGCGGATCCGAAGTCCAATCTTTGGGGTCTCGGCCTGCCACTTCGATATTGGAGCCATCGATACGCCTTGTGAGGGCTTTCCAAAAGCTGTTCTTGATTAGGCGCGAGAGCCGCGCTACTGGATTTTCGCTCAGTCGCGCTTCATCAAGGATAATATGCTTGCGACCGTAGTCTTTGGCAATTGTAAGCTCTTGTAGAAGGTTGGAGAGCATGTATGTGCCCCGTACATCAACTCGCTTATGTCCGGATGATGCTGCAGTTCCGACCGAGAGCACCTACAACGATTAGCAGTTGTCCTTGGTGTTTGACACCATCCAGCGTACCTTAGGCCCCAGATCCTCAATGGTGATCTGCATATTCTGATCGGTATCTTCCTGTTTCAAGAGAGCCGCAAGCGTCTCGTCCACCTCGATAAGGAATTTCCGAGGTTGTCCTGATGCCTCATCTGTCTAGTTGTCAGCTTTTGCACTGACCGCATATCCGACAAATTTATATTTATAAAAGCATACCGTGGCTACCGCGTCGAGAGGGTAAGGTTCCAAAGAACTGATTGATGTCTTCGCGACTGTAGTCGCTCAGGCCCTGTAAGATCCCAGTCAAAAAAATAAGCATGTTATACCTTCTACCGCGGGGTACCGTCCAAGCGTTATGGCTGCTTACCACCGAGAATGCACGTCTTCTCGACTTGGGTGCATTGAGAGCACCCTCCTTTCCATAGTAGACATCTGGATTAGAGAAAGGATCATTGGAGGTGGAACCAGAACGGGTGTGCCCATCTGGCGAGCTCATGATCTGTGTGGCGGAAGAAGAAGAGAGGGCACAATCTGAAATTCAATTGTGCGTTACGCAAGCTTGCGTCCACACCGACTATTCCCTAATCGAGAAACTTAAAGCAGCAAGTACAGGCACTCCAATCGGCCTGATATATGATTGCCTGGACAATTTTGTACTTCAATAGTACTCGCGATCTGATTAGAAAAGTCGGAGTATCCTTGTCCGTCGATTGAGACAGTCTGAGATGTAAGCAATATGCCGGAGCTTTCAAATGGATAGGATATGATAGTGATAGAGAAATTGATACAAGAAAATGTTATGAACCTGGCAGAGAGGTGGAAAGGGAATGACGGCATTCAGTGATGATGTCGCCGCTCCACTTATGTTGCCGCTCCAAAGCTGATAAGCCTTTAGATAACAAACCTTACAAATGGATTTGAAGGAGACCCGGGAGGCCCCCGGAGATGCGATCTATAAGATACAGGAAAAAGCAAATATAAATACCGCAAATCTTTGCTAGAAGTGGTCTGATTATGACTTAAAAATAAGTCTGCTTGCAGTTCGGACAAATGGTAACCAGCCGCTTATTGGAATGTTACGGATTCTGTCCTAGTATAGGCTGGAAGTCCCATCTAAGAAAGAAATATCAATATCAATAATACTTGTGTTGACACAGCTATGTACAGAATATACCCAAAGCAGCATCGTTCATAAAATCGCTCACAGCTTGGCGGAAATGGCGCTTCCGCCGTCAACCGTGATAGTTGCGCCATTCACGAACGCACCAGCACGGCTACTCAGGAACAAACAAGCCCCGGCAACATCCTGCGGGGTTCCAATGCGGCCGAGAGGCACACCGGCCCTGATAGTTTCACCGAATGACTCCAAGGTAGCGGCCATCATCTTACTTTCGAAAGGACCACACGCCAAGGTATTAGAGCTGCAAAACAAATTAGTCCCCCATACATCAAAGAGAGGCGAAGCACAGCAGATATACTTACGTAACATTTCGCTTGCCCAGATGGTTGGCGAGCACCCGGCTCAAGTGATGCAAACCGGCCTTGCTGGAACTGTATGCGAATGTTTCGAGCGAGGGAACACGAAGTCCATCAATGCTGCCAATATTGATGATGCGAGCAGGATCTTCCGGTGTAGCCGCCTTCTCCAGGAGTGGTGTGACAAGCTGGGTCAAATCGAAGACCCGGTGGAGATTGAGGGTGAGAACTCGTGTGAAGGCCTCGGATGGGTATTCGTCGTAGGGAGCGCCCCAGTTCGAGCCGGAGTTGTTGACGAGGACGTGGAGCTCTAGAAGCAAAAGATATGTCATTAGAAATTATATAACTGTCCATTGGATGTGGTGCCTTACTGCCTTCGCGCTTGCCTAGCTCCTCAGCCAGCTTCTTCACATCCTCAAGCTTATAGAAATTGGCCGGAATGGCGTGGGCTTTGCCTTTGCCCAGGGCGTTAAGCTCCTGGACAGCTTTCTCGCATGCTTTTGCATCACGGGATGAGATGTAGACAGTGGCACCATTTGTTACATAGCCTTCCGAGATCATGCGCCCGATGCCCTTGGCTCCGCCAGTGACCAGCACCACTTTGCCCTGCGGGCGTGTTAGAATGGTTGTAAAGGTAGAGTACGAAGCAATCTAACCTTGACGTTGAAAAGACTTGCGGAATCCATTGTAAAATTGTGAATTAAACTCGATATACCAAAAATTTCAAAGGAAAGAAGCTCCTTTTGTTACATCTGTCCCTCGTAGCTCTCCCCGTTACACCTGGGCTACATACCCGAAGCCGTGATTACTTGTTACCCAGCCGAGGCACACGGATGTGGAATATCTTTATACCGAGTGATATGCGCTAGTCCCCTTTGGGGCTCAGCTTAGGGCTGCATCGTCAGGGTTTCGCGGGGTCTCTGGTCGAGGTGCTTAGGCTGTTTCCGTTCAAAGCATATACCCCCATCACAATAGACTTGATTTTTGTTTTCATTTCGTTATTTCACGATGGAGGAACTCCTGTCAAAACACCGCAAAGAACAAAAAGATCTCCAAGGGCGGATCACGCAAAAGAAAAAGTCCTCCACTAAGAAAACTCGCAAAGGAGTCAACGATGAATGTGAGCGATTGCAGCGCGATCTGTCCGAGAAACAGCAAGCCGAGATTGCACAGTTAAATGGAGATTCAGTTGAAGAGCTCGGAGACCTCAGTCTGGAAGATGATCAACCAGCAGATGACAAAGACTCTCAACAAGACAACCCCACCGAGGAGCCAAAAGAAGCAGAACCAACAGCCGAATCCACCCCAGAGTCTTCCCCTGCATCCCACGCAAAAAAGCCAAATCGCCAAAAGGCCCGTCTCGCGCGGCGCGCAGCTGAACAAGCCGCCCAGTCAGCCGCCGCCGCAGAAGAGGCCGCAACACAAACAAATTATAGAGGCGATGAACAGGAGGTTATGGATGCTGCATTCAAGAAGCTGGGTCTGAAGGAAGTAGAAGTGACACCGGATGGGCACTGCCTTTATTCAGCTGTAGCCAAACAACTCGACGAGTCCGGACTCGGCTTGCGGCCGGACCCAAGCCGAATCGTCCTTCAGCCAACGACACAGTCACGCATCGACACAGTCATCTCTCCACAGCACGATGGCTACCGAGCTGTTCGGGCTGTGACGGCTGATTTCATTATGGAACATAAAGAGGACTTTGAGGCGTTCATGGAAGAGCCTATAGAGGTATACACTCGGAAGATCAAATTGACTGCCGAGTGGGGAGGGCAGCTGGAACTGCAGGCGATTGCCCGAGCATACGGCGTGGAAATCAACATTGTACAGAAGGATGGGCGGATGGAGAAGATTGAGTCCGGTGAGAGTGACAGCTTCGATGAGGAGGAGAAGCGCAAACGCGTTATCTGGCTTGCTTACTACCGCCACACCTACGGACTCGGCGAACACTACAATGCACTTGTAAAGAAGGCCTAAGCTACTTATATCAACACAATCTCATTTCTGCCTCGGCCTTTTTCAGTTTGGGCCCGGCTATGCAATTGCAGATCTATTTTTGTCTCGGTTTTTTTGCTTTGTGCTTTTTGGCCTTTCGGCAGATCTAGTTACGACGACGCCAGATCGAGACTCGGTCGTGGATCATCCCGTTCTCGCCCTGGCCTACCTCGTGCGTGCGCTCTGGCGTCCAGTACGCCACTCTTTCCAGGCCGGCTGTGCTCGGTGCCCGTAGAGGTTGGTGCTTGACGACGCCCTTGGCGTCGTAGGGGACTTCCTCGCCGGGGTGGCTGAGGTGTGCCACGTACGCTTCCGATGGAGAGGCATATGGGGGTCCTGGAGCTTGAGGATTCTTGTGGCGAGGGAACTCGAGACAGATCAAGTTGCCTTTTGGCGAAGGGGACAGAAGCTGGGTTTGTCGGAGCGCCCACTTGGGTCGCATTGACGGCTCCAGAGCACAGAAGAACTGGATTATGATCAGCGTGAGAACAATGAATATAGCAACTTGACATATAGATGAAAGAAGATACAATATTCTTGTCATCAAACCACGTTGCTGTATTCCTTTCTGCATTGCGATGAATCCCACAATGTAGACACATCGAAGCAGCAACCCAAGGGAAAAAAGGAATTCATACCGTGTAATCATAAATAATATCAAATCCATTCAACGGGACACCGATTTTCTGCAACCAAGCATCATCGAAAAAGTCACCCTGGATCCAAGTAACCTTTCCCGCGCCAACAGTCTCATCACGGACGCGATACCAACTAGCATTATCTGCCTCCTCCTTCTTGCAAGCTTCAATCGCAGCCGCGCTATACTCGAGACCATAAGCATCGAAGCCGAAGCTCGCTAGCAAAAGGGCATCCACACCTCTCCCGCAGCCAGGAACGAGAGCCTTCCGCCTATACGACTTGCCCTGTGCGTCAGTCGCGACAGGCGCGCCAATTGTTGGGCGCTGCTTGACGAGCGTATCTTCTAGGGCAGGACTGGGGAATCCTCGGTCCCAGGGCAGATTGTCGCCCTTATCCCAGAGGGAAGCCCACCCATCAACGTATTTGTCCCCCTTGTATTGAGAGAGATGGGCCTGGATTTCCTTTGGGTTGATGTTGGTGGCCATTGAGACGGTTGTATTGGTCTAGATCGTTGATCTGGTTTCACCGGGATCAATTCTTGGGTGTCAAGAGGGATGCGGTTGAGTTCACCGCCACCTTGACGCCTTATTGATCTCGGTGATCCATTCCAGATCTACGAGGCTTATTAATCACACCTTGCAGCCCTGAGATCCACCTAGACCAAAGGCTGCATCATGAGGCGTACAATAGGGTGTTCCTAGATTTTGTTTTATAGTTACACTCTTTGCTATCAGTGACGACAGATCTGTCCTATGATCATGGAAAGTCCATTATCACCTACCACAACACCTGAATCTGTTCTACAGTGTAATCATGCCAAGTCCACCACCTAACCAATTTCATTCCCTTTTTTTTTCCTTCTTTTTTAGGTGGTGGGCTTGGCATGATCCCCGGTTTATAACTATAGGACTGGTGGTGTGTTTATAGAGACAGTTCGCTTCCTAAGGCAACATCCGGGGAGGCAACGCTAAAGAATAAGCGAAAGGCCAAGAGAACGTTGATTGCGACTATTAAATACATCACATCACAATGTTGCATATTATTTTGTGTTATGATCTAACATCTAGACTACCCGGAGTCTCTAACTTCTCTCGGGAAAGGTCCCCATCAGGTCTGCCGACGGAAGACCGGCACACTCATGCTGAACGATTACTGGCTCTATAAGCCGGCTTATATTTTAAATAGGATAGAAAGTGCATTAGCGTCAGTAGATCGGATAATAATCCGGTTATAAAGCCCTGGACACTGGAGCGCAAGATATGGTATTATCAGCTACATTCCCGAGGTCGGTCACTGTCGGTGCTTGTCGGGCATAAAATCTCCAAATGCATTGTTAATTTTTTTCCCCCTCTGATCACTTTAATTTTTCCTACAATACATTCAACGTTGTAAATACAACGCATCTAGGGAAATAGATCGACACTCTTTACAAGGAAGGTGGCTACCTGCAGAGCTTTCCCAGGGCTGTTTTCAAATCAATTCAGCTTGACTTTACTCTTGTAAACCCTTATGCGCCATATTTTTTTGGATTCAGGTTTATTTTTTATGAATTGGCAACTATCAACTTTTATCCCCATCACATATATCCAATATGCGTGAGAAATCTGAGACAGATGGCATCGTCGCATCCTCGGCTAGTGGAGAACATCCGACAATCATAGCGGAGACAAAATCAGAGAGTGACCATGATAATCACTCCCTATCAGGTGCCTCTAGTAATACTGCCAACGAAGAAAATGACCTAGAGAATCCCCCACCCCTAGAGCGCCAATTGACGGAGCTTGGTCCGCCTATCAATGTCCCCCGACTCCAGCGCAGAGGCTTGTTCGGCCAGTTAGCATTGGTGGCAGAGGTTGAAAACCCAAAGACATACACTCGCAGAATGAAATGGTTCATCACATTTGTCGTCGCTCTTGCCGGAGCCACAGCGCCAATGGGCAGCGCGATCTTTCTACGTGAGTCTCGAATCACAAATTTGGTATTCGTTTGATCATCTCTAATCAATCTTCTACCAGCTTCACTATTACAAGTAACCAAGGACTTGAATACGACAACTACCATCACTAATCTATCGATCGCGTTGTATATGCTGGCCATGTCAATATTCCCGTTGTGGTGGGCGTCATTCAGCGAGCGACTTGGGCGACGGACCGTCTATCTGGCGTCTTTTGCTCTATTTGTGGTCTTCAACTGTCTTTGCGCAGTCTCAAATTCTATCGGAATGCTGATTGTAATGCGAATGCTGAGTGGTGGCGCTGCTGCTTCTGTCCAGGCGGTTGGTGCTGGCACCATCGCCGATCTCTGGGAATCTAGGGAGCGAGGACGAGCCATGGGTATCTTTTATTTAGGTCCGCTGTGCGGGCCCTTGTTTGCACCCATTGTCGGAGGTCTCCTAGCTCAGCGCTGGGGATGGCGGAGCACGATGTGGTTCCTATCGGCATTTGGTGCTATTACTCTCATTTTTATTTTGTTCGCCCTTCCCGAGACCTTGGCCATGCAAAAGCCTGTGTTGTCTGAACTTGAGGACGAGGAAGATACAGCTATCAGCCGCCCGTTGAGTCGAGTCTCATCGCAGCAGGTTGTTCGATCCACTGCAAGGGTCCTCAAGACTTTGAAGATGGTCCTCATTGATCCGCTCAAAATCATTCTCTATCTGCGGTTCCTCCCCGTCGCTCTCACTGTGTACTATGCTAGTATCGCCTTTGGCTCCCTCTATGTCCTCAATATCAGTGTTGAGCATACCTTCTCAAAAGAGCCATACAACTTCTCCACCATCATCGTTGGTTTGCTGTACATTCCGAACTCACTGGGCTACATGGTGACCAGTATCTTTGGAGGCAAATGGATGGACAGCATCATGCAACGGGAGGCGAAGAAGGCAAATCGATACGACGAGAAAGGCAAACTGGTACTACGACCAGAAGATCGAATGCGTGAAAATGCATGGCTTGGCGCCTTCATGTACCCGGCAGCGCTGATCTGGTATGGGTGGGCGGCGGAGAAGGGAGTCTTTTGGCTTGTCCCAGTATGTTAACTCTTAATATAGTCCCCAGGATACATCTGTCTCAATTGCTAACTCCGATCTGATAGATGATTGCCAACTTCTTCTTTGGCATGGGCTCCATGCTCATTTTCAGTATGGTAACCACCATGCTTACAGAATTCATGCCGAAAAGATCCTCAGAAGGTGTGGCTCTCAACAACTTCATGCGAAACATCTTCTCCTGTATCGGTTCTGTCGTCACTGCTCCGATCATCGGTGGTATCGGGAATGGGTGGCTCTTCACCATCCTCGGCCTTGTCAGTCTCGCAAGCAGTTCCGTCATCTTCTTGATGAGAGTCAAGGGCCCTAAGTGGAGAAAGACTATGGATGCACACATGCGTGCATAAGTTGGGTTTGCTCCGCATTACTAGGTTGCATTTTATCTCTGGCATTGGTGCGTATTTCTATATTAATTTCCAGGGAGGTAAGGGCCTGACACACCATACAATTTGTGTCGGCACTCACCTGTCTCTGTTCTGCACATACGTCTCACGAAAACAAAATATCCATGTATGACTCTAGCTCTGTCTCGTCGTTTATTTCCAGCCGCTTTCGGGCCTTTTTATGTTTTACTCGTCTATTCTCAGCTGTCAGTTTCCTTTGGGATCCAGATCCGTCTAATTTTAATACTTAAAAGTGATACCCGTCATGAAGTGATATCTATGTCCCAACAACCTAAAATTTGCCCTCACCAAGCCGCAATGACGTCCAGAAGTATAATGTGTACAAGAGCAGTTGGGTGCGTATGCGGCCTCTGTCCTTAACGAGGTAGGACTTCAATATTCTGATTTATCTGACTCGAGATGATATGAGGCTACATGTGAGAGAACATTCTGATGACTTTATCATCTATTGGTCTGCACAATCAAGTAGCCTTTCCTAAGCCGATCCCACTGTTAGCCGCTCAATATCAAAAGCTCCAACTCCAAAATTCTACAATGTCCGTCCCGCCATCACGCCCAGGTTGACTCTTTTGGGACAGTCAAGCATATCCATCTATGCAACTCAATGTATCACTTATTCATATTAGACTAAAATTCCAAGAAAAACTATTCCCAAATTTTGCTCATATGCAACTTCCACTTATTCCGTACATAACGGCGGTATTAACCAATATCAATCAGCCGTAAAGCTTCCATCTTATGGGATCCCTTACCTTCAATCTCGACCAGTTCGCTTATCCTTGGAGTATTCAACCCGTGTCCAGGTAATTGCATATGCCAAGCTGCTACGTATAACGTCTCACGTATTTGTGTTATCGTGCATATTATCTAGGCCTAGCTACAACATACATTATACCAAGTGTTGGCTGGTCCACGATAGCATAATTTTATCCAGAAAACAGGTCATGCAATTGTCAGGGGCAATTGATTGCGTATGATTTTGCTCTAGGTTCACTTCAAACTCTACTCCATTCGGAGTATAGAAAAAGGATATAGATCTGAGTAAGACTGCACGTATTAATTCGCATGCATAAAAGCAAAGTAAGGCAGCCTATCAGAGCTTCATCACGCCACGTCTTTGACTCGCCAGCACTTCTATGTTGTAGCGAACATTCGATGCAGCTGTGAGGGGAAGAGGGGGATCACCGGCGGGACAACGGAGTGAAGGGCATGATGTGCTGGAGTTACCAGGGTCTGCAATGTACGTGCTTTTTTAAGCGATGTTCGCGAGTGCTTTTCCATTGCCAATCGAAGAAGCCCTCCGATCCCAGTATTTTTTTTCTCCTCTTTTTCTCACACAGATCACTCTCTAGCATATCCGATGCCGGCAACATCCCTACGAAGCTGTCCTTCAAACGACCTATCCACTCAACAGTTGCAATCCCAAATATGAGACAAGGAATGAGAGTTTATTAGCCTTGAGACCTCTCCTCTCCGATCGGCGTATTCCTTTTACAACAAAGCACATGAGTGACAAAAAACAGTTTGGCTAAAAAAAAAAGAGCTATATTAATGCCCATCCAAAAAGTCCGAGGGTACGGAGTAAATAATATACTCTGTATGAGTCCAACGTGCTCCGTATCACGGAGTCAAAACAAAGACACCCAGAACGCAAGAATCCTGGCCCAATTCTGAGAATAGAAACAGATCCACCAATCATATCTATACATGCAACGGGTTTGCCTCGAGGATGACCATTATTTGCTAACCACACGCAACACGGCATGGATGCTCGGCCCGCTGCATGGAGTTGGGTATATACTTTGTAGGTACCCCATCTGATGATTCGGCTGAGGACTTGTATCAGGAAGTACAACATATCGAGAATGACACGAAAGGTCAGCGCCGAGATGATCCGCTTGAGGAGAAAAAAAAAGCGGCATGGGCATGCATGCAGCCCTTTTTAGACCGTAGTGCTGGCTTTTGTACCTATCTATACCATTAGGCACATTAGGTCAGATTGAACACATATGCCATTTTGACAGAAGAGGACCCTGGTGACGAAGCTATTGTAAGACGACACATCGATCAGATAGCCGTGGGGGCTGTTAGTGTACTCCGTACTTGGGCGAAGTTAGATGCAGAAATTGGCGGACGTGTTGGTTCAGGAGTGGCTGGTATTGACGCGAATCACATAATGATCGGCTGTGCTCCGTGCTCTAGATGTAATTATGGGTGGAATTGAAATATGAGATTTTCTCGAATAGCAGAGACGAGAGAGCATTTCATGTGCAGGTCCCATGCACAATATCACCTGACTCCAAGGAACTCGCGTTCCGCCATTTTTATCTCTTTCATCTAGCCACTCTGTACATTTGCTGATGCAGTCCACAGTGTTTAACTGCATATTACATCACCATTTCAACCACTGGCTCCCTTACAGTTGAGTGTCACAGAATAAATGTTCTCAGATTGACTCTGAAGTGTCGGTGTCGGATTTCGAGAGTGGAGATTCAACTATCCACAACTCCATCAGCTCCATACAACTTTTCATCCCCAACCACCTCTATTTCGCCTATTGGATTCTATGATTAATCCAAAATGTGGCTAAATATCCAAATATTTGCCCCCCAAGCACTAGATCCCGTTTGAGGTTAATGTATCCTGGTCTCCCCACCGGTGTACGCCCGCATCCTATTTGCCGCCTTTACCGGGGGACGTTGGGCAGGAATGGGCCTGCATCGCCTTTGCATCTCGCCCATCAGTTTTCCTACTGAAACATCGCCTTCGTGGCTTTGTGTGCATCTGCGAAGTTCCCTTGGCCCAATTCATTTCTATTTTCATCTATGAGTCTGTGTGTAGTAGTATCCAGGCCCGAAAAACAAATCAAAAAAAAAATTACAAGTCAAGTCAATCCAATTCAATTCAATTCATTCGCTGGCAATCACCCCACTTCAACAGACCCAGTTACTCCATACTACTGCAGCAATGCCTTTCCTATCTTGACCGACATGTCCCCCAATCGCCAATCCCATCTCGCCATTTACTGCTTGGTACTGCAGCTATTCCTGCAGGTGGGGATCGTGCTGCTTTCACCCGGCCCTAACCAAGCATCGGACATCATGTCGGTCCTGGAGATGGAGACCCGAGGAACGACGTGGCCCAATGACAATGGACTCCATCGGGCAGTTCATTGGTGACGTTCAGGGCCCAAAAACCGTAATGCGGTTTGTTGTCGTCCCATCCGACCGCATAGAAGAAGACCAACTATTATACGCTGCCTCACCATGATTGTCCAATGCGACATCTGTGTCACCAGAGAAACCAAGCATCTTTTTTCTTTCCCTTTTAGTTCTCTAATACAGGAGGTACCCTGCCCAGTCTGACATTCCTCAATTCTCCAAATCTTGTATCTTTTGTTCCTCGTTTTCCCTTGCCTTCCGTGCATCGAGCCCGACAAGCCGGGTTGCCAATTTCCTATTGTTCCGATTCTCGTCACATCACGCGCCAGTCAGCCTCGCCCGGGCTTTCGATATATGATACGTCATTGACCAGGGATAATGGCTGGTAAGAAGAATAAGAATAAGAAGAACAATAAAAACAATAACAATCGCTCTCCCGTCGGTGCTGTATCACCCCCTGAATCTGAGAACAAAGATCTCGTCGACTCTGCCCCGTCCCCGGCGGCAGCCGCTGTTGAGGATGTCTTACAAGTATGCCGATGTCCCTCAGTACTCATATCAAACGGTTCAACGTCAATATTCGACCTATGATTTTGAGTCTAATTCTTTCCAATTTTACCCTGTCACCTATTCAACCACCGATCTGACCGAGGGCCAAAACCAGGACAACAAAGAGCCCACAACCGACGAACCGGAGAAGGACCCTGCCTCTGAAGATCCCCCTGCCGCTGAGCCAAGTGGCGATGACAGCCCGGCCGCTGAACCTACAGGTTAGTACTTGTCCTTACAGACGATGAGATTTATCGTCGAAGACCCCATGTTATACTTTTTGTACTTGATATTAACATAAAATGTTCAGATTCGGCAGAGGCTGTACCACCAGCCGAGTCTCAACCCGACGAGGCTGCCCCAGAAACTAAAGAAGAGAGCAAGGATGAGCCAGCACCAGATGCAGAGAAGCCCGACGAGGCTTCCAAGGAAGCAGCCGTAGAAGACGCGAAACCTGCGGAGGATGCGAAACCTGACGATGGTGCAGCGCCCGAAGGCGAAGCAAAGTCTGAAGAGGAAGCCAAGTCCGAAGACACACCAAAGCCCGAAGACGACCCAAAGCCTGACGATGAATCTAAACCCGAAGGCGGCGCCGCCCCCGATGATAGTGCGAAGCCTGCAGAGGACTCGAAGCCTGAAGAAGATGGGAAACCTGAAGATGGAAAGTCTGAAGGTGCAGAAGATGCCCCAGCAGGCGAAGACAAGAAAAAAGAAGACGATAAAGGCACTAATGGTTAGTGTCCAAAACTACACTAAATCTCGCGAAGCTCACCGTATTTAGATGAAGCTTTCCCGGAATGTGATCCAGATGTAGATCCTGAGACAGTAGCAGCCGAGAAAGAGGCTGGTGCAGAAGAGACAGGCGAAGACAAGAAAAAAGAAGACGAAAAAGACACTCCTGGTTAGTACCCAATCTTAACAGTAAATCTCACGAAGCTTACCGCATTTAGATGAAGCTTTCCCGGAATGTGATCCAGACGTAGATCCTGAGACATTAGCAGCCGAGAAAGAGGCTGGTGCAGAAGAGACAGGCGTAGACAAGAAAAAAGAAGACGAAAAAGGCACTCCTGGTTAGTATCCAAATTTACAGTAGATCTCACGAAGCTCACAGTATTTAGATGAAAGTTTCCCGGAATGTGATCCAGACGTGGATCCTGAGACAGTGGCAGCCGAGAAAGAGGCTGCTGCTAAAGCGGCCGCCGAAGACGCCCTAGAGAATGGGGAAGAAGCACCAAAGGCCGATGAAGCACCTGCAGAGCCAGCCGTTGAGGAGCCAAAGGCGGGGGAAAAGCCAGCAGCGGGCAAAGGTAAGAAAAAGAAGGGCAAAAAGGGCAAGGGCGGCAGGGCAGCCGAGCCAGAGCCAGGGCCAGAGCCCAAGCTAACGCCAGAGGCAGCGGCAGAGCCGGAGCCGGAGCCAGCACCAGCAGCAGAACCAGCGGCCGAAACAGCGCCGGAGCCTGAAGCCGAGCCTGAAAAGCCTGCTGATAATCCTCCTGAGTCACCAGCCTCGGAAGAACCAGCAGCGCCCGAGCCACCCGCGGAAGAGTCAAAACCAGAGGAAAATTCATCGGGCAAGGGTAAGAAAAAGAAAAAGAAGGCTAAGGCCACAAAGGCAGCCGCTGAAGCAGCCGCAGAAACAGCCGCCGAACCAGCGCCGGATGCCGAAGCATCACCCGAATCAGTAGAAGCACCAGCAGAAGCACCAGCAGAAGCACCAGCAGAAGCACCAGCAGAAGCACCAGCAGAGACACCAGCAGAGACACCAGCAGCAGCAGAAGAACCTGTCAAGGAACCAGAGCCAGAAGCTACGCCAGTCGAGGAAACACCTGCTGCCGAACCCGAAGCTGCTGTAGAAGACAAGGTAGAAACTGTAGAACCAGTTGTGGAAACTGCTAAAGAGACACCAGTCGAAGAAAGCACTTCAGTTGAGCCTGAGCCTGAGCCTGAGCCTGAAACAGTTACAGAGGCTCCAGCAGAGGCTGAAGTTCCTGCTGAGGCAGTAACCGAGGAACCTGCTGCCGAGAAAGCACCCGAAGAAGCGCCAGCAGAGAGCCCTAAAGAAGAGGCACCAGCTCCTGTTGAGGAGAGTGCTCCTGCTGAAGCTACTCCCGAGCCTGCCCCAGAACCTGCCGCTGAGCCTACTCCCGAACCCGCCGTCGAACCTGCTGCTGAACCTGCCGCTGAACCTGCCGCTGAACCTGCCGCTGAACCCGCTGCTGAGCCTGCCGTAGAGGCTCCTGCTGACCCCGAACCTGCTGCTGAACCTGCCGTGGAAGCTCCTGCTGACCCCGAACCTGCCGCTGAACCTGCCGCCGAGCCTGCTCCTGAACCCGCTGCTGAGCCTGCCGTAGAGGCTCCTGCTGACCCCGAGCCTGCTGCTGAGCCTGCTGCTGAGCCTGCTGCTGAGCCTGCTCCTGAGCCTGCTCCTGAGCCTGCTCCTGAACCCGCTGCTGAATCTGCCGCTGGACCTGCTGCTGAGCCTGCCGTAGAGGCTCCTGCTGACCCTGAGCCTGCTGCCGAACCTGCTCCTGAACCCGCTGCTGAACCTGCCGTGGAGGCTCTTGCTAACCCCGAGCCCGCTGCCGAACCCGCTGCCGAGCCTATTCCTGAGCCTGCTGCTGAGCCTGAACCCGCGGTTGAGGAGGCACCTGCTCCCGCCCCAGTAGAAGAGACACCAGTGGAAGAAGCGCCCACTGCCGAGACGCCTGCAGAACCCGTAGCAGAACCAGAAGCTGTGCCCGTTGAAGCACCAAAGGAAATTCCAGAGGAAGCACCTGCTGCCGAGCCAACGCCCGAAGAACCAGCTCCTGTCGAAGCTGCCCCAGCTGAGATCCCAGCACCTGACGAATCCCCCGCTGAACCGGTAGTTCCGGACGAGGCCCCAGTAGAGACACCAACACCGGAAGATGCATTGCCTGAGACACCGCCAGAGGAACCAACCCCCGAACCAGAGGCTGCCAGAGACCTCCCCGCCGAAGACCCACCAGCAGAACCAGAAGCTGCCCCCGAGATAGTCTCTATCCCCACTCTCGACGAAGTAGCACCCGACGAGCTTGAACCACCCTCAACAGACGCCCAGCCCGATGTGGTGATGGTTGACGTCGAGCCTCAGGACGAAAGCGCAGAAGCTGCAGCAGCCCGCCACAGACGCCGCAGAAAGCGCACATCACCGATTGATGGAGAACGTCGAATTGATGGGGAACGCCGGATGGATGGAGAACGCCGGATTGATGGAGAGCGTCGGCAATCCAAGACATCTTCCGAAGACCGTCGGGATCAACCCCAGCGCCAGAAGAGTGAGCGAGGCATCTTGACTAAACGCTGGACCGATTCACTGGAAGAGGCACGCCGTCAACACGATGAGAAAGTCCGGTTGCAACGAAAGCAGCGGGCTCTCACCGAGGAGCGAGAGCGTAGCGGCATCATTGCCCCCGACACATTGAAGCGCACCAAGAGTTCTTCCAAGGATAAGGAGAGAGAGAGAACGAGGGAACCAGAAATGGAGGCCGAAGTCATCGAATCTAGATCCAAACGCCGTACCTCCGAAAGTCCCCGAATTCAACCTCTCGAACGATCCCGCTCAACCAAGGCATCATCTAAACTGGTATCATCAACTATACCGACACCCCAGCCCCGTGCCTTCCTGCGATACATGACGGAAGGCATATCGGATACCAATGGGCCTTTGCTGCGTCTGAATGCCACCAAGGCTGCACCGCCTATCGAAACTCCACGCCGGTCATCAACAAGTCATAGCAGTGGCAGTGGCGGCGGCAGTCGTGGCAGCCGTGGAAGCCATCACGATCGGGCGGAGCCTGAAGAGCGACAGTCTAATAGTCGGTCTAGTGGATCACGGTCGCGGCGTGAAGAGGAGACTCCTCGCGGTGATCGCGCCGAGCGCACTGAGAGTAGAAGACTGCGACACTCGTCAACGGCCGATCATGGTCGATCTAGGGAGGAGAGGAAGGAAAGAGAAAAGGAGAGAGATCGGAGGGAGAGGGACAAGGAGCGCGAGCGCGAGCGTGAGAACGAGCGTGAGAGCGAGCGCACACGGGAAATAGAGGGAGACAAGGCAAGGGAGAGGGAGAAGAGGTCTGAGGGCTCCTCCCGGCGTTCCAGGGACTCAAGAGAGGTGCGCTCTCATCGTCGCCACAAGCGCGAGGAATCACCTCCTCGAGAAGAGTCGAAGCTGAAGGGTATCTGGAGATCGATTGCTGCCCATTGAGACTATAGAGATTTTTGATTTGCGTTCTTTGGATTTGTTTTTGTTCTCTTTCAACCTTGTCTATTACTTTTAACGGGGAGGTTTGTGGTGGTTTGACAGAATGATCTATATGTGACAGTATATGTTTGATGGATTTGTGTTTCCAGGATTGCATCGGAGAGCGAATCATTGCAGGAGTTTTTGAATTGTTTTTTAGCCAGATTTGTTCAATACGCATCAACTTGACAAGGGTTTTGGTTTTAGAGATTGTCATGATTTGTAGCTCTCTCATAGCTTATTTGAGGCTATCTCGAGGCCGTCGTAGTATCTGTCTAGTTCGACTGTCCAACGTCAATTCCATCATTCATGTCATATTTCATGATATATGTCATTTAGCTGGTATCTTCGCCAGCGGCATTAGTCGTAGATAGTAGAAAAGTTGCCCGAGCATCAAATACAACAAGCAACATGAAAAAAGCCCTAAACCAGACAGCCAAATAAGCAAAAAGCCTACTCGCTCTTCGCCGGAATCACTCTAGAACACCACCCACACCAACCACGATACAAACCCTTCTCCTCCCTCTCAAGATAATTCCCTGTCTCCCTCTCATCCTCATACTCAACAACACAAGCACCAACATTAACCCTCTTCTTAGACTTATGCTTAACAACACCACCCAACCCAATGATCTCCTGTCTAAGATACCCAGGCTCCTCATCATCATGGCTATCCGTCAAGATACTAGCACCCTCATGACTAAACAACGGAGGTGCGGGACTATGCTCAGGACTACTAGTATCACTCCCAGACGTAGACTCCTCATCAGCCTCACAGTCAACCTCAAGCTCAATTTCCTGCGCAGCAAGACAGTTCTCACCACGCCCGCACTTAACCCCCTGGGAGCCTTCGCCAATACCAGTGCCCAGCCCGCCGCCGAGGTACGTGCTATAGCGCGTGCGCCATGCCCAGACACGACAGTATGTCGTGTCATTACTGCGCAGTGTCATTCCGCACTGCGTGCACAGCCAGACAGCTTCCTCGCAACTGCAGGGGTTTCGCGCGAAAGCAATTGCCGCGACGGTATTCTCGGCCCACGGGTCGGGGGTGTGCGGATCTGAGGTTGGGTAGGAAAAATGGGAAGAGAGTGGCGCTATTCCGCATGGTCGGCAGAGGCGGCGGATGCGGTTTTTCATAGCGATTTGGGAAGGTGGTTTAATTGTACAGTTCTGCAGAGCGGGGTTAGCGACTTGATGGTCTTTGTTGAGAGCGGAAGGTTGACTTACTCTGCATACAACCTTGGCGCAGCGTCGACACTCGCCCACCATGTCGCGCGCGCACTTGGCTACCTTCCCACGGGTCATACGGCTGTACTCGCCGCTTGGACGGCTTAGTAGTCGTATGACTGATTTGACACTGTCTGGGAGGACAGAGCCGCTGTCTAGCATCTCTGCTAAGGTTTCGATGTATTCATTCTCGCACCGGAGAGTTTCTCTCACTAGTTGGTGGCGGAACGGTGCCAGGTTCACATGGAACTGGCGACATGTATTTGAGAGGGCGTAGAGGGTGTTCAGGTCGATCGCACGAGCGATTCCTTTGACGATGCTATGGACGTGTTAGCTGGGTTTGAATCTCTTTTTCCGGCTGTCGGGAAACAATGGCATACGGATAACAACTCAAAGCCGCGGAGAATCCATTCCGATTGGGGTTTAGGATCTCCTCGGTCGTTTCATTCGGTGGTTCGGCCGGCTCCGACGCGATGGGGTCAACCGTGGGGTATGGCTTCTCCAAGAATGCCGATCCGTCCGCAAGCGCATCGTCAAGGTCGACAAAAACCACCATGCTGCTCCATCAGAGGCCTCTTCTCAAGATTTCATCAGGTAAGATCAATGGTTTTTATAGTGTCTTGATACTACCCTTTGGTGGGATGATGACGAAATGAAGGATTAATTGGTGCTCCGAAGACCGGGGCGGTGAGTTACGTGATCACATTCAGCCGTGAAGCTCCAGTGCTATTTTACTCTGTTCGATTTATTTAGAACGGAGGTCTTATGGATGCTATATGGGACAATAATAGATGCCATTTCCCCCTCTCATCCCCCCCAGTTACCCTCGGTCAAAAATACCGGGGAGTTCCTGCTTGACTCCGGAGATGCTGATAAGCTAAGCAAGTCCTTTGTTTCCTAATCGGGTAGGACATGCAGTTTTATACATTTACAGCACTGTTTTTCCACCATTGATTTTAGTATATACTCTTTAGTAGTGCCTCTTGTGGGGCTTGGAGCGTTTATGTCTACAACACATACACAAAGTAGTGCATCGGTGTCTAGTGAACGGACAGACGGAGTATTTAGGTCACTCTATATAACAGATTTCCTCTGTCGGGTGGGGCTTTCCTATCCTAGCTGCTGCCGCTTTTGTGAGGGCGCTCAGAGTCAGGCTCATTGAGTAAATTTCAGTCCAGGCTCAGGCTCACTAATCTGCCCAGTGCCATCCCACATGATAAATCAGCGAGGATGACAAGCAACTCAGAAATCCAAATGCAAGCCACTACAATCTACTCTTAACCTGAGCAATCCACCCCTGTATCGGTGAAATGGTTTCTAGTAAGTGACTCCTGTGCGAGGCAACGTCCGGATGTATCCTGTGACCCGCATTTTCACTATTCTATCACAAATTAGTACTGTTCTTATTGATTCTTGTGATGGGGCAGGAAGGATTTTCGTAGATATCTGTCAGTGCTGTTGAAGGCTGTTCATAAAAGACACTCCACGGTAATTTCAGGATATCATCTATGTCATAAATATCAGTCTTAACAAAATTTGTTCAGCCTTTATTGTACGAATATACCATTATCTAGGAAAATGTAACGACATCGACAAGTTGAAAGAGAAACTCAAGAAAATGATCAATAACGTGACTCTTATACCTTGGGGTCTTGCCTCTGATCCGATCATAATTCCTATACATGCCTTTGATTAGAGAGCTACTTGATCACAACAAGATAGTATTGTAGGAAGAACCTCTGAGAACTTTAATGACACCCAATTTGTCGCTTAACACTGATATAACTCCAGGCAAACGTTGGACGCGGCTGATATATCATACATGGTCCGTAGCAAAAAATAATCAACTCGGGATCCGGCTTCAACTGTTGTTCAATAAAAGCGAAAACAAAGAAAACCACCAGGTTGCTATCCCAAGCCGCTTCAGCTGTCCTCGAGCCGTCTCAATCTTTCACATTCCAACTAAAGTGGCATTCAGCTGGTTTCTCCTCTACACTTATGGATGATAGCTTGGTCTTCCAGGGCTGATATTCTTCTCTCCAAGTATCGTATATTTTTGCCATCGCCATGAAGCACTGCGAGAACAAGCCAAAGCGTAAGATTGACGTGAAAGCGAGTGTTTGTGCCTAAAAACACAAGGCCTTTTTTCAGCGGCTGACGAATTGAGGCGATTGAAGGGAACGGCATTGTAATATGTCGCTTGGGGTAATGTTGATCAAGAAT
This sequence comes from Penicillium vulpinum, assembly GCF_028829585.1. Lineage (NCBI taxonomy): Eukaryota > Fungi > Ascomycota > Eurotiomycetes > Eurotiales > Aspergillaceae > Penicillium > Penicillium vulpinum. The sequence goes on from NW_026643241.1 coordinate 5,444,685, forward strand.
AGGTTTTGGTGAAATAGATCCAAGAAGTTGGGAAAGGAGGAGGAGACAATCTCAGTTTTTAAAAAGAAACTACATATGTAATGAATTTGTAAGTTCCGATTCCCATTTGGTTGTCGGCCTCTAGGTACATAATTAGGATTAGCACAAGATGAAGTAAGCTCTCAATTGAACTTCCCTAGGTAGAACCTTAGGTAGAAGGTTCCAAGGTTGAGGTCGTGAGGGATGTATGCGACTTGCGGATCCATAAATCTATAAGAATATTTTTGAATCTGTACATATGTAAGTACTGTGATATAAATTTAGGTACAGAAACAATTAGACAGTCATTGCAAACCCAACCATCCAACAAAGAGGAGAAATGGACTCAAATAGCATGTAAATGTGTGTATTCGCTAATGAGGTGAGGGTGCCAATAAATCTGGGGCAGAGTATCCATAGATATCCCGGGTAGTACACATCAGGTGAGGAGAGGGATGCTATACTATTGTACAAGCTTTGGCTCGGACGTGGTGGATCATTATGGGCTTCAACCCAAGGGATTTTGGAGTGGGTTCTATGTATGGCCTGGACAGTACACAGTAGGTGATATTCACTGCCTACAAGTCCTTAGTGACAGTGAGATAAGGGATACTGCGAGCTTTGTCCCAGGCATTATAGATAATTGGGGCTTTGAAACAAGGAATGTAGGAGTGTGCCTTCGTTATAGTTCCGGACCCCCGTGTTGCGGCTCTCGCTCTAGCTTTGTGATACTGTCTGAAGGGGCTCTTCAGGACCAACTTCCAGATTCCTTAGTTCAAAACCTCAATTATCTGTAATACTTGTGACAAGGCTCGCAGTATCCCTTCTCTCACTGTCACTAAGGACTTGCAGGTGAATAATTAGGGCTCAGGGGCGTGCTCAGTTATACTCAGTAAGCAAAAAGCGGCAAGGGCTAAGCACTAAAATGGAAACGGAAAACCAAAAAGTGACAGGCCGCTCCGGGGAAATGGATGGATCAAGTATGTACTTAGGTAATTACCGACAAGATTGGAGTCATCCCCGAATTGTTAAGCTTGCGGGATAATCTTTCATTGCTTTTCTTTGTTGGAGAAATTAGTGGGGGTTGATAAGCATTTGATATACCCCTCGTATCCCCCACTCTTTCACTTCTCCATCATCACCATGCCGCTCAACGCCAAAGCCGTATACACCCGCCAGAATGCGGACTATGTCCCATTTGCCAGTCGACGGAGTACCGTCCACAGCACGAAGGGCATTGTATCATGCACTCAACCACTAGCCGCTGCTGCGGGTCATAAGATCCTGAGCCAGGGTGGAAATGCAGCGGTATGCATCTTGTTCAATTCTATGTGTCGCATGGTACTTCAACAATGCTAACATTGATACTCTTGCCCAGGATGCTGCTGTTGCTGTTGGTAAGTCTCGTCTCAAGTGGCATAGTCACAGGAAACAATGAACTAATCTCATGATTCTACAGCTGCCGGTCTCAACATGACTGAGCCTGGCTCTACAGGTATCGGAGGTGACATGTTCTGTCTCTTCTACAATGCCAAGACGAAGAAAGTGCATGCCCTCAATGGCTCTGGTCGGTATCCTGGTAATGCCAGCTTGGAGAAAATCCGTAAAGATCTCGGCCTGGCCCCTGGTGCGCCGGGCAACATGCCCATGATGAGTGCTCTCTCCGCGACTACGCCTGGAGCAGCTGCAGGATGGGTGGATACTGTTGAGAAGTTCGGTAGCGGTAAGCTGTCGCTCGAGCAGATTCTCCAGCCTGCAATCGAGCTGGGAGAGGAGGGATTCCCTGTATCGGAGCTTTCGTCCCACGGTGTAAGTACACGATTTCCAATCGTAATCGCACCGTAAGCTAACACATATGCAGTGGAATGAATCTGAGAAGGATATCCGCAATGCCTCTCCTAATTTCCGTGAGATGTTGAAAGTCGATCCTTCAGCCAAGGATGGCGTGCGAGCACCCCTTCCAGGCGAAATCATGAAAAATCCCACTCTAGCCAAGACCTTCCGCGCCCTCGCTGCAGAGGGCAAGAAGGGATTCTACCAGGGCCCGATTGCAGAATCCATCGTCAAGGTGGTGCAGGATCAGGGCGGCTACATGTCGCTCGAAGATCTAGCCTACCACGCCGAGGTCGGAACGCAGGAAGTCGATGCGATCTCACTCAAGTTCACCGGCCAGGACATCGTTTCCAAAGCCACACCCGGCACAGATAGCGAGGCCAACCAGGGCGTTGAGATCTGGGAGCACCCACCAAACGGCCAGGGCATCGTGGCACTAATGGCACTCGGCATCATGGAGGAACTTGAGAAAGCAGGCAAGATCCCCAAGTTCACCGAGGCCCAGCACAACTCAGCCGAGTACCTACACGCCGTGATTGAGAGTCTGCGCATCGCCTTCGCCGACGCAGCCTGGTGGGTCACAGACCCAGACGTGGAAAGCGTGCCTTCGCAAGGCCTGCTCGACCGCGCATACCTCGCCGAGCGGGCGAAACTGTTCACCCCCGAACGCGCAGCAGATATCATGGACCACGGCAGTCCGGCGCACAACCACTGCGACACTGTGTACTTCGCAGTGACAGATGCCGAAGGCAACGGCATCTCATTCATCAACAGTAACTACGCTGGCTTCGGAACAGCCATCATCCCTGCTGGCTGCGGCTTCACGCTGCAGAACCGCGGTGCCAATTTCTCGCTGCAGGAAGGCCACCCTAATGCCCTAGCCCCGAAGAAGCGACCATACCACACAATCATCCCTGCCCTCATCACTAATATCGCCGATGGCTCCTTGCACTCCGTTTACGGTGTCATGGGTGGCTTTATGCAGCCGCAGGGCCATGTGCAGGTCATGCTCAACATGCTTGCCTTCGGGTACCATCCCCAGGCAGCGCTCGATTCGCCGCGCTTCTGTCTGGCTGCGCCGACGGATGAGACTACTGACCGCACGGTGTGGGTTGAGGAGGGTATCAGTGATGAAGCTGTGGAGGGACTGCGTCGTCTGGGTCACAAGATTGAGGTGTTGACTGGCTGGAAGCGGGCTATGTTTGGTCGCGGCCAGATCATTCGCTCGTATTACGATGATGGGAAGATGGTGTATGCTGCAGGCAGTGACCCTCGAGGCGATGGGATGGCGTTCCCTTTGCTGTAGAGACATGTTGAGAATCATGGAACTCAAAATTCAATTGTAGGCAAATAGTCACATGTGATCAACCATCGGGAAATCCAGGCTCTGTTTCGGTTTTTAAAATATCTCCATGGCTGTTCATCATTGGATATCTTTACCGATATTCAACCGACGGCACCAATGATATGCAGCCTTCTTCCGTCCACTGTACAGCTAGGCTCAGATAAAGACGACTTTGTTTCAATACAAAGTACAGGCGGGCCCAGTTTAAACGCCTGCTTCCTATCGAGTGACAAATTACTATTCATAAGCCCCTCTTAGTCCCTAGAATATTCCAAAGTTAGTCGCTACAGCATTGGTAAGCCATCGCCTACCTCACCTCACCTACACAACTACGTCAGTGTGTCAGTATACAGTACCCATCACAAGCCTCCTGCATACTCCGAACTCCATAACAACAGCATTCAACCCACAAAACCTAACCAAAAATCCCCAAACCAAAGAGCAAATGCATACTACTCAAGCCGGCAAGTCCGAGCGAGAGCGAAAGCGCAAAGCCTAAGGCGTCGAAAAGCCGCCTGATTCCGACAACCCCTGATCGACACGCCAGACCAACCTAACCTTGCCCCACACGCAAGCTCCAGCGAGCGCTCCGGACTCCGTCGAACAAAAAAAAAACACAATACTCCATACGAACATTGGCATTCGTAACCAAACAGCCAAGATCAGCACCAGTATACAAGTATGGTATGATGTATCACAAGTCAAGCGAACCTCTCAGCCCCTCCACTCCATCTCGAATCAAGCTAATCCATACTCCATATTGGGTATTTGCAAGCACCAATGCAAAGGCCAGATCAAAGCCCAAACCCCCCACAGCACTCTCCACGCGAGATGAAGATAGCCCGTACGCGACTCCACCAAATGCCGGATTCACATGATTTCCCTCCCCAGCGCTGGAACCAGTCTAGCTGGGGAAATACAGTGGGGAGCGGGCAAGGCCGTTTACCATATCGAGAATAGCCTTGGGTCTGCGCGTTAATTAAACGGATTTGGGGCGTGAGTCAGGGCGTGAATCATTCCAGACTGGAACCTAGCCTTGAGACAGAGACATATCCACTCCAATATTCCCGGACCCCAGAGCCGGCCGAGAGGAAGGGAGGTTTTTTTTTTTTTTTGGAAATTTGAGTTCGGGTGGGTATTGTTTTCTAATTGGAATTGTAACCGCGCTTGGTATCAACAAAGGTTGGGATGTTTTTTCTTTCCAAGCTTGGAAGACTGAGGTCGGTTTGTTCCGCTTTACATAGGCGAAAGTCTATTTTCTTTTTTCGATGGAATATATTTCCGCTCCGGTCGGATATCGCTTATCTCGTCTGGAGGCTGTAACGGTCAACTGAGCCATGGAATGAATGGGTGATGGTTGGTTTGATTAAGTTGAACCTTGGAACTTTATCTCGAGAGGTTAATGTTTCGTCGAATTTGGAGCTATATACGTTTATAAAGTGCCGGTGTATGGTGCAATCATCCTAAAACAAAGTTCGTGATATATTTGAATGGCCTGCAGGGGTGGGTATAGGTATAGTAAAAAATGGCAGAAGGAAAAAAAAACAATCATAATCGTGGTCGTCGCAAATCACACATAAAGCAAGACGTCAAACAAAGGAAAAGGAAGAAAAAAAACATCAAATCTAACCCCCAGTTCGTTGGCTCCGTCCGCAAGACCAAAGAATCAAACAACCGATATCGGGAGATCGCTTATCTTCTTGGTGTTGCTCTATTTGGAGGAATTGTGGCTGGGCGCGTGCTGGAAGCGAATGCGACGGGTGGACCCGGAGTCGAGGTGGTCACACTCCGGACAAGATTGGAGACAGGTGGAAAGAACCCTGCTAATGAGCATTGAGCCATTTATATGTGCTCCATAGAGAGTGTCGAGGCTACCAGTGATCCTCGGGATTCCCGTCCCTTGGACCCACATCTGTTTTTTTTGCCATGGAGTCCAAGGTTTTCCAGGGCTGTTGGATCGTCCGCGCTGGTTTTGTATGGAGATATACCCAAGTAGTCGTGCAGTCATAAGATACGGACATCTATGATCAATATGATTGACCAGAGAGCTTCGATGATCATTTCACATGCCCCAGGTCCCTGTTTGGAACTGGTGCATGGGGTGGACCTGGTCCTCGTATGGAAGGCAGTCTGCGCTGGACCACGGAGGCGAAGGGTAATGGCACTGAACAGGCTAAAGTTATATTAGCCAACGGTCATACCGAATAATGGCAAAGAAAAAAACTCACCGGCTGGATCATATTCTCCCCCATGGACATGGGGACTAGATGCGACGGCGGCATACCAGCATCCGTTTCCCAGCGGAGGGGAGTGTGCATCTGAAGTGGGGACGAAGTGACCGAGCCCTTCATGATATTCTTCGGGTACTGGTCGATAACAGACACGGACGCGGAAGAGATAGAGGAGCTAGAGTGGGGAGGGAGAGAGAAAGTTGCATCCGACAGAGGCGAGGGGCAGGTATCTGCGGGGGAAGAGTAGAACGGGCTGTCGTCGACGGATTCGGGGAGCTGAGTATGGAAGGCTGGGCGGGGCTGTAGGGGCAAGTCGACGCCGCTCCACATCATTGAGCAGTCGTTGGCCAGGTCTGGGTGAATCCCCGGAGCGACGAGTGAGCCGATGGACATGGAGTGTGAATGGGGGGTTGCGGTCAATGGCATTCCGGGGCCCATTGGCATACAGCGCGAGACAGCGGAGTCGGTTATGATATGCTTTTGGGCGTTGGATGCCCATGAGGGATGTCCTGATTGCGATTCGAGTTCGCTGCCATTATTGTCAGTATATACCATATCGCCAACAGCTTCCCAGTATTACTCACTGTCTCTCCATGTGGCGGGCAAGTAGATCGGCGCGGTGGAATGCCTTTTTGCATCCGTGTACTGCGCAGCGGTACGTTGCCTCGGGGTTGTGGTTCAACTCATGGCGTCTTCGGTGCTCAGCCCTGGTGAAGACCTGCAATGGAGTTAGTTTGATTGATGCGATGGGTGTATATTATTGCGCCGACCTTTTCGCATCCTGGGTGTTGGCAGGCATGCACGCGCTTTCCCTTCTTGGCCTTGCTGATGCGATGGGTGGTTGGTGTATAGGTGACGGGCATAGTGGCATCCTGGGAGTCTGCACGCATACTATTCTTCATGTTGGAGTTGGAAGCAAGTTGTTGAGGTTCCGGGGAAGAAGAAGAGGAGATGGAAGGCGAGTTCAAGACACAGACGATATGGGTTGGAGTAATGCGCCCTGAGGATGGCCGAGCCATGATGTGTAAAGAGAATGGAGGGGAAAAAGTAGATGAGGGGATGAAATGATATAAGATAGATCGGCAGGATTGAATCGTGAATATATAAGAATCTTGAAAAGAAGAGATGAGATGAAGAGAGGAGGGTGGACTGATATAGCACTAGAAAGGCTGTTCCTACAGATCTACGAAGACGGATTAATAGACTTTGAGTAAATTGGAGGAAATTAATATAGAGAAATAAAATAAAATAAAAATGTAAAAATATAAAAATATAAAAATGAATTAATACATTCCATGCTAATAATAATTTATCCAACAAAAATAAATCCAACATAAGGCTAAATAAGGGCTAACTGAGATTAGATCCAGGGAAAAAACAGCACGGGCGTGGAGGCGATGATCGCTCTGCGGGATGATCAGAGCATAAGCCGTACTAAATTTACACGACAGGGGGGATTGCATTAGATCCAACATGAGGTGCGGCTGAGGCGCACTTTCCAGTCCGCCCTTCAAATGATCCATAATAAGAAATTAGGCGGAATAACCCGTGTTGGTTATGTTGGGTATGTTGGTTATTGTTGGTTGGTTTTGTTGGAGAAATAGGCGCTGTTTCGCCGTTGGTCCGTTGGCCCAGAATGGGCGATTATGGGAGATTATCTAGTATTTAGGTGATGTAACTATCTAGTGTTCTAGGAGGAAATTACAGGGATTTCAAGTGCCGTGTCAACCAATTTCTTTTTTTTTTTTTAATAACAGACAAATCATTGAACGAAACAAAATCGCTAGGATGATTCTGATCTGAGCTTTTCACCTCTAGAGACGAGTCCAAGCTCCCAAGAGTGCAACGGGTTTATCCCATCGCAACGCTAACCTCGAATGGTATATATATTGCGCTGGTTTAGGTAACTCGCAGGACCGGTTTAAAGCGCTATTCCGAATATAGTATATAATAGGCTGTCTACTCCGGCCAAGGGCTACTACAATTGGATACCGACGGGCGGAAGATTTTTCTGAATTAGGAATACAATGTAAACATAATATGTACATTTCCAATAGGTTCTATTTTGTATATAAATATAACCAAAGGATTCCTTATGTTGGTTATGTTGGTTTATGTTGGATAGGATCTTGGGAAAGAACGGGGAGATCCGGTGGATCCGAGCAAAGCCTCAACCAAACTCTTGAAAGTCGGTTAAATGTAGCTAATTCGAGTTCACACTAAGCTAGAAATTGAAAAGTAGAAATAGATTAAAATAAAATAACACGGTAAAAAAAAATAACAACTGAAAAAAAAAAAGGGAAAGACACAGGGCCCTTGAAATGACTTGGCATTTAATCTTCCAATACGCTCTTGTTTCAGTATGCCGATCCCTAACTGTTAGACAGATACCCCAACTTCGGCTCCGACTCTCAAAACGTCAGTGTTCGTCCGGGCCCGTGGGGGAAAGACCATCTGGTGGAACACTATATTTCATATATTCCATAATATAATCTAATATTCGATACTATATTCTATATACCTACATTATATTTCATATATCCTACTATATCCTACATACTATTGATTCACTTCTAGGCTAATGAATTCTTTCCTTTCTCCCGAAAGTTACCCTGCACCCCGCCCCAAGCGACATTGCATAACCGGAGAATAGCTCCCCTGTCACCCTCGTGGCAGAGCAAGCATCAGGAGCCGGATCCCAGGCCGTCGTAAACATCTGACTTAATAATATCACACTATCAATAACATGTTCTAGTTAGTCCTTTTAACTTAATATACATCGACTACTGCACAACTAAAACACGCTATGTGCAACGCCCATCCCCTGATCCCCCCCCCCCCCCCCCCCTATATTTCTGGAACTCTACCTTCTGCAAATCCCGAAAAAGAATCAAGGAACAATAGACTAAAATTAACGAGCACATTATGCAGGCGACACTCGAAGGATCCATTTCAAGGCTGAAATATGTCCCGTGCTGACGCCCGTCACTATCGCGACCGTTGACTTATGCGACTAGGCGAATCATGGGCACCAGATGCGTGGCTGTGGGGAGGAATGTGGAATTTCTCGTTTCTCGCATGATCCACCATCGACATTGTGTTTTGGCTGCAGATTATGAGGATCAACGATGAGAATCATGACCTGGACTGCAAGGCATTCTTGCAGGGGTCTTGAAACGTACGCTGTAATTGGGTGGTCCGTATAAGATGAGCATCTAGAAAAAGAAAGAGTCAAATATGCAACGTGCGGGAACTACTACAGCCTCTTTTTTTTCCTTTTTCCAGCTTTCCAAGTTTAGACACGTATGATATACCCCCTACCGATACCCTTGTCTATACTGACCAGAAAGGGTCTTGTCTATGTTTGATCGGCTGCTGCGGCTAGGGGTCAAACAGCGGGCTTAGTCTGGGGTTTATACGGAATACAATACAAACAAACGCTTTTATTTTATTTTATTGTATTTCTTTTCTTTTCTTTTCTTTTCTTTTCTTTTTTTCTTCTTTTCGCTCAGACTACCATTAAAATTGATCGTCATTTACTATCATAGCCTTGTTGTGCATAATCTTGACCTAAGCCACTTCCAGTGTAGATACGATATTAATATGGATTGTACACAATTATGGGCCAATCGTAGTCTTTTTTTTAAAGAGAGAATTATTGTATGACCGGGATCTGGTTCGCGCTATTATGTACCCCCCTGTGCTTGTAATTTCCCACATGGCTCATGGTTAGTTCGCTTTCGCTTGTTAGCGTCTGTAGATCATGACTATATCGAATTGTACGGATGGAGGCTGATGTTTTTCAAACAGCGCTTGTTCATTCGTAGCGCTGTTGGATTATCGGTGTCATGCTAATGGCCGATATTTGTGCGGGGGTGTCTTGCAGACCGAGCTGTCAGATTCGGGAATATGGTATTCCAAGTCTATAAAAAGTCTATTAACACCTCTACTGGTGAACATGAAGATTACTCTGAATAGTTATAATCAAGAATGGCACATATATAGTAAGACGGGTAACCAACGGGTGATTTCCATGAAGATGAAGAAAAGCATACGGACAAGTGAGCGTGATCATCAATATACTTTGTAGGATGAACGAGTCAGAGAGCTTGGTTGGATGTTGGTTCTTTTTTTAGATGCTTACAATCAACACGGGCATAGGCCGTGCACGCTAGTCTACTTTTCATAGAAATTCATTTTCACATGTTATACATAAGGCATCCAAAGTACAAAGTACAATGTTCCACGTTCAGGACAGAGTCATAAATGACTGTTCTTGTTAGTACACTCTACATATGTACTTTGTATATAACTTCCTAATCTCAGATCCACCAAATAATAGCACCCGAATCTAATTCGCGGGAGAGTAAACAATTCTGTAGCATAGTTCAAATTAAATTATATTAACCCAGAGCTATCTAACATGTGCCACAGGATCAATGCGACCCATGTTCCTAGCTCTTAAGGTATTTACGGGATGCCCAGGATCAACACCCGTTAACCCAAGTTTTTTAGAGTACATCATTTGAAGCTGCCACATTTACTCTGTATACATTTGGACTTCCATCTGTATAAATAAAAAAAGGGGGGTTATGCAAATACGGAAAAAAGAGACGGAAAAAAAAATAATAAATTCCAGCGTATATGCGCGCATTTTCTTGTCCCCACCAGCCCCTCTCAAGCTTTAGAGGCTCTTTGATTCCAATCAGGTCACCCCGGTCAAGAGGTGGCCCTTCCGGGTCTCTCTCTTCCGGCCTCTCCCCCAGCTTAATCGGTGAAGTTCCATTTTAACCTCTCGTAATCGCGGATCTTCGATTTAGGAAGGTTAAGTGATAAAGTTAGCGATAAGGCTGATAATGTGGTGTATATGTACTCCGTACTCTGAACGGGTTACCTGATTTTGCAAATATGTATGGTATATATAATAGAGGTATGTTATACAAAGTACATAGGTATCATGGATTGTTCCATGGAAGATGAATCTCACCTCAGATCCAGTACCATCTATGCTGATTGGCGGAATTTTTATTCTTTCTGATTCGCTTACTGCAGGTAAATAACCCACTCCAGGTCTAGGCATTCCATGAGAACTTTGGGAGAGTAATATCACGCAATAGTTACCAAAGAATTCGTACTACCTAATAATCGAGCTTACACATGCTCCCAAGTAGTCCGGTATCTGATATTTGACCTAGAAACTGCCTAGGTAATTACCTAGGCCCCCAAGGTTCTGGGGCAAATAGCCGAATTGACGGTTTAACTTGGGAATTGCGGCTATTCCCGAAGTCTCGGTTGAACAACAACATATTGGGGCATCCATTTTCAGTAAAAAAGTACAAAAGTAAAAAAAAAAAAAGTATAAAAAACAAGATAAGGGAGATCAGCCGTACTTTAGCTCTCCTAGAAATGTGCCCGTTTGTTAAAGTCTCACGTTCGTAATTGGAGGCCGTTAGGGTCTAAATCAACCTACTGGGTTGAAATTAAATCCATCCACGTGGAAAATCTACGATGCTCACTCCAGGGCTACATTCCAACGGAATATACAAATCTAGTTTAGTTCAGCTCCACTTTGCAAATCGGGTTATATGATTATTCCCTTATCATTGGACAATATGGCCCTCAATGTTTCTACTGGTTTTGTGACTCTAATCAATTCTATCTCATTCTTCATATCTTTCACAGTAACTCCACGTCAATGCCTCGGTTCTTGTGTCTCGGGTGCAACGGCGCCCTCGTGCGTCTTGTGGCTCGATGTACCATAATATCTATATATTAATGTACGACGTACCTAAATTAGTCTCCTGCCAAGCAAGGTCTAGGGTACTCCGTAGTGAAAAGTGTGATCGATCTGCACTCACAGCCCAATCCTGTTGAGCAGATCGTCGCTATCTGTGAAGGTCTTTTTCTGGCCCATCAAATTAAAGCGGATTCGTTAGTAACTGAGGCATTTGTCTTTCCCCTGCAACTACAAAGTACACCATACCGAATACAGCGCACTTGCAGGGATTTGAAAGATTAACCGAACATACGAAGAGAAAACCGGACTCAACCTGTGACAATCCCTTTATCCATGTCCCGGGATCTACCATACCTACCTAGTGCTATCTCATCTGCTAGGGTATCTACTAAACATTCTACAATCGTCAGAGAATCTACCCATGCTTCCTGGGGTATTTCCCCACACGGGATCGCAAAACCTTTCACATTATGAGTCGAGGTCTGAGCTTTGCGAAGAGTGGAGCAACGGTGTAAAGAAATATCAAAAACAAAAAAATGAGAATTGGGTTTCTCCTTTTTACAGGGAAACATTCGGCGTAATCAAAGTTGCCCGGTAATTGTACTCCATGCTTTTTTTTTTTTTCCGCCTTTTCGCAGGGATACGCTAATGGCGTAAACCCCCTGCATTCCATTCGGCTCGCGTTTCAGATAGGCCTGTCGATCAGGCCATGTGGTCACAGGGCTTTTGGCGAGGCAGATTTTCGCCGCCTGAGCACCGATGCCTATATATGGTAATGATCGTTGGTTTTATCTTCTTTCAATAATGTTGTCATCAATATGTTGATCCCCACGTATAGTATATGCATAGAAGTCGAGGATCTCGAAAATAATTTCATGAGTCGAGGAATGCAACATTAGTTTACTTTTCAATAATATACTCGTCTTGGCTGTGAGCTTTTTCTTTTGTGGAAAAACTTTTGTGGAAAAAAAAAACGGTTTCTTTTTAATTTTTATAACAAATGCAAGCTAACATTGCATAGTACTTTGTACCCGAGCTCATCTCGAAGCCTACGGAGAACGGCCGAGCGTAACAAGGTCATTGCAAGTTATTAATTTTAATAAACCCACTTCATTTCCTCTTAGAAGTGGGCTTGGAGTCGGCTTACACCAAGGATCATTATCCTTGTAGCCCATGTGGCTACACTAAAAAAGGAAGTAAATGAGAGCTAATTTGGGGGCACGTAACCATGCAGGCCACTACTGCAGGATATGCATGCACAGATGAGTTACTAGCCATTTCTGGGCAAATGTACTTTCCTACTAAAGTGTTGACTGTTGACTCGAACAGGATTAGGCGATTCGTGCCGTTTCACCTTCTCTTACCGAGTCCATGTGGTGGACAAATCTGCAACTAGTGGATTAGGAAGTTGCTCGTGCGGATCCGGTAAATTTTGCTACATTTAGCATCTTAATACTTATTTATAACCATTATCCTGATATATTATTAGCCTACATTTACTTTCCAGACTTGTTGAGGTTCTCCCGATCGGCTCGGGAGATACCTTTTCGACCTATATGGGTAAAACTATCAATGCAAATCAATATAGAGCTACTCTGGAGCACGCGAACAAGTAGCAAAAAAAAAATATTACCAGGCATATTTACTTTGTATATCTTACTAATAGGTTGTAAGTGTCTAGGAAGTATTCCAAATCAAAATCTAAAACCCCCAAAACCCGAAATCCGTCGGTGAATCGGTTTATGCGGGGAGGGGTTTTTTTTAAAAATTCTCTATTGACCTAGCACTTGCACTTGCACTTGCCAGGCACGGAGTATGGAGTACTCCGTATGTTGTAACTAGATAGAGAATGTAACTCTAGACCGGAAGTACATGCCGCCCTGCACAACAAAGGGGTGTAAAATGAACTAATCTTGACAGACCTTGGGAGGTATTTATTTACTCCAGACATTGTGGTATAGTTGTCTCACACTATGGGGCAAACTAGATCTACAACAAATATTATATTCCGCATTCCGCCTCCGTACACGGATCATGGTTCGTCGATTCTTCCGATTTACCCCTTTTTTTTCAATTTCCCTATAGCACAGAGTTTCTTTTGCGGAGACATATGTTGTTTACGGAGACTTCTACGCTCCGATGTGCGACGGGGCTGATTCCTTCGCTTCTACCATCGAGACCACATGGCCCAACTGTGGGCCTTTGCAGATCACTCAACGGGTGCGTCGAGTGTCAGTGTGCTCTGTAGCTTGGAGTCCACTACTATAGTACTAGACTCCGTACGGAGCAATCAGGGTAAATTGTCTTCCAAGGTTTTAGAGAGCAATCCACTAAGCTCAATCCGTTCAGTCTAGCTATATCTAGCTATACCCTTTGAGTTTCCAGCATACAAGGTAGACTAGTTACTAGCATGATTCCTACGGCGCTACCTTGCAAAGCTAATTAAGGAACATTACACCGTCTTTTTGTAGAGGAATGGCTAAGGAATGGCTATTCTGCACAACCAACAACCAACATCCAACAACACCCTCAACCAAATCGGTGTAAAAGGTCATCCTTGAGTGGAGCAAATAATATATTAATGCGCTCTAGTCTAGCGGTGCATCTCCAACGGCTCGATGATAGGTAGTCACCACACGCATGACATCATGCACGCGGTATTATGGGCGCCAGAGCGCATCTGCCAGGTCATGCTTGTTGACGCTGTTGGTTCTGCTGCAATTTCTATTGGCTGATTGTTCTGCAGCCTGAGGATGATCGTGGTAAAATTGTCCGATTGGGGGCTGGAAATCGAAAGGACTAGTGTGTTATCGTTGTCCTCTAAACCCGAGATCATGCAATATATAGTATACAATTTGTACATTTATATTATGTTGTATATTGATCGACGCGTGTCTGAGTTTATACCATATTCGGGTATGCCGGCATATAACTCCATATGTGTAGATTTCGGACTTCATATTTGAGGACATGGGTTATGAGAAGGAATAGAACCATGTCAGAGAAGTCACCCTACTTAGCCAAGAGAAAGAGGCAACAATATTAGGTTTTGATGCGAGCCAAGTCGAACCAGAACAGCCCGTTAGACCAGTAATCCTACTCTATCCAGCCTAGTCTGTCGCCAATATCTTTAGTAGTCTCCAGCCCCAGCGGGACTATTCTACTCTTTGTTCGGGCTGCGGTTACTGCATCGATATAGCTAGCTTTCAGCTGCACCAGCTTACCAACCAGAGTAGCATCCTTCAATCTCCTTTCTCTCGCCTGCAGGTCTAGGTCGTCGCTTGATTTGCATCGGTTGGAGTTATGTGGCTGTCAGATCCGGATCAAGCCCGGGCCAAATCCGCCTAGCCGCTGTTGGGCCATGGCGTTGATCTACTTGGGCCGTCGATCTCGACGATTACGTTGGTATGCCGCGGAATTCGGGGGAATGGGTTGAGCGGTTATGGATTAAGTAGTTGGCTACTATTGGGGCCAACTAGCTAGCGCTCATGACCCATGTGGCTTTTTTTGCGCGGTCTGTGTGTATCTCTTTCCTGATGTCATGCAAAGTGAGGGGACGGAATGCTAGGCATCAGCGAAGGGGTTTTAGAAGTTGTCCTCTTGTCTAGTTGTTGGTGAGTTGGTTGGAAGACGGTGACCGAACTGGGTAGATTGATGCTCGCTCAGCCAGCCATCCCTAGTCCAAAAGCGATGGGGGAAGATTGGGAAGACTCTTCGGATGGGATCTCTTGCCCATTTCTCTATTACATTTGCTGACTGTAATCTAGGCTTACTTTTTGAGCAGCTCGCTATTTGGTTTCAGTCTGACTGATGCTTACTATGACAAATGGAAGAATTTGCAGGCCCCAGCACTGTGTAGACACACACCGAAGATATCTCTCCTTAGCTCACAGCTCACACTTCTTCCCTTCTTCTTGTAAATTCTTTCTTCTAGAGATGTATTCTCTCGTCGTGGACTTTGTGAAACACCCTGCTATGTGCGGCCACCTTGGCCTGACCTTTTACGCTCGTTATCCAACATAAACCATCCAAACCAGTAACAGACTCCAACAATCATAAAATTCCCTTGACATACCCATCATCTCCCGAAGATGCAGCTCTCTCTATCAACAGCAACACTTATGAGGATCCACCGCTACGATGATGAAATACCCTCTTGAAGCCAGTCAACGCATCCCCACCACCAAGTCCAAGTCCCAATAATCTCCAGTCTGTACTCGTTAAGCCTTACACCGATACTCTTATCCTCAGTAACACACTCAGAGTCAACAATCCTAGTTCCGCCACCTAGCAGCACGAATACTGCTAGAAAACAGATCAAACCCACCTTTTGCTGCATCTGCAAGAAGGTCTGTGATGGCGAACAGGTACTCTATTTTCCACGCCGCGACAGCGAGCCCGCAGAGGAAAAAAACAGCAACCTAAACTATCTGCGTCCGTACATTACTCCCTGCCCACTTGCAATTTGCCCTGCCAAACGCAAATGGGATACAATCACAAGCGCAAGGACAGTCAATACACTCGTCGGTTGCATCACCAGAGCAGTTTCTACTCCAGTAGGTTCGGCAATACCTGTGTCTAGTATAGCAAGATCGGGTTGCTCAGTGCAATTCCTATGGTTTCATGCACGCGCTTAAGATGCTCAAGTGTGTGTTGCACCACCATGCGGAAGCCATACTGCCATTGGATTATACTGGAGCTGCTAGACTTCCTTCTCAGACCAACCCTATTGGACTGTGCTGGACTACATGGTATACATACGAAGGGAGGGATGGTTCGAGTCAAGGGTGCTGCCTTGTTGCAGTGATGGGAGTGCCATGGCCTCTTTGGGAAAGGTTCATTCCGGATGTATGTTTCTGGCTTGAGGCTCGATGCTACATTTGATGATTTGTATTTGTGTGGTATGACTAACCTACGGGAAAGGGCGTAGTCATGTTAGAGTAGTAGAGTCCTCATTAGGTCGGTGGATATCAAGGGTACATGTAGACCTTATATACTGATATACTGGTAGTTGAAGGAGACTAACGTTAGTCACCCGGACGTAGGCAAACTGGCTAATGACAGGGGCATTTCGCATTGAAACAAATGTGGCACATACGACATAGTTGACCCTATTTGAAATAGTGATATGTTTGCAACCTCACTTGAAATATGAGGTTACTCAAATTCTCTCCTATGTTCCGGATACCATTTATCGGTACTCACCACGCAGTGGTAATGGATGTTGAGATATGTAGAGCATATGTAGTGTTAGAGGTGAGGTTGACAAGAAACATCGCAGCGTCGCATTTCCCACCTACCACAACCCCCGCATTCCCGTTGATATAAATAAAGCTTGTGTCACAACAAAGTATAATAATGAAGTCTATCTGTTTACATGAAAACCCAAGTGTAAAAGTGATGTAGTGCGCGGCTTACTACAATAGACCTCGGGAGCTAGTTATGTCGATATATATATATATATTTGAGCTCGACCCGGTAATATTGATTTACGAACTAAGACTAGTAGGAGTATATGAAATGAACTATTCGAGACCGTTGGAAAATATAATACAGGCAAGCTTCCTGATTGAACAGATACTAACGCATCCAGACGCTAGAGATATCTAAGATATACATATGAACTGCTGGTTCTGAGCATGCAAAATCAGACACAGCCTTGACCGACTAAACTACCATTGATTTAGTCTACAAGGAAATAACCTCAGACTGATGTGCATATCCATTCTCACATTAAGTACAGCTGATTGGTCTCACCTATTTACAGTCACCTATCCCTGAATCAGACCAAATCGGAGCGAATTGCAGAATGCAAGAAGCTCATTATGGGACCAATAGGCAAAGACCTGACTGGACAGGAAAGAGACCAGAAGGGGGAAATAAAGTAAAAGAGAATCACATAAAAGGAATGGTTTGCTCATAAAAAAGGAAAATGTCGAGTATTGATAGAGCCGAAATAGAAAGAAACGCCTTTTCAAACACAACGTCTCTATATCCACCAAGACTTCACTATAATGAACAAGATACAATGATCGGGTTGTTCGGCAGGGAGGACCGGTGGTCCGGTTGATTTCCCAATGTAGACCCCGAGAGGTACTGATCGAGAGACAAGGTAACGCCGCCCGAGACGCATTCACGAAGCGGGTTTATAGCGGCAAGGCCAAAGAGACGGCATGTCACCAGGTGGGAATACCGACTCGGGTCAGGCCATATACCGTTCGGATATCATAACTCCGCTGAATAACCCGACTGAAAAATAATGACAACAGGACAGGGAATCTCTCATAAGAGTAATTCGATCGAGACGGAGATGATGTGAGTTTCGCTAATACCAAGTGGAGAGAAGGAGAGGGGAGGATGAATGAGTTGAGAAATAGGTATTGGTTTAGCGATCGGGGTTCGTCACCTATATCATAAGTCAGCCTGGAAACGATGTCATCAAGGTATTACACGTGCTTACCTGCAAGATCCGACGAGAGAAGTCATGGTCATCATCGATGCTACCATTGCTTTGGCGACGCTGAGCCATGTAGTCGCCATCGAACCGAGAATCGGACATCGAGGGCGGGCCAGAGTCGCGGCCATAGCCGCCAGTCGCCCCGCCCGCAGCGTTGGCCTTGGTCCTCTTGGATCGCCACCAGAAGAAGATAGCACCACAGAGAGCAGCGAATCCGACCACTCCAACCACGACTCCGGCCGCAATCGCGGCAGTATTCTTGCTCTTCGCAGACTGTTCCTCATAATCGTCTTCGGGCACAGTGCTCGAGCTAGCCGCAGCTGTCGCGGTCTCTGTCCTTGTGCTGGCAACAGTGGAAGAGGTGGGGGCAGCCTCGTTGGCTTGCGTCGTAGTTTTGCTGCTGTTACTGCTTGTGGTTGTGGTGGTCTTTGTCTCCTTGGAATCCTTAGAGTCTTTGGAGGAGTCGTCGGAGTACGTAGGAACGTCGTCTTTCAGATTTGTGGTATAGACAGAGTAGTAGTTAGTACCACCACCTATTCAAGATTATTGTTAGCAAGTCAATTCTCTGAGACCGATGGGTGGGCGATATAGACATACACATGTCATCGGGCCAGCCGCTGCATGACTTGCTGCATTTGTCGCTCGAAACCTTGGCGCTGGCTGGTGGTAATGTATTGCCGCACGCACAGTCGGAGCCTCCTGTCAAAGCAAATGTCGCGAATTCCTTGGCGCAATGGTCCAGACACCATCCGGAACTCTGATATGTCCAGGTTGTTGGCTTTTCGTATCCAGGAATGCTGGAGTAGCAGGCCTGCAGTGTCCCTAATGGTGCACCGCGAGCAACCACTTTGAAGTCTTGTGTGACTGCTGATGTGGTTGCCATTAGCACACTAGACACCGCAAGGGCGCGTTGAGTGTTGAAAAGCATGATGTATCGGGAGAGAGAGGAAGTCGAGTATTGAAATCAGCGTGGAAAGTGAACACCGCTGGACACAGTCGCAGGGGTGATTGACGAAGGACTGGGGACGACCTGCGTAACCCTCAAGAACTTCTGTTTGAATGTATGCCGGTAAGCGTCGTTTGTTGTCAAACTGCCCACCACGTTGGTTGAATTATTCAGATACCCAGGGCGTATCTGAAACGAGGAATTCGAGGGGTTGCCAGAAAGAAAAGGGAAATGAAGGTGATTTCGCGTTGTGTTGACGGGTACTCTTGAGTACGTGGACGAGTTGAGGTTCACCCCTACAATTTGGCAGAAAGTGAGCGACCGTGGACTCAGTATTAGTTCAGTTAATAACACCCAAATAAAGGGAGTAAACGAGCGAAGAAAATGGGTTGTCGGTAACGAATGTGTGCAAAGGAGAGATGGGAAGATCAGGAGGAAAGAGAAGTGACGGATAATGGATCCCTTGGGAAAGGGACTGTCAAGGGGTCTGTGTTCCCCAGAGAAGGTATGAGGTACTTAAAATATGGGGGGAGGGCCCTGATACATTCGAGTACCCGGTACTTTCAGCGCAGGCCTTTGACGGGTGGTTTCATTGTTGTTTGCTCCTTGTATGGTACAGTATGTATACAAACAAACCACCCCCCCAATGATACGCCAAAATACAGTTAGGTAATCAGGCACCCGCCCAGGCAAACCAAGGGACCATAGCTGATCAATTTCCTATTTGGGCCAGAGACGGCAGCTTGGGCATGCCGCTAGTCCTTTTTGGGAGCCAAGCGGTGATTATGAGACTCTCTCATTGTGTGAACATTTCGTTCAATATTCGAATATCCAATATTATGTAGTACAAAGTAGTTACATTTATGAAAGATCGTCCTTGCCACATGAAAGAGACCCTTGATGACGACTTGGTGTTTTTTACCCCTCAAAAATTGTACAACACACACAGCATTCAGTTAGCTCTTTATTTTTCAGGGTCTGATTCCATTTGTGTACATATCTTCCAAGTACTCCGTATAGATGATCCGACATATGCCATGGTCCTTCGTGGCTGACAGGTATATCCTTGGCTAATGGTCGGGGAAATTTAGATCTCCATTTGACAAATTACAGCCGAGTTTTACCGTTGAAAGAAAATGAAATACCATTCTCACTATGAAGCAGGCTAATTTCCCAGGCGGAGCTAATTTCAAGACCCCGTATAAGCGCTAAGAATCAGATTCGGTACAGAGTATTCCGTACATGAAACTTGAAGGATTTTACATATTATTTGGCATTTAACCTTATGCTTCAAATACTCATCTTCCAAGGTTGTACTCAATTTCCCGAGGTATCTACCCTGGTACTTCTCTTCTTTATCTCTATACATACCCCTTTTTTCAAATTATCGAAATTATTTCCATGGGTAATGAACGGCCACTCCCGGGTGGAGTGTACCAAATTATGATCTGTTCTTTATACACCGTTGTAACGAAAACCCTGCTTCAGCCACCATGTCCCTTATGGACATGGCGGCTCAAGATCTACAACCTAGATGTATAAGCCTATAAATGGCATATGCTAAATCTTGTACAGAGTAGTTTGTATGTTGTATATTGCAACTTCATTCAATGCTGGACATTTTTTCGAGGCTGTGCTTCAAGGGTCTTGCTCGTGACTCGACTGCATGATATGGAGTAAGCGGTATGTGATATTATTAGCATTGCCCACTTCGTACGGAGTATACATACTTTGTATAACAACCCTGGAGATATCGGAAGTTATTTAATCCAGCCACGTTACCTGGGCATCATGCGAGAATTATTTCAAGACATCCACAGACCCGTTACCGTGTACGGAGTACGGAGTACGAAATGCAGAGATAAAGTTACTGGCAAATCTGCGGCTTGAGTGCGATGCGGATATAATAATAATATATCGGATGTACCACATTATATCCGCTGTACCTTGCAGATTTAGTCCCTTGCAACACTTCTAAGCCACGATTTCTATTGTTATTGCAATTGCCAGATCATTTGATATAAGCCTCACGATCTATATGGAAATCAATATCCTTGAAGCGGTCAACACAACTACCTCACCACGGAACCACCATATTCAATAATTATCCCCAATTTAATGTGACCGACCTAACTCCCTTCTAAACCTACTCACGGCCACAGAGCCTACAACATACAGAGGAAACAACTATTAATAAACGCTCAATGAAGAGGGATCTTCCAACAGTGAGACATATTATTCCTCATCTGGTCAGGTCCGATATCCGAGTATTGCTAGCCCAGAGCCTCCAAAAACACAGTACATATGCACAGACAATACAGGTCTGTACTGTGTACATGCATTACTGTGTACTCCGTACACAGCAATGCATCAACAACATGTCTAGACGTGTCCAGACGGAGAGACCGGCCGGACCACACAAAGATATCCCGGACCAGTGGCGTCCACTAGACCAGTTGGATTCTCCACCTGCCATAAGAATCATGTAGAAACGTATCCCCCCTTGCCGGGGTCCGCGGCAATCAACATCGAAAGAGAAAAGGCTAGTTATACGAAGTACGGAGTACTTAATTTGCTTGAATCTTCTGTGTTTACTACAATGTCTCGACCAGAGCGAGCATCAGTTCAATTTGTTCAAATTGTGGGCAACAGTCGTGTTCGGATTCGGATATCAAACTGAAACTTGCATATGGGTCTAGAACTTGCCAGGAGGCTTAGGCCTGGGCCAAGACTCAACATCATTCTAATTTTAAATGCTAAAATTCTGATTTTGCCTGTGACCTTATAGTACTATTCTGGTATCTAGATTCTAGATCACGCGGAAGGGCCGGATGTTTACTTCGGAGAGTAGAGTATCATTCCGCTCCATGAGGATATCTGAACATTTTGGACATATCATCGTCTCAAGTGTAGCTGGGTACTCAACCCACACCAGATTCCAATCCTAAAGCCCTAGAAGATTAAATACTAAAATCACACGCGCACACAGGACAAAAAAAGAAGCATACTATTGCTCAAGCTCAACACAAACCAGAGTATAAAAATGAACACAATAACACCATCAACCCCAACCCTCAACCCTCAAATATAAGAGTAACTCGCACACATCCTCACCGACCTATCAGGAATCCGTCGCTGGGCACCATCCGAACCCACATCCTTCTCGTAGAAGCGACACCTTCCACCAGCACAAACATAATGAATCCCATGCTCCACCTCCTTCGAGGCCCCCGTGATCTGCCTACGAGTGTACTCGCCGCATTCGCAGAGTGGGTTGGCTGGACTTATCCCGCGCTGGTCAGCAAAGCAGATGAATCGATCACATGGGTGGCATCTGTAGAATGGGCGACCTGCATTGCCATTCGGGTTGCCCTCCTTGACTTCCAGTCTTACACCATCTCCGTGGCATTTGGGGCATTTTGGAGGATTAAGTCTGGTGATCGTCATCGCTGTTGTTGTGATAGGGTTGGTCTGTTATAGTAGCTGGCTTAGATGCGGTCTGGTGGGCTGGTTGTAGGGCCTTCTAGGTAAACTTGCCTTCGTTAATGGTTTGTATTCAAGATTTGTTGGTTGTCGCATTCAAGTCCTCGTTGACAGCCCTGAAGGTTGTGAGAGATAGACAAGAGGTCATTATGACGATGTGTATAGGTCAATATTGCGTGTGTGTCTATGTATGTTATTGACAGAGTATCCGTGGTACCACCCAAGAATGAGGACAACGGAGCTCCAAGACATTAACCTTCACTGTAGACTGCAATAGATAGCCCTCCGCAAAAGTCCTACGTAGGAATCATAATCTTGAAAGAGAAAAGTGTGTTATAGTGTGTTATTTTACATAGTGATATTTCCCTGTCTGAATAGCGATATTATACCTATCTCATTCCAAGATTGCTCAGTGGGCAACGACTCAACTCACCACGATCTTGGACCCTCGGTGTTCTGTCCTCTCGTTCAAAATGTACATTTGCAGATGCAGCGAGAGAGCACTATCTGGGGATTCCAATGAGGCAACAAGAAGAAGAGCAATGAAATAGAGTTCTTTTTTTATTTGTGAGGAGGGCCGGGATTTATGGACCCGACTAGCAAAGGAAAGCAAAGCAAGCCTGAGCCTAAGATATCAGCATTCATGGTGTCCTAACAAGATATGATAACTAACTCAAATCCAAGCTCCGACCTCAGCCTCAGATAAAAAGATATTAATAGCCAAACGCATTTCAGGAATGTGGCATCGATGGCCGTCATGACAGTATGAAAGGCTGTAAATATGTATCCGTCAGCCTTGCGTGAGCGTGTTTGTTCGTTGTTAAAGTTGATAGAGAATCCACGGCTCAGTTCCTTGCTTTTATATGTACCTAAGACTGACGACAACGAATAGTATATACAGTTTCAATACTGACCTTGCTGGCCACAATAATGCAATCCAACTTCTATGCAAAAGTCACAATGACTATTGTCAATCTATGCAATTGAAATTCAATTAAGCATCCTTATTTAAGTGCATCGAGATCATGCTATGCCTTGCCTACAGACAATGGCCCTCCCGATATTTATTTCCAGTTGTCCAAGTTGAGAGAGACAACAGACTCGGGCATTCTTTTTTCCAACAGTAAATGCGCGGCCAAATTTGGGTTGAGCTCATGGCTTAGGAATGTGTATCGTCTTGCTGATCATCATGCATCCATGCAGAACGAATATCAGGACCACAGGGTGGAACTCGAAGATGGTACCTTCTGCGAAAAGACCAAGAGGAATGTTCTCGTGCGTCCAGCTTTGAGAGACCCAGTAGGCCATAAGGGAGGCGATTGACAGAGTGGTCGGAATAGGTGTGCCTTCAAAGTACTTGGACTTGCCAGACTGGTCCTTGGGCAGTACGGCTACAGTCACGTTGAACCGAGCGAGGCGGGTCAAACCGCAGAGAACGAAGAAGGTGAGGAAGACGTGATCGAGCGAGGTCCGAATACCAAGAGCGAACGCGGCAGCGGCGGGAGCGAGACCGAAAGAAATCTAGTAGGAAAGAAGCACGTTAGCGACGTCTTGTTTGTGGTTACTTCCCGGGACCATTTACCAAGTCTGCTAGCGAGTCGAGTTCTTGTCCCATGAGAGACGACTTCTTGCGCCATCTTGCGACTTTGCCATCCATGAAGTCGAAGAATAGACCGAAAGGCATGAATGCGAGGGCAGCCCAGATGGCACTGTAGTCAGTTGGGTCCCCAAGACAGTAGCGCATGGACGAAAAGACCGACATGACTGCTCAATATATTAGTCGTGGGTTGGAAAAACGGTTGAGAAATATTAGCTTGCCTCCACAGAAACCTAAAATGGAGAGTTAGCGGGTCAATTCAGACAAAACATTCAAGGTATTGAGATATCTTACCGTTCAATTCAGTAATCAGATCAGCAAGATGCATGGCCCTGTTGAATGTTAGGCTGAGACGAGGGCAAAGGAGCGCAGAAAGCATAAAACTGACTTCACCATGCTGAAATGCCCGTGATCCGAGGAAAGCAACATTTTCTGCTTCTCCTGTCCTGGGAAATGTAAGCTTTCTTGCCCATAGACGATCCGAGGGAGCTCAAACACACCTCCATCACCTGAAGGTGGGACACCGCTGCTGGAGGCATCGCTCGATGCCATGGTCGATGTCCGACGAGACATGCTCAAATGGATATCAGATTCGAAGTAAATTTATGGGAAAAGGTTACTCTGTCTCAATAAGATGTCTAGAAGGCGAGACTGAGGGGTAAGAAGAATAAGAATGCTGCCAATCCTGCTTTGCAAATGTTGACAAGACGCACAGATTCGCGGGCGGTCAACGTCATTTCAAACTGCAGGCAGGGGCGGTGCAGCTGCGCCACACCCACTAGCCACCCCAAACTAAAAGTACAGCGAACCCCGAATTTCTAAACGAGTTGCTATGATTTGATATACAACATACAATTGCAAGTTCTGGAAAATCCAATGAAAATAAACAGAAACATTTTTGACTGGTGATATTCTACAGCCTGCAGCCAGTGAAGTTGCAATTGCGCAGGATGCACAAGAAGACGGAAAGATATTCCTGAAAAAGCTCCCAGATCCCCCAAAACGCCATAAAGAGACAGTACATTGGATTGATCAATAACCGCGACCGCGGAAGCCACCACCACCACGGGGGGCGCCACGACCACCTCCACGAGAGAAGCCACCACCGCCGCCGCGGGAGAAACCACCGCTACCACCACGACCACCACCGAAGCCACCACGGCCACGAGGAGCACCACCACGGGCACCGAATCCACCGCGACCACGGGGGGCACCGAATCCACCACGACCACGGGGAGCACCACCGGCGCGCTTGGGCTTAGCAGCTCCTGGGGGAGGCTTGGGCTTGGGGAGGAACCTAAGAGTCGAGTTAGTCAAAGCGCACAAGAACGAGTAGAGCAGCGAATCATACTTCTCAAGAGGAAGCAGCTTATCTCCACCAATGTAGACCTTGTCACCAGCCTTGAAGGAAGTGGCGACAATACCATCCTGAGGCTTGACGGTGAAGTAGACCTGGTTAATGGGACCGAGGATTTCGTCGACCTTGCCGATTTGAGTCTATAAAAACCAGTTAGGCCATGGACTATAGATTATAATTGGTTGGTTTGATGGCGTACCTTGTTCTCCAGGTAGACAGGAGCGTTGAAGTAAGGAATCTTGGGGTTGACCGACTCGCAGACCATCTCACCCTCACAAGAGTGCATCACGGAACCCAACTCTATCGGAATATCAGCGATATGAATCAATCGTTGTCGATTTGAAAAGAATAATTACCCAGAACTTGGGCTGGGGGGCCGAATGACTGCTGGAAGCCTCCGCGACCTACAACCCAAAAAAAATTTCGTTAGCTCCTTTTAACTTCTCACATTGCATTCACATTGGAAAATTCTCACCACCACGGCCACCACCGAAACCTCCCCGGTTGGCACCAGAAGCGTTACCACGACCACGGAAAGACATTTTGTGGTGATAAGGTTATTGTCGGCTTGTACAAAGCTGGAGAAGTTTTCGCTCGGTGGAAACTTGAAGCGGTAAAGTGTCGGCTAAGGGCAGTACCAACACGTGACCTTTGCTTCACCGCCCTCATGAAGAGTCATTTTCCCCTCCACGCGGAGTATACCAAAACCAGAGTTCTTGCTCACAGTCCCATTCCCTTGTGTCATTGCTCCAAGGGTTTTTAAAAATGGCATCTGAAACTCCCAAGGATCTCCCCGTGCGGCCTGCTGCTGAAGCGCAGGCCAAAACCGCCTCTGAAGCCGCCGCTGCCCCTCCAAAAGATGCAAATGCGAAATCTAAGCAGGCCCCGAGCCCCGATACCCTCCCCGAGGTCATGATTGAGCGAAACGAGCTCTTCGAGGAGCTCTGGCAACAATACCTCGAGGAGACCAAGACCCGTCCCCACCCAGAGATCAATGTTACCCTTGACATTGGCGACGGCAACCCCCCTCCTCGGTCCCCGCCAAGGCCTTCGAGACAACTCCTGGATCTTTCCTGCGCGATGTGCCCAAGGATCTGAGCGCCAATATTGTTATTGCCAAGGTTGATGGAGAATTGTGGGATTTGAACCGTCCTCTCGAGAAGGACTGCAGTGTGCTTCTCGTGCCTTTCAGCAACCCTGAGGCCCGTGAGGTATTCTGGCACTCTAGTGCCCATACCCTGGGCGAGGCTTGCGAGTGCGAGTACCACTGTCTTCTCTCACATGGACCTCCAACCCCACAAGGTTTCTTCTACGATATGGCCATGCCCGACGGGTATGTTATCTTGTTACCTATCATTCGCGATTGCACCAATGCTAATATATGTGGGAAAACAGACGCGTTGTCAAGGAGGCTGATTGGAAGGCACTTGACACTAGAGCGTCGCGTATCTTCAAGGAGAAGCAAAGCTTTGACCGATTGGAGGTTTCCAAGGAGAACCTCAAGAAAATGTTTGCATACAGCAAATACAAGCTGCACTATATTGACAAGCTTGTCACTGGAGAGAGCAGCACTGTCTATCGTTGCGGTACTCTCGTCGATCTCTGCCGAGGCCCTCACATTCAGAACACCGGCAAGATCAAGACCTTCAAGATCATGCAGGTAAGCGTGGCTAGTTGATCTCATGACCAAGGGAGACACAGACTAACTTTAAGTGCTAGAACTCATCGGCCTACTTCCTTGGTGATCAGTCCAACGATTCTCTGCAGCGTATTCGTGGTGTTGCCTTCCCCGACAAGAAGCAGATGGCTGAACACTTAAAGTTTTTGGAGGAAGCCGAGAAGCGGAACCACCTGAGAATCGGCAAGGAGCAAGAGCTGTTCTTCTTCGATGAGTTGTCCCCCGGCTGCCCATTCCTCCTCCCCAACGGAACCAAGATTTTCAATCAGATACAGTCTCTTCTGCGTAGTGAATACCGCAAGCGAGGCTATCAGGAGGTCCAGACCCCCAACATGTATGACGTTAACCTCTGGAAAACCTCCGGACACTGGGCCCATTACAAGGATGATATGTTCAAGTTGGATTTCGAGAAGCGCGAGTGGGCTCTTAAGCCCATGAACTGCCCTGGGCACTTCATTCTGTTCGGCCACCGTGAACGTAGTTACCGCGAGCTTCCTATGCGTATTGCAGACTTCGGTGTCTTGCACCGAAATGAGGCTTCGGGTGCCCTGAGTGGTCTAACTCGCGTCAGAAAGTTCCAACAAGACGATTGTCACATTGTAGTTTCCCGGGTGCGTATTGAACGAGTCGTTCTTAATTTGCTCGAGTTGCTAACGTTTCGCTCACCTTCTAGGATCAAATTATGTCCGAGGTCGAGGGTCTCTTCGATTTCTTGCAGTCTATCTATGGGCTGTTTGGCTTCACTTTCAAGTTGAAGCTGTCCACTCGCCCCGAGAAATATATGGGTACGTTGGAGACCTGGAACGAAGCGGAGGATCAACTCAAGAAGGCCTTGACCAAGTTTAAGGGTGATGATTGGACCATTGACGAGGGTGACGGTGCATTCTATGGACCCAAGATCGATATCACCATTGCGGATGCTCTCAAGCGTGAATTCCAATGCGCGACTATCCAGCTGGACTACCAGGCTCCGCTGAACTTCAAGATGGAGTATCAGACCAACGAAAAGCAGGACAAGAACACCGAGAACGCGAAGGAGGGCGAGACCAACTCCGACGGGCTGCCTCCCGGCCGTGCCCGCCCTGTTGTCATTCACCGTGCCATTATTGGTAGCTTCGAGCGATTCCTGGGTATCTTGATCGAGCACTTTGGTGGCAAGTGGCCGTTCTGGATCAGCCCGCGCCAGGTCCTCATTGTGCCGGTGATGCCGGCTCTGAACGACTACGCCGAGGAGGTGCAGCGTATCCTGCAGGGTGATAAGTTGAACGCAGACGTAGACATCAGTGGCAACACCCTGCAGAAGAAGATCCGTACTGGACAATTGGCCCAGTACAACTTCATCTTTGTTGTGGGTGCCCAGGAGAAGGAGGCACGCACTGTCAACATTCGCAACCGTGACGATCCTGCAACCCAAAACAAGGGCGTTATGGTCCCTCTGGAGGAGGCACGGGTCAAGCTTCGGGCATTGCGCAAGGAGCGTCGGTTGGAGAATGCTCTGTAGGGGATAAATTCGTTACTGATTTACGAAAAGTGAAATGAAGTTACATGCGGATACTCTACTGATCCTACTAAATATCTATATTGTGCATACTTGGTGTAGGAGTAAATCAGGGTGGAACGCAATACCCTTAAAGCGAACACACGTTGGGTAGATTCACGTCTTCCTAATCTCAAAAACGGAACTACCTATTCGAAGTTAAGCCTACTTAATCTTCCCCTACCGCTCATTAGAAATGGTTTAAGCCTAACTTGGGTCTCTAATCTTTTCCATACTTTTGCACCTATGGACTCTCTAGTCAGCAGTACTTTTTATAAACCCTAATTTTTTACACCTACATCGAATGTTATATATGGAAGAGTCATTTCGCACATTTTAGACCGTTTGTTCTGCCTATATATCCTATCATATAGTTTACGGCTAATTCTTAGTATCATTCTAAGTATAGCAGCAATCAAGGGAAGAGATATCGAGAACAAATTTATAACTAAGGAGGCACTTGAAAAGACTACTAGAGATACTCCTGAAAACATGGCTAAAATTACTATCAAAATAACTCCATAAAACCGTATAAGCGGCCAACAATACTTGCCCTGTATTTTACAGCTAGGAAGCTCCCTGGAACAATGAAGATAGTACCCGTGAGTGTCTGGGTGTCTTCATGCTTGTATACATAGAAGCACCAAGAATGGAATGCATAGAGCTATCTAATGGAGGCCTACTACCATAAAGCTCTGCAGATGCTTCACGGGGACAAATGTAACTCTGACTACTGAGTACATATGTGACTGTTCCGGAATCTACAAATGGGTGCCGTAAGATCCTATAAACACATGGCGGCGGTAACCAAGATCCTCGCCTCGACTGCATATCCAGGCCAGTCCGAGCCCTGATCGATTTGTGTTGTTTTTACATGTATACAAAGCCTTTCCAATAGAAATAGGCGTATATCGTGTATATCTGGGTTTCCCTGATTGGGTCTCAAGTCCACTGTAGCTTTCTTTACTATTGATCTCCCTCTAAAGATGCTGCCCATCCATCCATTTTAGGTCCCGTAGGCATCAGCTTGTTTGCTTTGCTGAGGTCTCGACACCTCTATTTCACTTTCTTCTAACATCAACATCACTTTCTTCTCGCTTCACTTTTTTCTCACTTCAATATCACTATTTTCTCACTTCAACATCACTCTTTTCTCACTTCTATCTCGCGAAAATGAAGGAAAAGAACTGCTCTTGCCCGTACGCGGATAAGCTCAATTGCGAGACAATGTTTGTGTCGACCAGAAATGCGAACAGGCACGCTGATGCGATTCACGACAAAAAAAGACATCTCTGCCCGCTCGCCTCGAAGCTTCATTGCATTGTAAAAAGACATTTTACTCAAAAGGGGATGCAGATAGACATGCAGAAAGCGTCCACGGGAAGAAGAAGCATGCCTGTCCCTTGGCAAAGGCGAAGGGTTGTGGTTTGAAATTTAGTTCCAAACGAGTGGCCAACCATCACTCAAAGAAGATTCACGGCGACAAGAAAACTCGAACAAGGGCTCTTTGCCCGCATGCGACTGTTCTGAAGTGTAACAAGACATTTGCGTCCAAAGGGAACGCAAACAAGCACGCTAAAGAAGGGCATGGCGAAAAGAACTGGTCCTGTCCTTTGTCGGAGGAAGAAGGATGTAGTATAAAATTCACATCCAAAGATTCAGCCGATAAGCACGCATTCAGGAAGCATCATCGCCCTTTGAAAGAGTCAGAAGGATTTCCATGTCCCCACCCGACTGCAAGCTGTGCCAGGAAGTTTACCACCGAACAAAACGCAAACAGACATGCAAGGCAGAAGCACGATGGAGAAACATGGCCATGCCCGCTAGAAAAAAAAGATAGGGTGTGATATAAGATTCACCGACGAGTATAACACGAATAGGCATGCGAAGAGCGCCCATAGCGACAACAACGAGCCAACACCAATTCGGAAAGAGGATCCTTGCCCTCGTGCAAAGGAGGAGAACTGTTCCAAAATGTTCTCTAGCCGAGATATTGCGAGAACACATGCCGAAAACAAACACGGCAAATCTGAGCCAGATGAGACATTTATTGTGGCGTGGCCCTTGAGATCGCGACGTATTCCCCTCAGAGATGTGGACGGGGAAATAATACCTGGATGGGACAAGCTCCCAGCGCCATTATTTCGGGATGACAAGTTCATATGCCCGGATACAGGCTGTTCTAAGACAATGCAGACGACAGTGGGAATTAAGAATCACTACTTGGCCATCCACATGAGGGCTCGTTGGCCCTGTCAGCATGCAGAGATCCTGAGCTGTGATAAAATGTTCTCGTCTGTCTACGATGCCAGACAACATGTAGAGGAACACTTCCCCAAGAAGTCCAGGTGGTTGTGTCAGTATGATCGATGCCTTGCTAAAATGCAGGGCAGAAAGCAGGTACGAGTTGCCGCTTTAAGCCATTATAGGAAGCATGTTCAACGAGGAGACTTTCCAGATGGGCATTACAAGCCCTTAAAGGTACGTATAATGGAAGAATAACCGAGCATCATTTAATTGGGATAACAAATCCCCAATTTGCTCTCCCACGAGAGTATCGAAGAAGATCGGAGGAGTGAAGCTGAGGACAATGAAACTAAGGATTCCGAGGATGAAGTTGAGAATTCCGAGGATTCTGAACCGCCGACCACAGAGTCGGCAGCTGCGTGGCTGAACTCTCCACCAAAAGACCAAGAAGACCTTAGAGCCGGCAAGACATCCAAGATATTGCTGCCTTGTACCCCCATCGCTAATTCCTACAATTTTTAGCTGCAAGGGCTGAAGGCCTCTACCACCTCGGTCTCAAGTGCCCAGGCCTCGAGAGGGTCGTTGATGGATTGGTCGTTGGCACCCAGGTGTGCCAAAACAACACCACCATCACATTCGACACCGGGGTTTTCCACCGAGTTCGCCTGCTAAACCACATTGGGCTGAAAACTAGATGCGCGCCCTGCGATGCAAGATTTAGATTTAACGAGTTTTTAAGGAACTTTCTTCTAGGGGCAGAGGATGGGCAGCAAATATGCAGCCATGAGAGCTGTATCAACTCTGTGTGGGAAGGTTCTAAGTTTTGTAAGGAACACTTCCGCAACTTGAAAATAGACCCTCTCCTCTTTCCTCGAGCCGAACAGGAGGTGCTGAGAGCTTTATTCAAGGAAGCGGCGTCTGTGCAATGGCATCCGAAGACAGAAGCCATGGCCAAAATTCTAAGGATGAAATCCGGCAAGTCCACCATCCCCGCTTCGCAAGTAGTTAACATTGACCTCGAGTTTGGTTGGGGTTCCCGAGAGGTGTACCAGATCGGCCTTGCCGATCTAGAAGCGCGGAAAGTCCTGGATTGTCTCACCAAATATGGTGAGGGAGTAGTCGCGCCTTCTTCGTCACCACTTCCTGCACCGCCAACTTGGGCGCAACTGCAGTACGAACAGAAAGTCAAGGGCTATTATACGCAGGATGGGACTCTTTGTGCAAAGCAGGTCGTCGAAAAACTCGAAAAAATAGGGATTTCCGACAACACCATATTCCTGTCTTGGGCGATATGGGGTTTCGATCTTTCTTATTTAAGAGAGTGGTTGCAACAAGAAGGCTTTCATGACGTTCTCCCCGGGAATGAGAATCTCTATTTGCTTCTCCAAGAGTTCCGTCATAACCTGAAGGAGACGATTGGCACCACCTGCTACAAAGGCAAGGGATTTCCTTTATCCCTGCCTGTGGTGTTTCCGCTGCTCTTCGGGTATGACCACGAGCTCGCAGGACGGAATCATCATGCCCTGGTGGATGCCAAGCAATTGGCGCTGATGTGCTTATTGTTCATCGATCTCTGCAAGCCTCCTCACGAGCGGGTTTACTGGCAAGGATCGGTTGTTAATAATCCGGGTATAGCGGGAAAGAGACAGCGAAACATAGACGAGTTCTTCTCTCCAAGTCAGAATAAAAGAGCAAGGCCTATGTGAATGGTTTCAGGTGAGATTGTATCGTTGTGCATAGACCCATACCAATACAGCTGTTTCTTTTGAATGGTTTCTTCCACTTTTAATAGTTCTTGGAGTAATGGACAAATGGTTGAAGTATGGGGGGCTATCACAGGGCTACAGTGGGACCACCCAATTATCAAGCTATACATTGTAACACAGACCGCCCTTGAGAATTCTGCCTGTTCTGCCTCATTGAGCCTCTACACCGTACATATGTTATGTGGTACAATGCAGTATACATATTTTTTTATTATGTAGGCATTAAAAGGCGGTATGGGTACATTTTGGGATATTGTTCCACTGTATGTTGTACTTCGTACAACAGTATACTAGTCAGCGCTATAATCTATAAGCGCTCTTACTACTTTGCAGGCATCTCATTGACTGAAACAGGTTTCAGCCCCTGTGGATTCGACTCTTTGTTTCGAATTTCGAGTTTCTTTGATTTTTTGAACTTTTTTGCTGTTAAACTCTATATGATCTTTTTATATTCATCTGAATCCTTCTATATCCATGTAAACTAAATAAAACTTGCATCAATTTGTATATTTTGCTCAAAATATAACATTTTCTTTCATTCAGTTCTTGTCCTAACACTTTTCGTGACAAGCGTGGCGGATCACCCGCGGGGACTGCGGGGCTCTTGAATCCCATCACATCTTCTCGTTCCCCTTTCCATTCTCTCTTGTGTCTTCTCTATCCTCTCCGTTCTCTCTTTTTCTCTCCTTTCTCTTCGATCGCTTTTAAACTTGGACCTCCGTTTCTACCTCAACCTTCGCCTTTCCGTACAATTCCAACCGTGACAAATCGCCATGGCTGATTTACAAGGTCGCAAGGTCTTCAAGGTTTTCAACCAGGACTTTATCGTGAGCGAGCAATACAATGTGACAAAGGAGCTTGGTCAGGGAGCCTATGGTATCGTGTGGTAGGTACTATTCTAGGCGTCAAATGCGTGTGGAGGGACACTGGAGATACACATGTGCTGATAGTACCCCAAGCGCCGCAACCAACGTCCAGACCGGCGAAGGTGTTGCCATCAAGAAGGTCACCAATGTCTTCAGCAAGAAGATTCTGGCTAAACGGGCCTTGCGAGAGATCAAGCTGCTTCAGCATTTCCGTGGCCATCGCAATGTAGGCCGCAGCACATCCTTATCAATACACTATCCCCGCTAACCCAGCCCTCCAGATCACATGCCTGTACGATATGGATATTCCCCGACCGGACAACTTTAACGAAACATATCTCTATGAGGGTAGGATGGTTTGCTGCTTTATATCAAATAGAGCTGGAACTAACAATCACTACAGAATTGATGGAATGTGATCTGGCTGCTATTATCCGCTCCGGCCAGCCCTTGACCGATGCCCACTTCCAATCCTTCATCTACCAGATCCTCTGTGGTCTCAAGTACATCCACTCGGCTAATGTCCTGCACCGTGATCTCAAACCCGGTAATCTGCTGGTCAATGCGGACTGCGAGCTCAAGATCTGTGATTTCGGCCTGGCACGTGGTTTCTCAATTGATCCAGAGGAGAACGCAGGATACATGACTGAATATGTTGCAACGAGATGGTACCGTGCCCCGGAGATCATGTTGAGCTTCCAGAGCTATACCAAAGCGAGTATGTTGACACCGTGCATGATTTTGCCACCGAATCCCCACTAACCCCACATGTGCAGTTGACGTCTGGTCCGTGGGCTGCATCCTCGCCGAGCTTCTCGGCGGCCGACCCTTCTTCAAGGGCCGTGACTATGTCGACCAGCTGAACCAAATCCTGCACTACCTGGGTACACCTAACGAAGAGACCCTGGCACGCATTGGATCACCCCGTGCCCAGGAATACGTGCGCAACCTGCCCTTTATGCCCAAGGTAGCCTTCAAGCAGCTATTCCCGCAAGCCAACCCCGATGCGTTGGACCTGCTAGACCGCATGCTGGCGTTCGATCCCTCGTCTCGTATCTCCGTCGAGGAGGCCCTGGAGCACCCCTACCTGCACATCTGGCACGACGCCTCGGACGAGCCCAACTGCCCCACGACCTTCGACTTCCACTTCGAGGTTGTCGAAGAAGTCCCCGATATGCGCAAGATGATCCTCGATGAGGTCATCCGCTTCCGCGCTACCGTCCGCCAGCAATCGCAGGGCCACTCCGCCCAGCAGCAGCAGGTCGCTCAGCAAACTAACATCCCCATCCCGGATAACCACCAGGGTCCTTGGAAGACTGAGGATCCTAGACCTCAGGAGGCTACCGCTGGCGGTGGTTACAACCCTAATGACTTGGAATCCTCGCTGCAGCGCGGCATGGACGTGCATCACCGTTGATACCTTTTGTTGATACTTCTTTCATTTTTTTCTCGTCTTGTTGGTTGTTTGGCGTGTTGAATCCGATCATGTTTTCTTTCGCGCCCTGCATGTTGATCTAATTTAGCCAAGAGATACCTTCAGAGAAACAAAAAAAGACTGGGACGATTTACAAGGGGGTTTTTTCACTTTCCAGTTTCCGTTTTCCATTTTAAATGCAATTTCGGACTTGACTTTCTCATCACTATGGCTTTACAATCTAGCCTCCCGATTTCATAGCTTGGGTTGTGTCTGCGTTTCTATTCTCTTGCGAATTGCGACTTTTGTGCTCATATCCGAATCATTTGACTCCTTCCAAGCTCAAGCGCTATTGGTTGTGTTCCTGTTTGGATATGATACTTTGGTCTCTATGTCATTACCCTGTGCATTGCATCTCTTTCAAGTAGGTTCATCTTCATCAATAGATAGATTCTCAATCAAGTCTCTCCTCACCAGGAGCCCGTCAATGATAATTCAGATGTCCATTCGAACCAATGTAACTCAAATATACTAGCTTTGTGTAACATAATGCCTGGTACAACTACTCTTGATTTCTATGAGGATTTGCTATACATCACCATATGCCCGGGAGATCATACTCGCCAATAACCCGACTTTAATCAAGATCAAGTCTCTATTCCTACGTAACTCTATTATCGTAATTGAATTACCTTCGAGCTTTTAGTTGCTAGGAGCCAGATACAGTCTACGAGTAAAGGTATGTTGGGCGCTTGGCACGATTATCCTCTAATACCTATATGTACAAAAATAGTAGGCGGTGATTTCCTGCCGGAAAATGGAGGTTATATAGCACAGAACAACTTGATATTTCGCCCTTCGGGGCATATGGTCAAATGAAAATATACAGAGAAGATTAGCATGGCCCCTGCACTAAGGATGACACGCATAATCAAAGAGAAGCGCACATTTTTTTTTCCTTTCGCCGTTATATATTGAGGATATACGGTAAGTGGGTCTTTTTACACCGTATTATTGGTTATAGCTACCGGGTCACGTGCTATATCGCAACGGTCGGATTTCGAATGACATTGTCGGCGAATCTACCCTTTCTATTTCCATCTATATATGCAGTTATAGGAGTACAATAATACATATATGGGCTGCGTTCCAACATACTTAAATCGGCAAGTACATATATTCGTGAATAGCACGATCAAAGTAGAGATCAAAGTAGAGATATAGAGGATTTCAGTCTTGTTATACCAACTATTTCTAAGGCCATGCTGCAAATAGGAGGACATCCTGGAGTTCAGAGATATCTCTACGCATATATTGTAGCAGTACGACAAAATGGAATAAATGGCCCTTGTAGGTGATTCAGTGTTGTGCTGAAAATCATGAAAAATATATGCAAGCCTTAGAAATGGCATCGAGGGATATATAAGATGAAAACAAAGGGATAACTAGAACGCACAGGCAGAGGAAGAAACCAGACAAAAGGAAATTCATGCATTCGTATACGCTATCATCGCGAAACTAACCGACTATAGCCAGCAGAGAAGCCCCATACAAAGGCAGAAATTTTGAGCACCGAGACCAAGTCCGAAATGAAGATCAAGATCAAGATATTTCAATAATAATACCCTCTCCACCAAACAGCCATGCAAGCTGCAACAACCAGATCAAGCATTTTGATCCCCTCATCCTCAATAACCAACTTCCCCAGTTTCGCACTCTTGCCCCTTAACCCACCACCAGCAGGCTCCCTCGCAAGCGAGAAATCCAAGCGATCCTCATCAGAATCATACTCCAGGTCCCCACCACTACTATTACTCGCACTGCGGCGGTGTGAGCGGGACTGGGAAACGGGGTGTAACTGGCCCTGGCGCGTGAAGCGCTGCGCGCGCTGAGAGGTTCTGCGGAGGAGGCTTGCGGGGTGGAAGCTTTGGCGGGGGTCTGTGGGGGATGAGGCGTGGACAGGAGGGGGCGGGCCTGGACCTGTGTGTGCGCGGGGCCGGGCGTACGTGTTTGGGTTTAGGAGGTGGGAGATGGAGCTGCGCTTTGCGGATGCGTAGTTGTTATTGGAGGAGGCTGATTGGAGGGGTCCTCCGTCAAGACTGGGATTGTTGTCGTTTGGGTTGTCGTTTGAGCGGGGGAGAGACTGAATTTGACTTTGAGTGAAGGGGGAGAGGTGATTTGGATGGGGGTTGTGGGTTGCGTGGTGAGCGTGGGAATGGAGATTTGCTGCTTGGAAGGGGGTGTTGAAGCGGAGCTCGGCGACAGTTACGGCGGGGGGTGCTTCTGTTTCGCCATTGGGGGCGATGGAGCCGCCAGGTGTTGAGATCATGTGTTTACATTTGAGGCTTCGGCCATTCACGCTGTTTGTAAAGGTACATGTGCCATTCCACGGAGAAGTGAAGACATAGTAACCGCTTTTGAGCTTGGAGGATGAGGACGGGCCATCTGGGGCATGGCCGTTGTTGCAATCTGTGCCAAGGGAGTCATAATATGGCTTTGATACGCAGAGCTGGCGGTGGAATTTGCGTGGACCGGTTGGCTGCTCCTTTGGTTGCTCTATGGGTAGAGATTGGGGAATGCTAGAGCTGGGTAGGCGTCCGATTCCTAGCGGGAGATTGGCTGCCAGGCTGGATAGTGAAGGCATCTCATTAGAGCCTGCGAACCGGTTATATCCCGGCGTGGAAATCTCGATATCGACAGTATTGAGGTCCATTCGCGGAGTTGATATAGTTGCCACATTCCATTGTGTACCGGACGTGGGATCACGTCGAATGAGTGTGATATGAAAGCCAGCATTATTGCCAGGAGGGTGTCCATGCGAATTCCCATGGGCGTTTCTATGCCGGTTCGGAGATTGCCCAGGGCTTCCTAATGGCGATTCGGTACGGTTATGTGAAGAACGAGGCCTCAATTGCGGTCTAGGGGCATCAAGGCTATGACGGCCAGCCGACATTGCCTCGTATTTCGCCTCGTACTTTTCCTTCCAGGTCTCTCCCCGACTTTGCAAATTTTCGGCAAACGCGCCCCATCGGGACGTCCTTTTAGACGGGTCCTCGCCTGCTGCAGGATTGGTCCATGACTCTTCACCTGGCGGCAAGGGAGGCAATGGTCGCCGTCGAACAGGGCTATTACCACCCGATTCTACCGATATTCCTCTGGGTATATTAGTGCTCAAAGGAGGCTGTATATTGGCGACTGGAGTGCCAGAGAATGATACATTCTCCGCAGTAAGCTGCGGCATAGGGATTATACGCGGTGGCAAGGCCGGAGGAACATTGCCATCCTGCAATATAGAGACTGGGCGCGGTGGCAATGTTGAAGGGGCAATGTCGTCCTGCAGCACTGGGCTTGGACGTGGTGGTAAAACCGGAGGAGCAGTGACATCCTGTTGAGGCGGTGCCGGCAAAGGCTCGGAGTTGAGCTCCCCTTTTCCACCTACTGGCTTCCGGCGCACATTGTTCAGCCGCGCGAACTCGCGATATGCTGGGTCGTCGGCGCCTGCTTGCTCGAGGCGCTCTTTGTGCAATTGGGCCTCCTCTTCGCGCTCTTCCTCCACTTGCTGGAGCAGGGTATCATCTTCGGGGGTCGCGACATGGAGATAGTAGAGAGAGGCATTGATTGCCTCGGCAGAGACACTAGATTTGGTTGGTGGTTTGAGAGGCGAGAGGAAAATGTCTACACATTTAGGCAGCAGTTAGTTATAGTTATTTTCATTTGGCTAGAGCACGATAAGGCGCAGCTATGGGACATTCAAGACCAAAATAGAGAGAGCATAGTGAGCAGAGAGTGGAATTGACTTCATACCTTTACTTCCTGGCACACGCACAATGTATAGAGACAGTGGTTCGTGTTTCTGGTGGGTGGGATTGCGTGGGTAGGCGGGGGGATTCGATGCGATAGCGGTGACTGACGAAAGTGATCGTGCCTCGACAGGGCCCTGAGGGACGGTAGACATTGCGGACAAGGCCGCGATCCACCCCGACAAGAAACGCAGGTACAATATAAAAAGATAGAGGTTATGTTGAGTTTGGGTTGGCAAATAAACAATGGGTCTCTCGGCAGTGGGCGGAGTTGATCATTCCGCCGTGGGGAAGAGAAGGCTGGGGGCCTAGTTTATTTTTGTTTTGTGTTTTGTTTTCTGCTCTGTTGTCTCTTCATCAGTGCTGATGTGAAGTTGCACAGGCAAGAAACAAAGGGAGGCAAGGGTAAGGAACAAGGTTATAGAATGCTGCCTATCGTGGCGCAGTACGCGTGTGCGGGCATCAACTTTGGGCTTCGATTACGTTGGGATCTACAACTACCTACAATTTTTGAGGATTGTAGGTAGAACTGAAGTCACTAGTACAATTGATGCTAGAAATTATCGCCGTTGGGGCCGCCAAACCCCAACAGACGCTCATGACTGAGGGGAAGTTCACCAATGGCCAACACCATTTCCACCAACTTCAACTTTATTTAAAATGACAACTATTTTGGATATTCCAGGCAGCAACCCCCTGAATCCCTTCTCAACGCCAATCCAAGCCTTCCTAACCCCTAGCAACCTTTTCTCGGCGCCGGCGCAAGACGAGACAGCTGCCAATCTTGTCAACTCTGTGGCTACGCCTTCAGACCCCGGCCACGCGCTCTGAAAGCTCTGGGATGCCTTCTTTACGGCCGTAGCCACCTCTCCAGCTTCTCGCGGCTCCCACTTTGCCCCCCTCGACGCGCTTCACGCGTAGCCACCGACACGGCTGAATGTACGCGTAGGATCTAATGCGGAGCGACAACTCTGTAGTTACATGAGAGCCGATGGAAAGCTACAATGGCACACACTACCGCTGTACAGCGTGCAGTGGCGCGATGTGCATGACATCCTCGAAGCCTGGCGCGACTGGGACGGTGTGCGTGGTTCAGGCACGGAAGATAACTCTACTCATAGTACATTAGGTAGCAGCGCTGACGTGTACTTTCTCAGTGTCTTCTCGGCTGCGCTGCTGAAAGCAACGAAAGGTAAAGGCGAGGTACATCCTATATGGGTCTTCTATGCGTGCCGCGATGTGCTGGAGCGCAAGAGACCCCAACCCCGCCAACTAAAAGCGCATATGATGTTGCCAGAGCAGGTGTGGGCACTGGACGTCCGAGTAACAGCGACACGGATGCGGGATGGGGGCCGGGAACTGTGGGAGGCGGACTATGAGGAGCTGCGGCGCCACTGGGCGGCGGCATTAGATGATAAGACGGAATTGTGGGCGAGATAGGATGGGCTGACGTGGGACCGTTGGCAATTGTGGGGGAGAGAGATTGCGGGCTTTAAGCACAAAGGGAATCTTAGACGAGGAAACTAAGGCGGTGGTTATAAAAGCTGCTGAAGTACTTACAACATAGTGGTATTATGGAAGAAGACTCGACCTTAGGGTATTGCGGTCCTCGCTACATAGTTGGCTCCTATTATTGTTCATATTTCATGTATTTGGTATCTTCACAAAAGCTACACGGCCTGAAATAAAAGTAGTATGATCTGATAAAGAAGGAAAGGAAAAAAATTGAAGGAATGCAATCCGGAGGCAGTACTCCTGGGGGGGTCTCGATACAAAAAGAAACTCCATGCTGCAACGCCAGACATTTCCATGTCTATGTCCTTGGCCTAAAACACCCGACCAAGTGAAAATCCCATGTATACCGATATTAGACAACAGTCTCAGACCGTTCACCTTCTGCAATGACTGGTACACCTAGACCGCGATCTGGACTCTGCAACACAAGCTGTTCATGACGTCGTGCCCGCAGGAAGTCACTGACTGCACGGATTAAAATGAACCAACCAACAATCATGAGGATATATGAAATCCATTCACTGGTGCTGATGCCAGTTATGGCGCCATTACCTCCACCGCCTCCCCCACTCTCACCAACCGAGTTTGGATCGAAGTTGTGGCTGTTGGGGTCAGGTGGAGGAACATATTCTGTACCTCCACCGTCGGAGCCCGAATTTTCGCTGCCACCTTTCATGTAGAAGCCGTATTGAACAAGAGTGAGACCGAGACCCGCTCGGCTGCCGTTCTTTGCGGCGTGGGTGGTGTGGAGGAGATATGTCAGCAAGAAGCCAACAAGCTGGAATGACATTGAGATCATGGCGTTCCAGACAAATGAGAAAACAGATCCAACAGGCAGTCCATCGACATAGACTTCGTCAGACGAGATACCAGGAGCCACGATGGTGGTCTCCCAGTATGGCGGTGTCGCATCAGCGGCCGCTTCTTCGTATGACTAAATAAAATATCAGTAAACAGGTCTTTCAAATATATCAAAAAACACCAATTATCAACTTACAGGAGGAAGATCATCATTCTTCTCACCCCGTTCTGGCTTGGCGGCAAGATTGGCAAAGACTCCATCATTCGATGAAGCGACCTGCCGACTCGCCCCAGAAGATGGTGTCGTAAAAGCAGGCAATATGGTCGGCCGCCTGAGAAGCCCTGGTTGGGTCTGATCCTGTGCAGCGTCCATCGACTCCGAAGAGGACGCTGTGGCGGTATGGCCGTTGTCCGGGGGAGCACGGAAGTCGGGGTCGGCTCGCATCAAGCGCTGCCTATCATCTGGCTCATTATCATCGTCAGACTCGTCCTCGTCGCCGAAGGCATCAGCCAGTGTCTGATCATCATCGTCGTGCTGTGGATCGCTGCGTAATAGTCGTCTCGACGATGGTGACGACGAGCGGGATCCGGAACGGAAAGAAGAAGGTGAAGAGGTACTATGTTCGGGTCGCGTGCTCAGCGGATAGGAATGTGGTCCTTCCTCTTCATCCTGGGGATTCACCTAGACACATAACAGTCAGTATTTTCCCGTGGGGTCCCATCCGGGGGTTGTTCTGATAGGAGATCAGCGGAGGGGATTGCATACCCGTGAATATCGCTGCGAGCTCATGGCGAGCTGAGCGGGAAGCGACCCTGAATAGAATCAGAAAGGAAAATGAGGCAGAAACAACTTAGGTTTGAACGCAAAAATGATATAATAAGAGTACAAGGGGATGGGAAAATGACGGGGTTGATGGAAGGCAACAGGAATGGATGTGGCTGTGTATGCCTGATGCGCCAGGCCAAAATAGACTGTTCCCGTCTTTCGCCTCATTGAAAACTGATATCCTTTCCCCTATACCACAATTATTTTGTGATATCTCTTGTCCACCATGGCTAAAACACCTGTGAGTATCTGATTCAACATTGAATTATCCCAAACAAGAGCATTGACAAGCCCCCAACGTTCAATCCCAAACAATTTCCTAACAAAGCAACCAGACGCTTAACGCGCGCTCCCTTCAAACCCGCCTCGCCCACATCCTCAAACACTGGCCCTCGGACGCAGTCCGCCCAGCATCAGTCTCTGTCCAGTCCTACATTGAATCCCGTCTCCAGCCAGCAGGGAAGTCCAGCCCAGCAATCTCCGAGTCATCCGTGAATGCACTTGAATCGCTGCTGAACAACCGCTACGCGCGCAAATATCCTATGCCGGAGAAGCTGCGCCGACCGGCCAGTAACCCAGATCACTATGACAATGTTGTACGTGAGTTTGCGGAGGCGCCGAACCGCGATTGGTTTGGCCGGTTACGGAAGAGGTTGGCTGGTATTATCCGCTTGACGTAATGCATCTATTATTGCTGTGTGTATAGATTTTTGGGGTTTTGATGTTGGAAAACTGGGGAAAACTTGATTTATCATTATCTTACTGGATTCGGGTGAGCATTATGGGGTTTTGATTTGATGGGTTGCATGACATGTACCAATACCTTTGTCTCTTTTTTTTTTTGTTTATTGTATACCTACTATATTTCCTACTCAAATGTACGAGATTTATTCAGACCAATGTGCTTTTTGATGCATGTCCAGGATATGTCCATGGGAATGAAATTTCAAACAATCCAACTCCTAATTGCTATATACAAAACGCTTGAATAATCAAATGCAAATTTACAGCATGGGCTTCAGGTCATCGGCAACCTTGAAGGGGGCATCGGTTTTAGCCTTGACTTCCTCGACGGTGACACCATCGGCGATCTCAATAAGAGTCAAGCCATGGGAGAAGTCAACATCGAAGACGCAGAGGTCAGTGATGATACGGCTGACACAGGCAGGGCCAGTCAGAGGGAACTCGCAGTTCTTGACAATCTTGGGGTTACCCTTCTTGTCGGTGTGTTCCATGGTCACAACGACCTTGGTGGCAGAGGGGTTGGACACCAAGTCCATGGCACCACCGAAGCCCTTGATCTTACCGGGAAGCATCCCTGCGAGAGAAAGTTAGTCATATGCAAAAAGAAAATGGAGGAAGGTTGGGGAAACATACAGTTGGCCAAGTCACCCTTAGCGCTGACCTGCATGGCACCAAGGATGGTAAGGTCGATGCGGCCGGAGCGGATCATGCCAAAGGACTCGTCACTGCCGAAGCAGCTGGCACCGGGCTTGAGAGTGACAGTCTCCTTGCCGGCGTTGATGAGATCGGCGTCCTCCTCACCAGGCTTGGGGTAAGGGCCGAGACCGAGGATACCGTTCTCAGACTGCAGGGTCACCTCGACGGAGGGGTCGACGAAGCTGGGAGCAAGCATGGGCATACCAATACCGAGGTTGGCGTACATGCCGTTCTTAAACTCCTTAGCGGCACGGCGGACGATACGCTCGCGCTTGCTGGCGGTTTCACCCTTGCCGAGAGCCGAGGTGTCAGCGCCCTCCTCCTTGGCGAAGGTGAACTTCTCGATCTGCTTAGGGGTGGTGCTCTGGATGACACGCTTGACGTAGATACCGGGCAGGTGGACGGCAGCGGGATCGATCTCGCCAGGCTCGACAATGTGCTCAGCCTCGACGATGGTCATCTTAGCGTTACGGCCCATGGCACCGTTAAAGTTGGCAGCTGCGTAGCGGAACTGGCAGTTTCCAAGCTTGTCA
Source organism: Penicillium vulpinum (assembly GCF_028829585.1). Classification (NCBI taxonomy): domain Eukaryota; kingdom Fungi; phylum Ascomycota; class Eurotiomycetes; order Eurotiales; family Aspergillaceae; genus Penicillium; species Penicillium vulpinum. The sequence goes on from NW_026643241.1 coordinate 5,488,112, forward strand.
GCCTTCCAGGCCTTGACGAAAGCATAGTCACCCTTGATCGCCTCCTCCATAACGTAGCTCTTGCCGTCGAACACCTTGGTGTCACGAGGTTCACTGAACAAAGCGACTGTGCCGTCGGGGTTGTGTCGTAGAGGCACCTGACCGGTCTGCACCACGGTACCGAAGGCGGCAGGTGTGTAGAAGGCGGGGATACCCGCACCGCCGGAACGGCATCGCTCAGCCAGAGTTCCCTGAGGAGAGAGCTCCAACTCAATCTCACCAGTCAGGTACATGCGCTCGAAGGTCTTGTTCTCGCCGACGTAAGAAGCGATCATCTTCTTGATCTGCTTGGACTTGAGGAGCAGACCCAGACCGGCTCCGTCCACACCGGCGTTGTTACTGGCCACGGTCAGACCAGTGATGGAGGGATTCGCCAGGACGGCGTTGATCAGTGAATCAGGTACACCAGACAACCCGAATCCACCGGCAAGCAGAGTTGAGTTGGGCTTGATGTCCTTGACTGCTAGCTCCGCGGAGGGGTATACTTTGTTGATCTCAGATCGGCGGACGCTGCTAGAGAATGCGCGGGCCATGAAACGTTGGTGCTGGTTAAAGGCAATGAATGTCAGTCTCTGCGACTCAAAAGGCGACATGGGCGATATGAGCTACTAGTAAATGACTTACCTGGGCGGGATTGGCCGAGAACTGGCGCGCGAGGCGCAGGCATGTTGCCACTTGAGAAGGCATAGTGAAATACTTCGAGATTAAAAAAATAACAGTGCCAACTTAACCCAAGTGCACAGTAGGTTAGAAAAAAGATCAAACAAGCGTCCTGTCGTGACAACGGCAATAGCCACCTCTTATATTCCCGAGCGGCAGTCAGAGCGGAACCATTCCCGAGTGATATTCGTTTTCCCCGGAAATGTGGATACCCGGCTATTTCACTATGAATTGCCCTGATCTCAATACTTTTAGCCCCAGGGCCCCCTAAACTTGGTCACTAACTATTAGAAAATATCCCAGACCAAGCAGCGTCGAATCTTAGATGTCTTATTTCTTTTTTTTTGCTACTCATTACCTTCAGAATTCCCCTAGACCGGCAGACTTCTCTTCTTGCCGCTGCCGAAATCCACAGCCGATCCGTATCCGATCCCGCGGCTTAACCTTTCGGCAGTGTGCTGAGTCAGCACTATGAAGTCACCTGACATGTTCATCTGGGGTAACTTCCTAGTTTGGAAGGTAGCAAAAGCTTAGGCCAAACATAGAGGAGATCAATTGTGACTATCTTAACTCTACAAGTACTCCATGGTATCTTCAGCGTATGTACATGCTGGATAACAAAAACAGTTCACACCTCGCAATGCAGTAATATCCACGTGCAGACATAAGAGAATCGAGAAATCATGCAATCATGTTATCATGCTGCCCAGGTGGGTGCCACATCGTAAGAAATTAAGTTGGATGGGTTGGTTTCACTTCAGCGTCAAAACTCTTGCGTTTTAGAGGGTTGACAGCTGCCGCATCGACTGCTGTGGCATTGGAATCTACCAATACTGCTCCGAGTCAGTCGCAGGACGAGAACGGGGCCATGTTGTGGTCTCCGCATTGGTGGATTCTGTGTTTCCCGTACCTGGAGTTCCATTAATGGCTGAAGCTTCCTCATAGGATGGGGGTGCCATATTCATTTCGGGCCCAGGATTGGTGGGCTGAACACCCTCCATGGTGGTGGCTAGTTCTAGATTGGGTAGGTCGACCATGTTGTCTATCTCACGACAGACCGGGTTTACCAGACGGTCTTTCATGCTATCGTTGACATAAACAAGGAAATACGGGGTCGGAGGGTTGCTGGTTGAGTCGTTCTTGAAGATCTCATCCACGTTCTGGACCTCCGTGACGTACTCGTCATTGTACTTGCGCCATATCTTCTTGTCAAAGTCGAAGATGTAGATATAGTAATGACCGAACGAGACCGACCCATGATGCACAAAAACGGCGTACAGTCGATATGGGAGTTTATCAAAATCAGCAAATTGGCTGGAAATCATGGTTTGCGTGTCCTTGATTTCCTGGTTGACAGCTAGAAAAAGATTCAACGCGTTAACATATCTGTTTCAAGGCCGTGGTGCTAGAACTCTTACCTTGCAGTTCGGTCTCTGCCTTGTGGGCAAGGCCCTCAAGTTCGTCCAGTAACTCCATACTAGCCATAGAATTCATGAGATCAGATTCAACTTCGACTTCGACTTCGACTTCGGCTTCGGCTCCAGTTTCAAAGTCAGTCTCAATGGAGTTCACATCTTGTAGCGCAGTTTTGACTTTGCGGAACAATGTTGCCATGTCGACGCCACTGCCCTCCTGCAGGGAAGAAAAAAGGTTAGCTATATAAATTAGGGGCACATTTACTGTGAATTTTCGATACCTTTGCCCTGAGAAGATCTTCTCGGCGGGCCTCGAGCGTCTTCAGGGCCGCCTTCCATTCCCAGCATTGATTTCGTCGATCCACAACATCCGGATTCTTGGTGTCCATGTATCGATCCATGTAGATAGTTTCAAGCAACTCGAGGTGGTTTGTAGATTTGAATGAACATTTCTTCACAGGATCAAACTGAACCCGTTGCACCTGGATCTGGAGAACAGGTGGAAGCTGGCTGATGGAAGCGAACTGCTCAGCCACAGAGTTGTCCACACTAATCTTTTGGATATCAAATGCCCCATCGATAGCATCGTAGATGTTTCGAGATCCATGAGCAACGTCGACTTTGATATCACACCACCGCTCATCCTTCGAACGAGTGCCTTTCTCAGTAGAGATGTAAGAGCGGGTTTGGCCGTAGAACAAGCTGATGAGAGGTGTTAATACATATACTTTAATAGACGGTTATTCATAACTTACTCTTTGATCTGGTCAAGCTGTTCACCGTCATTGCCAATACCTCGAGGTTTGATGGCGCACTGGCTCTGGAACAGAACGTTGTTGATGACTTCTGTCACATCCTGCTGGGCGCCAATTTCCACCTCCTCCTTCAATTGCTTTTCTCGATCAACTTGCGGGATGTTGCGAGGAGGTATGGGCGGCGGTAGATTGGTCGATACACTGTCGTCTGGGTCGAGATTCATCTCCTGATCAGACCCTGCCTCTGCTTGATCTGAAAGTTGATCCAGGTCCGGCGGGTTATTCTCCTTGTCCTCAACAAAGAGTCCAGGTGCATCGTTCATGCTATCATCTGAGACCAATGTTGCATCGCTGCCATCATCGCTGCCGGTCAAGGTTTGAATAGGTACGGGTTCAACTTGGTTAGAAGATGAAACCGGCTCCATCCGACCGCCGAGAAGGGGCTGTGGAGGCCCAAGGGGCCCCAGAATAGGAGCACCGTCAATATCACCAATAATGTCGGGTCTAGAAGCAGTGATTGTCGACCGACGACGTATTGCCGCCTCGTTGCTTGGGCTAATCAAGGTCAACCGAGCAAGTTCCTGGGCGGGAGTAACCGAGATTTGGGATGAGGTGATCATGCTACGGAACAAAGTCCGGAGCTCATTGAGGACTATTAAGCAATGGGTCAGTTTAAGGGATATAGGAATTAGCACCGATAAAGCTTACATCGCTGAGATCGCTCGACCTCCGTCTTCGTCACCTTCCGAGAGCCCACTTGTTTCTTTGCAAGGCCTTCCTCGTCATTAGGATCCATCTGAAAGCGTTCAAATTCCAAGACCAACTCGCGGAAAGGACGGACGGAGAAATAGAACTGCAATAGGCTGTTGAGATAGCATGTATTGCCGATGTTTTGTAATCCGACCGGCCAATTTTCCATGCTTCTATCAGGCTCGTTGGAGATACCTGCCATATTCCTCAACGTGGAGCTGTCCAGTTGTTTGGCAATAATTGTCAGAGCCTGATTGTATCTCTCGGCATCCCCTGGGTTTTCATCGATGCAAATTGTATATGCAGCAATGATTGCCCCATCGTCCACAGTTCGATCAGGGATTTGGAGTAGACGATAGGCATCACCAATGTCCATTTCACCGGCAATCATCTCCCCAGTGTTGATGAAATGGTTCAATGCGACCGATTTGCGGGACTCGGCAATCAGCGCGACGGCGCGTTTCGCCAATTCTTTGGTAAGCGGATTGTCATTGACCTAATTGATAATTGATAACAATATTAGCTCGCATCCAACCCACAAATGAAGCGGTCGGAAAACACACCTTTGCAGTGTACATAGTCATGACAAAATCATCCGGGGTCTGATCCTCGACCCCCAAGAAAATATTCGCTTGCTCAACAGTAGACACACCTATTGTCAAAATTAGCGCGCGTTCGAGTTTGGAGACAATATGGCTGGATCAACACACGGTCCTCTGATGCCGCTTTGATGCGCGCACTTCTCCTGGAGTCTCCAATCCGCCACAAGTGCTGACGCGCTTGGGCATCTTGCGTTGTAGAGCTGAGGAAAGCATAGAATGTTCCAATGATGCTGTCTTCGGTGAGGTTTGGATCGAATAGGTAGATATTGAAGTATTGATATGCGTCCACAACGTCCTCAACGCTGTACTTTCCTTGTTCATAAGCTTCCTGGACGGCTGTGTCAATGATCTCCTTGTCTTTTCCACCACGCAGAACGCCGATAGCCTTGAGAGCAGACAAGTATATCGGGGTCCTATCAGGATCGTTTGAGACCTGTCGCTTGTATGCTTCAATGACAGGCAATGTTGACATATCCTCCATCACCCCCAGGTCCTCATAGTAACTAAAAAAAACAAAAAGCAAGCACCTGTTAGATCCAGTTCTATTAATTCGGGGATAGGGTGCACAAACGGAGCATCAGCCATCTTGAATTCGTTGTAACGGAAAGCTGTCGGGTCTGGAGCAGTTATTAGTTGGAATTCCTAGGGTCAAGTTTGGGCCACGAACAGTCTTGTGCTTCTAGAGCACTAGAAATAACGGGGATGGCAGAAGGAGGAAGGTCAGGAATCTGAGATCCTCTTCTATCTGAAGCCGGCCGAGTATGTATCAGAACTAGCAATTCATGTGTCACGTCGTCAAGAAAGAGACGCATCATATCTTGGTAAGGTTTCTCGGCGTCAACTGTCGGTTTAGGCGGGTGCCATGCCCCAGTATCCTAAATCGATTCGTCAGCGACATGCGACACAACAAGCTAGCCCTAAAGACACAACGGGAGACAAAACGAGGCCTGTGAACGATTTGGGAAAACATATCATTATTACAAACCTTATTGTACATGAACTCTAGAAATTCAAGTAATTCTCTACAAGCAGCACCTTCCACGCCAAAAGAGTGCATAAACCTCTTATTGACGGAGGAGATAGGCTTGCTGCGTTGTGGGTTTCGTAGGGCGTTGGTAATGTACAGACGCAGATTATCCAATACATTGAACGGCTGCGGATCTCCCATGCCTTCCATGGACTCAGGATACGATGCGATGGCCTCTTCGGCTCGTTTCCGCAACAACTCTTTATCAGTCATCAAGTGGATAAATGCCGGGCTCAAAATCGGTGAAAGAATCCTCAAGGATACCATAGCCGAGCATGAGATGTAGGAACATTGGTAGTGATATGTCTCCACAACCTGCCCTTTGGTGGTGTTTTCCGGCGATAAAAGACCATTCTTCTGCCGTCCCGATTGATAGACCAAATGGTGCAAATGTTTCCCCTGATTCTGACCCAACATGCTCATGTGGCTGGTGTAGTTGACCACCACTTGAAGATGATAACGGCATTTTGTGCAAATGGCTGAGACCTTAGACGATGTGCCTGGCCTTCTCCGGTGTTCTGGCTCTGACATAAAAGTTTGGTCTTCTTTCAGGACATATTGGTGTCGACATGCTTCCGGTGATATGAACCCAGGTGGGCCGTTGTAGCCTTCTGGATAAATGGGCGGAGTTTCTGAGAGGAGATTACGACCTGTGTCTGGATCGTGTGCTGGATCATAAAGCTGAACATCCTCAATGAGACGCGGCGCAGTCTTTCCTATATGATTGGCAAGAGACGTTGTAAGTATTTGCTCAAATTATATTGCAAATTTGCTGATCCAGGTTATTGCCTTACCGGCCTTCTGTTTAGACGCCATGAAGTACAGTGTTTGGACCTGAAGGCCTCACGCGTTTTAGGTCTTGGGTTTCGCGTTAATCAAGTGTTGGCTCTCTTAATACTTGGTCCTCATGGAAGATCACAAATGCGCACAATGTGACAGCTCAGCTGTGATGACAATATTGTCAAATGATGAAATCGCCACTGTATGCGGAGAGACAGCGGGGAGCCTACTGCACTTGGCAGCAAGCAGCGGCAAGCTTTGGAACTCTCTCCTCCACGGAATGGTCAGCTTTTAGATCGAAGTCCACTCTTAGCAAATGGCAAGCAATATCCAGGAAGATGCTCGATGAAAATACATTAAGCAAAAGGTTTGATGGGAAAGAAACATCAACATAATCACATAGAGCTCCGTTGAAACGGCGGGCGGTATACCCGGCGGTCAGACTTGGCAGAAAGCTGACCCCAAAATCCTATCGCCAACTACGTCCCATACCGCAAGCAGTCCATCCCTGCTATCACACACACATCATGGCGCACCACGAGGAAGACCACAGCTATCACCCCAAGGATGCAATTTCAGCAGCCATGAAAACCACTGCGCTGACCGGAAGCGTTGGTCTCTTCGCAGCGGCTGTGCAGAACACGCTCACCAAACAGAACGTCGGAACTCTGGGTGTCTTCGTCCGTGGCGGTGGTATCATCACCACCTTTGGTATGAGCTTCTTTATATATTAATTGATAGTTCAATTGCTAATCCGGACATGTTACAGCGGCAATGGGTGGTACCTATGAATTCATCAAGACCGCTTCCGCCAACCTGCGAGAGAAGGAGGACCACTACAACGTCACTCTCGGTGGCTTCTTCTCTGGTGCCATTCTCGGTCTCCGAGGTCAGTACTAGATTTAATTGAGTATATGGTTATGTATTTGGAGCTAATAATTCGGTTTACCTCAGTCCGCACACTCCCCGCTGTTCTCGGATACGGTATCGCCCTGTCGACCGCTATGACTGCCTTCGAGTACACTGGTGGCTCCCTGTTCGGATACAAGAAGGACACCTCGGTGGACGAGTTCGACCGCCGGACGGCGTTGCGCAAGGCATTCCAGACTCCCGGGGAGCAGACAGTCGCGGAATTGGGTGAAGGACGTGGTATGTGCTTCTTGTCTGGGTTGCGATATTCTCTACCGGTACTAATTTCACTAGGTATCTACGGCCCTGGCTACGAAGAGAGACGCCGGGAGCGCATCAAGGCGGCCTACGGCATTGAGGTTCCCACATCCCCGGTTCCTGCATCATAAGCCTGCATTCAATGTTCTTCCCAGCTGCCTTTCCCCATTGCTTTGTGTAAATTACCCCCCACCATATCACGCTTCCTATCGCCTGGACACGCCCATCCGATTTGAGTTTCTTTGAGTCTCCAGGAAATTCAAAACAATACACTTTTCAAGTTTAGACCAACGTCATGATTCTATGTACTAGATATGCTAGGGTGTGCATACCTACGTGTAGATACATAGTCTAATGCACTCAATTAAGTACACATTACCTATAGAGTCATTCACATGCAACTCACCATCGATCAATTTGAAGCAGACGTGAATCACTATGATGTTCAACAATGTTCCAAAATGAGGGGCTATCCCCGGACCACCCGGGAGCCAATGACAGTGCATGTATATCAAACGAGTGAAAGACTTCAACATGCTTCCCAGACTAGAAGGGAGGGAGGCATGTACGGAGTAAATATAAAAAGCACTATGAATTTGGCTTTTTTTCATAAGTCAAGTTGATTAATATGTCAAGGTAATATTCTATATGCAATTGTGTTTCTCAATCTATCTGTCGTATCCTGCAGAATAGGGAATTTTGCATCAGATTTGATATCAAACAAAATAAGTCAAATAAATGACATCTCATATGCCTAACTGATGGGGTTTGGCCTTTAATTTTGCACATATGCTCACATAATTGCAGATTACCGGGGCCCGGGCCTCTATCTCCTGCCGACATTCCAAGGCTACTTTTCACTTTGCAACAAAATTTCTCCTGTCTGTTTCCCGTCTATATCCTCAATCTGCAAGGTTATTCAGCCATCTGGTGACTATAAGCGACGCGATCCGCCCGAATGACGATAGATTCGACTATGTTCTCCGCAAGAGCTTGAAACAATGGTCATCTTATCTCGATCATGCTGAAAAATCTCCCTTCTTTTCACCTGAAAGCCTTGAATTAAAAAATATTCCAGGACAAATACCATATTTTCTCAGCAAGGACCCTTACCCTCGAATACGTCTTTGATCTGTGAGCAGACATCGCTTGGAGAAAAGGGTCGTTTTCTAATTAATGGGCAGTCAGTCAATCTGGAGGACTTCAGATGGGAATTGTGCCCTTGAACCTGAGGTAATACCTAAATAGCTATTCTTAGCTGCTCGAACCTCAATGATTGTTGAATTTCCGGAAGATTGTCTTTCTTCGGATCGGCCCCCCAGCGAAGATGAAAAATATATATTTCAGTACTTTTCCTAGCTTGGGCTTATATTCTCTCCGCCCACTGGGCTGAATTACTCAATCGCTCTGCCGAGCATCCCTGTCGGGTTGAATTTATCTAAATTTCTCCCAGAAACCCTCAACATTTATCCACCCAGTCGGATCGGCAAGTAACGGTGGAAATCGACATATGAAGCCGAAGCTTTTTGGTGGCGTGCCATATCATTTTCCGATAGTGGTTGGAACATAAGCTCTCTTCATGGTCACAATATATATCTGTCACGATGGGAGTGAGTGATACCTTATTGCAATTCACGAGCTCTCATTTTCCAGCGTTTGAGACCTCGTCCCTGAATGATATTACAGAATAGCCTTTAGTGGGCTTTACAAGAGAGCGATACAATTTTTTTGTTTTGGCAGTGAGCTTGGTACCGATGTGGAGGGCAATTGTAATTCCTAATGTAGAATTGAGAGCGTCGGACTGGCTCTATCAAGTGACGCGGCATAATGAACCATCAATTTGTATAAATCATCAGCCGTGTCTAGTCCACTGTTTAAGGGGAAGAAGCTCTACATCTCTTTGCACTAGCAAACATACGGACCCCACCTCCAGGGAGAAGGCATGTTGCCTATGTATACTCAAACTCCAACACACACGTTGTACGAAAGCCAGAGAGTAGCGCAGTCCTTGCCCACCTGAGTATTCCATTTGGCGAAATCATCATTGGAAATACCGTATTTCTTCTCGATGGTTTCGCAGCCCTCGTCCTTCACAACTTTGTGCCATTTTTTACATTTGCATAAAGCGCCTGGCTGTGTGGGAGTCGGGGCACCTGCACAAGTTGGCTGGACAATTGCTGTCGCTGTGGGAGTCGTCGGGGTACCCGGTACACCTAATGATAATATTAGAACTGGAGTTGTTTAGGGAGAAGAGAACTCAAACATACCAACGCAGTAGTAGGTCTTTGCCCACAAGCCTTTGCAGTCCGCACCAACGGCCGGGTTCCATTTGAGGAAGTCTTCGAAATCAAAAGAACCAAACTGTTTCACGATGCTGGAACAATCATCTCCGCTCTGTGCTTCGTAATACCGGGCGCAGGTGTCAATGATACCTGGTTGGATAGGTGAGGGCCCTGGTGTTCCGGTGCTTGTTGTCGTGGCCGAAGCTGGTGGAGATGTTGGTGTCCCGGGGATGCCAACGCAGTAGTAATTCTGGGCCCAGATAGCAGCGCAATCATCTCCCACAGCGGGATTCCACTTGATGAATTGGGCCTCGGTGAACGTTCCGTATTTCTTCGCAATCTTTGCACAACTATCACCGGCAACAGCTTTATAAAAGGTGGTGCAGGTATCAATTAATCCGCTCTGCGTAGGAGAAGGAGCAGGTGTACCAGTGCTGGTCACTGTGGATGATGGTCGAGAGGTCGGTGTGCCAGGGATGCCAACGCAGTAGTAGTTCTGGGCCCAGATAGCAGAGCAATCATCTCCGACAGCAGGATTCCATTTGATAAATTGGTCCTCCGTGAAGGTTCCATACTTTGTCACGATTTTGCCGCAAGTGTCACCGGCAACGGCTTTGTAAAAGGTCGTGCAGGTGTCAATCAATCCGCTCTGAGTAGGAGAAGGAGCAGGTGTACCACTGCTAGTCACCGTAGATGATGGTCGAGGCTGGCCGTTGTTCACTTCGATACAATATGAATTTCCAACTTTTATGCCACTGCAGTCTGCTTTGACGGAGGGGTTCTGATTCAATTAGAGCGTCGAGCTTTCGATTCAGGTGTGATTATCAACTTACATAAGATACAAAAGCATCGTGGGTGATCCCCCATAATTCGACAAAGTAATCACAGTCCTGAGAACTGTCGTTAGACGTGTCATAATAAGTACAATCGGACGCGGTAGACGGATCAATAGGTCCGTCCTGTCGCCGGGTGACCCGAGAATGACCCAGTGCTACTGAGACCAAGAAAGGGACAATTAGAGTGTAGAGCAGCATAATAGAGTCTCTGAGGGTAGATCTCGAAGAAGAAAGAAATCTAAAACGTCGATCGAGAATACATATCGCTGTTGAGTATTTATATTCAAGCGTTAATAATTCAAACAATAATCCAGACCCCCAAATGCTTCAAGCTAAAGAAAATTCTACTACCTCGCTAACGCTAGTTTCAGAAGAGCAAACAAAATCTGTAGGAGATTGTAACATCAAATAACTTGTATGTACTCCGTATAAGAACCGCCAAGACCAGCCCCCTTTTGGGGAACTTATTAGCGCGGGGTTCCCCTCTGCCTTTTATTCCGCGTTGCACACTCATTTACCTTGAAACATACCCTTGTTTGGCCCCCCACAAGCGATTTCCCCGGAAAAGCAGTTTTCACAATGCCGGAAGAAGAATTGAAGGAGGGAGCCCAATACGGTGCCTTGCCATTTGATTATTATGTCACAGTAAGCAAATTCCTTTCAAGGTTCACATGAAGGTTTCTATTGACTGATCTAAATAGGAACATTGGCCTGAGGGAGTAAAGGAGAGCCCCCAGCAATGGGAGCAACTAGCGTGGAAATATCAAGAGTTGTCGCTTATTGATCGATTTGTCTGGTTCCCTCTCTAGCCGAATTCCTCGACTTCATACTAACATTCCGTTAGGGCTATCATGATAGGGCGAGATTGGTCCTTGCTCAGATAGACTCCCCTAATTTCACGAATGAGCAGATCGAAATTTTGAGCATTCACCAATCAATCGATGAGCGAAATATTTGTGCAAATGAAGAAGGTACTATGCAGACAGTCTGGCTTCGGACTTGCTACGATAAGAACCTATGCGAAAAATACGAAGATATGAAGGCCGAGGGTATGATCGACGCTGAGATCGGTCCTAATCGGTACCTCGACGATAGCAACCGCTACGCCTTTGACGACGGAACGCTAGATCATTGGCGACAGGTTCTCGTCCGAGTGCCAGGTATCACGGATTTTATGGGTATCGATAACGAAAGCGGTGTCCTTAAATATCGGTCGTGCCAGAATGACGATGAGATTCGGGCCCAATGTGAGGAGCTAGAAGATGAGGAAGATAGAACCTTGGCCCTTAAAGAGCTGGAATTCCAGGTTGTGGTGTACCTATTGGACCGCGAGGCTATCGAGACGGGTTTGATCAAGATGCTTTGGTTAGACGAGCACGGCAACAGCGCATGGGAGAATCGAGTAGAGCCATCTACTGTGGAACCGCTTGCCGTAGCTTTTCTTGGTGCTAGTCAGCTGAGCGAAATGTCAGGTGGAAGCTCTGGCCGAGGATCCTTGATTAGACAATAGTCCATGAGATTCCCAGGGATGCGAGGGATTTGCAATACAGTGTTGCGGTATTTTAGTCAAAAGGATCGAACTAGGAATATGGCCCCATGAGGCCCTGAACAGGAACCGAGGTTCTTGTTATGATTTAGTAGTAAAATGCCCTGTATTTTCCACATGAAAAGTCCTACGATAAGCTCCAAATAGTCTTGGCAGGAAAATATCAGGTTCTATGCCAAGAAAAGGGGGTTTTTGCACTGGAGGTTCACATAATGTGCCGTTCGTGCATGCATAAGTTGGTGGAGTGGCATGTTGGCCACACAAATCCACGAAGGACCCGAGGTCCAAAATTAAGCTGGCCCCTGTGTGTTTCATATTTTCTACTAGTATGTACATATGTACATATTGTCGATCGCTATTGCTAATGATCGGATGGCTGAAGGAAGGGGTTGTGATTGGATAAACACAACTCCGCAATATTCCAGGGCTTGGGATTAGAGATCGTGATTGGCCATATGTGCCCCGCTATGGGACTTCAAAATAAAGTGTGCGGGAGAGGCTAGGGGTCCGAGTATAATACCCCGCTCAAGCCATTAAGCGAACTAGCCGAACCTGCCATGCCTGGCACTCTGGCGAAGGATAGATCCAACAGGGGAAATGTCTACATCGAGCTTTTTTACCGGAGCCGTTGCGGCAAGAGGGACGGGACGGAATACGACGAGGGGGCCAACAAGTGGAGAAGTAAGCTTGCATTTTCACAGGATCCCTTCGTACGCTAACGTCTATCTTCAGACATCATTGCGCCACCGCAACCGTTTTAGCACTTTAATACTATGGCCCCGAAGGAATTTGCCAAATTGGTCCTGGAACACTAGACATGGCTCTTGACCCTGGTCTCATGCGCCAGTCACAGCGCCTTTGGTGGAACTGCGCACTGCCGACCCACTAGCAGGCCCCGAAGCACCTGGCGTGGAAGTAACCAGAGCAGCAGTGCCTGTAACCCTGGGAATAGTACCAAAGGCATAAGGATCAGTTTGTGTAGCGTTAGGGGCATCTCTGGCAGACGGGAGAGAGCCCCAATTTCCGGACGGCAGGGTGAATGTGTCATTGTAAGTCACTGTGAGCGGGATATCCCATTCCTTAGAGTCAGGAGGTGACAGACAAATTGTGTGGCCCTTGAGAGAGTTGAGATTATCGCAGTTACTGTGGATGATGGGGTTCCAGCCCAAAAGCTCAACGATAGTGAAGTCCTTTCCGGCAAGAATGGACTTGCAGGTCTCATTGGCAGATACCTGTCACTCGTTAGCAAGATTTGATAGAGTATGGTCAAAGATGCCTTACTGTATGGAGGGTGCAGCTGTCACCGATGCATAGGTTCATTCCAGGTATCAGACTGGCACATTTCAGATCCAGACTGTTGTCGCTCAATAGGCGGTAGTAAGCGACCTTGTTAGCACTGGCAATCGACTCGCATGTATCACCCTTGACAACGGTGTAATCCTTGCCTAGACATTTGGCTGTTGAATTGGATGTTCTATTGAGTATATCTGTCAGCCATCTTTAATTGCAATATTTCACTTGTACAAACTCACGAGGAGGGCACTGGGGGGAATGAGACTGTCCCATGCGGGTAGTTTGTTGGAGAGGCGCTGCATGACGATAGCAAAGAGGAGTAGGCCTTATCCGAGACACGCTGCCGTCCGTATGTTGAATTCAGCATACCGGCAACATACTGCAATGTGCAGTCCTCACATGGCTTAATCGTGTGGTTGGTTACGGTTGGCAAACATAGGTTCCCATCGGAGCTAGTACAGATACTGTCAGTGAATCGACGTGCAGTACAAACCTGGGATCATCTTACGAGTTTTCCAGACACGCCATATTCTGTGCCCAGAGAAAGGGAAGCGCAATGTCATTACCAGATTGTTTGGTCACATTGCCAAACTTGTACTCGGTATCGCCGCACTTGGTTCCTACTAGGGAGGCCCAGTTCTAGATCATGGATTAGTGCCGCGTTTTGAGCGTATAATGTACAACAACAATGTTTTACCTGAATAGCACTTCGGCAACCAGACTGGCAATACGACTCGAGATCAGTCTCATTGAATGGCACCGAGTTCACAATATCAGTCGCGGTGATCAGACCCGGACATGCGATCTCGCTCGACAAAGCGGCTCGACAGCCCGCGGGAATAGCAGTTCCAAGCTTCGCTGGAGAATCCCAGATCTTGAGAGCAATCACATGCGTGAACAATAGAGAAATGGAAAAGGCGATTTGGCCTTTCGAACAGATAGACATAATTGCTACCCGAGAATTTGAGAGAAACCCGCGAGTCACCAAGGTGGGCAGTCGCTGTATACCATTTATCACCGTGGCGTTAGTTGGAGACAGCGGATTCTAGGAACTACCCGGGACAGGATAGGATAGTGCAGCATATGGGGCTATTGGCAGATTTTGGTAAATTGTATTTATGCAAGGTACCATAAACGTATCCGTAGAGCGTCGATCTGCCTCTGAATCAACCTCGGCCTAAGAAACTACGGAGTAGGTCGGCGAAGCAATGACAATCGCACAAGTGGAGCAGCGGAAAATGTGTGACTACAGGGTGAAACCCACCAGGCATGGTGCACTGTATCCTGGTGCACTGTATCCTAGTGCAGCTTGGCAGTTTAGGGGGCGGTTTCTTGACACTATGTTGTACAATGTAAATTGTAGAACGTTGAGGGCCCCCGAGGCTGAACCTGCATTAGGATAAGTGCGATTTTGACCCTGCACTAGTACAATAGGATGAAAAGACGAAAGTTATAAATCGCAGCAAGAGGAAACACTCAGATTTGAAGCTTTCCCAAATTCTTGCATGAAAGTCACCATTCTGACTTCCATGGGCAATCCTAACCATGAAATCATTCATTCTTTTAACATTTCTTTGCATATGCATTTCACAGTCTTTCTTTACTTATGCCCAGGATGGCACCACGTGTAGTGCCGTAGAACCATGCACCAGGGGTGGTTGTTGCAGCAAAGAAGGTGAGTCGAATCTAAGGCTGTTTCAACTATTATATCTTTAACATTCGTGCAGGAAATTGCGGTTTCGGGCCTGACTTTTGCGGTGATGGGTATTATTTACATTGATCTGACATTAAAGTTACAACCTGACAATTGATTGAAGGTGCCAGGGATCATGCAACGCTACTGCGGAATGTGGCAAGTATGCCGCTAAAGATAACTTTGCGTGTCCGTTGGATGTTTGCTGCAGGTAGGCTTATACTACTAGAACCCTGTGGATTTGTCCGAAGCTAATAGATACATAGTGAATTTGGTTACTGTGGAACCACAGACGAGTTCTGCAATGATGACTGCCAGAATAAAGGAGGCTGTCCTGCCGTTGAGTACGTCTGGCTTCTTTTCCCCTCCATGATGTTAATTTTGAAGACTACCACTAATCGTGAGCCCCAACTAAAGCCGACCTCAATGCTCTGAGAGTACCGACGCTATGTCTTTGGACGTTCGAGTTGGCTACTACAGTATGTCAGGAGCCGAACGAGACTGCGATACTTCTTTGCCGGAGAACATTGCAGCTGGTGCTTTGACCCACATCAACTTGGCATTTGCGGGAATCAGTGAAGATTTCGAGATAACAGATGAGAATGGACCTATTGTAGCACGAACATCCCGACTAAAAAAGAAGCACCCGGGTCTAAGGGTCAGCATTGCAATCGGTGCGTCTATGCTGCGAATATGAGAATGAATATCGTTGGATTAACATAAACAGGTGGTTGGGTTTTCAACGATCCGCCTACTCAAAACCGATTCTCTGACATGGTATCAACCCGGCCTAATCGAGAAAGGTTCATTGCATCTTTGATCAGGTACATCCGACGTTATAGCCTGAATGGTGTAGATATTGGTATGATATAAAATGCTGGCTTTGATATATTGGATATATACTAAAGAAAAACAACAGATTGGGAATATCCTGTGGCAGCTGACCGCGGAGGTACAGATCTCGACAAGCAGAACTTTGTTCTTCTCTGCTCCGATATTCGCGATGCATTTGAGAGGGAAGATTCGGGCTTGCAACTGACTGTAACCCTCCCTTCAAGCTACTGGTATCTAAGAGGATTTGATCTGAAACGCCTTGAAAAGTACATTGACTGGTTCAATGTCATGACTTATGATATCCATGGTATATGGGACCAGAAAAGTGTCTGGACAGGTCCGTATCTGAAAGGACACACGAACCTGACTGAGATCGAGGACGGTCTTGACCTTCTGTGGAGAGCTGATATCAGTCCCGAAAAGGTCGTTATGGGATTTGGCTTTTACGGGAGGTCTTTCACAATGTCTGACTTAAAATGCTACAAGCCCCCGTCTTGTAAGTTTGATAGTGCTGGATTTGCTGGTGAATGCACCAATGAAGCGGGAATCTTGTCATACTCTGGTAAGTCGTCCACTGAGAGAAATTCTCAGCTTCGAGCAATATCTAACATCTGTTCAGAGGTTATGAGCCGGAAAAGCCAACTCGGAGCTACCGTATTCTACGATGAAAAGTCATCAGTGAAGTATATGACTTATGGCTCTAATCAAGTATGTTGCATTGTTAAATCATTATTTTGTCACGTAATGCTAATCCCGTCCAGTGGATATCATTCGATGACGAGGAATCATTTGAGGCCAAAAAGAAGTATCTGTTCTCCCGGTGTCTGAGAGGCCTGATGGTTTGGTCCCTTGATCTTGATACACAAGATCACCAGGCAATGACCGGTCTCTTCGGCGAGAAGGCCATGGAAGGTGCCCTTACAAAGTCGGGTTTAGACAGCGAAGAAGCGGAGCAGTTATCTTTTGACCTTTCTGCATGGACTGGAGAGCGGTGCTATTCAACTCCGACTTGTACTGACGGCTCTAAAACCGAACGGACAGCAGATCAGGTATGCAAGGGTGGGTACACAGCATTGGAAATGGCCCACTCCCCTGTGCAAAAGAACGCCGATTTCACCATGAATGGGGACTGCGATGAAGGTTGGTGGCGATACATTTGTTGCCCGACCAAGGCATTGCCTCAAAATTGTGACTGGCATGGTGCTCCTGAACGCTCTGCTTTCGGGTGTGATCGAGGTTGCGGCCCATCGCAATTCGAGCTCAATATTGACATGTACCTGGACGCCAAGGGAGAAGGGGACTGCTTTTCTGGCGCTCGCAGTGTAAGGTTTCCCTTTGATATCAATATGTTTAAATTGCACTAACAGTTATCCTCCACTAGCTCTGTTGTGACAACACTGAAATCCTGGACAAGTGTCATTGGTCGGACTGTGATTACCGTCCCGACAAGAGCTCTTGCGGTGATGACGAAGAATCAATCGCAATACGATTTGATAAGAACGATGGTGGTCAGTCATGATTATTCAGTGGTCTCCAGCTACGAACGCTGACATCTGTTTCCTTTCCAGGTTCCTGTGGAACAACCTCTTTCAGACCACCCGGGGAGCGCACGGTACGCCGAGAATTCTGCTGCCCCAAAAAAGGTAAGCTTATCCATAGATGGATACTCTGCGTCACCGTAGTCATTGACCCAACTCGTTACTAACAAGATTTCTTTCAGATAAATTTGAGAAATGCTCATGGTCAATCGATGACTGCAAGCCAGGAAAATGTGCCAAAGACAAGCTCCAGGTGACAACTGCGCAAGATCCATCATGGCTCTACGACATATCACGCTATACCTCGGACGAATGCTTTGGCTACCATATTCCAAAAATGGCCAGTTCAGACTTTCCACTTTGCTGTGAGCCACCGTCTACATACAGCGAGAAGTGGCCCGTGGAGCCAAAGTATCTTTGGAGTCATTACTACGATGCTGACGACGATGATATCAGTTGGCAATTCAGCGACAATTTTGGTAACAATAACAAAGACACTACTCCTGGCGATATGGACGATGACCCTGGCACTGATCCCTACGGTTTCGTCATGCTTGACGGCCCCCCTGGGTCCATCAACAATGCCTTTGGTTCACAGTACACCGTCGTGACTCGGGATGCACCCACAAACATCAAAAAGCGAAGCATCGTCACCACCAACCAAACAAGCTTGGACTCTGTGTTTGAACATGCCGAAGAGACCGTTCTCGTGTACTGCAACTACCCCGCAGACTCTAAAGAGTGTCGCCAAATCTTCCACAATCGTGCCGAGGACACCATTATTCGCCTTCCTGACCATGTCGGAGAGGGTCCGTGGGCAAGGGTTGTCTCTATGGAGCCGGTAGAAAGCCCATCTATGCATATGCCTGGATGGATCATCCGAAAGAGAAGTGACACTGACAACCAGAATGGTACGGCTGCAACATAAAACAAGCCCTGTCTCTCGCTGTACTAACAGAAACATAGGTGTGTATGCGCTCAAGTTCGACTACGACTTCCACGCCATTAAACGTGATGACGAGCAAGTCAACATCCGAGTCGACTACACCAATCTGATCCCATACTGGGACGAAATGACAGATTCCCCAGCTACAAAGCGCAAGCGAGGGACAGAAGAATCTTTCACGTACGAGGAATGGAGGAACAAAGTTGATCGAGCAAAGGTGCTGGACACCAAGCGATCCTCCCGCAATGAGACGGGAAAATTGACAGTTCGCTCCAATAACACAGTTCAACCCAGAGCTACGCTTCATCGCCGGTGGTGGGGAGTATTCACCGAATGGGTGAAAAAATTGACCACGGTCACAAAAACTGACGGTGGACTACTGCCAATGGGCTTGGTCCGTTCCCTTGTCCTCTATAGTGGAAGACTACGTTGCACCAACGAGGAAGTTACTATAACCGCGGGCCTGGATATCACAGCGGACTTTAACATGGAGATGAACGCGCGATACTCCTACTACTTCTCTGGTACCGTTGTCCCGCCCACTGTAACAGATATGTATGCCTACGTCGGTGTGCATCCACAAGTATACGCTGGAGTTGGTATTAGCGGCAACGCTCAGTTGTACTACCCTAGCGAGCGAAAGAAAATCATCGACACATTGACTTATCCTGGGTTGGCAATCAAGGGTATCGCCGCAGTGGGTCCTACAATGGACCTGTGGGGTCAGATCGATGGAAGAGTGACAGTCTCCGGTGATATGCAAGTTGGTTTGACCTACCAGTTTAACCCTGTGGAGCTTTACTTCCCAAACAATGACGAAGCTCGCAATACCTTGGATGTGGAGGACATGCAAAGCTCCCAGGTAGACAACTCAGGCTTAGCACCTCAGATCTCTGGTAACGTGCGTGCGGATGTTGATATCAACATCCATGCTACGCCTGAGATCAACATGGGTATCAAGATTGGTGGTGGAATTGGTTCTCTGAAAGGCACGCTCGCTGATGCCCATGTTTCAGCTTTTGCCAACACGACCCTGAACTTCCATGCACAGGCCAAAGCAGGCACAAACAATGGAGACAATAGCTGGTCCTACGGATACTCAGTGAGCTTCCTCTACCGCTTTGGATTTGGGTGCGTAGCCGAGATCTACAAGTACGGAAAATGGACGAGTGGCATTTGGTATCCCTTCAAACAAAGGGTGATCCCGATTTATTCCAAAACTTTCTCGGCGTCCCAGTCTGAGAAGCGGTCTTTGGAAGGTCCTTTCTTCTCGGAGCAGCCACTTTCAGGTGCAATCTTTGGCCTGAGCTCTGGTCTGAGTGCGGCTTATCACTTTGACGACACGGAGACCGATGGATACCAACAATACGGGAACATCTCACTGACGAGGCGTGCAGATGGCACCATGAGTGACAAGGAAACGCAGTTCAATCTGGGATCCTTCAAGTGTACAACTGGCGCAGGAAGTGTCTGTGATTCGACACTTTCAGAAAACAGTCTGAGCCAGCGGGGCTTGATGCCGCTCTCCAGAGATAGCGCTGAGATACAGAAGCGAGCCAAGAAGCCCACAGACTGCCCCAGCAAGATACCACGATTTTATTACAATTGTGTGGCATTCTTTCACGACATGACATTCTCTGATGGCGGTGGAAGGGCGGACATGGAAGGCATTTGTTCAAACATCGAGAAGTTCTTGACCAACAATGCTCGGGGCAACAGTGGAATAACCTTGACTTGGGAGTCTCAAAGACAAGCTCAACGCAGGAAAAAGTCATGTCCATCCAAGTATTGCGAACCCGAAAATGAAAAGATCCGCCAGAGCCTTTACGGATTGGGTAGCACCGATAAGACGGAATTTACCAATTGCGATGAGTTCCCCTTTGCCTCCTCAGAGGAGGGTGGTGTAGACTTTCTGGGTCTAGCCCCAGATACTCCCACAGGAACGGTGCGAACATGTGTTCCCAAGTGGCAGAACGATGTTCAAGGACAATGCAACAGTGAGTCCCTTCTTACTCTCCCCCTGAGGTCTTGATAAGTTTATGCCCTTTATTCTAACATATGCTTTGTAATATGCAGACCTCCTTAACAACATCAGAACTAACGTGGAATATTTCAACACTGTTGGCAAACCCACTGAAGAGAATCCCAGTTGGTGGCGATGGAACCAACATTCATCATGGGGTTCAAAAAGTGGTCTGGGAAAACGACAGCGCCTCGTGCCGTACCCTGATCCCCAACCTAAGTCTTATGTCGGTGCTATGACAAAGGATGACTATGATGACCCCAGGAATCTGAACTTCTACCACAAACGCAAGTTCGAGTTGTTTTTGTCCTATCCTCACGCAGGTCAGAACCCCGACGGACAATACCCTGATCAGGACTATGACAAGGGCACCATGAACATACCTTCAGATAAGAAAAAGCTTCAGCCCGTTATTTCCGATGTACCGTCTCCAAACGTTATATGTGCTGTGAACACAATGGGTCAGCATCGCTACGGGTGGGCCGGGGCCAATGCCCTTTGCACAGATGGAGTCAGTAGGGATGTAAAGATGTGGGGTGGTAAATACCCTTCGATACACGCTTTCCAGTGAGTCATTTCTTCTAGCAGAATTTCTGGAACTCGAAAACTAATCGACGACTCAAAAGCTGTCGAGTTTCATTTGTGGGGTCACCCTACACAATCAAGAGAGATGGCACACCACAGGAACCTTTGGGCTACTTCGGTGATGATCCATATTACTGTGAGAGCAATACTATCCTCTTTGACTTGCAGTTTGCTAATACCAAGAGCAGCTGTCGAACGCGTGGATGATACGGGCTATAACTACGATGAACCAGAATCCGACAATGACATGTCTGACGACGAAGACCGTGATTTTGTCAATTTCTATGACATCGACAGTGATGCCGAAGAGTTTTATTGATTGAAACAGATACATGCCGTCTAGAAAGTTTGGCCACACTGCTTTACATCACTTTTTCTTATCTTTTCCTGCATTCCCTACAGATTTCCCTATATTTTTTTTGGGTCTCTCCCTAACTAGTTTTCTTTCAATCAAATATATTCAACGGCTAAAGATCCTCAAACATGTCTGGTTTCCGAAGCCAGCTCTATTGAGCGGAAGCTCTGGAAATTCCGATAAAACTAATTTCAGGTCTTCAAATGCCCTTTCGCGGACTTGAATAGTTGTTTGAAGATAGGCAGTTGTTTGAAGATAGGCGATCAATTCCCGCTGGCAATTAATATCATGCTAAAGTTGCTGAACTGACTGTTTTTGACTTCTAGTAGGTAGAGAGCCATCATGTGGCGCTAAATGGTGTAACAAGAGATGCGATGGATGGATCTAGGTCAGCGACTCGAGATTCCAGCTGCCACAATTTGCTTCTCTCCAAATTGAGATCACGAGATATCATCTGGCATATTTCGGCTGCAACCCTTATTTCTCTGGGCGAGAAAGACTTGTGTAACTTTGGGGCAGATGATACAGTTAATGAGGAGTCAGACGAGGTCGAGACGGATGAAACAGATGGGGGAGTCGTGGATTGTGAGTCGGAAGCGCTGCACGAGCTGCCAATCTTCAAGCCGTTGTCTAGTGTACATGCTACTATATTTCTATTTTAGGTATTGTACTCTGTGGCTGGGGTGGTTCAGGGGCTGTTTTTTTTACTATGGTGATACCATAATAAATGGCACTTGTATTGAAAAATCGAATATTCTGTAATCCCTTAGGAGTAGCTCACTAGTAGTTAGTGCTAAGTTAGTTAGGTGGCTAGGTAGTTACCTAGGTAGTTAGTGCCCAGGTGGTCTAGTCAAACGGAGCACAAGATTAGGTACATTTGTAGGAACACCCGTGGACACCTGGCAGCCTTAGTTATCATGTGGCATACGGAGTACATAAGAACCCATTCCCGGATCACGTGATGACAAGCTCCTGGACCTCGGCCGGAAAAGGTTCGCAACAAAATGGGCAAAATAGCCCAGAAAGATGGTACGTACCTACAGAGTTCCTAGGAATGAGTAGTGAACCTGAAGGTAGTATTCCGAATCAGCCGAGAACTTATAGGGATAGAGTTAGTGCCTTAGATCGTTTTTCCTCCCAGATCCCAACGTCATGCACTGTTCATCACTTAGATCAGGGGGGTAGTATCGCTTCCCCCCCTGTTATTTTCTATGAGCCACAGATCGAGTGGATCATGTTCACTAGACGATCCTAATAATACAATCTTATATTCCAGTTTTTTCTCTTGTTCAGCTTCTATTCAGGGGCGGAGTCACTCAGCCACTCTTAAACAGGCAACAATATAAACCATAGTCCCTTTTATGGAGTACTATTGTATCTATATCTAGATATAGTGAACCCAAAAGAAATCAGACGGCGTGCAATTCCGATCCAGTACGTCAACCAAGAGATATAGAGAAGAAGTCAAATGGGCTTTTTCCCCCTCATCTTTCTGCCGGACATCCCGAAAGCCAATTTTCCTGCTCGTCACCATCTTGCATCTCGTAGACGTCATCATAAATTCCCTTTTAATTCCCCCTGCTCTGCCCTATATTGGAGCCCAATCCCTTTCTGATCTTCTCCTTTTTCTTTTTTACAAACTGAGTGGGGCAAATCTTATGCTTGTACCTCCCCCGCATACAATTCCGTTCGCCAGGTAACCAGACGCCACTTTAGAAGTCCTCGAGGCTATTATCCTTGCTTTTCTCTTCTTTCCAAATTTTTTTACTTTCAACCTTCGATTGATTTTCGATCTGCTTCTTTTACCCGAAACCTGCATAAACCGTAAACCCCCACATTCCCGCAAGATATGGCGATGGCCGCGCGGCCACAGACGCCCTCACAGGATGCATACATGATCCCGCACCCCAACGATCCGGGGGCTTTGAGTCGCGGATACGGCCCGCGTTCTACTCTATCGCGACCGAACTCCTTCGCCGGCACATCAGTATACCACTACGGCTCCGGCGCCCTCGAGTCGTCGCAGGTCCCCTACACACCCCCGATTCAAGGAGGACTTCGATACCGCCAGTCACCGCAGCTCGATGTTCGACGGCCCTGCTGGAATGCAACGGTCTGTCTCTACCATGTCGCACGTGCGCTCTACAACCCCGTCCCGTGCGAGCACTTTGCGGAAGAAGACCTCGTTAAGCAAGAAGGGAAGCCTGCGGCGCAATGGGAGCCGGAGAAGCATGCGCGCGGGAAGTGTAAGGAGTCTCAGCCTGGGTGATCGCGAAAAATACCACACAGATGGCTCGGACGATCTGAATAGTGCTTTCGCGGTTCCGATCCCTACCACCGGTAACCCGACCGAGGTGCTGGCAAATCGGTTTGGAGGTGGGTTTTACCCTGTCAATGCGGGGTGGATTTCGCTAACTAGGATTTAGCTTGGCGCAAGCTACTCAAGGACTTAATTCTCTTTTTTAAAGAGGTGCAGAAATCATACGAAACTAGAGCGAAGCTATTCCTGTCCGCATCAAGTGTCGTTAATAGCCAGTCCCTTCCGCCAGGTCTACTTACGTCTGGTGGTCTGGCTGATGCAACCGAGATTCTCCAGAACTTCCACCGACAGGGTTATACCGAGGCCAATAAAGCTGTTGAGGTGGAGACCGAGGTTATCAGCCAATTGACTGGCCTCCGCAACGATCTCCAGAAGAAGACTAAGGAGATCAAGAGTCTTTCGGGCGATTTCAAGAATACCGTCGAGAAGGAAATTGAGGGCACGCGCAAGTCCGTACGAAACTTGCACGAGGCTCTTGGACTTGTCGACACCGATGCCTCTGCGACATCGGGCAAAGGTGATCCCTTTATCCTGCGCCTTCACGTGGAGAGGCAGGTTGAGAAGCAGATTGAGGAGGAGAACTACTTACACCGGGTTAGTGATAGCTTTTATCCATACCAAATTCTTGTCTAACGTTGAGTTTATAGGCATTCTTGAACCTGGAGAACTCTGGTCGTGAACTGGAGGGGATTGTCGTGAGCGAGATCCAGAAAGCATACAATGCATATGCTAGCATCCTCCGACGCGAAGCCAATGAAGCTCTTGACACCGTCGAGAAGCTTCAGGCGGGTCCGATCTCCATGCCCCAGGATCACGAGTGGAATCAGTTTGTGTCTGATACAGATGAGCTCGTCGATCCCCGGATTCCTCTCCGAGATGTGGAGAGCATCACCTATCCCGGCAAAGATCATCCAGCAGCTGCCGAAGTTAGGGCTGGTATGTTGGAGCGCAAGAGCAAGTATCTCAAGAGTTATACCCCTGGCTGGTGTGTATCCTTTTCCCCCGTATGATTTGAAGCCATTGTCTAATCAACTACAGGTATGTTTTGTCGCCAACACATCTCCACGAATTCAAGTCGGCAGATCGTGTAGCATGGCAGACACCCGTAATGTCGCTTTATCTGCCAGAGCAGAAACTCGGCTCCCACTCACAGCAAGATTCAAGCTCCCACAAGTTCATGCTGAAGGGCCGACAGACTGGCGCAATGCACCGAGGCCACTCGTGGGTCTTCCGTGCCGAATCTCACGAGACCATGATGTCCTGGTATGAAGATATCGAGGGCTTGAGCAGCAAGACAGGGGAGGCACGAAACGCCTTCGTCCGCCAGCACGTTCGCAGCGTGAGTGGCAGGTCAGTGAACGAGGTAATGGAGGATGATGAAGCCGATCGCACTCCATACTCCGCAGGCTCTGCTGTCATGACTCAGGACCGACCAACATCCTCCCGCCAAGCTGGAGGTGCATTTCCCAGCGACGTCCAAATTGACCGAAACAACCAGGCAGCCTTGTCACGTTCCAGCGGGGACAGCTCCGCTGGCAGAGATATACTAGGAGCTGCTGGATCTTACCCCGATGGGTCCAGTGCTTTTGATCACAGCTTGCGACAAGTAGATAGCCGTGAAGGAGACCATTCCTACCAAGGCTACCGATCCAATGAGGGGACCATGGAAAGGTCTCGCCCCAAAGTTGCCCAACACGACAGCTACTACGGTGACTGGATCGGACCGTCTGTGATAGTGGCTAAGCAGAGGCAGAGCCAGCAGATGGAAAATCCGAACTCGGATGACCGCGAGATCCGGTCCGATGGAGACCAAGCTTCTCTGGCCGCGATCTCGGGTGTCGGTATTGCTGATCGTCGCGATCACTCGGCTCCTGCCCAGTTTGATCGTCGGGGGAGTGTCTCTACAGCGCCTACCAACACCAACGTAACTGAGACTACATACAATACCAATCCTACCTCGGTAGATGAGCAGGAGACCCATATCCCCAAGATCCACACCCTTGACCCTGATGTTGGTTCTATCGATCAAGGTCCCGAGCCAGACCGAGCCAAGATGCCATTCGATTTGCTGCGCACCAATACAGACAGCAGTATTGCCCTGGACATGAAGATGCCAGGCCGTTATCCTCCTACCAATGTGGCAGCATAAGTTCCTCACCCTCTCTTATCTTCACCTCCACATTTATCTTTTCATTTTTCATATTTTCTTCAATATTCTCTCTTGCCTGTACATGTATCCCCCCTTGCCCTTTCTACAATTCGCCCTTCGTCCACGGCGTTTTGATTCTCTCGTTGGGACTGTTTCCACACAGGTCCCTTTCCTCTCCCACAGCATAAAACTCATGCTGCGTCGGCGTTCGTTTTACCGGCAGGGGTGTGGCGCAATGGATTTCTTCGTTTCTTTTTTTTCTTCTTGTTTTCTGATTGATTCTTGATTCCCAGTGCTGGGCACTAAGCACCCATTTCTTTCGTTTCCTGGTGGGACTTTTCTTTCTGTTTTGAGGTTTCCATTCAAGTTTAAGAGACTTTTTTTAAGATGCAAATGAACATTAGTTGAACTTGATGCAAGTCTTCTGAAAGGATAAAGGCCGTGGCAATTCAGTAACGGAAATACGCTGTGCACCCAGTCATAAGTGCAGATATACCTGCGTACCCTTTCCCTTGCCACTTCAGTGCCCACCTCTTGCCGCTTTTTACTCACTGAGTAAATCTGGGCACGCCCCTTGCGTCTTCCATAACCATAGGACTTCTTAGGAGCTCTCGGACCTTTCGTGCCACCAAAATGATTGACGAGATGAAAAGATATCCCAGAAGCTTAAGTGCAGGTAGCCATTTGCGAGAATGACTGATAACGGTGAGAGTCAAAGTATATAAAAGAAACATTGTGAAAATATCCAAGTGTCAAGCATTTCTCCTCAGGGTCTTATAAATCCGCTCATAAGTTCAGCAACGGTCAGTATTCCAGGTCTGTCTCTTTTCAGCCCCTCAGCCAGAGTAAATACCTAAATATTATGCAGATTGTCTGATGCCGCAAAGAAAACCGACAACCTAGTCGATACCTTCCTATTCGATAAGAGTTGCAAGACCATTTCCTGTATATTCCTGAGCTCTAAATCTGTTATACGTCGTTAATACCTAAATAGGAAGATAGAAGTGATTCTAACTCTTGTACCAGGGGAGGGGGCGAGAATTTGCAGGGGGTCTATAGCTGACTGAATCTAGAAGCAGAAAATCCACCGAGATCTGAAAGAAAACAGATCCTAGCTTGATTCCTAGGTCAAATTACACTAAACCCCACTTTACTTGCTCTTGCTCTTTTGGTTATTTACCCAGACGCAGATAGTGTGCTTACTTAGATTGAGCTGGACTAATGATCGCCCCTCCCTCGCAAGCGAGCTTGTTCTGTGATACCCGTTCTTCTGGTATAGACCAATAGCTGTGAGATATAAAAGCTTCTCACAAACTTGGTCAACTGTACTTATTTAGATAAGATTTATATAGCACTATAGTGTCGCTTCAGAAACTCAGAAGGCCCTAGGTGAAGTACCGCTCCTGAAAAAGACAGTCTTCAGTCTCTATCATTCCACTCTGACTTATAGGCTTCCTTTTGCCCCCTGGCCCTAGCTTGTCCTACTATGCTTCTTCCTGCCGTAGACTTAGAAGCCTTCAATCGAGTCATGATATTCGTGAAAACAGGACGAGCTCATCTATTGGAGCCAAGATGCCGCATCCTGCTTTGTTAACCTATTTAGACTTGACGAGACAACCAAAAGGCCGTATTCTACTCGCTACCCCCTAGAGACCATAGTAAGATATCGGGTTTAGGGCATGGCGAGTGGGCTAGTCATGGCGAGAGGAGTGTTGATAATGGATTGTTGATAATGAACGTGTTTGATTGATTGTGTATGTTTCACACGACTGCCGTCGAAGGGATTTTCTATAATGGAGCACTGATATATCAAAATAGAGTCTTTTTTTTCCGTTGCGAGCCGATTTACTATACAAAACAAGTGGAGTGGCGGGTATTGGCTGGACTGTATGAGACCTAGTGGTAAGTTAAACACCACCCCTAGGGTTGACATAGAACATTGTTCCCTCTACTTTTTTTTTTTTGATTAGTGGAAGAATTGTGCAGAGGAAGGCAAGTTTGTTTTGTACTCGTGATAGATACAGGAGACTAGGCGGTTTGGGAAAGTCAAATTATACAAAGCACTAACATATTGTTGTCAATAACTTGCACCATCCATATGCTGCTTGATACATAGCGACCTGTAAGCTCGTCAAGACCGAAGGAGACTAAGCATAGCTTGCCTACGAGAAGATTGCGAGTTCTCGGCCATTTGCAAGGGGGATCTGTTATAGTATATCGTTTTCGTTGGTCGAGCTGTGGGGTCTGCGCCTGCGTCTAGCAGCAGTTTGATAATATTTGGCTTGGAGATTTCGACAGCACGGTGTAGAGGGGTGCCCCATCTTGAAGAGGTCGTGTTGGGATCGAGACCTTTGGCTAAAAGAAACTTGGTCATGAACTCTCCTTGAGTCACACGTGGAGCTATGGTATCAAAGAGCATATTGGATTCTAGCTTGGCCCCATGTGTAAGAAGAAGATCAATTAGAGATGTATCTTCTTCTAAGTGCTCGAAATAGCGTAGACGACGGGTGGTATCTCTCTCGGGCCGCAACGGTTAGGGTCAGCGCCCCGCAAGAGTAGTTCTCGAGCAGATGCAGGGTTCCTTAGAAGGCTGTTACTAGAAATCAGTCTAGGATCTTAGGCTACTTACGCGGGACAATATACCTTAGAAGAGGCTCGCCGCCAGAAACACTCGCGTTAGGATCAAGGCCATGATCGAGAAACTGGCGTATGATACCTGGGACCTGCTCTTCTTCCCCGGTGAGGAAGCCAGTCGCATAGGTCGACACACGAGCGCCGGCGTCGAAGAGTGTTGCCACAATATCAGGGTGTGCGTCATACGTCGCGAGAGCAAGTCCCTCGTCGAGATCCTCAAGAGTTAGCCGTCCGGAGGCAATGGCTTCTTGGGTATTTGACAAGTCACCAGCGGCGCATGCGTTAAGAAACGCATCGAGAAACGCATCGTCAGATTCCATGATATAGGGGCTCAAGGTCAAGAAGATCGTGGGGAGATGAGAGATGTTAGATTAGTAGAGTTTTAAGATTACACCAAAGTCAGCAGGAGGTCTCTGTGCATGCTCAAGTGGCGTTTGCAGAAGCAGAGAGCATTAGTATTAAGGTTCTTGTCATCATACAAAGAACGCCAAGAATTGTTCGGCCATTTTCCAATCTGCCTTTTGGACTTTTCGAGTTCAGCTTCTCATTCAATCATTCAATTACGGGCTTGAACAGAATTCGCTTTGTATTGACAAAAGTCCGAAAATCAATTAAAACTAACGTGACATTCCAATGTCTAGGGACTCGGATAGGGCGATAAAGCTCATTTCACAATTATTACTAGATCTATTCGGGCCCTACATGTCTCAGATTTATACGCGAGGCTCTATAGTGTATTGATTTTCTCGGAAAACGATATGCTTTAGCTCTAGTGTTTGCACCAAACAGAGGAAAATGAGTCTGGCAGGGTGTATACTCAGATCCTGCCATACTTCCATTTTGTGTATTTGAATTTTGCCGGTATCCCGTACTTGAACCTGTATCTGGCCCGCGATCAGCTGCCGAGGGATATCAAGTATGGACTTTCCGATACTCTCTCCCCCATCTATCCCGCAAGTAAGACCAAGGAATAACAATCACACCGTCAAACGGAACCTTTATCCACCCGACACCTTCTAAGGTACACCCCTCAATCGCCTCATGCTCCTCCTCTATCCTCTCTCCTTCAATGTAAGGGTCATACACTTCCCAGTCCCCCCGTATAACGCGCACGAACCCCTCCCCCTCGAGAACCGAGTCTAACGCATCCTGCGTAACCTGAATACAGTACCTATATCGTTGTGATTCTGGCCCTGGCCCTGGGCCGGTGCCCTGTTCCTGCAGCGCCGTAGTCGTCGCCCAATGGTTAAAATGGTCCCGAATCACTGCCGTAGTAGCCCTGTTGAAACTCCCCGAGCCCTGGAATATAGTTAGGGCTAGATTTTCAAGTAAATCAACGCCCCGCTCCGCTGTTATCGTCTTCTCGGTGTTAGCAACTCAACGACGCATAGATTCATCCCAGGCTGTATTGCTCTGGCATGTACACCGGTAGATGACAAAACCCCAGGCGCGACTTCGTCGACTTCGTTGTGTTGGGGGCTGATATGCGGGAAGCGTGGAGACAGGTCCTGCACGGAGGGAAATTGGGAAGGTGGGCGAGTGTATTTGTCCAATTGACTTAGGAAATTAGGAGTGGTAGAGAAACTTTGACTGGGGATCTTTCGATAGCAGTTTCTTTGCCTAGCAGTAGTGAAGAAGGGCAAGTCGAGGATGAAGCTTCGGACTAGCAGCCTTGCTATACTCCTGGGAGCAAGACTATTGCTATGGGTGAGAAGGGTTAGGAGTATAGTTGAAAACTGTATCCGTATGTAGACAGTGTGGCATGTGGTTGTATCAGGATGAGGGCACGCCCTCACCGCCTTTGCCACGCGATTGATCTCTTGGGGCTAGATCGAAGTATGTTGTGGAAAGATCTATATCGCGGAATGTCGCAGTTAGGCGTATGTTAAATAATCAAAAACATGCTCACTTTCATTAAGGTCCGGGCAGTTCAAGGAGCTAACAAACGGATGGATTATCAAAACTACAAATAGAAAGGGAAAAAAATTGTCCAATTATGAGGAGCGAGTGCACATACGAAAGAACCCATTCAAATTCCGCCTCTGATAAGCCCAAACAGCCACACAACTAAAACAAACCGCACTAAACAATAATAAGGAGCGGGCCTCCATTAAAAACTTAAAGCAAGGCGAGGCCATACGATGAGCACGATGGTAGTCGCTTCAAAGTATATCCGCTGGTGTGTATTTAGCGCTCATTGAGTCTTAGCCCGGGCTAAAATCTATGTACTTAATGAGGCTGTGAGCGCCCTTATAAAGCGGCGGCAGTTAAGACAGGAAAGGAAATACGTATAGCCTCATATGTAGGTGCAGTAAGCAGTACATAGACCATAGCTTAGGTTTTCTTTAGGACTATGAAAGAGGTAACATATACCTAAACTGTCTTCTTATTGCTTTATCCCTACGAAGTACCACCTTTATACTCCGTAACTGTGTAAACAATAAGGTGTTCAACTATATGCCGAGGCGGTGACGGGTTTTGCCCGAGTTGTTCAAGTACATATCAGAATTCTGTATTTTCTTCTCTCCAAGCTGATATTCACCCAATCGTCTTATAGGATCCCAGAATCCAAAGAAACAACTCCTCTTCTGTCCTTTTTTCCTATTCCCATCCTCCTCCCTCCCTCCTTCGTCTTTGTACCACATTCAACTTCTTACCTCCACGCTCCATCGAGCTCGGAATCATGGGTATGTTCTTCGTGTCCTCCTGATTATTACACTTTTCTTTTTCGTATCTTTGTATTACTCGTTTGTTACTCTCATCTGGTACATTCTCAGGTCCCCGGTCATTTCAGGCCACCCAATCATCGTGGCCTGTCTCCCCCCCAAAGATTGAACCTTGACGCCTGATCCTTTCATCTTCCCCCGCTTCCTCTCTTTTCTCTATTTCTTCCTATCTTTTGGTTTCTTGAGATCCTCCGCTAACAGCCTCATCCGCTCAGCCGACGTCTATCGACCATACCAAGTAAGTTTTACCGAAAGCCCGTTTCCTTTTTCTCTTGCCCATTTCCCGCCAAGATTCTACAGACCACTTCTCAAGGTTGCGCATGGCTCTCAGCTCTATATCAATGATCGCAAGTGTGTGGTCAGTGCGGGGGGTGGAAACCGCCATGTCTGTTCGATCAGATATCGTTCCGGATCTGGAGATCCGTGGGGCCCTGAACGGGAAACACTTTACCATCGCATTGTTTGATTCCAAAAAATAATAGCGATGTGTGCGCAAACAATGTGCACCAGTGGCCCCAAGCTCCTATTCCGGAGATCCCCATTGCATTTGAGACAAACACCCCCCTCAGAGCTGGTGGTCACCTGACCCACGCCGAGGAGATCCCCCCTCGGGGAGTTGCGCTATTCCACGGTAGCAACTGCCCTCTGAACACGTCTTTCGCTCCTTCCCATCTTCATTTCATCAAAATCAATACATTGCACCGCTTTCGCGACCGCCCTTCTTATCTACTTTTGTTCATGTCTGACCACATCCAGCGTGAGAGGTCTCGCTCGCCCCGTCGCCGTTCTTCTCGCAGCCCTCCCCGACGTACTCGCCGTTCGTACTCCCCTCGCAGTCGCTCTCGCAGCCGCGGTGAGCGTGACGAATACCGCCGTCCCGAACGCCGTTCCCGATCTCCTTTGAGTGCTTCCGGAGCAGCTGGACCCGCAGGTTCCTCTCCTTTCGGTGGACGCAGTGGATATCCCCCGGCTAGATTTGAGGACCGCACCGTCGCCAAAGAGAACATGATGCAGACTGTTCGCGATTCGTCCCAGCAAGACCGCCGGGTCTATGTGGGTAATCTTTCGTACGATGTCAAGTGGCATCACCTTAAGGATTTTATGAGACAGGGTGAGCAGGGTCGCGTGTTTGGAATGGTGATTTGTTGTGACGTTTGAAGCTAACCAGAGTCTTGATTTCATGGTTTACAGCTGGAGAAGTTCTCTTTGCCGATGTTTTGCTTCTTCCTAATGGAATGTCGAAGGTGGGCGCTTACATGTAGAGGGGCTAGTTCCTTCTATTCCCCCGATTTTCGTGGTTCGTGTAGGGTTGACGGGTGGACATTGGCTGTCCTGATAATGTAGGGATGCGGGTGAGTACTTCCTTGCGTTTGTTAAAATCGAACGCTATCGCTGACTTGCCTACTAGGATTGTGGAATATGCAACCAGGGACCAAGCCCAGAACGCTGTGAATACGCTCAGCAACCAGAGTCTGATGGGTCGTCTTGTTTACGTTCGTGAGGTATGTTTCCACAGAATCCATGGTGTTGCGATTACATGAACTGACTTCAATCCCCAGGACCGTGAATCCGAGCCCCGTTTCGTTGGTGGTCCCCCACGCGGTGATTTCGGCCCCGGTGCCCGAGGTGGATTCGGTGGTGGATTCGGAGGCCACCCAGGTGGTGGTGCTGGTGGTGGTGGCCGTCAGATCTACGTCTCAAACGTTTGTCCCCTCTTTTAAACCCCCATTACGCTAAGTTCTGGCAGGCGTTGTTGACCGTTTGGTAGCTTCCTTTCAACGTTGGCTGGCAAGACCTGAAAGATCTGTTCCGCTCAGCTGGTAAGTGCAGACCAAAACCCCCTTTGGACTTGGCTTCCTATTTTTTTTTTGTGTCTCCTCGCATGGTGAATTAACCCATATTCCTCATTACAGCCCAGCAGGGTGCCGTCATCCGTGCCGATGTGCACACCGACCCTACCGGGCGTCCCAAGGGCTCTGGCATCGTTGCTTTTGAGTCTCCTGATGATGCACGCAATGCCATTGCGCAGTTTAACGGATATGATTGGCAGGGTCGTCCACTTGAAGTTCGTGAAGATCGTTTCGCTGGTGGTGGCCCCGGCTTCGGGGGTCGTGGTGGCTTTGGTGGTGGCTTCGGCGGCCGTGGCGGCTTCGGTGGTCCCATGGGTGGCCGTGGAGGCTTTGCTGGTCGCGGAGGCTTCGGCGGTGGTTTCGCTGGACGTGGCGGCTTCGGCGGGCCCCCTCCCCCTGGTGGCCACGGCGGTTTCGCTGGTGGATATGACCAGGGTGGTGCTCCTCCTGTTCCCTCCGGACCCCCAAACCCCTTCACTGATTATGCCACTTCCAACGGCGATAAGAGCGCCGTCATCTATGTTCGCAACGTAAGTTTTGAAATGTGTGATAGTTGACGATACGGAATGCTAACTCGGACTCAGTTGCCCTGGTCCACTTGCAATGAGGACTTGATTGATCTGTTCTCCACCATCGGAAAGGTTGAGCGCGCTGAAATCCAGTACGAGCCTAATGGCCGCTCCCGTGGTACTGGTGTCGTTCAGTTTGATAACCCCGACACTGCTGAAACCGCAATTGGTAAGTTCCACTAGATTACTGCTTTAGTACTCATATACTAATATCCTTCTCCCACAGCCAAGTTCTCCGGCTACCAGTACGGTGGTCGCCCTCTCGGCATCACTTTTGTGAAGTACATGAACGCTGGTCCCGGCCCTGAAGAAATGATGGAAGGCCAGGAGTCAACCGCCGGTCTGACCCAGGACCAGATCATGTAAAGCGGTTTCGTCCTTGTTTTACCATGTCACTTCGACAGGGGGGCGTCTGGCTTTGTTTTCGCAATTTCTTGATTCAATGATTCCCTTATTCCCATTTCAGTTTTTTCGAGGCTTCTGTTCTCGCAAAATGGGGTTCGAGTGCCCTTTTGGGCTGATCAAATGCTTCCAAAATGGAAAGATATTTTCTTCCATGTCTTATTTCGTACCTGTAGTTAGTGTAGTCCTTATCATTTAGCAACTAGTATCTTTTCATTCTAATATAGAGGGCGTTTGTAGCAGTTTCAGTCGGATTGTCATTTTTTGGTCCTCGCCGTTCGTTTCTGCCCTCGACTTTCTGTTTTTCCTAGTTACCTCCTGGAGGGCTGTGACAGTTACCTAATTCCGACCAACTGCCGAGGTGCCCGTTATACCATGTTGTGGTCCCTAACGTATGTTAGGGCCTAACCTTGGAATGTATCCCGCTGCAATGACGAATATACGTTATGTTTATCCTCTTGATCTTTTGGTCTAGCAGTCATATGCTCTTATGCAATTCCTTTGAAGTAGCGGCCTAAGTGGAGTACAGGATTACAGATATGAAACTCGTCAATAACATTGATGCACAACATTCAATACCTATTTACAGGCACCATTATTCTATTTCGACAGCTTGATTGTAGCCGCACCATCCCTCCGCAGAGTCTCATTTAGATCATCACGAGTGCGACAGTTCTTAAGTGCAAAGGAGGCAGCAAGTTCCTCCAGTTCATCCTCAGTTTTATCACGGAACAACTCCGCAAGCTCCCATCCAACATACTCACTCAGTAAAGCCTCACGGATAACACGCTCAAACTGGCGCTCCAGAGTCCACTGGTATGGGTAGCGACCGGTCCGGAAGCAAGGATCTACCATATCACGGATAGAGGCCAGGAAAGGCTGGTAGACCGACTGCACAGCTTCACGAGAAACAATCGTCCAGCAGTCCAGACCCAGTCGCTGCTTCTTATCAAGGAAGGGCCAGATCAGCCGCAAATACGCTGAATTTGGGTCAACGTAGGCCATGCCTTGGTATCCTATATCCTTGTACAGCCAGATAGACCAGCTCACTCCTGTTTCCCGGTAAATTGACAGCTGCTGCTCCAGGAGGGCAATGCGCCCTGCATTGTTTACTTTTGTGGCCTCGACGCCGTCATTTCTAGAGTCTTAGTACACGGGACCAAACTCCCCGTTCCATACAGGCACACCGGCCGAACGCATGAACTTGACCTTGCGGTCGAAGCTAGCACGTAGTCGGATCTTTTGCGTATCCGTGCCTGTGTACTGCTCCTCTCCAGGAAAGCCAAACTTGGAATAATCATGGATTGCATAAACGGTATTGGGCACTGGTGGGGTGTTCTCGAAAACACTAAAGTCCATGGCATACGTATTACCGTCAAGGAAGAGCATATGATCGGGTCGACAGAGCGGATGGCCTTCTCAGCACGGGCATACCAGGCTAGCAAGCGCGCACCAGGACGACCGGCAGAGTTGAGTGTTGGGTCAGCAGGCTCATTGAGTGGATTGTGGCCAGCGACAACAGGATTGCGGGCGTAGCGGCCGGCCAGAACCTGCCAAAAGCGAATAATGCGGTCCTGGTGGTCCTTGAAGTCCCAGAAAGCGGCGCGTGTAGTTCCAGAGTCGCAATGCCAGTCTTGATTCTGGCCGCCTAGTAAAGCGTGGAGCTCGAGAATAGCGTAGATGTTGTGTCGAGCACAGATATCAACGCACCGATCTAGCCACGCAAAGCCCTCGGGCTTGAAGGTGTCGGGATCCATGTCATCAAAGAATTGGCGGTAGTTGAATGGAATACGGATGCAGTTCAGACCCAGTCCTGCAAACATGGCTGCGTCCTCATTGGTGAAGAAGTGATGCAGCAGCCGGTCGAAGAGGAACTTGGCTTTCTTCTCGCCCAATACGGCTGCCATTTGCGCTCGATGCTCATGCTCATGACCTGCGTAGCCTGTAATAAAGTTTTCCATGTTGAGAAAACCGCCGATAGCTGCAGCCCTCAGGATGACTACTTCTCCGGCCTCGTTCACGATGCCACTGCCTTCTGTGTGCAACATGGTGCATGGTGGCAATGGGGTGGTAGCGGATGCCGATGTGCCGCTGGGAATTACAATTGCAGTGGTAGATTTGTTTGGATCTTGGAACGAAGACAAAAGGTGATAGATGAGAATCTGTCACAGGCCGGTCGTTGACTTCTCAATTGCTTCAACAGGTAAATGATTTGAATGAGATTTATATCTCTAGTAACTCGAGGGCTTGAAATATTCCTCTTGAACAGTTTGTTTTAATATTCCCTCCCCCTTTCGGTCATGCCATCTGAGGTGTAGATCCGTCTCGAGCGACACTCCCCGACAGCACAGCCAAGAGGCAAAACGTGGGGAAACATGGCTTAGGCCGCGAGCTTGCTAATTAGATTTCCACATACTTTTTGGATCATATCCCACGAATTTCCATGTGATTCATTGATTCATTGAAGTGAGCACTCAGCGAATTTAGGCTGAATGACTGTAGTTCGTCGGTTGGAGGAGCAACTCAGTCGACTTGCGAGGAAGGGCCAGTAGATGACTTCGCGGTAATCGACGTAGTTACCACGTAGAATAGAGCGGCATACATCATCAGATTCGGCTGTTCTTTCTAGCGAAAGTGGACCCGAAATCCCATATAAAACTCCACTGGTGCATATATTCATCATGTTGTCTGTTCAAATTCTCTGTTTTCCTAGGGTTGCCATTAGCAGTTAGTCAGTTAGTTACATACTATCATCACCTGGGCAAAATTGCCATAAATCTGGCGGTTGAAACCACATATTTCTGTTCGATTCTTATGACAGAGGGCTGTAATTATTACCTCGGTCCATTTTACTACTGTTCTTTTTTGGGGGGAACCTTCAACCATAAAGAATACTTGAGGCCTAGTTTTCATGTCAACACGAGGGTTGATCCATCACGCTTTCACAATAAGTACCAGGGACAGAATGCCTGCAAAATAAACTAGGGATGGGCATTACATTGGCAAATAACCTCTAAAAAGAAGCGGCTAGAAGATGATAAAGGTGTATACATTGTATATTGTACGTGTTCGAAGTACAATCTAGTTTTAGTAGGGTGTGTCTTTGCCTCAACAAACGGACCAGGATGACGCCCAGTATATTATATGTATGTATACTTATTTGCAGGGCTGGACCCATTACCCTTATATATCCAATATTAGGAGTATATGGCCTCACCCTATACCTTTGGATATAATAGTGTTGTCGAGAGAGGGTTGAGAAGCTTCAAGTTGTATCTTTTGTATATGTATCCCATACAAAGGGTACATAAACCAAAAACCGAACATTTTTGTCCATACATATGTAGACTTATAAGCTCGATATAAATCAAGTAGAGACATACAATTTGTTTAAAAAATATATTCATAAAGCAACAAATAGATGTAAATCATGCATAATATCATAGATACTGCAATACACACCACATGTGCAGATCCATCTGGATCTTATATACTACAAACGCACAGACCAACCTTGTAATCTATCTCCAACAATCACATCTCTCTCTCTCCCCATTGATTCACTCAACCACACTCAAATCATGGCCTATCTTGCCCGCACTCTCCCAAAAAGGGTCTTTGCCCCTTCTCTGACCCAATCAATCCACCAAACACGAGCAATCAGCACAGCAACCCTCCAATCTACACCAACCCGCACAACGCAACACACACCAACAAACCAACCCCGACACCCCCTCCCCCACCGAAGCTACCACTCAGCCCTCCATGCTAGGCTCCCAGACCACTCCTACACAAACTCCCAAACAGCAATCCTCACCTCTGCGCTAGCCCACGTCCCCACGCACGGCTTCTCCGCCACAGCCCTGACCCTCGGCGCTCGCGACGCCGGCTTCCTCGACGTCTCGGTACAGCTGCTCCCGCGTGGCGAATTCGACCTTATCCTGTTCTGGCTTGCTAGTCGACGAGGTCTGCTACGCGGTGAAGTCGAGGGGGGCGAGTTATTCCGGCGCATTGCGGCGGAGAAGGGGAAGGATGTTCATGAGCTTGGTGTTGAGGAGAGAGTGAGGGGACTTCTTTTGGAGAGGTTGAGGATGAATGCGGAGGTTAAGGATGTTTGGCAGGATGTGAGTATTTTTCTTTTGAATCAATCTTTTTTTGAGGGAGAACATAATGACGTTGAGGATTTCTGCTAATCTATATTCTGCTAGGCTCTTGCTCAAATGTCCCTTCTTGCGAATATCCCCCTCTCTCTTACAGAACTGCATGCCCTCGCTTCGGATATTCTTACTCTTTCTGGTGATGACTCTGTTGATGCGACTTGGTACACGCGCCGTCTCGCAGTGTCAGCTATCTATGCCAGTGCGGAGGTTGTTATGACCCGTGACCCGACGCCGGACCTGGCGGACACGGCGGCGTTTGTGGAGCGCCGCTTTGAGGACCGGAAGGCGCTTGCGGATAAGATCACTGGCATTGGACAGTGTGCTGGGTTTGGGTGGAATACTGCCATTGGGCTGGGACGAAGCTGGGGGTTGAAGATTTGAGGTGATTCTTCATTGAACATTTTTTTTGGTATCGATAACCAGCCCATACTGGAGCTTGTTGACGGAAGTCAAGTGAAGCAGCCCTGGTTGGTGGTAGATGGATTTGTACTTTTATTCTAACTATTTTATTATTGTAAACTACTCCATTCTAGTCAGCAAAATACTCTATTTTGCTAATCTAATATCCAGTCCTTGCTGGTAGCCTCACATATATCCATGTGATCGAGGATGCCGGATTGCTCACGCAAAATGACTAGAGACATGGCCTATCACGTCCCAACCTGTCTACCCGAACAGCCTCGCTTGATGCCAAAAAAAACCTGAAAATGAGCCACGGGCAAAGGGTGTATCTAATCATGAAAAGAAGGGGAATTAAACAGATCGAAAAGTAACGCTCAACGCAGAGAGACATTCTGCACTGCTTCCTCTACACTGAGAGGCGCATGGTCATCGCCAGCACTATTGGCTGAGACATCTGGCTTGTCTGTAGTAGTATCGGACGGCGATATCAACATTGTGGGGGACTTCGGCGAGAAAGGGTCTGAGGGAACACTGTCCTTTGATGCCTGTTTTTGCTGAGTAGACACAGCAGTGTTTTCGGCAGTCTCAGATTCTTTCAATGAACTAACACTACTGGCCCCGCTCTCGACCGAGTCACTTTGTCCATGCTGGGGTTTGCCA
Organism: Penicillium vulpinum; assembly: GCF_028829585.1. Lineage (NCBI taxonomy): Eukaryota > Fungi > Ascomycota > Eurotiomycetes > Eurotiales > Aspergillaceae > Penicillium > Penicillium vulpinum. The sequence goes on from NW_026643241.1 coordinate 5,527,110, forward strand.
CGTCCCCAACGGCGCGTTTTTGGCGGAAGTGGAGCCTGTCCATGCCGGCCTGTTCCGACTGTTGGGAGTGAGGGTCGGTGGTGACTTGAGGAATATGTAGCCTGGCTGGAACGGCGTGGTGGCGGGGGAGCTGGAGGTGGATTTGATACGGCCCGCCGCGGTCTTGGACCTGGGGGTGCAAGAGTGGAGCATGACCCGGAGTTGCGGTGATCACTGGTATTTGTATGTGACGGTGGTGTGCTGGGGGTGAGCACAGTGATGGGACTGACTTCCACGCCTTCCGGGATAGTATTCCCGTCGCTGCTTGTGCCAGTAGAGTGGTGCTCTTCTTCGTCCACGGCCAGGCGGCGCCCGCGCCAGCGGCGAGATTTCGGTGGTTCTGGTTTCACCTTGGGTGGTCGAATTATTGGCGTCTCATCACTAAGAGCGGCGACAGGGATTGCAGCTTTGCGGCTGGGGGTGATTATGCCTGGTTTTTCGTGCTGTGCTGCAACGGCCTGAACGCTCAGCGAAGATGCAGATGCGGGCTCCAGGTCCATGCCGAGCCGGTGGGCTAAGCTGTGCTTCTGACTGCCCGTCGTATTAGACGAACTACGTGAGTCCATTCGCGTCGGTGATGTTGTATCAGGTGAGCTAGCTATCGTACTTGCTTGTGAGAGTGTGCGGTGGACGTCGATTGGTACATCAATATCTATCGGCGACTCATGCTGCACATTTTGATCAAGGACAGTTTCAATTGTAGTTGCTGTCACTTGAGTTGGAGTTTCTTGCGTTTCTGCGGCGTCGGGCTGTTCAGGATTGCGCAGCCAGTCCACTGTCGCACACCGAGCGACAAGTCGACGCGTCGTTTCATCGACTTCTTCGAAATGCAGGATCTTCTCGTGTTCTGGGTCGCTTCCATATGAGATTTGTCCCCGAACAAGGATGTTGAGTAGTCTTTGAAGTCCCTCGCGCTTGTAGTGCGGCGGGTTTCGGAGCTGTGTATGAGCTAGGAGCGGGTAAAGAACACGCAGGTAAGTATGCCGCAGCGCGGAGGCCTCTTCAGGTAGATCAAGCAAATTCCGGATCAATATATCAACCAGAACGTGTAGATCGTTCGTGAAAAAGTACTCATATGTGCTAGGGGTGGTAAATATGAGATAGAGAAGCTTCAATGTGAGCAACTGAAGGGACGTCTCGGCTGCCATGTTGTCAGTCATCGGTTTGATTAGATAGGAGAATCGCCCGTTACCTTCACGATTGATAAGAAGAATGATGTTCTCTCCAAATGTCTTGTACATCCCACCATACGCTGAGAGGATCTTGATAACCTTGTTGGTCAAGTGACCAGAGGGTCGGCCGTTCAGCGGATTGTGAGCTGAGATCATAAATTGCTCGTTCAAAACCAGCTGTGCAATTTGTCAATTCCGTTCCAACCAGAATAGCTTGGGGAAAGTACTCACCAGCACCCGAATCACGGGGTAATGATACGGATCGGTAACATCGTAAGAGAGATCTTCGATGATATCAAAGAGACAGCGAACGAAATCGTCATCCACGAGAACTGCACAAAAGTCCCATAATCAGCTACCAGGCTACACAGTCACCAGCAGCATATGCCCATGTAAAACGCACCTAGATCTTCAATTCTGATCCTTTGTATCCTCGACATCTCATACACAAGGTCCATCAACAAGCGATGAAGACCCGCGTCGCCCTCCAGATCTGCCCTTCGCATCGCCTGTATAAGCTCGAGGAGGCGCGCAAATACGCCCTCCTCATTCAGCATCTTAAGCACAAATTCATTTTGTCGTCCGTCAAAAAGGATGAATGACGCAATGAAGTGGAGCGTGTTCGGGTCATCGTCCTGCAAAAGACCGTAGAGAATTTGTCGTCGTACATAGTCCGCATGTGTGGCAAAAATACTCGACGTGAATAGCTTGTAGGAACAGCGCGAAATATCGGTTTCCGACCGGAGGTATTTGTCTAGGGAAGGGTGGGTGTGTTAGTCGTAGTGGAAGCAAAGTTTCGGGGGCGTGGCGCGCGGGAGTTTTGTCGTTTGGGGATAGAGACATCGCGTTCTCGAGGGTTAAGGTGCCAGTTACCTTTGTATTGAATTGTGAGATTGAGATAAGCTCGGAGGGCGTCGTCAATCTGGTCTTCGGAATCACAGTGTTTGGAGACGATTGTTTGTAGTTCTGCGAGAACAGGTCAATTGTCATGTCGCATATCTTGGAAAGGAGAAAAAGGTAGACTGGGAACAACGTACCAGTCCAGAACTCAGTCTCCGAGACCTCAGGCTCCATTTCCCGTCAGACTGCTCATGCCGGTTATGCGCCGGTTTGAAGAGTTGGAGAGTTGAAGGGCGGGGGGAATTGGGGGGAATTCCAGTCCCACTGCGGGTCAACCCTAAGGTACGCACTACGTTTACTACAAAGTACTAGCACTCAGAGCTTCATAGAAATATACGCATTCTAGAAAAATTTTCATTGGTATCAAAATGCAAAACACAATTATGCAACCGGGCGCAGGAATGGATGCGCTTCGGTATTCCTGTGAAAGAAGTCAGCTTTTTATCGAGAGATGTTTACGGGTTACAACATCACTTACAAAACATATTTATCCAAGTCCACGACAGTAGGGTCGCTGAACAAAAGGTAGAAGTATTTCAACGTCTCAGCTAGCCAGAAAGACTCCATTGTATCCTTATGGATCGGTTTCTGGGCTGTGACATCATGGATGGCCGCGTTGGCCAGCTCGGTTCGTGTATACTTCGAGATGGCCTCGAACATCTGCCACCCCTTGCGACGCCAGGATTCGTCACCAGTTAGGCGGTACATGATAAAGACCGACTCAATCGCTTCTGGCCGAAGATAGTAGTTCGGTGATGGGATACTAGTCATGCCTGATGGGAGATGGTCTTTGCCAACTTCGGCGAGGTGAGGCGAAGCGGGTGATGAAGATGAACGAGGTGCATCTCGATTCTGCAGTTCAGCTGCACTGAGAGTAGAAGTCGGTTCCGAAGCAATGAACAATGCTTCCGCGCGCTTGGCCAACACATCTCCATCGTGGGGGTTTAATGATCCCGGCATAGGGATAGGAACCGCCGACCCGCTTGCGGATTCCGGCGGTGGATTGTGCGAAATCATATTCACACGCTGTTCGTAGCTGCTCTGACCAGTGCGGAACGTATGTCCTGCCTTGGAGTCTACTCGCGAGTATCGTGCCACGCCAGCCTCAAAGCGGGCTTGATCCCACTCGCAGGCCGAGCCTTTCTCACAGGGCAAGAGACGGAAGCGTTCAGGCATCAGTCCAGTTTGTGTCGACTCGTAAGCCCAAACGCAGCCGTCGGTCAGTTTGGCTGCGAGTTCCAGATCACCATCGATGCCAAAGGCCTTGGCCCCTATAGCGAACATACCGCCGACAAAACATGTCAGGTGAGTGCCTTCGTATTCAAAATCAGTGGGGGTGAGCTCTGCGATCTTTCCAGGTGTCATTGAAGAAGTTGAGGCCATGAACCGGATATCACGTCCAGCCTTAACCATGGGCTGGAAGAGAAGAGTCTTTCGGGCTGCAGTGGCTGCCTTTTTATACATATTCAGGTATTGCTCGTTCAAGCCACCTAGCAGGAGGTATTCTTTAGGCAGGTATTCGTAGGTCGAGTCAGCCATTCCTCCCATGGTGTATGCATTATCACGGGGTGAATTGGGAAGTCCCAAGCCGCCATTGCATTGATCTGCTGATAGTGTGTTTTGCTCGCGTGCCTGAATTTCAGGTTCACTCGCAGGTCGTGTATGGTTGGCAGCTTGAGCATATCCTTGGGTGCCCACTTTTGTGTCGCGTGGGAGCAGCTTCAAATAACTCTCGAGGTCTGTCGGTGCAGCATAACTCTTATGGGTCAGTGTACTAGTGCTCTCAGTCGTACTAGCGGCAGGCTCCTCGCGCGTAGGGCTGCTATTGCGCGGAGACGTGTTCTTGGAATATTTGGGACATCCCTGTGCATTGACCCGTAGAGGCCACAGTCCAGGGATGCTAGTTGAATCTTGTATTTTCTCCAATTCATTGGTAATCCGTGCAATGGCATCATAGTATTTGTCCTGCTTGGTCAATTGGGCCAAACGGGTAAATTCCAAGGAAAGGGAGCCAATTTCAGCCAGGCCAGCTCGGGAAGACGCCCGATGTGGTTTCGCAACATACTCTCTGAGAAAATTTAGTTAGTCGTCGCCCACATATGATCAAAGATAAATCGTGACAAGACTTACGGGGCCCAGCGATAGTAAAGGTGTGGCATGTGGTTGGGCGTGTCAAAGGCACCAATGAGAACCTCAGCAAGCTCCTCTGCTTTCTCCAAAAGCACCGGGTATCTATGACCAGAAATGTCGTAGGCACCCAAAAGACCTCCAAGATAGCGGATGGTTGTCTCAAATATCGGAATATCTGCTCTCGGCGATGTTTTGAAATCAATGTTCTTGATCACATCCAAAGCCTCGAAAAATTCATCCTTCAATTGCATAATCCAGAGAGTATCAAGAGAATCAACCAATGTCGCTCCCCAGCCGTTGAATGGGTCTTCGAACTCTTTCGATAGAGGCTTGACTTCGTCATGTCCCATCGCAATCTCCTTATAACCTTGCCAGGCATGCGTAAACTCGGCCTTGATGACGCTAAGCCGTTGTAGACGCTCTTGCTTATCGGAGCTCGTCTCATCCTTGAATTTCGCTTGCAGCTTGGGTATTGTTTTCGATTGTTCCTTTGGCAGCTTGATCACCTCCTCTGCAGGGACGGGGAACCGTTCTGGGAACTTTCTCCACTTAGTCGTTGGAACGCCAGGTCCAGGGCGCTCAGCTGCCCTTCTGCCCGTCCCTCCATTATCAATCTCCTCCCCATTTTCACTATTGATATTCTCCTTTGTCAGTGGGGGCAAGCTGCTGGTGCTCTCCACCTTCGATGGTTCCTTCGCGGAGTCCTTCAGGTCATCTTTGACGGGTGGTTTCACTGGCGGAGTGGCAGAGGAGGCACCTTTAGGCTGATTGCTGCCATCATTTGAGCTGCTGTGGGGACCCACGGGCGAGTTTATCTTCTCTGGTGGTGGGGGAGAGGTGGAGCCGCGGTAGGGATCCGGAAGCACACGGTTTCTACTCTCCTCGATGGCGGCAGTAGCGGCCAGATTTTCAGGTTTTGGTGTTGCGGGTTGATTCGGATGGGCAAGACCGGGGGTATGAACGTCAGCAGACTCTTCAATCACTGTATAGCTCCAATCGCGTGACCGCGCGAAGTGGAAGAAGGTGAATACAACAGCCGCCGCGAACACGACCAGGACTCGGTATCGGCGAGCTCGAAACATCACGAGCGACCGGGTCACCCTTCAGGTATATTCTGTTTCGAGAAGAAAAGAGAAACAAAGGACGGAGAAAGAAAGAAAAACAAGGAGATTAGCCAAGTCCAGATGAAATCACGAGACTCCACATGTAAATACGATCCACATCAGAGAGCCTCCCCGTTCTATTTTGGTCCTGTTCTTTGACATCTTCAGCTTCTTTTTGTGTATATTTTTCTTATTTCTCCAAATTTCTTCATCTTTCCAAAGAAAGAGAAAGTCCCCTATTGGTCTCATTGATTTCATTGCAGTCGGCAATGCTCCTACCCCCAATGCCCTGAAAAGTCGCGGTCCTCGGGCCTCAAAGGCCAAGGGATTGCAACCCAGACGCCATCTTTTAGGGTCAATTAACAGGGCTGCTGTTCAACGCCGATCACTGGCCCCAGATTCCGGGCTGTAACTGGATTAAATGCATGCAACCCGCAAGGGTCTTCAAACCTGGCCTATCATCAATCGATTCTTCCGCTAGTCCATATCAAGTGCTGCCTCCGTCCCAAATGTGGTCCACAGGGCTCATCTCCCATTGGTGCTAATAACCCCTGCAGCCTGCAGTCGACGGGGATACATAACATTCCGTTTGAATATGATTACAATCGCATGCCACGGAGCCTCGGTGCACAACGATTTTGCCGGAAAAGATACCCTATACACAATGCTCAAGTGTTATTATCTTGATACAGGCGGTATTATGAGTAGATAAGTTGACATGTGAATCGTGTCGGTCCGAGAGTCTCCTGATATTTTATACAAGGGTTGGAAGAACAAAAACCAACATAACTAATCTTGGAATTGGCGAAGAAATCTAAGAGCCTGTAGAGTTCGCAACAATCCACTTTGAGTAAGTCTACAAGCCACCTGGAGCTTGGTTTCAGCCACCCAAAATTCATCTTCCCGTAGGAAGATGCCCAATCTGTGAAACGTCCTTAACTATGTCAGCTGGTCTAGTTACAAATAATCGAGATCTGACAGCTAAACCAAGTGCAAATATTGGAACTTTATGATTTATGCTGCACGTTTGCTTGTGGATCTACTCCAAACGAAGTGCAGCCTTCCTCCTCGTGCGTTGTTTCTTCAGGAACTCGAGGTGAGGAGTAGACATGGTGGGAATTCGCATAGAATTCGCATGGCCGTTTCCTCTCTGTTGTTGAATAGGGCTTTCGGCTTGGTATAAACAGTGCCTAATTCTCGCAGCGCGTCTCCAACCCCTTGTCAGGTACCTCTTCGCCATGTGCACCTGTGGAGAGACTCGGGGGAAACTGTCAGCTGTGACAAATATTTTAGATTATATAATATGTAGATAATAACTAATCTCCACCGGCTTATGAAGGGATCTATATGACAAAATAATTTTAGAAGGGTGGGTATTTGCTGGGTTTTAATGGAGACTTATATATATCTACCCCATACTAGCACATTCTTCAAATTGGCGTAACAGATTCAGCATCTCGAATGACCCACTTCAATAGAGCAATCAAATTATCTAACTTTGGGATTTCCTTTCTAGCGTAGCTTAGTGATGAACTGCCTCTAAATATTGTTATTATTGGATATGTGCCGAAGATACAGCCAATAGAGCATTCCAATTCTTCATTACAATATCTGTGTGAACATAGCCAGATACCCAAGGAAATATATATTAAATGGAGGAACAATTAGCGTCTTGTGGAAGTCCGAAACGATTTTCTCAATGAGCTCTCTAATAAACCCAATGCCACTTCATGCCCAACTTCTGGAAATAGCCAAACAAAGCATTCTTGGGCACATATCCAGCATAAGTTCTTTGCCACGTAGCTGCAAACGAGCCGGCAATTGGACCCAACTCCCCAAACCCAAGGACTTCAAGAGCCAACGGAGTCAACAAGGCCAGAATACCAAACGCAATTAGTGTAGCGTAAACAGGATGTTCTGTTGCAAAGCCAACAGCGGCGTTTTTGCTTTGGGTCGCAGCATCAGACGCAGCTTGCGCCATGTGCGCACCGGCTTTGATTGCATTCTCCAAGCCGCGGAGGATAGCCTGTGCTATGGCGTCGGACCAACCATTGATGGAAATTTCCTCGTTCACTTCTTTCTCGAGCGAGTAGGGGGTGTCGGCATTGAGGATCTTGGTGACAATAGCGGAAGCAATGGACTCTGGGGATCGAGGCCGTAGCTTTTTGGCCTGTCTCCCCCAAATACAGTCCTGGAAACAGTTGAACATATTTTTTTTGAAGTAACTGCTAGTTTATGTTGAAGTGGATATGAACGTTGCTTGTGCGCAAAGTTGAAGAGGAAGATGCGCCAAGAAAGAGAAAAGAGGGAGGGATGGGGAGATAAATTAGTGTTTGGGGTGTCTGGGAGGGTTTTTATAAGCGCCCAAGTTACGTGGTGAATATGAGTGCCTGATGTGTATGCGTGCATGCAGCCATCCTACAGGTATTTCTACCCTTGCATATATATATGTAGGTAGTGGAAATCGGTTATAGAGATGAATATTTGAAGCTATAAATGCTACATTTCTGATAGGGATATTTCAATGAGCATATGTGACACCCTTCTTATTTTATCCATCTCCAGGGGTTAGCTACTCAGGCTTGTGTGTTGGCCATGTCTCGTTTCTAACCCCGTATTTGTGAAGGCATATGTATGACCACGTGACCCAGTTTGTCCTATGAAGAGTGTGGTCTAGTCCTAGGACTGTAGTGTAGATAGCTCCGTTTCTTTTTCTCTATCCTCTTTACCTCAAAGTTCAAAACGGAAAGTGGTAGCGGAATTTATACCTAGGACTACCAACACATTGCCTACATCATAACAGACAACAAAGCAATATACAAATGGTCGCTAGGAGAGACCGATCTCCACATGAAATGGTCATATATCGTATCTGAAGCATATAAGCTATGATTTTCCTGAGCCTACTACCATTCTGAATTTGCATAAGAGAACGGAGATCTAGATCCCCACATTTGTCCGTCTGCCTTCAGTGTTAGCTTTCTGGAACTGCTGAATTAAGCCTAAGACGCCACCCCCGCCAGCGATGGCCTCGATATTTTCGCCTTCATCGAGGTCATCAGGATCATCCTCGCGCTTGCTGAGTGGGTTCATGCGCCAAGAATCACCAAGGTTGCTCTCACTAGTGCCTGCACCTGCGCTGGATGTACCGGTATGAGCACCGGACCGCCGCGTGGCTGAATCACGGCCATCTTGAGATAGTGGTTCTTCCTCATCATCGATGGGATCCGTAGACGGGTGCTGGGGGCGCCCGAACCGGGAGCGCTGGTGCTGCTGAGGTGTGGTTCTGGCTGCGGCACGGAACCCAGAGATTGAGGGTTGGTGGTGCGGGTCAAGGAGGATGGATGGGGCAGGAGAACGGTGGTCGAATCCTCCTACTTGCCTTAGTTTAGAGGCCCCTATCAATGATTGAGGGCCGAATTGCAGACCGGAGGTCGGCCCAGTGCGTGTGTGGAGATGGTCAAAACGATTAGGAAGAGCACCGAACTCGGCTGCAGTGGGCGAGCCGAGGGTTGGCAAAGTTGGCGGCGGGTGGAATGGTCTCCGGTTGGTAGGTTGATGGTTGGTACCGTAATTGTCCAAAAAGCCATAGTAAGAAGCCAACATCTTGCCATCTTTAGTTGAGAAGTAATCGGCGCGCAAATCCTGTTTGCCGGAATTCCGACGCCCGGGTCCGGCTTGGGAGAGCACATTTGTGCCCTTCTTGAAGTCGAAGACGGCAAAAGAGCAGAGATAGCCCACACCATCAACGTGCACGGTGAACTCCCGGAAGAAGTCGATGAGACGATCACTGCACTTAGGCAAGCTGAACCATAGGACGAAAGGGGTGAAAATCATGCTCAAGATCTCTTCTAAGAATATCACAATTTTCATTTGATAGAGGATTGCGAATTCTTTCCGCACGTCGTCGCTATGCAAACGTCCTTTCCATCCGGACGGGAAATAATGTGTGAAATCGATCAGCTCCAGGAGTGCATACTCAGGGTCGAAGACATCAGTCTCTTCTGGTGCTAGTCCTCGCGCAAAAGCCCAGACTGTGCCAAAGATACCGAGATAGAATAGAACAGTCCGGTCAGGGGTAATTTCAAACCCAAGAAAGAGCTCTGGATCTATCACCGAGGCAAGGGCCAGCACGGAGGCAAGAGCCCCGGATATGAAAGCAACGAACCGTGCCACTTGAATGGTCTTATCATTAGGAAATTGGTCAACATAGCGACTGGCGAATGGATAAGACATGTTTATCCGGCGTTCAAAAAGGTGCCAAAGCTCATTGAACTCGCGGAATTTCCATTCCGCCATAGGTGTATATTGGCGGGAACCGATTTGGCCCGGATTCTTCTTGAACTCGTTGAAGTACCGGAAGAAGTAGTGCATCATAAAATAGACCACAATAAAGGGCGCTACAAAAATATTCATGACACCAGCAAAAACAAAGCGCCGACGTAAGCCATCACTCAGCGCTCTTCGGTGTGTGTCTTTGAGGAATAGGGTTCGTAGTTGGCCTTGCTCATTGAAGACATAGTCCATGATACAGAGATTGAGATTCCATTCCATGGTTCGGGAGAAGAGCTGTCGATTTTTGAGGAATGGAATAGGGAGGGTGAGGTCCAAAATGTCCTTGTTTACCAATGCGATCATATAGTTCTCCTTGCGCATCAGGCGGTTGGCAATGTCATGAGCGTCCATTCGCTGCTTTGACTGACTACCCAGGAATCTTCGATGTTTGACAGAAACCGCGGCCGCGGTAGATGGATTCGAGTCTCTCAACGCCATCAGTCGGCTGACCACTTCTTGCCAGGAAATCGTCTGGACCTCGGCATCTGAAACATTGAGCAGGTGGAGATAGAAATCATGCAAGTGTTTGAGCCTGCGAATGTCTAGCAAATACTGAAAGAGTTTCCCAATCCAGAAGAAGCTGAAGAGCCACAACAAAAATGTGGCCGACCCGGACATTTTTGCTGTGCATTGGGGCACGAGGATATCGTTCAAAGCCTTACTATGCCGGACCTTGGGGTAATCAATGCAGTTGGTCAAAAATGTGGAGAAACCAACAACGAATGCAAATGTCCTTTATGTACTGTCAGCTTCTCCTACGATTCTTTGGAAAGGGTATTATCATGAACGTACAAGAGGTTCAACACCCGGGTCAGCAGAATAGACCAGATCCCGTTCCCTAAGAAATATATGTAGACATCCTTTAAGAAGTTATCCAAGTCCTCGACGTTTGCCCACCGCCACATTGCTTTTTTCTTCGGGTCGCTATTCGCAAGACCGGGGTGTTGCCTGGCGAACCATCTCCCTATTGGATGAGCGCCTTCGCTGGATGGTGGTGGTTGATGCGCTCGTTGTTCATCCCAGCGGGCTCTGCTAGGTTGTGAGGGTAGTTCAGGACTGGGGGTTCTTCTTCGATTCAACCGATTATGAGACCGGGGAGGAGGAGGTAACCGTGATTTCAGATCTTCGTGATGACCTTCTACCAGCAAAGATTGAGGAACGTCTTCGTCATGATCATCGAGCTCATAGCCGAGTGTTGATTCTTGTGGCATCCACCGAGGCCGGGACGACTTGCGACGGCGGGTTCCAGATGGAGAAGCTCGCTCAGGTGCCTTGCCCGACCGTGTTTGGTCGAGCAATGCGGTACTGGGGCTGATTATTTCACTGTCCTGCGCATCCGCTAATGCATACTCCAGCTCCCGGTCACTATATTGTTCCTGCTGGTCTTCTGTGACCAAGCCTGCGCGTTCTTCGAGATCAGAGTATTCGGACCCGGCGTCATGTTGGCGAATGGTCTCGTACACCGATGGTGAGCCCGTTGGGGGTAGGAATCGTGATAATATGTTAGAGGACATCATTTTGGATCAGACTAAAGGCTATAGTCAGACCACTCATGGCAACAGCTTCAGAAGCCAGTGACGGTGGTGATGAAATGCCATCCAGCGGCACTTGATAACGCAGGAGAAATGGGGATGGATCACTATCAACACAACAGGCTGAGTGTTATCGGGTTGGAAATGGGTATGTAACCTGATTAGGGTGAATGTATCAAGCTTATAAGAGAAGTATGCATCTGACCTAGTCCTCGTGATAACAGTCACCAGGAGCTGTTGTCATTCCCCAGACCTCTCCAGGGCTCTCTTATCTATGATGACATAAAGAAGGGGGGTTTTCGGGAAATCCAGCCTTGGCGCCTCAGGCACATGTATAAAGGTCATGTGTGCGATATGTCACGTGACTGTATTATTACTAACCTTGTGTTGTCTGCGTAGGTTAGGTACATACGGCAAGCATTGTCATCGAAGACTTTGGCAGTTGAACAAATTAATGAGAGGCTCTCCTTTATTCCATTTCAGACTTGTTTTCAACCTGAACTCCATCTACCTTCCCCCATTTTCCTTTCTGAGACGCAATATATTACTGGAGTTCTACTGCAGGAGTAATATTATTTACGTCATCTTACTAGTTTGACGGCCTCCGTTTGACAACGGAGGTATAGGCGAGTCACGAAATGGCCCCTATATAATCCTAATAGATCAGAAAGGGTGGATATAAGTATGTTGTTGTTTTCATGCTTCTAGTCAAATCTTCCCAAACAGAACCTTAGGGTCCCGGGCATACACATATACAAAATGCAGATCTTCTGGCAGTTTCTTGCCGTTGCATCTGTCGTGCTTGCACATCCAACGAACAGTAGCACTGTATTGAGAGAGTGCGTGTCAGGGGTGTTTGGATCTACTTCAGATCTCCGCATCGTCGATCCATCTAATGACACTTACACCGATGCAAGAATCGGCGAAAAGATCCAGTGGGTTTCTTTGTCTCCATGAACAAGCAAAACTTAAGTACAGGTGTATTGATAATTGGCTCACTCTAGGTTCAACCATTTCCCCACAGTCATTGCCTTTGCCCAGAACATTTCAGAGATCCCGCATCTCATTCAATGCGCTAAAAATACTGGACACAAGGCAGTTCCTCGTAGCGGCGGACATCAGTATGCACAATCGTCCTCTGCGTTCAAATTAGGTTCAAGTTCTATGCTAATACTCGGTGAAGTTTTGAAGGCTGGTCTGCTCTGAACGACACTCTCGTCATTGATATCAGTCATATCGATTATGTTCATGTCTCCGCTGGCCGTAAATTTGCTACAGTTGGAGGAGGCATCCGCCTCGGCGCTCTCTATACTGCTCTTGACGCGTATAATATAACATTCAATGGTGGAATCTGCCCAACTGTCGGTCTTTCCGGATTTTTGAGCTCTGGGGGGTTTACCATGCAAATGCGCTCTCCAGTCGGCCTGGGAGTAGACAATGTTGTTGCGGCAAAAGTGGTAACTGCCGCTGGCGAAATAGTGGAAGCCTCGAAGTCCCAAAATCCTGACCTGTTCTATGCTATTCGTGGAGGAGGCGGAGGAACGTACGGTATTACGGTGGAATGGACTCTGAAACTTGTCACATACCCTCGATCAGCCATGGTATTCATGAATTGGACCGACCCAACAATTCAGTTTGAAGTTGCTCAGCGTTATAATGAATGGGCACCCAGTGCGCCCGCGGACTTCGGCTCCAATATCGACATATATCCAGGTAGTCTCCAGCTTATTGGATGGTATCTTGGAAAGTCTAAGCAAGATTTGGAGGATCTGATGAAGGGCTCCGGATTGCTGGAAATAGGCAACCCGGAGACAAAAATTGGAGGCAATTGCAGCACAGACAATTCGCGTCTCCTCGGATACTACATTGATGAGTGCGTCGCAGATGATCAGCTCACACATGTGAGGTCTGTCCTCAACACTGCGCCTCAGGCTTTTACTCAAATCGGAGATTACCCTCAATATACTTATGATGAGACATATAAGAGTCTAAGCCTCCCCGCCGCTCCGCCATGGGAACGGTATCGCCGACAGGCCAAGTCATTCTTCATCCAGAAGGATAAGCCGTTGGAGGATGAGACTTTGCGGAAAGTGATCAATCATATTGGAAAGCTTTCCCCAGACTCACAAGGCTGGGCAGAGTGGCATGCGTGGAATCTATCAGATCCAAACACTGACTCGTCCTTCCCCTGGAAGGAGAAAGCGCTGGCGCTTATCGAGTTTCAGATACACGGGTCACCAAACTCGACAGTACAGGCGACATACGATGACTGGATGACAGAGCTCGAAGAATTTTTGAGACCAGTTGTTGGGTGAGTGGCTTTTAACTAACTAGGTACATTGCATTGGTAGGGAAAACTTACTAATTGCATGCAAAATTTAGACCGGCCTCCTATTCTGGCGAGATGGATGCAACTATATCGACAGAGCCCTTGACATCCTATTACGGAGATAATGTTTGTGCGCTCATTCGTATTAAACAAACTTGGGATCCCGAAGAGTTTTTCACCAACCCATTTTCTATCCCTGCTTCTGTCCCAGAAGGGATCAGCTGCCCCTGATGAAAATCGTCACGGATCGAGTTCTAAATGTCTAGAGACTAGAATATCTAGATACTAGATTCACTATAGATACAATTGAAAGATCGATTCAATTTGATTCGCCATTTCCAGATAAATCCGATCTAATACATTCATGCGAGGCTAAGCGATGCTACCTTGTTCGCGCATGCATTAGGCATCCGGACGTACTCCGTAGATTGATCGCATTGATTCATCAGTGAAAGAAGCTCTCAGCATGTTACTTTGAGGAAGAAGTCGAGAGAAAAATGTCGAGAGATGAGTCAGCCCTGGTTTGGCGCGAGATTTCACAGCCTCCTTAATGGCAGGTAGATATTTTTTTGCTTTTTCGAAGAGGCCCTTCCGAGTTCCGTCGCACGACGGAGAGGGAGGACGGAGACAACAAGAGTGAATTCCGCGAAGGCGGAGAAAAGGAAAAGATCAACTTCAAGATTGATTGAACAGCCTGCTACCTACAGATTCACTTAGTTATACACTTTCTCTTATTAATGATCTTTTTTCCATGGGTAGTACGAATTGTCGTGAATCGCCTTACCTGCCAAACAAAGAGCTGGTTTCGAAATCTCGAAAGCCGCAATAGTTGAATATTAGTTCAACTCACGAAAAGCAAACCATGGTCCACTCATCTGAATGTAGATGCCACGAGGCCAAGACACCTGTTCACGGGTACTACTATTCAATGGTGGAAATTGCCATTGTGAAGGTGTTTATGGACCATGGCATATTCAAGAGCATCCCAGAGGAAGGAAATATATCTATTTCTGACTTGGCGACCAAAGCAGACGCAGACTCAACTCTTATCGAACGTTTCTGCAAGTTCCTGGTAGCTGCCCGAGTTTTGGAATCCGAGGAACCAGGGCTCGTTGCGCACACGGCAGCGTCAAAACAGTTGGCAGATGACCGTATCAAACTCTTGTATCGACATGTGTTTGACTTCTTCATGATCCCTGCAGCCAGATGGGAGGAATACTTTGACAAGCACGGCCTCATTGAGCCCCCTGCGGCCGACCTCGTCCCGTATGGGCTAGCGACCGGCCATCCAGACAAGACACTCTACGAAATCCTCGAAACTAGACCGAAGCGCAATGAAGAGTTCAACCGCGCCATGGCAGCTGTTGTGGAGACCATGCCGATAACCGGCATGTACGATTTTGGATGGATTGAGGAATACATCAAGAACCATGATATTGATAGCGAGAGACCCATTTTAGTCGACGTCGGGGGCGGCAAGGGCCAGGCTTTGAGGCAAATCCTACAGGAACACCCTTCCATTCCTGCATCGCGTTGTGTTCTTCAGGATCAGCCAGAAGTAATCGAACAGGCCATCCAGGAATCGCATGAAGGGTTGATTTCTGTGAAGAAAATGGCAGCGAGCTTCTTTGAACCGCAGCCCATCAAAGGTATGTTTGAGAACATCATTCAGTTGGGACCCTTTTCTAAAAATCAGGGACAGGTGCGCTGGTTTATCATATCCGCCGTGTTCTCAATGACTGGCCGGATGATGATTGTGTAAAGATTCTCAGCCATGTGCGGAAAGTTTGTGCGGAAGACTCGCGGGTTTTAGTTTCTGAGCAAATCATCCCCGAAGTCCCGTCGCTGGACCTGGCTGCATTTGATATATGGATGATGAACTTTGCTGGCAAACGTCGCAATGGACGGCTATTCGAAGGAATTGCGAAAATGGCTGGTTTGAAGATTACAGCTGTCACCAGAGATGAGGAATCCGGCTCTGGTATCGTTGAGATGATTCCCGTATGAATGCATTCTAGACTTGAATATATTCCTGAATATCACTTGCAAGCACTATACCACTAGTAGAAGTACTGCTCAGGTTGATTTGACGTGTTAGTTAATCATCTAAAATTCTACACTTTTCACAATCAATTCCATTGGTATTCCATTATAGTGTCTCTAATCCCATTCCAATTCAAAACACGAGCTAGCGGACCTTATGTTGAGACTTGTAATGGCTACAAATCTTGAACCTTGATCAAGACAGATCCAATACCGTGTCCTCCTCCCCATTGTCTATGAGCAGTTTGAACATCTTCCATAGCCCAGATTTTCTTAATTGGGACTTGGAATTTTCCCTTCATCATCATCTCCATCAGTGCGGAGATATTACTGGCATAAGTGGGAGAGTCGCGCGTAAGCCCGAAAAAGGTAGTCTTCCTGCCTGTCGACGAATCGGAGTTCCATGACATCATGTTCATGATTGCTTCCGTGGGATCTCGGGGCTTTTTACCCGCAAGAGAGTCCATGTTATTGCCGTAGGCCACAACAATGCCGTCTGCAGTGAGAATGGAATAGCTTTCCTCGAAGCTTTCGAACCCAAGTGGATCGAATACGGCATTGGCACCACTTAGAGCTTTCATGGTATTCATCCACTTCTTGTCCGTGTAAACAAAGGGAGTTGCCCCATAGGCTCGCACAAATTCATGATTCCGCTCACTGGCAGTCCCATAAACCTCAGCCCCTAGAAGAGAACAGAGGATCATTAGGCCACAGCCAACAGCACCGCTAAGACCGTGAATAAACACCCTCTGGCCCTTTCTGACCTTGGCCGTTTGGTTTGCCATGGCGTACCCCGTAGACCAATCGCACATCAATGCCGTGACTTGTTGATGATCGAGCCCATCAGGTACTTTGATACAGTACTTCTCGGGTTGGTTCACGAGTTCTGCTTGGGCATCGTACTTCGTCAACACTGCGACAATGTCACCTTCTTTGATTGTGGTGCATCCTTCGCCTAACGCCTGAACCTTTCCAACAAGACAATACCCGGGGGTGAGTGGCGCAGGGTCTTGGTCAGGATAGATACCCTTGCGCATGCTAATGTCGCCGCCAGTGAAGCCGGAATATTCGGTCGCTATTTGGACGAAGCCAGGAGCAGGAGGAGAGCAAGTAGTCTCGAATATTTTGACCACGTCGACATCACCAAACTCTGTGATGACGACCTTCCGGATTGTTGCCATTGTAGTAGACCGGTGGGACTTTTTTGATTGCAAAGACACTAACCCGACAAGAAAACCAGGCCAAATTACTCTTTTGCCTCACTAGAAGGAATACAAGAAGGAAAATTATCTCCGTTCAATACTTTGCTCAGAACATTCTTTGTTCCTCTGAGTGCCAGTTGGGATTTTCTCATTTAGTATAGCGTCAAACAACTTCATTGGTGGCAAACGGCCCCCTCCGTCTGCCGCCGGAGCTTGACGAAGGCTTCTACGGAGGGTAGACAAAGGGTATGTTCGAAGGGTTCAGGTATATTGTAGAGGCAGATATACAGGAAATGTGACCTATTTGATTAGTTTCAATGCTCGTTGACCTTTTGCGCGATCATAATCCCATACTAATTGCTTTGATTTTGATTTTTATTGTGATTACCATGTTTTTCCCTTGTACTGTCCAGGTATGTAAAACTTGGATCGATCGTGCTATTCAGTTACAAACCAACCAGATGAGAAAAGGCAAAATTCCCACTTGAAGGCCACAACTTCTTTTATGTGTGCTATCATTTCGCGCGAGGTTTTCCTTGGATGGACAACTTCGCATGAAATATCCAGGAAAGGTTTTAGGACGAAAGTCACATGAAATGCAAAAAAAAAAAGACACTTTGAAGAGGTGGTCGGGTTTATAGTCTTCAGTTTTTTGGCGGACCAAACAAGCAAATACTTGGCCAATATACAGTTCTACCGCAAAAGTTCCGTACGGTCGGGGCCCTATCAAATATATATTACACACTCTTGATTTCACCAAGTATGACCTACATATTTACTTCAATTTTTACTCTCCCAATTTTTAGGATAAAAATATAAAAAAATATAATTCAGGTAGCCGATTAGCTATAGGATTCTGATTATTTTTAATACTTAGTGTACCACCCATTTGCCTCAATTACAGCCTCAACTCCGCGCCCTATGCTCGGGAAATTACCTAGGTATTCGCGAAAACACTGGTATCGATATCCGTACGGAGACTTTTGCGGAGGGACTGTTGGATCGATAGCCTTTCTCCTTTTTAACACCCATATTGATTTACAGAATCAGATCTATGACAAGCGAAATCCTTCTCGGGCCGCCTTGGTTCAGCCAAGGTCCAAATTTGGGGTCCACAATTGACGAACCCGGATAATGAGCCCTCAATGGTGTCCAAAACAGGAGCCGAAGTACACTGTGTCCACAGTGTGGCTTTTAATGCGGAATACGCGGCCCCCAGGCTAATGCACGGCATGCATAGGGGAAATTAATGAGAGGCGAACTGTTGAGAGTCACGGCTGGGGAATACCAATGTACACATCCAGTTCGTATGGCTCGTATAAACCGAAAGACGTTGTCAACCTACAGTATTTTATACGGAGATCTCTTTCAATGCTTTTTCCAATTTTACCGACGCTCTATACTACTAATACGTGCGATGTAATAGAATACACTGTGCCCAGACTGCGCTATAAATACCGAATCTGTCCCTCCCTCACATCTTATTTTGTCCAATTTTATCATTTAATTCTTTTGATCGGAGTGACGAAGGTAAGGAAATATCTAGATATGCTACTTGTAGAACTATTTTCACGTTAGAAATTACGGATTGAACCGATTTGCATTGCCAGGGCTCCCGATTGAACTCAATATGATCTACAATACTAGTATGTATACGGAAGCGAAAGAATCCCATCAAGCGATACCCTTAATGCTTCAAATCATTTGATTGTTTTCGATGGTGCTCGATATGGTGCTCCTGGTAAGCAAAAGAAATCCCGCACAAAATAAGTTGAACAGAAGATTGTATTTGATGGTGTTGGTTGGGGAAATAAATATACTGCTGGCCAGCTCTCTCAAGCCGATAGATAGATTGGTCTCTAAAACAACTGTCTAGAGAGCTCTCAAACAAGCTAGAAGGCTTTGACAAAACCAATCCGAAAACCTGGTTTATCAGAGGCAATTAAAAAGGCTTGGTTTGAATGCTGTTTCGCTTACTCCGTGCTGCTAGAGTTGTTTGCAATTTTTAACGAGGGATATGATCTATATCAACATTGTAGGGGACTCCATTATTCACCATTTCTTGGTGGTGTTGAATGTAATAATGTCACCCTTAGTTCCAGCACGGACTACAGCAATTCCGGCCTCTCGGAGATGTAGGTGTTGAAACACACGTAGTCGCCATTCAGCAGTACTAGGAGCTTGATCGATTGAACAAACCGATTAGAATGAGACCTCGGGAAGTTAATTTCGATTACTAAGATAACAAGTGTTACCTAGGTAGTTAATGTCGAAGAATCAACATCAAGATTGATCCCAGAGAATTGAATAATCATACAACTTGCCCAGGTGAGTGGTTAGCCAGGGAAAACGCCATCAGTGCACAATCAGGTGATATAAGCCAGGCAAAGTGGGCAGGTACATATGTAGGTACTATCATGGTGATCAATGGGATCTGACGCATATTTGTAGGCTACAAGTGTACTAGTAGAGGATACTACTAGTATGATAGGTTCTACTAGTAAATTCAAGGGTTCAGTTTTCTCATCTCACTTACACACCTTTGCCACTTAGTCGCATCCGATTGCTTATTGCTACGAGACCCTGATCAATGTTAGTAGATTGCACGGGCTGGGCCGTGATAGTGGATACACGGGCTTGGGATGCATGGTTAGGCTGGGTTGTGGTTCTGGGGGCGGTTAGGGGGCCAGGTGGTATATATACATAGTAACGCCCCAGTGGTACTTACACTGCTTGTATACATCCATGGATAGTCACCGCCCACTATTTTATGTAAGAAACTAGTAGCTGTACAAAATGCAACCTCGGGACCTCAGCCGCAAGCTCGTATTACTAACATCAACGTCGAAATACCAGGTGTGCACGTCTTAACACGCCATGGGAATACTCTTAGCAAGAGAGTGAACGTGTCAGTCTGCTACCCGAGCCGGCGGCTCTGAAGATGCCTGAATCACTCGACAATTCGAATCCTTCGGTCGCCCCTTTACGAAATCCTCCTCGTTCCAATACTCGGTTGTCCCCGCGTGCGATGAGCGGCGTCACAAAACACCCACTGCGCAAATCTTGTGGATTCTGTCGGTCCAGGAAGATCAAATGTTCCAACGAGAAAATCTGCGAAGCCTGTCGGAAACAGCAAGTTGAGTGTATCTACGATGTTCAGCCAGTGTCGCGCGCTCTGCAAAACGATCAGATACCTCCTTCGCACCCCGCAGATCATCAACCGGTGCTCCTAACACATCCGGATGCCAATTCCACTGGCTCCACCAGCTCTATTCGCAGCCCTGGCCATAATACCCCTTCGACCATTGCCTCCGAACTAGAATCAATCTTTGTCGACAACTTCAGTTCTAGGAATGACCAGGACAATGAAGCGACTGATAATCCATGGCATCGGAAGATCAGTACATTCTATCAGCGTGTCCCACAGCCGGAGGGAAACAAGACAACCTCATCCCAGTCAAGCCGACAACCTGATGTTTTTTCGATCATCGTGAAAGAACTCGTTGCCCTAGTGGTTTCCAAATTCGGTCATTTAGGGTGCAATCTCGTGTATAATCATGAAGGCCACTTTTTGATGAAAGCGTTCCGAGCGGACCATACCACGACTATGTTCGACGAGTCGCGGCCAGCATCAAACCCATTGGCCGAATTTGAGACGCGGAAAATAATGCAACTCATTGATATCTGGTTTTCGACGCACCAATTGTCATTTATTCTTTCGAAGACGCTGGTGATGTACGAGCTACGCCGCGAAACGCTGGATGAGACCCTTCTCGCCACCATCATGGGCGATGCTCTTATTCTGACGGGGGATGAGGAGCAAGGGCAAAGATGCTTGCGATGGGCGGCAGATCGACTTTGGAAGCATCCGTATTCCAAAAATAATGCGTCGGCAGAGACAGAGGAATCTCCAAGAGCCCGCGCATCGTCTGTTTCGCCTCCTGATATATGCATAGCTCAAACCCTCATGCTCTTAGGGTGGCATGCCCTTTGTCGCTCACAAATTCGACGAGCGTTATGTCACATTGGCCTTGCATGTCGTATAACGAAAAGGCTGCGAGAGTGTAAATGGTCTACCGCCACAACTAGTTCTGGGAGCCGTATCAATGGCGTCGAGGTGCGCGAAGTCGAGAGAGAGATAGTAGCTTATCTCTGGTGGATCACCTTCATCATTTTCCAGTGGCTGTTTATCCAGATGGATGAGAAACTGCCATATCTGCCCCGCACCAGCTTGTCATCAGTGTTTCTTCCCGTTGATCCGGCCTCGTCAGCGCTGATTTGTCTCGATGAGGCCTCAGACCACATATCCACTCTGCATCGACAGAAGGTTGCCATGGTTGATATTTGGCCTGTCGCCCACGTTTGTTCGATCGTAGCATACGTGTACGACCTGTATCCCGAGGATGCCGAGACCGGGGCCGATGAGCCATCGGCGGCAATTTTGTGGCAAGAAGCTGCTCTGTCTGCGCTGGGTCGCATACAAGAAAACTTGAAACCACAGGGCCTTGATGTAGTGTGTCATGAAGTTCATCAAGTACTTATCGATAATGTCTCTATCATGGGTTCGAAATTGAAGCATGACCCATCAAGGACATTCGTATTGACGGTGTACCACTCCATGGCTATTCATGTCCTCTTTCCGCATACGAGAAAGACAGGACGTACCGCGGAAACTCCTAACCTAACCAGGGAAGTTATCGAGGCTTTTTGTTTCTCTGCCAAGGAGCTCATCAAAATCATCACATGTGTGCTTGAACCTCTGGATGCAGAACCTTGGTCTCACGTTGCTTCGCAACTACACCCGTACTCACCTGATACATTCACACTCGCACTGGATACCTGCTGCAGAGCCATGGAGACGGTATGCGCAGGCAGAACTTCAAAATCGCAGAGTATTTCTCCTGATATGTGGCAATCATACGAGCCCCAGCTTCGTTCTATTGCCACCAACTTGTATGAACTCGGCCAAGTGCAGAATTTCAGCACTGGGCCATCTTGCCGCGCGACAAGGAAACAGGTAGAGGCCGTCGCACGACAATTTGGGGTTGGACCGCACCCCTGCAGTTGTACTACCCAATACCAAGTAGATGAAGACCCACAAGGGCTGTGTTCAGTCCCTGTATTGGAACTGAACCATGCCACTGCAAGTGATGGGTCAAACAGGATGGCAACGATGCCGCCGAATTATTCGACCTTGAACTTGTCCTCGCTCTCTGATATATCTATGGGCAGTCAAATTGCCCCTGTGAATGATAATGCGATGCCGCCGGCAGATGGCATACTTTCAAACCTCGGAAATTTTCAAAATCACCAACATCATTCAGTCCCATCCAAGCAGCTCAACTCGCAAGTGGAAAACTTGGACGAATGGGGCAGAAGCCCAGGATATTATGACGACCAAAACGGGATGATTTTCAACCCCTTGGTAATAGATCAGACCTGGCCGATGCTGCGGCAAGGATTATGATAACACCACACAAAAAGCTTAAAAGGAGAACTTGAACAGAGAAAGTGACTGTTTATACTACATTTTGCAATCACTGTTAGAATTCTGGAGTACCGCGAGGTAGAAATCGAAAATATCTGACTCAAGGAGAGTAGACTATGTACATTCCATCTCCTTAATGCCCGATGTATGATGCACTGAATAGGATTTCAATGTCTGGGTTTCCCCGGGATCTTTCATTAAATGAAAATTGGAGGAGCAATCTCGAGCAACAAGGGACACTGAAAAAATGAAAAGAAAATGCATTATAAAACAAACCAAACCGAACCACACTTCTAAGACATAATTGATACGCCAATACTATCACATCTAGAAGACATGAAACGGAGAGATATACGGTTGGAATCCAACAATTGAGCAAACTGAAAACCGCTCGTGAAAGAATCCTGGATAACAGGTGTCCTGGAGGCGAGGGATTCGTTTCTTAGACGGTCCCTTCCGGCAGCGTTTGGAATCTCATGGACCCTCACTGGCAAGCAAATAAAGACAAATAGTGAGACCTGATCTACTTCCCTCCGTTGAGCTCCGGGCAAAATTAGGCCCCCTCCAGAGATACCACTGGCTGCGGACCTGATCTCATAGTGTGTCTGATGATGCAACCTCCGGACCCATAACTGATCCACATCAGATTCTCCGATTAGTTCTCTCGATTCCTACGAAGGTCTCCGTTATTGACGGTGCTTTCAGGATATACCTCGCATCGAGTGTGTTCCGTGCCGTCACGGAAAAGGATTAATAGTCGGATCCGAGTGGGTAGAAGCTTACCACCGCCACAGAGCCTAGTTATGATCTTGGATATGAGCACAAGTGGAATTAGAGGAGTAAGGAAATACTTAGACCCGGATTCTCCTTTTCAGAGAGTTGAGAATGCAAATTTGATCAAAAGACATTCCCCGTTATCACAGATTATTTCAACATATCAGAGAAACGGCAATTCCATAGACGATTGTCTTATCACAGTCATGGCAGAAAGGCAAGCTGAATATAAGAATGGGGACTTGGACCCGTCAGTCATTGTTGGTCTGGCTTGCCGAGTCCCAGGATCCAAGAATCCCAGTCAACTTTGGGATGCTATTGTGGAACAGAGAGATCTACGGCGCAAAATCCCGGAAAATCGATTCAATGTGGACAAGTTCTATCATCCCGATGGTACCAACAAAGGAACAGTGAGTATATCTCTCTCGATTTAATGATTAAGCCGTTTGAAGAGTCCCTTCCTGACAAAGAATACAGACAAATGCCCGTTACGGCTACTTCCTCGATCAGGATCTCGGAGACTTCGATGCATCTTTTTTCGGAATTTCGGGAAGTGAAGCAAAAGCCATGGATCCCCAGCAGAGGATTTTACTCGAGGTGGTCTACGAGGCTCTTGAAGATGCTGGGATCACTCTGGATGAGATAAACGGTTCCTCGACATCGGTTCTGTGTGGGTCGTTCACGAACGATTACAACGCGATGCTGTCAAAAGACTTCGAGTCGTACCCCAAGTATACTGTCACTGGAACTGGCAACGCAATACTATCCAACAGAATTTCGTATTTCTACAATTTGCATGGGACAAGCCTTACAGTCGACACGGCTTGCTCGTCATCCATGGTTTGTCTACATTTGGCCAACAAAGCCCTCCTTGATGGAGAAGCGGATATGTCAATTGTTGTTGGCTCCTCTCTTCATTTCGATTCAGATATGTTCGTTACAATGACAGATCTCGGAATGCTATCCACCGATGGGCGCTGCCGAGCCTTTGATGCCGCTGGAAGCGGCTATGTTAGAGGAGAAGGAATCTGCGCTGTCATTCTGAAACGCCAGAGCTCTGCGATTCTCCATGGCGACTCTATTCACGCTGTTGTGCGAGGTACTGGTTCCAACCACGATGGACAGAAACCGGGTATTACATTCCCAAATAGTGTTGCCCAGGAGGCGCTGATCCGCTCTACCTATCAAGCGGCTGGTCTTGACCCAGCTGATACACAATATTTTGAGGCCCATGGAACCGGAACTCAAGCTGGCGACCCAAATGAAACGAGAGCAGTGGGCGCGGTATTTTCAGATCGCCAGGAGCCTTTGTTTATTGGCTCATTGAAGAGCAATATTGGTCACCTCGAAGGTGCCTCCGGCGTGGCAAGTGTCATCAAGACAACCTTGGCATTGCAAAAGGGGAAAATTCCCCCAAACATGCATTTCAACACCTTGAACCCCAAAATAGACCTACAGGGATGGAAACTAGCAGTACCAACAGAGCTGGTCGATTGGCCTCGTCCTGAAAATGGCCTCAGACGCGCAAGCATTAATTCATTCGGGTACGGGGGAACGAATGCCCACGTCGTGCTTGAAGAATACCTCCCAGCAAAAGCGATAACGCCAATGAATATCCCCGAGGTAATTGCTAATGGGGTTCATGATAGGCCTTATTTGCTGCCGTTGACGTCTCATTCTACGAAGGCCGGAGAGCTTTGGGAAAAGCTTCTCCGAAGCTACCTCATAAACGAATCGCCCCAGCTACCTGATGTGGCGTTTACTTTATCTCATCGGCGTACGATGCATCGCTATCGCTCGTTTATCGTTTCCGGCAGCTTGCAGGCCGCCCTCGAAAATACTGAGCGGCCTCGTCCGTACGCGCCGTGGTCACAGGCGAACAGTGATCCACCAAGACTGGGATTCGTTTTCACGGGCCAAGGTGCACAATGGCATGCGAGTAAGTTTTAATTCTTGATTAATATCTAGAATCTTCTCTACTTCAAAAGGCTAACCAGACCAATTTATAGTGGGACGACAGTTGATTCAAGAATGTCCATTGTTCAGGCAGACTTTAGAACGATGTGACTCCATCTTGCAATCCCTACCCGATGCACCGTCGTGGTATATCCTTGAGGAGCTTTGCCAATCCGAAAATGCCTCGAACCTTGGCCAGACTCTGTACTCCCAGACTATCTGCACAGCATTGCAGATTGCACTTGTGGACCTCATGAAGTGCTGGGCAGTAGTGCCCTCTGGTGTAGTTGGACACTCCTCCGGTGAAATTGGAGCTGCTTACGCAGCTGGAATCCTGTCTTTTGAGAATGCTATGGTTGCGGCCTACTACCGGGGACTTTATATGTCATCCTGTGGAAATAGCGACAAAGTTCCCGGCGCCATGATGGCAGTGGGAATGAACAAGTCTGATACTCTGAACGCGTTGGAGCCGTTCGTCGGTCGCATAGTGATTGCCGCCATCAACAGTGCCAATACAATCACTGTATCCGGAGATGAAGATGCCATCATTGAATTAAAGAATGACCTCGATCGTCAGAAAATCTTTGCCAGACAGCTTCAAGTCAAGCAAGCGTTCCACTCTCACCATATGGTTCCACTAGCCCCGGCCTATCGATCAGCGTTGCAGTCTTACAAGGAATTCGATTCCCAGTCGGCAACATGTCAAATGTTTTCCACTGTGACAGCTCGAGTAGCTGATCCAGAGGCGATGGGTGCAAATTACTGGGCAGCTAACATGACGAATGTTGTCAGGTTCTCAGATGGGCTTGCCGGTACTTTACTGGATGAGTTTGATGAGAAGAATGTGGATATACTGGTGGAGGTCGGACCTCATCCAGCACTCAAGGGACCATGCAAACAAATCATGCAGTCTCTCAAGCTAGACCTACCATATGTCGCCACTCTGACACGAGGCACTTCCGATTTCGAGTCTATGTTGACGATGGCCGGACAACTCTTCTCACTAGGATATCCCATTGATCTCGCAGCGGTCAACCAGAATTCAAGCTTGGGTCCCTCAGGAGAGCTCATCCAAACGGGACCAGGGAAGAAGCTCAAGGATTTCCCGTCATATGCGTGGGATCATAAACGATACTGGTCCGACACCCGTGTCATTCGAGAACATCGACTCCGTCGGTTTCGACACTCAATTCTTGGCCACATCTTGCCGGGATCAGTTGCCAGCCAACCTACCTGGCGTAATATTCTCCGTATTTCCGAGATCCCTTGGCTGGCAGAGCATATTGTTGATGGAAAGACTGTTTTCCCTGCAGCGGGATATATCAGCATGGCTATCGAAGCGGCGATCCGTCAGCGTTCGCTTGAGCTGAACGAAGCCACAATAACCCTTCAAGGGGTTTCTATCAAAGCGCCGCTGATTATTGAGGATGGTGAGGACGGTGTTGAAGTACTCCTCAACCTTTGCCCCACTACTACCTCCGCAAAAGAAAGGTCTGAGTCTTTGTTGGAGTTTTGTGTTTCTTCATACAATAATTCCGGAGTCTGTATCGAGCATTGTCGCGGTGTAATTTTCATTGGGGCTAAGTTGCAAACAAACTCACAGATTTCTGAGACCAAGGCATACGTGAATGGTCTTTTGAAACGCACGAACTATTCAGTGCCAGCGCAAACTTTCTACCGACATTTGAGTCAAATTGGTCTTGATTATGGAGATAGATTCAAATTATTGACAGGAAATATTGACCGTGGAAATGGATTTGCAGTGTCGAGTCTCGTGTTTAATCCGCAATCGCTGCCCTGCGAGGAGGCCGATGTCACCGTCGTGCACCCGACGCTACTCGACTCATCGTTCCATTTGATCTTCAGTGCTATTGAGTCATGCCTGGACAGAACACTCGATGAGCCCTATGTACCTTCGTTCATTCGATCTATGGTATTTGCTGGTTTTTCGGCTGCGGCAAGGTCCATGGACACACGACGATACCAAATATGCTCCGCCACAAAGATGCTCTCGCCACGAGTCGCGATCAGCGATATTCTCCTTCAAGATGAGACAGGGAGTATGACAATGCAAATTGATGGTCTCGAAGTGAAATCACTTGGAGGTGATCAGTCAGACTCTCAAATGAGCCGCAGCCTCTTCTTTCGCCAGCAGTGGTTGCCTTGCTTCGATTTGCTTTCCTATGACCCTCAACTCGAGAGCAGATCTCTTGCGGAGATTGTAGAGATTTTTGCCCACCAGTACCCCAATAGTCGACTTCTCCATATCGTGTCCAGTATCGATGAATCGAGACAACTGGTACATACACTTGGCCTGAAGTCAGGTCAACGGCGCAAGGTGCAAAGCATTGATGTTTGTATACCTGAGGGCTCGGGCAGCGTCATGGCTGATCATGAACTGATCAGCCAGTCTGGCGGCCTTCTGAATATCCTGGAACCAGATGGCGTGTACGACCTGCTGATTGTGAGCCGGGATACGGTCAATATTAACCTGGACACAATCCTCAAACCCAATGGTTCTATAATTCAAGATCACAGTAAAGTCAGAACAGCAATCAGAGACGACTACCAGGTTCTGTTTTCCAGCCATGGGATGACGGCATATCGGCGGCATGAAGACATTTCCCCAGCAAAGGCAGAGGAGGTTTCAGTGGTAATACCTGATTTACTTTCGGGACGAGTACAAGATATTGTCAATTCTTTGAGGTCTGTAATCGCAGACATCAATCTGGTATCTCTGAAAGAAGTCGTTGAGCTTGACCAATTAAATCAGCACGGAGTACTGCTAGTTCTCGCGTCCCTGGGCGGACCGCCTCAGGATGAAGGTTCATTCAGGGCTTTTCAGAAGATCCTAACTTCCATCAAAAGAAAAGTTATTTGGGCACTAGAGGGCGCGACAAGTGAGTCACAAATTGTAAATCTGAACTTTCAAAATAGCAAATTTGAGCTTGAAGGAGAACGGAGACGCTAGAATCATAGAAACTAACTATATATACACAGTGGACTCCCCTCATCCCGATCAAGCAATGTTTCTCGGCCTTATCAGGACTGCCAGGAGCGAGAATGATCAGCTACAGATCACCACCGTGGACTACAGTGCGAAGACTACTCCAATTGCGTTTGCCAATGGCCTTGTGAAATTTTTGAATTTGGCGCAACTCGATGAAGATGAGCTAACTGAGCGTGATGGGTGCATCTATCTACCAAAGATCGTGGCAGATGATGAATGCAATCGCAAACTACGAAATGGCCCAAATCAAGAGCCCAGCCCAGAGATGTTTGGTAGTAGCGGGCCATTAACCTTGAAAATTGGCAAAATTGGCCTTCTTGATACATTCCACTTTGAACGGGACGAAGACTTCTTCGACGAGGTTATTCAGGATGATGAAATCGAAATCCAAGTGAAGGCCTCACCGATAAGTGCGCGGGATGTTGCTGTCGTGACGGGCACCATTGACAGCCATAAACTTGGAGATGAATGTGCTGGAATCGTTACTCGGATTGGCAATGCTGTTGAGAACTTCAGTCCTGGCGATCGTGTGATTGCCTGGCGACCCGGTCAGGGGGCACATAGGACATTAGTTCGCAACCCGGCAGCTCTCTCCTACAAGTTGACAGAGAGCATGCCTTTCTCAGATGCCGCTGCAGTACCTATAGCAGTGACAACCTCATGGTATGCGCTTTCATACGTCGCAAGAGTCCAGGCCGGGGAAACTGTTTTGATCCACTGCGCCGCGAGCAGCGTAGGCCAAATCGCTGTTCAAATTGCAGTTCGGGCTGGCGCGCGGATCTTGGTCACAGTGGGGACACCAGAGAAACGATCGTACATGAAGCGGCAGTATGGTCTTCAAGATGATCAAATTTTTGACTCTCGCGAAAAAACATTCGTGAAAGGTGTCTTGCGGGCTACTCAGGGCAATGGTGTTGATGTTGTCTTGAATTGCTTGTCCGGTCCGCTTTTCCAGGCATCTTGTGCTTGTGTAAAAGCCTTCGGTCGGTTGATTGAGCTTGGCAAACGAGATATTCAAGATGGTACCTTGATGAGCATGGAATTTCTAAGAAAGAACATCTCGATTGCTTCCGTGGACCTGGTCAACATGTTCGAAAGCAACAAACCCCTTGCGGAGCGGGTCTTCCAGGAGGCTTGTGAGCTGGTGCATAAAAACGAGATCCAGCCTCTTTCCGACATTACCACATTCTCCTATGCGGATCTTTCAAAAGGCTTTCACCTCGCTAAGAAGGGAGAGCATTTCCACAAAATCGTCCTAGTTCCAGGAAATGATGATATCGTTCCAATTGCACCTCCTAGATTCCTGGGCACCAAGCTATTCCAAGCCCAGAAGACCTATCTTCTTGTTGGGGGACTTGGGGGCGTTGGCCGTACCTTGAGCCAGTGGATGATTCGTAAAGGCGCGAGAAGCCTCGCATTCTTCTCTCGGTCTGGCGATGATCAAACTGAAGCGAAAGCCACGGTCGCATGGCTGCAAGAACGAGACATATCCGTCACCGTGTATCGTGGAGACGTGACAAATATTCAAGATGTTCAAAATTGTGTCAAAAAGATAGGCATTTCTCTTGGAGGGGTTATCCATGCTGCCATGGTCATCCAAGACGCCACGTTGGACACAATGACCTTCACGCAATGGCAGCGTTGTATTCGGCCGAAGGTGGACGGTGCGCAAAATTTACACCTGGCTACACTTAGTTTGCACTTGGATTTCTTTGTTTGCTTTTCATCTGTGACTTCGATTATTGGCTCCAAGGGACTGGCAAACTATAGTGCTGCAAATGCCTTCTTAGATGCCCTGATTGCCCACCGGCGTGCCAGGGGTCTCTGCGGTTCGACACTCAATGTTGGTGCCGTGTCAAATGTTGGGGTTATCGCCGAGAGTGAAAATCTCCAGAAAGTTATGGAACGCCTTCAAATGGATTTCATCAGCGAGGAGGAGCTTCTGTACCAGTTGCAGGAGGCAATCAAGCCTGATATCATGAGTGACAGTGCCCCGGTTGGCATTGACAAACATCAAACGATAACTGGAATCAATCTTCAAAGCGCTGATGTCTACTGGGCTCAGAAACCTCTCTTCCGGAATTTATATGCAAACCATGACTTTGAGGACAGGGCCGATAGTAGAAACGACAAATCCATCGCCGCGATTTTGGCGGTAGAGCCGGATTCCGAGGCTAGAGAACGCATACTTGTTGATACATTCATTGATAAAGTCTCCAAGGTACTCGAAATTCCTCGTGAAATTATCTTACCCAACAACAGCCTTTCCTCCTATGGTCTGGATTCCTTAGTTGCAGCCGACTTTCGGTCATGGTTCCGAAAGGAGCTTCAAGTTGACATCGCACTATTCGATATTTTGAGCGCACAGTCAATCCAAGCTCTCATCAAAAAGGCCTTGAATCTCATAACCGCAGCTATATCAGCTGTTTCGGGTCCCGCCGATGCCCCTTCGAAAGCATTGCCTGATAATGATCAGACCAAAGCTGTCGACGGTTCATTGCCGCCCATGCACATAAGTGAGATTAAGAAAAGTCCTCCGGACCAAGGAGACATTCCTCTCTCTACATACCAGTCTCGACTGTGGTTTTTGCATAGTATGGCGGAAGACAAGTCGGCTTTGGTATTGCCAATCGTGATGTTCATTCGCGGTAAGCCTCATCGAGAGAACCTCCGGCGAGCCATCTTAGAGCTATGCATGCGGAATTCAGCTCTACGTACGGCATATTTTGAGGGAACAGACTTTACCCAGCAAAAGCCTGTTGATGACTTCGATGTCAATCTGTCAATGAGGGACTTTTCCCGACTCCCTAGCCCCGACGAAGCATTGGAGCGGTACGTCGCGCAAAGCAAGCTGAATGAGGTTGATATTTCTGATGGAGAAGTAACAACCTGGTGTCTTGCAAAGCTAGGTGATGAGAGATACGCACTTGTTAGCATGATGCATCATATTGCTGTCGACCGAGGCTGCTATAAAATCATGATGAACCAGGTTGTTCAACTATACGACGCATTTCAAATGGATCGCGATCTATCGACTGTGCCAAGTCCAAAGCTGGACTATATTGACTTCACTCTATGGCATAATGAATATCTGCGTTCGCCAGGAGTGCAAGCTCATAAAGATTGGTGGAAGTCTAGTCTCGCTGGAATTCCAACATCTAGTCGCCTACTGCCGTTTTCCGCGGTGCCTGAGCGTCCTTCTCATGGAGATCCAAGACGCGCCACTGTGAAGGCAAATCTGGTCACAAGGCTATTCTCTCGCATGAAAAGACTCTCCACGGAAATAAAGGGTACCCCTTATCACTTTCTTTTGGCTGCCTTCCGCGCCTTCCATTACAGATACACTCAAGATCCGGATCTTGTGATGCTAGTTGTGGATGGTAATCGGCCACACCCTGACGCCGATGATATTACTGGATTCTTCGTAAACATGTGCCCAGTCAGATGCCAGGATGAGTGTGACACCACATTTGATCAGTTACTTGTCGCGACCAAAGACCGAGCTCTTGAGGCTATGTCCCACAGTTTCATTCCATTCGATGAGATTGTGAACTTGATGCAAGTCGACAAGACTCCAAGTCACTCTCCAATTTCCCAGGTTATTGTTAACTATCAAATCCACGGCCCAGCTCCTCGATTTGAAGCAGCAGACTTCGCCATTGAAGGCGCATCCATGACAGATATCCCAACAGCTTGTGAACTGAGCCTAGAAGCCCTTGAGACTGCTACGCACAGTCTCGACCTTAGAATTGAGTACTCGACGGCTTTGTACGGTTCAGAAGATATGCAGCGGTTCGTCGACAACTTTTTGACATTTCTGGAGAGTGTCATCAAAGATCATCGGCAACCCGTTGAAGAAGTAGACTTATGCGGAAGACTTGAGTTTGAGCGACTGCAGCGAAACTTTTGGAACACTGAATTCCAAGACTCCTTGTGGAGCAATCAAACTGTCATCGACAGAATTCTCGATGTTTCTCGCAACCAGCCAGAAGCGACAGCTCTCATAGTTTCTGACGGGACAAATATCACATACGGAGAATTAAGTCGAAATGCCACCTTGGTTGCGTCCGCTTTACGAGAAGCTGGTGTTGAGAGCGGCGATCGCATTGCACTAGCCTGTCGCCCTTGCATTGGGGCTGTGGAGGGCATGCTCGGTATTCTTCTTGCACGCGCTTGCTACGTCACTTTGGATCCAGATTTTGCAAAAGAGCGATTAGCATTCATGTTTCAGGATGCTGGTTGCAGAGCCATTCTTGTGGGCTCGGGCGGCGAGTTTGTGGCGGAGGAGATTACCAAGTTGGGTGTCTCGACCAAAGTCATCAGGGTAGATGAATGCATCAAGTCGCCCTGTCTTCTTTCAAATCTCGAACCAAGGCAACTATCGGATCCGTTCTATATGATTTACACGTCGGTGAGAAAGTCCTTTTTTCAAACGCCCAAGTCTCACATACTAATCTAACATGATACTCTATTCAGGGCAGCACCGGAATGCCGAAAGGCGTGATCTTGAGCGAATCAAACACTCACCAGATGTTGAGCACCCTACACAGAGACTTCGGGTTTTCACGAGCAGACAGTTTCCTCCAGCAATCCTCCATGGCCTTTGATCTTTCTATTGTCCAGATTTTCTCTGCCCTTTGCTCCGGTGCCAGGGTTTGCATCGCATCTTCCGAGACTCGCAATGATCCATACGCCTTGGCGGGCTTTATGAAGCAACAAGGAGTGACCGTAACATATTTTACTCCTACCCAATATTCCTTGCTTCTCGAAAGCAATCGGGAGGCGCTCAAGCAGTGCCGCGACTACAGAGTTGCCTTCTTCGCCGGAGAAAGACTACCGATACGTGTTGTCAAGGCCTTTTATGACCTGGCTACACCTGCAGTTCTCTATAACACCTGGTCCCCAAGTGAACTTGTTGTGCAAACTACCATCGCGCGTATTGACGAACCTGACGAAGCCTCTCTTAACCTCCCAATTGGAAAACCGCTAAGCAACTGTCGGCATTATATTCTTGACAATGACGATCACCCTCTTCCGCTTGGATTCGTTGGTGAAATAGCGGTTGGTGGAGCGCAAGTTGGGCAAGGCTATCTGAATAGACCGGCCGCAAACAGGAAATCATTTGTTGAAGATCCATTCTGCTCCCAAGATGATCGCCGCCGTGGCTGGGCAAGGATGTTCAAGACAGGAGATCGTGGAAAATTTCGCCCAGACGGGCAACTCGAGTTTCATGGTCGCATTGCAGGAGACAAGCAGATCAAATTACGTGGTTTCCGAGTAGACCTTGGTGAGATAGAGCACTGCATTTTCCGAAACTCGCAAAGCATCGGTAAGGGTCTCGTCGATATTGCCGTCATTTCTAGACCGCGTGAAGACGATGAGCAAAATGTCCAGCTCATTGCGTTCTTCGTTCCATCTCAGATCTACGACAAGCAGGAGCGTCACGTATTTGTTACAGAATTGCATGCATTGATATCTTCGCAACTCAATTATTACATGCTACCAAGTGGGTATCACTTCCTTGAGAGGCTTCCGGTCACAATAGGAGGTAAGGTCGATCGACGGGCACTTCTCAGCATCGATCTAGATCCTGTCTTGCCATTTTCCGATCCGAGTAACACCGACGAAAACCTGAATGACGTCGAGAAATCTGCTATCAAAATCTTTCAAAAGGTCTTAGGATCAAATGTTGGCTACACTCGGCTTAAAGACAACTTTTTCCATAAGGGTGGAAATAGCGTCCTTCTCGTGCGACTACAAGCAGAACTTCGTCAATGTTTTGAGAAAGTCCCTACTCTCACTCAACTGTTCCAGGAGCCAACAGTCGCAGCAATTAGCACATTTTTGCAGTCAGGTCGGGCTACTAATGGCTCTATTGTTGCCAATGCCGACGATGCCATTATTGATTGGGCCGCCGAGAGCAAAGTTGCTCGTGACAGTCGATTCCCACTCCAACATGGAAGCTTGACTGTCCCCAGACATGAGGTTACAGCTGTTCTCATTGCGGGAACGATGTCACGCATAAATGCCCACTTGATAGCTGAGATTCTACATACCAAGCCAACAGTTCGCCTGTATGTTGTGGGGCTTTTCAATGTTCTCACAGCTGCCTCAGTGACCGAAGAACTTGGTAAATATGGACTATTGAAACCCAAGGGTCTGACTGAGAGTAGTGTTATTGGTCGAATTACTCCAGTCAGAGGAACTCTAGTCCAGGGCAGCTTGGGACTGAGCAAATCCGCATTCCGTGAGCTTGGTCAGACTGTACAGTCTATTTACTACCTAGGCGGAGAAATCTCCCTTCTTCAGACGTATTCGCATTTGAAAGCATCCCATGTCAATGCCCTACTCGACCTCATACGCCTCGCTGGAACAGGTGACTTTGTCTCGGAGTTGCATTACCTCTCAACATGGAGCGTAGCCCACCTCCAAACATGGCCGACAGCACAGCGGACCTTTGACCAAATTGTCACCACTGAAGGCGATATGACCCACTTTCTACCTCCGCCAGGAAATGAGCTGGGATATTTTAAAGCCCGATGGGTAGCTGAGAGCTTACTGGTAAAAGCTGCTGAGCGTGGATATCCAGTGACTTTGACCCGTGCGTCTTCTATTTCTGCCTTGTCGCATTCTGCGGTTAGCTCGGGGAGCACAGTGAACCCAGGTCTCGAGGACTTCACTGTTCAAATGGTTCGTGGCATGGTCGATACTGGCAGTGTACCACGCATTGGAATTGAGAATGGACCATCGTTTGTGGTCGATATCATTCCTGTGGAGTACTTCGCTGCAGCCTTTGTTGCGTTAACCACACATACTGCCGTCGAGAGTGATGGGAACGGCCTCACAGTATACCACCTGGGCAATCCACAGCCACTTCACATAAATGACCTGCCGGAGGTCATTAGCCAGATGCGACCAAATTCTAAGCAGTCTGTCTCTCATGTTTCTCTAGAGGAATGGCTGGAAAAAATGGAGACTGCTCCCGGAGTTGAAGACTTGGATGCTGCAACCGTTCGATCTACCGTATTGAAACGGTACTTCTTAGCCAATGGGCACGTCATGTTTCCACTGGACCAAACAGAGACCAAGAGGGTACTTGACAGCATCGCTCCCCATTTGCAGGGAATGTGTCCAAGTGTGGACGCTGACTTTTTGGATGCACTGTAAATTCTGTTCCTTTTGCACATTGAGGCATTTCGCGTCAATAGATTACACTTATTTTTATATGAATATAAATGTCAGTATTACGACACTACTAGTACGAAATTACCTTGGAAAACTTGAAGATCTACACAGTATCTGTCGTAGAGGAGGCGTAGTCTCTCCTAAACTTGCACTCCATTTGCATTCATCCATTTGGGGCTGATTCATTCAACATTTCGTTAGAACTTGAAAGATGAAAGAATGAGAAAAATAAAGTGACAATGAAAAATTTGTCTAAGGTAGTTAGTAGTAGATAACACATAACCCTTTAATTGCCATCCTAGAGCAGGACATGTGATTTACTCAAATAATTCTAGTCAATGTTTTGATGAGTGAAAATTTTGAGATTTGCGGTTGCTCGAATGTATTCTCGATATCGCATTCTAATATTCCAACCCATGGATCCATTGGTACGTCTATTTATAAGTACAAGTGTTTAACTTCGTATTTTCTAGCCCAGTCACTGTGGGCTGTGTTCCATAAAGCCATCGCAGATACCACATCCAAGCCCAAGAAGGGAGATAACTATAAACGAGAGCTCTGATAAAACCGCCTGTTCCGTACGGCAGATTTGCAGTGTGAAGAAGTGCAAAGTTAGATGAGAATCTTGCAAGGTCCTGTACGCGCTTCTCACGCCGCTGTGAATACACCAAAAGCATATTGCTTACTTCCTGGTGAGTGAGCTTGGAAAAGCCAATGCCCGGGCTCAAGACTTGCTCTTGAATTAGGTCTGCCAAAACGGCTGCATCTTCGATGGCTTGGCATCCACCCTGTCCAAAAAACGAGGTCATACTATGGGCAGCTGTCGCGGTTGAGAATTAGTCGCCTTGAGACTTGATAGAATGGAGATTGGTGGTTAGAGCATACCATCACCTAGTAGGGCAACTCTTCCTTTAGCCATGGATGGAAATGCAACCTCCTCGAAAACGTCACTGGCTAAAACTCTCTCCGACTCATCCACAACTGGTACGGAGTCAAGTCAGTCAACATATCACGCAGGCATCGGGGCTTCTGTTTCGGTTAATCTTACTATCCCCTAGCTTGCCGTTCTTGGAAAAAGGATGAACTTCATTTCCATATGCCTCTTTTACCGTCTCGGGGGTTGTACCAGCCCAGACCGACCTATTCTTATCCTTCGGGGTCGAAATGTCAGTCGCCATCTAGTTATTCAACAGTAATCCCCGGAAAGTCAGCAACATGAACTTTAAGATATCACCCAAGGCCAAAACAGCCTTATTTAAACGTACCTTGGCTCCAATAAACCACTGTCTATTGTCCGGACAAGACCAGGTTGTCAGGATTGAGTCATCGTAGAGCATCCAGTTGGCTACTCCCTTTTCATTCTCTCCTAGGTGCGATAGGGGGCTTGTGATGCCTGACATATGCACTCTCCCAGTGTAACGAATTGTATTAGCCGTCTTGTCGTTGGCTTTGCCGGCAAGGATACGACGTGTTATAGAGCGAATCCCATCTGCTCCAACAACAAGACGCCCTCGTAGCTGTTTGCCACTGTTGGTAACCACTGTTACAAAATTCTCGGCTGGATCATCAATAATATCCTGCACCTTGCAGTCCATCACGACTGTCTTTCCTCCGCCAGCCACACGGTACAACAGACGATGGAAAGCATGGCGCTCCATGGAAAGGATTGGGTATCCGAAATTCTGCTCGACTAGAGTCCAATCCAGGGTATTCCACCTTTCTTGATTACGGTTGATCTGAATCTTGTGAACTTTTTGGCCCATTGCCAGGAGCTCCGGGTACAGACCGAGCTGATCGAGCAGCCGCAGAGCGTTGGGGGCAAGAGAGATACCTGCCCCAACTGGCTTCAGTGTCGGTGTCCGTTCGAGAACTCTGCAATGAATGCCCAGCTGCTGGCAGATCGCAGCCAAAGTAAGACCCCCAATTCCTCCTCCAATAATCAGGATATCGGTATCCACGGTTTCCATGTTGGATACTTCCCGGTAGTGTGCGATTAATAGAAACTGACAAATTTTTAGACCGTCTAGAATCGTCAGGAAGGGATTTTACCCGTATGTATTTAGGCTGGCACAAGCGACCAATCGCTAGCTCTAGTGCTGCTTCCGATGTTCTTCGGACGGAGATTCTGGCTGCCTTTCCGTCCGTTGCTTTTTCCTCCATCTCCACCCGGCGGCGGAAGTGGGCTCAGCCGCATGAACTGCGCTGGAAAGACAAGTTGAGAGAATGAGGAAATGAGGGAATGCTTTCCTAGGGAGTTATCTCGTTTTAAGTTGGCGTACACTCTACACTCCACCGACCACGTTTATCACAGTGGCATTGATACATGGCGCGTTTCTCTTTTCTAACACTAGTAGGTCTTAGTTAGGAGCTATTGTTATTCCGCGGTCGTGTTAACACAAAAGGCCCTCAAGCCGACCTACTAGAACACAGTGATGCGAGTATGAAGTTTACTCGTGGATACTAGTATTTTTACTCTCTCGGTTGTACTCCGTATACTAGTAAGCGAACACCGTGTGGCTATTGATATCATGCATGTAATGTATCTAATTAATGCATCTATGGATTACTCCGGGTCGCCCTCATACGGGCATATACCTGTATCCTCCACTGGCACGAACAACCTCAAACAACCACATTCCCCCATTGGATATCGGCAATACCGACTGCCAGCTTCTCCCAATCGAAGATAATGTATTTATCCTTGGCGAATGTCTCTCCAAAATTACCCAAGAACTGGGCGTGATTGCCGACAGTCCTCACATTCAATACGCACGTTGAATCGTCGATCTTCTCAACATAGTTGCGGGGCACAATACTCCACTCCTTTTGATCGCCCTTGAAGACGTAGCTCACGGTCGGAAAATCGTCAATGCAGGCGCAGTCAACCTGATAGAAGGCCTGCTCACCGTTGTTGGGGGGTTTGTTAAGCGTTACAGGTTTTCCCTCGGTCGCAGCAACCAGGCGTTCGTAAATGGCCGGCGATAGCGGCATGCCGCGACCGTAACTCGCATGATCAAAGATGGCCGCAGGGCCAGGATTATTTGGGGTCGATGTGACAAATTGTTTCTCATCCCCAATTTTCACACTCTCGACTTCAATCGCCCAGTAATTGAGGACGGCAGGGTCGTAGATGAAGTCAATGTTGTTGACATCGGGAAACACCTCATTTTGATACCATCGAATTTCTTTCTCGTCCACTAGCGTTTTGTTGATTCCCCCATGTGTTTGTATGGCATCGTGACCCCCGCAAGTAGCCTTTGCAAGGTCGGGAGAGCCAGTATAACAGAAGTGCCAAGCTACGACAGGGGATTCCCAGGCGTCCTTGCGATATGACTGATAGAAAGGCGATTGGAGGGAGGCTTTTTGAAATTAGTGGAAGCCAAAGAGGTATGGAATATCAGCAAAACATACCATTGTCGCCTTTGAAAACAGGAGACAATCCGTAGATACCAGCAAAAGGGTAGGCGAACTCTGTCAGGTTGAAGGTAAAGTCTGAAGTCTGGAGAACGACGTTCGTACTTTCGAATCCGACTGTGAAATAATCGGTCGCATAGTTGACCAAAGCTGGCTCGTTCGGAAAGAAATGATTCGGATCCCATGTGCGACTAGGGTACAACGCGGGCATGTAGCGGAACGTGTGTGAGGCCGACTGGTTGAAATACGTCTGCTCGGGGTTGAGGCACTTTTGAGGGGAATTTGGATGATGGTAGCAAGTCCCAGTCCAGACATATGCGCTGATCCACGTCCAATCCATTAGAATATCCAATTCCTGCGGCGGGTTTCCCACCGAGATTGGCGCCGTGAAGCCGTAGCTAGTCCACGTATTTGGGAGATCATATTGTTGTCCAGCAAATGCGGCAATGCAGAGCTGACTTGTAAGGAGTAGAAGACGGAGTGAGAAACTCATCACGAAATTCTCGACTATTTCTTGCGCATGTTGAACGCGACTTGTTCAAGGCACTATACATATGTATGTGGTCTAAGGACCTTTCTATTGGCTCCTTCTGTAGACGGCGTCCGTCTTGGCCCTCCGTCGGCGCACGGAGATGCAAATTATACGACTAGCCTCTGCTAGACCCATTTCCTGCTTCCATCCGATTGGAAGCTTGCTGCAGATCAATGGGGAACTTGCACCAAACCCATCGTCTTTGTTCTCATCCTCGTGAACTTCTGCAAGAATACTTTACTTTTTTTTCAACACAGCACTTCTCACCTCAATCATTCAGTCATTTGCGTTCAATATTGACACGATGGAGAAGCAAAGCGACTCAAACCCACCTTCGGCTGCCCACTCTATAGATGTGCTGCCAGCTGCACCCGTGGAAGACGAAGAAAATCATGACAACGGGCCCCCAGATGGCGGTTTCAAAGCGTGGGCAGTTGTCGCGGGTGGTCTGATCAACTACTGTGCTACTTTTGGTAAGATGGATAGCATTTTGGATTTTCCTGTCATTCTCGCTCTTTCTACTAAGTTTGTCGTCCAAAATTCTAGGATTGTTGAACTCATTCGGAACATTCCAGACCTATTACCAGAACGATCTTCTCAAGGGGACAAGTCCGAGTGCAATCTCATGGATAGGCTCGATCCAGGTAAGCGGTGATTATTCAAGCACGAGGCGCTAAGGGACATATTGTTAATAGAGAAAAGTAGCTCTTCCTCTTGTTCATTGCTGGATTAGCCATGGGCCCGGCGTTTGACAAATTCGGTGCTCGTCGCATGACAGTTCCTGGGATGATACTTTACGTCCTCTCTCTCATGCTGACAAGTTTTTGCACCAAATATTATCAAATTTTCTTGTCGCAGGGGATACTATTTGGCATAGCGGATGCTATGGTGTGAGTGATTTCTGAACACTCCCTCTACTTCATCACATCACCACACCAGTGTGAAAACTAAACGAAATATCCAGGTTCTATCCGACCATTTCTGCCATTAACATGTGGTTCGATAAGAAGCGAGGAATTGCACTTGGTATTGTCGTTGCCGGATCCTCGATTGGCGACATAATATGGCCAATCTTGGTACACTACTTGCTTGGACAGGTTGGGTTCCCGTGGACACTTCGCATCGTAGGCTTCATTTGCCTAGGTATGATGCTCATCTCTACCGTTTTGATCGTGGAAAGACGTGGAAATGGAACACAGGATAGACATATTGATAAGAAAATTCTCAAAAAGGAACTTCTAAGCCCTATATATACTATGGTCACGGCGGGGTTTACTTTTGCTTATCTGGGAATGTTCATCCCCTTTTATTATCTTCCGCAATATGGAATGGCATACGGCATGAGTTCTACCATGGGCAACTATCTCCTGGCCATTTTGAACGCCGGTTCATTCTTTGGTAGAATAATATCAGGATTTCTAGCCGATAAAATTGGCGGGTTTGTCTCCTTACCTGGGTTATTTGATTTGGGTCATCAATTAACACCTGCTCTAGGTTTAACATGACGGTCGCGACCTCTTTACTTTCAAGCATCGTGCTCTTAACTCTACTGTCCGCCAAGACCGAAGCATCGATCATCGCATTTTCTGCAATTTACGGCCTTTTTTCCGGTGGCCTCATATCCTTGCAAGCGGCTACTGTAGCCCGACTGACCGTTAATATCAACACTTACGGCACGATGATAGGAGTACAAATGGCCGTTAATTCCATAGGGTAAGACCGGAGAGATATGCTTGAGTTGTATTATCAAATACCCCATTGCAGTTCTAACGTTTTCCAGTGTCTTGATTG
The DNA here is from genome assembly GCF_028829585.1 of Penicillium vulpinum. NCBI lineage: Eukaryota > Fungi > Ascomycota > Eurotiomycetes > Eurotiales > Aspergillaceae > Penicillium > Penicillium vulpinum. The sequence goes on from NW_026643241.1 coordinate 5,568,045, forward strand.
GCAATCCGATTGCTGGAGCTTTGGTGCAACATGAAGATGGGGGTTTCAACGGTATGATCATTTTTGCTGGAGTTACCTTGCTATTTGGCTCGGTGCTTTTTATAGTATCTCGTATCACTGCAGCCCCAAAGATTAAAGCATTTTAATTTCAGTCTTTTCCTTGCGAATTTTCATTCCATATGCCGTCATAATGCTCGCTCAAAACTTGAACGCGTGAATTTAACGGATTCTCTACTGTCTATGCTGTAGTTATTCAGAGTTTGTATTAGTAACTTCCGAGGTTCATGAGCTCCAGGGCTTCTTCGCCCTTTTTATGCTGATTTTTATGCCACTACCTAGATTTATATATATTCATTGTCCACATCATACCTTGCTTTACAACAGATTTTTGTCATATAATATATGTAAATGCTGTTGGACTCCGAGACCGATGAAAAGGTTCCTACTTGTAGCTTGGAACAGTGGCTTTCCGTTCATAGGACAAGCTATGTTTACTAGTCCCTTATTAGTACGCCGATACCTTAGAGTAGCAAAGCAGTCCAACTTCCAAAGGACATAGGCAATCTAGAAGTCTAGAAAGACCTACCCCGGAAAATCCCCCGCATCTTTCTAGGGCTAGCGGCTCTATTTTGTTATTGACACGGAAATGGATATAAGCACAATTGCCCGGACTAAAGATTATATTGAAAACTGCCTAGCGTAGAGGACATACTGCTTCTATATTACTATGGTAAACCTAAATGATTTATGTTGGCTAAGAATCATTCAAGCCCTTAGCAGGAACACGTAATAGGGGAGATGTGGCTGGATTATAGATCATTCTTTGATCAGTCGAGAACAATGTGGATCAGCTGGGGCAGGTGCAAAAGTACGTTCATCCGAGAGAGCTGCCCGTGAAACATCCCACTGACAATTCCTTGGCACTTTGATCCATCATGCTATCCAAAACTACGTAAAAGTGCGTTCTTTCTTGTCCCCCATTGACCCCATAGTTATTCCATCATCGGTTCCATCCGATTTCGCCAAAAATGGACCCATTTGCAACTCTCCCAACGGAGATCATTTTGCTGATTTTCGAATCCTGCTGCGACTTCACCAGCCTAGACGGTCTGCAACAAGTATCTCCCCGGGCGAAGCAGGTATTCAACATCTCGTATAAGTCTGTGACAGAACACGTCCTGAAGAACTGTCCCCTAACCTCGGAGGGACTCCACAATCAATTCACGCTCCTAGCCTCTATCCAATCTACTACATTCACACCCATAGCCATGCTAGAGCAGCTCGATAGCTTGTCGGAAACTGCCGTACGACCTATTTCCATTTCCACCAACAACTCGCTAGCTGCGGTACGCCAGGCTGTGAGTACAGCGGCAAAAGTCCATCTTACAGCCTGCGCTTGTCTCCAACATCTCTTTGATCGTATCGAGTCCGCAAAGCCCCGCCGTCCAATCGCTCCTACGGCGGACCTTATGGGCTGGGTGAGTGGAAGGCTTCCAGAACCCAATGGTGAAACATTCCAATTTGTGATCGATCCGCCATCATGGATCGAGACTTATCGGATGCATCGCAGCCTCTGGAATCTAGAGGTCTTCCGCCACATTTATAATGCCGCATCAACACGCTGGTCATGGTCGACGTATGATCTGGATTGCTTCGTTAAACAATATGTGGTAAGATGGCGGTTTAATGGGAGGATAGAAGAAATTCGGACCATCTCCGAGTGTGTGGTTGGTCTATCTTCCTCTGAGCCAACTATTATCTGCCATCAATTTCCATTTCTCATTGGCATCCCGTCACCAGCCGATTTGACGTTGAAAACATGCTGGTCTTTGCCAGTGGTGCCCACCGATGCTCAAGTTGATTCGACATGGGGTCGAGGTCGGTCAACAGCTAGGTGCGGAAATACTGTGCTCCATTATTACAATCTGCTTCGTGGTGAAAAAAGTGGACCCCTTAATCCTCTCTGGAGGTTGGATTTCCGAGCATTTCGACGACTTGGTTTACCTCTCTGGGATGGGTGGCGATTATACCAGATGAGACTTGTAAACCAATCTCGCAGTGTGCTCTCACCGGAGGGGAATTTGATTGGTGGTGGGGAGTCAGAGCAGATCCAACGCTCCCGGTGGGTTATTACATATACATGGTGTAGTTTAGCAGATAATGGTGATATACTTGAACGGGTTAGAAAATAAATCTGAGGATCTTTAGAGGAACTTTCGAGATCAATCAACAGTGCACAATCGAGTCACACCATAGACCAGTCCCACAGGACAGACTACTTCTTTCTTTGCTGCAAGATCCCCTCCTTGGTCAAAGCACTCAGAATGATGGGTATCTCTTCCAGAATTGCGTTGTTTGTATACAGTCCTAGAGCAATATCAGAATCTTGTGTAAATAAATTATCTACTATAAAAAAGTGGTAGACTCTTCAATAATCCTCTATTTTCAATACAGGTCACAGTTGTGCAACCTGGTAATTATATCATTACTGTAGTTGCACATGGCTGGGAGCTTCTCCGAACAACTATCCTGCAAAGTGAGACTATTTGCTGGGTCCACATCTTTGAGCTGATTATGACCAACATCGAATAGCATAAACACTGCGACCTGCTGTTGAGTTGGCTCACAGCGACGGAGGTCCTTCTGATTATGCACCGGCTCGGAATTTCGAAACATTTCATCTACGCCAGCAAGTACCTGAATTTGTTTCAGAATGTTAACCCGACTACAGAGTTTTTTTTCCTTCCTGTCCTCTCAGCTGAGAATCCTATCGAATCCCAATTCTCGGCCATAATGTCTCGGTACTGGTGGATATCATTTCCTAGGCACGACTGGATTGCTATAGCAACCTTTGGAACGAGCTTGGCATCGGATGGAGCGGCATTCTCAGTTGAAATGAATGGGGCAGTGCACTGTACCAGGAGGAAATTTGTAGGAGGTGATGGGGGCGGAAAAGAACGCGGTGGTCAATGAAAGAGAGGGGAGCACGAGCGGTGTTTTATAGATGGAGGGCAGGCAGTAAAAGTGGCCAGGGACAGTGCTAAACCTGAATGAGAGCAAAGTCACGGGCACTATCCCTAAAAAGGAAGGAGGGATGGGGAGGCGGTCGGAGGAGGCAGAGCGGTGCAATGGGAGCTCACCGTCTAAGTAAAACTGCAAATTATAAAGTAAAATCTAAAGAATAGTGACTCAAAAGGGGAATGTATTATTAAACTATTACGAACATAGGTATGGAAATCCAATGTTGTTAAAAATCTGTATATGTCTACGTACTCACCTGTCGAGCACCTAGATGGGCTAAAATGTTGACTAATCACGAATAGTGAGATATCATGTGACTAGGTGCTGTGTGGTCATGTGCGGGTACCCGTATGGAGTAGATGAGACACTTTGAAATTGCTGTGTATCTTGCTATTATGTACTCCGTAGATACTCCGTCCTATATCATTTGTTATTTTGTGTTAGATTCCTCAAAACCAAGTGTGCTTATATTTTCACATCCATCGTCCGTCCGAAGCTCAATCTGAACTAAATCCTGTGTGACTACATGTAATCCTAGCTGAAGATCTCATTTTCTAAATCTTGGCTCCACTTTTGAGAATTTCCCCGAGTTGTCCTAGTGGAAGCTACGGCGTAGAGAATTCTCGAATGATAACAACATTATCTAGAGTAAATCTAGGTATCTACTCCCGTCAACGTTTGCCTAGGTGTATCCTGTACTCCGTACGCCCTTCTAAGTAGGACTAGGATCTGCGCCCCGAACACCACGTTGGGGTTTTTGCATATTGCAGAGAGCAGGCCAGATGAAAACGACTATGTATGGATGCAAGTGTAAGTACAATGTAGAAGGTGGAAATCATAGGTAGGCTTGAGTGAATTACATATAATATAAAATATATGGAGTATGATGGCCAAAACGAGATCAACATCTCAAGTATGTTGTACTCTGTACAGAGAGTATAACCCTCCAAAGTCATGACTCAAGATTATGGCCCCATATCCACTAGCCCGGTAGTCGGCTAGCCAGTGCGAGTCAGCACAAAGTCATCTCTTCTAGAAAGTCTCTCGGCAGTTTAGGACTATCGGGAAATCCGAATGGAAGTGGAAACATGCACGCTAGTGACTTGGGGAAATCTATAAGATCTAAGGTCTCAAGTCCAGCTCAAAGTCCGACTTAAACCCGTTATTGATTTCTTCCCTTGCCCCGGTGATTATACAATATAGACAGGGTACCTGCGGTTAAAGGCTGAAAGCTCAAAGGCTAGGATTCGGATCTGCATCGAGGATTTAGGCAAATAGACCAACCTCACTTGATCTGTGGACGATAGTTGGATGTAGTATATCGTATATAGAACGTGGTGATCCATATTGCCGTTGCTGTTATCAAGGTGGCCTAAAATAGGTGAGTATAAAGTGAAGAGATATAGCCCAATAGTAGAGCTTGAATACAGCCCAAGAAACCAAGATATAGGCGAAAAGTGCCAAAAAAAGTGTTGTTCTCATTATTTCACTATTTTTCCCCTATACAAACTCAGCTCCGCTAAATCCACTTCTTTCTCTCTCCCCTCCCCCTCCCCCTCTCTCTCTCTGTTTCTTTCTTTCTTTCTCTTTTTGGGATCTTCATCGGATAATCCCGCTGTAATTTCAACTTGAATCTCCATTTCTAGGAAATATTTTTTCTTTGAAGCCCTTCCCCCTCATTCTGCCCCCATCCCAAAAGCGGCCTACATTTCCTGGAATCCGCAAAAACACATGTACGCACACAAACATCTCTCATAGAGAGTATAGTCAAAACCACCCCAATTTCAAAAGGGACTGATGAAGGTATGTGCGCATTACTTTACTCCCTATGCCCTATCCCCCACCCCTCTCCCCTTCCTCTAATAATAATGATATCACGCCCTTCTCAAGTACCAATTTCCCACCTTGGGTCGCTTTTTCAGACCATCACTGACATTGACAGCGACCCTATCGCTATCGACTGGCCGGAGGATTGGACTCTCACCGCATTCGCTAGGTTCTCCTGCATCTCTCAGACAAACGACGGTGACCTGCGCCCTCCTTTGTCCTGGTCTCCCATTGCTTCCCCTCTCCCGGCGCTTCGACCGAATGTGCGACCCCGATACCCAACCTCTCACCGGACTCCATGTGGTCTCATAACAATTTCCTGGACAAAAGCGACCCCCAATTATACAAGCGCAGTCGTGCCGCATACATCGGGTGCCAACAAGGTCTTCTCACCGGTTGTTTTGAGGGAGGTAGTGTTGGGCGCCATTAGGAAGTGAACCTGTCTCTCCTTTCCTCAACATATTGACGGGTTTCATTTTCGTTTTGTGTACATCGCCTGCATCGCCCGTCGAAGGAGCTGTCTACAACCAAACGATATGGAGTCCGAGAATCCGAACGCGTTCAAGCGGAGCTCGATGCACCAAGCGTTATACAGTCGTCCAGTGGAACGGCGTGCAAGCAAGAAGTCTTCATCTAGGGACCGACACGGTATGGTCTATCCCGACAGTTTCCGAGAGACTACCATTCGAACTGTGACTCCAGAGTCGCACTCCCCCACCAACCATTCACCCTTATCCGAACCGGAGCACCTCACGGGTGCTTTGTCTTCACCTCGAAACACTGTGCGATCACGGCCCATCGAACCCGAACGTCGTCGGGATTTCAGCAAAAGCTCATCTGGAGCGGGGGAAGAAGATCCCCCGGTGGAAGCAAGGAGTCAACGGGCGCGATCGCGGACAACAGCGGCCGAGGAGCAACGCAACGACATCACCCCTAATACCTTCAAATCTCGAACGCGGGTTGGGTCAATTAACACAGCCAGTCCGGCTCAACCGAAATTGCCTGAAGATCCGTCATCTTCCATCGGTTTTCCGTCAATCGAGTCACCAAAATACAGCAGCCATACTGTCCCTCGCCCCCGACTAACCAGAGCTCCCGGTCTGGTGGCCGGTGGAGCACAAAACCAAGATTCCTATTCTTCGCCCCTCTCAAGTACGGAAGCCACAAAGGTCTTACAGTTGATGAAGACCACCTGTGGTAGAATGCATGGAATCCTATCCTTTCGAACAGCCTCGACCACTTCCTGGACATCCGGATACTGCGCCATCAATGTTGCTACTGGGAGTCTCATTTACCAAGCTAAGGGAGAACCAGCATTAGCCAAAACATTGATCCCCGATCTACGTGGTTGTCGAGTTCGAACATTGTGGGACCCCGAGCTTCAAGCCACTTATCTGAGCGTTTACACATTTACCTCTGGGCTTGGGATACAACTACGACCTCACGTGAACGAAACTTTCGACTCCTGGCTTGCCGCTCTGCTTTGCTGGCAACCAATTCGACCTAAGGGTGTTCAGAACAAGATGACAAAGCCTCAAGAGGTTGTTATTGGAGACAGACGGATCCCCGAACGTCGACGCAACTCAGAAAGCTCAGCACAAAAGGATGCAACTATCATCAAAGTTGGCAAGATGCTTTTATGGGATAAGCCGTCTGCTGCCGGTGCGATGCCAGTGTCCGGACGTCGCGTGTCGACGTACAGACAGTCAAGGGCTCTTTCTTCCTCATGGCAGAAGGTGAGCTGCACACTACAAGAAAACGGGTTTTTCAAGCTCTACACAGAGTCCGACGTGGCTCTCCTGGCATGTGTGCAGTTGTCTCAATTATCGCGCTGCGCTATTCAGCAGCTGAACTCCTCTGTCTTGGATGATGAGTTTTGCATTGCCATCTATTCTCAATATACAGCACATCCAGTACCGGATTCCAATGTGCGGCCTATATACCTCGCTCTTGAAAGCCGTGTTCTCTTTGAGGTGTGGTTTGTGCTTCTCCGTGCATTTACAATACCAGAGCTTTATGGCCCTGTGTGTCAGGGAGAGGATCCCAATAAAACACCAGAAGCTGAGAGCATCGAACCCCCTTTAACCAAAGATATGTTCCGGATTGAACGATTCTTGAGCTTGAAAATTGTGGAGGCGAAGCTATTTCGCACCAAAGAAGAGGACACTCCCCGAAGCCGAAAGGCGTCAAGATCGCATGGCCAGCCTGTTCCAACCACGAAGGTCAGCGACTATTACACAGAGGTGCTCCTAGATGGGGAAATTCGTGGCAAGACTGCTGTCAAGTATCGCACCATGAATCCTTTTTGGCGAGAGGATTTCCTCTTCACTGATCTACCCCCAGTGTTATCCCAAGCCTCTATCCTCGTTAAAACTCTTAACCCAACCCAAAAGGATTGGACACTTGTCTCTAATGGAACGTACGCACCCAATCAAGACGTGAGTGCTGTGAATATGCTGGACGAGATTGAAATTTCTGCAAATGATATCATCTTTGGACGGGTAGACCTGCGACTTGAAGAATTGGAGGCCGGCGTCGATACCGAAAAGTGGTGGCCAATCCTGGATAGTAAAGATCAGCCAATTGGTGAGATGTTCATGAGGGCTCGGATGGAGGAAACGGTCGTCTTGATGTCCGACGAGTACTCAGCAATGTCGGAACTTCTCCACTCCTTCACCAATGGCCTTACAATTAACATGGCACAATTAATGTCATCAGAGCTGAATCATCTGGCCGAGATGCTTCTGAACATTTACCAGGTCTCGGGGTCAACAGTGGAATGGATCTCAGCCTTGGTTGAAGATGAAATCGATGGTGTTCACAAAGAATCCACCACCAACCGGCTGAGGTATACGACAAGGATTCATTCAAATAACTCGCAGGAGACTAGCCAAGAGCGCGAGGTCCTTGTCAGAGACATGGGAAGGACGGCCACCGTGGAGGCTAACCTCCTGTTCCGTGGAAACTCGCTCCTAACCAAGGCCCTCGATCTTCATATGCGACGTCTGGGTAAACAGTATTTGGAGGATACTATCGCAGAACGACTGCGTGAGATTGATGAGACTGATCCGGAATGTGAAGTCGATCCAGCTCGAGTTCCACGCCACGAGGATCTTGAACGCAACTGGCGAAACCTCACATCTCTCACCACAAGCGTGTGGAAATCCATTGCGGGCTCTGCATCGAGGTGTCCCCCTGAACTGCGACGCATTTTCCGGCATGTCAGAGCGTGTGCAGACGATCGGTATGGTGACTTCCTTCGGTCTGTGACGTACAGTAGTGTTTCTGGTTTCCTGTTCCTACGTTTCTTCTGCCCGGCTATTCTGAACCCGAAGCTTTTCGGGCTTTTGAAAGGTATGGAATTACGCTCGTATCATGGTTTTTATTTTTCGCTAACGACTGCCAGATCACCCTCGTCCTCGTGCACAGCGCACTTTGACCCTCATTGCCAAAGCTTTGCAGGGTCTGGCTAATATGACAACATTCGGCAATAAAGAACCTTGGATGGAACCGATGAACAAATTCCTTGTTGGTCATCGCACGGAATTCAAAGACTTTGTTGACTCGGTTTGTGCGATTCCCGCCGATCGACCAGTCCCTATCGTCACACCCTCCTACACAACCCCCATTCAAATCCTTGGGCGGTTGCCGCCCACCTCACGTGAGGGATTCCCTAGCCTCCCATTCCTCATCGACTATGCTCGCTCCTTCGCGAACTTGATACGTGTCTGGCTTGATGTCTCCCCGGAAAGACTCGAAGAATTGACCGAGCTGGACATCAACCTTTCTAAGTTCCAGAAAGAAGCACTTCGCCTGCGGGCACGCACCGAGGAGTGTCTCAGACGAGCCGAGCAAGCAGAGCGGCCAAGTGGAAATCTCGAGGTCAAATGGGAAGCACTGGTGGATTCGATGGAGCGAGCCGTAACGTTCTACGATGAAAGCTCAAGCAAACCCGGCACCCCGGCGCCAGAAACGTCAGCTGGTACTACACCGGCCCCAAACAACCATCGAAATTCGACTGGTTACTTTGCTACGCGCCCTGCAATTCCCCGCCGGTCCACTGATCATGCTCCTGATGCCGACGATGACACGCCTCCAAGCTCGTCATCAGCGACCTGGGATCAAAGTCGTATTCCATTTGCCATCCCACGTTGGTCTGACCCACGCGACAGCACCGGAAGCTCGAAAAACTCCTCGACTTACTCCCTCGAATACCCCGAGCCCTCCACCAAGGCACGCAGGGCCAGTGTTACAAAGGAGTCATCGAGCAAGTACCGTTTCTTCGACTTTGTCCCTGCTCCCTCCCGACGCAAGGCCAAGGACCGTGACCAGACCCAAACCCACTCGCACGAGGATCTACGCAATGAATCTTAATGCAACAATGTCTGCCTATGCAATCTCCTTTTATCCTTACACGTTTTTGACTTTGTTCTTCCTCATCTACCTCGTTCCCATGTGCTCATGATTTCAACGTTCCTCTCTTTTCTCCCCTTCTATCCCTCTCCTCCCCGTTTCCCGGCTTGCCTCCTCGAGTTCCGTTCTGCTTGATCATCTATATGTCTATGTTCTCCTCTAAAGCATGTGTCATGGTGTTGATACCCATTCCTTCTTTTGACTGTGTGTTTTCATGGTCCCGCCATCCCTCATACACATCTTCCCCCTAGCCCAGCTCCAAGATAAAACCAAAGAGAGCTAAAAAGTAAGGATCTGGATTTTTGGGAAGAAAAAAAAGAACACGATCTGATTTTTGAACTTGGCTGAGGCTTTTGTGTTTTTCTCCTTTTTGGTCGTTCTGAGAATCATTTTGGAGATGGTGGCCATCGTGTAAATACCTTTTACTCTTTTTATGTTCTTCCAATAGATGGAATGGATTGGTGTTTTCGTTTTTTGAAAGTTATTGTGACTTTTGCTATTAGATAGAAATACAAACATCAAAGCAAATGTTATTCAGTACCTCTGTACATCGGATCAGAACAAGTATCAAATCTGTCGCTTTTGGCCATAACAACAGGGGAACAACAGAACCCTAGGAAACACCCCTACAACACCAGATGTTGGAAGATCAAAACAAAGATTAGAAAAATTAGCAAACGAGCTGTACAGCCACATACTTGAAGAAATAACAAGGATGAGCGAGGAATACACATCACTTCCATAGGCACAGCTTGCCACTAGCAGTGCCACCAGCAACCCAGTTCTTGCTACGGTGGAACACAGCCACAGCAGGAACAGCAGTAATCCCGTCACCACCAAGCTGAGCCAGCTGATCTCCACTGCTACTGTACACATCCACGAAACGGTTCATATTGCCGATGCAGAACCGCTGGATGGGAGATTGGGGGTTGAGTTGCCATTGAGGGCGGAGACTATAAGAATAAAGTTAGGGCTTGGTACTTTTGCAAAGCTTAAAGGGACGCAAAAGCAAGGAAAGAAAGGAACAATCATACATCGTCACCCAACGGCCAGTCTGGCAGTTATGGCGGACAACAGTGTCAGGAGTAAACTCTTTCTCTGAAAGCTTATGACCCTGCTTCCACGAAGAGAGGCCCTTTGCCCCCACATCGTAGATTTTCAAAGTGTCATCGTAAGACGAAGTAGCGATCTGCCCAGCAGCATTGAAAGCTGCGTGAGAAACCGAGAGCCGGCTTTCATGCTCGGCAACAGGGTTGCGGCTATGCGGCGATAGCTTGCGCAGATCCCATAATCTCAGGAATCGATCCAGACTCGCCGTGGCGAAGTAGTGTGGCTGGGTGGGGCACAGTGTGAAGCCACCGATCTTCTTGTCAGAAAGATCCCAGTTTGTCACATTGCTATCTTTCCGCGGCGTGCGCGTATCATATCGCCCGAATCCACCTTGCAGTGTAGTCCAGTACAGAGTGTTAGGGTCATCCGGGGCCATATCTACCCCGGAAATCGCCTCGTCGATATTTGTTGATTCAGGAGCATAGCTCTCTGAAGACACCATTTTCTCCAAGTCCAGTGCTCGAATCGAGCTGTCGTAACTTGCCGTATACAGATGTGTTGGCTTTGATGGGTTGACTGTCATTGCGCTGATGGTCCGGGTATGCGGCTTCAATGTGGTGAGGACTGGATCTGGGTCCTCGTCATCTTCGTCGTCATCCTCGCCCGCCGCTGGCTTCTCCTGCGAGGCATCCAACATCCCTAGATGACCCATTTTATCGCCCGCGAATATGAGAGGTTTGGATTCGGATGGGTGGAACGCCATACTATACACACGCTCCGGGGTGATCTTGATCCCTGCGATGATCAAAAATGCGTCAGAATTGTAGCTTCCTAAAAAAAATATATAATCTTCTTACGTTGCGGATCCCATGATTCCCACAATTGAAGTCCATTCATCTCCTCCCGAAGAGCCTTCAGCTCCTTATCCGCTGTTTTTTCTATCTCGTGGTCTCCGAATGTCCTCTCATAGGGCTTCGCAACACCCTTGGTAATAACATCCACCCCGATCAAGCTATCAGGACTAAGCTTTTGACCCGAAACAAACATATCCGCCTGGCTGAACGAGTCTGTCCGGCGCATTCTTTTCAATCTATCCGCTTCGCGCATCGCCTCATACTCGTCGTCGGCCTTGCGCTTCGCGACTTCACTTTCGGCCGCAATGCCCTTAAGTCGTGAGGACGTGCGCCGGGGCGTGGGGGCCTCATCCTCAGTCTTCACTTTAGGAGCTGGGCGCTTTTTCGGTTTTGCGCCGCCGCTGGCGGAAATCTTAGGGCTTGAGAAGAGTCCTGAGGATTGCGACTCGAGTGTGAGTTTCTTCAACAGCGCATCGCGCTCGGCAATGTTTGCCAGACGCTGCTGTTCGAACTCCGACAGCTCATTTCCCCCTGCCATGTTAGTTTTGAGGTTTTCTGGCGTACTTGGTTCGTATGCAGTTTGCGCCTCTGGGGTTCGAGGCACGTCCTCGCGGAATCGCGTGGGCGAGTTACACGACATCATGTGACTTTGCGGGAAGTTGATCGCCAATTAGTCCGTGCGGTTTAAAAAAAAGAGCGATAAGTGATCTTCTTGATTGTTTCTCTTTTTTTTGTATTGAAGTTGGAAAGCTGGAAAAGGGTGAAAGAGAAGAGTCAGATTTACTTCAGGTTGGATTTACTCTAAGAAGTGCACGAACAAGCGCAAGTGCAGACTTAACGACTCAACAATGGCGACAAATATCAACCGGCTATGCTTCCTTTCAAGAAGCAATTCTACGGCTCCTTTCCTATATCACACGCAAACACTTACGCCACTCTCATCCGCGGCCCGAAAACAATTTAATCGTCGCTTTCCGCGCTCTTTTTCTACCCAGAACAACGCCGAGGCCAACGATGCAACAGAGAACAAATCACTAGCGGAGGATAGGACACTAGCGGAGGATAAAACAAGCGAGAATACATCTGAAGAGTCAATTGCCTCCAGCTCGACGAGTGAGGCAGCCCCGAAGCCGCGACGAAGCTTTCTGCAGAAAAAGGCAGCATCTGTCTCTGCAAGGCCTAGCCTCAGACCATCTGTGGTGAAGAAGACAACGAAGATAGCACCAAAGATCACAACCCAGGAGAAATTGGTATTTGGAGGGCTCCTAGAGCAGCTTGGATTCAAGCACGATGGGGAAACTACCGAGCCAAGCTCGTCGACACCAATGAGCGAAGAGAAGAAAGCCGAAATGGCCGAGCTCGTGTCAGTGTTCGATAATCTGCTAAAAGACCCAAGACAAAAGAAGGCATCTATGAAAGCCAAGCAACAAGCGAAGGACGACTACTCTTCTCATCGAAGACCAGAGAAGTCACAAACAGAAGGAGAAGTCCCAGCGGAGAACCAAGGTCCAAAGCGAATCAATCTCCGCGATCTGGGCTATACCGAGCCCGCCACAGCCAGTGCCGCCGAAGAGACCGTCAGTCTGCGGAGGGCGATCGAGATCGTCGTCAAAGCGGAATCAGAGCACATCGAATTCGCACTTTTCCAAGCCGTCGAGGAAGGCAGAGGTGACATGGGTGTGTGGGAAGTATGCAAAGAGCGCATCTTCTCCATGCTGCGCCACCTCGACGAACAATCTCTCGTGGAAGCTTCAGACCCCGAGAGTCTGAGCACAAAAGACCAGTCCGAACTGTCCACCCGACCATCAGGACCCCTCCGAGTCCCAGCCGTCGTCCCAGTAGCCCCCGTCGTGGTAGCTCTATACCCGAAGACGCTCCTGATCGCCTTCCGCCTGCTGAACACGCACTTCCGCGACTCCCCGCTCATCCCCCAGTTCCGCTCGACGATCAAAGAGTACGGCCGTGTGTCTACTTTCCTCGGTGCTTCATCTGGCTTGTACGATGAATTGATCTACTACCACTGGCGAGTATGTAAGGATCTCCCCACTGTAATTTCGATCCTGCGCGAGATGAACCAGCTGGGCATCAACCCGAGTGGCAAGTCCCGCGGCATGTTGACCGCACTTATCATTCGCCATGCCCGGGACTTGGAGGAGCATAGGAAATCCCCGGACGGGAAGGATTTCTTCTGGGATTTACCGTCTAACAAGGAGGCGTTCGATGAGCTTACCCGTAAGGATGGATGGATGGATCAGATCGAGGCGCGGTCAGAGGAAGAGGCGAGGCAACGTCGGGCTGCTCGGACTTTCCACCGCTGAGCTCTGTTCTTTTGGACGGGTTGTTTCAATGTACAGTGTAGACTATCATGTATAATAATATCATCAGCGAAGCCATATAAAAAGTTAATACATTATTGTCCGTCGTTTGGCTGTCATTCTATTGCAAGAGTAATATACACGAACAGTTTTATCCAAACAAAAAAAGAGCAAAAGAAACAAAATAAGAACCACCAAAACCCTTACAAACCCCCATGAATCCCCCAAAACTTTTCGGCATTGAAAGTAAACTGGTTATCGTCTTTCCACCAGTCATCAAAAGCAGTAAAAAGCACCAAATCCCCTCTCCGATGATCAAAGCTCTTCCTCAAGCTCGCAATAGCCGTTTCCTGATTCCTCGCCGAAGGAATAGCGCCCCCATTCGCATCCCCAGCATGCGGCCACCCCGACTCCGTAATCATAGTCCGCTTCCCACCCGCTCTCGCAGAGATACTGCGCGCCTGCTCAATCGCATACGCACCAGCCCCCGCAGGCCGCTGCGTGCCATCGAAGAAAGCATGGCAGTTCGCAGCGCAGTAGTCAGAGACCCGACACATTTCAGGGTGATCTAACAGAACGCCGAAGGTATCTACTGTAACGACTGGGCCTGGATATCCCTGTGCGCGGAGGATGGCGCGTGCCCTCAAGACGGCTGCCGCGACTTCGGGGGCGGAGTTTGTGCCGCTGTTTACGAGCTCGTTGCCGATGGCGATGGTGTGGAAGATCGACCAGTCTTTTCTGCCAGTAGGACCTGGGAGGGCGTCGCTGAAGGCATTCAGGCTTTGTGGGAAGTTGTTTAGGTCGTAGACGCCGGCGAAGACGTGCATGTTGTGGCGGCGTGCGGCGTTGGTTACGGTTCTTATTTGGTCGCAGTCTGTGCCGTAGATGCGGATAAAGCCGTAGTCGGAGACGCGGGCGACGTCTTTGTTTACTTCTTCTTGGTTCTTGCAGCTGCGGTCTGCTTTGTAGGGGGAGTAGGAGATGCCGAATCCGGCGTTTTGGTTCTGGGGTGGGCGGGGTTGGGGGAATGGATTGGGTAGTTTGAAGGGGAGGCCGGGGATTTGGAGCCCCTTGTTCTTGTCTATGTTTGGGATGGAGCGGTCGGTCGTGCCATCGTTAGTTGCTGCAGGTGGTGACGCTGTACCGGAACCATCTTTGTCTGGGGTTGGTGGTGAGGGCTGCGTTGATGGGAGAGTTAGGGCTAGCTTTCGATGGGGGAGGAACATTTGTTCTATCCATCGGGGAGAGTTCTATCTACTGACATTATCTTGGGGTGCAGAGGTCAAACCCTGAACGAGGTGTGCTGCTTCCGAGGTGATGGGCTCTCCCTGTTCATTGACCCAGACAACTACCTCTTTAGTCAATGATGGTTGAACAAGATCTCCACGGGGTTGTTTCTCAACTATCATCAATCAGCAACATCCCTATGAGCATGAGTTTCGGACATGTCCTTACCCCGAGCTTCAGCGCAAACACCAGATGCAAATAGCAGTCCGACAAGCGCCTGAGTAAGGTGCTTCATTTCGCAGCAGAGTCCTCCCTGAAGAAGACGATCTGTAAAAGCTCGAGTGAAAAGATCTGAAGTTACTCGACAATCATAACAAAAGTGACTGTTCCAGCTTGACTTTTCCAGCCATCTAGAAAGATAAACCCTGCATAAGGTGCCGATCGGACCCATTATATCCATGCTAGCGAGATCAAGCATGGAATTCCACCTACGTCAAATCAATTAGCAGACCGTGTAAACACAGGAATAGCCAAGCACAACACCTCGATCTGTGGGGGACATGTGGAATGGAAACAGCGAACATTAGAGTTTCCTGCATATACCCCTTGGCTTGATTCGGCCCCCTTTGGCGTCTTATTTGCCCGGGCGAAGAGATCTGGGTTCCGGGGCACCATATGGACGGGATCTCGACGTCGGATATGCACCGGGGACGTACCGGGGCTCCTCCTAATTATGGAGCACATGGAATGTAGGGCTCATTCTCGGGCGTTGCTGGGAGCCACAGGGGAAATCGGTGAATGTGAGACAGAATGCTAAGGAATTATGTGATACTATTATTGTCAGACATTGGAAGGGGGTCGGAGGCGCAGTTCTAGAGTTTGAGTCTGGCCCTTGAATATTGGGCCTTTGGTCTGCAAGGTTCCAGAACGCATTGAACAGCCAAAGGGTAGATATTTCAAAATTCTAGATTCAGCGAACATGTGTCTGGCAGACACTTCGAACTTCTGGCCGTGAATTTTACTATAGCAAGAGCGAAAAAGCAAAGGATCGGGACACGAAGCAATACCGTTCATTCCATGGAACAAAAGTGGTTTTGGGCCTGAATAATGTATGAAGAAAAATAAACACATCCTTGAAGCAAAGAGCCAAGGGCAGGAGGATAGTATTAAACAACTTAAAAAAACCAAGCACAGGTAAAGAATCATACCGCCAACGAAGAAAGAAAAGGGCGAGCCTGTGCAAGGCATGCAATAAGAATGTATATCGACAAGGTAACAATACAAAGATTGAAGGGGCATTAGGGCGTAGGTCGATTGAGAAGAATGGAGGCTCGATAGATGCCGAAGTCATAGGGGCGTGAGCAGTCATCGGATGTCTGGTCAGGACCAGATGCTAAGAGGTAAGGAAAGATATTACTTTCTCTTGCTCATCACCTTGGTGATGGCATGTCGGATAATTGTTCCAGACTTTTCGATCTCTTTCTTGGTGAGACCAATAGTGACGCAAACCTTCAGAGCCGGCGGGACGATCTGCTTGGGCTCGAAGTTGTCCTCAAGGGACTTCAAGCGCGTAATCAGAACGCCGTTGGCGAGAGACTGCGACAGCATTAGAAATGGACATAACAAGTGTTAGAAAGATAGAAAATGTGACACATACCTCATCGACAGCATCTTGAAGCAAAAACTGCTGGTCGTCGTGCGTTAGCCGCTTAGCAGCCACAACCTCAGGCTTGATGACCAAAATAAGAATAGGGTTCTCAGGGGCGCTGGTGCAGTAAACCCAGTCACTCCGGGGATCCAACTGAGCCCGCATAACCTTAGTGAGTTCCCGAAGTTGTAACACTGTGTCAGGGTTGTTCTGGAGGATGTTGATAGTGGCACTAGCGGTAGTCGAGAGCAGAGCAGGAAGTGCAGCGGAGAAAGTATAAGCAGCGGCGGAAATACGCTGGTGGTGAACAATCTCCTCTGAACCAGCACAGAAGCCACCACCACCAACGAGAGGACCAGCCAGTGATCCCACAATCATATCAACCTCAGCAGCATCGACGTTCTGGTGCTCCGTGAGACCACGGCCAGTGCGTCCCAAAACACCGAAGGACCAAGTTTCATCGAGGATCAGACGGAACTTGTACTTGAGTCTGAGTTCGACCTGTGACAGTTGTAAGTAAGGCGAATTCATGTTTCAAGGTTATAGGGTTACATACGATCTTGGGCAAGTCCGCCATATCGCCGTAAGACTCAAACAGACCCTCTGTGATGATAAATCTGCGAGTCAACGGCTTCCGAGCTTGCTCCTTAGTGACCTTGGCGAGCACACGCTCCAAATCCTCCATATCATTATGCTCATACCACCGGACAATGCTTCGAGAGATTTGAATACCCTTTCGAATGGCAAAGCTAACCCCCTTATCCGCGACGATAATGTCTCCACGCTTCGAGAAGGCAGGAATAACACTGGAAATAGTCGAGAAGGCCTGGGAGTACATGATGCAAGCAGCGGTGCCCAGGAACGACGCCACATCATCTTCGGTCTTAATGTGGACATCCTGTGTGCCGTAGAATCCACGGGGTCCGCAGGGACCAACTCCGTAAGCGCGGAGTGTCTGGATTGCCTGTTCCTTGAGGGATTCATTGGTATTGAAGTTGTAGAAATTGAAAGAGCCGAGGTTCATAACAGTGCGGCCGTTGGCCAGTTTCGATTTTGGGCCTACGGGGCTGCAGATCCCAGTTTCATTCGTCAGTAAAATGCCCGCGGAGGGCGCCAGGAAGAAGGAACGGGAATAAAGGGGTCACGATACCCAACAATCACGGTTCGCTTATCAACTTCCATCTCTTCCAAAGTTGTCGGGCTCCCAACGAGGGGTTCCGGGGTCCATTCATCAACGAGGTCATCAATTTCATCTTCCGTGAGTGGCACGACGCCAGGTTTGGTCGAATACTTAGGCGCTAGCAAATATCGCACGGCGAAAAGGAAAAGGAATAGTTCAACGGCCGAGCGGATTGGGTCATCTTGATAGCTTGATTTCACGTAGCGGAGGAAGATTGCGGACCCAGGGACACGGTGAAATAGATCCGCGAGTTCATGCAGATATTCGGAAAGGATACGCTGGGTCTCCTGGAGATCCATGGCGGAGAATTGAAAGTAGCGCAGGCGGTGTGGTGCACCAAGCCAGTGAGATACCCGAAATATAATAGGTTGGAAAGGGGCGCGAAAGAGAGGTGCTTGCTTGTGAAAGATGGGGGTGAATATGAAACGGGAGGCTCGGAGGCCTGGGGACCTCCGTGTCACGTGACGTGTATATTGGTCTGCAAACTGTATGGCCTTTGACAATCTGATTTTGAAATTACAGAACTACGACTTGAGTTATATCAAACAGAGAGAGTTTCACGAAAGCAATGCAATTTAATTCCGGTAGAAGTGTAAATAAAACAAGCAAAGAAAGCTGGAAAAACGAAGGTAAACCCCCGAGGAAGACTTAGAACACTCCTTCATACAAGCGTCATTCCACAAACAATATTTGGAAGCAACCATTCATTAAGATCAAATTGTGCGCCGATGAGTTCAAAAATGCGGCGAGTTTTAATAAACGCATAACTTTGTACAAAGCATTCCCATGTCGTGTCGCCCGAGGCGATTAGATAGACCACTTGCCGGTACCCTCGTTGGGTGTCGGGATGGCGCCTGAAGTATAGCCCTTAGGAATGTTAGAGCCGGTGTACCAGGAGACGGTATCATTGAGTCCGTGATCGAGTGGTTGCAGGAGACCAATTGCGTCTGTGCTGGAGACACCGAGGCTGTCCCAGATGCCACCCTGCAGAATGCTATCCAATGACTTCGTGTTCCGAAGCACGACAGGCGCAGCAATGATGACAATGAAGATGAGAAGCATGGTGAAGTAGAGAATGGCGAAGCGAACAACACGTCTCTTGCGGAGCTTGGACTGTTTGAGAGAATAGATGGGAGGGCGGATTTGAGAGCTAGAAACAGGAATGGTTAGTAATGGAATATTCGATACCGGGGTGGAGGGATATGTACCTTGGGCGCAGCCAGAAGAGGATGACCGAATGGAAAGTGTCAATGTAAGGAACAGCGAGGGCCGGAAGCATGGCAAACAAGAGAATATGGCCGAGGAAGAAATCGTTGGCGAAGTAACCGAGTTCGGTGATCTTGCACAGGAATTCACGTCCGGGCTGAGAGAGGGTGTGCCAACCCATATTGTACCATTTTCCAGTCCACCATGCAATATTGGATTGATCGTTCTTGAATTCACGAGTCAATGCGAGGGAGATGATCAACTTGTAGATGAAGCGCTGGAGAGCCATCGCGGCGATCATTCCAGAGATGGTTCGGGGCCAGTTGAGAGATTCAAGGAAGAACATGGCCAGGAAGAGGAGCAGGTATACGATCACAGAGATGGCATGAGCGATAGCTGCGAGAACAGCACCAAACCTCTTGCAGCACATACCAAACAGGGGGCCCATACAGCAAGCCATTCCGAAGAACATGCCCGCCACACCACCATTGACACCCACGGGAGCAAAAGCGACAATTGCAACACGGAGGATGGGATTAGCAGACCATTTGTTATCATCGGAGTACATTGTGCGAGAGTTGATGTAGAGGTACGGAATCAGAGTGACGGCAACACCAAGGAGGGGTGAAATGATTTCACTGAAGAAGATGTTGGTGATGCGCGCTCTGGGGATATCACCGGAGCCCTTCTCCGATGGAACACCAAGAAGTTTCCGCTTGTAACCAGTGATGCGGGTACGGGAAAGGCGACAGAAGCCGATCCAAGAGGAAGCATGGGATCGGGAGTTACCGCGAGAAAGCCAGCGGATGTAGTCACGATAATCGATGAAGAAGTCGTTCCAGGCAAACTGGTGCGGGTTGAACAGGAAAGGAGAGATGGACAGAGCGAGTAGAGAAACCCAGAACCAGATCAGAGCAGGAGTCCAGACCGTTGTGGTACTGAACAACAGCATCAGCAGAAGGCGAGCACCCAAGTAAATTGAAGGGCCAGCAAATCGTGAGTAGAGGACACCGAATGGGATACGAGCAGTGGCGAAACCACGACCGGTACCAATGTATCGCGCACCACCGAAAGACAAGTTCTGGTGGACAGCGTTGGCGTAGATCTGACAGACGAAAACCTCGAACATGAACGAGAAGGAACCGAAGTGCTTGGCCAAACGAGTCGCCATACGCCACACTCCTCTCTCTGTCAGCTCTTGCACGGCAAGAGGAACGAAAGAGATGAAGAACACAATGAAAATGGAGATAATGCAACGATTCACCCAGTTGACGATTGGAGTCAGGTTGAGACAGAGAGTTGGCACAAGAGGATCAGTAATGGGCAAGTCCGAGTTGTAACGGCAGGTGATGTTCTCATGCTTCAAAGCACCAAGATTGATCAGAACCACCATGAACATTTGCACAGAAAGCATAATGAACATGTTATTCACGTGGAAACCAGGGTGAGCGTAGTAGAACGACAGGAAGCGGTCGAGGGGCAGCTGGGTACCGAGGTAGTAGTACTCTCGGGACAGCATCTGTTCACCCATACCAGTGCCAATCTTTGTGGTGAAGTTGAGAATGGATCCGAAACCGAGATCACGGCCCTTACCGCATTGATAGTATTCACAATGCTTAATCCGACCTCCACGGAGAACGGCATTCATACCAGCGTAAATATCCTCGTTCAGGTGCAATCCTTTCTGGGCTTTGGAAACACCGCCACGTGTGGTCATGAAAGTGGCATTCAGGAAATCAGGGTGACCGTAATGCAGCTTACCCCCGATTTGAGCAAGTGTACGAGCGAAGAGAGTACCGAACGTTTGTTCCTTGGAGGCAGCAACATCACCCAGGACACCCACACTCTCAGAGAAAATGTATTCACGGGCTCCGAGAATGGCAACAGGGTCCTCCTCAGGCGAGGAAATCCCAGGGGTGTAGGGAGAAACATTGTCAGTTGTCAATTCCTCGAATTCAGCCAGTACGCTGCGAATCTTCAAACACTCTTCAAGGTAGTTGTCCTGGTTGGCGTCGATGAGCTGGATGTATTCACCACGGTAGAAAATGATCGCATGGTTCTGGTTGTCAGACTTTCCGTCGCCAAGAATGGGGTTTCCAGAGAGCTGAATTCTGAACTTGGGTTTACGCAGGTTGTTCTCGAGAAGTTCACAGTGACCGTCAATCAGGGCGGAGTACAGACGGGGTTCTTCGCCTTCATTGACAGGTGGCTCCTCATCCAGGTATGCAATCTGCAGGTCAGGGTATGCGCGGAGTAGGAATTCGGTGTTCTCGCGTTCATCCTTGCTGAACTTGGCGTATCGCTGCATGGAGACACAGATGCGGAACTTGCGGCGAGCCATGCGCTCGAGCTCGCGCTCAAGCTTCTCGGAGTTACCACCGAACATCTGGACGACCTCTGGGTTCTCGACGCGGTAAAGCAGCTTGATAGCACGGCTGTAGTTCATGAAGCCAGACACGGTTCGGTACAAGGTTTGAGATCGGAGAGAGGCCCAGATTCTTGTGCGGAGGGTATATTCAGGAGCGGCGGACTTGAAACCAATGCAGTAGAAAGGAAGATCATCAACCTTGCTCTTAGCGGCATCTTTCTCGGGCTTTTCATAATCACCGTTGAACTGGGAGGTCTCGTCGGCTAGAATCTTGGTATCCTTAACAAAGCAATCCCACTCGTGGGGGTGAAGTTGCTTGAGGTATTCCAGCAGAGTAACACGCGAGTAAGGCTCATCTTCACGGATGATCTCACGGAGAGACAGGAGAATCTTCTCACTGTAGTGAGGAATCAGGACAGTGAAAGTGGGCATGTTGTCAACGGGGAGGGGCTCGGGCATGGGTGTAGAGAGTGACTGCGCGAAGAACGAGATACGGCGCTCTGCCTCACTTCCCTGGGGGAAAAACTCAGTCTTGAAAGATTGATCTTCCTGTGACACGAAGAAGGTCGGAGCACGGAGGGTCCGCTTGCCTTCCTGCTCGGAGGGAACCTGATGGTACAGCAGCTTCTGCACGTGGTCAATGGCCAGGAGATGCTCACGGTACATTGAAATGATGATAGCATTCCAAACCTGTGAGATCAGAACCTTAGGCTTGTACTTGATCTCCATGTCGGTAGTAGCGAGCACCTTGGAGTAGATACGCTTCGGAAGTCGGGAGAAGATGTTTCTCCACGGTGACCAAATTGACACACCCAAGTAGAATGATCGGGCCACAGAGAAGATTGTGTTGCAAATAATGTACCACAGGTAACTATCCAGGAAGAACAGTGTCAAGTCCATGAAGGCCATCAGGCCAAGCAGGATCTGAGGTTGACGGTGGCAAAGTGTATTGCCAATGTATTTCGCACCAGTACACTGATGGATCTGCATTGGGGACAGAATGCGGATGGGATCCTTGAAAGACAGCGTCAAGAAGAAGTAAGATTCAGCCAGCTTGGCACCGAAAACACACAGCCAAAGGCCATACGACATCCACATGTCATTACCCTTGAGACGAGGGAAACTGGCGGTGAATGTCTGGCTGGCAACGTACTGTCGTCCACCTTTCTTCAAGTAGCTGCCGAACAGTGCACCCAACGGCTGGATTGAAAAGAAAGCAGTTGTCAGGACTGCAAGAACAAAATGGACAATACCAAGAGCCAGACCAACACCATCTTCGGTTGACTTTCCTAATTTCAGCATCGGCAAGATACTGAAAATCACGATACCGGGAGCCAGGTTGATAATGAAGACGAAAATCAGGAACATAAAGCGCTTCCGGAGATGCTGCGCTCCAGCCCAACGTCGGGGAACGTACATCCACTCACAAATGGTAGCAGCGATCTGGATGAAGGAGACGAGAGCACCACCGAAACCGACGGCAGCGAGATATTTGGGCGTAGGTGGCTTGTTGTCAACCTGTTGCTGATAGTTGATAGTATACAAAGTGGGGGCGTTGTAAGCAGTGAAGAACCAGAAAGTACCAAGGTGGATAACCCAGATACGGTTGAAGTTGGTGATCATATGGAACCAAGAGCGAGTTTCCTTGTAAGTCTTGAAGAAGGCATTCTTCCAGACGACGTCCTTCAACTTAGGCCATCTTTCAGCGATGGGAACGTCGACGAGACGAGTTTTGTCTTCAAACCCGATGCGCTCAATACCCTCCGGGTACCAGAACAGCTGGTTCATATCATCATAACCGATGATTTTGTTGTGATCGTGCTCACGACGAACGTACTTGCCATCCATGATTTCATATCCCTGATCCCGACAGTAGTGGTACAGAGGAGTGACGATCTCATTCAGGTAGGTGAATTCCTCCACTGGCTCAACGCGAGCTTGACATTCTGGCGAAGTGTAGTAATCGTCGGCACACTTGAAGATGAAACAGATGCACTCCGGCAGGAATCGGACCTGATTGGCTTCACCCCAGATCAAAAGATATAGGGCGATTTGACGGGCCCGATCGTGCTGGGACATGCGGTTCATCCGAGACTTCCACCGGTATTCCGCGGCTTCCAAGCTGTTGTCTCCTTCCAAGGCCTCGAGGGTTTCCTCTTCGTTCTCAGGGTTCTTTTTGGCTGCCTTGGCTGCAGCCCTGCGGGCCTTCCGCGTCTTGCGATCGGCCTTACCGAGCTTCATGTTGGCAAAACCAACCGCATCATCGAGATCGAGATGGGCGGCGAAATACCACCGGCGGTAATTAGCGTTGTGCCCACCGATGTAATCGGAGTGGACGGAGAGAAGTGCCTGGTTCGGGGTCATACGCGACGCACGAGAGTCCAATAAAGTCATCATATGGTCATACATGTTTCGCATGCTGTCACGCTGGAAACCAAACTTGTTGACCAGATCCAGGAAGATATCCTCGAGCTCCTCCTTCGAGAGAGGGATCTGGGCGTCGGCGCTCCAGGCAGGATAAGGCTCACGCGAGCGCTGGCCAGCGGGAAGGGCATTGCTGTAGTCCATTCCGTAGACAGGGGTCGAAGCACCGGATGATCGGTTGGCTCCGTAGGAGATCTGAGAGGAAGGAGGACGGTAGCCACCACGACCGCCGTACTGGCTGTCTGAGTAGCTGTTGTACCGTTCGTCTCCACGACCATAGTAGTCCATGTCTGCGGCACGAGCCGTCTCGGACCTCATTGTGAAATCGCTGAAGGTCTCGGAATCCTCCTCGGAATCATTGCCACGACGGCCTCGGCCATATTCTCCTTGTCCCTGATCGTAGTACTGCTGGTCGCCGCCTGCACCGCCTGCACCGCCGGCAGTCCCGGCAGCGCCCCCATAGTACTGGTCTTGGTGTCCGGCCTCGTAATATCCTCCGTCGGCGTATCCGTGGCCTCCATCCGCATGGGCTGGGTCGGCGCCGTGACCATCCGCTCCGTAGTACCCATTACTGTTCTTCCTGTCAGTCCTTCCAATACTCAACCTTTCTCTGGCCAGTGATCATACCCTTGGTCATAATAGCCTCCATCACCATATCCTTGGTTGTCATAATAACCCTGGTTATGTTCGTCCTGATAGTAGGAGTCACCATGAGCATGTGGCTGCCCCCCTGCTGCTGTTGCTGCTGCTGCTGGGGGGTATAGCCATCGTCATAGTGGCCTCCGCCTGCGTAGCCCGACATGACGAGCTACTTGCGATCGATTTAATGCTAAGAGCTCTGCAGATGGAATTAGCTTCAGAGGTTCAAATCGTGATCATTCCCAGGGTAGGCAATCTCACCTCAACCGTGACCATTCAAAGTATTATTTTTTGTTAAGATTGTGGAATTAATGCAGCATGGATGTAGAACGACGAAAGCGATGAAAGAAATGCGTTACGTTGGAAACCAAAGCGAAGGTGTCGAACGAGTCTCAGACCCTGTAACGAATGGCAAGTGAGGGTTTCCCTGTCTCACGAGAAGGAAGGTGCAATGGGTGCAATGTTTCTGAGAGCAAAGCAACCACTCCCTCCTATCCTTCAAAAAAAAGAAAGAACACGTAAGGTAGCAAAATAGAAGGAAAGATGGAGAACAAGAAAAAAGCGAATGGAAGGGGGTTGGAGAGAGAGAAGGCAAGAAAAATGCTTGTTATTTTTGGGATTCGGGGGGGGTTGCTTGCTCTGTTGTCTCCAAAAGTAATTTACCGTCATCTTACACTTAGAAAGGGTACGTGTCAGACTTCCAGGTACTGAATACCTTTTCCTATTATGGTTGGTCCCCGTGTATTCCAGGTACCCATTACCAGCCTTTTGTTTACCATACGTGGCGCATTAAGTTTAGCCCATTGAGTTTTCCTCCCCTTGTCCAGCCTATCCAATCTATGCCCTGATTTCAGACGCCTTTTTCTTTTTTTTTCAAGTTACCGTTTTTTGTGTAATTACAATATCAACTTCCCAGTTCTCTCCTTTTTCAATCCAATAACACTCTTCCTCGGACTCTCGGAATCCAAGGAAGTCTCGACGGCCCCTGAAACTTGCCCCACCTTAACCAGCCAGCATGTAATTCAGGTAACAAATAATGTGGCTATTTGCTATTTTCAGACCTAACTCTCCCAAAAAATGGGTTTGTTATGGCGACCTGGTATGCAGGGATGGCGTTGTTCATTCCTCGTTACTATGCTGTATGGTGTATGTACGGAGTACAATGTATATATCTTAGACACTTTTAGACTTGGTTCTCTCATACTTGAGGATTCCTATGGTTCGTATGCCTATCTATTTGCTTTGGCACGGAAGTCCTACAATATGTGACCAGTATATATCAACTCCAAAACTCCATGCACATTATTATAATTTGACCCAACCGATAAGTAGTTCAACTATGATGCGTTCAAATAAGATTAATATCAGCTTGAGCTCCAGATACTTGGTCATCAACCTATTCTCAGAGTCCCATGGATCCCAAGCGACAACATCTTTCCACGGTTACTTTCCACACTTCTTTTGTTTTTATATATTTACATATGTATTGTTCTAAATCCACGATCTTCAATTCTTATTGCTCCTTTCATCATATTTAAGACCTTTTTTTTCTCTGTTTCAGTGGTTTAGTGTTTTAGTGTTTTACTGTTTGCGTATGATTTGCCACCGCAATACAACTTGTCTCAAATGTAGTCGATCGGTCCCATGTGTATTACATTGGACTGTCCAATGCCGACTATTTTATCACTGTGGCTGGCAAGCCATACGATGTACGGAGTACGGAGTACATCACAGTGGATTATGTATTGCACAGTGGACACTCCGTACCCGAAAACCTGAAAGCGTCCTTCGCACTCCGTACTCCGTACCTATTATATGTACCTAGGCTTATTTAGTCCACAGCCACAAGCTGAACTCGCTAAATACATACCATTCCAAGGTTTGAAAACCCAGGCTTCGTCTATATTTATCTCTTTCCAAGGTTACCTCTAGGCTTATATCTAACTGTTCTCCAGGTCTCAACCTCACACAGTTATATTTTCTTATAGACATCATTAATTATATATCGCCGCCGACCGCAGATTAAATATTCAAGACTTCAAGTTGTATCTGAATACCCCAACTGATACAGTATAGACAAACAGAGCTAGTAAGTACTTGTATTCAAAAAAAGGATCTCCACCGTTAGGCCTAGGATTTTATCTTATTCCACACACTATGAAGTGGATCACCGATTGCTTTTTTCTTAATTCTTTCAGAGAGTCTCGACCAGAGGGCCACGACATTGTAAATAGTGAAGCCACTGTACAAAGCTAGTGTTTATCAGTTATGTCGTGGCACCTAGTAGCAGTTACAGTACAGAGTACGGATGTATATATGTTGTACTGTGCATCGCGGACTACGGAGTACAGCATTATCAGTTTGCAACAGAGTACTCTGTACCTGTACCTTGTACACCCTCATAACCGGCGTATGCAGGATCGCGCAGGAACGATACATCAGCTGCATGAAGGAAGCCGATCTTTGACATTTGATATCGTTCTCCTGTCGGGTGGATTTTCACTATCTATCCACCTTACTAAGAATTGTTGACAAATACCACTGGCATCTCAAGATAGCGATCGTAGTTCTCCGTACATACATTAAATGGAGTACGGAATCGTAATCCAAAAATAACCTGACGGAGAAATTAATCTCAAAGGGTTTGGTCAGCGATCACTAGCCGGTAGGCGTGCCCTAGTGTCGCACATTTATTGTACTGATTACTATGTATTGACCCACACCTTTCAATACTCCGTACAACAGCCTTAAAATGTGGCTAGATATTCAGCAAACGGTCATAATTATTTATGAAGACAGCATACCCCGTCTATTATTTAGTACAAAAATGGCTGGCTGCTGAGGGGCCACCGTCGTCAATGGCCGCCATTGGCGTTTCTAGAACCCCATACACGATCTTCCATATTATTTTTGGCTCTTGCCCCTGAATAGGGCATTTTACATCCAACATTACCACCGGCTCCCCATGGAAGGATTCTTCCAATCTCCAGCCATTGATTAAGGTGCATCTAATGATTATCATATGCACACTGCTTCAAATTAAGTAATTAGGGGGCTGTGGCCCCCAAGGCCCCCTCCACTGTCTATCTGCATTGTGGTAAGAGCCAATCACGACCCCTGTTATTGAGGTTGTAGTTTTTTTTTATTCCAAGTTCTATTTGGAAATTCTTGTCGCACCACATGATTTGCACATCACATATTGTACAACATACGGAGCAGTTGAATCGGTATATAGATTATGTACGTATCATCGTAGCCAATTGAAGATCATGGGGTTTAAACAAGCAACCGCATTTCCCGCCATTTCACATGAGCAGTTCATAGTGATAACAAAATAACACATATGACACACGTTTTTCTCCTGGCAGATATTGCATACATATGTAGTACAAAGTACAGTACGGAGTACGGTGCTATATCTTTATGACATGGTTCATGTAAAGCTTGGCCGTTTGCAGGTTGTGTACCATTAATAGCAATCCCACTCGCCACTATGGAGCAACCAATGATACTCCGTACAGAGAAGTAAACGACGTAGCTATATACTAATACTACTATACTTCCCCAATGGTAAAACATACCCAGCAAAGGGTAAATGTTGCTTAAATCTCGCCGTATAGCTGCGTGTTTTATTTGTTGATTTTGCTTCCCTTGTGGCATTTCGTTGGCACTACCACACATTGCCCTCTCTCCCTCTCTCTCTCTATAAATCATTTCTTCCATTTTCAATGTGAAAGCCACATCATCTGCGCCCAACTCCAATCGAAGCTATTTTGCACTAGATTGATAACGAATTACTATACACTATATCCATCTTAAGGCGAGAATGTTCATCAAGGATGCTAAGCTCATCTAGGTACAGATGCATGGATGATTGACATAACCTCTCCACCAATCACAGATTATGTCCAGATCAGATCCCTAGTTCACTCACAGATCAGATTCCAGATTTGTGCACTGAGCAAAGCAGATAATCTCTAGCATGTATTTGCTGGGAGGCAAGGGATGCTGATCTTCAACGGCACAGCGATGGAATGGCCCTGATCAAGGTCCCTCTACTCCGTACCGAGTGTCGATCTAGTCCCGGGATCCAACCTTCCACTACAAGCCGGGCGGCACAATGAGCTTCGCTGTTTGGGATCAGCATGCCTCGGGGATTCGTCCATTCCGAGTGAGGCTGTGCGGCTCCCTCGCCGGGAATACTGTTTGCAGTAAGGAGGTCCGATATCTCTGCGGTCTATGCATCATCCTCGCATTAGACAGTCTCTAAACTTTATTTGTTCTTTGTGCTAGTTATTGACTATATGATATCATTGAGCTACGCTTGGTTAACTTTTGTCTTTTTTCTCCTCTTCCCGGTCTCTGCGTGCGTAAGCAACATATCGTGGTTATTTCCGGACTATAGCTTCTCCGGTGTCGTGATTTGGTGCATAGTTTGGGCTCTAGAACTTGGTCTTCATTCACCCAGTATCGCTGCTAGAGCCTGAAAGTGTAAAGGGTATTTAGTTAAATAGTTAACGCTTATTTACCTTTGTACAATGCCGGATGGTACCTACATAGTAGCTTTGTTGAAGCTTCCAGTTCAGACTCACATTACTACCTTATTAGGTTATATTAATGCTTAATATGAGTGGGCAGAAGGCATATCTTCATACATTAACTATAGATTTTACAACATATGTATACGGTTTCATCTACGAAATGTTCGAGTTATAGCTCCTATTTCTAGTCTTACATAAATTATCTTATATTATAGTTATGTATAGTAATTAAAACTAGTATGCAGTTTGTATGGGTCTATTGTTTGTTGGGTGCACCTAGAGAGTGCATGTGCGGCTACTATTGCATCCGATATATAACCACAAGGCAACAATTCTATTTTTCTTTATTTTCCCACAGCAATCTTTTTTCTTCTCCAAAAAAGAGCCACCACATATAAACGAATACAGGCTATGATAACAAGAGATAATATGAAGCGGAAAGCAACTTGGCCCTGGAGGGGTTGGCTCGTAGCTCAATCCTGGAACCCTCGGGAAGTCCCGACATCCGGACATCCACGGGGTTTGCTATGGTTTTTATTTTCTCACATCCTGCTCATGATACAACGAATTATGAGCCTTCTATAACAGCCCAGGTTGCAACCTGCAAGGTTACCTAGATATTGATATGAGACTGAGGTTGCACATGCAGTGGGTTGCACGTTGCCGTGCCAACGAAACCGTTGACAGCTCAACAGCCGGAGCAACATGGGACACCAACCTTAAAAGAACAACAAAAATCCCTGGGGACTCCAGCACCGACCTGGTCAGCGCAAAAATAGTGATTAATTTGCTCCTCTGAAATCGCTCTTATCACCGTCAGTCCCCATAGGGTCTCACTGGTGTGAGAAACAACACGGCAACCATGGCAAGGCTCAACACAGCTAACCCCTTGGTCAAAAATATGCCTCACAAAGAGAATGTCGCACGTAACCAGGGGACATCCCACAACAGTCCACTGCCCAGAGAGCCATGTATGAATTTCAGGAACACAGCCAAGCACAATATGCCCACCAAGCCGCAGAGTCAGTCGCAACGGCAGGCAAATGGCTCAAGTGGATCATTCGTTATATTCCCCGACAGCGAATCGGCATCGGAAAGTGAATTTGGACAGCACAGGTCCACCGGAAAGCAGCAAAAGCAAAGAACACTAGGACTCGCTCGTGTGAATTCCTTACTGTTACCAGCAAAGCGGAGACCACGTCCAGCCATCCGAAGGGAGACAGAAGATTATGACAAGGAGAATGACGTGCCAGAATATGCCACGGATGGATATCGAACTCCAGATTTAACACCAACAAGGCCGAGCCCCTCACAGGCTCCTACAAGAAGTAGGATGGATTATATCGCCGCTACACAGCCAGTGATTGACCGCCGAGAAGAAGAACGAGAAGAGCTGGAGAACAGCTTTGAAGAAGATAGTTCTGACTCACTAGACGGGTTCATTGTCAGTGACAATGAAGAGCTGAGCTCCTTTGAGACATCAGATTCCGAGACAGCCGACACAGAAGATGAACCTAGCCCGGCTCCGTCGCCTGTCAGGTCGCCAAGAAAAAGACTCATCCGTGGAAGAAGACCAGTGTCGGAAGCGGAATCAAACACTACTGTAGATGAGGAGCCACCAATGGAAGTGACAAAGTTGGCGACAGAGCTGGATGAATCAATTAAGAAAACAAAGGCAGTCGCTCCAGCACCCGAAGACTGCACACCAGATCTTGCCGCCAGTTTCAATTCTACCTCCCCTGTCCATAGGGCAGAGACACCAGAGCCC
This sequence comes from Penicillium vulpinum, assembly GCF_028829585.1. NCBI lineage: Eukaryota > Fungi > Ascomycota > Eurotiomycetes > Eurotiales > Aspergillaceae > Penicillium > Penicillium vulpinum. The sequence continues at coordinate 5,598,526 of NW_026643241.1, forward strand.
CAGGTTGATTCAAGCACTCTTCACTTCGGCCTCCACAACTCCAATGACTTGATCCAACACTTCGAGGATCTTGGTCTAGGCAGCGACGATGAATCTACATCAAAAACACAGACAGAGAAGCCTAAGTAGGTCCTGCGGTGTGCATTTATGTACACTCTCGGTCTCGCGACGATTGTTCGTACTAACTTCTCACAGTTCGGAATCAGAGGATGAACTACCGTTGCAGCTATACCCAAGCCACACAAAGAAATCACCAGTGACACCATCACGCACAAACCCTCACTTTTCTCTCAATCACTTCTCTCTCAATCGGTCTATCACATCGGTTGATACCTCGCCGGGCATGGCTGCTCCCACCACCGTAAAGGCCCAGAAAAAGGCCGAGGCGGCTCGAAAGCGCGAGATCAAAGCCCAGATAGCCGAATTCAATCAATGCAAGATCGGTTTTGCCAAAGAGTTCCTCCGGCACCTTGACAGTGTCTTCGGTGACCGGATTACTAGCATGACCGAAGAAACCGGTGGGATCAAAATCATCTGGACAAAGAATTTCAGAAACACCGCCGGCCGGGCAACCGTACGTTCAGAAAGATTCTTCCACGGAGCATCCGGCGTAGAAGAACCCGGGAAACGGTGTTACCATGCCACCATTGAGCTCTCCGAGAAAGTCCTGGACAGCGAGGACAAGATTCTCTGCACCATGACCCACGAGTACTGTCACCTCCTCGATATCATGGTCACTGAAAATAAAGCCAAGGGCACGGCACAGCACGGCGCGAGCTTCAAGCAATGGGGCGATCGATGTGTCCGTGCACTGGAAGGACACCCTATCTACGGGGGTCGGGTCGAGGTCACGACTAAGCATACGTATGAGATCAACCACAAGTACATCTGGGCCTGCAAGGCTCAGGGCTGTGATTTCAAGGTCGGGCGACACTCGAAGAGTGTTGACCCAAAGCGTCAGTTCTGCGGCCGTTGCAGGGGCGGTCTCGAGCAGATCAAGCCGGTGCCGAGGGCCATGGCGCCGAGGAGGCCTGTTGTAAAGGCGATGGTTGCGGAGAGAGAGATTGTGGTCATTGATCCTTGATGTCTAATGGACCGGTATGCTTGTGAATAGTTGAGTATGACCACTGGGTTTACGAGCCCTGTATAATGAATTCATGAATGTCTGGCCATGTCGATTGATTTTTGGACCGGTAATGATTGGAAATAATTGAGTATGGCCAGTAGGGTTATCAATAAGCCCAATATAATGAATAAATGAATGTCTGCCTATGCCAATTAATTTTCTACGATAGTAGATCCAAGTGGGCGCTTCTTTTGTAAAAGTAGCGGAGACGACGTGGCACTAGAATGCCACCGAAAACCAGACACTAGAGTGTATGTGGGGCATATAGTGCTTTACCTACTCCTAAGCCAACAACAGACTAGGTATTTCCCCATCCACGGCCATTGATGATGTAATCGAAAACTTCGGAGAAAAGACACTTGAAGATGATTTTGATGCAGCCGGTTTCCTCGGTCATGCTAGCAATGTATCAAAGGCATTGTCAAGGGTTCGGAGGAACTCCTCAGCAAGGCCGATTTCCTTTCGGTTGAATTCGGCCAGTTAGACTCGAATAGTTTTCGCTCCACCTCGGCTTTTTTTTCTTTCTGCCCTTTTGAGCCTCTTGGTGGGAAAAGTCGGTCAATACGAGGCCCCTCTAACCCTAACTAAAATGCTAGATACTTTATATAGAGTTTGCAAGATAAACGCTATAGCTATATATGTTTTAATAGAATGCATCGGATCAATACTAAAGTTCAAAATATAAGCATAGTTAACACCCTCGGAAGTGTATTTAGTAGCTGACTGGACCGAGCAAGTGCCAAGGCATATATACAAGGTTACTTCGGAGTGGCCAGCGTAGATATGAATGCCACGTTTCAGGCTATTTTATTCTGCGCTAATGATATAGCGTACTAAATTTTCATATCCCGTAATATGGAAAGACTTGTTAAGGTTTTGTCGTGCAGAGTCATCAGAAGGTAACCTTGCAAGGTTCCAAGTCACATATAAAATCATTCTATGAACCAATTAACCCCAGACTTTTGCTAAGCAATTGGAAGGTTATGGTTTTTTATAGTATAATGATATAATGATTCATGTTAGATGCATATATATACATATATATATGCGAAACTAGGCGAAGACTAAATATTATAGGCTTGCTAGTTTATAGACTCTCAAGGCTTATTTGGCGTACTACTAACGAAACTAAGGTTCGCTGTTGTATCTAATTAAGCACCTGTCCGGATCTAGAACTCGGATTAGTTACTTCATCTAGAGTTGGAGTAAGGTTGATAACACTGCTTCGGGTGTAAAACTCCCGGATTACACCAATCGGACTGACTCTCTCAACTGGGACTAGGGACCACTTGATGACACCGAGAAAAAGGATAATCTTCCTCGCATTCAAACATAACCAGCCGATAGAACAAATTTCAAATACGTAGTGCTACAAATAATAGTGGACCTCTATGTCATGAAGCTCGTTGGCTCATAGGGCTTCGCATCATCCCGGCACATCCTGAAGGATTCCCACCAATGCCGAGAATTAGTAGTTGCTCAGTTTAAGGTTCATCCTTGACCAGATTTAGATGTAACTATACAGCGCGGAGAAAATAAAGTCCCACAAATTTCTACTGCAGCCCGCTCCATCCGCAGAAATACGTACGTCGATGCCAGCCCTTGCTTCTTGAGTACAACCTTACTGCTTACGTGCTTTATATTGATCTAATCATCCCTCGAGAGAATAGGTGATGTCCACTATATGACTTTCTGTACCCTCTAAATATTCATCTAGTATTCAGAGCAAGAAACAATGTCAAACTTCACAGACAAGACGGACAATTATCCGACCTTGAGTCGTCCGTTCGAATCAATGAGACCAGAGTATGATGTCGTTATTGTAGGATCTGGCTATGGAGCTGGAGTAGCGGCAAGTCGAATGGCCCGAGCAGGGAAGAGTGTCGCAGTGCTAGAGCTTGGCTGGGAAAGAAGGTGTATGGATTGAGAGGCTTTCAATTAAGATACCACCGCTAACATTCCCGTAGCTGGTTCATTTCCGCAATCATTCTCTCAATGTCTCAGGGATGTGAGTATCTCCGGGAGTTCTGTAAAGAGCTCCTTCATCTCAAATTGGGTGTCACCTGGTGACCCCACGCGGCTTTTTCAATTATTTTTGGGCGATGGACAGCATACCTTTGCTGCTCATGGTATGTGAACGAAACTCTATATATCCCCACAATGTTCATGAGGGAAACCCAACAGCTTTTTTTTAATTGATTCTGGATAATAGGACTTGGAGGAACTTCATTGATCAACGCTGGGGTTTTTTTGAAAGCGGATGAAAGAACACTGCAGATGAGCCCGTGGCCATCAGAGATCAGAAATGAGCCACTTAAACTCGATGAATGTGAGTTATATATATACGTATGGCGGCGATCATTTAATAACTTATAGCCAATACAGACTATGCACGCGCCGAAACAATGCTACAACCTGTCACGTATCCGGATAATTCAACACTAAACAAACTTGAGCATCTCCAGGGAGAGTCAAGATGGCTCGGAGAGAAAGAAAAATTTTACCGAGTGCCATTAACCATATTTTTTCACAATGGCCGCAATAGTGCAGGTGTCCCAATGCAGGCAAATAGACACTCAGGCCATGAGTGCACTGGTCTTAACGACGGTTCAAAAAACTCGGTGGCAACAACATATCTTGCAGATGCTTGGAATTGGGGAGCCGAGATATTCTGCGGATGTGAAGTTCAATTTGTAGAAAAGACAGACGGTGGAGGCTACACTATACACTTTGCCTGGCATGGAAGTGGAAGGTCGGTGTTTGAAGATCATTTCAAGGAACAACTCTTCTGGGTCAAAGCAGTAAGTAACAAATTCACCCTTCAGAAATGGACATCCCAACTTACTCTGTCTACTTAAATTACATCAGAAGGAATTTTGCTTTCTTGGGGCTGGTGCTTTAGGAACTACTGGAGTCTTGCTTCGGTCAAAGCAACACGGTCTCCAAATGTCACCGCTCGTTGGAAGAAATCTCTCGGGAAATGGTGACCTTCTAATATTTGGTATGTACCTCTCCGGAAAATAACCCGAGCAAATTTGATTTACAGATTCAAGGTTACAATGGAGGTGCCAATATCAACGGGATCGCCCGTGAATCCTCGCGTGCTCCCCCTGGACCCACCGTCACGGCTGTTATTGATAACCGAGTCGGTGACCCTCTGAAAAACCCATTGGCCGGATATGTTATTCAAGATGGCTGCATTCCTGAGGTGTTCAGCCCAGTAATTCAAATCATGTTCACTCTACAGACCATAAAGAACCAGGTGCTGTCTTTTCTTTGGAATCCTTGCCAAGAAGCCTGGAAGACCCTTGCCTCTTTCAATTCTCTGCTATTTGGCCCATACGCATACCATGGAGCTCTCCAGCGGACTTCAACCTATCTTGTGATGTCTCATGATAGCAATGAGGTAACATTGACACTGAAAGATGATCAATTGTGCCTGCGGGGACCGGCAGAAGGACGGTCTGAGCATTTCAAATGGATAACAAAGAAGTTCAAGGAGCTTTTTGCTCGCACAGGAGCAATGATAGGATTTTCATATTTTTACGGTAAGTATCAATAATCGTCACAACAAAGCTATGCTAAACATAACCTAAGGTTGTCACCAGGAGGAAATTACAGTCCATCTCCTCGGAGGAGCCAACATGAGCAACGATGGAACAGGACATGGGGGTGCAACAAATCATCTAGGAGAGGTCTTCAGTGGCTCTAATAGTGAAGTACACAAGGGTTTCGTGTGCTGCGATGCATCTGTCATCCCGACAGCCCTGGGTATGTCAAAAAAGAGATCTGATGGCTTGTTATGTGCTGATTCTGACAGGCGTAAACCCACTGGCCACAATATCTGCACTCGCTGAGCGGTCCGTCAATTTGCTCACCGAGAGATCTGGATTGTCTATTAACCTCGCGACTAAAAATCAGCCATTGAACGCCTACAGCAAGCCTAGTGTATCATGGGATTCCTACGACCACCAAGACAGTATTAAAAAAGCACTTCCGTCAATAGGATGGCAATTCACGGAGACTATGCATGGGCACATCAACATGGGGCCGGAGATCGGAAGTTTTGCACTTTCTGAGAGGGTAGGAAAGGGTTCATCCTGCGCGATGCGGATGTTCTTAACGATCGAAATTTGCCGAGAAGGTAAGGAATTGAGAGAGTCTTTTAGTAGTAAAATGCTCACATGTATAGATTCTCAATACCAAGGAAAATGCACCGGCACGGTTTCTTGTCGCGCATTATCTGCAGCCACGCTCAAGATTGTCGATGGGACGGTGGACTTCTTCACGCCAATAGAAGAGAATGCCGAATCATTAGCAATTTCATATAAACTGAAGCTCCTCTCGGTAGAGGGCAAACAGTACCACCTGAAAGGCCACAAGCTCATCAACTCGAACTTAGCATTCTCAGTCAGAAAAACTTGGGAAGCAACAACTACAGTGAACGTCAATATCACTCGATCAGACGGGATAAATATTGGAGCAGGTGCCCTTCATATCTCATTTCCAGACTTCAGAAAGCAGATCCGAACATTCCGGACAACAAAAGATTTCCAGATCAGCCTTATCTTGGCCTTGATGGTATTTTTAGTTACTTTTATGTACCATATCAGTCTCTTCTTCTTTCGTCCTTTCGCCCGCATGCGCTTCCCTCAGATCCCAACTAAAACCACCGATTCAAAACAACCACCTTCAAAAGAATTACCTCCAAAACAACCTCCTTCACTCTCGTGCAACTTCACCGCAAGCGATGGCGTACAGGTCCACCTTGATATATATGACCCTGTTTCTATACAAAAGATAGGCGACCCGGTACCCAAGTCCAACCTTCCACCAGTCCTACTTTTACCCGGAGTCACCGGGATCGGCGCGATGCACAATTTGTACGCACTGCCATTCTTGCGCCGCAACATGGTTGAGTATCTCACGCAGCGTGGACACAAATGCTACGCACTCACTCCTCGCTGGGGCTGTGATCCCACCGTTGCCCAGAAAAGTACCGTCTTCGACTGCCGTCTTGACGTTGCTGCTGCAATAGCATACGTTCGCGAAGAGGAGCGGCAGAAGCTCTATGTGGTAGCTCATTGCCAAGGCTCGGTGGCTCTCTGCATGGGACTGCTGGATGGAACCATCCAGAGTAGCCACCTTCTCGGTATTACTGCGAACTCAGTCTTCATGAACCAGGTCTTTGGGTATTGGAACTCCCTCAAAGGAAGGACGACTCTACTGATCCAATTTTATGAATTATTCGCTGGAAATTACTTCCCGATTATCAGCAATGCTAAAAGTGCTCTTTTCGAACGATTACTCGATATTCTCCTTCGTTTCTATCCTGTTGGGCACGTGCGAGATATCTGCACGTCTACAGCGTGCCATCGGACATCTTTCGCTTTTGGGTTACTATGGAATCATGAGAACCTTGACACAAATATTCATGACAATGTCCACCAATTTTTTGCAGGGACCAATACAAAGATTATGAAGCAAGTGGTTCGCATGGGAACTCGCGGGGTCTGCATGGATAATGATTTACGCCCCCTTATGACGGCTGAGAATTTGCAACGGCTGCAAGGGTTACCAATTCTCTTTGTCTCAGGCACGGATAACCAAGTATTCAATCCCGAGACTACCCTCAAGGACTATGAGTTGTTGCGACGACGATTTGGCGAGAGGCTTTATCGCAGATTTCTAGTCGATGGGTATGGGCATCTCGATCCTATCGTGGGGAAAGATGCGGACAAGGATGTATATTGGAGGATCTGTGCGCATTTAAGATGGTGCACGGAAGAGATGGGAAATACGAAACCGAAGACTAACGGACTAACGAACCTGAAAACGAACGGAATAACGGGTGTGAAAACCAATGGAATATGAGAGAGGTGATATAGCCAGACAACGATATAGAGATAATGCATTGAAGTTGAGGGAATACACAGCTACTACATTGCCACTACTCTTCAGGGATTAAAGAGGGCTGAGTGTTGAATGTTTTGCACTTCTACCTTGAGTTTATCTACCTTGAGTTTATCTATAACGAATATCTGTATACATATTTCCAACATGGTCCAATTCTGTGAGGACTACGGCCATCTTCTTCCAGTATCATCAGCAGAACAGATTCCGTGTGAACTATGTGGAAAGTCTAAAAAAAGTGACACAATCACCCTGGAAGATTTTCTTTGTTATTGATACTCTTTGAACTTCAGATACCATGCTTACTGACGCTCAAATGTCTTCATCGACCAATTTCCCCTCAAGGCTTCGGACCAAACTCCTTTCCAACACCCAGGTTGTCTCTCAGAAGGACCTTGGCGATGGTCCTATAACAGATATGGAATGTCCCACGTGCTCGAATCCTAAAGCGACCTGGACTGAGGCGCAACTTCGGAGTGCCGACGAAGGAAGTACGATCTTTTATTGTTGCACTAAATGCAGACACAGGTATTTAAATCACCCCTTCGTCACCTATCTTTGCTGATTGGATTTAGATGGCAAGAAAATAATTGAAAGGAAAATCTACATGATAGCTCATATAAGGCTGTATACAAAGTGGATTAAACTACTCCGCTAAATATCAAGATCAGCCAATAAAACGAATTTATATTCTCGAGTGGGACCCCAATCACTCGTAGTCGCTTGGATAACTTCATGTTTGGAGGCAAATAATAGAAAGACCCACAATCTAAGATCGGTTCCTGACTTTCACAGCAAAAGAAATTTGCCGTCCAATCCGTAAAAAAAAGCCCTCACCTAGACATATCCCCAAAGCACCAACCATGTCTCAAGTTGTATATATCACTACAGAACCCTCAGACAAGATTCTCGTAGAAGGAATCCTCCATACACCCGATTGGATCCACCCACATCTAATTGAAAGCATCGACCCGATCAAAGGTCGCCAATTTCGCGTTTCCGGTCCCATCCCTAAAGGCGCCTGTCTCCTCGTCGATTCCCCCTACGCAATTATCCCCGTCGTCGACGAACCCGCCCACAACGACAATCTCATCTGCAGCAATCCCGCTTGTAATCGGCCGGCACCTTGGCATACCCGGACTTCATGTCCGAATGCCTGTATCCCGGATGTGACGTGGTGCAGCAGCACATGTCGTGACGCGGATAGTCTTCGACATGGGTTTGAATGCGCTTGGCTCAAACGGTATGCTGGGACTATTCGGTCTAAGTGGAGTGAATATGATTTTGGCATGCTGTGGGTGATTATTCGATTGCTTGCTGCGCGATATTGTCAATTGAATGAGCAGACGGCGATTGGGATTGATGAATCGAAGAGGCTTTGGAAATATGGCTGGAGTGGCATTGAATCGCTTTGTGGTTCTGAGGATACTTGGCCTCATGACAAGGTCCGATCTTGGTCTGCGCTTGTGAAGAAGTATTTGAAGAACAGTCCTGCTCTTCCACATGAGATGAGTGCAGATCGTGTTCTTCATCTCATTTGTCAGGAAGAGGCAAACTCATTTGGGCTTTACCCGCGAGAAACAGGTCATTTCCCCTTGCCGAACCCTCCTGTCGACAGAGGGGAGCAGTTCGCTGCTGCTGTTTATCCCACTGCGGCAATTGCGAATCATTCGTGCCTGCCAAATGTAAGTGGACATTTCCCCCGGTCTCTAGACTTGTGAAAGTAATACTAAACCACCACAAGATTATCCATAAAGCCGACGATAATGGCCGTATGGTATTCACTGCGTCCCGTGACATTTTTCCAGGCGAAGAATGCTGCATTTCATACTTCGACCTGATAGAATATACGGATCTTAATTTGCGTCGCGAGCATCTTCGAAAATCGTTCCGTTTTGTGTGCCAATGTGAACGATGTGTTTCCGAAGAGTCCGCGGATGAATCCGCAGAACCAGAAGGGACTGCAATGCCAATGATGGATATATGAGAATCACTGACTATAAAATGAATAGATCAATAGAGACCTAGATAGCGCTATACCACAATACAACTTCTGATTTATACTGTATAGATTAATACGTCCCTGTATAATCTTTTAAACACACAAGATAGTTTTGATTCAATTGTTGTATTTCTATCTACTTGTCCCAAAGCGCATATGGCACTTGTTCCCTATTCCAGCTATTACAGCCATATCCTCCCAATAAAATACCAATCCCAATCCCAATCCACTATCTGCCATCCAGATCCATAGTATAAAAAACAAAACAAAAAAACACTTAAACAAAGAGACCCCAATCACAAATCTGCAATCTGCCCAGCAAAGCCCCAATAGTCTCCTCCGCAACAACCTCTTCAAGCGACAAGCCCCTAGGATCGCCATTCTTATCAAACTCCTCATGAGGCACATTAAAGAAGACCAAAAAGTCCGTCTCCTGAGCCTCCAGTCTAACAAGCAAGAAATGGCACGTCAACTTCGAAACCTGCGGCAAGCCACCAGAATCGCCATTAATATGCGCACCAAGCACACTTGAATCCATAATACCCGCAGCCGACCCTTCAGCCGACGCAGGGACACGGCCGGCGCCGGCGCCACGCACCGGCGTCGTGAAGGAGACAACGCCGCGATACGCCTTGACAGCGGAAGGCGCGGAAGAAGCAAGCTGGATGTCGACGCGCGTGGGAGACACGATTACTTGCATGGTGTCGCCTTCATCGCAGAGATCGTTCAGGTGGTACAGGGCAGCGGCTTGGTCGATTGTTTCTGCTGTTGCGGGCGCGGCGCTGCCGCTGCCTGGCGTGGCGGTGGGTTGGTGGTTGAGCGTGGCGAAGGTGCTTAGAGCTTCTGCTGCTGGCACGCGCTGGTTGATTTCAATGATTAGGTTGGAGAGTGTTGTTGGTGAGAGCCATAGCTCTTGGTGGTCGGGGACTTCGCGGAGGGTGCTGGGATTGAGTGTTAGTTTTGGATTGTTTTTTTTTGACTGGGATGTTCTGGGATGGAACGGGGAATGGATTGAAGGAATAAATGGGGTTTTCATGCATAGGGGGATTGTATACTAACCTCGAATCGATCCAGCCTTGTGGCACGACGCCTCGAATGGCTCCGCCGAAGAATTCTTGCTCGGTGAATTGAGACATGTTGGAGGTGATATGTCGTGATTATAAGACGAAGGGGTTTGATATTTCTTCTTTCTTCTTTCTTTTTTGAAAGGATATTCTGCTGATTGTGCAAGAGCGGAATCAAATCCAAGTTCTTCAAGATAAATTGCGGATTTTTTCTCCGGACGCTTTTTGCTTGAAGTTCGACAATACTGAAGAAGACAGGCGATATTGGAGAATAGCACAGAGTAACAGGGACTATATAGTTCCAGAATATAGAATTCGTTTAGGTAGACGAGCAGACGTGCATGAGGCAACAGTTCGGGCGGCTGTTTTCCGCCCAATGACGTTGGGCGGTTTGACGATTTAGCGGGGTGTTGACTGCTGTTGACTCAGTACACGACTATGAACTACATTAAGCGATTTTTCGAGTCAGAAATTTAAGAAGTTTGAGTCACAAATAATAGCTGGCAACGATCCGTCCTGATTTCATTTGAAATTCAAATAATAAAGTAATTCCCCGCCACCTGAAGCGGCGCTTCACCATTTACATCCTAGGTAGCCTCGGAAGACGCAAGCTACCCTTCTTTAAACCCTTTGCTGGACCCTCCTCGGGTGAATTTGTGGTATCAATCCTTGCAAGGAAGGGATGACTAGCAGGGTCTGATGAATGATGCTTCAGAGTCACTCCAAGAGACTGTTGAAGGAAGCAAGCTGCTCTCCTTCTCTGGACGCTGGTTGTTCCAAGTCTTACTTCAAAACTCTTCTTGGAAGAGCTCCTCCAGATATCGGTCAAGCTCAACCAGCTTGAAGCGCTCTCCCCACCGAATCCGGAACTCCTTCTTCCGGTATGCATAGCTGGTTCCCTGAGCGAAGCTCACTAGCTCAATGTTCCAGCCGCGCTGCAGCGCGCGCTCGACCATCTTCATGAAACCGCCCGAGAACTCGGCCACTGCCGCATCACCCGTCGCCAAAACAATCGTCGCCGGGTCTACTGTGTCCACAAGACTCTCCAGAATTTTCAGGTGGAGGATCTCGTCCACACCCTGCTCAACCCATCGCTCTCCAGAGGCGGCGACCGTTTCAGGACCGCTAGATCCACCCTGGGAACTGTAACCGGGATACTTTCGCGACTTACGATTGCGACGGGGTGTGACCGCCTTCACCTTGTGTACACGCTCGAGGATATTCGTTTCGTAGCCGAGTGTCTCGGCTTCGTCGGCAAAGGGAAGGTGATCAGAGCCGACCAAGACTTTCTTGGCGACCTGGCGGCCGCGCTCCATGATCAATGAGAGGTTGGAGAAGGACATGTGGACACGAGGAATTCGGGTCGACAGAGGGATATTTCGCGAGGTTTTCACCGCATCGTGAAATCCCACCATGATCTAGGATGAATTAGCTTTAGAATAGTTTCATAGATGGAGAACCGAAATATATGCACATTTGACATGTCAACAAAGACATGGATAGGAGGTGAGTCAATATCGGATATCTGTCCGACTTGATACACGATGTTGGCGTAGGTAGGGAAATGGCCAACAAGTCTGATCATCAAGGTGGCTCTTCGCTCCGCAGCCGATTGGTGCAGGATAGACCGCACACGAGTACCTCCAGAGGAAGCATGTCCTCGGATGGTATCGGCATTCAGTGTCCAGTCATTGTCATCAAATGACGACGGTGGGGTATCCAGAGGGCGAGTCTTTGCTCCAAGCTTGTTGACACGAGATGAAGCAAATGGAATAGGCACAGGTCTATCAGAAATGGAATAGTCGCACACGATACTTGTATCCGATTCAAGCCCAGCGCTTTCTTCGGACGTAATTGGGTTGTTGCGCGTGTTCTTTCGGAAATCTTTTCCACGAGACCGAAGCTTGCGTTTCGCCGTAGGAGTACCAGTTAGATCACCAACACTAGCTCTAGCAATCACCACTGGAGGGGTCGGTGGAGTACCAAATTTCACATTGGCACTCATTCCAGAAGACTCATGACCTGGGCTTCTCTTCAGAATAGTGAAAGATTGACCCCCCAAACCAGCAGGAATACATGTCGCGTACGTGTTTGAACTAGAAGAAGAATAAGGGTCATTGCCGGTGATAGTGTCCTTGAGGGCCCGTGGCTTTGACTCAGTGATGATACAAGAGTTGAAGGATGAAACAGGAACGGATGTTTCAATGTCAAAGAAGTCAGAGAATGAGACATTTTTGGCGGGTCTTGCTGCCGAGCCAGAAGGCAGTTCATCGAGTGATGGAACCTTCCCTAGCTCAGATTCGGTGGTCTTTGTGGGTCCTAAAGTTGGCGAGACACATGCAGGAGCAGGGCCCCCATTGAATAGTTCCCAAAGAGAATCAAAGTCACCAAGCTTTGGGTTAGCCCGCTCAGAGATAGTTTCTGTGAGCCTTCCATGAGTGGTGTAGTGGGGGTCACCCTTGGCTTGTTCACCAAATGAGGGGACTGTAGATTGATTGTGGCGACTGGGTTTCGCCGTGCAACCGTCGATGGGCAACCGTAGTAGGTCATGCACTGGAGTAAAGTCCCAGGCTGAAGGGACAGGGGGATCTGAGTTAAGCATTGGTGGCTAAATGAGAAGGGTGAAACGGCTGTGTAACGGGTTCGTGTGTTGGGAGTTTGGATGATAGCAAATGAAGGAACGATGGATTCAATGGTGTTGTCACCAAATACTGATCAGATTGATAATCACGAAGAATCAGAGGAAGATGCATGAAGAAGAACAGATCTTATCTACATAGTGAGTCAGAAGGGAAGGATGAGGCATGAAAGCAAACAAGTTGATCGATGGACACTACAGTTGATGCCCGAGGTGACGGAGGCGGTGAGGGGTTCTGCCAAATCTCATTGACCGCCTATTATCATTGTTCCCAATTAGGCTTAGTAGTGGGGTATAGGCTATGTCATGTGATTATCAAGCATGTGACAGTGATATAATCATGTGATCTCTCAAGCTTGGCAACCGCTCGTCCTGGACATCTTCAAATGATGTCATCCCTACTCCCCAGAGAAACTTGTAATGGAGCGAACTAACTTTGCACCACTGGGTGCCACAGCCTCTACGTCGTTGAATGGTCATTTTCTGGGCCGTAGGAACCATGCTGATTGGAGAAACAGTTGTTTACATTGCCGGTTATCCCAGGCAACCTTGGAAATAGATTTGTATACACCTTGCCTAGCTGGGGGTAGTATCTGGTTTCCATTGTGAATAAATTAAGTTGATCACGACAGCAAACAACCACGACGTCATGTAATTTCTCTTTATGAGCTATGAGGCCAAACAAACCTATATAAACCCCCCTCTACGCCTCTTTGGCTATTCTTCCTTCATCAACATCTCCTATTTCAACCAAACTACACAGTCTACTTCTTCTACTTTCAACCACCAAACTTCAATCAAACTTCATCATGTCGGACACCGGTCGCAAGGATTTTACCACCAGTATGTGGCACTGCTTTACCTGCCTGTCAAGATGTTAAGACATCGTTACTAACCACTTATTCCTACAGAGGCCAAGGAGGAGTTCACTCCTGACTCCACCAAGTCTACTCAGGAAAAGGTCAAAGAGACTGTCACCGACACCACTGATCGTGCCAGCCGCGGCTTGCAGACCGATGATAGCAAGGGTGTTGGCCAGGAGGCCTTCGATAAGACCCAGCGTGCTAGTGACAACCACGGCCACGGCGGCGCCACTGGCTCCATGTAAGCTATTCTGTCCTTTGAACCAAAGCGTCATATTCTAACCATATCTCCAGTGGCGACAAGGTCAAGGGTGCTCTCGGCCTCGGCGGCAACTAAGATGGTCTTCGTTAGGCGAGTGATCATTATCATGGTCATTCCACAACTTCGAGTGCAGCTATGCACTCAAGACTCATGAGTTCACGATACCAATTACATATTTCCAAATATCCAGAGGACTTGCTCCTCGAATTCATCATATTTTCAAGTGAAAGCTGTTTCATGCATCATGTAGACAAATTTTTGTAAGAAGGTAGTTCTACAGATAGTCTCTAACAAGACGACTAAAGCTAGTTTAAGCATCTGTTCAGATATATTTGTCCTGCAAGCATTTTTACAGCCTCAATTACCTATAGGGATAAATGAACCGATTAGCCGTCAAACCCACTCACTAGCCTTAGTCCTCCTGAATGCCAAAGGATGGAGAGAACTGGCATTAGGACCGCTCGTCTATACCGCTGAGTAATGAGTCTCGTTGTCGCTTAAGCTGCCCAAGCGCACGCTCTAGCTCTTTATATTTTGCCCGTGCCCCTGGAGTATCTTGGGGAAGATCATGGTATGCCCTCACGCGACCTTGCAGCGCCTTGACCGTCTCCCGCATCCTGATAACATTCTCCTCCTCCGCCACTAGTTCCTCAATGGTCGGCCCCCGGGGCTGGACTTTTTCTAGTGATGCAATGCGATCTTGGTACTCCCCGACCTTGATCGCAAGTGTCTTCGTGCCGCGTGTCCACTCCGATGTCAGGCTTTGTGTATCAGAAGGTATCTCATACGCCACATCGGTCTTCAATTCCTCAAGCTCCGTCTGTAGCCGTGCTAGCTCTCGTTGGAGGTATCGATGCAATGTATCGACCTTTGCAATTTGTTCCTGGGCCTCGAACTCCTCCATCGTGAGCTCCACAATCGATTGCCCCAGATCCCCCGGGTTCGGATTTAAGGTATTGCCCAGAGCTGCGGCGGAGTCGGCGAGGTCCTCTAGATCGCGTCTTCCTTTATCATCCAAACACATCTCGACTTCCTCAAGGAGTTGGTTCTTCTGTTGTTCGTGGGGATCGTTGCGTTCGAACTCTTCCCGTATTTTGTATGCTTGCACAGCCTCCTCGCGCGCTTGATGTTGTAGATCGGCTTCTTCGTCTGCAGCATCGTTGGCTGCAGCTAGTGTCAGGAGAACGCGGAGTGTATCTTCATTGCGCTCGAACTTGGGGACTGGTTTGGGCGCGTATTGTCGATTGAGCCAAGAGTTCACATACGCCCAATCTTTAGCTTGGATCGCGGCCTGGCGGGCCTTAGCCGGCGAAACGAGTGGACTATCCATGTAATCAGGTAGCAATGCAATTCCAGAAATGAATGAGATAAATCACGAGTAGAAAATAAATAAAAGTAGTGTGTTAACGATAAGATACGGTGAAGGCGGTCGATGCGCCAAGTGCGAGGTTGTCCTCTACTTCCCCTCGCCGACCCTCCGCTGCGTTGCTCGAACAACAATGACTAGCTACTTTGCACCAAGTGGCAGTGCCAGTAATGGTGCGAATACGCCGAACGCATCGTCCCAATTATCCCCGTCAGCGCAGCGCCCGACCGCGCTCACCAATCGGTTGACAACGGTTCTGTCGGCATCGTATGCGGACTCGGACATTCGGGACTCGCTCGAGACTTTGAGCTTGAGGGGCATTCACAACACCGCGGAAACACGTCGGCAACTACGACTAGATGTTCAAAAGGAAGTTGTCGATTGCAATGCGGAGATCGTTAAGGACTTTGGAAAAGTGGCAGAGGTGAGACTCCTATTGCTCCTTTAGAGATTGGGAGCTGGAACTCTAATTCCGAATGGCAATGACAGCAATTGAAACGGATCGGATCGGTGGTGTCAACACTCAATCAGACATGCGAGGATATGCGCAAACGAATCAACCTCGCAAAGCAGGATACCACGCCGGTACTCGAGGAGGCCAGCGCCCTGATGACACAGAAGAAAGAGACCGAGACCAAACAACAGCTGTTGGAAGCCTTTTCGAAACATTTCTTGGTCCCAGAAGAGGACTTATTGGTCTTGACATCGGCGGAGGAGCCCGTTGACGAGCGGTTCTTTGACGTGCTAGCTCGTGTTAAGCAAGTGCACCACGATTGCGAGGTCCTGCTCGGCGGCGAGAATCAACGGCTGGGCTTGGAGGTGATGGAATTGAGCACTCGGAGTCTCAACTCAGCATACCAGAAACTCTACCGATGGATCCAGAAAGAATTCAGGTCCCTAAATCTAGAGGACCCTCGCATCAGCAATTCGATCCGCCGCGCTTTACGGGTGCTGGCAGAACGCCCGAGCCTATTCCACAGTTGTTTGGATTTCTTCGCGGAGGCACGGGACTATGTGCTGTCCGATGCTTTCCACTATGCGCTGACTGACGCTGTTTCTGGGGCCAATGGGAACAGCGCCAGTGATCACACCGTCAAACCGATCGAGTTCTCAGCGCATGATCCCCTTCGGTACATTGGTGACATGCTTGCGTGGGTGCACTCGACAACCGTATCAGAGCGAGAGGCCCTCGAGTCGTTGTTTGTTGATGACGGGGACGAACTTGCTCGGGGAATTCAGGCCGGCCTGAATAGCGAGCCCTGGTCCCGCATCGACGAGGATCAGGAAGTTACCTTTGATGGCCAAAAAGCACTTAGTGACTTGGTCAACCGCGATCTTAGTGGAGTTTCTCGATCACTTAAGCAGAGAATAGAGCTCGTCATTCAGAGCCATGAGGACCCTGTTACTTGCTACAAGGTGGTTAACTTGCTATCTTTCTACCGCACAACCTTTACCAAACTAGTGGGTGCACAATCGCACTTGGTAGACCTGATCCAGAGCTTGGAAAAGTTCACTCTCAGCCACTTTGAGGCTTTGATGCGCGACCAGATCAGCGCCTTGGCGGGCGACAATATTGCTCTGACTCCACCAGACGATTTATCGCCTCCACAGTTCTTGTTAGACGCATTGGAAGACCTGGAATTACTGATGAAGACCCACGAGGCCTCTGTCGGACCAGAAGATTTATCTCCAGACGCGAACAACGAGAACCCCTTTACATCTGTCCTCCGAGCCGCCTTCGATCCATTTTTAACACTGGCCCGGTCCTCATCCGATGAACTCCAAACCACCACAGCGCAAGCCATTTACCGCACCAATATTCTTCTTGCAGCTCGCGCAGCTATATCACCATACCCCTTCGCCAGCTCCACACATGCCCCTCCCATTTCCGCAGCCCTATCAACCCTACGCAGCGATCTCCTCGACACCCAACACGAATTCCTCCTCGAGACCTCTGGTCTCCAAACGCTCTTAGAGGCCCTGGAACCTTTCTCTGACACCGCCGAAGACAAGACTGAGAAGCCAGACCAGCAGAAACCCCACCTAGCAGACCTGGCCAATCTTCCAGCTTTCCAACCAGAGTCTCTGATTACATCCAGCCAACAACTCGACGACTTCCTTCCCTCTGCGCTTATGGATGCAACCGATAATCTGAAGCGTGTCCAAAGCCTTTCGCTTATTCAGAGCGTCACCGAGGACGCTGTTGAAGCGTTCTGTCGTGATTTCGAGTTCGTCGAAGGCATGATTATTGCCGCTGATGAGGCACGAGGAACTGTGAATGTGACCGTTGGAAACGCAGGTAGTGTTAGTGGCCAAAGTGGTAAATCGGGTGATAAGGCTGAAGCGAGCGAGAAAGATGAGGCTGAAAAGGGCGAGGATGAGCAATGGAGTTTGAGATCGTTGTTCCCTCGAACAACAGGGGAGATCCGAGTGTTGTTAAGTTGATCTATATATTCCCCGTATAGCTTTTACTTGATTTATATTCAAATGTACAATCACAACTGCACACAACTGCACAGCCCCGGGGCTTTAATTTTCAAGTGCTTTTAGCGTCGCGCTAGAAATGCTGGGGATCCTATTAGGGCGCAGACAAACCTCTGACTCCCGTTTTTTCGTTTCGAATGCAGCGTTTACTAACGCTGCATTGGCTAAGCCATAATTTGTGCCCCGATGTCTATTGACCATGGATGTGAGACCACAGTAGAAGGCTCCGAGATTTGGCTTATAGTTTTGTACATCAGGTTGATGCATGAGCTGGGTTAGTTAACTAATATGAATCCACTAAAATTACATATAGAATATGAGGCCCTATGGGATTGACGCCGAAAATAGCACCCCTTCAGCTAGATCTAAGTCCCCTCCCTTTTCGCCCAGTTGATTTGAGCACCTAGAAGATGCTTCGCCTTCCCTCCCTTGTACCTACTTTTCAGTTGGACCTTCTTTCCAGTATATCTGGGTCACAGCTGGCTTGAGTTTTTGGAGCCGTCTGGTGGTGGTATTGGGAAATGGGATGGGCTGATGGGCTGATTCTCAGGAGAAGATCAAAATGCAGAGCTTATGAATTTGGTTTTTGGACGTAAGGTCAAACATTTCACTTTTTCTCAACGTACCATCAATAAAAGACGAACGAGTAGACAACTTGCATCATGAGATATTCCAACGGGTACTGATCAAATATGTCTGGGATGAGCTCGAGCCAATCTGGTTTCATTTGACAATATAATGTTGAGTTGCAAAAATCCCAAAACTCGGGATACCAGCCTGACAAATTCCAGTCAATAAGAGTAACTTTGAAGTCTGTGTTTCCACCATCGCAGAACACTCGCTCCACGACTATATTCTTTGGCAGTAGATCTCCGTGGGTAAAAACATTTCGATGGTTCTTGAGGGTGCGGTTGACCATTTCTCGCAATAAACGAATGTAGTGCGGTGATTGCGTTTGGCCTAGCTTCTCCAGTATTCCATGATTCATCCGTTCCTGATCCTTGAATGGCCCGGAAATGATTGGATTATTATCTGGCGTTGAAAGAATACCGTCAATATAAGGTGTGCTATTCAAGTTTCCAAAGTAGTCCGGTGGTGGTATTGTTCGTAGTTCGTTGATTGCCTCTTTGATTCGCTCGCTGACCGTCGTCTTCTCGGCTGATGTGAGGGATGGTAGTAGTTTTTGCAAGTCGGTTCCAGTGACAAAATCCATAACAATATATCTTTTCTGGGTCTCTGGATCGACAAAGTTGGCATGAACCTTTGGCACAGAAACCTTGCTGTTGGCTGAAACGAATTTCATGTTCTCTGCTTCTAAAGGTGGAATGGCATATCCAATCTTGACCGCGAAGCGTTTTTTCACTCGAACCATTTTAATGGCATTTGTTCGTATACTAAGGACATCGGTCGACGCTTCAATCTGGGCAACGGTCGGGAGGTCAATGGTCGAAGGCATCTCGCTGGTCATAAAGATGGACGTAGCCGATCGACTTAAGGAATCAAAAAGGATGCTAGTAACCGTAGCGCTGAAAAGGATCCCATGGGCTTTTTGTATTTGTTTGACATAAGCAAACAATGCAAATACCTAGTTAACTAAATACATATTTAGATCTACCCAGCCAAGCCTAGATACCGTAGAGAAATAGGCTCAAACATACATAGCATTCAAGTTAGCAAGAAGAAGAATACGCCAGACAAACGTTATAAAGAGCTGAGTGGTTGAAGAAGAATCGCTATTCCATTCCTATAATCGTATTGAACATACAAAATCTTCACAGATGAGGATAGAAGGATACGCCCAAGAGGCCACGAAAAAGAGACAGAGCAAAACCAAAAGAAGCACAAGAGTAAATCCAAATCTACTCTATCCGCCCCGTTCGCCGAATTCTTTCGCCCAATCTTCATATCTCCGGAGTCCGTCGGATGATACACTAGGTCGAATGGAATACAAACTTGCTTCAAAGTCCTGGAATATAATGGCGCGGATCTGGTCCATGGGTGTGTGTAGGAGTGCCTCGCCCAGATTTCGCAGGGGACCCATGGCTGCATCTTTAGCGAGGGCTGTTATGTCTGAGCCGGAGAAACCTGGTGATATCGATGAGCAAGATGAACTAGATTTTTTTTCTTTCTTCTTTTTCTTCAAAGAAAAGGCATACAGGGGAGGAAACAACATACCTTCTGTCACTTGTACCAGGACCTGGATGTCAGCATCGCTTAGCTCGTGGTGCTGGTGACTGAGAAGCTTCCGTATCTGCTGCTCGCGGACATGCTGTTCCGGCAAGGGGATGTACTGTCGACGGACGAAGCGACGACGTGCAGCCTCATCGATATCCCAAGGCATATTAGTAGCAGCTAGGACGAGTACACGACTAGCATCTCCTTCCTTCTTCTCGCGGCTCGTTTGTTCGCGGCCTGCAGCCGCGCGCTGCAGGTCGGACCATTGAACCAGGAATTCGGTCTTGGAGCGACGGGAGGCCTCGTGTTCTGAGCCGGATGATCGGGCAGAGAGGAGGGAGTCGATCTCGTCGACGAAGATGATGGATGGGGCGAGGGCTTTGGCGAGACCGAAGAGAGCGCGCACGAGCTTCTCGCTTTCGCCGTGCCATTTGGATGTCAGGCTTGATGCGGAGATGGAGAAGAAGGTTGACTTTGATTCTGTGGCTACTGCTCGTGCGAGCATGGTTTTGCCTGTGCCTGGGGGGCCGAAGAGAAGCATTCCGCGAGCGGGTTCGCGGAGACCGGAGAAGAGGTCTGGACGGAGGAATGGGTAGACTACTGCTTCTTTGAGGGCCTTTTTGGCTCCTTCTAAGCCTGCTATGTCGTCCCAGTGGACTTCGTCGCCGCGCACTACGATGTCGTTCAGGATTTGCTTTGCTGACTGGGGATCCACGCCCCTAGGCAATTTTTCCATGATTTTCAGGACTTCGCTGTCTTCTTCCTCGTCTTCGTTCTCTGTCTCGCTTGTTGTGGTCCGCTGATCTGAGGAATCTGGGTCGCTTGACAGTGGTGTCTCTCGCTGCTTGGCTGGCGGGGCTTTGCGCCGTATTGGACTATCGCTATTCCCTTGAGAGATAGACAGCCGGTCGACATCGCGATGAAAGTCGTCACCTCTAGCGGGTGATGGAGAAGCGCGGGCCGTTTCACCGATTTTGGGAGGTCTAAGCGCAGATGTTGTCCGCGGCGTATTATTAGAAGAATTCACTGCACGATCAAGCCGAGGCGTCAGAGTCCGAGGAGTATGCTCCGAGCTGGTGGCTTGTATTGGATGGCTTGTCGGCTCACGGGAAGATCGCAAGGACATAGGCTTGGGTTTAATAGATGGTTTAGGTGGTGCAAAGTCCGCCGGGTTCGGCATGGATATTGGAGGAAGAGGAGGAGGTTGTCTAGGACTACTAGGTAGAGGAGCATGTCGAGGCCCCCGCGGCGGTAGTGGAGAAGGCGACTTGGTAGGCGGTTTGGGGGAGGATCTCTTCGGAGATGACTGAGGCTCTCGCCAATGGGCAGCAGGAATTCGGTCCGGAGTTAGGTGGTCTCGGGAAGTGCGTATTTTCACCTGCGGAGACCCGGCCCTAGAGCTAGATCTTGGTTCTAATTCTCGGCGGAAACTGGGATCGTGGGCGGCGCTCTGCCGGGATGACGCTAGAGCCGCATCGCTCACAGACTTCTCGCCCGATACAGAGCGATAGATGCTATCCCATGCTAGGCCTGCAGCCGTGGAAGCAGCAGGTCTCGAATCCTTCTTCTTCGACGCAAGCTTGGCTTTCTTGCCACTTTTCTTGCCGTCAGTGCTGCGTAGAGTTGTCAACATGGGCTTCCGACGCTCGGGACTGGAGCCACGCGACTTCGTTTTGCCCGATGAGTTCGAGTTCACACGCAATGCAGGCGTACCAGCCGCTGATAGGGTCGGTGGACCAGGGTCGTCGTAAACTGGCAGCGAGTCATGACTTTGTTTCGTCGGCATCATAGGGCGGCCAGGTATGGCTGCTGGTTTGGAAAGGTCGGTGTAACCCACAGCAGGGATTGTTCCATCTCCGATCCAGCCAGGAGTGTTGGAAGACGATGGCGGGGGCATTCTGGGGGTCGACCTGCCCTTGACAAGAGTAGCACTCGCTTTACTGCCATTTGCCTCTGCGGAGTCTTTCCTGCTTGCTTGGAGAGCGCTTAGCAGATCAACCCGTTCTCGGCATTGAATCTCTAGCGCCCGGATGGAGTCTTGTAGAGCTCTCTCGGTTTCGGATTTCGGGGTATAGTTCGACGATACGCGGCGGGCATTGTGATGGTAGATAGTCTCGAGGGCAGATCTCCAGGATCGTAACGCTTCTTCTTCGTTGTTCTAATATAATGAGCCTCGGCGAACGGGTGTTGGACTAGTGAACTTACCTGGCCCTCAAAGTACACTGCGGTGGAGCACGCGAGATAGCACTCGTCGTACGTCTTTTGCAAGGAAGCCGCAGGCCGTGGGCGCATCATTGGGAATAAAAATGCCCCCCTGTATCCATTTCACGACCAGCTGGTGGAGTTGGTGAGAGCGGATGATCTCCCGCAGGTGAGGGGGAGGATTTTTCGCGTGACGTCGTTCGGCCGCATGCGTCAAGTGAACTATGTAATGTTGTACTGGTCATTTTTATACGGAGTGTCAAGTCAATTAAAATGGTTGTCATCTCTAACATTCCTCACGTCTATGGGTACATGCAAGGTACTAAAAAAAACATAAGTTATAGTGATGCCACAGAGAACCCAGCCCTCTCAAAGAAACCAATAACAAAAAAACCCGAGGTTTTTCCAACGCCGGTCACAGTATAGGACACATCGAATGGAATGAGAGCATCGAAGAATCAAAAAAAGAAAAAGAAATAAACACCAGATTTAATCTCCGAAGTCGAAAGTGGCCGTTGTTCCCGTTTTTCCAAAGCTATACATTGCCGAAAACGCTTCTCATAAAAAGCCCTAAACATGCAAGAAGATCGAAACCCGGGCTCTGCTGACCCGAGATGCGGCCACAATGAGGGTTGCTAGGCTCCGCCCAACCGCCCAAATCCAGAACATATCGTAAAAGAACAGACCGTCGCCCCAAGAGATCAAAGAAAGATTATATGGTGCCCACACAAACGTGGTATATCAAACAAGTAGCAGGTCCATCGGGAATTGTGGATAGGACCCATGGCGAGCCGCCGTGCGAGAGGATCAAAACTTTTAGTCGAGGTGCTTCTTGAAGTATGCCTTAGCCATCTCATAAGATGTCCTGGAAAAGAAGTCAGTGGATATTCAACCAAATATTGAAAAACAAAAGTCTCAGAAGAGGACATACCAGCAAATTGCAGTGCTCGGCATAGTGGAAATAATCCGAGGGCGCATGCCACGCAGGAAGCCAGCCCAGCCAAACCGGCGCTTGATGATGGCAGCGGCGTTGAACAGACCCTTTGCAGTCCGCACCTCTTCGCTCTCTGCGAGGCCACGAGTCTGAAGAAGCGTCTTTACGACGTCGAGGGGAGTTGTAATACCAGCTGCGAATGCACCGGCCAGACCACCTGCGATGCAGTGGGTGAATGGGTCGTAATCTCCCTTGGGGTTCATGACCTTCGAGATCGACTCGTAGGCAACGAATTGAGTGGCCGTGAAGGGCACGGTCATGCAAAGTGTGGTAGGGTAAGAGACGTAGAAGGCCTGGATACCTTCTGTGCGGTAGAGGGTCTTGGCGCATTGCGCTAGGGTCTTGTGAACGGAGCCGTGGACCTGCATACGTTGCTTCATGACTGAAGAGTGGGTTAGCTGGGCGCAGTGTATTGACTTGCACAGGGCCACTTACCATCGAATGGGTTCATCAGCGCATCACTGGCAATGGTAGCGGCCGCTCCACTCATAGCTGTACGATAATCGTGTCAGTCGTTGCACAAAAAAAAAAATCAATTCTAAGGTTTGTTCGGAAATCATACCGGCAGCCAAGGGGTGATGTCCATCATCGACATTACCACCAGCCATGTCCTTCACGATCTCATATGTACCGAAGTAGACAGCGTGTGCGGGACCTATCGTCGCAAATCAGCTTTGAGTCTCTAGCACGGGATTTTTTTCACGATATACACACCTGCGCCGACAATCACACTCGATACTCCCTTCCATAGTGTCCGCCAGCCCTCGACTCGATAGATTGTAGAGACCGCGTTGGTCAATCCCGTGTAGAGTCCGCCCGTTGAAGGGGTCAGGATTTGCATGCGAGTCTATGTCCAAATAGTCAGCGCTCAACGCTTTTTCCTAGAATTCCATCGCTTTCAACTAGAAATCAAGCTTACCTTGAGCAAGTCAACGGGGTACATCACGGAGTGTTCCTTTTATCCGATCAGCCAAAAATCCTCACAAACACCCCTAACAGCCCCATGTAAACATACCGCTATCCCCGCAAAAGCACCAGCTAGCATATTCCGGCTGAGGCCATAGTTGGAAGGAAGGGCTTCATAGCTAGAACAGAGTGTATCGTATTAGCTTCGGCCACAAAATGGGATCCCGCAAAGCGACAACAGGGCGAACAAGAAAGTCAGAATGTTCAACAGGGACAATCAAATAATAGCTGGAGCATCTTAAATCACCAGAAACTAAAATGTGTTTGTCCCTGTGATTATTCCAGCGATCCCGATACCCGGTTTTGCCTGGGGAGGGAAAAAAAACCATTGGAGAGAGGTGACATACTCGAATTCCTGCCCGGGGATCTGATCGGAAGCCGCCATGAAGCTTCCGCTAGCTCAAGGCGCAGCTGTAGCAGATGAATAGTTCGTGCGAAGAGGAAGAGAAGTGGTTGCCGCGGAGGTGGAGGAATGGAAAAGTGAAGATGAGATAAACGGGGATTTGGGTAAATCCGCGGAGATTCCGAGGAACACAGACAGGGACAATGCCAACAAGATAAAAAGAGTTAGAATGTCAACAAAATTGGGAAGAAATGGAGAAAAGAATTAAAGGAATTAGAGAAGATATTTTTTCTTTTTTTTTTTTATAACGGAATACTTCCCAAGTTGGAGAGAAAAGACTAGAACTTTGGATATTTGGCCTATTTGGACTATTTGGACACAAAAATCAGGAATCGGCGCTAGGCAAATTATTCACGGACTTGCCCAGGTTGGTTATTTACATTATTCTTCTACCTAGAGCTATACTCTTCTGTTCTTTTAACTGTTAGACTATATTTTCTAATTCTCCTTACTTCAATCCCCTTAGAGAAGTACTTGGGTAAGAATACGTGAATGCTTATTCAGAATCGGCGGCTAGACCAGACCTCCTAACCTCGGAAGTAACTTGAACAAAAAATATTCCAATGTGTCAAACGAACTCCATAAATTTTACAGCTTAATTTATCTCCGAGACTTCCGATGACGGAGTTTAGGGGGAACCTCCCGGGGCTGATCCTCAACACCTTTTTATGTGAAGTACCAGATCAGTACCTTCACAGTGTAGTAACCACAGTACAGGTACATAGCTGGTACCTTCGATTTTTTATCAATCTGATAAGACGGCCCCTGGACAAGCCATCTATTTCGCCCTTTACCACATTTCGCCTAACTCATATTGAGTGGAGCTTCGGCTTCTTCTTCGAGAAGGATTTTCTTTTTCTAGAAATACCCATAGACATCTTCTTTAGACGTACAGGGTACTTGTACAATGTATACTATATCCTCTACATATTATATACCTTATTATTAACATGGGCTCTCGTCCTTGGCTTGTTTCAACTTGGCATGCAAAAAAACAGAATGCAGAAATGCATCACACGCGATTTTAGACTGGGGCAAGCCGAGGCCCGGACTGCGAACTAAACTCATCTGGTCTATATTGGCTTGGATTCAGCTGAGGGGCCCCTTAATTCTTTTGGAAAAATCTTACACCAAACTCCATAGTCAGGGGATAGATCGAACGTGTATATCACTTAGTGCCGCATGCCATAAAGTTACTCTAGATCATATCGGAGCGTACATGAGTAGACCCCTTGTTCTTCTTCCACTTATTACGCGTGGTGTACTCGAAAGGAAGGAGTTGAATAGGAGAATTTCTCCGAAAATTAAAAAAAAAAAAAAATTAGAAGACCGCTGCGCCTAAACTCAAGGCAATGAGGGAAAAGAAGAAGTCTGAGATAAAAAAAAACACCAAAAGAAAAGCCCCCATTTTACGAGGCTACATGCAGGTAATTCGAGGAAGCTCGAGGAAGCGGGGAAACAAAAAGAAATGTCCATTTCAGCCCTGGAGATGGATGGATATGATCCTTGTTACTGCTAAATCAGTGCAAGAGCAATGATCTAAAGGGCGTTGGGGTTAAGGATGTCGGGGGGAAAGGAAAAGGTATGTTGTAAATACTTGTAAAGGAATAGATGTCGTTCACGTCGTCAAGATCTCGTCCGTAGTCCACGGCGAGCGGGGGGTTAGAGTGGGTTGTGATTTACCACTCAATGTTAAACGACCACTCTCCTAGAAAACATGTGTTAGCAATGTAGTAAACCCACACTGAGAGATTCCAACTTACCATTCTTCAAGTTCTCAGCGGTGTCACTCAATAGAATCACCCGGCGCTTGTTGCAATACGCAGTCTTGTCCAGGATATCCACCTTGAGTCCTGCCAATTCGGCAACTGGCTTCTCGAACATCTCACTGAGGCTCTCAACTGCCATCTCCAGATCCTTCTGATTATCCTCAAAGATCTCAGTCAGGTTGTTGCGGGCAAGGTAGAATGCAAATGCGTAAGTCCACTTCAAGGTCTGCCGGCACTGCTGCAGAGCATGCGATGCGGTGTCTAGGAACTGCACCTCGATCCAGGACAAACCAGACTGTGACTGAAGGCTAGTCATCTTCTTCTCGGTCTTCAGGTACAAATCCTTGTCCAGCTTGGCGGACTGCTCATGGTTCGCATACCGATTATAATAGTGCAGGTAGCGTTCCAAGGAGGAACGGGATTTGGCCTGAGCACTACGAGCGTCTGCGCCTGACTTTTCTTCGTATCGGTTGCAGTTGTACCAGCTCGTACCATGCTCGGACCATAGGCCCATACACATCCAACAGAACTCGTATTTGCACTTGCGGCAAGTCATGTGGTTACAGCCTCCGTTCTTTTCGATCGTCGAGTTACACTTGGTACACTCTTTCGTATTTGCGGAGATCCAGTTGGCTGTCTCGGAGTCATCTTCACACTTCTGTAGCCACATTTTGACCAGTGTGCATGGAGCAGGTTGGTGGTCACTAAGGGAACATCCGAAGCAGAACTCGTGCTTACAAACGCATCTCACCGTTGGTACAATGCGACGGAGATCACGGTTTTTTACCCCACAGTCAATGGCATATTGGCAGTTTGGTGCTGGACACCATTTTAGGTTTTCTTTATCATCAACGTAGGTCCGAGTTAGAAGTTCGCGATATCTGTATGCATGTGTTAGCGATCTCTTCCGCCTTGTGGTAACCTGCAAAATCAAACACCCACCTTCCTTGAAGGTCCTTTGTCACGAGCAGATCTAGTGACTTGGAGTCTACGATACGATTGCAACCAACGCCTGGACACTTGATTCGGCTAGCCTCCCCTTCCTCTTTGATTTTCTGTCCCAGGTAGTGTCGATAACAGTCGACACAATATCGGTGACCACACCGCATGGCATAGGTCTCGAGGTCATCACCGTCCTCGCAGCAGATGTCACACATGAAGCCCGGGACGATTTCGGTCTTTGCAGTGCCTTCGAAGTTCGACCCAAGACCAGCCTTCTCCAGAGTTTCCTCCGGTTGCTCCATGTAGGACTCGATCAACTTTTCTTTGTTCCATCGTTCGTACCGCAACAAGATCGCCACCGACTCAGGTGGGAGCCCAAGGATAGCGCAAACCTCGTTGACCTGGCCAAGCTGTTCGTGATCGATGTCGTGAGGGTCGAGAACCTTGTATTCGACTTCGTACGGCTTCTTTTTATGCTTGATGAGGTCTTTATCGTCCGAAAATCCGGCGTCGAGATCATCGAAATCTGCTCCCCAAGGCACAGCATGTTAGTCACCATACTCCCGGCATGGACACACAAAAGAAACAATATAAAGAACAGAGGAAGACTCACCTTCACCTAAGCTCTCGTCGTCAGAGCCTTGGGTACCCAGGAAATCATCTTGGCTTGAGACATCGCTCATGAACTCGTCGTCGGAGTCCATGCTGGCGGTAGTGGGGGTCGCAGAGAGCCTCCTTTTTAGGCCGGAACCGACGGGGCTTTCTCTCTCTGTCGTTTCAGTTCCGGTCGGCGTTGACTCGCTGTTGTGGGGGCGTCGGTCGGATGCAGAGGTGGCTTTTTGGGAGCCGTGGGCGGCTTTTGGCAGTGGCTCGTCCGCAATCGCCTCAGCCGCCTTTCTTTTTCGCGTTATAGGAGGCGTGGTGAATGTAGCGGCAAAGATGCCGACAAGGGGGGGGGGAATATTAGGGGAGTTCGGGGCCGCACGTCACTGGGTAAAACCTGTGACGGACATGGAGGGGAGTGGGGAAACGTAAGATCTCCAAGGCTGTTTGGGCCAAGGCGGCTGGAACCGGTCAAAGGTATTACGATTTTCGATATTTTTCTAATTACAATTCTACTCTGAAGAAACTTGAGGGGAAAAAGTGAACAAAATTTCACAAGAACACATCAGCTGATGTATCTCGGGCAGCGTCTTTCAGCCTATTGACTCAGATATGAATCATTCCAAGATTGAGGCGTTTGTTAGCTTCATTGGCCGTGCAGCCCTAGCCTCATTTGTCTCCGGCTGTAGGCTGCCGTGGGCTATACCTCAGATTCACGTCGCTAAGCCTGAAAAGAAAAAACATATATTTGACTCTACTAACAAACTAATATTTTGAAATGTTAGTTATAGAACTCTGAAGTGTGACATAAATGAGCCAATACAATATTTATTCTATACATATAAGAATCTATAGAAAGGGAATTTGAACTATGGAATTTTAATTGAAAACATTTGTGGTATCTACTCGTCGTCACTCTCCTCCTCGGATTCTTCCTCGGATTCGTCTTCGCTAGTTTCCTCCTCTGCTTCGGCCAGCCAATTAACAAATTGCTCGGTCTGGCTACGGACAGCCCGCATCTCCTCGGTTTTACTAGAGCGCTCGTCATTCCACCATTGATCGTAAGCCTCCTCTTCAATAAGATCAAGTTCATATAGAGACTTGGCAGTGAATAGAAGGACGGTATCACCCTTGTTACGGTGAATAAGATCCTGCTGGAGTGAGAGGAGTAGATCAACCTGGTCGTTCTTCTGTTCCTTGCTGCGATCGAATAGAGTACGCTCAACAACTTCTTTGTATGCCGTGAAGACCTGGGTGACTGCTGGACCGGCACCCTTGCCACCCTCCATGAGCTGCTGGATATGCTTCATGAAAGATGTCACGATGGCGCGACGAACCTGGTTGTCCGAGGCGTTGGCGCTCATACGCAGGGTAACCAGCTCAAGCTGCACAACATCTGCCGCCACGCCTTCACGTAGACTGTCGAACAAGCTGACTGATGCGTCGTGGTGGAAGTTGTCTGAATCTTCGTCTGCAGAGAAACTGCTCCGCTCAGATCGTGCACCCCAAGAGGTATTCGAGACCTCAGATGACAGTGTTGAGATGGAGGCGGAAGAGAGTGAGAGATTGGGCATGCGGTACACTGTAGATGGAAGTTAGCAATCTGGCCCTGTAGAGATACCCAAACAACATACCAAGTCCCGATGAGGCTACGCTCACATCGTCATCATCATCTTCATCTTCCTCGCCATGAATGAATTCATAGCCCTCACCTCCTTCGCCAACGACTGCGGGATCGTTCTTGCCCACACCGCCATCGTTTCGAGTTTTCGTGATACGCTTCCCACTCTCCACTTGGACGTTATCTGCGATTTTCACGCCATAGGAGAGAAGAGCTCCCGCTGCAACGACGCAATTCTTGCCGAGAACAACGCCGTCAGCGATAATCGCCCCACGGACGTCTGTGTTATCACCGATCACAACATCATCCCAAATATAGGCACCATCCAGCTTGACATTGCGGCCAATTTTGCAGTTCCGACCGAGCACGGAGTTGTGGACTTCTGCACGGTCTCCGATGCTGGTGCCTTTTCCGATGACTGTGCGGCGTCCAATGACGCAGGAGCGTGCCAGGGTTACACCGGTTTCTTGGTACATGCTGCCCTTACGAAGCGTGTACGTGTGACCAGGGAGCAAGTTCGTATCCGGGCACAAGGGATATGTCCAGCGCGAGAGAATATCTTTGCTTATCGCGTCATAGGCTTTCAGGTTGCGCACGCGCGCAGCGTAGTGGTCCTTGATGATGTATGTGTGCAGAGTCTTGCCGTTCAGCTCATAGTCCTTCAAGACGCCAAACAGGTAGTGTTTCCGTGGTGATTGGTAATCGAAACTATCCGACCATAAGCTCAGCACGTCCGGAGTGCAAATGTCGATGCTACAATCGAT
The DNA here is from genome assembly GCF_028829585.1 of Penicillium vulpinum. Lineage (NCBI taxonomy): Eukaryota > Fungi > Ascomycota > Eurotiomycetes > Eurotiales > Aspergillaceae > Penicillium > Penicillium vulpinum. The sequence continues at coordinate 5,628,683 of NW_026643241.1, forward strand.
CAAGTCTTGGCGGATATCCAGTTCAGGGTGTTTGAGAATAATTTCGGCGTCAATATTGAGACGAGCCAAATGATCACCGTCTGGATGCCGGTCGATTTCCTCGTAGTGGAGACAGCGGTCCTTGGTAGGGTCGATGACGAAAATCGGCGAAACTGAGGTGGACTTAGTCCTGTGCTGCAGGCCAGCCTCCCTTAGAACCATGGTCATGATCGCATTCTTGTCAAGCGCTCGGCGAGCCCGGTGCTGAGCTAATGCGCCTTCGATGGGCAGGTTACTGATCACGTCGCCGCTCACGACAATGAAGTCTCCAGTAATGAGGTGCTTGCCGTCCAGATCGCGCATAACGTCACCAACAGAGGCAGAAGTCGACTTGAGGAACGTAAATTGCTTGAATGGAGAAGACGGGGCCCTCCATTTCGATGCACTAGCAATATAGGTCAGCTCTGCCATCTGTATCGGAGGGAGTCCCTAGGGCAGGCCTACTTGATATATTTCTCCAACTGGTCTGAGTGTGCTCCTCCATAGAGGAAGACCTCCTCCACGCCTGCATTGGCCAGGAATTCAAGAGTGTATTCGATCAAAGGGGTATTTGCGAGCGGCAAAAGGCACTGTAATAATTTCGTTCGTTAATTGTGAGGTCTTGGGGCATGGATGCTTTGCTGTAGGAAACATACACGAGGCGTGTCGCGGGTGAACGGCTCGAACCTTGTTTCGAAGGTGTCTGCGAGAACCTAAGAAAACCCACGAGTCAGCAAATTGTACAACACATAGAGACAACTTCCGCGGGAACAGTCGCGCAACCATCTGCCAACTGCTAGACTTACCACAGCTTGAAATGTCTCTTCCACTTCCTCTGCCGCATTGGGCTTCGGCTTTTGCCCAGCTTTTTGCTTAGGAGCCATTCTGTAAGAAGAGTCAGCAACAAGTTTTGTATTAATCTAGAGAGTCGCAAGAACTACTTCTTGTGAAGAGCTTGGTGGGAAAGCGGCAGTGCGGTTTAAGGGCGGTTTACGTTAAATGTATCAACAACCCTTTGAGCGCAAGGGTGGCGAAAGCGAACTGAGAAGTATCAGGGTCGGTCTTTAGATATTGTCCACCGGTCTCCAGAAATAGCACCAAAGAAACGCGACGATCTTGTTATCAAAGAAGAGCACAAAAAAGCCTCGGAGTCATCCCGCCCACCTGTTTGCATAGTTTGCATGCTGGCCCGATCAAACTTATTGCCTGAGGCAGACAGTTCCGAATAGGTTTAGTTTAGGCCCTGTAGATCACTCACTAGAATACCTTCAAGAAATGTAATTCGAACAAATAACTGGTCTGATTAATTTATGCATGCATTGAGGATGCTACATTTTACTGTGCATGAAGTAACAGTGGCAGTCTTATAAAAGCCAAGCCGACACGAGACCTAGGCACTTCTCATTACACAAATTGGCAACAAAGCCAGATATGTACCTATCCCTTAATTTTAATTTTTAGTCTTTATTTATTTTTACGAGTGAGGATCTTCTTGTAACAGTTGCATAAATGATCTTAACAGGTGAGGTATCAAATAACTTGGAATAAACTGAAACGAAACGCCAAACCCAGGCATGAAATATGTCAATCCAACAATATTGAACTGTTCATGAGGCATCAAAACAAAACAAGCATTATATAGGATGGGACAAGTCTCTATGTGATGAATTGGACAAGACAAGATTAAACAGGCGGCTCAACCATCTGCAGTGGAACATAGCCCTCATCACCCTGGCCAGCCGGCATAGGTCCTTTGCCAGTGACCAGAGACCAAAGCGAAGAGACGGAATTCCTGACACGACGACGCAGAGAGCGCGGGCTACCCTCGAAAATAGTAGTAGTAGCCCACCAGCTCACCTTGCGAGCATGACGGCGGCGCGCTGCACTAGCCGCAGAGACTGCACCCGAGCGAAGCTCCTTCTCCAGACGCTCAACATCCATCCAAGAAGGACGACGCCAGAACTTCAACAGCAGACTGCTAACAACGACAGAGACACTGGAAAGAGCCATGGCAGCACCGGCAGCCATGGGAGGTAGCATGAAGCCTGTGAAGGGGAGGAAAAGACCCATGGCGAACGGAAGTCCGATGACATTGTACATGCAAGCCCATATTAAGTTCATCTTGATTCGTTTGAAGACTGTCCGCGAGAGGGAGAGACTGGCTGGTACAGAGAGTAGATCATCTGGGCGCATGAGGACGATATCAGCAGCCTCGACGGCCACGTCTGTCCCGGATGCGAGGGCAATCCCAACGGATGCCGTGGCCAGCGCGGGAGAGTCGTTAATGCCATCACCGACCATAGCGACGTACTCGCCTTCTGCTTGGAGGGCGGAGACGATTGTGCGTTTCTCGGATGGAGAAACGGAGGCGTGGATTGAGGCGGTTGGGATGCCGACTGCTGTGGCGATTGACATCGCTGTTGAAAGTGTGTCACCTGTTACCATGGAGGTTGAAATGCCCATGCGATGCAGGGCCGCTACTGCTGCCACGGCTGTCGCTTTCACTGTGTCTCGGAGGGAGATAGTTCCAGCGTAACGATTGTCGATTGCAACGTGGATGCGTGTAATGCCGCACGCGGTGGCACCAGGCTTGGGTACATCAGCTTCTGGGTCTTCGGTGGGCTCTGCAGAGTCGGGATCTGCATCAGCAGGTACAGGGACGTCTTTTGATCGGAGGAAGTTGGCGTTGCCAAGGAGGACATGGTGCCGGATACGCTGGCCGCTAGATGTGGGTTCGACAATGGCAGAGATACCCCTGCCAACACAGTTGTCAAAGTCACCCATGCTCCCTGGTAGTCCATCTTCTCCGGCATGACCTGATTCGGTTATAGCCGCAGAAAATATTGCTCGTCCGATTGGGTGTTCACTGCCTGTCTCTGCGAGACCGACAATAAGCCACCAGAGCCGACGACGCCAGTCGTTCATTGTCCATTGAGGTTCAATTCGGGTGTGAGCCACGCTCATCCGACCTGTAGTCAGGGTGCCCGTCTTATCAAAGACAACATGAGTAACTTTCGTAGCAGCTTCTAGCACGGCACCTCCCTTGACCAGGATGCCATGCTCTGCGCCAACGCCGGTACCAACCATGACTGCGGTCGGGGTACTCAGGCCTAAAGCACAGGGGCACGCAAATACAATGACCGAGATGCACAGCTTCAGGCAAACCATGACTCGGCCACCATTGCCTGCCATTTCAAAGATTGTGGGTGGATGAGGCAATACATGACTGAGGACCATCCAACCAAAGAATGTGATCAAACCAAGACCGATGATGGTGGGGACAAAGTAGCCCGCAACGATATCAGCCATGCGCTGAATCGGAGCACGGCTCGTCTGCGCATCTTGTACCAACTTTACAATCTGGCTCAACTGGGTATCCTTGCCGGCTCGAATGACTTTGAAATCAATGGAGTTTGTGCCGTTAACAGTTCCAGCAACAATCTGACTGCCTTTCTTTTTGTGAATAGGCAGCGCCTCTCCACTGAGCATACTCTCGTCAACATAGCTTTCGCCCCGGATAACCACACCATCCGCAGATACCTTATCTCCAGGGTGGAGGATAACGATATCACCGACTTGAATCAGTTCGGTGGGAATACACTTTTGATTAACCGTCATGTCATCAGCCATCGTGGGTTGCTCGGGTGTGTCGGGTATAGGTTTGGAGTTCCAGCGCTCAGCCAGTTTCTCTGCCGCAATGGGATCTTCGTAGATAGTCGTCATAGACGGAGTCAGACACATGAGCCTAGAAAGAGCAGCGGAGGTTTGGCCCTTGGCTCGGTTCTCTAGCCATCGTCCCAAAGTGATAAAGGTGATAAGCATCGTACTGGTGTCAAACACGGTGCTAGGGCGTCTGTGTTCCATGCTACAAAGAGCCATGATCATGGTGAAACAGCTGTAAAAGAAGGCAGCGGATGTACCCAACATTATGAGAACATCCATAGTTGGGGATCGATGCTTGAGGGACTTGAAGCTGGTGACATAAAATCGTTTGCCAATGCCAAACTGCACCGGAATGGTAAGAGCAAGACAGATCAGATCTCCAAGATAGAGGCCCGGGAGCAGTGCAAAACTGCCAAAGTCAATCGCGGGCAAATACATCGGAAGAATCATGCTGATGAGGAAGACGGGAACCGCAAAAGAGGCGGCGATGATGAAGGATCTTTTCCATTCTTGGATTTCTTTCGTTTTGGACAATGACTGTAGCTGTGCGTTGGTGTCATCTGAGTCGACAAGCAAGGCATTGTAACCAGCAGCCTCGATCACTTCCACAACAGACCGGACTCCGATCATAGATGGATCGAAAGCAATGACCATACGAGAGGTAGCCATTTTGATTGATGCTGAATGAACACCCGGTTGCTGTAATAAATTGGCTTCCAATGCCGTGGCAGAAACGCCGTCCCGCAGCCCATGCAAGCTCAGATTGACCTGCTGTGTCTTTTTGGAAATTGCCGCCTGCGCCTCTGATGACACGATCGACGCATCAAACCCGGCATCTTCAATAAGGTCCGGGATTTTGCTGGCAGGTAGTCTGGTTGGGTCGTGCACAACCACCGCCCGCTCAGCCAGAAGACTGATGTTGAACTGGATTACTCCATCCACACTGCCCAGGGCACCCTCGACACTAGATGTGCAAGCGCCGCATGTCATGCCTCCGATTGCGATAGTAGTGACCAGAAGTCCAGATTTCTCCTCCGAGTCCACTGATGCGGATTGCTCCTTGGAGCCCATTAAGGAAGTGTCCAGCACTCGCGCCTCGAAGCCTCTATCTTCAATAAGCTCTGCAATCTGCTCCGGTGTGATGATTTTTGCATCATGTTCTACGACTGCGCGCTCGGAAAGTAGTGATACGTCCACGGAGTTCACGCCGCTGACATCGTTCAACCCGCTTTCCACTGCAGACGTACATGCCCCACATGTCATACCTTCAACCGCTAGGGTGGTCACCGAGAGTCGCGTAGCTGGAAGCGAAGCAGAATCGGGATTCTTTTGTTCCTCCGTCGAAAGTACTGCCGCATCGAATCCACAGTCCTCGATCAACTCTGCGATCTTCGCAGGCGGTAACAATGACAAATCATGTTGTACAGCGGCCCTGCCCATAATGAGACTGACAGAAACATCGTGCGCGCCTGCGATCCCTTTAAATGCGCTCTCTACTGCTGATGTACACGCTCCGCAAGTCATTCCGTCGATCTTAATAGTTGTGGTAGCCATCGTAGGTTGACCGGCCCCGCCGGCATGGGGATTCGTGGATACCATCTCGACGGTGAAGCGCGAGGCGAACACGGCGAGGAACGGCGAGACTATAGCATATGGAGGGGTTTTTGAAGAACTGCCTCCGACGCGAGGGCGGAGGGAGGGTGATAAGCGTGCTGACGGACGGATGAGCTCGGATGGCGCAAGACTAGTCAGATCATTCCCTTGTTGAGCCGACAAAGGGAGCTGCAGAAGTTAAAAGGAAACAGTACGTTCAGAAAGCCACGTCGGTCAAATTTAATTAAATACTCGGCCAAAAGGTCCCAAGGGGAGAGAAAAAGTAAAGTGGATTTGCTCGGGACCTAGGACTCGGGGTGGGCCGCATACCACGCTATGGAATGTATAGTCCGTAAGTCCGCGACGCAATATAAGTGTGCCAGCTGATTAGATGGTCGGGTTTTCAATTAATTTGATTTAGCGAGGTATTGTAAAAATTTCTTCCAAGAAGGCCTGAAACAGACTAAGCAATACGAATTCAAGTTGTTTCAAAATGTCTACAGAGATGAACCTTGTTACACTCGGCTTATTGTCGCTAATACTATACCTGCAGAATGGGGGGCCCTGCACTGTGATTACCCAAGGACCAAGGATTTGATTAGATCCATAATAGATCCATAATAAAGCCGAGATACATGCGAACAACAGGATAAAATGAAGGATAAAATAAATAAGTCCCTAGCTATAGAGAAGTTGTCCGCCAAGTTTATGCTTTTTATCGCTATTATACAATATTCTATGTCTAAAAAACCCCTCTGAAAAGAACATCCAAAACCACATTGGAGAGTTCTTACATATAACGTCCCAAATACGTAGTCAAGGGCAGAGGCCGCATGGGCAACGGATATTCTTTTAAAAAAAATGAGAAAAACTAAGTTAACAACATTTGAAGCATTCAACATTTGCTCGGAGGTTGGAACTGAAGATTTGAATCTCTAGTACCCATGGACGGAAATACGGACCTCAGTACGCCCAGTGCTTGAATCAGATAAGACATGTTTGCATGGAGTGCAAACAAGCATCTCCACCTGGACTACATTTGATGCTTCCCATCGTGAACTTAGCTACCTATCAACCATATTAAAGCTCTCCTCTTTGGATACGCTCCACTACCCTCCAACATCTTCATTGAACCTATAACTCTGTCAACAACAACATCTCAATGGATCAAATCCACACACGAGCCCTGGAGGCTCTCCAACCATTCATCCACCTAGCCCGCTCCAACAACGCAAGTTCGCCTCGCTTTATCGCCAATCTCATCACAAATGCCACCTCAAACACGCAAACCTACGTCTTTGCAGAACTGCTCGAGCTGCCGACGGTCCAAGCATTACGATCACCAGACACACCAGCCGAGTATAAAGGATATCTAAAGCTACTAGAGATCTTCGCATGGGGCACATGGCAAGAATATCAAGGTAAGATTGCATACATCCACAACGCAGGAACCCAAAAAAAAAGGCCTGAAACAATCCAAATCAAATCTCATGAGAGAACCAACCCCCAAGCTACCAGAACTAAAGCTAACCCCGCACCAGCAACTCCAAACCTCCCTGAGCTGAACACCGAGCAAACCCTCAAACTCCGCCTACTCTCACTCCTAACGCTCTCAACGACAATCAAACCCCTTACCTACAGCGCCCTGATGACCGCCCTCAGTACCCCCACAAAAACCGAGCTCGAATCCCTTGTAACAGCAGCCATCTACGCTTCCCTGATAACAGCTCGCCTCTCGCCAGCCTCCACCCCACCATCCGTGAACGTGACAGCTGTTGCCCCACTCCGTGATGTCGAACCCCAATCCCTCCCTAAAATGATCGCCAATTTAAGTGAGTGGGAATCGCGATGCGGCGAGGTCGTTTCCGATCTGGAGGCGGAGATTGCGCGTGTCAAGAGCGACGCCGCGAAGCGTGCTGCACGCGCTCAGGCGCACAACGACGCACTCGAGGAGGCTGTTAAGAGGAAGCAAAATGCGGGGAAGAAGGGTGGTCGGCGTGGTGGTCGCCTTGGCACTGGCCTCGGGGGGAGTAAGAGGGATGCAGATGATATTGAAGAGGATGATGGGTTCTTTGAGAACTATGATGGCGGTGACGGCTCGCGCATGGATATTGATGAGGCACCTGGTGCTCGTGCGGGAAATAGTCGGCAGCCGAAGAGGGTGTTGGGCCGCAAGTCTTGAAGTGTGGACGTGCTGATGCATTGATATGACACTATACTCCCATTTGCTCTGATTATGTGGCATAGAAGATCATAGCGGCTCCAACGGGATTTACGATACAAAATGACTTGACTATGGTTTAGTTTCATCTTTTACGGACAATATCTTGTGGGATATGGAACCCGTGGGCAGGAGCAAATTGCATTCGTAAGGCCCTAATGGCGAGGCTCATTAATGAGAAAATAGATACAATACAAATTTTCAAAGTCAAGAGGGGGTATTGGTAGAAGGGAGGAAAGATCACAGCAAAACAACAAGCGCAATAAATACATATGGACATCCATGACAAAGGAAGTAGATGTAACCGCTAATAAGCGGTTTGATAAGGTGGGTTGGAGACCACAAACCCCTTCTGTATAATTCCGAGGGTGAAAATGGGCCGAGATCTGAGACATAGTCTGTTTCAAGAATATGCATCATGGAAGCAAAACCTTAGTATTCGGACTCCACGGTGGAAATGCTTTGAATAAGCCAAGTCAATTGTAGACATGGTGAGAATGATCAGCTGATCAGACAATGAGGTTCACGGGCGATCGGTTTGGGAAGTTTGGATTAGATGGAAGCTGGACGTAGCGAAAAGCTCATAGCATGGTACCGGGAACGAAAATGAACAATATGCTTAGAGCTGCTGCTGTAATAAAGGCGATCAATGCAGTAACGACAGCACGCTTGTTCAGCAGCTTTCGGACATAGGGCTCGCGAATTGGGGCCCAGTTCATAAAAGTGTATTCACTGTAGCCCAGGAAAGCCATGATAGGGTCGATCTTGTACTGATAGGAGATGATGAAGTACGCAGCGATAGCAAATGGAAGAATGATCTAGATTGAAGTTAGCGGGATGGTTTATCAGTGTGTATAGAGAACCATCAACAAACATACCCAGCAACGAATGTTCCGGGGCTTATTCCGCAGAACAACGTAGAAGGCAGCCCAGAATCCTCCACCGAAACTAATCAGAGAAAAGGCAAGGCGCAAGATGGTACTCAGGGGGACCATATTTCCAAGGGCCTTGGCTTGCAAGAACCCTGGGAATGCATCACGCTCCATGGCCTGGAACACATAGTCCTTAGCAGGGTCGAACACTTCGGGGTCGTCTCGACCATCATCTTCGACGAGGTTGATAATCGTGGAAACCATCGAATCTGGTAGCATAATCTCTCGCTCGGAACCGGGAAGTAGATATGTATACAGGATCTTCTCGGCGCTGGCGCGAATGTCGTTACGGGCCACTGTGTGCCCAGGGGAATTTGAGTCGTTAAGCCGGGAATCCGGGGTCTCGCGACCTTCCTCAAACGAAGAAACTTGGCGTGCTGACTCATTGGAAGATCCCAGGCTAGTTTGCCGTGAGGGCGATGTCTGGCCTTCGGAGCGAAGGAATGCCGACAGGCGTTGGTCGGCATCTCTGTCTTTCTCATTTTCTTGGAACCCCCGTAGACGAGAAGGCCCAGCCTCCGTCAGCGGGATATCACCTAGGTTCTCCAGATTGTCTAGCATGGCAGATGATCGTTTGCTATCGGCTCTTTCCATATCGGGAGTTGCGACGAGCACGGAACGGCGGAGTTCACGGACATAGTGTCGGCACAGTAGCATATGTTGGGATACATCGAGCCTAGCGATCTCTGTTAAAATCGGATTCAGCCATCAAATGAGAGCTTACACTTACCAGAAGTCTAGATAGTCTACAGAACGCTGCTGGTCGCGCATGTAAATGTAGAACGAGAACAGATCGACCGGGGCGAGAGTTCGGCGGCTGAGTACCTCGAAGAGGGTCGGTAGGCGATTACGCGACTCTGCGTCGACAAAATCATGGTGAGACATATCGGCCGTGTGTTTAGAGTAGGCAGCAGTGAAATGACCAGCCCGAAATTTCAAAGCGAAGGCGGGGAGAGCAAAAGGGGGGAGAGATTAAGGTCGCGTCAGCGGGCGAGCGAGCAATCTCAACACACCCCGGAAGACGGGAGGAGTAATATGGGCGACTAGGAGCGAATGACAGAAGACCGAGAACGAAATTAGAGGGGTTGAAAGGAATTGAACTCCGCGTCGCCAAGTACACGATGGGTGTTGTGGATATCGGGCGAGCCCCTGAGGTTGGTCACAACACAGCCAGATCAATTGCTCGGCAATAGCAACAGCAAACAAAGAAAACAAAGAAACTTGAAAAAGCCAAATCCTACTAAAAGACGTAAGGGTGAAATGAGGCTATTCCATATTCTTCCTGAAACGAAACCGCAACAACGATGATCCGAGATTAAGATCTGTCAGGGGGGAAGAAATTAACGTTGAGATTTAGGTTATTGCATCATATATCATCATGCATATAAACATTTATAGAACATGTTCTTCTACTCTGTATAATCTCTACTGCCACCCTACTCTACTCTCTACGCAATGATCATTCAATGTTTGAACTATATACTTACTTAGGTATCAACTTGAGCCTGACAGATGTCAGCCCCACAATAAGCACCAAGCATGGCATCTATAGATGTGATTGGTGTGAAGATGGATCAGCATATCTATCCATGGATAGAGCTCCTTGATCTAGACTAACCGGACCACACTGAAAAAAAATATCGAAGAACCCATACTACTGGATCTTACCCAGGCACTTGACTTCTCTATGATGACTCGGTGCAGTGAAAATGCTGGATTGGAAACAAGTCTAGATAATGATGAAGTGGGAGAGTATGGGTTCGGATACATTGGGGTAGAAATAGGAAGACCTAGATGACCCGGGAAAGTTACTTCTGTTACTTCGTTGTGACTGTAAGCTTTATACTGGAAGAAATTCATAAACTGGCATTAGTTCATCAGCCAGTGAAAACTGCATGCTGTAGTAATCTATCAACAGGGTATTGCCCATCAAATCCCAATGCCCCTAACGCCATTCCGTAAAAACACCCTCGCTGCAGTAAACATTATGTATGTCCCCAGATCAATGGTTATCGGCAAGGTGCTAGATGTCAGAGTTAGCATTCGTCTTGTGAGAAACACCTTCATTGTAAATACGTACCGACCACTCCGGAATATTTCGGATCTGCTGCCACATGAACTTCTCAAGCTTGTTGGCGCTCTTGGCGTAGGGTGTGGTCTCATTATTGTAGCGTCGGCAATTGTCAAAGATCAACATGGCGTCCTTGATGAAATCCTGTGGGGTCGGATACAAGTCCTTCTCATGCTTCTCTTCCATGGTCGACAGATCCATGGGCTCCATGATTACCTCGTAGTAGTCTGGAACCTCGTCGCGATTCACAGGTTGAGTGAATGGCCAGGCTGCGCTGTGGTTCTGCATATCGTTCAACAGGTGCAGCAATTGGTTATAGTTGGGTCCGTGGCGTGGTTGACGAGCCATTTCATCCATATCTGGCGACCATCCGGACTCTTTGATTGCAGGAATGCTAAGAGGATCGATCGCGTATACCCCGTTCTTCCATTCCTTTGGAGGGGGGTGGATGATATGCGACCGGCTGAAGGCACGGATCTTAGCCTGCACTGACTCCTTCTGCTTGGTGAGCATGCGACCCATCTCCAGATAGCGGATCTTGGGGAGCATGGTACACTGCATGAGTGTACCGCCCTCATAATCCTTAATGTAGCCCATCCAGATTGATTTGTCAAGTGTGATCTCTTTGGTGAAGCCCTGCTTCTTGAAGTATCCAATGGCATAATTGTCGGCGTAGGTAAGGAAGTGCATAATGGGAGAGGTGGCTTTCACGTAGTCCTAGATGGAAAATGAGTTAGATATATGCATAGGAATCACAACACCAGCAAGTGTGCATACCTTAAGATGGGACATCAAGTGTGCGCCGTATCCTTTCACTTGTTGATCTGAAGAAATAGCGCAGAAGACAATCTCAGCAAACTTTCGAGAGTTGAACGGACGATACGTAATTCCTCTATAGTTGATCAGTATTCTAATCCCACACATTACTCGGCACTTATGACATACCCAACAACTTCCAGTGGGTGTTTTACGATAGCCATAGAGAGATGGGATCGATCGTAGACAAGGCGCGCGATGTAGTCCTTAGGCATCTTCGGAAGTTGCTTCTGGAAAATACACTTCAAGCCTGTGAGGACAATAAAGCTATCGTGTGAACCATCATTATTGACGACACGAAACTCGATGTCGCCTCGGCGTTCCTCAAGAACAGCAGGCTGTGTATCATCAGCCATCATGAATGGAGCATGAAAGGTGGTGTGGGATGGAAAGGTACCTTCTCAGGGAATGGAACAATGCGGAGCGGTGGTTTTTTGAGGAGCCCATCTTCCTGTGCGGGGTACTTGTCAGAACAAATGCGAAGCAATTGAGTTAGGACTTTGGAGCTTCTTACCTCTTTCACGGGGGAATCTGTGCGCGCCTTCTTAATAGTCTGCAACCCAGAGTCCGGGGAAGCTGCCTCCTCTGAGGCTTTGCGCTTAAAACCTGATACCATCGTGACTTGTCAAGATTGTTTCACAGAAGGAAATGTGAGATTATAAGACTTCACTTACTCTTTGGCGAGTCAACAACCATGATGTCCTTTTCCTTGACCTTCAAACTTGACCCTACGCTGATATGACATGGGGTATCGGTCGGAACAACTAACGACCGGTCGGGCCAGATCAACACTGACGATCTATATCACTTTCACATTATCTTTGACCTGCATCAATTTTCCCTCAATCACACTTATTGAATTCTATTATCCTAATGTCTCTGAACGAAGTCTGGGAGGCAGCCTCTGCAACTCCATTTATCCCTCTCATTGGCAAGGACAGCCAGTTCTCCGTCGGCTTCAACCTGCTCCTTCTCGGTGAGCTTATTGATTCATGACAGCTTTGAAAACAGCTAATCTCTAACTAATATTGGTAGCATTGGTTACTGCCACTCTTTTCGTCTTAAGTAAGTTATTTTCCCAAAATTTTATGGAATTGAACTCTGACATTTCATTGAACAGATCAGTCTTTACTCGGCATCGTATCCTTGGGCTTCCCGGCCGCACTGGCATTTGGGTTAGTAATGCGCTATATCCCATCTTTCGACGTACAATATACTGATTGGGTATTTTGGATAGCTTTGGGGCTGTGTTTATGATCTGTGCCGTCGGAGTCTACGTCTAACCGGCCACCTTTCCTATTGCGCGTCCCCTCAAATGTACCATAAGCGTTGGGTTCAAAGGGGCCTGTACTGCTAGAACATCCAAAGCCATCACGCATCTCCGACTTATTATCTTTGCTCTGTGCTAGTATCGCGCCTGGAAAGTTCGAGCTAACGCTCTACGCCACAAAATGGATCCCCTTTTCGCTGGCGTCTCCAACAACGCCCACCATCTCTACACGCTACTCTCCTGCATTGGTTTCGCGCATAAGGCCACCGTCCAAATCACTCCAGATGGCCTCCGCTTCTCAGTGGAGGAAGGCCGCGTCATTCAAGGACTAGCCTTCCTCGACAAGTCGCTCTTCACCAGCTACACATTCAATGCATCGGCCAACCCCGAATCTAACAATCAAAACGGAACACCCCAAGACGACAATGACTCCTCACAAGATGGGGCTTACCCTCATTTTGTTGTTTCCCTCTCCGCCATTCTGGAAACCCTCAAGATCTTCGGTATCAACGAGCTTTCCGAATCTCATCGACCCCGCGACACTAGCATTACGCAAACTGGTATCGCCTCATCAAGCGCATTCAACGCTCCAGCCCTGCTCATGAACCGCTCCTGCACCCTGAAATACACCCAACACGGCGCCCCGCTTAGCATCACCATCGCCGAAGCTGGCGTGAAAACAACCTGCGAGCTAGTAACCTATGAGCCCGACGAACACGAATCAGACATTCCCCTCCAGCGCGATGCCATCACCATGAAAATCATCATGCGCTCCGCCTGGCTACACAATGCAATCGCCGAACTCGACTCTTCCACCCCCACAATCCTGAAACTGTCCGCCTGCGCCAAGCGAGAACCGTACTTTGCTCTCTCGGGTGCGGGCGGTCCGTTCAGTGAATCCACTGTGGAGTTCTCAATTGATCAGCACAACGAGACCGTTGGCAGTGCTGGTCAGGGTACTACACAATCTCAGATGCATAAGGTGTTATTCGATGATGGCTTTTCTAGAGCTCGCGCAACTAGAGCTAAGCTTGCGCCTACTGTCACAGAGACTTTCCTTGTTTCTCCTCCTTCTTCTGTAGGCGACCGCATACAACAGAGCTATCGCTTTGCGTTGATTCGCAAGGCTGCGAGAGCTATGGCTGTCGCCAATAAGGTTAGTATTCGTGGGGATCGACAAGGGGTGTTGAGCTTACAGTTCATGATTGAGCTTGATGATCATAATGTACCAGTAGGCAGACCGGTTGGCGCTGGCGTAAAGGGTCCCAATGGACCTGTGTGCTTTGTAGACTTCCGGTTTGTGCCATTGCTAGACGAAGAGGAGGCTGAGATGCGGATGGATGCAGCAGATGAATAACCGGGTTGGGATCACCACTGTAATTAAAATAGAGCGCATGTATTACAAATGGTTAAATTTCCAGGCGAAGAAAGTGAAATGGTTTCTTCACAGTGGTAATTGACGTACAACAATGAAGCTCTATGTGGTATAAAACAAATCGAATTCAGGGCCAAAAAGCCATAGCAATCACACAGGCGCTAACATAACAGCCTAATGACTAGAGCTGGGGATCAAGCCCCTAAGAGAAGATCGAACAAATCATGTAAATCATCAGAAGTGCACACACTATCAGTATAATTATCCGTATACAAAATTTAAGCCAGAAACCAGCCATGCCACGAATGCGAATATGTCCAAAAGGGCAAATCCCAAAGTGTGTCACAAAACGCCAGAGTTAGAAAAAGGAAGCATGGGATCACATTCAAGCATGATCAGGGTTGTAACTCGTTTCCCCTAGCATACTCTGGCCAACAGGCGCCGCCGGAGTTGGCGTAGCAGAACGCGCAAGCGACGAACTAGGCTCCCCCAAACTAGGCGCATGAGCCTGCGCAGGCCCAATAGTAGCAGTCTGCAGCCTGCGATCCAAAGCCTTGAGCGCAACGGCACGTCTGCGCTCCGCCTCTTCGCGCTTAGCCGCGCCTCTGCCACCACGCTGGTTATTCAACAGCGTGGGCAAGCCAGCCTCACCTCTCGCTAGCACCAGCTCGTTACCGGAGGCGATATCGTCCGCTGAGAACGGCGTCAGGAGCTTAGCTGCAACCAGCAGGGCGTAGATCTGGTCTGCGACGAACGCAATAGGCGGCTGCATTACGTCGGGGAATAGACAGGCGAAAGCGAACGTCTCGCTGGCATCACCTTTGATACCCGAGCCGCTCGAAGTGCCAGTTAGGTCAGGCTGTCGCTTGTAGAAGCGGAGGTAGGTCCAGCTGGTGAGGATGCCGAGCCAGGAGAGGATTGCGGCGGTGTCTGTTCCGATGACGAAGCCGCTGATGCTGTTTAGGAGGAGGAAGAGGGCGGGGAAATGCTTTACGCGCATCTTGATCATCCCTTTGAAGACTGTTACTGTGTGTTCGGGGACAAGCTGTTTGAAGGCGACTAGGAAGGAAGCTTGGATGGAGACTCCGCCGCAGATTTGGGTGAGGCTATTTATTTTTGGAGATGGTTAGTGTGTGGTATAAGAGAGGGGGAGGGGTGACGTGTACGCTCTAGTTGAGGAGCCTCCAACTGCTCCCCAAATCAGGTAGATTGGGATGATTGCGATGCAGGGGATCACGGCAACAACCGCGATGAACTTGCTGAACTCGCGCGAACCCCACGCGCGTTCGAGGTATTTGCCGCCATAGAATACGGTGGCAGCGTTTAACAGGACGGTAAATATATTCTGCTCGACAAAGGTGGCAGTGACGAGTGTCCAAGGGTAGTAGTAGAAGTACGAGGGAACGAGAGTCAGGTAGGGGACGAGAGGAGATGTGGCCGGGGTTCCACCAGTGGTGTCAATTTGTCGCCATCTGGCAATATTGTAGAGTAGGGAGAGGATGAGAAGGCTGACAAGACAGATTCGAGTAGCAGGTGGAATGTTAATTCGGAGCGACATATTGGAGCTCGCTTGGAGCTCAAGACACTGACCACAGGCCGTAGAGAGATGGGGAAAGTTGAGGTGGGAGACTTTGGCGGAGGGCGGGAGTACCAATGTTTGGCCCCGAGATGCTTCAAGGCACAACATTGAATCTACGTACATCCATGTAGCTTTCGATTATGGCTGTTAACTTTGATTTATATTTTCATCTTGTCTTATTTACTTTATAGTGAATACTATTGATATCTCTTTCTTTTTTGTATTCTTCTTTGCAGTTCTACTATGAATATGACTTGGATATAGGATTAGATTGAGACAGTGACGAGACTCCAGGGCTAGTAGCACATATTGACGGTTATTGGGGATTCTTTTAGAAATACGTGTAAACAGTGTCATAGCCTTCATCCATTATCCAATAGGAGTACTTAGCCACCTACCAGACACTCCGTAACAGGAGTTCCCTATGAGGTAGCTAACATAGGTAGCAACAGTAGATGAGAAAGAACCAAAGTATATCCAATTCCACAAGTCCTTAGGTAGGTCAAAAAATAAAATAAGTAAAGGATACCCCGTACTTCTTACAGGATGCACCAATGTCAGGTCCGTAACTGGCGGCATCATTAGCCACGATCCACCATCTGGGATTGACGACCTGCAGGTTCGGGTGGGTGCAGTTCAGGTCATTGGTATATGATGTCCGAAATATTGAATCCCTGTAAGTAGATATTATCGTAAGTGTAAGTTGTATAGGTCGTGACACAGGATAAGCATTCCAGTACATGGAATTGGATTTGAAAGGTGCAAGGGTGCTCGTGCTGAAATCCCCCGATGTGTGGAGAACCCCATTTTTAGGCGCTTAACAGGAAGTGGTTTGAGAAGTTGGAGTATTTCAAGGGTAGTGTATCGGGATTGATCAAGTTTCATTCAGACATCAAGGAGATATTCCAATGTTTGTTTTGCATCGAAAAAAACGACTGGAGCAGAGAAGTTCACAAGGTCATTAAGTGTGGAGGACCCCCGACGCCACAGGGAGGATCCAAGTGGCTAGTGTGTGCTAAATGGACTGCTGCCAAACATTCTGGATCCTTTAATCTCAGATCTTCATTTCTCTCTCTCTCTTTCTCTTCCTCTATCCTTGAATGCTTGGTTTATATTTCTATGATACGGAATAGCTTCTATTCTTCTTCATCTGGAATCCCACCTCTTCTTCCCTTCACTCTCCCACTTTCTTTTCCCCAAAACTCCAATTTCTCCCTTCTCTTGGCTTTCCCTTCGATCTTCAAGTCTTAAAGTCTTAATTTCTTTGCGGAATTCACCAACACTCCCCTTTTCTATTTCTCCGGAACTTCCTCCCTCTTCCGGCCTCGTGTTCCGTGTTCCTGAAGCTCCGTCTCCGCGCATTGAAGCCTCCACTTTGGTTTTCATCGGCAGAAGAGCTCTTCCCTTTCTGGCATGTCCGCGGCCCTTAGCTGGTCGCACATGTAATCATGGCACAACCTGACCTCACGTCGCATCATGTCAACTACTTAATATGGAGGTAAGTACAATGCAACCCATGCATCTCCTACAGAACTAATACCCTTCTAGGTACCTCCAAGAATCAGGTTGGTCACATTGCCCCCTTGACTTTTCCCAATTTGACCTCTAACTCAACCTAGGTCATGGCGATGCCGCCGTGTCTTTACAGCGCGCGTGGTTCCCTGATCCGCAAAGTCTCCCGTTTGCGCCTTATATTAAAACTCATGCGCTGGTGTCGCTGGTCCAGAAGGGCCTGCAATACCACGAGATGGAAGCCTCGCTGGACAAGGTATGTGTTTAATTCTAAACGCTTCTTACGCGCCACAGGAAAGAAGGGAAAAAAAAGCTACTTTCTTTTGGGGCTCCTCAATTTACAAACTAATCACAATGCGTAGGAGGGTAATCACAAAACTATTTCACCGTCTGATTATTTTTTCGGACCAGAACCCTTTGAAATTGGAACCAAAACTGGGTCAGTGGAAAGTCGCGATGAGACCGTCGGCACAGACCCAGATTCGCCGGGCCAACTTGCGCGCGACCGCCCGGTGAACGGCCATACCGAGCCCGGAAAGGACACCCGAAAGGATGAAACTGATAGCGATGAATCTATGGAGGACAAGGCGCAAACTGAAAGTCAGCCAAATACTCCCGATCATATGGATGAAGATGGTGATGTCAGCATGGCCGAGGAGATCCCCGACCTATCCACCTTGGAAAATCGCGAGAGCTCTTGCGTACAGATCGCCCCCGCTAAGCCCATCGATTTGACCCCTGACACCGCCCTGCTGAATCCGGATTATCACGTGACTCATGCCATATGGCGCCCTCGGGATCCCACTGTGGTTGTGGGAGCCGGTGACCTCTTCTGCAGCTTGTGGAAGCTGTCAATGTCATCGGAACCCGTGCAGACGAAAATTTTGGACCTCAAGAAGGGCGACACAAGTGTCTCGACCGTAGCCTGGGATGCCATTGGTGAGAAATTGGCCGTCGCGACTTGTACTGATGACAGGGGCACTATCACCATGTACAACGTCAATGGAGACGCAGTGGATTTACTGCCAGAGGTACCCCGGCTCATCACTGGCTTGCACTGGGCAACTGGTAGCTCGCAACTGGTCGTTGTAGCCTCGAATCATAACGTATCGGAACTCGCGCTTTGGGACGACAGCCGCCGACCAGACGTTTTCCCTCCACCTCAAGTAATTGAGAACCACGTTTACGATCTCGCGTGGTGTGGACGCAACCTGGTATTCGCATCTGGTGATGGTGCAGTCTATCAATGCGAAGTGGACAATAGCATACGTTTGGTTAAGACATTTCCTTCTCCCAGAGATAACGCGACGTGGGAGTTCATTCGCTGTGTTGAAACCGAATTTCACTCGGTTGCTATCGTGGCATCCGGATTGAGCGCTTCGATTTGGATTCCCACCCATGACATTTTTATCTCCAACGCCCACAAGGACAGAATCACCGGCATTGATATCAGTCCTCAATTTGACCCCAATCGTATTGAATTTGCCTCTTTCTCGGCGGATGGTAAGGTCAAGGTTTGGCAAGTCAATCTCGACACAAAGGATTACACGAACATTCATCAGCTGAGCTTGGACTCAACCCCCGCTATTACCGGATCTTTCTCCCCTGATGGATACGCTCTCGGTGCAGCTAGCAAGGACGGACTCTTTATCTGGAATATTGAACACCCTGGCGGCAATCTCATGTCTACCTGGACCGCAACTACACCGGAAGTAAAGAAAGAGGAAGCTGACCGCATGACCAATGGACATAATGGACACCATGGACAGAATGGTCATTCAAAATTGGATTCCCACCGGGCCCTTTCCTGGGATGCAGATGGCAAACGACTTGCCTATGGCTTCAACAAACAGGTACGCTCTCTAGTCTGGTTTTCCCGTGTCAATCTTCCCCATGCTGACGGCCCAATCCCTCAAGATGGCAATCATCAATTTGCAACGATGACAGAGCAGGTTTGAAATAGCTCTAGAGCCATATAAAACTCACGACTCATGCCCTGCTTGAACTAATCTGCCAACCCCGCTTGGAAAGCCTTTTCAATCTCTCCCCTCGAAGACATATCATCCTTCATGGTTTCCCTGCTCCTTTTTTTTACTTTTTACCTTCTGTGAACATACATTTTTCTGCTTTAGAAAATGCATAATGGCATGCATTGCTTGGGACAGGTTTGGGTGGGCACGGCGAATGACATGGACTGGCGACGGTGGACTTTTTCTTTTGCCTTTTTTCCCCTTCACCTAATTCAGGTGGGATCTGTGATTTCTGAAACTCACTTTTAGTGTCTGATAATGAAGAAAATACCCCAATTTTGAATCAAGGAAGGCCTGTACAAATTATAGGTACATCCATGGATACATACATTGTACAGAGTACATGGCATGTACATATCTATGTATGTACATGGATGGATGTATGTACGGAGTCAAAAGTCGCTTTATCGATAATCGATATACCCCTCGACGCTAGTCCACTTCTGGATGCATATAATCGAGCCCTGGATGTGATACCTGTGAGACTATGAGACATGCAAGCTCTGATCTGAATTTTCTCTTCAGTAAATTTGTAAAGAGTCCTAAAATTGGCATCTCAATTGTATTATCTTACCACACCTCAAATCAAATGCATATGGTCCACACATAGTGCAGACTGGGCGCATTCCTGGACCCGCGGCCCTCAAACACCCCCCACAGTGAATCATTTTCCCACCGCCAATTCAACCCTTCTCTTTACTAGCATCGTCGATATCGGCCACTTATAACAAAATGGCACCTCCTGTAAGTATGCGTCTGTCTTGCTACTGTATTTCTCCACACTTCGACAACCCCCGTCGAGTTTTTGTCTACGCTTATTGACCAATGACTCAGGTCCCTACCATCCCGTCGCTTGAGGCGGCGCGCGAAGTAATCGCAAAGTCGAGGAACTCGGAGTTCCCTCCCAACCTACTTCCTGTCACGGCGTCGATTCCTGCCGACCTCTTAACCCCGACATTGGCATACTTGAAGATTGCAGAGAAGTGAGTCATGGGTTCTTTTCAACATCGGTGATGAGACGGGGCATGGAATACCGGACAAGATCACTGACTCGTAAGGATAGCTCGCGCTTGTCATTCTTGTACGAGAGTGCTGCTACCACAGAGACTATTGGGCGATACAGCTTTATTGGCGCAGGTGGGTGATACCGGGATTCTTGGTCCGATTCCGTCGCTTACATTCTCCCGTGCAGAGCCTAGAAAGGTCATCAAAACCGGCGAGGGTCATGGCCCAGCAGCAGATCCTCTCCCATACCTCGAGGATGAGCTTTCTCAGTTCCGCGTTGCGACGGTACCTGAATTAGTCCTCCCGCCGTTGACCGCTGGAGCGATCGGATATGTTGGATACGACTGTGTTAGATACTTTGAGCCTAAGACGGCGCGGCCGATGAAGGACGTCCTCGGAGTGCCCGAATCGTTCTTTATGCTTTTCGACACCATCATTGCATTCGATCATTTCTTCCAAGTCGTCAAGGTCATCACCTACGTTCCCATTCCCTCAGCAGATGCCGATATCGAGACCTCATACCTCAAGGGCCAGTCCATCATCCAGAAAACGATCGATAAGCTACTCCAGGAACGCATACCACTTCCGCCCCAGGGCCCAATTATTCCAAACCAGGAGTATACATCCAACATCGGACAGGAGGGATACGAGGGCCACGTCAATCGACTGAAGCAGCACATCGCCAAGGGCGATATTTTCCAGACTGTGCCGTCACAGCGTCTATCACGACCCACCTCTCTCCACCCCTACAACCTCTTCCGCCACCTTCGCACCGTCAACCCTTCTCCTTATCTGTTCTATATCGACTGTCAAGACTTCCAGCTTGTCGGAGCCAGTCCCGAGCTCCTGGTAAAGGAAGAGCGGGGCCGTATCATCAGTCACCCCATCGCAGGCACAGTGAAGCGCGGCAAGACCCCGGAGGAGGATGCCGCCCTCGCCGAGGAGCTCCGCAGCAGTCTCAAGGACCGCGCCGAGCACGTCATGCTGGTCGATCTTGCCCGCAACGACGTGAATCGGGTCTGCGACCCCACCACAACACAGGTTGACCGACTGATGGTTGTGGAGAAGTTCTCACACGTCCAGCACCTAGTCTCCCAAGTCTCCGGTGAGCTACGGCCAGGCATGACCCGCTTCGATGCATTCCGGTCTATCTTCCCTGCCGGCACAGTTTCCGGTGCACCTAAGGTGCGCGCCATGCAGCTCATCGCCGAGCTGGAGGGTGAAAAGCGTGGCGTCTACGCTGGCGCTGTCGGATACTTCGGATATAATAGCGCCAGCGCAGATGGCTCAGCTGAGATGCCCGGTGCGATGGACACATGCATTGCGCTGCGCACTATGATGGTCAAGGACGGCGTGGCATACCTCCAGGCTGGTGGTGGTATTGTCTTCGACTCGGACCCCTATGATGAGTACATTGAGACGATCAACAAGCTTGGCGCCAACATTGCATGCATTAAGGGCGCTGAGGCGAAATACCTGAGCTTGGAGAATTAGTGTGCAGGCTTGGATTTAGGAATAAAAGCACAAGCACGTGCACTAGTTATGTTTTTTTAACAGAAGCGTCAACCCTTTGGGTTACACAGTTGGGATCCTGTGTTTTGATGAGGACGATTCGCATTAGCGATGGCCTAATCAGTTCTGTTTTTATGTGATATGGAGAGAATCTCACGAAATACACAATTTATGCCCATGTCATTCTGATATGTACTGGTCTTCACTATGTTCATTCATTGGATGTTCTTGAGCAAAAATCACCAGAATCGACCCCGACCCATGTCAATTGCCAAGTTCCTATATTCCTATGCTCTACTCCCAGCGTATTCCATATATGAGAGCTGGATCAAACCTGAGCCGTCGATGCAAACACTTCCGTGTTGCACAACATAGATTATCTATATCTTATTTGATCTGATTGGACCCTGTTTTGTATCCAAAAAAACCACAATAACCCAATTAGGGCTTTCGGTCCGGACCTCGGGATCGTTGTTTCGCCAATGACGCAAAGACGACAGTCGACATGGTGAATTAGGGTACAACATCGTAGATATAAAGCTGAGACTCGCGCCAACTTCCCTACCCTTTCATTTCAGACAATCTTTTCTTTTAGAGCAATCGCATAAATGACATCCATAACACGACCAGTCGTCGCTATCGCTGGAGCCACCGGACATCTAGGCAAGCACGTCACAACAGCCTTCCTCTCCTCCCTCTTCCAAGACAAATTCTCCGAGATAATCCCCCTCTCGCGAAACGAGTCATGTCTCTTCCAACCCTCCTCATCCCAAGGCGTAAAACTCACAGCACGCCGCTACAACGAGAGCAACATCGAAGAAGCCCTCCAAGGCATCCAAATCCTCGTAAACACAATCGGACCCGCAGGCCACGACTTCAAAACAAAGCTCACAGCCGCCCTCCCCAAAACCAACATCCGAGTCTACTTCCCCTCCGAGTTCGGCGTCGACCACTACGGTCATGACTTCGCCCACCTGGAGTGGAACGAGAAGAAGAAGCACTTCGCGAACACGCAGCACGTCCTCACGCACATGAAGATCTGCCGCGTATTCCGCGGCCTGTTCCTAGAAGACAGCATCGGGCCATGGTTTGGTCTCGACACCCAGAACGGGAAGTATACTAGTGTTAGGTCGTTCCGCACGCCGGTGTCTTTTACCTCGCCTGGCGATGTCGGCAGGACCGTTGCTTCGCTGGCGACTCTTCCTACAGAGGAGATTCCGGATGTTGTTCATGTTAGTGGTGACTCACGCTCGATTGTGGAGATTGCGGGGATTATGGAGTCTGCTGGTGCGGGACACATTGATATTGACTGCCTCCCGTATGAGAAATATAAGGCGGAGACTACTGTTGAGCCTTCATGGCGTCCAGCTGCTTATCTATGGTTTCTAATGGGTGATAGAGGTATTGCTCATAGTACTGCTTTTCTTGGGGCCGATAATGAGCTTGCTAACCCTGGTCAACGACTATGGAAGTGGAAGACTATACAGGATTTGGCGGAGGAAACTAATGGGCAGTCTGTAAAAGATGTTGTATGGCCTCGTCATAAGTAGAAGCTTAGTTGGGAAGTTTAGTACCTCTTTCGGACATAGCTATAACCGGAATCTATCTGGGCGTGGGGGGCGCTGCGTCATTTATCTAGACATACAACACAGACAGTTTTGCGTGCTTACAGCCCTGGCGGAGAATATTCAGCTACAGCCTTGAATCTTCATCAAGTTCAGGCAACAGCTAAGCCTCGGAGTTGAGTAGACGGGGCTGTGGCCAGGTGCCAAGCGTTGGCTTATTCCGTATTCTCCATACAAATCATCCCATGGCTCGTATGGAAGTTGCAGCCTTTGCGCTAGCACTGTCACATTTGACTTTGTATATTGAGGATCCCTTGGCTCATTGAGTGCGCTGCGCCCTGCAGGACTGGTGACTCAGTATTAAAGGTTCCGACTTTCCAACCTTGGAAGCTCTCCGTGTTGAGTCACTTCCGACATCTTTAAATAAGACGAAAATAGCCTCGGAACTAAAAAACACAACATCAACTACAACATCAACTACAACATCAACTACAACATCAACTACAACATCAACTACAACATCAACTACAACATCAACTACAACATCAACTACAACATCAACACCAACACAGCATGACTCCATCATTGAAATCTCGTGTCCAAGGCGCCATCTGGGGCGTCTGCGTAGGTGACGCCCTCGGTGGCCCCGTACAATTCAAAGACCCAGGAACATTCCAGCCGGTCAAATACTTACGATATGTCGCGCCCTTCGACCAACCAGCTGGGTAAGTTCTCATCACAGTCATATATGCGAAGTACTTGTGACTAACATGAACAAGATCCTACTCCGACGACGGGTCTATGACTCTAGCCCTGGCATGCTCCTTCTCCAAGTCCGAGATGCAATATAACCAAGAGCTATCAGTTCGGCACTTTGTCGACTGGCTGACCACAGGCCGTTTTGGCACTGCCAATCACTCGTGGGATGTAGGGCGCTCTACTCGCACCTCCCTGAACACGTGGATAAAGTTTGGCATTGAGGAAGGAGACTTCGAATTTGCCCAGACGATGGTTATTGGCAGATTAAATTACCCTGAGCACTCAGGGAATGGGAGCTTAATGCGGATTGTCCCGATTGGTTTGGCTTACTGGTACGATTCTGAAACGGCAAGGGAAGTGGCCAGAAGACACAGCCAGGTCACCCATCCTTCGCTCGCGTGTGTGGAAGCGTGTGAGGCGTACACAGAGCTGGTGTGTAAGATTATGAATGGTACGTGTTAATTCTGTTTTTCTTTTCGGGACTTGTCACTTACTGTTTTGTAGGTCAGACGAAAAAACAGCTCTTCTTCGCGCTCTCTCAGTTCCCATTTACTCAACCTGATCTGGAGAAGCGCATGTCGCGGTACAGATACAAAACACTCAACGACTGGAAACTAAAGGAGCCTAGTGATATGACGAGTAGTGGATGGGTTGTTGATACACTTGAGTGTGCCCTGTGGGCGTTCTTCAAGTATGATACCTGGAAGGAGGGAGCTTTGGCAGTCGTCAATCTGGGTGGTGACTCGGATACCGCAGGGGCTGTTTATGGAGGTTTTGCGGGCTGCTTCTATGGGTTTGACTCTATTCCTCCTTCATGGGTGGAAGGAATGAAAAATAAAGGGGTTATCGAAAGTATTACAGATACTTTTGCTAATGGGATTGCTTGAGATTCTTGCATGATATATTGGGAAACTGTTCCAGCGTACATACATATCTATGTATGTAGGTAGTCAAAGTGCTAATGCAAACACTACATTGGCTCTATCGCTACTTCCTAACTAAGTCCATGTCAACAAATGTTATGCAAAATGGGAAAGAGCGACGTTTGACAGTATAAACGAAGGTGCAAGGACTGTCCACTCTAGGAAGGTACGTGAAGTATAAAAAGACGCCAACCACCTTTCCTCCTCCTCTTCTCTTCTCTTCTTCCTCTCCCCAGCCCTCTATACCACCATCTCTATGTAGTCCGCTTGAGATAGCGTAGGAGGGTCCCCGGTGCCTCGCCTACATGGATCTCAACATTATGTTGAGGTCCTTGCAGGCCCTCACTCGGATTGAATCCCAGTTCTCGTGCGAGTCTTTTGATAAAGCCATGGCTGAGCATTTGGGCTTGCCATGGTAATTGGTAGATCCCACAGAATATACCTCTATTTGTTTGATCGAACTATGTATGTACCTAGGGAGATGCCCAATATATTGCAAATTTG
This sequence comes from Penicillium vulpinum, assembly GCF_028829585.1. Taxonomy (NCBI): domain Eukaryota; kingdom Fungi; phylum Ascomycota; class Eurotiomycetes; order Eurotiales; family Aspergillaceae; genus Penicillium; species Penicillium vulpinum. The sequence continues at coordinate 5,654,031 of NW_026643241.1, forward strand.
AGACGTGGCTTTCAGGGCTGATATATATACAGAGTCACAGGCTGTCCCTGGATATGAAGTATAGATCTTCAGGGAGGTGGCTGTAGGATAGGTATCTAGATGTCTCATGTTGAGGCAGTGGACTCTGCTAAATTCATATGATAGGTTTCAAGATCCGCAATGACGGGTGATACCAGATGAGTTCCTCGCAGATGATTCTAACATGATAAGACAACCCCTCAGATGCGCAAACCATGGTTTCTGGTGCTAAGATTGCCTTGATGTTATAGGTAACTAGAATAATCCGCTTTGTTATCAATCCTGCTATATATATGCGGCTCTTACAGTTTAGTGAATCATTTGATAGCCATCTGCACATATATATAGGTACTGAGCATAGCTCAATCAGCCTCTTGTTCTGTGATAGAGCTATTTCTAGTTAGTGAATGTACATGTTACATACATAAAAAACTACTTCAAGGTGAATAATAAGAAAAATCGGGAATGTAGTACTTTGATATCAAGCCCAATGTGGACCCGAGATCGGAGCGCCAAGAGTAATATTGCATTCTAGAAGAAGAACAAATGACGTAGGCCCTGGTCTTCTAAGAGCTATCACCGTGAGACTTCAATATGATCTGTACAATTTTGTATACATACTACATGTACAGAGTAATATCTGTATATAAATTTCCATAAGACCAATTGACCGTTGCCTGACCACAAGGGTTCCGAGGTCTTACGCGGCCCAAGGCGGACACATGTGGCGGGAAACAGGCCATGTTTTTGACCCGGCTTCTTGATACTCCGTTCTGACTCCAATAATTGGGATCGAATTTGATTTAGTATGCCAAAAAATACCCCCCAGTATGCAGTAGTCAAATAGTGAGTTGCTTGTTCTAGGCTATATATAGGGGGGAAAGAAAAAGAAAAAAAAGTACACCGTAAGCTCACGGTGATTAGACCGGACCTCCGGCCACGAGGGCGTAACGGTACTTGGACATGCACTGTACATGCTGGATCATCTAAATGATCTTGGTGATTTTTGTTCTGTTTCTTTCAATAATGACAAATACATGAAAAATCTTCAATTCTAAGAGGTTATAACTGTAGATCTTGAACAAGTGCCAGTATAAAAGTTTGGTCCAAACTGCTTCGTCACTGCCAAGCCCTCTCTTCCCCCCGTTCTAACCATCCCCTCTCCCTCCTTTCACTTTTCACTTTTCATCCGTTGACTTTTGACTACTATTTGCCAATATTTCCTTATCAGGCAATCTACAGCCCAATCTCCTAACCCCTTCGGACCAATCTGCAACCTGTCCCTATCAGAACAGGAGGTGACACGCTTGACAACTTTGGGCCGCGACACGGAGAAAGAGGGCTGTCTGTGCTTGGCAGTCTAATCCTCTTCTACAATCATCCCTCGCATCGGTTTCCACTAGCCGATTACGATCTCTTCAATCCCTTGAAAACTGCGACCCTCGCATCACCGCCACCATGTCCAAAGTCGTGCGGAGCGTGAAGAACGTCACAAAAGGATATTCCTCAGTGCAGGTCAAGGTCCGAAATGGTATGAGTCGATTCCACTGCTTCAACCTTCGGGGCGATCATCAAGTTGCGGTCGCATGTGCAAAACAGTTGTTGCTATGGCTTATGCTGCCCCTGTCTTTTCCCCCGGGGGTTGCTTGCTGCATTGCGCCCATGCATTCCGCGTAGATTGTAATCAAGTTGCTAACTTATTTTTCTAGCTACCAGTAATGACCCCTGGGGCCCTACGGGGACCGACATGTCCGAGATTGCCGCCATGACTTTCGGGAGGTGAGTTGGGTCTGCGACCAACTGTGTCGGCACCGCTAACGCCACTTCCATAATAGTCCGAACGAGTTCTACGAGATCATGGACATGCTTGATAAGCGACTCAATGATAAGGGCAAGAACTGGCGCCACGTGCTAAAATCACTGAAAGTCTTGGACTACTGTCTCCACGAAGGCTCTGAATTGGTGGTAACGTGGGCCCGGAAAAATGTCTATATTATCAAGACTTTGCGCGAGTTCACATACGTGGATGAGGAGGGAAGAGATGTTGGCCAGAACGGTAAGTTGTCTCTTGAAAATCAGAGGTCTCGCAAAATTGACAGATTGGTGTTCTGTAGTTCGGGTGGCAGCAAAGGAGTTGACTGGCTTGGTACTGGATGAAGATCGTTTGCGCAGCGAACGCTCAGATCGCAAACTCTGGAAGACTCGCGTGAGCGGACTCGATGAAGGCTATGGAAACTCCCCCGTGGAACCGCCGCGCAGAAACCAACGCCGACGCAACGGGGAGGAAGACTCCGATGCTGAATACCGCTTAGCTATTGAAGCCAGCAAGGCTGAAGCTGAAGATGAGCGCAGGCGACGGGCCAAGGAGACAATGGCAAATTCGGACGATGAGGATCTTGCCAAGGCCCTCAGGCTTAGCAAGGAGGAGGAAGACCTCCGAAAGCGCGAATTGGAAGAGAGCAACGCCCATTCTCTCTTCGACGACACCCCAGCTCAAGCACAGCCAACCGGCTACAACCAGGGCTACCAACAGCAAAGCGCCGTGGACTGGTTCGGCAACCCGATCAATGCGCAGCAACAGCAGCAGCCTATGACAACTGGTTACCTAAACAATCAGTACGCGCAGCCGACAGGGTTCCAGAACCAGCCCACCGGCATAAGCAACCCTTATGCCAATGGCTATCAGGCGCAGCCCTCGGCCTATGAGCAGAACCCTTACGGCCAGCAACAAAACAACTTTTTGCAACCGCAGGCCACTCTCCAACCCCAGCACTCCGCATTCAACCCCAATAACCCTTATGGAGGGGATGTCTTCTCGCAGCAGCAGCAGCAACAACCCCAGGAGAATTATCAGAATTCAGGAAGCAACAACCCCTGGGCTGGGAACCAACTGCAGCCCGCTGATGCCCTCAAGCCCATGCCGACAGGATCAAACAACCCCTTCGCTCAGCGTACTCAAACACAGTTCAACAACCCTGCACGAACAGGCCCACCAACACTCAATTCCTTGTCGGAGGACCGCGCAACGAATCAGTTTGGCCAGAATAATATGCAGTATGGCCAAAACTCGCTGTTCGCCCAATCCACTCAGCCCAACCCGATCGCTAATTTCCAAGCTCCTCAGCCACCAAAGAGCACCCCACCACAGGACCCGCATCATGCTCGTCTCAACGCCCTTCTCGGGTCAGGCGAAGGCCAGGATACCTTCGGCAATGTTGGAGATCTCCGAATCCCCGCACAGCACACAGCACCTGGCACATTTGTCAATTCTGCCGGTCAGGGTTTGGACCGCCTACACGCTGCTCCTACTGGAAACCCATTCTTCGGTCAACAATTCACAGGCATGCCGCAGCAGACCGGGTATATGCAGCAGCAGCAACAGCCTAACAATAGCAATCCCTGGGGAGGTCAGCAACAGCAACAGCGCGGCGGTAGCCTGATTGATCTGTGATCACTGTTTCGTGGGCTCTTCTTTATTGATTCATTCCTGACTTCGCTAAGGCCACTCACGCGGATACCATCTATCTCATTTTCTCTCTATGTTTCTCGCTCAGTCATTCAGGGCTTGGTCGTCTGGTTTTTACCCGGTCTCGTTGTTCTTGCTTCCTTTATTTTTTATCTCTATCGTTCCTGGATACTCAGCACAATCTTCCTACGTCGAATTGTGGGTTTGTTAAAGCCGTGACGGGAAGGCTAAAAACTAGAGCTTTCTTTTTCTTCATGTCCTCGATGGCCTACATTCTTCGAGGTTTGACTTGGGATCCATTTGTCTTGTCTTGTATTCTCTCCTGCCTCAAGATAACTTTTTCTTGTTTGTCATTGTCTGCCATTAGGATATCCTTTTCATTTCAAACCACTTTCTTGACATCTTATCAGACTCCCTCGTGCTGCATAGTTATTCCGAGTTTGGTTATAAGTCTAGTCAAATTGATTGAGTACTAGCTGGTGTGTGTGATCAAGAAGGTTCTCATGATGTCTCTATATGTAACTATATTTTGTGCTTATCTGCTCGTAGTATTGGCAAACGTCAAGGACAGAACCAGGGCAACACAGAAGAGCCAACCTAGTTACCACGCCAAACCATGATACCATAGGGATCACGATCAGTCTGGCTAACAGAAACCTCAACATCGCCCTGGGTATTACAAAGGCCTCGAATCTGGGACGCAGCCGCCAATTGAGCCTCACTAAACCTTTCACGATAAGAAATAGTCCTCTCAGCCTCTATCCAAGCCAGATTCCACTGATTTGTAACCTCAGCAAACAATTTAGGCTGCATCACCGAGCGCAAATATCCACGTTCCGAGTTAGTATGCGAAAGCGAGATAACAACAGAACCCCGTTCCGTGGCAGCCAAAGCCTCATGGTGACTCATTTCACCAGTCAGCAGGAGATCAGGAAGTTCCCCATCACCTCTGAGAAGCACGCCCGAGCCAGAACCGGGACACATGCCCACCGTTCGGATAAAGATATCATCAACGGAGTGGCCTTGTGGGATGGCGATGGGGATACCGCCTGGCAGACCGATTCCGCGAGCGATGTTGTCGATCAGGATAGTGAGGGGCTGTTCCTCGGCGAAGGTCACCATACGGCCGGAACCAGCTGACTCAAATCCTTCTGGGATCGAGGCTGACGGGGATGGGTGAATTGTGGATCTAGTGTGCTGTGGTACTTGCGAGGGGATTGGGGCTTGCACGGCGGGGATGGGTGCTTCCGGGTATGTTGGGGCAGAGTACATGGTCGAGGAGCAGGGTTCGACAGTAGCATTTGTGGGTTGTTGCACGGGTTTGAAGTTTCCTGTCACTACATCGCAGAGCCAGTCGGCCATGCCGCCGGGGACGGTGTCGACTGCTGTGTGCGGGGAGTAGACGCTGATTCCATGTTGTGCTAGGCGGAGGAGGGATCGTTGTTGGGAGTCGGCGAAGGTGAGGGATTTCAGGCCGCGGAAGATTATGGGGTCTGTGTGGATGGTGTTGTGTTAAGGTTTGGGTCCAATTGTGGATGCCTGTTGATGAAAACGAGGCGTGCGTCTAATCGCAAGTAGCATAATTCCTCGGGTGTGACTTACGGTATGCGACGATAACCGAGTTACGGTTTTGAATAGCTTCATCAGCAACAGCCGTGGTGAGGTCAATCGTAAGGAGGACCGAGTTATTCTGTACCCGGGATTTGTCGAAAGGAGCTTCGAGGAGCACTACAATTCGCCGAGGTCAGTACGTTGCATAAGTCAATAAAATAGTGTTTTGAAAAGATGAAGAGCTTACATCCTGTATTATCGAAGCTCTTGTCTGCCAATGCCTCCGGGTATCTGCATATAGGAGGTTAAATGAAGCTCCATGAATGCGGGGAGCTCTGGGATTCAAGTGGGGGGTGAATTTACAGCTTTCTCATGGAGCTCACCACAGCATTGGTGAATGGCGAGCATTCCGAAGATTTCATATTGAAAGACATGGCAGAGTATCGACGTGTAGCAGTGCGAAGAAAATTCATAGAGAGACGTCAAAACCTTGAAGATTGAGGAAGCGCAATGCACGGAAAATGATAATCAGCCACACACACGTGCTCTCACCAGCCACAGCCGACTGGAGGCTCTGAATTTGTAATGAAGGCAAATTCCCATACTTCGCGATAACCTCGGGTTTGGCACATTATCTCCTCTCGTCTTCTCTCCCTCCCATCTCAGGCCATACTTGATGTTCTCCCGCACCTCCTCTTTAACCGTCTTGAGCAGAAGCTGCCGCTATCTCCTCCGCCCTCACAATAATACCCAACGGGCCTCATTTTCCCTCACCGCGCGCTCCCACTACGCCATCAACGCCGCTATGGCCGACACATCTGGAATCACCGCAGAATCGCTGAAGAACAAGTTGACTGAAGTGCTGCAGGCGCAGCATGTGGAGGTTGAGGATCTATCGGGTATGGAAATTAAAATTGAAAATGGAATGGGAATGGCGCCCGCTATGACGTCGAAACATTCTCTTTTTTTTCCCGTTGATGTTTAGCTGACGCTCTGTCTTTTGGGATTGATATAGGCGGCTGTGGACAGGCTTTCCAGGCTGTGATTGTTTCCCCCCAGTTCGAGAGCAAGACTATGCTTGCGCGACACCGGCTCGTCAACTCCGCGCTCAAGGCCGAGATCGCTGCTATCCACGCTTGGACACCCAAGTGCTATACCCCCGAGCAGTGGCAGGCGCTGCAGCAGTAATTTTTCTTTCCGCAAGGCGAGGATATTATAAACCATGGCTTCTTCCCAGAGGTATTTTTGGAAGAAATTGGACTAGACCAACGGTCGCGGGGTTCGGACTTGGTTTAGGAACGAAGGATCGGCCATTGATTTCTAATTGCTTGATTCGAGTATATGCTTGCCCATTTAATTCTGGCATCGATTTATCAGGCGTTGGCCGGGTTGGAAAGGATGGAATAATTGTACATTAAAACCCTGCGCTACCAAGTACCGTGCGGCAGGGATCGGAAATAAATCGTGCCTTGGGCCCATGATATATTTCTATATTTCTTCCACTATTTGCAAGGAGTTCAAAGATCTATCTAAAGATGGCTTCAACCGAGCACCTTCTCGGCAGCGGAAACTTTCAAGTGATGTTAGCATAGAACAATTTGCTCGACAGAAGAGAAGCATACCGTTAAGACCGGTGTTGTCAGGCTCGACGAAAGCCTCCTTGACCTTTCCATCCTCGACAAGAAGAACGTAGCGCTTGCTGCGGTTGTTGCCGAAGATGGCGGCGCTGTCGAAGCTGAGGTCGAGCGCCTCGGTGAACTTGCCGGAGGGGTCACCCAAGAAGCGAATCTGTTAAAAAGACAATGTCAGCCCTGTCGCTAGAATCAAAATACCACAAAAACAAAACTAAAAAAAAAGCCACTTACGCCGCTCTCGCCGGTGGGATCGAGGGAATCAGCCCAAGCCTTGGTCCTATATGATAGCTTTGTCAACAAATGTCCGAACAAAGCTTTCGCCCCGCAACTTGACATCTATAGCTTACACGAAGGGATCATTGACAGAGATGACGAAAGCCTGACCAGCCTCCTTGAGCTTGGGGTGGTTAATGAAGCCGGGAACATGGGTGCTGGAGCACGCAGGGCCTTAAATAATGTCAGTACCGAACAGGTGTTTTTATTTCCTATTGAAGTAGGGTGAGTTCACGTACTGAAGGCAGCCGGAGTGCCAATGATAACAGCCTTGTTCTTAATCTCCTTGGCCAAATTGACCTTGTTACCAGGGGAGTTCTCAACCAGGACATCCAGGTTGGGGATGGCGTCGCCCTTCTGCACGAACGCGGGCGCAGTGCTGTGGAAGAGGGATGCTTGCGCGCGAACGCGGGGGATGTTTGCGATACGGCGGGCGGCGAACATGATTTTAATTGAATTAATGATGTGATTGGCTTATCTGTATATCAAATGGATGAGAATGGTAAGAAGTGTTTGTTGTGAAATAACGGGGAGAGCTAGGGCGGTATGCGTGAGGGGAGCTTGGGTAATTTCGTCATGGCGCGCTTTTGCAGTCCAGGGCTATATTGCATTATTTTTAGGAACTCTGCTTACACCTCATTATTGACTTTTATATGCTTATTTGCTTTTTTGTGTTTATTTTCACCTTCGATGCACATCATTTTTTAATATTGACAACCTGGAACTCGTCCTCGTACCTGTGGATACCTCCAGTGCAACCTGCGGAGACTATACCGCAGGTACCGCGAAGCAACCTATATGAGCTGTCACGTATATTAAGCGCTTTCTTTTAAGAACTGGGCGGACCAGCCACCTTCGAATCGGATGATATGAAGTCACATCCTATTCCTCCATGACGCAGTGGATCCTTGCTCCGTCACACGGTGGATCATTGACCCCCTGCTGAAGGATGCAGTCATCTTCTAGTTCAACATGAAGTTTGGCGCCAGCACAACAGTTTAAAGAACAATGGACTTGACTGGTGGAGCTCAGATGATATTACTGATGGTGTGCTCTTATTATGACGACAATGTGTTACGGTGAGCAACTTGGGTGTTATAGCTTTTCAATCACTATCTGGACTACTTGGCTGGCTTCTAGACCATGAACCACGTCTATATTGCAAAGAGATATAGGTAAGGTCTTTTCTAGAGTTGAATTTCTGGGCAATTCTTCGAATAAGATACCTTGTAGCCATTATATGTAACATTTTTATCTTAGTCTTCGGTTTCGGTAAAAGTGGATAAGTGGTTCTTCTCACCGTTTAATAGGTTCATATGAATCAAACCTGTTCACACCTCGAACACATGATACTGAAACACGCGGAGAATGGCAGGGCTGATCACTATATGTTATCCATATTATCCATATAAAAACATATTAAACAGCGGTTCTCAGTGGAGCATATACTGCTTATTCCCCGTTACAAAGACTTGACCTCTTTGTCTTGGATATCTCCTTTCCCTAACCCACTTGGTCTACGCTAATTCAATGTCTCACCATTTTCATAAGGTCATTGGGGGAGAATGCATGTTCTTCCCCCCCCCCTCCATCTCGTGCGCACTGACACGATCCCCTCCATATCATGTCTATCCTGCATCTCGCTGTTCTAATAGGCGAATGAGATCTAGGTCTGAGGTTTTTTTTTTCTGTGTTTTTTTTTTATAGGAACTTATACGGAGTACCTATACAATACCTAGCTAGTACCTCGTCAGGTCCGTGTGTGTGACATACTGGAATTTTGCCCCTCGTTGGTCCCTGAGTTCTAGGATATTCAAGATCGACCTCCTTGCATTAAGAAATGTAAAAATCCAAGATTATTATATATATGTTATATAGAATGAAATATATATAATAATATAAGGATGTTATTTATAGGAAGAAAAAAAGGATAAGGAAATAGTCAAGTAACCCTGGAACATAGCAAGTCCATCTCATGTACCAGACAGTACCTCCACAGTAACTTTGGTACTTGGCTCTACCGCTAAACCCAGTAACTGACCCCCCGTTATTTCATTTTTTTTCTTTCTTCCCACCCTCCGAAAAGGTCTGGCTTTCTCCCCTTATATTCTTTCTTTTCCTTGAGTGTGATCGAGGTCATCCCCGTTATATTTACAATCGAGTTTATCCGTGTTGGGACGAGACCAGCCAGACTGCTTGTTCGACCGGTCGCGACCCGTCTAGCCCAGCATGGACGGTGGCCAGACCTCTTCCAATCCCGCCCCCGCTGGGAACTCCAGTGATTTTGTTAGTGATCCTATATCCTTGTGAGATATCTCTACTAACATCATGAATAGGTACGGAAGCTGTACAAGTGAGTATTGCTCCTCTTCACAAACTTCCCCTGGTATCCTGTTATCCCGTTGGAGCCTTTTTTTTCTGATATCTCTCGCAGAATGCTGGAGGACCCAACCTATGCGTCGATCGTACGCTGGGGTGATGAAGGAGATTCCTTTGTGGTATTGGAGGTAATGCGCCCGTGTCTTTGTGTGGAATTCGGTTTCTTTGTGTGCTTGGCTAACTTTGAATCCCCGACAGTGCGAGAAATTCACCAAGACCATCTTACCGAAACATTTTAAACACAGCAACTTTGCCAGTTTTGTACGCCAACTGAATAAATACGATTTCCACAAGGTCCGACAAAACAATGAAGAAAATGGGCAGTCACCATATGGGCAAAATGTACGCATCTACCCCCCAATTTGAAGGTCAGACTGAGAGTCTGACACAAATCACACACAGGCATGGGAATTCAAGCACCCGGAGTTCCGCGCAAATAGCAAAGAATCCCTCGATAATATTCGACGAAAGGCACCCGCACCACGAAAACAAACCCAACCCACTGATGAATCCGTACCCACGCAACAAATTGATCTTCTCAACCAGCAGATTGTGGCACAACAGCAGCAGATCCAACATCTATCAGATCGATATGCCCAACTCACGGTGGATCACCAACTTATGCTACAGGAAGTGATGCGAGTGCAGAAAACAGTTTTAAACCACGAGAATGTCATTCACCAGGTGATGACCTACTTGCTTTCGGTGGATGCACGCCAGCGTCGAGATAGCAAGGCTGTGAATTTCCAGGCGCCTGGAACAACACTGAGCCCTTCCCAGGTTGGAACAGTGGATGATGAACCCTCATCGCCTCTCCAGCAAGCCTCAAAGCTCCTGAATGACATGAACGCCGAACTACAATTCAATATGAATGGTGTTGACTCGATGAACGATCCCCAGAAGGCCGTCGTTTCAACTCCCAACTTGGATCCTAATGCGCGAAATGGTTCGATCCGTCCCACGACTACCGCACCACCAAATCCAGCACTCGTTTATCCCAAGATGGCCGGTGATCTAGAGCAAGTGGTGTATCCCGTGGGTGCCACAAATGGCATTGATCCCATGTACAGCGAACATATCAACAATGTTCCGTACCCAATGCCCGCCAAGCAGGAGATGGATTCTTCAGATGCCCGACGGCAGTTCCCCGACAACCGGAAAAAAAGCACCAATGTGGACCCTGGTTGGGTTCGTAGCCCACAGATCCTCTTGGTTGAGGATGATGCCACTTGTCGACAGATTGGCGGCAAATTCCTGTATTCTTTCTCTTGTGTTATTGATACCGCGGTATGTCATCAATCTTGTCCTACAGAATAGCACAAAGTTACTAATATCTCCAATAGTTTGATGGGTTGGAAGCTGTGAACAAAATTCAGGGTGGCTCAAAATACGATTTAATTCTGATGGACATCATTATGCCGAATTTAGACGGTGTATCAGCATGCCATCTCATACGCCAATTTGACCGTACCCCTATCATCGCCATGACCTCGAACATTCGAAGCGACGACATCCAGCTCTACTTCCAACATGGTAAGACAGACATGAAAAATTGAATCAAGATCTTCCACTAACCTGTTTTAGGAATGGACGATGTTCTTCCAAAACCATTCACTCGCAAGAGCCTTCTTGATATGCTTGAGAGACATTTGGATCATCTCAAAATTTCACCCCAGAACCCAGGAATGGAGCCAGTCCGGCCTTCCGCGGCCGCTGTGACCATGGCAGCTGCAAATCAAAATTCAGCAGCCCAGTCGATCAAAGAAGACAGCTCTCCAGGCCAATCACCCGCTGGATCAATGAACAACTGGCAATCGCCTAGCCAGTTCCAAAATATGCAGGCTGTTCCACCGAATATGCCAGCAGTTCAAGGGCCATATGTTACAGCCCCACCGGCCGCCTACGCTCTTGACCAGAATGGCGTCCAGTACCCAGCACCACCAGTAGGAGTCCCAACTGGAGGTGCTCCTATTCGTCCTCCGCATCGCCGTCAAATCTCCGATATGGCCAGTGCCGCCGACAACCCCAACATGCCAAAACGGCAACGCATGTACTCCCAACCTCAACCCATGCTTGCCGTGCAAGCTGGTCGACCTGGCTAAACCAGCTTTCCAGCCATTCGTCTTGGCTTTTATCTTTACTATACTTCACCTTTTTTTTCCCGCCTGTCTATTGACTCACGATTCCCACTTGTCTATAACGAGGTTCGAAATTCCAAATCGTACATTTTGCTACTCTTCGCGGACGTCTTGAATCGCCGCAGTTTTGTCACCCGCCCTTTACAGGTTCTGGCGTTGGGTTTTGATTTAAATTGGGCGGCGAATTGTGTGCGACTTTACATGCGTCAGCTATACCCACCGTGGGTTCCATGCATTTACGGAGAGATTGTTTCGTCAGGTACATATTTACAAACATATTATTACTTCTCTCCTACATTCTGCCTGTAACCACGCAGGGGTTCAAGGTTTGTAATCGGGTTCCACTGTTCCAGGGCTTGTAAGTCGTATACGAATAGGTACATAAAGATGTAAACAGTAGTATTTCCGTAGTATTTTCCCCAATTGATGCCCAGCACCTAAATTTACATATGTACATGTATAAGGATTCACCTCAAACCCCGAAGTTCTCCACTTGTAAACAAACATGCTCATCTCCCGCATTCCCTAATTTTCGCGGGTCGGGCGGACGAACTGCAGGAGAAATAAACTGGGAGGTCTAGACCATCGAAAGTGAAATTAAAATATTTAAACTCCTCCAGGAGGGCCCAGACCTTGAGGGGAGTTCTGGGCCTCTTTGGATTCTCTAGGGCTGTGTGGTCTTGTGGCTAGGGCTTACGCCACCTTGCTTGTTTTTGTTTGGTTGGTTTGCACTTGAGAACTACGTGGTATATAAAAGTACCTGTGCCATCTCTAGATTTTATTGCCATATATCTTGTGAGTCTCAAGAGGTAACTGTTATTTGAAGCAGTGTTGCGAGGTTTCCCACAGTGCAGAAGTTTTCTAGCAAATGACTCCATGATGCTCTATGATATGGTTTCGGAGATCTCATCCAGTCTTCCTCTCATCTTTCATATTTGAACCAGCTGTTCATATGCAGACGGGTAGTATATCAAATCAGCTACCAGCAAGTCTCGGGGCCGGGACAGAGATATATTCTGACCACTCCTAGCCAAATACGTACATATGTATACACTCAACAGGCCAGACACGCTACACCGCTTCGGTCTAGCCAAATCCACGAAGCTAGCGCGCTGTAATGCAATGTATATAACAGTCTGCAATGAAAATAACAGCCCAGGATGCCCAGAAAACCACAGAACTACCTCTGGCGAGAACCGCTGTACACCAGAAACCGTTTATAACTGCGAGAGATGCTATTACATTTAATGAGACCCACAATTAGACCGGTGCTGCAAGCTGTGTGGCTTGCTTTACGGACAGCACGACTGAGAGCTGGGTCATGTGTCAATAAGGCTATGTATGGCGCCCTCGTGCTTGATGGTATTATGGCTGAGTTGGCACATTTTAAGACCGACTACTCCGTACTCTGTACATACTACTGAGAAGGATGGCTTGGCAGCGCTGGTGCGTGCTGTCATTGCATATTATGAACTTTCTATAGTTCCAACTTGGACAGGCGATGAAATTCTGTAGGTCTCATGTATATCTCATGGATTTCCGCGCGGTACATTTCCCGGCTTATAGACTTGATCTTGATATCAGAAATGGAGTGGAGTTCTTGGCTTAAAGGTTAAAGTGCCCAATAGAGACACTAGATAGGTAGGTAGGTAGGTAGGGCCTCCGGAACCGCATATAGATATATGAAACATTTTAAAGTAATATAACAGGAACATAGTCTTGTCAGTCTATAGTTCCATCCGAAATGAGCGATGCTACGAAGATTGAGCTATTTATAGAAAAATGTAGGCATTGCAAAAGCCTTTCATTGAAAACTGATCGATGTAATCTTGTGGGTCGTCACTCATGATGCTAGAATCCAGGATAAAACCAAAACCAACCGAGAAAATCAGAATAGAAAAAGGAAAAGCCATAGGAAAAAGAATAGTAAATCGCCTATGCTTTCTTCTCGGCGTCCGGCGCTTGGGATGAATCACCAGTGGATTCAGGCTCAGCATTGCCTGCTTGGGGTTCTGTAGAAGGGCCTTCATTCTTGGCTTCTTCCTCTTCTTTCGGTTTGGTGTCTGTAAGGACAATATCACCGTCGCTGTCGGTAGTTGATTCGACCTTTTCCTGTTCTTCCGTTGCCTGGGTGGCGGTGGCATCGGCTGCAGCCGGGACATCGGCGGTACCATCTGTGCTAAGACGCATCTCGACACCTTTGCCGTCTTGCAGGCCCATATCTTCCACGCCGAGGAGGATTGGGCCACGGGCGTGAGGAACCTCATCAGATGACTCTGGTGAGGTGTTAGCAGCCGTCTCTTCGGCTTCGGAGGTTACCAGGGTCGTGGTGCCCGGTTCCACCTCAGGTTGTGTAGGTAGAGCTTCAGTGCCTGGAGAAAAACGTTAGTGAACAGGAAACCAGTGTCTCGGTAATAATGGATAAAAGTACCCTCGACTAATATGCCTGCGTCTCCGTTGGCATCCTCGCCTGCGAATGAGGGATTGTTTAGCCACGGGATCGGAGTAAGTAGTGCACCGCCCAGAGATTCATCGCTTCCAAGACCCTGTGCAAAGTCTGGGGCTATATAAACCCCACTGCTATTACCAGGAAGCACTAGCCCGTTCGTGGGAGCATTCGTGACAGCCGGCGTTTGGAATGGGAAAATATCTGCGGAGCTTGTCACTGAGACAACGCGATCGACAGCACGTAGGTATGCGGGTAAGGTTCTGTAGTGCTTGGTCGGGTAGAGTACCAGCTCTGCGAGTCTCTGAATGGTGTGTGGGGGCTTATCCTCGAAGAAGGATTTAATGGATGAGCGTATGGCGCTCAGAAGAAATGCAAGAGGAGGTGGAAGCCGGCCATCCGTGCTCGCACCAGATGGCTGAGGCTGTGAGTCTGGCACTCGCTCACTCGACGGCGGAGAGCCAGTTCGCGCTGCCTGAGGTGAAGTCTGGATGTCGGTGGGGGATGTGTTTTCCTTATTGCTGCTTTCGGGTGGGATGGAATTTGCCTGGGAAGAATGGTTGGGAAATGGTTGCTGGCCGATGGGGTCGGGGCGCGCTTGAGGCATGGGGAACACATTGTATACGATCTGGAGCTACTGGTCAGAGAAGTCGGGCAGGGGCAGCGAAGTATAGCGCACATATTCCAGTCGCTCGATCAGTGGTGCAGCCATGCCGTGCCATCTCTCTCTGTATCAGCGCGTTAGCCTCAGAAGCGTTTGGGGATCTTGGCAGGGCAGTTTCACGTACAAATCCATCGGGCCGCCATTGGCGGCTATTTGGAGAGCTTCCTCGTCTGTAATTTGAATATTAGCAGGGCCCATTGCAACTCAGACTGGGACTGCGACTGTGATGGTAAACATACCCAAAGACATTGTCCAGTCAGCTGTGCATGGAGAAGCAGAGAGAGTCGAAGCTGCGACAAGGGCGCGGCAGTCGACATCGGTGATTGGCCTGAGCTTATCGATAGTGCCACGTGACTCTCCGCGAATTTTCGGAGTTGAGGGGCACCGTCGATCTCTCATTTGACATATCTCGATCAATTGCTTCTCGTTTTAACGCTTCGATCCGACATTATGTGGAACTCACCCAAGGTCGGAATCCTCGGTGGTGGCCAACTGGGCCGCATGCTCGTCGAGTCCGCCAACCGATTGAACATTCAGGCCAATATCCTAGATGTCGACAACTCTCCCGCCAAGCAGATCAGTTCGCACGACGGCCATGTGACTGGTTCCTTCAAGGAGCCTGAGGCCGTGCGCAAACTGGCTGAGACCTGCGATGTCATCACCGCCGAGATCGAGCACGTCGACACCTACGCTCTTGAGGAGGTTGCGTCGAAGGTGCGGGTCGAGCCTAGCTGGCAGGCTATTCGGACAATCCAGAACAAGTTCAATCAGAAGGAGCACCTCCGCAAATATGGAATTCCTATGGCCGACCACCGGGAACTGGTGAACAATACACCCGAGGAATTGGCTCAGATTGGAGAGGAGTTGGGCTACCCCATGATGTTGAAGTCGAAGACTATGGCATATGACGGGCGTGGTGAGTCATATGTGATGTCGAGAGGGTATACATTCTTATTAACATATGAAAGGAAACTTCCGTGTCAACTCCAAAGAAGATATTTCAGAGGCCCTTGAGGCTCTGAAGGACCGCCCCCTCTACTCCGAAAAATGGGCCTACTTCAAGATGGTTAGTACTACAATTAAAACATCATACCATGTACATCTCTAATATGACACATCCGCAGGAACTCGCTGTCATGGTCATCAAAACCAAGGACGACGTCCTCTCCTACCCCACCGTTGAGACCGTCCAAGAGGACTCAATATGCAAGCTGGTGTATGCGCCAGCCCGCAACGTCTCCGACGCCATCAACCAGCAAGCACAAGCTCTCGCCCGCAAAGCCGTCTCCGCCTTTGAAGGCAAAGGCGCTTTCGGCGTGGAGATGTTCCTCCTAGAAGACGACAGCCTCATGCTCTGCGAGCTCGCAAGCCGAATCCACAACTCCGGCCACTGGACAATCGAAGGCTGCGCTCTATCCCAATTCGACAGCCACATCCGCGCAATCCTCGACCTGCCCATCCCACCCAAGAGCCTCGAGCTCCTGCAGCCCTCAATCATGCTCAACATCATCGGCGGCGCAACCCCCGACTCCCACCTCACGGCCACCCAAGCAGCCCTCTCCATCCCCAACGCCAGCATCCACCTCTACAGCAAGGGCGCCGCAAAGCCCGGCCGCAAAATGGGCCACGTCACCGTCACCGGCGCGACCATGCACGAAGCCGAGACTTTCATCCAGCCCCTCATCGACGTCGTCGACACCATGCGCGCCCAGCGCTCCGATATCAAGACCAAGGCTGTCCGCTCCGGTCCCTCCAAGCCCGCCCCCTCCGTCGCCGTCATCATGGGTTCTGACAGCGACCTCAAGACCCTCGTCCCGGGCCTCAAGCTGCTGCGGGATTACTTCGGCATCGAGCCTGAGGTTGAAATCACCTCTGCTCACCGCACGCCCGATTACATGGCCGAGTATGCGGGCAAGGCTGCCTCGCGCGGCATCAAGGTGATCATTGCTGCCGCTGGTGGCGCTGCTCACCTTCCCGGTATGGCGGCCGCTCACACCGCTCTCCCTGTTATCGGCGTGCCGGTTAAGGGCAGCTCGCTCGACGGTGTCGATAGTCTGTACAGCATTGTGCAGATGCCGCGTGGTACGTTATTTTCCATTCTACTCAATTTTCTTTATTCCCCCTTTCCACCTATCTACTTTGGCCCGATCTATATGTCTAACATTCCATAATAGGTGTCCCCGTCGCCACTGTCGGTATCAACAACAGCATCAATGCTGCTCTCCTCGCCGCGCGTGTGCTTGGCTCTTTCGACCCGGCCATCCAGCGCAAGGTCGAGGCGTACGCTGAGGCTGCCCGTGCCGAGAACATGGAGCTCAAGGGCACCAAGTTGCGCCAGTTGGGATGGGAGAAGTACTTTGAGCAGATGTAAACGATAACCATGTAGACATTTGTGATTTGAGATACGAGATTTTATACGAAAGTGGACGCCGAAAGAAAAAGGGGATAAAAGTGTGGGAGATTTTACCTTCCCTGGGCTTCTTGTATAGCGGAGTTCAGTTTTACTTCTTTTTATAGACGACAATGAATGACTTCTAAGCTTATTTTTTTTTATCTTCTATGGGTCTGGAATACTTCAAAGCCTCCAAGGTTTTGGTCGAAGCGCAGATTTACTTCAAGAACAGTTGAATGATAACGCAGACAACGGTGGCATTATGTATTAGACTACCGTTTAACCAATACTAGTACAAAAAAAATAATGAACATCCGTAGTGCACAAGGGGAAATCATAGCAAAGAAACAAAAAGATCAAGGGACAAAAGAAAATGGCGTTACGCCAATGTGATGTCGATTTTGGCCACAGTTACTCCGTGGTTTAGACGGTGGTCCCGGTAGGAACAGTGTTATTGATAACGCTACTAACGCCATTAGTGCCGTGGGTGGTGCCGTTGACGCCATCGGCGTTATGTTTAATGGCCTCGGTAACATTCTGAGGCTTGCCATTGACGAAAGCCTGGTCAACCTCATCGGAGAAGCCACGGGGCTGGTATCCGTTGCCGTTAGTGGCATTGCCGTTAGAAACAGCGGCCGGGGTGGTGCCAGATGCACTCGACGCGGGAGCAACTCCGGCGCCACCTGCACCTTGTGTGGCGCCCTGGCGCTTATTGGTGATGGGGGCGGCGGACGGGATGCCGGTGGACTCGGATGCATTTCCGAGGCTGAAGATGGGGGACTCCCAGCGATCGCCCTTGGCAGCCAGCTCAGCATACTCGGTGGTCTTGTTGGATGCACCACCGGGGAGCTCGATGTCAGGGAAGATGGACTCGTGGAGGGTCATGACGGTTTGGACCTTGGTGTCACGCTTGGCAGCGCCCTCGACCTGCTTGGCCTTGGCTTGGGTGCGAGCTCGCATGGCATCGGCATAGCGGGAGAAGATGGAGGGCGCGTTCGCGGGGTCTTCGCGGGCGGCTGCCTGGGCACGTCTGGCTTCGGTGTCGATGTCCTTGGCGAAGAGGTCGCCCTTCCGGAAGGCCTCGCGGATCTGGCCCTCGACTACCTTCTGTAGAACAGGTCTGACCACCTTGAACAACATGGGCTTGAAGACATTGAAGAGTAGCTTGTGGTTGGACTTTCTCAGCTTGATATCCATATGCTTGATGCTCACAGCCACTCTGTCCAGCTTGAAGAAATGCTCCTTGTCAGTCTTCTGGGCTGTAGAAGCGGCGATCTTGACGCTAAGACCTTCGCCACCGAGGAAGATGTCCATAATTCCACGATCGGTGATGGCGGGGAAGCCTTCCTTCTTCCTGATGTAGTAGCTGATATCGCGCAGATCAGCCTGAATCCCAGACATGGAGATCATGACCTTATTATCGCGCTTGCTGGAGATCTTCTTGCGGCCCCAGCGGAAGTAATTGTCGCTGCCGAACTCGATGATGTTGGGCATCAGGTTGTCACCCTCGATGCACAGGTTCTCGACCACAACATCGACCATAGGGTCCGAAACCTCGATACGGGGGATTGGGATATAGCGGACATTCTCGAAAATGCTGGGAATGATGATGTCGCGGAGATCCCGAAGAAGATCCGGTTTGAAGGCAGCCTTGCCACTGGCGTCGTGGCCCAGATCCCTGAACAGCTTCTGGACCGACAGAGAAAGTGCCTGGTTTTGTGGGTCCTTCTCGAATTGATCGGCCATAAACTTGACCTCGTCGACAACACGGTCGGCGTGGCCACGGTAACGCTCGCGTAGGAGGTAACGGCCCTTGTCGTATATCTCGTTCCACTGGCGGTTGCACTCATCCTCCATGATGAAACCCTGCTCGCGCAGAGATTTGCTATATCTGGTCAGCTTTCGTTCTGAGGTGAGTTTTCCAATTCACATACCGAATCAAGTTGTCAACATTCGTGAACCAGTTTCGGAGTTCAGGGTCCCTCTCAGCATCGCGGTAAATGGTGTTAAGCGAATCGAAGAAGCTGTCCAAAGAGGTGTGGTTGGCAAAACGTTCGATGAGGGTGCGCAGGTTGTACTGAACAGCCTGAATATCGTCGGTCTTCAGGACATTACGGGCAGAGCTGCCACCCTTCTTAGAGATGTCTTTTGTGTGTCCGACGTATTGCTCGGCCATGCTCAACAAGGTCTCAACAGCCTGCTGGTCTGCGTAAGTTGTTAGTAACATTCCTCGATATTGGAAGATTATGGTTGACTTACAATCGGCATGACCCTGGATCTCAATGATCATCTTCTTCAGGCGCCAGACGGTCTGCTCGCGACGCTCCTTGGGAATCTTCTCGGACAAGTAACTCTTGGTCTTGTCGGAATATTCCCTTTTCTTGGTCTCCGGCGACACACCAGCTTCATTCTCAGTGACTGCGCCGATGCCTTCGTTTTCCTGAGCTAGTGTCAGTATGCGCGCATGGAGGACATATCAGGCATACTTACAGCCTTAGCTTTGTCCTTCTTAAATTTGGACTTCAAGTCATCCTTGGACATATTGGGCTTTTCGTGCCACACGTTTTCCTCTGCAGCTTGGTCGATCTGCGAAAGGTCCTCTTGAGAGGGACGGACCTGGTTGGCGGCCTTTTGAGAAGCATCGGCAGCAATGTCTCTGCCAAGAGTCATGGCATCATTCACTGCACCTTGTTAGGAAATGACCATGATCCAAAAACGGAAGTTTGACTTACATAGTTTTCTAAACTCTCCATTGGTGATCATGAGTGTGCCCAGGGTCTTCAGGCCATCAACGGCTCTGCTTGCATCTTGCTGACCGGCTTCCTTGTCGATGGCAACCCCAGGGCGGTTAGCCTCGGCATTTCCGCCTGAGATCCTCTGAGCTTGCCAGATAAAGTCCTGTAGGAGTTCACCCTCATTTTTGATCAAGAGCATCTTCTTAGCTGCCTCGATGACATTGCGCAGATCTGCCACAAGGGTCTTTCCGTCAGATGAGAGTTCCCTGTGTGGAGATGCGAGGGCCTTGGAGTTCAAGGCACTGTTCAAAGCGATGTCGCATTGCTTGTTCTGTGGGAGGAGGGGGCCTAGTTAGCAATTGTCGCAAGGCCAATGGCCATAGAAGAGGATTGAGACGAACCGAGGGGAGTTTGCTATTCTTGAAGGCTATAGCAAAAAAGAGTTAGCACGGCGATGATTAATTGAGGGCGACGTGGAGGTTGACTCACCATGGTAGATACCAAACAGTTGAAGCTTCTGGTTGATATCCTAGAGCGATTCTCTGTTAGTGGTTGAGGTTGCAATGGATGTCGCATTGTCACACATACCTTCTCCTTCTGCTTGGAGTCGGTGGGAACGTTCACAGACATGATGGAGTACGTATCAAAAGCCAATGATGTAGGGGTGGGATAGCTAAAGAGGTAATTATGTATGAACTGAGGACAGGGTTAGAGATTCTGTCCAGGGCTCTCCGTTTGCATTCATGACAAACAAGGGTCACTCACAAATTAACTATTTATTGAACCTGTGTAGGTGCAAAACAAGGGGTATCACTGGAATGAAGGAAAATATGGTAGAGAGGAAGAAAATTTAAGAAGAAAGAAGGGATGACGGAATATAAAAGACAAGGGAGATAGCGCCATTATGATGAACAGGGGGGATCCAGAGGCAATGATCCCTACTACAAGGAGCTTACCCAATTCGATAGCCCTTCCTAGGTTCTCTGGGGCTGTCACCTAAAGGGCTCTCTCTGTACCCGTCCTATTTGCCCAGCTGCCCAGCCCGGGGGGTACTATACCTACCTAATTAGTGATCGACACTTGACGTCATTCTTTCGTGACACAACTTCGTTTTTTGTTTGGCCACGACGGAAATCTGCTCCCTCCCAGTCAAGGTTATTCCAGTTTTATTCACACTCTTTTCTGTTACGTTCAGCCTAGAACATTTTCAAGTTATATTGGAGTTTGGGTATATAAGTTGTGTCATATCTAAGGTCATATTAACCTCCATGGGTTCCATACTTCGTACCCAACTGTAGCTCAAGCGCAGCTCCACGTCATCCACTTCATCATATCCATAGGGCTGGTTCTTTCCCACATTACTTTAGTAGAGCTATAGCTCCAACTAATTGCCATATAAATCCCACTAAACTACCTAAGATCTACAAGCTTCCAAGGTTGACGAGATCGAGGTCTTGGCACACGCGCCCCATCATCATCCATGGGTCCATGTGGGACCACGATATCAGACTCTGCTCAAGTTGACGTCAACACTTCGGATCTTCAATACGACATAGGATAATTCTTAATTTTCAAATTCATACTGGTCTACTTAATTGTGGGTAGTTGATGTGGCCTGATTAATGAGAGGCTCGTGGGTTCTAAGAAGGCCGATCAAGCTTTCAGCCACAAAAAAAGGAGTGTGGCTGTTAGGGGCTGTGCACCCAGTCTTTACTAGATTGAGAATAGTGTCCACAGTATCCATATTTCGACACTCCTTATCTTGAGTATGATCGAGTTTAATTGAATCTACTCTCCAGAGCTGATCGACAGTCATTCCAATTATCGCAGTGGAGGTCCTCTCCTGGAACCTGACTATCGGGACACTAACGTGCTTCTATGTGATGCCAGAGAGCGAAAGCCTTAGAGATCTCTTTTCCAAACCATTCATTTCGTGCAGTAACATATGAATTACGGTCGAGCTTGTATTTTTTAGATCAATTTTTCGATAAATTTGGCAAGGCCTACCAAAAGCTACTGAAGTATGTGGCGCTCACAGAATTCATCCACACATTACCACCCGCCAACACAAATACCAACACAAATACCAACACCAGGCTATAATATATACATTGTCTCGACAGCACAATGTCCTTCGAGCCCTGTGGAAACCCACTACCACTAACCCCCAACTTTCCAGGGTTCTTAGTACAGTACAAGGCTAACCACAATATATATATATATATGTCAACGCCAAAGTCGTTATACAACAGTCTACAATATATATTATAACCAAACACCACTTAACCAATATCCCAGATATACCTACCAAAGACTAACATCTACTCCCCCTATCCCCAATACCGCCTACTATCCTCCACAACCTTCCCTTCCCACCCCTCCTCAACCAACGGTCCAACAACCTCGACCACACTCTGCCCCTTCTCAAAAACCCTCCGACAAGGCAAATCAAGCGTCAAATTCTCCGGATTCCCAACACCAATAACCTCCCCCAACGCACTCTCCGACGCCAGATATACGAGCCGCCCAATATGCGCCCAGTAGATAGCGCCCGCGCACATCGCGCATGGCTCCCAGGTTGACACCAGCGTGCAGCGCGCCAGATACGTCCAATCGTAGTTGTCTGCGGCGTTGCGCGCGAGCTCGCTTTCCGCATGCCGCACGTGCGAGAGAGAGTTTGAGGAGAGCAGGATTGTTTTGTTGTCTGGGGCCAAGAGGATTGCTGCAAAGGGTCGCTTTTTGTGCAGGTCTTGTGCTTGTGTTTGGTGGTGGAGGACTGCGTGGCATGCGGCGGTGAGTTGGGGTTGGGTTAGGGGGAGTAGAGTTGGGCTGGGAGTGGCCATTGCGAGGTATGGATTGGGTTGTGGATTTTGGTATATGTGGGCGATGATGTTCTGAGTGGATTCGGTGGATTTGGGGATTGAGGGTTATATCGTGATCGGTTTGAGATGATGTTCGCGGCGGTATCCGACGATGAGAGATGAGAGATAAGGGGTGAGGGGGTAATCGCTTTCCCCTCATTATACATTATAGGTGAGACATTTCACGCTCGACGGGTGAGATGGGGTATGGTGTCGTGAATTATCATATACTGAATAGTTGCTATGTACAAAAACACCCGAGGGGTCATTATTTACATGTGGAACCGTCAACAGTCCGGGTTGCTTGGACTCGGACTATGGGCAGTGGAGAGACTATCTCTTAGAGGGTCAGCAGACGAGCCCTTGGAGGGCGCTCGTATACGATTGTGAGCGCCGTACCCTGGATTTTCTCTGATCCTATCGCTATCCGGCTGTGGGGTGTCGGAGGTCTGGAAAGCAAGATCCACGAAATCCGACAGGTCGGTCAGGGCCGAGTTGTGACTTCCCATCTCAGTCATGACCACCAATTTTCCAAGGATTGCGTATTCCAGCTTGAGCTTGATGCTGTAGACCATTGCCTTGAGGGCGACATGGATGTCGAAGAGGCCCGAGTACTGTACTCCGATAACGGCGGCGTCCATAAGGATCATGGCTACGTTCACGATCAGGAGTTGGACCAGAGTGCCTCGGTAGTGGCCTCTTGGGCGGAGATTTAGCAATCGCACAGCTTCCCAGGAGTAGATAATGGAGAGAATTATTTCTTGTATGGAGAATCCGACCAATTGGATGCGCTCGAAGATGTCGAACCCAGTGCTGAAGAGGTAGGATTTGTTCGAATGGCTGCCGAGCTCGAGGACGCAGCCGGGGATGTGTAGAATTATCGCGTCGACGATGATCATGATGAGAGTGGCGCGGAGGACTGTTTGACTGTGACAGACAAGATGCAATCGAGACCAGAGGACTAGGGACTGGCCAGTTACCATCCCGACCCAAGCGACTAGCTCCATTGCCACAGGGAACATGTTGGTATATATGTCGAAGATTATGAGGAGATATCCGATGCCAAAAGGAATAATGCTGAATGAGGCAATAAGGAGACACCAAAAATAGCACCCGCCATATCGCTTGAAGGTTGTAAAGCACAGAACGATCAATTCCAATGCATTATACCAGGCAATGCTAATGAGGCAAGCGACTACAGTACGCAATGCGATTTGGTCACCGGCAGAGCGATCAGCGAGGCTGAAATTGCTGCCGAGGATTTCGGCACGCGACATGAGGACATCGCTGTTGGTGGAAGCGGCGGTATTGTACAATTATAGAACACACATCGTAAGACCGAAATATGGTCAAGAGAAGGACATGTACAAGAAGCGGAAGAAGCGAAAGAAGCTTCTAGGGGACAGGATACCCTGGAGTAAGGGGATATATGCAAAAGCCGAGGAAGATACAAGGCAAAACGACAGAAAGGTGGCGGAGAAAGTCGAAGATAAGACCTTCTCCTGTTGATATATATTGATTTTAATTGGATCCCCGAAGAATAAAATTGGAGACTTTTCGGGCCCCGATGGCGGAGACTTGGCTGATCTTCTCATAGGACGCTTGCGCCTCAAGCTTGGACCCGGTTACTTGGGTACATACCAAAAATCATTGCACAATACAATTCCTTATTATTCAGAGCTCATTACATATTTTATGGCCTTTCTTCTCGCCTATCCCGAGACAAGATTATATATCGGAGGTGTGATGTTTGTGTATGTAACATGACGCGGCCTAGTGGTAAGAACAGCAATCCGCTATGTCACATTATCAACAACAGACAAGGCATCCAAATAGAAACGGACATAACTTTGGAGGCGAAGGTAGATTATATATATGCGAGTCTAGGCTGTATAAAATTTGTTCTTAATACAAAGTTAGAGATATCTAACTAGCACTTGTACAAAGTACAAGATGTTGGTTGTACTTGGGAATAAAGTTTCAAAAAGCGCTCTAATTATTTTGCGCCCTATGTTTGTTGATCCGATACTAGAGAGTGATCGGGGTGTTTTTCTAAGCACATTGTGAACCTTTCAAGGTTAGAAGGCTCTGTACACCAAGCTAGGCTTGGGAGGTCTAGGTAGATGTTGCTGGAATCGAGGGTGTACTTAATAATAATACTAGTAGGATGATAAAAAAAAACTGGAGATTAGGGTTACCCCTACCTCAACCTCCAAGGTTTCTTCTAGAAGATATCTCCAGCTTTGGGTTTTTATGAGACATATGGACTAGACTTGGTAGATCGCGGTTTGAGTTAATCTACGGAGTACTCCGTAGTTAGCTTCATAATGTCGATCATTACATTGTACTGGGGACAGTCAAGGGCTCGGGTAGGGCTCCAGGGCTCTTTGGAGGGCTTAGTCACTCAAATCCAGGGCTATCTATGGATGTCGTTACCCGTGGAAATCCATGTATAACACATATAGGACAAGCGTTCTATTTTGCACTAAAAATACCTACTAATAATACTATGTTATTATACAAGAGTTTTATACATATTTCTGGCCCAAAGAAGCAAAAAAAAAAAAGATATGCAACGACGGCTGCATGATTCGAACATGCGCCCGCGAACGGAATTGATTTCTAGCTGTTGGACTTGTTAGTGAATGTTGTGTGGACGAATTTTTATAGAGGAACGTACTCAATCGCCTTAGACCACTCGGCCAAACCGCCTTCGATATCCTTGCTTCTAACTTACGTACTTTATATTTATCTTGGGCTAGACGTTCACTTTGGTATACTAACTACTAACTACATAGGTAGTTGGTTATGATACTCATCCGCGGGCGATGGCAAATGCTTATAATTCAACTATGTCCTTTGTCCACTTTCACATAAGCCTTGAAATAGAAAGACTCTAGTCTTTATCATCTATCAGTGTTGATCTAGATCAGATTGAAGACATTGTCTTTGTGTCCCTTCTCCGTGGGGTCATGTGTAGGTCGGTATATAGGATCTCGTAAAAGTTAGATCTGTATTTTTCATAACTATTAGGTTCTATTCAACTGAAACAGCCATAATCTGAAGCATGTCTACATCTGTACTCGTTGTCATTGGTGGCTAATTGCAAGTGGTAGATACAAGAGGGTAATGCGCTTACATGTTCTAGGCCTTTGGTCTTCTAAGATTAGAGTAAACAACAAAAGTGTCTTTGGTGGTGTAACTGTCGGCACTTGTGATAATTAAAAAACCTGCTCGTGAATACTCGAATGCACTATTAACTAGTTCTTCCTTGTATTTATACTAGCCGTCTTAGCTGTGGCCAATTGACTTGGTTGTTTCTGTGTAAACTGCCATACTACAGTGACTAGTGGATAATGAGCTATTGAGGTATGTATTCTATTATCGAGCATATTTTGTGTTCTTGAATCTGGTTTAAGTGCTTGTAGCAGGGGATCGGTAAGTTTTTGTTAGCCAATTATGTTGAGAGTTGATTCTCATGATCTTGCTGATACGAGCACAGTTTCTGATCTTTTCAAAATATTCGTGTGTTTGTGTAGAGATTGTATTAGTTGGTTGCTTAGCGTACCCCTATGGAGTTCCAGGTATATCGTAGCGGGACATAGCCGTCAGTACAAGCTCCTGCAGCGGTGACTGCATTCCCGGTATAAAGAAAGATACTATAATAATATCGTCGATAGTATATGTGTGTCTTGAGTTGGCTGGGGCTGGGCTATGTTCTCGGTTATATGGTATGTGGCTAAGCTTAAGATCTCCCTCACGTACCGCTTGATGGTATGATATCATTACGCTGGGTACGTACATGTGATATGTATCCAATTGACACTCTTATCTGGTGGAGATTGTGACGCTTTATGTGCGCGCCAAAACATGCGTATTCGTCCTCCTCGGCATCTGGGTGGCATCTATCTTCGGATCACATCAACTCCATTGGCTTATAGAGCTCTAGCTAGAAGATTTCCAGGTTACATAAACTCCTAGCATAGGGGTCCTATGTCTAAGTGGTTGTTGTCTTTATCGTAGTCTGCTTGTTCTTTGTTAAGCCGGCTGGCCTTACGCTTAAAGAACTACCTACCTTATCTAGCATATATGCGGCATCTATATAGAAAAATCCCACCCGAGTTTTCCGATTTTAATCGAAACGGCGGGTTCATTTCGACTATAAGGAAGAGATTGTGCTCTATAGAGAAGCAAAAAAAGATATGCAAAAAAGATATGCAACGACGGCTGCATGATTCGAACATGCGCCCGCGAACGGAATTGATTTCTAGCTGTTGGGATTGTTAGTGAATGTTTTTGTGGACGAAGTGTTTAAAGAGAAACATACTCAATCGCCTTAGACCACTCGGCCAAACCGCCATTTGATGCCTGAATTGGCCAGAATGTGCATGATAAACGAAAGATAAAAATCCATTTATAGTAAGGTTTCTATGATAGTAATATTTGGCCCTGGAGGGATTTGATTTATGCCGAATCTGAAATCAGGCATAATTAAGCCAGCAAACAACCTGAAGAATAACATTGGAACCTTGGCATACTACGATGCTTCGCCGCTATACACCTTTGTAAACCGCTATCGACTCCCAGCCCAATTTCAAAGTTGGACAATACCCCTGCATTCATGTTCATTACTATGATTTATTAGCGCTAGAGAAAATTTGTCTCTCTATTTACTTCATTTGTTCGTACTATCGAGAGAGGCGCAGTGTCAATCCTAAGACATTGTGGAGGAATTCTTCACGAAAAGCTTAAAAAGAAGAAAAGCTGAAAAATTGGATGTTTGACGAAATAAGACAAAGAAGCCAGGTACATATGACGTAAGATCAATAGATGCGTGAGAGCACTGGGGTGTGCGATAGCGCCAATTATGCATGGAAGTGCTGATTAATAGCCTGGCCAGAGATGCACGTAGGCCCTTGGTGTAGGGAACTAAGAGATTGCGTACAGTGAGAACCGTGGAGCGACAGCAAAGTGTAAGAACATTCACAGAAGAGAATATGCGCTCCACGATAGAGAAGCAGAGGCAGTGCACGATGTCGGAGTCATAACATCTTTGGGAGCTAATCAAGAACCATGGAGTAGTACATGATGAGGGGCCTATTTACTATGGAGAAAGAAAATCTAACTATAAAAGAGAAGGCCATTCATATAGCAAAGACTTGCCCTGTTCAATCGCCAAATCCTCTTGTTTGCTGGCCGAGTGCCTGGAGCCGTCCGTTAGACGTAGCTTGCCAATCTTCTCGCCGCCTCTCTCTTCTCCATTCTAGCTTTGTACCTTTTCCATTTCCATACCTCTTGATTCGATATCGTCTATTCCTCTTTCGTTTCTTGCCAAGCGTCCACCCTCCATCTCACCATGGCATCATTTCTTCCAAGTGATTGCATGTTTAGCAGAAGATGCGGTTTCAGTGGCCACTTCGTTAAAGACTGCAAAAATCACTGCAGGTGGTGCCATGAGTTCATGAAGCCCAACCATTTTGCCACCTGTAAACATGCACCAGCCTGCTTCAAATGTGGAGAGAAGGGCCACCTCAAACATGACTGCCCATCGAAAAAGCGGAAATACGAGAATAAGCCCGAGCCCAGATCTGTGAGCTTGCAAACTTGCTTTCGATGTGGCAACAAGGGACACCTGAAGAATAATTGCCAGCAAGAGAAGCCAACCTGCTTCAAATGTGGCCAGCTAGGCCATCTCAAGAGGGACTGTCCGCAGGCGAACCAAATACTTCCAAGAGAGCTCCGAAATACTTTGCCATCAATGCAAGATTCGCCTCGGTCCTTTCAAATCACATCCGAGGCAAGATCCCCGCTTTCCCTGCTATAATCTAGACCCTTTCTCTGACTCTAGTCATTTAGCTTCAACATCAGGTCAAGATGCCAGAAATGGGGCCCGTAATTCTTTCGCTTGTACAGAAACTGCACAGAGGAGAGTTCAAAGACACCCTGATCGAGCATTTAGCCTATCGGTCCGTGATTGAGGCTGTTGGGGGTGAAAAAGACTTCGCCCAAATGGCATTAAATGCAATCGACCCTCGTGTTCTTGCCCTCCAAGGCAAAATAATCACAGTGGAAATGTACGTATTATCCACTAATTTCAGCCGAGAAAAGCTCACAACTGTTAGGCTGGATAGAATCCGTGCATCCCAGATGCAAGAACTTGATCCTTGGCCTCATTCTAATGGTGGTTACTGTGACTTTATAACCGATTCTCGGGATACGGATTACTGGCGGGGATATGTCGGACAGGCCTCGGTGTTGGCAATTCGGATCCCTCAGCATTGTAGTGCAATACGAGTTGGAAAAAACAATACCTTGCACTATCACATTGTCACAAACCCTTCGGCGGCAGGCTACCGCTACGGCAATTTCATTCGGCTGTGGATCATACAATTTCCAAATTGTATCCAGATTTCGACAAAAGAGGCGTTCGAAAATGTTTAGAAATGTCATTCACTCGCGCATTTCAGACACTTGCCCCCTCCATTCTTGAGCTTTATTTTGGCCCCTGCCCAGAAGGCTTATACTCAAGTCTTGGTCTCAATATAGTCCCCCCACTGATGCAAGGTAGGGAACTCGCACCGAGGGTTCGGGGGGAGTTTACAAAACTTCTCGAGGGCTCTACAGACCCCGAGATCCGTGAGTGGCCAAGTATACGAGCACAGCAGAAGCACCAGCCCAACGCCTCAGCGAAAAACCTGGTCGAAACTCAGAGATGCCCCAGGTTGAGCCTGGAAGAAAACATCAATGCTCTTTATACTGCTATCCAGAGTGGAAAAGAGTTTGCTGAAATGGTTTTCTGGCCGTCAAAGGAGAAAATTCCCTGGGCGCCTCATGGTAGCGAGATCCAGCCCTTAGATCTGAAGGCTTGGTTTGAGGGCGTTTCAAACTGGCTCTTGAAGAATCATTGTACCAAGAGTGATCTGGCAATCCTAGTAGGCACTACAGTAGCCTCTGTTGGCATCATGTTAGATAGTGTCCCGAGCCACGATTATGGCGAGATATCCCTCCCTTGGGGATTGAGAGAAAGCGGGTTCACGGACAAAAATTCTTTGATATGGTTTGCCAGTTTCCAAAAGTACAAGCTTATCCCAGGGACATTCCAAGCCAGCATGCCACATGATGCAGATACGGAATTCTTCTCAAAAAGTACCCACGAATTGATTGGGAAAAGCAGCCTGCGGGTCATTCTGCTCTGCGGAAAACTTGCAGAAAAGATAGCTCTCACAGAGCAAGACCTCAAACAGAACTTTACTTTGGAACTCCAGGGTGTCCGCTATGAAATCTGGCTAAGACTCCGACACCATACCATCGAGCGCATCTTTGTGAGATCGCCTGCTCCTCTTATCAAACTATGGTCGAACAAAGGCTCCGCAGCTGTCAAGATTGACGTATTGTTCAGGTTCGTGTCAGCAGTCTCAAGCACTAGGCTCTCCACGACATTCTATGAGAGTGCACTCACAGTAGCACTAGTGATTCGTGGGTGGGATGACGAGAGATCTCAGAGGATTGACCCACTCGAACTAGAGCTAGGAAAAGTCAACCCAACTTTAAGGATATGGCTAGAAAGGTTAGGTTTTAGGGAAGACAATCATGTCCGCCGTCTTGCGGAGTGCACATCGGGGTCATTGAGGCTTGGTTTGCTCGTTCTCTTGAAAGTCTTACCAAGAGCTCCACCGGGAGTAGGGCCCAGGAAAATCCCACAGTCAAAGACAAGGCGAAGGGGTGTGATCTCTCCAGAGACAATGCAGAAAGTCCGCCTATTGCTGAAAGATGTTCAAAAAGAGCTTATCTCAGTGCCTAAGACTGAGGGCGGCGACATCATCAAGCCCCCAGACACCTTGGTATCATCGGAAGACACAATATTGGTGGATGAAGATCTCATAATGGAAGCGGTTGAGCATGGGAGTGTAACGATCAAAGACTTTGACTCAAAGGAGGAGAGACTAATGATCGACCGGTTACAAAAAAAGACACCCAATACAACAGAGGTGAACCAGATGGCCTTTCAAAAAGGGTTTCAGCTTCTTATAGGCTACCACTTCAAAGGACACGAATCCAGGAAAGGGAATTTCAGCACCTACCAGTTCAACTTTCAGCACGCAACTATCCGAATCCACCAGGCGCCTCCAAATCAGACGTTTCTTTGTGAAAGCCGAGGTAGCACCTGTGGGCAAAAGGCATCCCCATGCATATGCCACCAGCGCCTCAGAAACTGATCCAGGCATGCGATTTGGCTTTCGAGTTTCCTTACGTGATGACAAGGGAGAAGACTCATTCGTGGAGTATGCGAGCAGCTCTACGTGGCAAGCCATTGCGATCGCTAATTCATTTGTGGATGGCCTAGATGGTGACTCATTTGAAGAGATATGCCGTCGAAAAAGACGATTTGTCTGGGTCGATAAAAGGATCAAGAACGTGCCATCAGAACTGCGGCCATTTGTTAATGAGGCGTACCGGGACGACGAAAACAATGTAGTCAGGTTCAATAGTGCTTCCCCCAAGGTGCAGAAGCCAGCATGACAGATTGCGTCTTAGTGATGAACTTGATCTGGGAAGATCTCATGAAGGTCGTGGGAGCCATAATGACTATCATGGACGATTATTGAGAGTGGCACATAATCCATTCCTCCATCTATGCCAAAAAACAAAAGATCGACATCTTCGAAATAAAACACTTAAGAAACACCAATCTCTACCAAATTCCAATAAGATCGTATATTAGCCTGAAATTGATGATCCAAACTCTATAGACTGCACTGCACACTTTATCTCTTTACTTTGTAGAGTGTGGTGCTGCATCAATGTAGATGCTTTGCAAATATCCTATTACAGGATTTATAGCCACATACTACGCCATTCTCGCTTTTTAGAAGTCTTTTGAACGGCAATTCAAATTGGAACTCGAAGTAGGTGTATATTCAAGGAATTTGTTGTTCTTCTATTATTGCTATGTACCTATTCCTAGACCTAAAGATACAAAACCGAAAGTCGGGATTCCACCGTCTATCTTCCAAGATTGTGACTATTTAGGGAGGTAATACGTACATACAAAGTAGAGGTCATAGAGGTACAGAGTTTACTAGGTTTACCTACGTTGCATACTATGCCTGCTATCACACTACTCTATTTTTTTTTGAGCTTAATGACATATCTTTCAGCGCCAACTAGTGTTCTAACCATGATTTGCTGATCGCAATTTTCATTATCAAGTTTTAGGATACTCGTTATTATATACATACATGAGTATTTTTATTGTGTTCAAGCTTACACAACTTGGGGAATATAGAGAATGGCAGGATGACTCTCTACCTAGGCAGTTCATAAAAATGAATATATTTTACACTATACCAATTTATGTATCACCATATTTTTGGGTGATTTGATGGCTCTTAAGGCTATATATGAAGATGAAGACTGTTACACTATACAAAATCTATATATCACCGTATTTTGGATGGTTTACTTGATACTAAAATATAGTGATATAGTTAACTACTAAAGTTAATCGATTCGGTAAAGATAGATATTTCTAGTCTGTACGGCGCTGACTGAATTATGGACGGTTAGTGAATTCATTCCATGGATAAAATGTACCTCAGGTGGTACAGCTAGAGTAGTGAGCCAGGCGCACAAACACAGAGTGTATGTTGGTGCGCCCCAGCAGATGCCCAATCTACAAATTATGTACCTTTTGTATGGCTTGCTAATACTACATAAGCACCTCAGGGGCTCTATACAACTTTTCTTAACTCGAACTAGTTAGGAGTATATAAGAAGACATATATAGTATAGAGGAGGTTCATTTTAGTTATCCAAGGTTTTATAAGGGTTATAAGTGTACTAAAAGAAAGTGCCCAGTATATTTCTACATATAACTTCATATAGTGCCTTTCTTTAAAATTATGGTCCTTCTTCCACGTTAGATATTTATGATTAATACTAACATTAAATTCATCGAGTTACGCTCACATTATACAATTGTGCTCTTCCTCTTACTTTAGCCAGTTGGAGGGTTGAGAAAAACTCATATTGACCCTAAGTATTCTTTATATGGGCAAGTCATACAAAAGATACTTGATTTGTAGGTTGGGGATCTGGTGAGAATTGGGGATCTGTGGGGCGCTAATACACGGAGGTGTGCGAAGGGGCATAACGGCCAATGTCCCAATGGACTTTTTGGCCTAGTTTGTGCCTGAAAATGCCTTATTGGGGCCTTATTTTAAACAGGCAGAAATTAAAATACCTGAATTACAATGACAGGTGTCTTATTTAAGCAAAGTACCCTGGGAACCTTGGAAAGTGCTCAAGTCCAATAGAATGAAGCTATTCCCACCATACAAAATATCATGCACTCCCACGACCGCTTACCGCTTGTTCTACAAAGTCGAAGTCGCAACTGTTTTCATCCGCATTTGTTGGTGCGAGACGCTAAGCGTAGATCCGAATCCAATGATATAGCTCAATATCGTTAAAGGCGCCTAGTTAAGCCCGTCCGGCTGATTTTAATCTGGTATTTGTCCTTGAGAATGATGCGAATACCTTCATGGGTGGTTTTTTGTTAGAGAAGATCGAGTATCTCGGCTCTATGAGGCTCAACATCGATGTAGGCCAGTATTTCGTGCGTCATAACGATGGTTGGAGATAGGAATAGCTCCAGGGCGATGGCGATGATGGAAATGATGATGGGAATAGCTCCATTTACAATACACTGTATAGAGCGGTCAAAAAAGCGGTCTATAATCAGGCATCATCCAGGCAGAAATCAGACCAAAAAGTCCATTGGGACATTGGCCGTTATGCCCCCTCGCAGAGGTGTATTGGGCGCTTGGCACGGTTAAATTTCTTAATTGAAGGAAATCACGGAGTAGAGATTGATAATTTGCTAATTATGCATAGAACTACCTAGTAAGTGATACTGGGCTAGATATTAACTTCATGTGCACTTTTTAAATAAAGGAAGGATTTGAATTTTATTTTCTACTTATATTCTAGTTATAATACATATTTTGGCAATTTCAGCCATCAATAAATGGCGGTTTGGCCGAGTGGTCTAAGGCGATTGAGTACGTTTCTCTTTATAAAATTCATCCACAAAACATCCACTAACAATTCCGACAGCTAGAAATCAATTCCGTTCGCGGGCGCATGTTCGAATCATGCAGCCGTCGTTGCATATCTTTTTTTTAACTCTCATATAGAGTATATGATCCTCACTTATAGTCGAAATGAACCCGCTGTTTCTATGTCATTGTAATCCTACAACGTCAGCAGAACCACCGGTGGGCACCTCGATAGAGGCAGCCCCTGGGGCTCGGTACTTCGATTATTAAGGCATACGTAATACCTCCAGGGCAGGGCTACCTAGGTAGCCCTGGAGGTATTATCATCTTCCTGCTGTTCTAACTTTTAGACCCCTTAGGAAATAGGTCTTCAAAAGATGCTCTTCCAAAATTTTGAAAAATTCATAATCAATTCTCTTCGGGGCCGTCATGCAGCCGTCGCGTGGGTTATCTTTTCCCCAAATGCTTTGATCTTGTAGGACCAAGGGCCTCGGGGCATCATACATGTCTGCCATGACCTCCACTATGCGCAGGCCACGCCCAGTCTGGAAATTTTCATCTGCAAGAAGCGCTACAGCTCTCTCCAAGCTTCTACGTTTGCAGTTGTCTGCATGTTATAGGACCTATTGGTTGGCGTACCGAAGCAGCCATGGCCTTTCCAGATAGCGCGACTTCATTGTACTCGGCGGGTGAATCAGCCGCTCAGTAGTATAGATAGCTATCTATTATTGCTCACCGGGAACATGACGATATGCTAAGCACTTGCGGATTATCGTACTTGGCTAGAACCGGAATTAGGACATGGATACTATCGGATAGCAATATTATAACAGTCGAACTGCGCGGGTCAAGTTGAATGCACTATTATATTTTAGGTACATTTTCTATGGGATACACATACAAAAAAACTACTTCGGACTTAGTATTATTGAAATATATATCTCAAGCACATCATTACTTTTGTATCAAATGGACACAGTGTCGAGTTGATGAAGACTGGATAGTATAGTAATATAGAAATTAAGGCGAAGAGCTTTTAGCAGAATTTTGCACAATACACTTCAGGTATCGTTCTTAATTTTTCTACTTGAGATAACAAGAAATATATTCTAGAGCTAAAGGCTTGCATTCAAAGTGGATTAAGCAGACTAAGTCCTTGATATTGATTTCCTTCCTTTAATTGAATGATGTGATCGGGATATATATATTCTCATGCCGCTAGGTTCGAAGTGCCTTTTGCATGGAAAAGATACATAAAATATTTTTTTTTTGCATCCAACCCGTGTGGTTCAAACCCTAGCTTGAAACCCGAGAAGCTATATAGATTCTTGATGCACCCATAGATAATTTAGAAGCGATTAATATTTTTTTGGCAGCTAGGCCGAGTGGTCTTAAGGCGGTCGATTAGAAATCAATCATCTTCGGTGGCGGCATATTGTCGTTTATCTTGAGCATGTTATTTCTTTTGAACAGCCAGCTTACGTTCAAGATCTGTCCTGATGGCGATCAATACCTCATTTACCATGGTAGACTTAAAGCGGAGAACGAAAGCGTGAATTACGCGCAAGCACAGCCAGACACTAAATACCATTCCAACACCTATTCGAAATAAAACACTAATCTGTCCCATAATTATATATTTGCACCGCCCTGATGCCTTGATACTACTTCTTTCAAGGAAACCGCTTCAATGAGGTCGTTTTTCCACCTCCCATCCCCTAACAGGCTGTCGATCCTGATCATCCAAAGTCATTCCCCAGGAGCCCTGGACTTCTTTAGACCCTGGAAGAGGGATGAAAACGTTGGAATCAACCCAGCGATCCTTATCGTTCCAGGGTAGGAATCCTTGACCCCAATCACCAGAGCAGCCCAGTCCAGCCCCGATAGAGGTTTGTCCTAAGAATGGTTGCTGGCCTTCCAACTCATAGTCGCACTCATTGGGGGAAGAAGCCGCAAACATTCGCACTCCGAGTACACCATACCAACTGAACACCTCCAAAATAGCCGGGACGGTTGTCATCGAGCCCTTGTACTTAAGCTCACGCCGTGTAGGAATGAATTTGATATGGAAATAGTGCCCGTTCTTGTTGTCAGCCAACTTGTCATATACCTCGCTGGACCGGTACTGTGTCCAGATCACAGACTTGGGACCTGGAGCAGTAGTCGCTGAGCGGACATGAGTATGGAAGTAAAGATACTTCCGACCATCCTTGCGCTGATGAAGAGCGATCCTAAGGACGTCCGATCCCTTGCCTGTACACGATGGAACGAGAGCAGTAAGGTATGGGCGAATCAATTTGTCATCGCAGTAGTCACCCTCATCGAATGCACTACGTCCCGCCAGAGTGAATGCACTCGGGGTGGAAGCTTCCATGGATCGGCTGTATAGCTGCATCTCTGGGTTGTTGTAGTCACCACTGATGACAACAACTTGATCACTGCCCACGCCGAGCACGTCGCCAACCTGCGAGGGTGGTTAGTATAGTTTTTATTAACATGGAAAGACAGATCTTACCAAAACGCTGGAGTCCCCTTCCTCCTCACTGTTGATTTTACATTCCAGCCGGGTATGCGCGTCAATGACAGTGATCTGCTCGGGATCTGCTCCTTCAAATTTGTACTCATAGAGATCCAATTTTGACTTTCCGCCCGTGAAATTGGCGTTGCAAAGCAAGAGATTCTTTTGGTGCTGACCTGTGTTAAAGGCCTTCGCAAAACCAAAGCATGGGGATTGCAAGGATTGGATAGTGTTGAAAGGTGATTCGCGCCACTTAACGCGCCTATCGTCACAGATAGCGATCTGTACCTTTTTCCCTGGCAACACCGAGACAGCCAAAATTTGCAGAAGGTCTCTATCAGACACGATTTCTGAATGATCTCCTTCCTCAACGAGGAACTTATCGAAGAGGAAACGCGTCAAGGGGGCTGACCCAACAGGGAGATTGCTGGAAAGCGTAATCGTGTTCATACTTCTGAAAGCCCTGGCCTCCCACGACTCAGAAAGGTTCAGTTTCTGTCGTTCGCCCATCCCCCCAATCCAGCTTCGGAAACTGGTATTGTTAAAGGCAATACGTGCGTGTTTCTTGTCCTCGTCGGCCACCCAATAAAAGCCGTAGAGGATGGTGATCGTTAGATCGACGCTGTTTTGTAGCGCCCAATGAATAGGAAGTGCCGTGTCAGGCAGATCGCTGAGATCAACAGCGTTAATTGAACGATTTCGAATAGTGAAAGTTTGCTGGGTTTTGGAACTGATCTCAACCAATGCAGGATTCCAGAAGTTCACGCAGGTCAACTTGCCATGCTCCGGAGCTGCCACATTTCTGATCAAATCTTGAACCTGCACAAAGCTACCCGAGAGTAGTCCATCCATCACAGACTGTTGTGCAAACTGATCGTCCCCCCGGAATGAAGCATCTCGGACTCGTCTGCAATCTTCATTTTCATAGGGAATACCAGGAATACGAGGGAATTTATACTTCTCGCTAGCAGGGCTGGAAGCTACACGCGCGAAGTTGGAATGGTCATTCACATCCTTGCGTAGAGTGAAGTCGTGGTCGGGAACGCGGTCTTGACTATTCGGGGTGCCAGCTACCCATAGTGGCGCTGGGTTGTGTACATCGCAATTGTCCCATGCCTTAATCCAGTTGCTCGACTTCAGCGCTGTCATGGGCAGAGGCATCAGTTGCCTGGCTGCAAAAGACGAGGAATACTCTTCCCAACTATTCTCTTCCTCTGGTTTATCATTTGGGATTGGATTCCAGCCTTGCTTGAAGCCTTTATTGTAGACCTCGTCTACTGACTCCTGAAGACAATGAGCACTGTAATTTAAATTAGTATTTCATCAAGATTAATAGGAAGTGAAAAATCCCGGGAAGGACTCACGCTCTTGCACGATTCACGGCATTCTTGGGCTCGAAGAATTGTTTATCTCCATATGCGATCCACTGATCGCCATTTCCATTTCGCACTAATAGGCCTGTTGCACAATCATCGTCATGCATCTAGGTATCAAAGTTGTTAGTGGTGAGCTGGAAGGGTCAATTCTAAATGCGTCCTCAACCTACATAGCGTCCTTGATAATCCCAGATGGGAACTTCTGGCTTCCCACCAAGCTTGTCCCACTGCATCACACCTGCGGCTGCCATCTCTACACGATCCTGTGTATGCAAGTAGCGTCGCGCAGGACGTAAGTGACCGGAAGAAAACAGGTCTGTCAGATAATGGGCGGCAAAAGCTTCATGAACATAAGCTTCTTTCAGCTTTTGGCATTTTTTGGTTGCGTCTTGTTCGTTGTGTGCCTCTGCTGCAAGCCTCATGGCAGACGCATGGCCAATGCAGTATGCTTTGACAGCATCCTCGCCCTAATTGTGTGGTTAGAGCTCAGGCAATGAAGATGGGTTGGAGAGGAGGAACGAACAAAATGATCCACATTCGTGAAGGCCAACCAAGCGTACATACTCAGCATCAAGTTATAGCTGGGGTGCTGGATAATCTCCCAACTATCCTTCAACGCATCAAAATATTCCTTATCGCCGGGGAGCTTGCAATTATCGGGGTCGAAATGATCTTCGATCCCCCCTTCGTGGCTAGACGAAGGTGTGAGCTTTTGTGAAAGGTGTACTTCGTAAAGATGAAAAATGTGATGACTTACTATGTCTTTGAAACACTTTTCCCCAGCTCTCTGGCGTGCCCCACGGTGCGATGCTCATGATCTAGCAACTTTGTGATTTGGGCCAAGTAACCATCGCGGTCCTGGAGCAAGCTATTCACGGCGTTTTCAAAGCGTTTGAGTGGCGCAGATTTTGACTTCTGCAAGGCGCCGCAGATAGGGGCATAGTCCAGACCAATTTCAGATCCCTTTGTTGGCTCACGATTGGTATAGAAGTCACCAGCTAAGGCAATGATCCGTCCAAAAGTCAGTGGGATCCTTTCATTTTTTTTAGTATCCACAAAAACCACAGGCTCTGTCGGTGCCGTGAGGACGTCGTTGGTCTGGCGGATTTTCAAATCTTCAGCAGTCGCTTGATGCTCCGCGGCTGTTAGATATTAGTAGTGATTCGGATTTTTTTTTGAAACAATCAAGACATACCTTCCAACCAATCCCAATTTTTCTCCCAGAATGGGCGCTCTGCAATTTCTGAGTCGCTTACAGGGAAGTCGAAGGTTGCTGGTTCGAGGTCCAGAGCCTGGGGAGGCTCAAGGAAGCGCAAAGAGGCGACTGCCGCAACAATCTCATCATCAGTACACATGTTGCAACTGGTCTTGACTTGATAAAAATTCGATGTTTAATTATCTAAGTCTTATTGCGTACATTACTTTATATCATTGAATATAGCTTTTCGTGGGTCCTTCTGGTCGGCTAGATCAACCCCAGTGGCCTCGTCGGTTAGCGCACCCACAGCTGAAGACTCATCATACGAGATAACTCAAATTGAGATAACACATGTCTTTTTGGCCGACCAGCTGAAGTGAGACCCCAGATAACGCTTAATTTAGCAGACAAACCCTGGGTCTAGATCTGGAGGCGTTCCTGCCATGCAGCTGAAGAATAGCCCCACAAATGCGCTAAGGTCAACTACATATCGTATTGTTGACGCGGCCCCGTGTTTTTTCTCCTATACATCCAGAGTGATACCTACACCCAGGGTGGTATCTGGCGAGCTCGTCGCTTGGGCCCTTCCAGGCTGCTCGATCCGATGACCCCCATTAATTGCGCTACGGCAAAATGGTGTATCGCCGATCTGGTCTCGTGCCCTTTCCCCTATATCCAAAGTCATAACCAGCGAGCTCTTCGTTTTGGCCCTCTCGGCCCTCCCGAGCTGGTGGGTCGTATGATTGTGATTGGCTTGGTGGCTCGGAAATCGCTAACTATCACCTATCTTGGTCCCGAAGTTATAGCTAGAGCTAGAGCCAGAAATTATAGATAAATCAGCGTAGAGGTTACAAATTTCACAGTAAAAACTTTCAACAAAACCTCCATTCTATCAAAAAAAGCTTCTTTCTTGAGAAAAAACCGCTACAATGGGTGAAATGACTTTGCAAGTTCCCATTGATACCCCAAAGCAGGTGCAAAAGGGGTGTGATGCTGTAAGATCCCCTTTATTCTGACTTGGGCCTTCTCCTGAGTATACTGGCTTATATCTAACCTTCTCTACAGATGAAAGATGCTCCCACCATCCCTGCAGACCTCAAAGCCTATTTCCGACCTGTCTGGATGGTACTCAAAAACAAAACCCAGTTTTCCATCAACCCGGACGGCACGTATTTCTACTCAGGCTGCTTGCATGGCGAGTCTAGCAACACGAGCGCCTACAACGTGAGCGGATTTGGTGCCCGCAATTCGTGGGGGGGCACCACTGGTGGAGCGCGTTTCAAGATCAAGTTGGATCAAAACAACGAAGTTGTTTTCGTGATTGTAAGTTGCTTCGGTCTCTCGCCCGGAGAATTTTGCTAATATTTCACGTCAAGGGTTTCTCCAATCCGTACGTTGGCTACTACGGAGCTCATATTGAGGAGTCCTGGGACATCAAGAAGAATGGATATGCTAAGGTTGCAGAGAACGGCAACAATATTGAATCCATCCACACCTACAAGGGAACCTCCAGTAGCGGTGCCCCGCTGAAGTTCAGACTGCGACTGTCCATAGTGTCAGGCCAAACCATGACCATCACCGTGGTCCAGGAGGTGTGGGAGGAAGAATGAGTATTGGAATAGCTTTCACACCGAGTGTATTTTGCTTTCAAGTGTTGTCTTGCTACATAATTTCGGCCCCTTATTTTTGATAATCACTATGTACCATCTTGAGTCTTTGAATTTCAGTTTTGATTGATGTGATCCAGTTTCCTCAAACTTTCTTTAACAATTCAAAGGGGTTCTTTAGCTAGTTCAATGATAGTCAATACGACTGCAAGCGACTCTTTGATATTTGAGCATCCTGTCATTGTGCTCTTATATTTATCCTTCTCGAGTAAGGAAACTGATTCTGTCTGGGGGTTCTAGATGACTTAGAATGTGATGTGTACTATTAGGAGGTATATATTTTGATATCGCTACGGTCAATGTCATTTTCTATATTTTTCGGGGAGGTGGTATGATATTTAATTAGTTTACTAGTACTCAATAGGTATATCTTGCCCATATTAAATAACAGCCCTAGACAATAATTTCCATATTGACTCTCTCTCACTCCACAAATTCGGGCAATTTCACAACTTCCTATCTAATTAGATAAAGGAACTCTTAGATCTTTCTGTTCAGATCAGGGGGTTTGCCATATCATACTGCTTATCGACCATTTATCTAACTAGCCTGAAGACAGACATAATCCACATATCGAAAATAATTTCGGAAATTAATTAAAATATCACAAATAGTTCTCAAAACTAGCAACAGGTTGATCATTCAATATAAGCCCGTGGAAGAAAAATTGACGTGTATTGGTCCTTTTCAGAAGGGACGAAGCCTAGCTCCATCTCTCGCTGGGACCACTGCGTTCCAGATTTAGGAAGCTCTCCATTCTCCCCAAAAGAGGCCGTGACACACCGGGGTTGACCACCACCAACAGTGTATACCAACCAAACTGCCTTGCCGCCTTCGTCCAGTCGCGCAGTTATCGGGCCCGGCTGCGTGCTACTGGATGCAAGATTGTAGGAGTCAATGACCTGCCAGCCTTGGAAATCGGCCTTGTTCTTGTCAAGAGAACCGTCCTGGCGGAGCGGGATGTAGAATGCCTTGATTTTGCTCTCCGTGGAGCCAGGAGAGTCCTTGGTGACATAAAAGATGTACAATTTCCATTTTGACTGGCCATTGCTTTGATCAAAAAGCAAGCAGGAGGAGAAATTGCCCTCACAGATCCCGAGGCTTGCGGAGTTTGGAACTTCAACGCTTTGCCAAAAGATGGAATTGTCGGGAGAAAAGTCCATGAACAATGTATCCTTCACCGAGTCGATGAACAAAGTTCCCTTCTCGGTTTGACAGATATGGTGGACATATTGGAAGCTTCCTTTAGTCGCAGATCGGGTCAAAAGCTGCGAGCTGATTGCCTTTGCAGACCGAGTAGCTTTTAAAGGCAATTGAGTCCATTTCGCATTCTGCGATGATGGACGAATGAACAATGAGACACCCGAAGGCGCTTCTTGTCTATCCACAGTTGTCCGGGAGACATATGTTTGGTTTTGGTAGTAGAGAATACTGCTGCTGCCGAGATTCTTGGGATAAGCTTCGAATCCTGGCTCAGTGGCTCCAAGCGCGAAATACGAGGACAGACGATGGAGCGCCAGTGTGGATGAACTCGGGATATTGCCAACTTTCTTCCATGCCGAGATAAGAAGCTCCGCATGGTTGTAGTCAAAGGCGAGATTTGGGCACCGATAGATGCTAGGAGTCAAGGCGGGGTGTGACGCTTGGTATTGCAGTTGGAGCGAGCCCGTGAGGTTCGGGGAACAACTGTAAAACTCCAGCTGCACATTTGGGTTGTGGCGAACTAGAACAAAAGAAAGGTCCATAATTGTTGTATCTAGCTGTCTGCCCTCTGTCCTCATGGGAGAGAAGCATTCTTATGTAAATATTTCTATAGCAACGCAGTAGACTTTCGACTTTCGGTCGAGACCAGGGGAATAGTCCACGGGTGGATTCCGGGGGCGCAATCGTACGCACACCGTCAGGCACCTGACCATCGGCTGCTCCGGAGGTAGTTTCGGCTCGAATAACTCTTTGTTTCAAATTCTCTTTGCCTAGAATAGTATGAAGTGTGATATGTATAGGCATTTTTTAGAATCTGCGGGTCCGATGCTTGGCACGAATCCCTGCTCGCTAAATATTTCTCTGTTGCAGAATCACGGAAGCTAAACGCCACATTAACTAGCTTACATCGCTAAGATAGCCTCCTCAGCTGAGCCCTCGTACTGTTCCAGGACTCGGAATTCAAAAATACTAGCGCAATCATGAAAACAGGGTGGTAGTCATAGCCGATGGCCTGAGGAAAAAAGTCCAAGGGAAAGAGGGAATGCAGCATAGACAGGAGTGGTATATAAAATGAATCATAGGGTACAATCCATCATCACATCGATCATAACAGAACAAACCAAAAATTCACGTTTTCGAAATATCTATGGCGAATGCAGCTACCTTGCCTGTTGGCAACTTTCATGTTGATGGCAACGGCATCGCAAGATACTCTTTCACCGTCAATGTGCCCCAGGGCATCACAGCTGCTAGCACTCCCCAGATCTCACTTGAATATTGCCAAGGTGGCCCGAATGGTATTCTAGGGACTGGATGGTCTCTTGGGGGCTTGTCGACAATCCGCCGCCAGGCCGCCGGCCTGGCCTTGAACAGTCTCAATGCGCAGCAAAACTACGATCGCACGATACCCCGGCTAGCTCTGGACGGCAGCGAGCTGTTGTTGATCCAAGGGGATGACTACAATTCCTTGAATGCCGTCTATAAACAAGAAATTGATAGCCACGGGGAGACAATTTATGCGACATCATCTGGTTTCATTGCTCGAGATACCCTCGGAGCGCGTCGAGAATATGAAGCAATT
This sequence comes from Penicillium vulpinum, assembly GCF_028829585.1. Classification (NCBI taxonomy): domain Eukaryota; kingdom Fungi; phylum Ascomycota; class Eurotiomycetes; order Eurotiales; family Aspergillaceae; genus Penicillium; species Penicillium vulpinum. The sequence goes on from NW_026643241.1 coordinate 5,697,192, forward strand.
CTCTCAGACTCTTCTGGACAGGCTTCTGAATGGCGCGTGCGAAAGCAAATTGACCGCTATGGGAACTTCGTTGAGTTCAAGTACGATAATTTGCCGGGTGACAACTCCTCCTATCTCACTAGCATCATCTACACATCCAATGAAAAGACTGGTCTGGTTGGTACCAGATTGATTCTATTGGAGTACACTCCAAGAGATGATCTCGTGGTGCACACCTCTTATGGTGATAAGATTACCTCCGCCCATCGCTTGGCATGCATCCGAGTTGCGATCGGCACTCTGGAGAAATTTGCGGTGATCCGTGCCCATGAAATGGAATATACCTGCTCTCCAAGTTCTGGATCTTCTTTACTGCGATCAATCACCGAGGTCACAGGCGCAGGAACGCGCTTGGTTCCAACCCTCTTCGAATATACTGCTGCTTCCGACCAACAAAAAAGCTTCTCCGGCCAGGACGAAGAATCTACAACCTTGAATGACACCACTGACAATGTCACACTGCTTACTTTGAACGCCAGTGGGCGATCTCTTGGAGACCTGGGGTGTGTTCGCTACGATTCAAGCACGGGGAATTTCAGCATAAAAACATATCTGGCACAGCATGGCAAAGCAGCGCAGAAAGATCAGCCTCCTACCATCAAGTGGTCCCCGTCAGAGGGAAATGGCGCGGAAGCTGTTCTGCCGTCCACTGCTATGGGCAAGACCACACCGACATTTTTGTCGGGGGATTTGAACGGAGACGGACTCACTGATCTGATCATCCCCTTCGAAGACACAAATGGCAATTTATGCTTCTCTATATCCCCCTCGACGGGTAGCGGGTACGAGCACTACATTCTGAAGCCGACAGACTGCAGCTGGAACCCCGACTCCCGTTTCCTGTCGCTAGACCTAACCGGTAATGGCTGCACGGATATTTTGCAAATCTACCCGTACGCCGGGAAACTGCATTTCCGGGTGTTCTCTGCCATTAATGAAGGTGGACAAACAACTCTCGCTAATCCCACTGAGACACCGACTACATTTGACTTTTCACACACAGTTGATTGGTTGCAGATGGCCACTCATCGTGACGGATCTTATAGTCTGGTCCGTGTGTGGGCTGACGACCATGGGATGGGCTTTAATCACTTGAGAGCCACTACATTCACCTTGCGCTCACAATCCGTAGATGGATCTCAGGGAACTCTCATTCCTTCATCAGATGCGTCGCTCGGCTTGTTCAAAATCGACCAAACTCCAGGGATCACTGTCCTTCCATGTGATATTAACGGTGACGGTGTCCAGGATCTCGTGGTATCTCTTGTGGAGATGGAAGACAGGGGAACGGAGACAGCGATTCGCATGACCTTTACAACATTTTTAAACAATGGCGCCGGCAGCTTCTCCCTGCAAGGCGTCCCTCAGATATATTCTCATATCGCGGAGTCGGGACGTGCGCCATCAAGTATGGGGAAGATGTATGTCACCGACCTTCGAGGTACCAACTATCCATCAATCGCCTATGTGTACCAGGAGCTTTACAGTAACGATTACGTTACGCTGATTTCCCAAGGCTCTTCTTCCGGCCTGATCAGGCCCCCCAAGTGGTATCATATTGCCAAGCAGAGTCAACTGCCTATGGGCAAGTTGGAGTTAGTACCAGCCGATCTCAACGGAAGCTCCTTGGCCGATTGGCTTTTCTACAGTGTTTTCAATGATGCAGTTACCGTCCATCCGATCTACAATACAGGAAAGGTCTGTGAGGACTTTCTTTTGTCAGTTCGGAACCCTATGGGGATGTCCACATCGTTCACTTATGCTCCCATGACCAATGGCGACGTCTATAAGTCCACAACAATGTCATCGCTCAATGTTACATCTGTCAAGAGAGGTGCACATACAGTGAAAGGATCGCCTAGCTACGTTGTCGCCGAGATTCGAAGTACCAACGATCCATCCATCAACAGTATTCCATACCAGGATATTGTTCAGAAGAAATACTACGGAGCCCGAGTCAACCCTCGAGGTTACGGCTGGGAAGGCTTCTCGCATATCGCGAGTTACCAACCTCTCAGCGACGACACTAGGATCGATCATTATCAACAATCTTGGCCATTCACGGGGTGCAAACGGCAAACTGATCAGATCCAAGGCCGCGAGCATGATGGAATGCTGCTCCAATCGACAGTGACCAGTTATGAAGAAAGATCCCAGGAGCTAGGAGGCAAGAAAATTTTCCGTGTGAACAAGACAGCTGAAGTCCACACTGCAATGGAAAGCGGATTGCCTGCACGAACAGTTAGTCGCACCTATGAGTATGATTCCGAAGGAAATGTTCTTCTGGAATGCTCAAAAGAACTGGATGAGCACACTCTCTGGACGAGATACGACTACACCACGATTGGCTCTTCATCTGGTCTCCCGATTTCGAAAAAGATGTCTACTCAGAAGTCCAACATCAACATGCGTGAATTTGAGGAGGGAGACTTGCGCTTATCACTCTTCGAGTATTACCCTGAGCATGGAACAGTGCACACCGCTCGAGAGTGGCTATCCGATCACGCCCGCTTTGCCCAGCAAATCTTCGAGTATGACGTGTATGGCAACGAAATTTTTAACAAGAGCCCATCTGGGTTGGAGACTCGGACTGAGTATGATACCTTGTTCCACTGCTACCCTGTCAAAATCCATGAAACCGGGACTGGTATCGATCATGTGCGTCTGTCAGGTTACGACGCCCGGTTTGGTCATGAGGTCGTCTGTCGGGAAACAAACGGTGGTGTTAAGATTAGTGAATTTGATGACTCTGGACGTTTGCTCCGTTCTGGAAACGTTGGAGACCAAGCAGACTACCAGATATCTGCTCAGGACATGCTGTCAGCTACCCACTTCATTGCAGAGTCCGAGCTGACGACCCTCATGTTAACTGCGCGGGTTTGTTCCAATCAATCTTTGCAATACGATCGACTCAAAACTCCTTCCAATGCACAGTATTTACGCACCACCACCAAGGTTCATTTCCAAGAAGGCCTCGAAGGACAGGACACCCTAGAGGAGGCCTTGGACTGTACTGGACGTTCATGCAAGCAGCGCAAACAGCATGGAATCTCTCCTCCCGTATGGAAGCACTTCGAGTATAACCCGCAAGGCTACCTCACTGTCCAAAGTCTGCCACACCGGCAGGCCGACAACGGACCATCTGACTGGGATTGGAGTCCTACCCCGGAACAACAGATTTTATGCCAGTACGATTGCCTCAAGCGGCCCATCAGCATCACCAAGCCCTCTCATCGACAAAATGACAATTCCACTGTTGTCTCCCGCAACATCTATCGGAAAGGAGGAGCGCATGTTGAACATGTCGTGGAAAGAATTCCATCCAGCCTTGGGCATGGGCAGCCAGCAGCTGCTACACGTCTGTCTCGAACAGAGAGCTTCTATATTCAAATCAACGGAAGTGAAAAATTGAGCGCCAAAATAAATGAGAAGGGCGAACGTTCTGAGTTCACATACGACGCCATGGGCCGGATGGTGGCTGCCACAGATGCCGCAGGCAAAACTGAAACTCGGACCTACAATACTTCAGGAAAAATCTTGCAGACTCATGACGCGTACCGAAACGTGGTCATTCGCACCTACAGTCCTTCTGGTGACTTGGTCAGTGAGCAAAATAGTTTGGATGAACTTACAACTCATGATTATGATGCCAAAGGTCGCCGCATCAAGTCTGTCGCTGGAAATGGTCGCCAAGTATCATATGAATATGATAGAGCGTGTAGGGATGGTCTTTCTCGCGTGCTTTTTGCAGCATCATCGGATAGCCAGACCAATGATGCAAGCTGGGAATACCGGTATAACTCTCAAGGAAGATTGGCAAGATCGATCCTTTGCACCGGTCAAGACGAGACGTTCTCTGTGGATCTATCATATGACTGGCGGGGTCAGGTCGTTTCCCGGTGCTTCTTCGATGGATCTTCATTAAAGACTCAACATCAAGGAAGTCAAGCCGGACGCATCGCATTTTCTAGCGAAGACTGGAACGTGGAAGCCGAAATCCAGAACTACAATGCCTTTGAACGGCCCGAGCAGTGGTCTATTCATGGCTCCGGGCTGAAGGATTTCCAGGGAATAATGCAAGCGGATCAGATCGGATTCCCTCTCAAGAATTCACTGCGCACTCCGGACGCATCTCTGGTCGAAAATCACTTCATCTACAATGACCTTGACCAGCTGAGCCGTGTCCATGAGTTTATTTCGGGAAAAACCTCGGACTATACGTACGAAGATGGTCGGCTTGTCGCCTCCCAAGGCCAGACAGGGCCTTTGAACAAATACGTCTACGATTTGTCCGGTAATCTCACCCAGAAAGGAGCGGTGCTTCTGAGCACTAGTCCTGGATGGATTGACGGAACAAACGGTGACCAGTCTATTGTTCGGGTCCAATACGATGATGCCGGTCGAATGATCTCGCGTGAGCTGCCGCAACAGTCCAAGGCCCATTCCTTCTCCTACGATGGATTTGGAAACATCGCCACCATCACAGACACCACCAACGGAAATACCAGCCACATTCTATCTGATGGGCAAGGCAATACCCTCATGCGCACTCTGCAGGATGGGTCCCGTGAAGTTCAATTCACTCGCGAGCTGAGCGTCCTGATTCGTCCAGATCGATCGCAGCAAATTCGTCGCCGGATGTTTGGTCCAGACAAGCGATTGCTTGCCACGATCACGACGGAAAAGCCGGTTGAAAAAGATGTGAAGGCGACTCATGTTGCACGAGTAGCATTCACAGATGCTAAGGGGAATGTGACACATCTATTTGGCGGTGACGGAAAGCTCTGTCACAATATGGAATACGATGACTTTGGCAGTCTATCACCATCTGATGCTCCTTTGTCGTCAACTTACGAGGCTAACACCACGGATGCCAACACAGGCTTGGTTGACTTTGGTGCACGTTGGTACGATCCACTTGTCGCTCGTTTTGCGACACCGGATGACATATTGGATGAGAAATCACTATCGGAGGCGGATGGAATCAATCGATATGCATTTGAAAACAACGACCCAATCAACCATGTCGATCCCACCGGACATTGGGGCGCAAATTTCTGGGGTGGCCTGCTTCTGGGTCTGACTCTATTGGCAGTTGGTATAGCAATTGCAGCCACAGGAGGAGCTGGTATTGGACTGGCAGCGTAAGTATTCAACTTGGCACTCTACCATTACCTATGCAATTCCCGAATTAACATATTTGATGCAGATTATCTGGTGCTTTAATGAGTGGTGGACTGGCTGCGGTGCAATACTCATGGGAACATCGGGAGGAACAAGACGCGGGAAAATTCTGGGCAGGCTACGGAGCCACTCTGGCAATATCATTTGCCACAGGAGCAGCTTCAGGGGCTTTTGGTGCCTACATATCATCATCAGCATCGCTGACAACGAGCTGCAGTCGTCTCTTTGCCAAAGGTGCAGTCGAAGTCATCAACAAGCCTGGTAAAATCCTGGCCACCTTCATCATTGTCGGATCCAAAGCACTCGTCAGCGGTATCACTGGCGCAATCGTTCAAATGGGCCAGAACCTCATCCAACGTGATATTTACGGAGCGAAGGTTGGACTGTGGGATGGAGTTGGATCTGCCTTTGCCACCGGACTCCGGAACGGCGCGGTTATTGCTTTGGGTTCCTCGTACTGGACATGGAAGGGTCAGGATCACCTCAATCGCGTCACGGCAACAGCCAAGGGGACTTTCGAGTATGATTGTGTGAACTTGGAGGTCTTCAATGATGAGTTTGAGCACGTCTTCAGGCCATTTGGATATGGAAATCCGGTGGGACAAAACCTTTCAGCACAGGCTGGGAAGTCATTTTCCAACGTGAACTGGGAAAATCCATTTGGTCGATAGTTTCACTATCAGGTTAAGTTTCTACCTGTTCGCTTAGGCTACTGGTATTTTGACATTCAATCACATAACATTTGAACATGATATGAACCTTTTCCAACCATAAGGACTATATTTATATGTTATCATTAGATATGCTAAGCCTTGGATACATCGCTTTGTGGTTGCGGGTCGATCTCAGATGTGGTATTCTAACCATCATAACATTTTATGATTTGTAGGTCGTAGATATGATTATTGCGCTTGAAGATACTCATATGTTCGTATTGTCTGTATTGCGTTCAGGCTTACAAAAAGCAATTTTCCAACATACATTTTCCCTGATAACTTCGTCGGTTAAATGTTATAGAATCGCTTTTCGCCCCTATCACTAGCGCCAAATATCGCGACCTGAACCCCTTTTCGCCCACTCTGGATGAATGGCTGGAAAATGGGAAGAAAATTCTCACTATTGAATTTATTTTCTTATCTCATAGCATAATCTGTGCTGGGTGAGACATCAAAACTTAGGGAAGACCTCGGGAGACCTCGAGAGAAGATAGCAGGATTACTCTCCCTCTGGAGCTGCTCACCATGATTGTGTCTGTATTAGATTCAAAAGCCCTCAGGGCCCTGAGGCTAACAAACTGGAGGCTATGTAACTTTGCAAGCAGTTATGTATTTTGCATTATCTCATTATATGAGCAGGGAAGCTGCGAGCGTTCAGATCTAGCATATCACATCCACAGGTCAAACAACACGTACGCAAGATCTACTTCAACACCGTGGATCGCGACTATGTAAGTGAGATATGACCGCTTGACAAGCGTAAAGCGATGTTTGCCAGTATTTTCTTTCTGTAATAGCTGGCCGATCGACACAATAGGCTTCTGATTTGGAAGGGGAAATTGACCCACCGCAAAAAAACCTTGGAAGGCAAGAGCTTTTGCCGATGTTACCGGAACTTCCAAATCTGGAAAGTGCTGTTCTGCGCTTTGATAAGAACTGTTCCGCGAAGTGCATTTTTGCCGACAAACCCCAGACAGACCTATACGGGGCTACTGTTTTGAAATGACTCTTTGCGGAATTAGTGTCTTTGCAGCGACCATTGAAAGAGCTTGCGATCCAGAGCCATCAGAATATAGCTCCACCCCCGGGAAAGATTTCGGATGAGATATATCAAGTGCTGAGCACGCTGACATCTCTAAGACTCAACGTGGTGTATGAAAAGGATGATGCTGCCTGTGAATTAGAGATACACCTGCGTTACTGCTTACTACCGCTTATACTAACCTTCTCGTGGCTATTTCAAGGTTTATATATACTGATTTGACGATACGTCTGATAGAAATACCAGCCACATGAGTTTTTCTCACGTACACTGTCTAAGTACTGGCTTAAGCCCGCGATGGGATTGCCCCAAAGGCTTTCTCTGTACTCTAGAATATACTGGGGCTTTGATCCTCATGCTAAACTAGACGGGGTTTGCTTCCCTAATCTGAAGTCGCTCTCTCTTGGCAAATTTTCCTTTTACGAAGACAAGCAGCTGGACTGGATCACGTCTCACTCTACCCTGCAGGAACTTTATCTCGACAACTGCCCTCTCCTGTTTCACATTGCAATAGATGAAAGTGAGGAGATGTATACCTGATATCCTATACCTAAATCCGGCCTGCACCACAATGAGAGTATGCACTGGAAGCTTCAACATACTTATCTATGTCGGTGGCATGAGTATTTCGGTGCAATTGAGAAAGGTCTTCCCCGCGCATGAGTAAGTCGAATATCCCAAGCCTCTCTATACTCCCGAGAACACATTAATAAAGTTTATTAAAGATAGATTCAAAGGTCTCTTTCATTATTAGCTAAAGATAGAACAAGGCACATTTCCTGCCACTATTGACTAAAATTTCCAGCGGACCTGACAACGTACGAGACCCTCATTCTTTGACGGTGTGCTCGAACACTTCCACTTCCACCTGATCTCTAAATACCTCAACTTGAGTGCTGGCAAACTTTCTGGCCGACACTTTCTCTTCAAAAAGCATATCAAGTTCAGCAAAGGTGCGACCAGTCGTTTCTGGAACTCGGAAAAACGTGTATACAACACAAAGAAAGCAAACTCCTCCCCAGAAAAACCCTGCATAATTACTCCAATCCCAAGCGGCAGGGTTCAACATATAGGGAGTTAAAACACCACAGATGATACCAACGACATTATATAGGACGCGACCGAGCACCACAGTCTTAATTTGTAGTGAACGAGTAGAGATTTCTGCCACGAGCGAATAGGCCACAGTTCCAACTGAAAGCTGATAGAATAATGCCCAGCAGAGCATCATTGAGCCTGTTGCAAGTGATGCTTGATCCCTGTGTGCACTAGGAACCAGGCCAAGGAAACCAATCAAAAACAGTATAGTGCATAGTCCGCAGAGGCCATAGAGATATAGCGTTCTTCGACCAATTCCAAAAGACATGAGGAGCCATGCTCCAAAGACACCAACCATATTGATCCCATACTGTCCCATCGCGAATGAATAGGAATTAGATGGTGATAATCCTGCCTGTTCCAAAAAGTATGTAGAGTAATTGGAAAAGGAATTGCCGCTGAGGTTCTGAATAGACCACACAAGACAGACAATCTCTGTGCGTCGTAAATTGGTTCCTTTGAAACAATCGAAGTAGGAGGCTCCTGTTGAAAGTTTTTCTTCAAGATTCGTGGTATGTCGTATCATGGCGATTGTTTCATCTGCATTGAAGTCTGCGACTCGGTCGGCATTCGTGAGGCGTAGAAGTGCCTTCTTCGCGTCTTCATCCCTATTCTTTCTGACCAACCACCATGGCGATTCTGGGGCGAGATAAATTGCGATAAAGAGAGGAACTGGCCACATCCATTGCAATCCATATGGAATCCTGTATGACCATTCATTATCTCTGTTTAACATTGCTTTAATGACTCCAATGCCTATAAGTTGCCCTAGTCCCCAACAGAAATTGACATACGAAGTCAAATATCCTCTTAGAACGACAGGGCAAACCTCAGAAGCATAGGTCACCGTGAGCGTCTGGAAAATGCCCCATGGAACTCCGGCAAGGATTTCCGCTACAAGCAGGGTTTGAATGTTTGGCGCTGTGAAAAATACTGCCGTGAAAATGGTGATTAGGGCCAAAGAAGTCATAATGGTATAGCGATACCCAAATCTCTCTGAGGCCCATCCATTGATCAAGAGACCGATAATTTCTCCACAATATGCGCCATTGCTGAGACCAGCTTGCCACTACATGCGATAATGTTATTAGCAACATGTCATGCATCCTTGAAAGAAAGACCATTGAAAATCTAGCAAGAAAACAGTGGGGGGAAGGGGAAAGAGGCAGTAAGCACTGGCTCAACGTACTGCAGCTGGTACTTGATAGGAGCCATCTGACATTAATTCGCCGTACTTCTTTGTGAATTGGGGAAATGCATAGAAATTATTGACCAGACTGATGTCATAGCCTTCCATCGCGATACATGTGGAAATGAGAACGCTCCACGCAATGGCTTTCGGGTAAGTTCTGATGCCTTGAAGCAAGGTCATGTTATGCTCCGCTTCAGTAGCTGCTTTCGCATTGTTGGTTGCCTTAGTTGTCGGCACCGAATCCTGGCGTTCGATATCCAGAGCATTCCCTGCTGACAAAATGTCATCCTTGGCCATGACTGTCTTTTTCGGGGCTGAAAGCCCAGGCTTTAGATATGAGGAAGGAAAAAAGGTAGACACAAGAGTGAGAAATGATTAATGGGATACCGAGACATTTTTTCTTCGAGTCGGGCTATTTATGCAAAGGGCACTCGAAGCTTCTGTCTAAGACTGTCGGCTGGTTGTTCCCAATTCTCCGAGTAGTTAAAGATTGAATGTGAGAAAAAACTAGTTGGCCAATGATGCGAAGCCGATTCCGAAGAGGAGTGCTGTCAACAGAAGATTGATCGCGTGACTGATTTCTATTGCCTTCAAAGGCCGTCCCAAATATCATAAAGAATAGTTTCAATTGGTTCATTTGACACTGTAGAGGAAACATGATTCCGAAAACAAGATATCAGCCAATAGATAGAGGTGTACTTGGCGTATCCGTTGCCTATGCGGGAAGAAGCTTGGACTTAGCTTAGCGAGAGAGGAATACGGGGTCACATGCAGAGTGGGGTATTCTGGATATTCTAAGGCTGTGGGCATTTGGACGTTAGGAAGAACAACGCGGGGACCCCACGGGGACGTTACATTACCTCCACTTTAGGTGTTTGTTCTCGTGCCATTTGACCGGAAATTGCCGACAGGGATCGGTTAATGAGTTTTCCCTGCATGTAGGTTAATGTAAGTATTCACCTCCGCATCCCAAAGATCAGTGCGAGCTGGACTGTGCTTCTATAAATGGCCAGCATGAGCTAGAGAACAGAATAATAAGAAGAACAGTTGCTAAGCTTCTATCTACACAGACCTATTCGTGATGCATATCTCTCCTCAGTTTCTACTTCTTGGGGCGGCGGCACCTGTGGATACCACCATCGTAAAGCCAAGGGGAACATCCACAATCCCCGATTATTTTCAGACTGGCTATGGTCCATTTGCTGGTATATATCACTCAACTCCCATCAATTAACTCCTCAAGTGTTGACAGATAGATGTAAACACAGGTCCGACACAGGCCGGAAGCGCCCCCTTTCTTGCCCAGACAAACCCAGCTCCATTCGGCAAACATGCTTATGTGCCCAATACCCCGGTGGTGACTGATATACCTATCATCGGAAAGGCCGATGGTGCTGAATCATTCAAACGAATGGGCAATATCTCGTACGTATGGGTATAGCTCATCAGCTCGTTCTTTATGTGACTAATCATCGTGCGAAGACCTTACATGCCAAATCCCTCAGGATTCGGGGTTAAAGAATATTCACTTCCCCCCGGCACCAATATCACACAGATGCATATGGTACATCGACACGGATCTCGATATCCTACGTCTAGCGCCTCTGTGGCTACTCTTCCAAACCGCATAGCGGAACTTCTAAGCAACGGGACTCGCTTCACTGGCAACTTAGAGTTCCTCAATAGTTGGGAATATCAACTTGGAAGAGAAGAACTGACCGCTCTTGGGCGCCAACAGCTCTTTGACAGCGGTGTGCTTAATTGGTTCAACTATGGAGGACTTTATGATCCATCTTCGCCACTTATCGCCCGTACGTGCACCCAAGTGCGAATGTTGCAGTCAGCCGAAAATTTCCTGAATGGCTTCTTCGGCCCTCGATATGCGGAAAACGTCACTTTGGAGGTCATTATCGAAGAAACTGGATTCAAAAATCCTCTGGCCGGTAACAAGGCATGCCCAAATAACAACAACGATCGGTCAGCCGGCGGAGATTGGGCAAGTGTCCAATGGCAGAATAAATACCTGAAGCATGCAACAGACCGATTCCGTCGGTCGATGACGGGCAACCCAAACTGGACAATCGAGGACACGTATCTTGTCCAGACAATGTGTCCATATGAGACAGTTGGCTTGGGGTACAGCCCTTTTTGCTCTCTCTTTACCGAGGACGAGTGGTCAGGCTTTGAGTATAGCTTTGCACTAAGCTATTACGGAGGAAACGGATTTGGGTCTCCCACCGGACGGGCAGTGGGTGTGGGCTACGTTGAAGAGCTCGTCGCCCGACTGCAGCACCGCTACCCTCAACCCGACGAGGGCTTTGCCGCCATCAATGAAACACTAGACACCAACCCTACAACATTCCCTCTAAACCAGAACTTGTACTTGGACTTCAGTCACGATACCACCATGTTCTCGATGTTGACGGCGCTAGGCCTCACACAGTTTGAGCAGTTCCTTCCTACCTCCGGTCCGCCGCCAAATCACCAACTGATTGTTAGCCACATTGTTCCGTTCGCAGCCCGCTTCAATATTGAGGTTATCAAAGCGCCGCGGCCTGTACGTGCGAAGCGCTCAAAGGATCCTCGGGATTCCGCGTATGAGTCTAAGGGGGGCGAAACAACCTATGTGCATATGTTGATCAATCAGAGGACGATTCCTCTCGGACGCAGTATCCCAAAGTGTGGGAAGCGAGATGATGGATGGTGCGAGCTTCAGACGTTTATCAAAGCCCAGAAGGACAACATTGTGAAGGCGAAGTATGAGGAGAGTTGTTTCGGCAACTATTCAGTCCCGGCGTACGGGGACATCACGACGGGTGCAATCTAAGGGTACATCTATTATGGCATCTCGTGATTCGGGCTCTATATTAATTATGGAGTAGAGGCTTGGACAGCTTCTGGTCAATCTTTCCAACCCATGCCAAAGGATTCCTCGCTCCGACTTTGAATTACTAAATTGATTCCATACAGGGAAATTAATCAATATAAAAGGATATTTAACTAGACGACTTTGTGTCTCAAATAATGTAGAGGTTGTATTACATATATAATGAATTGTTGTAATTGTGTGCCGAGGGGGAACTATTCAACCAGAGCGATATCGCTGTCTATAAGTCTATAAAGAATTTCACAGGTTCTGAGCAACAGTGGTGAGGATGTCACCGAGAGGAGTAGCAACAGTAGGAAGGCCAAGGCCAATGACCAGGCCAATGACGGAGGGAGACAGCTTGATGAGGAGGCTCTTGCCATCCTTAGCAACAATGTAGAGCAGGTCCTTAACGGGCTCAGAGATGTCCTTGACGAGGTCACCGAGATCAGCGGCCTCAGCGACGATAGAGCCAATGGGACCGGAGATAGTGGTCAGACCGAGACCAGCAACGAGGGAGGTGACGGAGGGGGGAGAGCTCAATAAGGAGCTTCTTGGCGTTCTGGCCGGTGACAGTCAGGGTAGTCTTGACCTTAGGGGCAAGGTCCTGGACAATCTCGCCACGCTTGATGTTCTTGCCGAGAGTAGCAACGACGGTACCAACGGGGACACCAACGGAAGGGAGACCGAGGCCAGAAACAATGCCAGCAACCTCAGGAGAGAGGCTGATGAGGAGAGCACCGACGTCAGCGCCGACAACAGTGACGAGACCGTCAACGACAGGGCCAAGGCCAGTGACAAGATCACCAAGGCCGGAGGCGGAGGCGACGATAAAACCAAGAGGAGCGCCGAGGGCACCGAGACCAAGGCCAGAGACGAGGGCAGAAACCTCGGGGGAAAGCTCAATGAGAAGGGTAGTGGCGTCGGGGCCGACGACTGTCAGGATGTTGTCGAGCTGGGGTCCGAGGTTCTGGACGAGGTGACCATCCTGAACAGCGGGAGCGCTGCTGGCAGAGGGGGAGGTAGGGAGGTTTAGGACATTGGTCAAGTCGCCAAGCTTAGAGACAACGGGGATCTCATTAAGCTTGAGCTCCTTGGTGATATCGCCAACCTTGAGGCCATTGAGGAGGCCATCAAGACCACCAACGGGGGTGGGAGCAGCGAAAGCAGAGCCGACCAGAGCGGCGACGGTGGCGATGAACGAGGCCTTCATTGTGAAATTAATGGGTATATAAAAACTGGAAAAAGTAGCTGTATATGTAGTTTTGCTGAAAGAGTGACTGTGGTAAGAAGCTTGAAAGAAAAAGAAACCTTTTGATGCGAGAAACACTGTATTTATAGGTATGCTTTGAGCTGAATATGATCTACAGGTACGATCTTGTTTGCCCCTGACCCTTGTTCAAAAATTTGCGGCTTTTCAAGAGCAGCAGTATCCTAGACTAGCGGGTCCGCTCCATAGTTGACGTGATTCCAATAGGATCAACATGTATAATGGCATCCTAGAGAAGTATTAAGTGGGACTAGCATCTCCATTGTGCCGGGACTTCTAGTTCCACCATGGGGTACATGCACCGAAGTAGCCAGGACAGGGTCAGTACAGGGTCCTGCGTGGATGTGGACTATTGCCAGGGTCTTGGAAAGCATGAAACATCAAAGATATGGATTACTTTGACGAACCCCGGCACTGACAGCTGAAGCTCATCTATATCGTTCTTTGGTGCATTGAAGCCCTCACCCAAGCCCTAAAGACAAGATATCCATATCTCAAATCGAATTGTTAAACTCGAAATATCCGGAGATCATCGGAAAAGAGGTCCAAATTAAGATCTACATGCTCATGTTTAGGGTGCATGGAACCCTGAGGTTTATTTTGGCTTACGTTGGACTAGTGTAAGCTTAAAATCCAGGGCTCTAGTCCAAGTAACTCCGTGGCAGACGGCAATTAACCACAAAAATTTCTTGGTTTCGGTTGTTCTTGGATATTTCCGATTAGACAACATCCAACAATGCAGCGCATCTACAGAGTACTACCTCCATGTCAACCCCCCTAATATTCTAAAACCACTTTAGATAGGGGATCATCCATGTCAGAGTCTCCATCTATTATAATTTATCATGCTTGTTTTTCCCTTTCTCTCTTTATGATGTCATTTCAACGGAAATTAAGGTGGGAACTCCACGAGGAACAAAGAATGATCTGCAGAGCACCACATAGGGTAATCAGACTGTACTTGAAAGAGCTCGTAAGTTGACTTTTGAATCCAATAGCGCGGTATCATATTGCCAATCAGCCCGCACGATTCCCAACGCATATCCACTTAACCGCCATCCAAGATACTTTATTGGCCATTTATACTTGACAGCCACAGTATAGAGTTGTAGGGGTCCCCTTTCCGTTATAATTGCCCTAAGTCCCCAGTCCACGTTTTCTCGATGATCCGAATATTCAAAAAGACGGGTTTCCATTGGCTGATCGAAGTGCGATTGACCGCTAAGACCGCTAAGATTAACCGGGGCAAAGGCGATGGCCAAACCTAACTTGACTACTCCGTACTTTGTAGACACCTACGGAGTGCTGTCAGCCACTGTCAGAACTTAGGACCCAAGATCGTGTTTCCAAAGGTTTAGGTGCCGCCTGCATTACCCAGGAGAGTATTCCGTATTTTTCTTTGTTTGATTTCTTTCTGTACTAGGATTTGCCGGGAACCCCGGCTATTATTGACCAATCTCGAGATTCTTGCCATAGGGGACAATAACTCAACATGATTACATTGGTATATAAGCTAGATTGCTAGGATATTCAGAACATATGCTAGGGCGCTAGTAGTGGAAATAGCCCGGAGGATTCTGACACCAGGCACTTGCATGCTGCACCGAATGTTCTGTTTACCTGTACATTGAGATTTAGGGTTAGCACGAGAGAGACTCTGTCGATCACCAGGTGGCGGAAATCCCCTATTGATACTATATGGGACTAGACTGGGATTCCCTTGTAGCCAAGAGGACTATCGCTATCTTGATTTTTATCATCATAGGCCTATGTCATGATTGATTGCTTTTTCCATCAGATCTATTGCCATCTTAATATTGGATACCTCTCAACTATACCATAATGGGAAGAAACTATGCAATAACTCAATAAACATACTCCTGTTCTTTGGGTGCTTGTGGATAACATCCTAGTTTCCTCAAAATCGAAGCGATGTTAAACAGCCATGGTGTACTCCGTAGTAGATGTACATAGCCGATAGCTATTCCAAATGATTTGTAATGAAAAGTTTGATAGGGGCAGGATGTATGCAAAGATTCGGGTCATGTCGATCTGCTCCCAATCCATCAACTTGGTCTCGATTTGTTTTCTAATTGAACTGCCCACTATGACGGAGTGCATATACATATCCACCCTCAACAAAGGGTATTCTGGGCCTATCCACTCGATTTGGAAGGAGTAACTCCTCGGACTGAATGGGACTGATGCAGTATATGGCCTGCATTGTTCCAGGCACAGACTCAGTCAGTCTTTGCGGGTTCGGCGGCAATTAACTAGCAGGTCATACGTACCCATTGACTGCTGTATGGGGCAAGCTGTGTCAACTTTCGTATTTACTGCGCAATATAACTTTAATAGTCATAAATATTAGGATCAGTTGGGATTTTGCAGAAACATCTAGTATAGTCCTAGACTATACTCCCCCTCCCCCAGGCATCACGAGCATATCTGAAGGTGTAGATGTAAACGTCAACTGACACAGTGATCCATGGGTGTGGTGTCATCATGAGCAGACAGCACTTAAGCCTTAAGCTGGAGAGGAGCTTTTTTCTGCTTTTCTCCCCTCCGACGCGATGATCATGCCGCGTGTTGCCAGAGGTTGGTTCAAGAGCCCGAGGGCGCTTCAGCCATTTCACTTCCTCCAGGTCAATGACAAAAAAAAAAAAAAGGCCGCCTAGGTCATCCCACAACATATTGCGCCACTCACTGTCGCCATGGACAACTCCGTGCGACCCGGAGCACGGTCAGCTTTATCATGCTCCCCATAAAAGAAACTGGTATTTTCATCGTTGATGACTTCCTAGAGCTGCGTTTCAGACCAGCTCAGTACCATCATATGCGTCCATTAAATTGCCATGGTACCAATGTGCAATGCGGGGTGTAAAGGTCCCGAGGCAGACGGGGATCTGGGGTCCCTGCAAGCTGCTGAGGTAGTGATAATTGCCCACTTCCGCTTGAAGAAGATGCTGCTTCTCCGTCGTGGTAGCCTTAAAGATCACAGTATATCCGTGTAATAGAAGAGTAGTCTTGATGAGGTAACTCGTCCGACCACCCGTGGACAGACGTGGGGTTGTTCAAACCCATGGTTTCGGTTTCGGGAAAGTTGACGTGAAGCCAGCGTGTGAACTCCTGAGGTCCCATGAAGTGTCTTTTTGTTGCACATATTTATTCTGCGTAAGTATGATATAATGAGTCTACTGACATGATTGAGGATGATGTTATCATACTGATTATCCAATACTCTTCGTGGCTGAGAACTAGGGCTATATTGTCCACCATTTGGTCCAGCTCAGGGGTTAGATAGCTAGCAATAAGAACAGCCATATTGCTCGCTTGGCGCCTTTAGTTAGGCTTGCTGATGGACAAGAGCCGTGCAATGTGTGGGTATTTACGGAACTTTATCGCGGCACTATAGATATGACGCTACCACCCTAGCACACGGTGGCTTGGTATGTGGGATATATTTATACCACAGCTTAGCTTTCAGATCCGCGGGCGAAGAGTCCAGATGAATCTCGCGTAAGGCGCCCGCGTTTCATTACGTTTTCCGGGAATTCTTCTTCTGAACTAAGCTGTTCAGGGGGTGTCTGGACTCGACGACGCTTTCGAGTGTCTGGTGACAATGGCTCATCGACACCTTGGTCTAGCAGCTGTTTCTGATGTTCAGCTTCGGCAGACGAAAGAAAGTCACAGAGCTCCCTCGATGAGATAACGATATCTTGATCGAGATCGGGGTATTTCTGTGCGATGCTCTTGGGGGCAAAGTCCCTGAGTGAAAGCTGGAGCGACGGTCGTTTATATTCATCGACTGGAAGTCCAGACTCCGTTCGAAAGGGCTGCAAATCGTCAGTCAGTACCAGTTACTTAGGACTGCGGCTGAAAAGGAACGTACCATCATCTCGATCACAGCTTTTGCTTCCAGTTCCTTTACCCCATCCACGGTAATTTTGTGCGGTCGCCAAACTGATATAGTCGCCCTTTTGGACCCTCTATATTCAATATTCAGGGCAATCACAACGTTTACGCTCGCATTGGTGTCGAGGATATAATCATCTGCCAAGTCCGCAGCAGCTCGAGCTTTTTGTGAATAGCACACTTCTATAATAACACCGGGATATTTGGCATGTTCATGTATAAATGATGCATCTGGGCACCTTTCGGAATAAGCCTGCTCTCTGTTATTTGTATCATTCGGCAGCCGGATTCTGGATGTCGATAAATGTTTGATCTTTCTCGCAAAATCACCGAAGGCTTTATCACTCTTTTGCAACTCTGTCAATTGGTTCAAAATTTTAGAGACTACCTCGGCACAAAACAAATCATGTAGCGGACTCAGCATTCGGATAGTGAGACGGGACCGTCTGGGGTCGTAGTCGAGCCTGTAATACAACTCAGCAAACATGCCTTCAATGCACCCGAAGATTGACAGCACTTACCTTATTTTGTCTTCTACGTAACCTCGAAGAGATTCGTCACTATCCAGTACATGCAAAACCTCTGTATATTGATCCGGAGTGAGCCGGTGTTGCCGCCAAGATTGTAGCCTCCGACCTTCACGGTGGAGTTTGAAACAGTTCAGCACGCTTTGAGCACTGGTCGACAACTTTTTCTCTTCTGAAGGCGGGGGTGTGGGGGGAGTATTCACGAAACTCCCAGTTGGTGTGATTTTCTTCTCTATGAAGTCTGATTCAGGCAACATCCTTGGGGTACAGGTGGTTTATGTTGTGAAGATGGGGCTTAGCGCCGGATGAGTTGAGGTGTCACGTGCTGACGCGGTTGCAGGGTGTAATCCTAAGCACCGCTTAGGCCGCAACTCCTAAGGGATTACATAAGAGCATTTTGCCGCTAACTAGGCCAAAAGATCATAGGGACAAACAGAACGTGTGTTTGTCACTGCAGCGGTATATATTTAGGCCCTAACTTCCGTTAGGAACCACAAGGGATGTCGTGTACAACGTAGCGCACGCCTTAAAAAGGTCCCTATACAGTGTGATGAGGTCCACCCAGGCGTCAAGCCAGCCTATCGAGTTGGTTCTGTGCAGCAAGGGCACCTCGATGGCGTTGAATCACTGAAAAACGCCTACAACTTCATCCCTAGGAGTTCCAAGGAATTAATCAGCACTCTTGTGCGTGGGCGAACAATAGACTTCATAAACAAGCCCTGGTTGGACACAGTTTATCAAGCGAGTTGATCGCACCTGTTTGTGTTCAATAAATAGCCTTACTTGCAATAGAGAATGTAATAGACCTAAATCATCTCATTGCTCTGCATGTACCAGTACTATAATAGACATTCACCTCAACTTAATACAACAAACTGTTCATTTCGTCGAATCCACCACTGCAATCTATCCCAACGTAAAGTAACTATTCAGGTTGCCTGTAGCCCTGGGTTGTTTTACAATCGATGACATATAAATGGTGGTGTGTTGTGACATGACGTACTTCCATTCATCGCATAGTAGCTCTGCAGAAAATTGGTGCATGAGAAGTCATTATAGAAGTACTCATACTTGTCTGGATACAACGCTGCGAATTTGCTGGCTATAGAGATGTCTAACTGTTTCTGGTTTTCGAGTGTGCGATTGACCCGAAAGCTGCGCGCAATGTTGTATAGACTCAAGACAATGAACAGTTTGTGAAGGCCAGGCCTTGACTGTGGGTGGTCAGATAGACTTGACTCAGTAATAAGAACTTCCTTCTCCTCCACGGCGACCTCACTTACCGAAGAAGCGCGCTTTGAACCCGCAGTATCTCTACAACTCACGCCACTCGTGTTCCTTGATTTAGGAATGCCAAAGCTTTTCAAGACAGAGAAAACCCCCGTCCTCTTTCAGGAACTGAGCGACAAAGCCAACCTATTCACCCGATTTGGCGAGTACATCTGAAACATTGTATCTTCGTGAATGGTGTCGAAAACTTCTTCTCTCTTAGCAGCCACATTGACTGTTCTTGGCTTCCTATATGAGTGCCCAAGAAGTTGATCACTGCCCAAACTCGGTTTGAAGCAAGATGATGCTACACAGGGTGATGGATAAGCGCACTCATAGATGAGTACCAGTACCTTGTGGGCTCAAAGAGCCGACTCGTGGCCATGATTGACATCTTCTGAACCCCATATTTTGCCTGCGACTTTGTCTGCGAATCGTGAAGTATTGGATTACCTTTCACACACACCACCGAGAGACCATCCCTACCCTGCCGAATATCGGCAGTCCTATGGGGTGGAAGCTAGCCGTCCCCGCTCAAGATAATGGCAAAGAATGGGCCACAGTTCCTGTCCGGCATGTAGGTAATTCGACCTTTTCCACTGCATTCGTGGCAGCTGTCGCTCTGTGGGCTGATCACCTCAATAGGTTCTAGCATAGACAAACTGCATGACACCGGCCATGCCCGCATTTGGCTGCTAACCGATGTCGGCGTCTGAAATAGGTTAGTTGGAACAGACGTGATTGTGCCAGTTAATCACGCTCACTGCGCATAGTTGAGAGACGGTGTTAGTGGCTGTTTCGTAAAACAGGACTCCCTCGTATGCAGGTCAATTGAATAACCCTAGCATGTGGCATTTCTATGCCCTGGAAGTCGGGGTATATTAGGGGAGTGCTCAGCTTTACACCGAGACCAAAAGGCAAGAGGTGAGCACTAAAACGGAAAGTAAAGGTAAGCTTTCCGACATTATCCCGGCGCAGTACACATTTACTGGACTAACTCGCAATATATATTATTCATTATGCACAACGTGTGGAGGGGTATTTCACAAAAACAAAAAGGATCCATCGCGTTCGTTTCTCTTTTTTTTTTCCAAATTCCTAGGCACAAATGTTACAAAAAATGATTTCACAACCCATGGTACCCCGAGTATGCATCGCCGGCCAGCGGCATCCCCGACAAGGGGTCTTGGGTATACATCCCCTGATTCGACATATAACCCATCGAGCCATCCATCAGAATTTTCTCTATGGATGCAGACTCGTCTTCGAACTGCTCTAGATGTCCATGCATGTTCCACTTCCTATCACAGTATTTGAGCAAGTCGCGAATATATGACAGGCAGCGGAGGGCACGTGCGTGGCAATTGAACAAATCCTTGGTTCCCAGCACCGGCGGCTCTGGAGTCCCAATGGGGACGGATGGGGGTGCTGGGACAGCGGCTCTAATGAGCCTGTCGTAATTGTCAGACAAGACTTCGACAAATAGACGACCCACTTGGTGCACGCGCAGGATGTCCAGGTATGTCAGGAAGGGCAGGGCGCTGGGATTTTCTAGGACCTGGTGAATCTGGCTGATGTAGTCCATGCACCGGTCGAATAGGAGAGCTTTGTTGTAGTCATGGAGCGTTGGATATCGGTGTGAAGGGGAGAGCAGGATGATAATGGTGTATAATAATTCGAGTCGGTATAGAAGTGAAAAGTGGTTGGGAGCATTGTTGGGGCATTGATGGAACCACTCTCGGGCTTGCCAACACAGAGTCCATATGAGGACTAGGGGCTGGGGGGATAGGTCGCGCCCACTGTAGTGCATTTCTTGGTAGCCTGCGGACAGAATCTGTCGAATTTTGACAATATGCAGGGCAGGTGCCGGGCTGCGTAGGAAAATGTGACTTTGCTCTGTGAGGGCCCCTGGTGCGGTAATTGATGGCAATGCAACATTCGCAGATCCGTCGGAGAACGAGTAGGTTCTCTGCATAGCAGGACTCAACCCTCTGTAACAAAAGATTAGTAGGGTGGCAATTAAGGAATCCAACGAAAACGAACCTGTCTAGACAATAAATGCAATGAAACACACGCCGGCGAATATCAAGTCGATCGGGATTAGTTGAAACCTCAGCAGGGGGATCTTGATGCAAGCCCAGATCGATCGCGACCTTGACAGCCATTCCAACCAAATACCAAGTACGGAAGCGTACGGGGTCAACCAACGAATATTGAGCAAGCAGTAAGATTGCTTGGATTCCCGTGATTGACCCAGGGCGGAGGACTTCCTCGGCATATGTCAAAGCCTCTGACACGAGGGCCCATGCCCTTTGATGGCTCTTATCATTGTTATGGTATGACACTGACGCCGAGGCGATAGCGAGAACCATACGCAGTATCCAATGATCGAAGGGTTTGGCGAACCGGCCGCCTGACTGATATACGGCATCTACCGAGGTCCAGAAGCTCGTTTCGATAAAGAAAGGCAGTTGGACAAAAACATTATCGAAATAGTGTTGTAGCAAAGGCGTCGCTTCGTGCCGCGCAGGTAATGAATAAGGAGAGGATGGTGGGGAAGAATCGGCAAGAGCGACTGAGAGGAGAAGGTTGGCGAAGGAGGTACTCGAGGTGATGCCGTGGAAATCTCGCGAAGTCGCATTGACGGACCTTTTGAAATGTCAGCGAACTCAACAATAAAAATAAAAATAAAAAAAACCATTCAACCATTGGGGACTAACAAGAAACCAAAATCACCAACTAAATCGTCAATATCCGAAACCTCTCTGAGGTGGGCAGGGCCCAATGCACTTTCGGACGCGACGGAGGTGATCGACATCTCCCGAGGGATCCCATCACCCTCAGCAGACAGCGAAGTTGATCGGGCACGTAACTGACTGATCTTATGCTCAAGCTTCTCACAATAACCTTCCAGTGACGCGACATAACTCCTTTCTTTTCCCTTGGCGAATTCATCACTTGCTCCGGAGCAAGTGCTCGCCCTGCCCACTCTTTCGCAAGCCGAACACGCGGGGAGCTTGCCGTCGCATTTGATCTTTGCGGTCCGACATCTCGAGCAGGCAGCGACTGGACGACTCACCTTGAGCAAGGGATTCTCCAAGAAAGTCGTGGCTGTGACGGACATGTCTGCTCATGTTCATTATACTAGTCATAAACGGAGTACGGTCAGCGAATTCAAGAATTACCTCCGTATCCCCCCCCCCCCCCCCCCCCCACTTCCCCCTTGTATCCACTTCGGGTTCTGAGCTCGGCAGAAACACAAAAATTAAATACTCACATGACATGAAATAAGAAAATATGTTAAGCACAAAGCCAAAGGAATGAACCTGCATATGGCCCGGGAGGGATTAGCTAATGTATATTAAATTGAATAAGCCTTAGCCGCTAAAGACGTTGCAAAGAAGATAACTCCACTGAAATTGTCTCTTTTACAAAACAGATTATAGGCTAATAATTTAGGAACATTGAATGTTATAGGACAGGAATTCGAGAGGGGAAGATCTGTGGAACCGCACGGACTTTGCGGGCAGAATTGGCTATAAATGGTTATAAGTGGCTGTTAAGGCTATTAAAGCCCGTCTATTAACCAAATGGCTATTAAACCAATATTAAAGCACGATTAAAGAATACTAAATACTAATAAATAATAGTAAATAATAACAAATAGTATCCAATGCTATTATTGATTACATATCAAACATACCTGGTGGGTTTAGCTATTCAACCCTACATTTATACCCATTACACCAACTATTTTATGCCTAAACTGGACATTTGAAATCTCTCTTGTTTTTCAGCTGCGCCATTGCACCCACATGATATCCACTCCCACACCCAACCCTTTTACAACGCGGAGACCAAAGGTCTTTTGTCGATCCAGATCTGGACCGAGGCCTGGTGGCCCCATTCGAATAACTTCTTCTTCCCGTTTCATATCTTTTGCAACTCAGAACTCTCCCTTGTCAAGGGCCCGGGAGCCTCAAGATCATGTCGACGGTTCAAAATATTGATCTTCGATACCTACCTTAGGTATAAAATCGCGTATAATGTGATCGGACCTTTTCTCAACCTTCCTCTTATCTTATATTCCCTTTTTGGCCCACCATGACCCCAAGTCCGGATTCCTCCACAGGGCTGAGATCACCGGAATTACACTCCCTAGAACCACCGGACGGTCGCATCGCTCACACTTTAACCGCCTGTACAAGGTGTAGACAGGTATGCAACATCCGTCTCCTCTTTCTCCACCTCCCCCATCCCCGCCATCTTGGGCTTTTTGCCCCTCGGTCCCTTGGCGCGTCTATGGCCTTTCTCCGCCCTCCCCCCATCCCTTCAGTGCTGTCTCGGACTGACCAACCATTCCATATAGCGAAAGTCTAGATGCGACCCCGGGATTCCACGATGTGCGCCCTGCGAACGAAGCAATGCCAAGTGCGTGTATTATGACTCGGCCCGAGACACAACTATACCTCGAACCTATATCGTATCGCTCAGAGAGAAAGCCCGCGCGTTGGAAAGAGAGCTTGCCAAAGCTGAGAAGGAGATACAACATGCTGCTGATGCCGAGTTGATGGTGCGGGGGGCCGGGCGCATCCGATTCAAGGAGAACGACGAGCCGCGATATCTCGGTGCCTCGAGTGGCATCGCCATGACCCGTTTGGTCATGGAGATGGCCAAACAGAATACCGACTCCAAAAGCATCAAGGATGTTGTCCCCGAATTCACCGCACAAGAAATCAAAGACGCGTTTGCACAGGAAGATTCAAAGCCGACATCGAAAGTCTATCCCATGATAAGCTCGATTCCACAACCCATCCTGCCTCCAAAGGCCCTGACTTATAGATTGATTGATCTCTTTGTAGCCAAAGGTACTGCGATGACTTTGCTCAGACTCTGTCCGTGTAGCTCGTACTGATTCGTTGTATAGCACAGGCACTACTTCCGATCCTGCACGAGCCCACATTTCGACAAGAGGTAGAGGAGGTCTTCGATGGCTCTACAGATCCCTGCCAAAATTTCCAACTGCGCATGGTCATCGCCATCAGCATGCAAAAAATGAGTACAGAATATGCTGGTCTCGCTGATAGTTATTATCTTGCGGCCTTGCCCTACCTCGAACCTACACTGAAACGAATGGATCTAGGGGCTCTACAATGTCTCGTGCTTATTGCCTCATATTCAATGGTAACACCCACTCGCACAGCTGCGTACTGGGTCGTGGGGACGGCTGCCAAGCTTTGCCAGGACTTGGGATTGACCGAAGAAGCCACCGTCACCAAATCACGGTGTGGGAAACCATTGAATCCCTTAGAAATCGACATGCGTCGAAGATTATTTTGGATCGTTTCATCAATGGAGTTCGGCCTTTCTCATAGTCTAGGTCGATGCAGCAGCTACTGCGTCAGCCACGACCATATCAATGTGAAATTCTTTGCACTAGTGGACGACCGGTACATCACCGCCGAGGGGATCACCCCTGGAGCGAAACCCGTTCTAGCAAAGTGTATTGCAGTTCACTTTTTCAAAATGCGACTACTCCAATTGGAGCCCAGGAGAATGCTTTACTCGAACAGACGAGAGAGTCCACTTGATGATCAAGATCCATGGTTTTCTCAAATGTTGGCCAAAATTGACCATTGGATGGCCACTACCCCCAAGAACGATGATGGCAGCGGGCTCAATGTGAAATGGTTCGTTGATATTCTCATTCTCGGAAGTACGGCTTTACTAACAACGACATCTCCAGGTTTCAAGGGAGACGCAACACCATCATTGTTCTTATGTATCGCCCCTCACCCCAGATCCCCGAGCCAACTGTCAATGCTGCCAAAATCTGTTACGACGCGGCCATCTCCAATATTGCTATGCATAAGGAACAGATGATCACCGGATCTGTCGACCTGACATGGGTGTTTGTGCAAGCTCTGTTCATGGCTTTAAACACTGTTCTTTGGACTCTCTCATATCCCGAAATTCGAAAAGAGCACACCATTGAGGAGGTCCAAGGGCATCTGGATATGGCCTTTGAAGTGATCGTATTTTCCGCCGAACGTTGGCCTGGTGTTCAATCTGCCTACCTTCTTTACAGGCGCCTTGTTGCTGCGTGCTTGAAAGCTTATAGGACGGAAGAATCGTTTGTTGTACATTCACCTTCTAACCATGCCACACCAACCTCCTCGCAGGGAGTCACGAGCCCTCCAGCGATGTCCAGCCCATCAAGCAGTACAACTGCTTCATATTGTTCCAACAACCACCGTGGTGGCGGCAACCTATCAATCGGTGATACCGCCTCGATCGGTACTTATTCCAGGGGACAATCGGCTGATCCTTCATTCACTCAAGAAGCAACCCCACCTGCAGTGGCCCCCCCTGGGCCGTCAAAAGAACCGCATATGCCATCGGTTTCCTCTGCATTTGGCATGCAGCCCCCACTTCCAGCCCAAAGTGTGGCACCACATTATACACCAGGAGCCTATGTTGGGCCGACGCTCTACCCAGATGTATCGATCGACCCGAACACCCCTTATAACACAATACCTTCTATTGTTCCCGGCTTGCAAGGCTGGGACCCCAACTTCTCACTTGCCTCGACAACCGCGGGTCATTTGGCATACACTGATGCGACTGTCGATCCCATGAACTGGTCCACCTCCATTGGAGATCAGTACTCTCAGTACTTTAATGAGCCATTTCCAGTACCTTCGTGGCGTGAGCGCACTCTCAGCCAACAAGAGCAAATCGAGCTTCTGGCTTCGCTCGAACATAATATACCCGATGTATCTGCCCAACTGGTTAATGAGTATAATGCTTACTATCAGTCCTGAGCAAGTCCGTCTGCGGATACTATTTTGTATTGAAGAGCTATGGCGCTTAGTTGGGAGTTGTGCTTTAATTCCCGGTATATCACTACTATTCTGTTTTGGACTGGCTCATACTCTGACATCCATGACATATGTCTTCTTTAATGGTCATGTTACCAACCGGGCTGGAGGTCGCCCAAGCCGAGAAAGGCATTTTAAGCCATCTGACTTTTTTTTTTTCTCGGCAAATAGTCTTTCAATAGTAAAAGATACCATTTTGAATCGTTTCAAGTTCCATCTGATATCAGGTTCATTCATAATTTGGTGGGTTAAGATATTAATGAACGCAGGTGCAAGACCTGCGATCCGCTACCAAACATCAGAAGAGTGTGAAACAATCTAGTTTACACACCCCTACATATATAATAAGGGAATGAATGTTTGGGCAACTATTGGGGATTCAGTTCCGGCAAATATAGCCAAAGATTCCTTTGAAGTTTAATTTTCTACTTATTGTTCTTGCCACTCGCTAAGGGGGGTTGATTGTTTGCAGCTCTCAATTGATGCACTTCTATTGTCGCATTGTATTGAGAAGAAAGAGACAAATGAGAGAATAACAATGATAATCGGTGAATACATGAAATGTATGCTCCTTACATTAATCAATAGAATATACAATGCATGTGCCAAATAAAGACATCGGGCCAAGACTGGTCACGTGAATCGATCAATCGCCGTCATCCTCGCCGGCTTTGACCTCAGGATTGCCTCCATCATCACTCTCCTTCACCACAGCTACCCATCAGCCACCCAATCTGTACCACTTGTAGGGATTTACTCTAGTCCCTTGGAATGCAGATGATCTAGTACGACCGTTGAATGACCTGCTCGCCTGCTTGAGCGACCGTCGATCGTGATCGGGAAACCCCCCTCTCCAGGCACTGGTATCAAACTTTGCGATTCGGATCCAGAGCCGCTCTGGTTAACACCGTCTCTGCATGCTGAACTTTTCCTCGGGCTCTCATGTCTGATCGCACTCACCCCACATCCTTTCAAGCAAGACCTCCTTCACCTTCCTCGCCCGCCGCCGAGTCTCTCAAAGAGAAGCATCGGCTGCCCATTTCTCCGGACCACATCCCCCAGACTCCGACATCTCCTCCGTTGATGTCGGTGAGCGAACAAAGTCATGCCGCCAACTTCATATCCTCGCACACATCACCGAATCAGGCGACGGTCCAACATCCGAACATCTCCTCCCCTCCATCCTCTGCGCCGATGTCTACCCAAGTCTCCCAGCAGCCCACAATGAGCACAACAAATTCATTCCCCACTCCCGCCAGCAGTGTGAGTGGTCATCTTGCGAATGCGACTTCGGTGGAGGATGTGGATCAGGGGGGAAAATCTCTCAATATGGGGATACAGGACTCGGCAGAAAACTCGGGAGCAGGTCCCGCTCAGCAAACAACACAACATAGACAGACCGATCACGATCGGCAGTCTTCCCAAACAGACAGCACTAACGATTTTGCCACCGGGCAGGGCCAGCACTCGACAGACCCCGACGCTATGGATGTAGATACAGAACCGACTCGCCGGGCAGATACCCTCAGTCTCAGTCTGGATTCGCTTCAAAAAGAGCTAACCTCGGCTTTTCATCTTTGCAAGAGCTGTAAGATTCCCCAAAATGCATCGTAGCGTCTGCTGCAGGTAGCTGCATGAATGCACTGATCTTGCACATTCTTGGAACTGAAGTTGTTAACACTGCTTTTTCCTCCTTGACAGCTCCGATCGTTACTGGTCCAGACCCTACAGTGGATCTCATTTCCCTCTATGGGTTAGGCCCAATCGCGCACTCGGTAGCACGCATGGATCCCGTGACGGGAGAGAAAATCAACCGCCTTAGGAAATCATACGAAGGAAAGCTGAAAGGACTCGGACTTGCTGGGCGGAACAAACCTTTGAAGCAGGAGATTGGCGCCCCTGGCAGCTTGAGGCACATGACCCTATGGCCTGAAGAGGAATGGCAGAACCAGAAGGTGCATGGCAAGGCCATCAAGGTTTCAGACATGGATTCAGCGCTGCAAAATCTTCAATTGCGAGCCATGCAAATGGAACCAGGACCGATTCCCAACAATGATTTCTGGGAAGATATCTTGGGTCACGAAAAGCCGGTCAAGAATGCCGCACCAGGCGACACTGGCAAGAAGGCTGCCCTAGCTTCAACTGCTGGTCGCCCCTCTACCCAATCCTATGCCGCATCTCCACAACCACAGGAAGCCGAGCGGCCACGGCCTAGCAGGGGACGCAAAAGACATTACGATGATAATAGCTTTGCCGGCTATGGCGAAGGGTTTGTGGATGATGATGATGACCCCGGATTCTACTCAAATGGCGAGGGATCTGGGAAGAAGAAACGCAAGAAGGTATCATATTTCCACGGAGCGTAACCAATTCTGTTGATAAGCATTAATCCAATTAATCAGGACCACGTCGCTAAGGTGTCAACCCCCATGTCCGAAAGAAGCGCTAGCTACGGGGTAGGCATGTTCGGCATCGGGGCCAGATGACGAAATGTGTTCTATGATCATTTCGAATCAACCAAAAGCTGTTTCTGTTTATTTTCTTATTTTATTTTTTTCGGATGAAACACCAGACACCAAACACCAATTTTGCCCATATCAACCTAGGGGTGATGGCTCGAGCCGAGCCTTGCCTCTGTGCAAGGTACGGGGACTTGATGCCTTTTTTTTTGGCATCCCCCTTCTCTTTTTTTTCATTCTCAGTACATGTTGCATCACGGTGCTGGATATACCCGGCTTCATCAATCGGACGGCGTTTTGGGCGGGAAACAAAGTTATCCAAAGTGGATATGATCAATTGCTTTTTATTTCGTAAGCTTTGTTTCTCCCCTTGTTTTTCTGTTCTTTTTATATCTCGCGCACAGTTATTCGAGATCTCTACTGCTGTAATGGTTGGTTATTCTGTTCTTGACGGTGTCTTATGCTTCTTGTTTCCATGATTCTTCTACCGGCCAACATGCGTGGTCCGCTGTGTTCATCAATGATTATAGGGAGTGTGCATCACACTTCCTTACATTTTTTTTATATCATCCATGAGTCTTTGGAGCCTTGGCCTTGGCAGCGTGGAGATATCATTCCGCGATGACGAGACAAGTGCCGAAGAATTAGCCAATCGATTCAATAGATGACAATATCCTTCATTGTATGGTAGAAGCGGCATTCGGAAGATGTAGTCGACTTGTAGTTGATATGTCAGCCCAAATAGCCAGTTTCTCTTTCATTATGGATAGTTAATATGGAGAGGGCAAACAAGCATTTATATATTAAAGAATTCGCGGATGAACTCGAGTGGCCTAGTTGAGTATTAAACGTGCTATAGAGGCTGAGATATCAACATCGCGAGCCTTCCCGGCCAAAATACCCGATCTATTCCAATATCTCCAGCCGACTATAGCAAAGCAAGCTAATTTCCTCTCACCCTCTACATAGTAAGATTACCTATGGCGAGATCCCGACTACCCGCCAATCACGCGGCCTCTCTTGGACTGGCAGGACCTGAATCTCGGCACGGTTTCGCCTAATTGGCTGCATTTTCGGGTTCCTGATTTCCTGACCGCCGAGTGGGGATTGGGCTTCTTTCAGTTTTCTTCACGTAGGCCTCTATACGTTAAGGTATCCATGTGTCTACAACGGCTACCTACAGTCAAACTTAGGGTCCAGGTTTCCGACCCAGGTTGTTCGTAGGCGAGATAGCTTCTATCACAATGCGCGCTCTCTTCCTTGCTTTCTTACCTGAGACAGCTTCTATCACAACCTCTCTTTTCCTTGATTTCTTGCCTAAGACGTTGTATCACCAAAGGGATCGGCACCTTTAAATCACCTGAAATGTGTCCCAGGTGAACCACATGAACAAAGAGATGACGACAGACAATCTCGTGCCGATAAATACATTCCACAGTGGCAATCGCGGATCTACTCAATTAACATTCTATACAGTATCCTAGTCAAAGAATGGACATGTAAATGTAGGTATTTTGTAATTCCAAGCTTCAATATGATAAGCTCCGGGATCCCAGACGGAATGCTACTAGCTCTTATTGACTACATAGTATAACCTTGTATCCTTCAAGCCATCATTATTATTTCCGAAGGCAAAATCACTTGCATCACATATCATGCGGATATGCGGGCCATGCAATTGTTTTCTCAGCTGCACTTAACACGAGTTTCTACGACGGGCCTGTGATCATTTAAGCTCTCGTCCAATTGGACGGGAGGAATCTTCAGGTTCATCACACTGTCACCAAAGCTAATGGGCCATTTAGAGGTCATTGAGTCATGTGGCACAAGAGCTGCAATCTCCCAGGTGCATTCTTGGCATCTGCTTGTGATGAGTTCTCCTATCCATAGCTATTGATAAGTGAAAGGTTTGCCAGTGTATCCTGAAAAGTTTCTCAGACTCAATCATACTCTCGTGTCCAAACATGTCTTCACCTATTCCTCAGCCCAAGGGGCTTCCAATTCTTGGAAATATCTTTGCTATATCCCCTAGCAATGTCTGGGGTTCTTTAAATAAGCTGGCAGCAGAAGAGGGTGGTGCTGGTATCTTCAAAATCAAGATCCTCACCACGCAAATCGTCTTCATTACCAATGCTGCTCTCCTCGAGGAAATCTGTGATGAGAAACGCTTCCGAAAATCCATCACCGGCCCAGTTTTCGAGCTGCGCAATGTCACCAACGACGGTCTCTTTACTGCGTACAACGACGAGGAAAACTGGGCCATCGGGCATAATATCATGGCTCCTTTCGTTTTGCCCCAGTCCCTCAAGGAAAAGTTCAGGGATATACAAGTCACAACGGACGACTTGATCTGGAAATGGACTTCAACAGACAGCGTTGGGCAGCGTGTGGATGTCACTAATGACCTGGACCGACTGAACCACGCCGGCACCACGCAATACTTCTTCAGTCAGTATGTAGACTGCGTCCTTGGCGATGAACCCCCTGCTATCAAAGCTTTGGTAGATGTAACCTTTGAATCCTTACTTCGGCCCATGCGACCTAAGCTCCTCAATCGGCTCTGGTACCAGAGTATATTCGACAAGCAGACCAAGATTTGTCGCGACTATGCCGCTCATATAGTTGCCAAGCGACGTGAGAAGCCTATAGAAGATAGGGATTTGCTGCACGCCCTAATTCACGGGAAGAACCCGAAGACCGGAGAATACATTACAGACAAACTGGTCATCGACGAGATTATCAACATCTATATTGGCAGTGCCACAGCCGGGTATCTCGTAGCCTTCGCTCTGTACTATCTCGCCAAAGACCAAGATGCACTCGCCCGTGCCCGTCAGGAGATCGACGCCCTCATTGGGCCCTCCGACCAGGTCGAACACCACCATATTTCGCAATTGCCCTACTGCGAAGCCGTCCTCCGCGAATCTTTCCGTCTCTCTGCCCCAGCTCCGGCTTACAACATGGAGCCTTTGCCCACAAATGGTCCGGCCCTACTCGGCGGAGGAAAATACGAGATTCCCGAGTCTCAACCCATGATTCCAATCATCGCCGCTGTCAACCGCGATCCTGCTGTCTACGATGACCCCGAGGCTTTCAAGCCCGAGCGCATGCTTGGCGAGGCCTTTGACCGGCTCCCAGCCGGTGCGAAGAAGGGGTTCGGAAACGGGAAACGTCAATGTTACGGTAAGGTGTTTGCTTGGGAATGGTCCCTGTATGTACTCATTCGCATCCTCAAGGAGGTTGATTTTGAGTTGGCGGACAAGGATTATGAATTGGATGTGGAAGGGAAGAATTTCAATGGCGCTTTTGCCGTCAAGCCCTACGGCATGTTTGGAAAGACTAAGAAGAGAAAAGCTGCTTAAATAGAGATGGATATCATGTTTTGAAACTCTGTTCTGAGTATTTCAGATTTTGTTGATATCACGTTTTGCTTTTATGTATCAAGTTTGTCCTGCTAAGAAATTACTTTCGGTATTCATAAATCTGACAATGATATTATTATTTTTTCAACTAAACTTTTGCTCTGTGGTCGTATGACTATGACTGTCCACGATATTGGAGACCAGCTCATCCGTGATATAACCGAGGCTTGTCACACAGCAGTCCCGTCTGTCGGCTCCTTCTTTTTAGACCATAATCGTTTCACCAATTCTCTGATGGAGTGTTTCGTTCCACCGATGTCATAAAGCGGCCTGTGTTCCTCGTTGACATCATGCATATAATCATAATCGACATGTACAAAGGCCCGCTCGACATCCGCGAGACCTTCCAACTTGCGCTGCAGCTCTTGGCTTACATCGTGGGACTCCCGAAGCTTAGTCTCAGGGTCCATGACGATATCAACCTCAACGTAGAGTTGCTGTCCGGAATGATAAGCGCGGCACTATGTACCGTTAGCCAACGTGCCAATAATGAATCCACTCAGTTCACCATCATGACTTACTGTATCCACCTTTTGAATCCTTTGGTCATGAGTCAGTGTCACATAGATACACTTATTCACGAATTCACGTGGGGCACATTTTCCCACAAGCAGCCACATATTCTCGAACGCAGTCGATGCCCACGAGAACAAGATCAGCAGTGCAATACAGCACGCACCCACGGGATCAAGATACCAGACAAATCGATCACCCACAATCGACATGATCAATCCAAACCCATTAACCGCCAGATCATTGCGGTGATCAATGTAAAAGACATGCGCAGCCGGGTACCGACGCAAGCTATAGCAGTACAAGAACATCACGAACTTGGAGAAGATAGCAACACCCACACAGACCAGCGGCACAATATCCAGCTGCTTGGACTCGCCCTCGCCGGCTGCAAGAGCCTTGGCCGATTCAATGATCAGCTCCACCGCCACGATAGTCATCAAAGCACAGAACATAATCACTCCCATTGTTTCGACGCGTCGTCGTCCAACGGGGTACTTGTGTGGTTTTGGGCGTGAGGACATGCGTGCCGTGACTAGCATAACAATCGACGAGACGAGATCCATGAAGGCGTCTGCGGCGGTGGCGAAGAGGGCCAGAGAGCCGGTGGATACGGCTGCGTAGAGCTGGATCACGAAGAGGAAGAAGTTGACCGTGAAACTGGCACGCACGGCGAGCTTTACTTTGCCACCATTTTCGGCTTCGTCTTCGGCTTTGAGACGCTCTTCTTCGCCAGCGCCGAGGAAGCCCTCGATCATTTCATTTTGTTCTTTGTAGAAGCCGGAGAGCAGTTTTTCCTTGTCGTCATTGAAAGAGTATGGGACCCATTTCTTTTTTGGCTCGGATATAGTTGTTTTATATTGGTTGAGGCTTAGCGGGTCTTCGAGGAGTGTCATTTTGTCTGACTAGACCAAGGTTGGTCGGGGTAGGCGAATGTAGGATTCTGAGGGTATAGAGAAGGTAGGGCTGAAAATGTAGATCAGATAAGACAAAAAATCTTCGATCCAGGGTTTAGGGGTACCTAAGCTCACGCCAAGACAGCTTGTGTCTCGAGCATCTACAGCGCCTTGGCATCGTGGCAGTGCAGCGGAGTATATCTTGGCTTAATCGAATTGACGAGTCATAATACGAGCTGTCATGTATTAAGTTACTTAGGGTCTCCCTGGTGGATGACTGGAAAACAGAGCTTCCAATCCCGTAAGAGTTTGTCATCACGATGATTGATAAGGGTCCAATTTTGCCAGCAACACAGTTTCATTTTTTTCTAGAGAAATGACGAATCATTACTTCGTACCCCGTATAGCCCCTGTAGTATGTACCTATGGGTCTTTGCGTGGACGGAAATTGTGTTGATCTCGGACTTTTTCATAACATTGGGCTTGTCTGACATATTTCTCCGAATATATATCCACAATTTTATAACCCATTACAAACTAGTTTACGCAACACAACACAGCTGAATATATATATATTTTCAATATAAATGAAGATATTCGTTCAGTACTACCTGCGCAGATAGTATATAAAGCATCTATGTACCTAGTTCCAAGCTTTTATAGTACTAAGATACAAAGTTTGCCGAGCAACAAACCAAGAACTACATAAAGCTCCAAAAAAGCCCTAAATTGACCACTTTCCAAGGTTGGATCCTCGAAATTCATTCTGATTACTTAGCATTTTTAGAGCTCCGTTTCAGAAGCAAATTATTTGAGTAAACTTCAGTCCTGTGTGTAATATGAAGAGCGCTTCAGATCTTACAAGACTCGTTGTCATATCTACATAATAAAGTTAATTCCCCTGAATCTTCTTCAGCCTTTAAGCAGGGGAGAACCATAAGCCACGGGGATGGAGTGATAATATTTCCGATTGGTGCCATAAGACTGTCCGCGTCAGAACCCCAGTAATCCCATTCCACGTTATAGTTTCCTGATTCAAGACCCTCCTTGATCAGGCTTTTTCAAATATCAAGTGACGTAGTGCGGGTGGATAGTGCGGGTGGAAGTACACCGAGCTGACTTGACAAAATGAAGAAAAGAAAAGGAAAAGAAATCCTGCTCGTTCCCTACAAGCTCTATGGAGAGTGTTTCCTTACAGCGTTTCCCCAGAGACAAGTCCCTGCATAATGGCGAGTCGATCTATCGCGAATCCAATAATCAAGGGAATTCATACGAAGGGCAATACTTACGAATCCAAAGCTAGACTTGGCAACTGAGGAAACGATCCCCGTGGTCAAACGTGAGGGGAGGGAGCTATGAGAGCTACGAGCATTCCTGAAGCAACCGAGCTCCCAAGGCGTCGGAGGCTCACCTTCCAATCGCGATCTTGGAGAAGGCATGTTGACAAGCGTGTCACATCAAAAGCTCTGGGATGAGAGCTAACTAAGAAGAATTGTCCGGTGATCGGATCATTTGACTTCCCCCCCTTCATTCCTACTCCTTAGCTACAGCTGTAACCTCGCACGGCGAGCTTGGGTCCTAGGTAAATGTGAGGAATGCTAGGGCGCATTGTCATTCGGAGGTTTTTTTTACCAATTGATCTTTAGTGTTTAAATAAAAGAGCTTGACAGCTCGAATTTCAAGGTCCGGAACAAATCTCCACGAGATTCACCGTTTTTGCAGCATATCGTGCATAATCGCCAAACATGGCCTCCAAGGTCTTACAGAACAACACCAACAGCAGCTGGATGAAGGATCCAGGGCTGCGGAAACTAAACCTGGGGATTGGGTTCATGCTATCTGCATCGGCTACAGCCGGATATTGTGCTAGCATGATCAATGGCCTCTTGGTGCTTCCCGAATGTAGGCATCTATACATCTATGCTATACTATATGGGAACACAAGGCTAACCCCGCAAAAAAAAAAAAAACAGTCTCGAAGTTCTTGGATGGTCTTGATACAAATGGCAGAGGTCTTATTATTGCAGCTGTCTCGCTTGGATCTTTTAGCTCCTTCATCCCCGGATCGTACATCGCCGACAATCTGGGCCGGAGGATCTGCGTTCTCATCGGTTCCGCGCTAGTGATCATCGCCTCGATTATTCAAGTGGCTACAAACAATCATTGGGTCTTCTTTGGTGCTCGCGTTCTAGCTGGAATGGGAGTTGGGGTCTCGCAAACGGCTGCACCATTGCTCATTACCGAATCAACACATCCGCGCCAGCGACAGGCCTTCACTGGTCTATACAATGCTCTTTGGTTTATCGGGTCAATCACGTCGGCTGCTATTGGTTTTGCTGGACTCACGGTTATAGGGAGTTGGTCATGGAAACTCCCCTGCTTAACGCAGGTGTTTTATCCTGTCCTTCAGTTGATAGGGCTTTGCTTTGTCCCCGAGAGCCCGAGATGGCTGGTTTCGCGGGGTAGGAAGGAGGAGGGAATGGCTATACTGGCAAAATATCATGCCAATGGAGATGAAAGCGACGAACTTGTTCAGGATGAATTCTACCAGATTTGCAAGAGCATCAATGCCGAATCCGATAAGAGCTGCCGCCGATGGAGCACTTTCTTCGCGACACGGAGCAATATACATCGTCTATCCATTTGTGTAATCTTGGGATTCATGCAAGAATGGTCTGGAAATGGTATGAAAAAAGAAAACAAAAACAAACCCCACCCGCGCCTCTTTCTTCCAACCCGATTTCTAACCAAGGTTCTCCTTGCAGGAGTGGTTTCTTATTATCTAGCACCGATCCTAGAATCAGTCGGTATATATAACGCATCTCACCAGGCCGCTATCAATATAAGCATGCAGGTGTGGAACCTGGGATTCGCGGTCGCTGGAGCTATGGCTGCAGACCGGTATGGACGACGGAAACTCTGGCTAATCGCGACATTGTTGATGTTCATCTATCTCTCCGCGGCAACGACTATGACAGGGCTCTTCCAAGAGCTCCATGTTCTGGAGGCCGGCATCGCGGTAGTCCCCATGCTTTTCCTCTTCTGCAGCGCTTACGATATGGCATATATGCCCTTGTTTATTGCATACCCAGCTGAAATCCTGCCCTTCCAACTCCGCGCCAAGGGCCTCGCCATCACACTGACTACGGATTCAATGGCTTGCTTCTTCAATCAGTTTATTAACCCGGTGGCTTTGGCGGCAATCCACTGGAAGTACTTTACGGTGTATCTGGCTTGTCTTGTGATTTTCGGCGGAACGATCTACTTCCTCTTTCCGGAGACTAAAGGCCTATCTCTGGAAGAAGTGGCGCGGATCTTCGAAAAGGAGAAGACTTACCAGGTGGAGCCGCATGCGTCGGATGTTTCGCAAGAGCTGCTCGTGTTCCAGAAAAAGGGCAGCGAATCATCGTGATCGTGAATGTAATTTTTGTTGCTGTTGCGTGTTGTAATTACGACAGTGCTCGGTCCCGAAACACTTCCTCGCAGGCTAATCCCAGCAGGCCGCATATTGATGTTATCTAGGTATCTTTCTTTGCTTGATCAAAGTTCATGTGGAATAGCAAATCCTATAGATAGATATGTAGAGATTATCCACCATTTGTCTTGTGGTGTCGATTTAATTTGGATGTTCTTAATATAAGACAATAATAGTCCTGAATTAGCAGAGTCATTACTATGTGAAGCCTAGTAGTTGTAGGGTTGCAAGATGTAGTTGCTGGTATACATCTTCTTCCACCAATCAGAAATGTCTAGTTACGATTTACATATACGCTAATCCATACCCAGACTAGCGCATATTCTTATCCAAAACTGCATATCAATCGACCTAATACGGGCTCTCCCGAGGCCAAGAACAAGTCTATTTGATCAGCCCACACTCCTCTCACCAGACCACACCACTTCCACACTACTCAAAATAAACCACCTCCCTCATTTACCCCATACAACCCCCCAAAATGTCCAAATACGAAACAGCCCTCGCGCGCATCGACGCAGCGCACGCCGATGACCCCCGCCAAACCCAAACATCCACCGGCCCAATCCCCTACGAACTACACTATGCGCAAAAAATGACCAGCTACCTCTCAACCCTAAACCCATCCGCACCAGAGCTCCTGAAACTCGCAATCCGCGCCCAGCACCTGCGCCGCTGGGAAGTGCCGCGCGATAGCTACCCCGCCACGAAGATCGGATATCACTCATGGCGCGCGGGACTGCAGAGGCGTCAGGCTGCGCTGGTTGAGCAGATGTGTGTTGAGAGCGGGTATTCGGCTGAGGAGGCGGCGAGGGTTGGCGCGCTGGTGCGTAAGGCGGATCTTAAGCAGGGAGATCCTGATACGCAGACGCTGGAGGATGTTGCTTGTCTTGTGTTTTTGGATGATCAGTTTGATAAGTTTGAGGCTGAGCTTGCGGATGAGGAGAAGATGGTGGATATTTTGAGGAAGACTTGGGGGAAGATGTCGGAGCGTGGGAGGGAGGAGGCTTTGAAGATTCAGTTGTCGGATAAGGCTAAGAAGTTGGTTGGGATTGCGTTGAGTGGGTGATTCTCTGGGGTGGGATTATAGGGGTTCTTTGTTTTATATATCCATATACATATCTCCAAGGTAACCAGTACTAATGCCTTTGTATATATTTGAAATGTAATTTGATGTCGTCAATGAGAGTTGAATTATTCGTTAAATGTGTATCACAAAGCTTTTTATAGCTTCCCCGGAACGCCCGCTGATAGACCCATACCCAGGTCAAACCAGAATGAAGAAAACAATAGGAGTAGAGAGAGAGAGCAAGAACTCCAACTGCCGCAATGCATGAACGCTCAATGCAATGTGAACATCAACAGTACCATCATCAGGGTCGAGTATTGCCCATATCAATGAACTGAACCAATCCAATCGCCGCGCCAGCAGCAACACCTCCAACACAACACATCTGCATTCCACCCCAGATTCCAGCCATCACATTAGCCCGGCCAGACCAGCCGCGCACAACACAGGTCTTCACATATCCAAACACAAGCAAGGTAATCGCCATAACGCCAATACTCCAATACAGTGCAACCATAACCTGCGAGACAATGAAGTACGGAATAAGCGGAATAAACCCGCCAATAAAATACCCCAGCGCGAGCGTGATGGCCGAAGTCCACGCCTGGTTACAGTCAGGTGCAATCTCGCGATGATGGAAAGCAATCAGGAACTCAAGGAGACGGTCTTCAGACGCATGCAAGTCGTGCGTGATCTCCGCGATCGCCGAGTCCGAGAGCCCGTAAGGAGCAAAGGTCTCGCGGACCATGGCGCGAGTCTCTTGCGGGTCCATTTGGATTAACTCTTGTGTTTCACGGACTGTTGTTTCATATGATTCACTGGTGCTTGTTAGTACATGTGTTTTGTTCGTTGCCATATGTGGGGAAACTTACGCTTCACTCTTTGCGCCGACATATCCACCAAGTCCCATGGAGATGGCTCCGGCTGCCAGCTCGGCGAGCCCACCCAGCACAACGACTTTTGTGTTTCCAAGTGCGGAAAGACCCGCGCTCAGGGCGAAGGGCACTGTTAACCCGTCTGAGAGACCGAGGATGGCATCTGAGACTATACGTGGGTTTATACGTGCGCGGGTGCTGCTGTTGCTGGTGATTGTTGTTGTTGATTCGTCTGGGCTGGGGCACCGTCCGAAGGTGTCGTAGGTGCGGCCATTCTGGGACTCGAGGTCTTCATTGGGGTTTCCGTCGATGCTGTCGTCATCGTCAATGCGAGCGAGGAGGGGTTTGCCTGGAATTGAATTGTCGTAAGTATATATGCCCTCTGTGGGTATGTATTCTCCTTTTCTCTACTTACCTGAGGATATTTTGTCTGATCGTTTTGTAGGGAAGAGCTTCTGCTTGATGAAGAGGAATGCCATGATGCTTCGAAAATTGCAACCACGATTTGCTTTGGGATATCTCCAAGGTACGATGTAGCAAAGGTCACGAAATTACAAGGCGGCGAAGGAAAAGATGAAGGCTAAGCTGGAAAATAATTGCACCTTATTTGATCCAGAAGAATCCAGAATGTCTTAATCTTGGTCTTGGTCTTGGATATCCAATGAAGTATCAACAAAGACTATGAAACGAGTATGAAGAGAAAAGAAAATCATCTACAATCAGGTCTCACCCCCCTTTTAACATCCACAGTCCCACGGACTCTCACCGGTCTCAGCAAGGCATAGAAAAAAAAAGACACAGCAAAATTCCACTGTAAATGTCAAGGCAAACAAGAAATAATGGAGGTATATTTATCAAAGAGGGGCCCAGAACCAATCACAGGGCTCCTAAATGTCAGCTTTGACAGTCAGATAGAAGGTCTAAGAGCCTGCAAAGGCAGTACTATTTTGTTGAAGAAAATGGGCGAGTCATCTTCAAATCCAACGGATACGATTGGTGAAGTATGCTGTGATGACCTTTGTCTGTGTTGTGATTAGCTGTGAACGGAGATCCGCATTCCATTCCTGTGGTTTATTGGGAGATCTGTAGATCCACTAGTCACACCCAGTGAGTTTTGATTGGCTCCCTTCCCCTAAGCTCCAGATGTGATACCCAGTCTGATTGTTAACAGACGTGTTCCATATATATCCACTGTATACGGAGTACACACTGGACACGTCCTAGCCCCGAAGGTCGGAAATCCATGGAGTTTGATATCTCCGACTACCCGAAATAATAAGGAATATCCCGAGACTCTTAAATCCGATCGGACTAGCTTGCGTCTTTCGGAAGTATAGTGGATAGACTTTTCTGTCTTACTTGGCAGTCAAACATATCATTACACAGTCTGTGAATTGCTTGGCAATATATGGTTGCACGAACACAAATTCAAAGACACAAAGCGTTGGCGACTTGATTCTATAGACACTATTATCTTTCCCTAAATTCGTGGAGATCTATAGGGATGCCTTGGTTTAGACATATTTAGTACCTCGACGGTGTTAGAAATGAATCTCAGTAAGTTACAGCACTGTAATCTGTAGTATGTATGGAGTGCAGTGACTGGACATAAGTAATTGCATACCCCTTGGCCCCACCCAACTCACCGCTGATGCCGTCTTCCTAAAATGTATAACATGTATGGATAGAACTACCTGGAAATAGTATAGGAAGCAGCGGTTTTTTGTAGGCAAATCAATGTCTTATTTTTTCCCTGACTCTTAAAGCTAGTGCTCTTATATATGGAGTAATAGTCGAGATAATTATACTTTATGGAGATTCTTTTGACGGGCAGAATATTAGGTAATCTTTAGGGGTGTGGGGCGGGATGCAATTATTGATGTCCACTGACTGTATTATCTTTAAGCTTGGAATAGCACAATGTACATTTTCTTCTATATAACATCATGTAAGACATCGGGAGATAATATCTGGAGGTAGTTCAGTCCTGCTTAAATGCCTGATTGCATTGGAGACAGAAAAAAAAAATAAGTACAGAGTATGTTGTACATAACTTGAATTGCATGCTCAAGCTCTGCAATATGTACCATAAGGCACAGGCCTGTCGCCATCCCCGCCAAGGGCAAAGGTTGGATATCTTGAATAGATACACTTTTGTTCAATTGCAGTGTCAATCCACTTAATGTACACTGACAATGATCGGCCATTGTTTACCGGCCCTCCGCACGCTCAACCAGCTGATCTTCCAATCCCATTGGCTCCCAGATCTCCTTCGCCTTCTTATTTTGCACCCACACCACATCTCCTTGGACAAAGGCCACAACTCCACCCTTGCCCGTGGCACTAGCAGTAATACGGAACAGCGGCTGGCCGTTCTGTGGATGAGCTTCACGCAAGGGTAGCATGATGAGTCCCTGTTCCATACACCAGCCTTCCAAGATGTCCTTGAACGCAACTTCTTCCACAACTGGTGCCTTGACCCGGGGTTCGGCAGGAGCCGCTGCGGCAGTTGCTGCGGCTGCGGCCACCTTATCTTCCCGGGTGGGAAGCGCTGCCCGAATGGCATTTGGACGTGGGAGTTCGGCAGCGGCACGGTCGCCCAGTTGTAAGGCAAGGTCCATGGTTTTCAAGCCCTTGTTCCATTCATCGTCGACGATAGCAAGCTCGTTGACCTCCGCCGGGATCTGAGTACCCCACCAAGTGAACCAAGCTCCAACCTCCTCGTAGTTGGGGTCGTTGGTGAGCCAGATGTAGAGAATCTCGTGCCACTTGGGGAAGAAATCAGAGACTAGTAATAGTCCCATGACCTTAGGCTGGAAGAAGGACTTCCAGCATAGGACATCTTTGAGCGCTGTGAGATCTTGATCCTGTGGGTTCACGGTGAAGTTCTCACGAAGATGGCGCGCAAGACGTGGCAGTAGGTGGTTGCATAGGCATACATCGAATTCGGACCCTAGGGCATCCCGCCAGATCTCAACGCGATCGACCAGGCCCTTGCGTAGACTCCATGTGTCGAGTACCGAGCGGAACTTTCTCTTCGCGTCAGACATGAGACCGGTGGGCTGTTTAGGGTTGGTGTGTCTTTCATCCAAGTATTGGAGCCAAG
Organism: Penicillium vulpinum; assembly: GCF_028829585.1. NCBI lineage: Eukaryota > Fungi > Ascomycota > Eurotiomycetes > Eurotiales > Aspergillaceae > Penicillium > Penicillium vulpinum. The sequence goes on from NW_026643241.1 coordinate 5,739,006, forward strand.
TGAAAAGCCACCAGGGGAACCTTCCATCTTGTTCAGAACCGGCATGTCGTCGGCTAGTTCGAGGCTTCCAATTTTTGAGAGCTAGGCCCACCTTGGGAACGACTAATTGGTCGAGAACGTTTGCATACACAAATGGCGGTACGATAGCCTTCCAGGCCACGACCAGCGCGGTTGCCTTGGACGGGTCGTAAACGTCCCAATCATTCAGGAGTGCTGAGCGCACTCGTGGGAGCCAGAGGGTATAGATCATCGTTTCGTAAGGGGAGGTGGATGCCCGTTTCTGGGGCTCTTCTAACTTGTTCGTGCGAGACAGAAGAGGCTGAAGACGGGTGAGGTTGGATACAAGGAAGGTAGGATCTTGAAGAGGCTCCCATTCGTCCATGGCCTCGCGGAATAACGGATGTAGAGCTGCGACTGCAGTTTCTGCTAGTCGATGCTCATCAATAGAATCTCGATATTTAGATTCCATATCTTCAAGCTTGTCCGTGACCTCATCAAATTTGGTCTTGATGCTTTCGTCGTGTTCAAATATGTCCAGTTCTTCCACTGCAGCAATTAAGCCTGTAAGATGGTTGATTCGGGATTGATATGCATCCAATTCGTCCACGACCTGAGCTTCTTCGAGTTCGATGAATAGCTTTCTCTCTTTTAATCCCTTCCATTCATCCGCAAATGCTTCCAGGTCATTCCGGGCCCGCTGGGCAATCTTTAACGCTTCTCCTTCCTCTTGGCTGACGAATTGTTTTGTCGACATCAAGCCAGCAGTCGAAGTGAGAACACGCTGCTCCTTTCCGGTGGCATCGACGAGTGATTTGAGAACATTGGGAACTTCCAGTCCTTCCATATCATCCTCGATTTCGCGCGCTGTGCGGAATTTGGGCTTGGCACGCTGGATCGGTGTACCAGCGCCACTCCGACCCTGTGCCTTGCGCTCCTCCTTCTTCTTCCGCCGCCGCTGCCGTTCCTCTTCGGAGCTGTCTTCAAGGATCTCTCCCTTCTGTGCAGCGGCTCGTCGCTCTTCTTCGCGGGTCTTTTTGGACTTCTCACTCACTGCGCCCAAGCCTGCACCCTGGGGTCGCGCCTGTACTTCAATCGGGTTGACGATACCCTGGCCAGTAGTTCCAAGACCTTGTCCTTCTTTGTAGCCCATCTTTGCCATCATGCGCGCGGCAAAACTGTTGGCTCCTCCCCCTCCACCGCCACGTCCCATGCCTTTCCCACCTCGTGATGAGCCTCCGCCTCGGGAGTTAGCCATGATGTTTCGATTGTCACGGGTTCCACTACCTAGTCCGCCCATAGTGGGAGGCGTCACGGAGCGAGAGGCAGCTCTGGCGAACCCCCGAAAGCCGGTGGCCGGGCGCGTGGTTTCTTCATCGGAGCTCATGTCAGCGACTTTGCGCTTTTGGCCAGAAAACGAAGGCGACGCCATCTTTTCAGGGGGTCATTGGCAGATTCTGGCCAAGTCGACTGTCCCCTCTATTTTCAGCAAAAGGGTAAACGTGAGCAAATGGTGTCATAGCAGAATGAATCGCAGTCGAGAGCTCATGAAATTCACGTGGGGAGCCGGACCGGAATAACATATATCCGAGCCAACGAAAACAAGATGACGTTAGAGCCGGTGACGATAGTTAGTTATAGCACCCATTCTGCCTGTCTGAACTAGCCAATAAAAGGTATGGTTTTTTTTGGGGGGGTAGGTGGCATACTTCAAACCTAGGAAGGCGATAGCAGTGAAACTTACATACAAACCTCGCTGTACTACTATGTATAACTCTGCTCGTACATGCCAAAATTATGTCAACAAGTTCTGCCCAGGGCCCCTTAAGGCGCATCAGAACTCGCGTGTGAACCATCAACTTGACTTCTTATTAAATCTTTATCTAGCAACTATTTTTTTATTAACCATTAAAGGCTCATTACCTTATTTCACTGGTCTCTTTTTCTAGATTTTGGTGCCGTCGAACGCGAGGTTCCCCTGAGTATGAAAAGCGAGAGGTCGTTTGTTCTTAAGAACATAAAAGCCATAGCCTCTTTTTATTAGTAGTACATTCCTCTGTTAAAAGAAATGATCAAAGGAGCAGATAGTACGGAGTATAACAATTCTCCCTACTGCTCCTGCAGTGCAATCCATCCTCCTACCATCTCCACCCCTTATCGTCATACTGTAAATCAACGCTGGTGATGGGAAAAATCTGATCTATTGATGTAGGTGGCCGAAAGAGACCATAATTGACGTAGATACGATCCGACCAGGGACTATCTTCAACGCTACGAATCGTGCGGGAGAATCCAGATAGGTGCCTAAGAAGTATTAGCTCGTTTAATATTCAATAATAGTATAGGATGTATATACATTGTTCGGGTAGGCCAGTCGTATATAGCCTTACGTATCCCAGAACATGGACAGTACCCGTACGCTTGAAGCTTCCTAATTCTCATTTATTGGCTCTATGTCCGTTATTATAGTTAAGGTGCCCGGATAATATACTCGTAGACCTTGCGGAACTTGAGTCGAATCTCCTCTCGCTGAGAGAACATGCAACTCCAGAACTCTTGTATGTTGAGTGACTCGCCTGGTACCTTTGCCCATATCACATACGTGATAAACCCCCCAGGGACGATATCGTCCTGGTCTTGTTGGTCAGACCGATATCCAAGGAGCCGAGGGATAACTTCGCAGCCTTTCTCTTCGAGGGATCTAAGAGCAGTTAGCTCTGTAGGCTCATACGAGTTGACGGCCTGTGCGGCCCTGATTGGAGCCTTCTCAAACTCGGTGCCAGCAATAGGTACCTGCTTATACACTCGCATAAACGCGAGTGTATTTGGGCTGCTAGCATCTTGCTGGTTTACGATCTTAGCGCGCTCGTTCATCTGGCTAAAAATTTACCATCTCTCAGGGCTAACATGCAACGGCAATTCTGGTGACGGGTTGAGGGGCTTGGGGGGGCTGAGGGTGACCGTGGTGCCCTCGAAGCGAGTGAGGAACTTAGGTGATGACATGACGGCGATAATTGATGAAATGTGAAGATGACAAGTATATTGTACAAAGTACATGTACATAGAAAGTCCACGGGTATTTACTCCGTATGGTCGAAGTCTAAAGTGATGGTGGAGCTAATACATATAAATAGCATATAATTGGTTGAGCGGGCCGCGGCTCCATGCTATCCTTGCCTAGAATACATAGTACACGAAGCTGCTGTTTTCGCGAGTAGAAGGCTATATTGTTCTCCCCTAGACTCTAACCTAGTTCTTTACATATGCCACATTAGCCAAAGGTTACACATAGAAAGCTGATTATCACAATTCAGCCTCCCACCGCCTTTTCCTGCCGGTTAGTTATAAAACCGAGAAGTGGAAGAAAATACCTAATAAAAAGGATATTTAAAAAGACATCTGAATAGATGTATGGAAATATATCTTAAAGATACGTGAAAGAATATTCAAGAGGAACATAAAAAAAAACTACCAAAGAAAGACATCATATGGCCGCATAAGCGGTCGACTATTTTTTTTGGAGATGACATGAAGCTTTTTTGTCTGGCAGAATATTATATAATGTAGTTAGCGTAGACAGGGCAGTGCAATTACTTATTTACTTTACTGACTGCCCAAGTGTATATGGGATGTTCGGCACGAAGATGGTGTATAAAATTGGAAGAGGTATGGAGTAGTTCCACAGAGCCCAAGAATTTCTCTTTCCGATTGAACACCTCTTTATTTTTTTCACCGTAAATTTATCTCCGACACATAACTTCACTGGTGAAGTCAATATCCCTCGATTTTCAGCAAAAGAGGTAAAAGTAGGCATATAGTGTCATGGCAGAGTGAGTCGTAGTTCAGAGCTCATGAAATTCACGTGTGGATTCGGACCGAAATAACATATATCCGAACCGACGAAAACAAGATGACGTTAGAGCCGGTTACTTATAGCTCGGCTACCACCACTTTTTTTTCCCTGGAATTCATTTGTCCTTCCGATTGCCTACCTCTTTATTCTTTTTTTCAACTCAAAATAACCTTCTAACACATACTTTCACAATGGCTGCTCTTCTTAGCAACTCTGCTCGCGTCGCCCTTCGCTCGGGGGCTTCGGCTACCTCCAAGGCCGGAGCTGCGGGCTTGACCTTTGCCCGCGGCAAAGCCACCCTCCCCGATCTTTCCTGTAAGTTAGGTGTTTTAGCACCTGTATCTATATATATGAAGTAAAGACTTCAGGCTAACATTGAAACAAAGACGACTATGGCGCTCTTGAGCCCTCCATCTCCGGCAAGATCATGGAGATTCACCACAAGAACCACCACAATACCTATGTGACCAGCTACAACAACACTATGGAGCAGCTGCAGGAGGCTCAGGCTAAGGGTGATATCGCTGCTCAGATCACTCTCAAGCCCGCTGTCAACTTCCACGGTGGTGGTCACCTCAACCATTCCCTCTTCTGGGAGAACCTTGCCCCCAAGAGTGCCGGCGGTGGTGAGCCCCCCTCTGGTGCTCTGTCCAAGGCCATTGACACCACCTACGGTGGTCTCGGCGAGTTCCAGTCCAAGATGAACGCTGCTCTGGCCAGCATTCAGGGCAGTGGCTGGGCTTGGCTCGTGAAGGACAAGCAGACCGGGCAGATCAGCATCCGCACCTATGCCGTAAGTTATGATTGGCAATAATACTTCATACGAAATGTCCTAGTTACTAACCCCTTACCAGAACCAGGACCCTGTTGTCGGTCAGTTCGAGCCTCTGCTCGGTATTGACGCTTGGGAGCACGCCTACTAGTAAGAATTCCTGTTTTGATGATCCATTCCCTATACTAATGATTTTTTTTAGCCTCCAATACCAGAACCGCAAGGTCGAGTACTTCTCCGCCATCTGGGACGTCATCAACTGGAAGACAGTTGAGAAGCGCTTCGCTTAAATAACTCTATTTGATTTGTAAATGCTGCTATGATGACTTGCGCTATTACCCCTGTATTGTAGCATGTGTTTTTTTAATATGATCAATAAATTTGGTAATATAAGATTATTTTCAGCTATTATTTCCCTTCTTCTCGAATGTGGTGTGGTAGACCGGACCGGGCGGACCGCAGAAGATCACCGCAAGCATCCGAAACAAAAGGACCCTAATATTCTCCATCTGGACCCTCAAAAACACTTTTACCAGCAACTCAATGATGTCGGCAGAGAGTCCTGGTCATCAAAATGGCTTCAAGTCATTTTTATCTAAGGCATTGCGCCCCAAGAAATCCCGCCAAACCCTCCGCAAGGGCAGATCGACCACAGACCTGCGGCTGTCGCCGCGCTCCAGTGTCGAGGAAGCTCCTCCGATGCCAGAGCTGGCTCCATTGCACGCCCATAGACTCAAATACAAGGAATTGCACGCGCAAGTGGACTCACAACTAGGTGAACGAAGGGATTACACGGAAATTATCCATTCCATAGGCACACTCGACGTCAACGATACCAGCGCTGCAACTTACGAGAATAATGAGAATCGGCCCCCAGGCGAAGGCGATATAGCAAGTCTCTCACCAAAGCTATGGGTGCACATAGCAGGATACCTGAATCCCGCCGACGCAGCAAGCCTAGCAATCGCCAACACCACATTATACCAAAGATTAGGTCCAAGATACCTCATGGCTCTAAACCACCCAGACAACGAAACCCACAAGACCAACTTCCTCTCCGGCCTGGATATCTCCTTCCCGCACCACCTCCTCTGCTTCCCCTGCATACAATACCACAGACGCACACAAGAAGGAAAAGAACGCATCCGTCCATCCCACGTCATAAACCCGCTCTTCAACTGCCCAAACGCCAAAAACCCCCTGAAACCTCCACCCCGCCACCGCATAACCCACGGCCGTAATATCCCCTTCGTATTCGTGCAGCTAGTCATGCGCGCCCACCGCTTCGGCCCCAGCTACGGGCTAGCCGCGGAAGCGCTCGGCCGCCGCTGGCAGCGCGACGACTGGTCGCACACATCCCGCTTCCACATCAACGCAGGCCGGCTCCTAATGCGCGTTACCAGCCAGACCTTCGCGGAGCCGGGACTCGCGCCGTCCGCACAGCGCATGCTCCTGTACTCGCGCGAAGACTACTGGCCGTACTTTAGCGCGTGCGCGCACTGGCGTGACGGCGAGCTGATGCCGTCGTGTAAGTGTGCGCTGGAGCATATCCCGCGGCCGCGAAGTACTGGTGGGTTACAGGGGATCGAGCACCGGGTGAAGGACCGGATTGCGGGGCAGGTGTTTGATCCGAATGCGCTGACGACGCTGTGTGGGTTTTGTCGGCCGATGCGCAGGTGTCCTGAGTGTCCGACTGAGTATTTGATTGAGGTTAAGCTTTGTGAGGACCATGTGGATAAAAGGTTCAAGCAGGCTATTGTTGTTACGCGGTGGAGTGACCTTGGGGACGGGACTACGCCTGGTGGGATTGAGTGGGGGGCTATTAATGGAAAGAGGGATGATTATGATTCTTTTGTGCATTACGCTAAGCGTGGGATTGCGAGTATCTTTGAGGCGGCTTTTACGGCGGATACGCTTCCTGGGCAACGGGTTGTTTCGCTGAATCCGAAGAACAAGAAGCTTGGGGAGAAGGGGGATCAGTGGTATTAGGTTTGGGGCTGGGATTTATTGGATAGAGGGGGTGTTTTTTTTTGTTTTTGGTATTTCTTTGGCTACTGTATATCATGTCTGGGCGTTTTGGAAAGTGAAAAAGTCTGGAATTGGGAGTAAAATGGACTGGAAAGGTTGGAAGTTGGAGTTACCTGAATTTGATATTGAAATTGCATTTGATATTGCAACCTTTACAACCTCTGCTTTTACCTCCAGTATCATGTTCAGAACTGACTGTCCTAGACATCAGTATCAACTGTCGAAGTCAAGGTTATGCCTCATCTTTTTGATTGCTATAACCGTAGGTTCCTTCCCTCTTCCACTTCGAGAAGTGCTTCATTCACACTCATCCTTACAACGAATTCACATCATTCCCAGCTCTTCCGTCACAACTCGGCACTAAATAACAACACACACCCATTGACATACCTGCTACCTGACTCTTCACTTAATTACAACTCATCCTCTCTACTTCCTCTGCTTCCACTCCCACTCTACTTCTATCATCACATCAACACAAGCTAATCAATTCGGACCAGCGATATCCAGCACGATGTCAACTTCCCAAAGCCCCAACGCTGGGGGTAACCCCAGGTTAGACTTCAACCCCGTTCCTGGTCGGGTTACTGGCAATGATCCCAGGTCCGAGGGCAGCTACTGGAGGCCATATGGCTACTACATGCCTCAGTTCTGGGTGTAAGTTTCTCAGTCATTTCACCACCTGCATTGGTACAAGCTGACAAAGGTCTATACCAGAGATAAATTGATTTGCGATTGCCCAAACCACAAACAACAATACCACTGGCCTATCCATCATGCCGAGCTCGTGCGTATTCCAGACTAACATTTCCAGAGCTCCGAGCTAACACGCATTACGTTCCTAGGTATTCTCTCCCTGCGCATTCAGGTGTCCCTTCTGTGATGAGTTCAACAAAGCCGAAAAACCAAGGCTAATGGCCGCGAACCTCCGCCGCCACATCACAAAGACGCACATTGTAAGGTTCTGATATCCCTGGTTGATGAAAGACTTGCTGATATCTACTAGGAAGGGAATCCCGGTCGGTTTGGTACTCTTGTGGTCAAACCCGGACTAATCGGAGGAATGGAGCAACCTGCCACGTAAGTTGGCCCCCCAGAGCTTGGAATTCTTCACTTTCTAAGTGATCTATCTTGACAGTCACGAATCCTACCTGCGTGGCCCGCCAAGATCGGATTCTCCGACTTGCTGAGCATGATTTAGGACATGATGAACATACGGGGTGAATGAGGGAGGAAAGGTTTTGGGTCCATTGCGTTAGTATCAAGTGGTTGCCTCGCGGTTTAACACAACATATGCACACATTGTGGTGAATTCGGACCCTAACCACTTAATAGAATTATTATTCCTGTAATATAGCATATCAAACGATGTGAATCCATTTCAGATTAACCCTGCCAGTAGGATCGATATCAAAAATACGATTTTAGATCCCTCCCTAAAATGCAGAAGCCTCGAGTCGTGATTCGCATACATCAGGAAAGCAAAAACATAAAATGATGTAGAAAGAGCTCATAATACAACAAGACCGGTCGAGTGCTTTAATAAGTGAACAATAAGAACAAAGAACAATGTAGCCATGCTGCTGTGTATACAGGGCTGGGTATCATATAGTACAAAAGGAAAAAGGAGAATGGAGGCAAGGAGAGATGAACTAGGAAAATAAAGAACGAGGAGTAAGGCACGAATGACTGCCTCTACAGAAGCTCAGCCCCTGCGAGCACGACGACCCATATACCTAGGCCGTCTTGCATAGTCATCGGAATGAATAGTCATTTCAGAGTGAGGTCTGACATAGGCCTCCATGGAATCTGGCGTCTCGGCACGGGGAAGTCCAAGCCCATGATTAGTTTCAGAAGCTAAACGCGAGGGAACACGGTTCTCCTTCGGCGCGGAGTCAGTGGACTTATCCATCCCCACGGAATCAGAGCGTTTACTCTTTATCCAGCCGAAAATGCCCAGTGAGCTGCGCCGCTTGTGCTCTATGCCATGGGATGTGGAGGGCCGTCCTGAGATTGTTGCGGAGACGTGGTGGTCAGCAAGTGTTGACATTGTCGAAGATTGCGGCAGTCCTCGTGTCCTGAAGGCTGAGGGCGGTTCATCATTATTGTTTGTAGGGTTGGCGTATAGGTCGCCTGGGGCGGTGATTATTTGAGAAATAGGTCTTCGAGAGGCGCCTCCCATTGTTCTGGTTTTGGGAATCACCGGGGATGGGGCGCCGTCTTCATCATCATCTTCGAAGTCGTTTAGAATTGGGGAGCCCTGTGGATGACGGGGGTTATTGGCTGAGCGGTTGAAGAATGGGGGTATAAAGCTGAGGCGGCGACGGGGTTCGGGGTTAGCTTCGGATTTGGGCTCTGACTGGTCAGGGTCGCGAGGTCGTTCCAAGATATCCAAAGTTGCCATGTCAAGAGTTGGGATACCAGGGACGTCGGGCTCGCTTGGATCCGAAGCGATGCTGCTGTCATCGCGCAAGGCGGCTGGGCTGGCCATAGTGCGAGGCGATAGCTCTCTCTGTTGAATTTCGCGGCGGGTCTCACGCGGCTTCGGCTTACGAGACCGTGGACCTTGCTTTGCAGCGGCAACCCAGTCTTGGGGTGTGAGTGGTGGTGAGGAGTCGCGGTCACTATTGTGCGCCTCCGGAGTCATAGCCTTGTGTGGGCTACGGACACGTTTAATTGTTGGGGTTGATGCTTCGTTGGCATTTGCGTGGTACATATCTCCAAACTTCTCGATGACAGGGTTGCCGGGGCTTCCAGGCCCAAGAAGCGCGCTGGCTTTGGAGGAAACTGGGTTGAAAGAGGGCAAGATAGTACGTGACTCGTCAGCTGTGACTCCTATGCGCGGAGTATCACTGCAATTGGTTTGCATGCTGACGTCAAGCTCACTGCCGTTGAAGCTGTAGGGACTAGCCATCTCTTCTGCAGAACGTGGGCGATTAACTCGCCTACCGGAGAAGAACAGATCAGACTCGGTCTGTGGGCTCTTTCGGGCTCTAATGCTCCCATTTGATCCATTTGATCGGTTTGCCCCGTTAGCATATGCAGTACTCATGGTGTCAGGAGTGGGAGGAAGCCTGATGCCTCCGAAAAGAGATGCATCCAGTCGTCCGCGTCCACGCGGCTTGGGAGCATACAAGTCTGTTGTAAAACTGGGTATGCTGACCTTGGTAGCATCAGATAATGCTCGGTTCCTGCGTCTCGTGATCACAGTCTGGTTTACCTCTTCGCGAGACTGCATCCACCGGTCAATCTGGTCTTCTTTGCTTTCCTCCCGCCTGTTTGGGGGAACGTAGCTATCCACGCTGCCCGCAGTCGACGGCGATCGCCTAATAGGGATCTCGAGTTGATCAAATTCTTGCCACCTCATAGGTGTGTCAAACGGATTCAGCTCACTGCATTCACTCAAGACGCTCAATCTGGGTGACTCGGGCTCCATAGCCTCGGTGGTCGTGTGGAAGCTCGCTGATTTCGAAAGCTCCGTCCTTGCAGAGCGTGACTGGGTTTCTTCTTCAGGAGTATAAAGGCTTCGCAAAGTGGCAGTACTTTTGTTATCCGCTCGTAGGAAGGAGGGTGCTTTCGAGAGTCTGCGTAGCTCGGAAGATGTCTGGCGCTGAGTTACACTCAAGATACTTGAATTTCGCATGGAAGAGGTTCTCTCCGGGATCTCAATCATGGCCCGGGATTTCAGCGCTGAGGCCTCGGAGCCATCAGCGGTTATAGGACGTGACATAGATATCATAGAGACCCGGCCACCGTTCTCCAGTATTTCAATTTTCGATTCCAGCTGGCAGATGAGCTCGACTGCTTCAGTAACAGCCAGGTCACGCTTGTCAAGGTCAAGCCGAAGTTGCTCATTAGACTCGCGTAGGATCTGATTGTCTTTCTCAGTGGTTCGAAGCTCCTCTACTTCTGCTACCAAATCCGCCATGTGAGCTAGTTGTTCTTCCATCTCCGCCATCCGTTCCAGCTTCTTTTCATATGTAGCGATTTGTTGTGCTCGATGAAACACTTCAAGCTTCAGATCGAAATTGAGCTTGTTCATTTTTGATACGTACTTCGGACAAATCAGCCAGTGCACATAGGCCTCTCGTACTAATGAACTTACTTGGTCCATTTCCCGCATGCCCATCTCTTTCGGTTTTCTCTGGCCAGCAGAGAAGACGTCACTCACTTTGCGTGCTTTTTCGGAGGCAGCATCTTCCTGGGTTCGGGTCGCCTCAGGAGTTTCAGCGACATTCTCTTTGTACTCCTCAGATATTGTTCCCCGGGAGCTTCGATGTGCGCGTTCTTCTTTCAGTAAATCTTGCAGGAGAGCTGAAGCAGGGTTTACTAGCGTAGGGGTACCGGGTTCGGGGGTGCCTGAGCCACATATAATCAGTCACTTGTGCTCGGGAGCGATCCAACCTTGCTGGCAATCGGTAGAGATTAATAGACATACCAGATGAACGGTTTGACGTCCTTGTATCTTGATGGATAGGCGACTGGTCCCTCAGCCAGGAAGCCTCTGCGCTCACACGAGGCGGAGTAAACATATTCGCTCGACCCTTGACGCGGGAAAGTGATGGGTGCTGAGGACGTTCTGACAAGCCTTGAGGAAGAAGCAATGTCAGCTTTAATTAATTAACCCTGACTTTTAGAACTCGATACAAGCAGTTCCAAGTTCAGAGATCACGTACTAGGAGAGTGGTCTTTAGAAGAGAGACTGCGTTTGGGTGCAGCCTTGGGATGATATACGGGGTTTCGGGAGTGCGAAGGAGCAGGCTGACCAGCAGCCGAGCTCCTTCTTTGAATTTTCTCATCCATAATGGCTGCAGGCATAATGTTCACCGAATGCGCATAATTGACGTGCCGCAAAAAGCCCCCAGTTTCCCGCTTTGGACGCAACACTACAGTATTCTGGTCAATCAATGGACACCACGGTGACAATTTCCTGCACGATCCACCAGGCGCATCGGAGGATTAATGGATGGATCCAGGGAGATTGATATCAATTGGATAGGCGCTAGATAATGTATTGGGTGATTGGATGGCGGTGGGTAAAAAGCAGGTGCGATGCGAGGGGTGCAGATGTGTTGCAGCTGGGGGGGCAATCACAAGCCGGTTTGTCGAACCTGTGGAGTGCAAGGTAGGTTTGTAGAGTCAATAGGCCCGAATCAAGGCATAGAAGGGGTCTCCCACTTCCAAATGCACGATTCAAGGGAGGGAAAGACGGAACAGCGACAAGTCAAACGAAGCGAGGGTGATGTAAACAAATTGTGATGAGTCGATCCCCAATCAAGAGAGAAAAAAAGGGTAGTCACAGGCCCCACTTATGTACAAAGTAGATGTTATTGTTTTGATGTACAAAATATGGAGAAGGGACAGTTGTTACGAGAGGCAAGGAATGGAAGATTCGAAGAATGGAAGAACAACAGAAGATCAGCTTTGAACTCCCAAGATATTATTACTCCGTACACTGCTTTTCTTTTTTTTCCCAGCCCCCGAGGCTAGATTCAATAGGCTCCTCAGCATGACGATCAATTCGCTACAAGTCTCTCTATTTCTTGACAATCACACCAATCGGATCTGGGCCGTGGGGCAGTCTCACTCTGGCACTTTACGCGGGGTTTCTCTGACTTCATAGGCTTACAACGGGTAACCGTTAGTACCCGTGGACAGAGTAGTAAAAAAATCCAGTTTAACTTAGAAATATATAATGAGAAATGATAATAAGTATAACTTATAGATCTTAATTGAATCTTTATAAACGACATGTATATAAGAATTGACATTCAATGTTTTGATATATCAAGATTCCATTTCCATGGATCCAGATTTCATGTCCCCACATAGGCAAATCCTATGTCTCGAACCTGTCGGGTTCCTTCGCTAGATGTATAACACATATAAGTTGTCAAACAAACTGTCAAATGTATATATAACATGTGATAGATATCTTTTTTTCTTCATCTAAATTCTAATCTTCCAATAGCTTTGAAATACTTTTTAATGATAATGAAATAGTAAATTAGAGACACAGACATTGTGTCCTAAGTCACACCCTATCGGATCGAAGAATCATATTGTCGCATAAAGTGTATCATAATCTTCATGAGCGAGCGCAGCTCAGAGCCCACGAGAAATGCCTCGTCAGAAAGGTCTATTACTTACGTTTCGCCTCTCCGGACCAGATCCGCATGTCCTTGGCCCGGTCATGAGCAGCGCGGAACACTATCGAACCATATCTGTTAGTGACCTCATCCTCCTCCCATCGATCCGAAAGAGGGACAGTCAAAACCTACATTGTCGCTCAGTCTCATCCAGTCCGCGAAGGAAATCAACTCCGCCCCCGACTGCACCACGCGAGTTATGCGCATGATCAGCGATATCTGCCGCTCGTTTCTTGAATGCCTGACAGTTCGTTAGTCCCAACTCGACTAATAAGCTGACCTCGCCAGCTACGGAGATCAGAGAAACCTACATCTCCGAGAACATCGACCATCTCTTCTTCCTCGAAGAGTTCGAGAATCCGCTCGCTCAGATTGTAGAAATGAGGTGCTAAAGCGCGCAAGTCAAGCGTGCGGGGATCTGCCTTCAGTGCATTCATAACTCGCTCCGAAAGTGCCTCGGGCATGTCGAGCGTGACTAGACGGGCCGTTCCTAGACGTGCTCTGTAACGACCACATACCACGTTAGGAAAATAACAAACTTCACTTCTGGTCTTCTGAGTAGGCTGAATTGGTTGGGACCTTACCCGATCGAGAGCATTTCACCTAGCCATAGTGGAAGATCGATCCGGGTTCCAGCTTTGATCTGTGCACGGGTCAGTCAGCTGCACGGTCGAGCAGTGAAAACTAGAGCGTAGACTCACATCATCACCCGCATTGCCCTCTAGAATACCGAGTCCAGGTACTTCGAGCTCAAATGTACATGGCAATTTCTGGATCCACGATGTTAGCAATTGTTCATTTCTGTGAAGTTATGGTGAGTATATGTGATCGCAATCATCTCACCTGTGCATCAGTCAAGATAGAATCAATATCATAGTAAGACATGATGACACGTTGAAATGTTCATGTTCTGTTGATCGCAAAGTTGTGAGTTTGAGGCGCGTCGATAACGGCGCGCGGTCACGTGTCACTCGCGAAATGGAAATTGGTGGAGTACCCGATGACATCCTTCACAACTTCTGGAAGTTATGAGCTTTAGAAATATCCGGCTCTTTCCTGTTCTCAAATGGCTACGACAAATTTACTACAATCTGGCAGATTGGTGGGGGAAAATCACTCGATTGCCTAGATGGGCAATCTGGCACTTCTAAATCGTCAGTTCTAGATAGTTATGCGCTTCATACCCCACGACTTAATAAGAGAGAGAGCATGCTGTTATTTTACGACACACTTTTTTTTCCTTTTTTGAAAAGAAAAACAAAGTCTTAGAAGGATGCATGGAAATCTCTATAAAGCTAACAATGTAAATGTAATTTTGTGTGTTGGACCCGAGCTCGTAATTCCAGGCATAAGATATCACAAAGATATCACATACCCTATATGGCATTGCACGCATGGACACATGCATGCCACATCATCTTAGTTTGATACATGTATTTGAAGATACATTGTAGTCTTCCAAGTCGCTTTGTCGCTATGTTCATCGACGGATATTGACTCGGCGACATCGGCAAAGTTGTCCTACTTGGAACGCTTGAGACATTTAGCAAGGTCAACTGCACATTATTACAACAGTTTAGATTTCCTTTCCCATCAAATTTCCAGACAGAGTGGAGACCCTCCTGATATAAATATAAGAGGCGAAATCAGACACGATCATGGTAACCGATCAAAGCCCATACAATACAGCAAACGGATCGTGACTAGGTTCCTCATGTCGAGTATATTCTATGCTATTGCAGATCTTCCTCGCCACCTCGCTTCCATAGGCCTCTTCGATCCAAGCAAGAGTAACATCAATACCAGCACTAACCCCAGAGGAAGACCAAACATTACCATCAACCACCCATCTCGCACGAGGAACCCAATCAACATTCACCGCCAGACCCGTAATCTCAGCCCAGGCCATCTTATTCGTCGTGGCTCGTTTCCCATCCAAAACCTTAGCTCGCGCTGCAAGCCCCGAGCCAGTGCAAACTGTAATGAGATAGCTCAGCTGAGGATATACGTTTCGGATGTACGAGATTACTGCTTCGATTGCAGGGCTCGAGCCGCGTGCGCCCAGGCCACCGGGGACGAGAAGCAGATTCAGGGATGGTGCTGTTGCAAAAGTGTGAGTGGGTACCACGCTTTGGCCTACGGCGTTGGCGGATGCCGGCGATTTCGTTGTCACTGGATCTAGGGTTGAGGATATGAGTGCCAGCGTCACGCTGTGGCTCCATGAGAGGACGTTGATGCAATCCACTGGGCCGAATACATCCAGGGCTTGAAAACCTGGGAATAGCACTACGCCCACACGGAGAGGAGCGGATTTGCCTTGAAGTTCTAGGAATGGGATCTGTTAATATGTGGACTATGTGCTGGGAGTGAGCTCCATACCGGACATATCGTTTGTGGCTTTGCTGCTGCAGGAATAATGTATAACTCCTCCTATGCGCCGTTAAATAGTAATTTCCTGTAACAGGATTTGCGTCAGGCCGGGTGGTCTGGTCTTTACATGCATGCCTAGGCGGTGGAATGACCTAGCCACAGCCTTGCGTCGGTTTTGGGCAGGTTAGCGCGTACGCCGGAATGGTTCCATTTTTGTGGAGTGGGAATCCCTCGAAGTATTATTTGGTAATAAGGAAAAGCATAGAAACCGTCTTGGTGAAAAATATGCTTGGTCATTATTTGTTTGATAACTACATATATGTTAATCTGGTGTCAATGGTGGCAGGTCAAAATAACCTTAATTTCCCGAGGGTGGGACGGTGATCGCCTTGATCATACCTAACTGCATAGGTAGGCCGCAGTGAAAACCCTCCGAGCTCCGAGCTACAAGTAAACGATTAGGTAGCATGGCGGAGTACTATGTACATATATCTACTTGTTCTTGCAGCCAGACCAATGAGCGCAGCACATCATATTGCCCTGAAACCTACTCAGATCTTGACCACCCAAGCTAGTCAGTCCTCCCAAGATGATCGCCGCCAGTCCAGTCCGTGCTGCAGGAAGGTGCATAAGGAACGCCTTATAGGGCTAGATGCAGTGAGTGAGACCGCCATGGTGGCCAAAGACCAACTAAACCTGTTATTTTAACTCGAAGAAGTCATCTGAGTCCACGACCATCTCCCAAAGTGAGAGCTAAACCCTCTTCCGGGGTTTCCTCGTGATCTCTCTATCAAGAATAATGGCGTCCCTTCTACAACTTCAGCATAGGCAGCCAGCCAGTAGCTTATATCCGCAAATTTCAGCCGGGGGACCTCTTCGATATCACCTCCGGTATGCGAAATGACGCCTACCTACAAAGCAAAATCTGAAATTCACGGTGCTAAGTGGTCTGCAAAGTGAGTATGCGTGAAAACCCGGATTGTTTGGATGCAACTAGGCAATGTAAGGCGTGAGTATGCGGCGCTTGGTCATACTGTGCAGGAGAAGAACAGAAACTCCATGCTCGCGCTGGTTCAAAATATGGTTTCCCGAAATGCATTGATTGAACCTGAGTACTCCAAGAAGATTGGCCTCATAGTAGTATTGTAGAAAACTGATGCGTTGTCCCTAGTAGAGATGGGGCGTAAGGTGAGGTTTATGCAAGGGTATTGTGTTTTGTATCAGCTTTGAACATAGGTACATATGATATGTACTCCGTATATGTATGCACATATGTAGCTATGTATGTACATATATGTACGTACTTTGTACCGTTTTCCCTCTGTCAGGTGGGGCTTCCCTATCTAAGCTGCCGCCGCTTTTGTGAGGGCGCTTAAAGTCAGGCTTACTACTGAGTAAAATTCAGTCTGGTTCAAACCTCCAGGGTTCACTAAACTGAGTATAAATCACGTGGTGGCTTAGTAAGGTCCACTAAGCGCTCTCCAGGTCCACGGGTCATGAGTGCTTCCCAACGTTATGTCTACGAGTATATAGACGCGCTCGAATCTCTTTACTGGGGTCTCTTCAATTCTTTCCAGAACTCTATTTCGCATGGCGCCATCCTTTTTATAGCTAGGCTACCCCTGACCCATATTCTGGGCAGTATCACAACCGTAATTAATAATGGCCCAAAAATAGCTGTCGTATCACAAGTGTATTGACCATACCCTTTCTCGAACCTCCCACTTGCAAACAAGCCAAACAGACTAGTTGGTCGGATGGGGTTGGTTGTCTGGCCATTGGAAGGGCTACACCTCCCTCTTAGTCAACCACATTCACTCTACCAACACGCTGGACGAGCAAAAAAAATACGTAGATACAATACTAGTATGGTGAAATATCTCTTTACAACCGACTTTTCGCAATACAAATTGCTGGATCCCTTGGGTCCCACCCTCTTTGAACCCCATATGACCATCATGTGCTGAAATTTGATTTACTAGGAAATTGAGGACGCTGCATATGTTATCTCGTGCAAACCATACGTAATATGGCCTCGGACCGATTCATTTGATGAAGCTAGTAGCCAAAAGTCTACTTACTGAATTTTGTTATCATGCTCCTGGTGTGCTAAGATCACACAGTTATACAGTAAATTTGTGTCGCTCAGGGTTCAAATACATAATTTACTATGCATCCATTTTTATTCACACACTACCGGCAAAATTAAGCTTGCGCGATCAATTATCACACAGAGACAAACATCGCAAAGAGGTAGGAAGCAAAATTTTGTAGCATAAATGATGCAAGTTGACTTGTCAACGTTCTGCGCTTTTGCAGCAGCACCAAGGGGCCCATTTAGGCCAGCCGGGCCTTCATCAGTAAGTCCAGCCTCCCGGCCCTGAGGGCGGTTTAGCGGAGGCTTCATATTGGCCTTGATATCATGCTCTCGCGCCAATTGGACCAAGTTCCCCAGACTGCGGGGACAATTATAAGGATCTGAATTTGGAGCACGACCGACTGATGTGCCAAAGGTCGAAATCACCAGGTGGCGTGGCTTAATCATTACCGGCTAGTTAAAATTCTCCCTAATATGCTCGAATATGGTCTATACTCTGCATAATTCTACATCTCTTCATGTTCTCTTGGTTCTCATGGTCGCAGGCGTTGAAGCCACCAGCAGTGGTATACTAGCCACCGCTTCCTCTGGCGTTACTATAATACACCTACAGGGTGCACCAGGTTATATGAAATCGGTACGTATCCAACTCGTTGCCCTTTTTCGGCCACAAGGCCTATCCAAAATGCACAGTATCTATTCCTGAAAGATGATACTCTTATATGATTGTTCCTTATTGCTAAGACGCTAGCAATAGGTGTAGCTTTAGGAAATATAACTACTAAAGCAAGCTCGCTTACCCAATACGACTATATCAATTGAGTATCAGTTCCGCGGTAGTCAAGAAATGTCCGGTTATGCAGGTATTTGCGCCTATTCAAAACTAGACCTAAAGGCCATTCTCTAACTTGTGAGTAGGATATAGACCCTGCTCCAGAAGATGATTCTGTTTTATCTTCTCTTTTATCCAGGGTATAGAGTAAGTGCATGAGAGCTAATCGCATAATCCCAGGAAAAGCATTTAGACACGGGAATCTTTTCTAAGCTGCGTCAGGCCTAGCATATAAATTACTATAGGCAAACATAGACGAACTAGGGTTGGCTATATCTTGGCTAAGCGATAAAATAGTCTCCTATAAGCACTCAGGCGTATTAAGCTTGGAACCCAAGACTCCCTAGGAGTGTTACAAATTATATGCCAATACTATCACATGCTAAACCACTTAGGTAGTTAAAAACGTAACCGTAGCAACAAGCCAACGGGTCCATTCTTGTATTGTGTTTAGTTGGTTTACAATAACGACGAAAAGATAACAATAAATAATACGACTCTGCGCTCCAGTAGGAATCACCATTTCAAACCATTTCAACCGACCCAAAATATTACAAAATATGACAAATTACAAAATATGACAAATCCTAGCACAATGACTTCCAGGAGTAAGAGAATCACAGAACTTTACCATTTGTGCCCTTTTCAATTGCAGCGTCCACTTCAGCAGTTGAAAACCCCTTGGGCGGATCGGCTCCGACTCTCGAATCAATGAAATAAAAGACAATTTCATACTCAACATCGAACCAAACCTTCCAACTATCCGCACCGCCGACATTTTTCGTTTCGCTGCCGGGATTTTTGATAATGGGTAGTTGCACCCACGACCCCATACGTCCAATGGTTCCTCCTAGGTTACCTTGCACATAATCACCAAATCCAACGGAGGCAGTATCAGGAAAACCCTTCAAGAATTCACCCCATTGAGCTTCGATATTCTTGCGTGCCTGTGTATAAGCCCAAGCCGGACGTGATTCCACCCCTTTGTGATAAAACTTGTAGGAACTCTTGAAAGGACCGACGGTGGTGAAATTAGACATCGTCCTTTCACAAATTAAAGTTAGTCCACAAACACCGTTTCTTAGGTGGGAAGTGAATACCGTGAAATGGGAAGTTTATATTGGCGAACTTGACTTGCGGAACTGTCGTTAGCTCTATTTTCGATAGGTGTATTATACCATATGCTCACTATTAATAAAGTTTCTGTGATAGTTAGTTTAAAACTAGATCAGTGATGAGGCATGTTCTGTGGACTGACACCGGTGCTGTGGGCGCCTTTAAGTAACCTAGACCAGCGGCTATATTAGTATATCTACACATATGATTCTATGTTCATTGTTACATCATCATGAATCTAGAAGGAGCAGTTTAGTTAGATGGTCAATTAAAAAGCCGCATGTCCGATATTTCTGAATCCGGTCTAGGTTAATGTATTGAATGGCAATCGAGCGTGTGCTGACAGTATCTAATTGGTCTGATGTCGCAGTCATACCAGATTGAATGCGTATATGAATTCAGTGTGACTCGAATCTAGAGCTCGTAACCAAAAGGCTGGTTTAATCTCGAACCTCAAGATACTGAATTGCGGATGTGCCAAGGAACAGGTGACAGACCAATCTGATGTGGTCATGGAAACATTACGGCATTGTTTCCAGATGTACGTTCGCCTCTTAGTCTGCAATAAGGCTAGATTATGAGGTATAGATGCAATAGGGCCAGATTATAAGGTATAGAGTAATCTAGGCCACGCAAGCTTTGAATCCGTGGTATGAATGGATTCTTGTCGTAGCCACGCCACATATCTGATGAGGTCGCCAAACTAGCCAGACGTCACCCACCCAGCACCAGGGCGTGGAGAGCGGCTTAGTCATCAAAAGCGGCAAGGTCTGAATACTAAAACGGAAAGGGAAAGCTAACAAGTGGCAGAGGAAAATCATGTACAATATACTCCATAGCTACATACAGGATACATACATGGGCCAGATCACGCGACCATTTCGAGTCTCAAGCACCAAGCACCTGTATTTTTATTGGCGGGATTGATGTTGCTGCAAGGCAATGCAATCTAATCGAAAAACAACTTGAGGCCCCGATATCTGTTGATGGCTTGATTGGTCCGGGGTTGTCCAGTACTTCAGCTCAGACATAGACACCTCGGTATTGCTTATTTAGGACGCATTTTTTATGCATATTACCAGGAAGCCTGTAAATAAGGTAACGAGGTAGAGGGGGAAAAAAATGGGTGAGAGTCCTATTAGTATATTCTAAGGGGTAAGTTCTTCTTACTCCTTGATATAGAGTGAACTCATAACTATTTCGTAGATATACAAAAATGCCAAGACCTCTAGAACAGAAGTGGGGGAGTTAAATCACCCTAGGGCATGCAGAACGTAGTGACTGGTCCGAGACATGAACGCAAAGGCCCCTTAAATGGCCTAGTGGCTTTAATTCCTTGATTTAGAACGATTTAGGAGGAAATTACATCGATATTATTAGCATTAATAGAATTAGCATTATCATTCGTTTTTGGAATTCCAGGGCAAATTAT
Organism: Penicillium vulpinum; assembly: GCF_028829585.1. Classification (NCBI taxonomy): domain Eukaryota; kingdom Fungi; phylum Ascomycota; class Eurotiomycetes; order Eurotiales; family Aspergillaceae; genus Penicillium; species Penicillium vulpinum. Next base: position 5,759,653 of record NW_026643241.1, read on the forward strand.
TGTACGACGGCAAACTTCCAAAATTAGCCGCTATCCCCAGCCCAATTCTCCTGGGTTTTTTTTTACTTTCTTTCCCATCCCTCCATTCTACCTTTGCTTTGTTTGGTATCCCCGTTATTTCGAGTCCCTTTGATCCTGAAATTGGCCTATCAATTTGAACTGGTCTGGATGGATAGTTGGTGACAAAGACCTATATTATGGCGTACAACGCCGTCGCTCAAGTCGACCACGAGGTGGCTTCTGTTTCTTCTGCTTCCGTATCACCCATGCCCTCGCCTGCTCATGAACATGCATTCCAGCAGTTGCCGCTTGATACTGATCACATCGGGGGAGGGAGCCACCTGGAAATTGCCAAAACCGAAGACAACTCCGGATTCGGTCAGTTAGGTTCGATAATCCGCTCCATGACTTCTACTAGCTACGATGTGGTGGAGGATGATGACTATGATGCCGATCCTCCCGCCGAAGAGCGATCCAACAGCCTCCGCATTCCACCACTCAATACGAATGCGGCGCGACCTTCTTCTCCCGAGCGCCCCCTCCACAGCGCATGTAGCGAGGTTTCCGTACCTCTCAGCCACCCTACCCCGGATTTACAGTCGATACAAGGAGCCTATAAAGGAAATGTAACGCGGTTGGAACAAAGCGCGGAGCAGCTGAGCTCGTGCTCCACGGACATCGAGAGCGAGATCCGTCGTATCGACCAAGAACAAAAGCGACGCTCAGTTAGTTCCACGTCCAATTCCATTCACCGGAATGGTGCATTCTCTCCAGCAGGGACAATTTCCTCCGCCCATGGATCGAATGTATCCCCGGCGCGTCAGCGCTCCGTCTCGGGGGCGCGTCTGGCTCAGCTCTCGGAGCCTGCGGGCCATGGACATGAGGATGAAGTGGATGAATTTCCCGAGCTCCCTAATCTACCACCGTCCCAACTTCTGTTCAATACTCAGAGCGATTACTATTACGATCAATATGTCCCACAAGGAGTTCCCGCAGAGGCGGAGGTGGAGCGCCGGGCTTCGGTCGCATCGAACGATACATACCAGCAGGCGCGGACACTATTCACCGACTTTGATGGCGTCCATTTCACACCATCGGAACAGGGTCGCCAGGTTTCTTTGGAGCAGCCGCCACTCGCCCGCAAGCCGGAACATTACAAACACCCGCGAGCAGGAGAGAATATGGTGTTTTATCCCGCACCTGTACCACGTATGCTGAACTTGCCACCGAAGTTGTCGCGCAAGGAAAACATCGACCGGGATAAGCGTCGTACATACCTTGCAGGTGCCATCGCTGCCGATAATAGAAAGTCGACTGCTGTGCTGCCTGACGCCGAACGAAGAGACCCACGAGATAGCGATAAACGCAAATCGACAGTGCCACCACATCTCCGTGCGAGCGTATTTTTTGATCAGCCGAGTACATCACTCCAGGTCGAGGTTAAGCAGGAGTCTGCGGTTGCTACGCTGGATAGCATTTTGGACGCATCTGCGAATGCCCCCGTTTCAGCTTTCACTGATCACCCTTATGCTGGTCATGTCGGCGCGTTCATCTATAACAAATCAAAACGCAAGACCCTGACAAAAGATCCGGCAGGGCAAAAGACAAGTCGTCTTTCACGAGCCACGATGGGCGAGCCCTATAACACTAATTATGTAGACGAGCATGGAAACCCTGTCAATCCGCGACATGGATCGGAAGCTGGGAATGATTCAGATAGAAGCCATGATGAGGAAGGCCACGAGCGTGGGTCGGAAGGCACTGAGAGTGAAAGCGATGATCAATCTGAAGACGAAGAGGAGTCGGAAGATGAGGAATTGGATTATGTCGGTCCACCGAACACCCTGATTGCTGAATTGGAGTTGCGGAAGCATGAGTTGAAGCACCGACGCCGGACGGCGGTGCCCATGCCTTATCGTGGCATGCAGACCACTTTGTTAGAAATGGACGCAAGGGCCCAAAAGCAAAGCGACAAACGGCGGCAGCGCCGTGTCGCTTTGGCTTGGGAAGGGCGGGATGAAGACGATGATGTCCCCCTGGCTATGCTATACCCCGACCAAAACAATAACGAAGATGATGATCGACCCTTGGGGTTGATGGCGCTGCGGCAGCAAGAAGAAAATGAGCCTCTGAGCTCACGCCGTGCTAGGCTGCGGGGTGAACCAATCCCGCAGCCGGAGCAACGTCCTGCTACAATGTATGCAGAACCCCCGGCACATGTTCCTGAGCCGGCCGCCGAGAGTGATGATGAGACAGAGATAGAGACTCTCGCCGAACGACTCCAACGATTGAAGGGACACAACCGCTCGGAGAGTAAATTCGCTAGCGACTTGATGGCTGAAATTGATAGCCGGGCTGGAGGTGCGCCCAAAGAAGCCCAAGAAGTCCCCGGTCCTAGCGAGGAAGAGACACTCGCACAACGCCGCAGCCGTCTTCAGAAAGAGTCTGCTGCCCAACTCGGGCCCCCAAAAAACCCGCGAATGCGCCGGAGCATGGCCGCGCTTACACAGGGTCGTCCTTCCCAGCTTGCTCGCCAATCGTCGTATGATATTTTCAATCAGCGGCCTGTGACCATGTCCCAGTATGGGAACCGCATGTCCATGCAACAGTTTCCACCCCAAATGGGATATCCGGCACCTGCGGGTTACCCAATGACACAACAATATGGGTATCCTATGAACCCTGCGATGATGGGCATGAATGGCATGGGATATGCTCCAAGCATGACACAACACCCTAGCCCAGTCCAAGTTGACCCTCAAGTGATCGATCGCTGGAGACAAAGCATCCGTTGAAAGCGTTAATTAATTTTTGCTTTATCTTTTTGTTAGCATAGCATATGGTTTGAGCGTGTCATTCTTTGATCTATTTTTCTCGAAGGATATCCACGCAGCATAACTTGTACGATTTATAGAAGACTTAGTGCATATATTTCCGGAGATTTTGACCCAAAACCTTGAGAGAAGAGTTAAGACAGGAAGCAAGTAGGGGCAAGAATGTGGCGCGATATTGTAGATAGGCCCAGACACTACAGCAGGCATGAGTGTAACCTAACGTTTAGCCGCGCGTTACAAAGTACTTTTTCATCTTGTCTTCTATATAAATAGACAAAAAAATTGGATATGTTTACTGCATGTTTACTGCGGATTTACTGCGGATCTGCGGATTACCCGCTCTTTTTTCGTCACGCGTTTGGGCTTAAGAAAGTCCACGGGTGGGCTCTGCATCCTCCCCACGGTTTAGTTGTCTGTATATGACAGCATCTTTGTTCACCCCCAATACATGCAGTTGATGACTGCAATGGACCATTACGCCCCTTGTTAATCCTCACGACTGAAACTGGCGCTGTGAGGGCCTCAAATAACTGCAATGCCGTCGTCTACTGTCTTCTCGTACTGGCGCCGAGACCATCGGCGTTCGTCTGCCTCGCCTGCTTCAATCCCTGCGCTGTCAGCTGTCAAAGTAGCAAATGGGAGTCCGACTACCAGCCCTCCCCAGCTCCCAGACATTCCAGATACACCGACACTCACAACTACCTTTGACGGTCGCCCCTCACCCGATGGCCCCTCCTCGAACGAGTCGCCGCCGGACATCGATACTTCCAAGCTTAACATCAGCTCATCGGTCGCACCGCTATCCTCCTCGCTCAATCTTGGTGTTCCATCGCAGGCATTTGAAAAAGAAAGTCGTCCTCATTCCAGCCCCGGTGACTGCGGGGAAGAACAATTTACATCCCAGTCGAATAATTCTCAACTGTCTGTGACGGTTCTGCGTTCTGACCAAGGAGACGTAGAGTCGAATTTCAAACCAAGCTCGCCCTTTCGACGTTCATTTGCCAAGCAGAAACGATCGCCAACTGCCGTAACGGGGTCGGGTCATTTCCGGTTTAGATCCTCATCAGAAGATTCGCCGGCGGATAAACAAACAATGCCACCAAAGGATTTCAAGATGGATGGTAGCACAAATGTCCGGCGCACTGGAGATCGTGATGTGTCCGTAGAACAGACACATCACAAGTCAGGCAAGGCAATGCTCCATCTCTTGAATCCGATGTCCCTACTTGCGCGCAGGCGCTCCTCGCAGATCGTTAGCTCACGGGCAGAAGACCTCAAACTCAATAACCGGAATGTTCCTGCTATACCAGATGACTACGACCCCAGAATTCGTGGAAAGATTGTTCATGACTTCTCGGCGCCCCGGCCTCGCCGTAATCTTTCGGCTACCCAGCATGATATAATTGTGAATGGACAAGACACTTCACCACCACACATACCCACGCAACCTCGTGGCGCCCGTTGGAATGACCAGGCAAAACGGTACAGTGATCATTCGCCTGTTTTCAAGGAACATTTTGAGGACCAGAATGTTTTACAGGTGGAGCACAAGGGTTATCTTCAGTCTTCACTTTTAACAGGCCAGTCACAGCCTGGAAATGACAGCTCGTTACCTGTCTTTGCGCGGAACTTGCCTTCTCATCTACCAGAAAGAACTATAGACATTTCGGAGCAGCTTGAACCTGGGGTGGCGGAACTTCTCTCAAGCCCACCCAAAGCAACCTCCCATGCTCATCCTCAGCACCCCCAAGACCAAGATACTATTCCTAATGCCCCCTTCAATCCCTCAGCCATACCGAAACATCTCAAGAGCAATGCCTCTCAATTCAGCTTCGATATGAGCGGAGTAGATTCATCCTCGCAAGAGAAAATGCTGGAAGAGAAGCATAAGGCCAAGGAAGCCTCTCGCAGAATGGAGGATGGATATTTTGATGACTTCGACGAGGACTTTGATGATGACATGATGGATGATCTGGATGGTCTGGAAGAAAGGATTCCCGGCGTCAATGCAGATGCCGAAGATGATGATTTCGATGATTTCTCTATTTCGCGAAATATCAACGAGACAAAGTCCTGGGCTGTCCCGGGATTGTCACCTGTCGCTGATAGCCCGATTACTGCTGCACAGCCAGATCCCACAACCGCTTCTTACTTTACCTCTCATCTCTCTGAGGCCACACAGTTAAACGATGGCCCCAACCGTCAACTACCACAGGAACAACCGTCTCTACTTGCCAGAACTGATGCGATATCAACCATTCCCCAGGCTCCGATTGCTAAACAAGCGGCTTCAATTCTTGATGATGATGATGATGATGATGATCTTTATTTTGATGACGGCGATTTCGGAGAACTTGATGCCGAGAACCAAGATGGTGGATTTGATGAATCTATATTTGATGATGTAAACAGTCATTTATACGAAAGAAAACTGGTCAATGCCCCTGTGGCACCTTTGCCAATGGACAGTGCAGCCCCTGGCGGGAATGACGCTTCAGCAGAGAAAGAAAGCCCCGTGGTAGAAAGAGGCGTCCAAGGACTGCAGCACATGCCAAGTGTGGCCAGTGACTATCGGGTCACAGGATCGGTCAAGCGTGGTCCCCTCGGCGAACCAATACCAAATATGGGCCCTGCCCGTGCCCACGGTGGTGTGCTCACAGAGCAAAACCTAGATATTTTGCACAATGCTTTAGCTTTCGCAGCCAACGAAGCAGCGTATAGTGGGCGCTTCGAGCGCAAGTTTAGCGTGAGCGAAAGATCACAGGGTCAAGACAGCGCAGCTCAAACATCACAGACAATAGACTCGCAACCGGGTCTGATTTCTGACGACAGCCGGATCAGCCAAGCTGCGGATGCCATGGCCTTCGAAGATGTCTTCGATGATCACTTCTACGATAATCAATTCTATGATGATAACGATGATTCGTACTTGGACGACGCAATCGTTGCTGCTGCTAACGCCGAAGCTCTCGAGAACGATGAGGATGGCTTCTACGGCCAAGAGTTTGGCTTCTACGCACAAGCAGATGGCAACGGCACATCTGAACTAACCAACGGTGGATACTTTGGTCCGCGACGGGTCGGAGGCATCACGCGTAATCACAGCAGCCGCGGCAAATTCCAGGAGCCCAGCTTGACCCCGATCACTGAACGAAGTGAATGGAGTACACGCAATTCTATGATCTCGGTCAAGGCCCACGGCGGTACTCATCCAAATTCAGCTATAGCGAGCCCTGGGCTGGCGCAGCTGGTTGACATGGGCAATCTCGACGATGACATGTCGCTGAGCGCGCTCATGAAGCTACGCCGGGGAGCCTGGGGTGGGAGCAACGGTAGTTTGCGCAGCAGTGCAGGTAGTCCACCACCACATACGATCTCGCCCTCTCACCGTGCAAGCTTAAATGGTGCCGAGGCAAGCCCAACAGTATCTGAGTTGAGACCTTTCGGCCCTGATGAGGGGGCCCCGAATAGTGTCGGTTATTTCTATGACGACGCCCGTGCCGCTTCCGCATTGTCGGGACGGCTAGATTATGAAGAAGTTCCCACCAGCGGACCTCCGCGACTTGATGCCTTGTAATGTGGTGCCTGATTTTTCTGTCTGGATGTAATGATCTTTTTTTTTTCCTCTGCATATTGTACATGCCCTTTGTGCGGCGATTTTGCAGTCACGATTTCATGAATTATCGACTGTTCTATAGTTGAGATGTTAATATTAATACAGATCGTCATTGATGGATCTCCAAAAAAAAACCTGATTAATATTAAACCCTTTTGGTACCATTGGGCCGAAAACTCCCGCAGAGAGCCCGAAGGCATAGCCGGCTGTGGAGAGAAAGTGGCTCATTGGGGTTCTTCTAATGCTCTGTCCCTGGCCGTCGGCTGTAGTTCGGGCTGAGTCAGCGCACCAGCCTCACTCCCGTGAGATCCGTCATTCTCGGCAGCTCTTCCTTTTGCGCTCTTCTTTTGCTTCATCTTTCCTCTCCCCCCACAATTTGTTTTCTTATCTAGAGCGTTTGAGCTCTCTGATGAGTCCCGATTCTATACAGGTGCTACGGCAATACTAGTCGACACCTGTTCTGTGATTAACTTTGTACGTGTACTTACGCCTCTTCCTTTCCTCCGTATTCCGGTTTGCTCGCGCCCTGCAGAATAACTTGGCAATATCAGGCTAACACTATACCATCCAGCAAATCTGACTATTTGACGTCTGATTTGGCCAGAATCCTGAACTATCGTCTTCCGTTTCCCCCTTTCCTCTAAATCGAAAACTTTATTGGACCTTGATCCAAAAAAAAAAAAACCGCAATGTTTAGAAACACTGCCTTGAAGGCCACCAACAGCGGCATGCTGCGTGGTGCGACCTCTTCATCATGCCGGCGCTCATTCCACATAGCCACGAGTGCTCGCAACGCTTCGAAAAGTTCCGGCTTCAGCATGACCGCTCGTCGGCCTCTTGCTGTTGTCGACCGTGCTTTCAACGGTGCCCGGTCCTACGCGGCCGCCTCAAGCCAAGGAGTGGTAAGCAACAACAATCTTCATGATCGGTAGCGATCCGATCCGGGTTCCCGATGATTGAATTAAACATGCGGACATTCGACTAACGCGTCGGCACGATTTCGCCCTTCCGTGGACAGGACCCTAACGATTCTTTCCTCACTGGTAGCACTGCCAATTACATCGATGAGATGTACATGGCATGGAAGAACGACCCCTCGAGTGTTCACATCTCGTGGCAAACTTACTTCAAGAACATGGAGGAGGGCAAAATGCCTATCTCCCAGGCCTTCACTCCTCCCCCTACCCTCGTTCCCACCCCTACTGGTGGTGTTCCTCAAGATATGCCCGGTCAGGGACTTGCCGGTGGTGCTGACGTGACGAACCACTTGAAGGTTCAGTTGCTCTGCCGTGCCTACCAGGCCCGTGGCCACCACAAGGCCAAGATCGACCCTCTCGGCATTCGTGGAGAGGCTGAGGCCTTCGGTTACGACAAGCCCAAGGAGCTCGAGTTGGACCACTACGGTTTCACCGAGAGTGATTTAAACCAGGAGTTTGCCCTTGGACCCGGTATCTTGCCCCGTTTTATCACCGAGGACCGCAAGAAGATGACTCTGCGCGAAATCATCGCCACCTGCGAAAAGATCTACTGTGGCTCTTACGGTGTCGAGTATATTCACATTCCTGACCGCAAGCCCTGCGAATGGATCCGTGACCGATTCGAGATCCCTCAACCTTACAACTACTCGGTTGACGACAAGCGCCGCATCCTTGACCGTCTGATCTGGTCTTCCAGCTTCGAATCTTTCCTCGCTACTAAGTTCCCCAACGACAAGCGTTTCGGTCTGGAGGGTTGCGAGACCCTGGTCCCCGGTATGAAGGCCCTGATTGATCGTAGCGTTGACTACGGTATCAAGGACATTGTCATTGGTATGCCTCACCGTGGTCGTCTTAACGTTCTGTCCAACGTTGTCCGCAAGCCCAATGAGTCCATTTTCAGCGAGTTTGCCGGTTCTACTGAGCCTTCCGATGAGGGCTCCGGCGATGTCAAGTACCACTTGGGTATGAACTTCGAGCGTCCTACTCCCTCCGGTAAGCGCGTGCAGCTGTCTCTGGTTGCCAACCCCTCTCACCTCGAGGCTGAGGACCCCGTTGTCCTTGGAAAGACTCGTGCCATCCAGCACTACAACAACGACGAGACCAACTATGACACCGCCATGGGTGTTCTGCTGCACGGTGACGCTGCCTTCGCTGGACAGGGTGTTGTCTATGAGACTATGGGATTCCACTCTCTTCCTGCCTACTCGACCGGTGGTACCATCCACCTTGTCGTGAACAACCAGATTGGTTTCACCACTGATCCTCGTTACTCCCGGTCTACCCCCTACTGTTCCGACATTGCCAAGTCTATTGACGCTCCCGTTTTCCACGTGAACGCTGACGATGTCGAGGCTGTCAACTACGTCTGCCAGGTTGCTGCTGACTGGCGTGCTGAGTTCAAGCGTGACGTTGTCATTGACATGGTCTGCTACCGTAAGCAGGGTCACAACGAGACTGATCAGCCTTCGTTCACCCAGCCCCTGATGTACAAGCGCATTGCCGAGCAGAAGGCTCAGCTTGACAAGTACGTCGAGAAGCTGATTGCCGAGGGTACCTTCACTAAGGAGGACATCGATGAGCACAAGAAGTGGGTCTGGGGAATGCTTGGCGATAGCTTCGACCGCAGCAAGGACTACCAGCCCACCGGCAAGGAGTGGCTGACTTCCGCCTGGAACAACTTCAAGTCTCCCAAGGAGCTTGCCACTGAGGTCCTACCTCACCTGCCTACCGCCGTTGGTGAAAAGTCCCTGAAGAACATCGCTGACAAGATCGCCGGTACCGGTGTTCCCGAGGGCTTCGAGCTCCACCGCAACCTCAAGCGTATCCTGAGCGGACGCAAGAAGACCGTCGATGAAGGCAAGAACATCGATTGGGCCACTGCTGAGGCTCTCGCTTTCGGTTCCCTCGTTGACGAGGGTTACCACGTCCGCGTTTCTGGTCAGGATGTTGAGCGTGGTACCTTCTCTCAGCGCCACGCCGTTCTGCACGACCAGCAGACTGAGCGCACTTACACTCCCCTGAAGCACATCAGCGAGAAGCAGGGCAGCTTCGTCATCTCTAACTCCTCCCTGAGTGAGTTCGGTTGGTAAGTTTTTGAATTGAAACTCCCAGCGTTACAACGACTCTAACAATTATTCTAGTCTCGGCTTCGAGTACGGTTACTCTCTGACTTCCCCCAACGCCCTTGTGATGTGGGAGGCTCAGTTCGGTGACTTCGCCAACAATGCGCAGTGTATCATTGATCAGTTTATCGCCTCCGGTGAATCCAAGTGGCTGCAGCGTTCCGGTCTGGTTGTGTCTCTTCCTCACGGTTATGACGGCCAAGGTCCTGAGCACTCTTCTGGACGTATGGAGCGTTGGCTCCAGCTTTGCAACGAGGAGCCCCGTGTGTTCCCCTCCGCCGACAAGCTGGACCGTCAGCACCAGGACTGCAACATGCAGATTGCCTGCATGACTACCCCTGCCAACCTGTTCCACATCCTGCGTCGCCAGATCCACCGCCAGTTCCGCAAGCCTCTGGTTATCTTCTTCTCCAAGTCTCTGCTGCGCCACCCCATTGCTCGCTCTGACATCGAAGCCCTGGATGGTGACTCTCACTTCCAGTGGATCATCCCTGATGAGGGTCACGGTACCGCCATCGACGCTCCCGAGCAGATCGAGCGTGTCATCCTGTGCTCCGGACAGGTCTACGCTGCCTTGATCAAGCACCGTGAGGCCAACGGTATCCGCAACACTGCCATCACCCGTGTTGAGCAGCTGCACCCCTTCCCTTGGGCTCAGCTGAAGGAGAACCTGGACAGCTACCCCAACGCTAAGAACATCGTTTGGTGCCAGGAGGAGCCTCTCAATGCCGGTGCCTGGTCCTACGCCCAGCCTCGTATCGAAAGCCTGCTGAACGCTACCGAGCACCACAACCGCCGCCATGTCTTGTACGCTGGTCGCGCTGGCAGTGCTTCCGTCGCTACTGGTCTCAAGGCCGTTCACCTCAAGGAGGAGCAGGAGCTCCTGGAGGATGCTTTCTCTGTCCACCAGGATCACCTGAAGGGCGAGTAAATGCTTTCCTATTAATTTGATTCGACCTCTGTTGATGAGATACTTGGGATCTTGCACTGACACTTGCGTTGAGTTGAGTGTCATATATCCATTGGTTTTCCTAGAACCTAGCGTGTAATTCCTTGTTTTACTACCTCTTTTATTGTGCTGATTTCCTTTGTGTGCTATCGATGTGTCCTAGGTTCATAGTCATAGGCTATGCTAGGACAGTCATTTGGTTGTCCTAATGCAAGGCCCCCGTCTATACCTAGAATCCATACTATATGTAAAATACAAAGAATCCTTGAATTTTGAAGCCTCATGCTTGTTTTTTTCTATGTATAACGTTTTAAATCCGCATAGCCATAGCTCATATCAACTATTAAGTTGATTGTATTTCCTGCTGTGACGTCACCCGCGTGCTCAGATGATTCAGCAATAGATGCCTGATTCATATTAATCGGTGCCGCAGGCAGCAATCTCACCTAATTCGATTGCTCTTCTCCGCACTCAAACTTCCCAGCAGCAGCTTCTCTTGCATCGATGCCCTCCTGTTGTTACGCGAGGTGTTGACTATTGTACATGGTCCTTGATCATTGCCGAACACGATTGGTTCTTCAAACCCTACTTTTTTCTCTTCAAATTGGGCTAGGCTCACCTCAACCCTCTTCCAACGGCGCAGCTCCTAGTCTCGACTCTGCCCTTCAACATGTCTACCGTCTCATCGTCAGTCAATAATCCTACGGGCCAAGGAATTCGACAATCTGCCCGTCAGACACGTACAAACCCTTCTCGAACCTCCAAAACCATCGGACGGTCATCCTTCGCGTTTGGCCAAGGCTCGACAACTGAAATTCCTTCCACGTCCCCTGTTCCCCATGGGTTCTATCCTGCGCTCACGCATTTCACTGATGCTATAACAGCGCTTCCGCGCGAGTTCCGTCGCCACAACTCTCTGCTTAAGGAAGTTGATGCGAAGGCGTGGGCTCTCGAGGAAAATTTACTGCAGTTACTCCAGTTCTCCTCCCAGTCGCAGCCCGTTCCTCATCCTCCTCACCCGGCGCCTATTGTCGGAGGTGTGATTCGGGAGGATGTTTTGCCCAAGGTGAGTGTTCTCCACGATTTGTCTAATTGTCTACTCTAGGCGTTTACTGATGGCGTCTCTCTTGTGCTAGGAACTATCTCAGTCACCGGAATCGTCCGAGAGCAAAAGCCGCCGCCTTCTCTTCGATCGTGTACGCCAAAGCCTTTCGGACCTAATGATGACCGCCGATGAGAAGAATCATGTCATTTCGAACGCGAACGAGGAATTAGATCGTCAAGTTGTCCGATTAGATACGGTGTTTCCATACATTGCAGGCGAGATCAGCGAAGAGGCTCGTCTGGGCAGCCTGACTCACTGGGCGTACTCCAACAAGAGTACCGCGAAGGCAGCTACCAATGAGCGCCCGCGCCGGGAAGCCGTGGCGCAAAGACAGGATCTGTCACATGTGCTTCAAGAGGCCGAAGCTGCTAGTCGCAGTGAGGCGCGGCGCGATGCTGTTCTGGCACGGAAGCAACGTCGGGCACAGGCCGATGCGGACTATGAGGATACGCGCAGCTCAGGCGCGCGCAAGACTAATAACGGGAAATCTCGCGGTGCAGATAACGCAGCTGACCCGAGCGCTGCACCCAAGCGTCGGAAGGTGGAGCGACCACCAGCGGTAGACACTAGTATTCCGATGGAGCGCTCTGCCAGCGGCGCTGTGAGCCAGAGAGCTGCGAATAAAGACCCAGCAGAGAAGAAGCGGTCTCGCGCTCCTAATCCAGCTGCTGCTGCACGCAAGAAGTATGTCTCACTCCGCTGTGCTCACTACTGCTTCCAACTAACTTTATTTCAGGGCCAACACTTCCAATGCTGCATCGCCCGTTCTGGCCCCGTCGCCTTTGATTGGGACATTTAATGGGCCGCGAGGTGCAGCCAGTCCAGGACCCAACACAACAAGGCCACAGTCTGCACGAGCCCAGCAGAATTCTGGAACCACAAGCAATTCGCGCGCGCGGCCATCATCATCGGCCTCCAACCGCCCTAACAACAGTATGCCGCTTCAACCACTCCTCCCGGAACCATTCATTAACCATATCCCGTACGCAGCCAAAATTGCCGATTCCAGATCTACACCCCGGGACGGACCCGTCAAAAACGAACTCGTCCATGCAGACACACATCGTGACTATGAAGGCGATGCCAACGGTAGAACATCCGTTCCAGCGGGATCCAAGCGTGAGGATCTGGATGGAAAAGCTGGTTCGGCCGAGGTCGAGACGACCAAGGGACGCAATTCCAAGACATCGACCCCTATCCTCCCCGCATTCACAGAGCCCGCTCAACAACGCGCACGGCCCACACGAAGTCAAGACCCAGCCTCTACCAAACGAACTCAGAAGAAGCCCATCCCACAGCCTGTAATACCATCTGACGACGAGTCGCTTCACGAGGGCGACGACGAAGACGAAGAGGGCGAGCCGCGCTACTGTTACTGTAATGAAATCAGTTTCGGTGAGATGGTTGCTTGCGACAATGATGCCTGTCCTCGTGAATGGTTCCATCTGTCATGTGTGGGCTTGACGAAACCGCCTGGAAAGAATGGTAAGAGTATTCCTTGCCTTGTTAAATCGTCTAGGTTGCTAACAGTCTCTATTAGTTAAATGGTATTGTAATGAGTGCAAGGAAAATATGAGACGGAGTCGCAATGGGCGATGATATGTCCCGTTCAAGGTTATAGACATTGATGATGGCGTTATGTAGTGCTTCCAGTCGGCACATACTCTAGCGGAGATACAGCCTTGCTAGAATTTATGAATTTGCAGATATTGTCTAGCTTTTCGGTTTAGTACTCACCCATCTCTTCACAGAGTATTGTAGTATTCCGTACTTAAGTACGCATTGGAGGGAAGAATTGCAAACGTGGGGCCACCACATGAATTAATCGAGGATGAAGGTATGAAAATAGGGCCCTGAAGACGGGCTATGTCTAATAGCACCTGCTGTCAAATGACCCAAGAATCTATCCCAACTGTCCACAGTACGGAGTACATCTATACCAGATAGATGTGTTCAACCAGCCTTGCATAGCTCAATCAAAGAATGAGTAATCTCTACCAATCACGCGCCAATCGATTAACAAACCCACCGCCATCACCCTCACCGGCGCGCCTCTGGGCCTGCCCACTAGACCCCTCCAACCCCGAAGCCGAAGCAGCAACTTCACCTTCCAACCTCCGTCGTAGATCTTCATATCTCTCCCTCTCCGCGCCACTAGACCCAGACCCAGAGCCACCCCTCCGCTCTTTCTCGCCAACCACCCAAGCTGGAACGCGGAATCCGGTGCTGGCCGACGACAGGCCCGGTAGCAGGTCCGCGCGCCAGGCTACACCGACGATCCAGCCCAGCGCTGACGGGAGGAGCATTGCGGGGAACTGCGAGAGGGCTAGCTGAGCAGCGACGACGTAGGTGGTTGATTTGTCGGATAGGAGGAGGGACAGGCTTGGTGTTCGGGGTTTGGGTTGGGAAGCCTGTGCTGTATTATCGGCGGAGGAATCATTGCTGGTATTATTGTCGGTGGTGGTGGGGGAGGATGTGGACCCGATGCGGTAGCGGTAGATGGATGGGATGGTGGCGTGATACTGCGCCAGTAGGGCGAAGATGGTAGCCGTTGGGCCGGATGGAAGGTAATTGAGGTTGCCTAGGGATAGAGGGCGGATTGCGAAGGCGAGGAGAATTGGCGGGAGGAGAGTCGTGTAGGGAAGTGTGGTGAGCAGGAAGGTCTGTAGCAGTATGAAGGATGTCAGCAATCGGTTTCCAGGTCATATAGGACACGCTTCGGCCTCTCCGTTCCATTGTAATGCATCTGATTATGCATGTCTGCAGGAACGAGGACAATGAGACAAAGGGACAAAGAGATAAAGAGGGACTAACCGCCATCTTCCGCTTTCCCCACGCGCGTTCGACAACCCGCAGATGGTAAACTAGCATCGCAGCGAAGAGAGCCTCGGTGGAATTGGTGAAGCCGACGACCTGCCACAACAATGCACGCCAGAACTGGGCATAGGGCCAGAAATGAGGCGATACATAGATCACGACGAGGTGTTTTATGTCGAAGAGGGAGAGGGCGATCGAGGAGGCGATCGTGTAGATTAGGAGCGCCTTGGTGAGGGGCGCATTTGTTAGGCCGGAGGTCAGCATCTTGAGGCCCCTTGTGGTTCTTATTTAGTATCTGGCTTGGGAATCATCCAAGGTGGGGGAGAAGGGGAGTTGAAGAAAGTTCAGTGCAGTTGGAGGGGACAGATGGCACTAAATTCCCGAATTCCGGGGAAGTTCGGCATGCCGACTTTCCAGGGCTGTCTAGTGTCTACAATCATCTTTATACGTCATTTTATGTCATTTTATATGTAGATTGATGAGGTATCGAAATTTGTAGGCTCTGTATGAATCAAAGCTCCTGTAAAATAACATATTGTACATCCCATGTCCAATATCAAACGCCCGGGTTATTTCCTTCTATGTCCCTAGCTCTTAACCAGCCATGGCCGCTTCTTTATTTTGTTCGGCTAATTCTTTTTGGTATCGAGTTGATGCGACCTCCAGTGCATGGAGTGTAGGACCAAGGAGTTGGTTCACAACCTTCTGACCTCCCTCCACGCCTTCTAAGTTGACTCGTAATTTTCGTCCGGTGCTCTCATACATGTCGCGGGCATGCTTCTTTAGTCGGTCAACTTCGACTTTCCGCTCAGCCTCTGCATCGTTAGCAACAGCCTTAATACGTTCTGTTGCCCGCTGAAGAGACTCTGCTAAGGATGCGACCTCTCCAGCGCGATCGGGGTTGCCCGAGAGAAATGCCTGCCAGAACTGGTGCAAAAACTCCGTGGTTGTGGCGTGTGTCAACGCCAGACGGTCAAAGAGCGCCGTCGACAGCCCATATGTTTCTGATGTTGCTCGCTCATTCATCTGGGCACGGCGCACGCGCAATGCTTCCAGGATCTGAGAAAATGCATCGTGTAGAGCAGCAGATGATCCGACAGGTCGACGGCTAGCAGGTGCATCCTCCATCTCCTCGTCTTCATCATCGCCGGGGTCCACTAATTTGCCCAGCTGTGTATTGCCCTGCGATGGGAGACTTTGATTGATCTCCGCACGGAGAATCTGAAGAAGCTGGTCTGGATCTTGTTTCTCAAATTTCTTGGTCTTATCCTCCTCCTGGCCATGAGTGAAGAACCGACTTTGGTCACGAATGTTCAAAGTAATGCGACTTTGCGCCTCGTCTCCGCAAAGATCCTGCAGCTGGAGTTTTTTCCATGCCTCTTCATTGATGCCTATAGGGGCACTCATGTCACCGTCAGCCGGAGCCACATTGGCCATAATCTTTTCACTCAGGCTGTTCAGTGTCCGGATAATGGGCACTTTCTCGACGCCAGATGGTCTCATATCTAGATCGGGTCGGTTTCCGCGACGCTGGCTGTGGTTTACTTCATTGCCAGCCAGATCCAGGAAGTGATGGATATTTGTGTTTCGGTCCGGCTGAGCGGCCTCGTTCGTTTGGAGGTATTTGTCCAGCACGACATCAGTGGCGTCGGCCTCTGTAATCCGCTCTCCACGCAATTTCTTGAAAAGCCGACTCTGGAAAAATCGGGACCAGAATTGTTGCTCGCTAAGTTTCGGCACATTCTCATCATACACGCGTTTGACCAGCGAGTGTTGTGTGAAGATGAGCTGGATTTGCTCTTTGCTGATATTCAATCGTGTCACGTTATCCTCGACTCGAGGCTTGAGCGAAGATAGCACATTATATGAGCCACGGATTTGGCCCTGTTCGATCGCATGCGCTCGCAGTAAATGCAATCGTGTTGACCAGAACTGTGATACGAACGACGCAGACGACAAGGCTTCCGGTTTTGTATGCAACCCCTCGAAAAACATTCGCTGCAGATTTGAATCAGATCGTAATAACGACTGCTGCAGCTCTACGTCGGACCGAAGCTTATTCTCCTCGTCCAAGGGATTTTTCGATGTACCAGCGGATGTCACAGCGTTTGCAATCGCCATTGCTGCTGAAAGACCCTCGGATGCACCTCGAGGCCCTGGTGTATGGGATGGTGTTGCCGACTTCACTGCATTGACCCGAGCACTCAATGTGTCTTTGATGGCATCGGCCTGCGGGCGGGCGTCTGCTCCAGCCGTGAAGAGGAAGACATATTGATCGGGCGTAGTATCGGGAGGTGCATCGGGAGTTTGGGCAAAGATTTTGAGCATCACTTTCGGGTTCGAGGCTGGGGTCTGTTGTAGATCTAGCAGTCGCGCGAGTCAGTAAAGAGACGAAATGCACGGCCATGGAGGACTACATACTAGTGATGTTGATCACGGGGATTGTGATCGTATTCCCGGCCCCTGCAACTGAAGGATTCCATGAGACTGACTTCTCATCTGCAGATATAGCTAAGGTCCCATCTTTCTTCTTGTAGGAGGCCGCTCCGCTCGGAGGTGACATCGTCGCGCGTCGCTTCCACTGTCTTCAAAGGCGATAACGAATCCACCCATCGGGATGAGCAATTCCCCAAGGGCGGGAGTTAGCGAGGAGGGTCTGAGACCTTCGTGATAGACAGGGCGTGTAGAGGTGAACCCAATAACGAGAAATGCGGCTCTTCTGCGAGTTATCACATGACGTTTGCCAAGCGTCACCTGGGAGCCAAGCCCTAAGTGAATGAAGCTGTAGTTTTATGTGTAAAGTTTAAACAACGTAAAAAAGCTG
The DNA here is from genome assembly GCF_028829585.1 of Penicillium vulpinum. NCBI lineage: Eukaryota > Fungi > Ascomycota > Eurotiomycetes > Eurotiales > Aspergillaceae > Penicillium > Penicillium vulpinum. Next base: position 5,776,898 of record NW_026643241.1, read on the forward strand.
AAAGGTTTATTAAATCTATATTTAGTGTGGTGTTCTGTCGTATCTTTGTTGGAAAAGAGTTCTACTAAAAAAACATTGCGTTGTGTTGAGGCCATTGTTCCTCTTTGAGTACATCGTACTATCACCTTCAAATGAGATAATATCATGAAGAAAAGATGTTAAAATGTAAATAAGGTGACATTAACAGACATGTGTATCTCGGATTGGACAGAACTGTATATTAATGGATGCAATAGTCAGGTGCTGCACTATGGAAGCCCCATTGTTCAGATCGATACCATCTTATCTGCTGTTGCTCATATGAATCATCCTAGAATGTTTGTTATCAAATTCCGGTCCATTTGGTCGACCTCTATTCACTAAATCTGGAATGACTGCCCAAGTCGGTCTCAATATGAACTACTGTTAACTATCGACAGATGACATGGGCGACAGTATACAACGTGAGACTGGCGTTTCTGTTTACTAGTAGACCCCGAGAATAACAATAACTTATCCTAAGGTCTGAGATACAGGGCTGGTCAAATGCTAGGATGCTCAGCAGCCCGAACATAAGGTTGCAACAAAACTACTTCCCTTGCTGTAACCAGTTTTATAAATTGGACGCATATGTACCGTAGGGCATCCAAAACTGCTACTACGCAAGATTTAGTATAGTGGAAAACATCCAGCTTTCGATGTTTCTGTGTCTGTCATATTAAACCCCCGATCCGCCCGTTAGCCAGTCTTCATTTCTTACTCTCCTCTCTACTTCCTCTCTGCTTTCTGCACCCACGGCGGACTCTCTTGCCTGTGATCGCTCGTCCAGTCCACCCCGTTGATCATCGAATCCCCGAAGACCGAAGACAAGATATCTATCTTGAGAATGGCCTTAGTATTGCCGCCAGATTTACATGCCCTATTGAGGCCCGAAAGCTACTCTAGCAGAAGAGGAAGAGGAAACCAGAAGAAATAGAGCTAAGCAGGAGTAGACTAACTACCTAAACTACTCATATATTCCGTCAACGCCATTCGGGTGGCTGCCGGTTGGGCTTACAGGTGGGCTGATGCAAAATTTTATTTATCCTGTAATGGATTAGTCTTTCTAGTAGCGAATTTCATTAATGGAATCTGTATGTAAAGTACACTCCTGAGCAACAAGCAGCAAAAAGATAGTCGCGCCCGGGATCGAACCGGGAACCTTCTCGGTGTGAGCGAGACGCCATGACCATTAGGCCACGCGACTTGATTAATAATCCTCTGTCTCCGAAATAGCTATCCATCGATATGATGAGGAGAAGCAGTGAGGGAAACTCTATTTGGGGCTTTTAGTACGAAGCACTCTATTTCAGTTAGAGAAAGTAGCCTGTTTACTCAAAAGGAGGATGACAAAAAGGATTGAGGTAGCCTCTGTCATAGAGCGAAAAAAGGACCCAAACAGTATCCTTAGTCGCGTGGCCTAATGGTCATGGCGTCTCGCTCACACCGAGAAGGTTCCCGGTTCGATCCCGGGCGCGACTACTTTTTTTGTCTTTTGTAACAACCTTGGAATATAGGTATGTACATAGCTACAGCCTAGGATGTACACAGCGTACTGTATGAACTTGGTCCTCCTTCTTCCAAGGAGTATAGTTTTGTAATAGATAAAACTGTGCTAGGCGCCCAAATACACCTATCTGATTTTGGTACGCTCTAGCCGATCCCAAATCTAGAAATTATCCGTGGATCTATCTTTTGTATGAGTTGCTTTCTAGATTTGGTATTTGCACCCATCTAGTCTAGTGCCAGGTAGGCGCTTGGCACGGTTTTTAGCAATTTAATTCTACACCATTCTTGGTCTATAGTTACGCTTCTTTCTACGGAGTAATACTAACTAGCTACAACATGTTATGTAAATATTTTTCCATTCCTAGACGAGAACGCACTCTTGATCCTTCTGTTATCATATTATTAGTGGTAAAAGGTCTACTTTGTGCAACCTGTCGTCTACCTTATACAATCTCTCTAACTTTTAGAGTCTCAAAGGCCTCGCTCGAATTGAGTTTCCTTTACCCGCTTATTCTGATAGTGATATTCATTCATCTATCTATAGACATTTCCCTAACAGAAGATTAATAATCAAGTCGCGTGGCCTAATGGTCATGGCGTCTCGCTCACACCGAGAAGGTTCCCGGTTCGATCCCGGGCGCGACTATTTTTTTGCCTAATGGGAAGCTAAAGCGTACAGTATAGCCGTTCTTAGCGGCTGGTTTACCGTCAATTAGGGTTGTGGTGTAGTTAGTACTCTCGACCAGCTTATCATTCCTAAAGAGAAGGATACTATATTCTTTTTTGCGTAAAGGGGAGCTAAACCGGCGTCCAATATAGTCGTTTTGGCGGCCGATTTGCTGTCAGTTAGGGTTGTGATGTAGTACTTCTCGGCTGGCTTATCATTTCTAAAGGGAAGATAAGAGTACTATATCCAACTTTTTCATACTCAATGTAGTCGCACGGGTTTTTATTCAAGACACTTGCTTTCAATACATACTCGGATTCAAACCCAGTGAGCCATCTGCACGCCATCACCTACCAAAAGGATGCTGTTAACTACCAATGGCATCAGCCCAAACGGTCTGCACAACTTTGACATGAATAATGAAAACCAAGGCCCAAGAAGAGATGCAAGAAGTGACCTGAAACAACCAATACGGCTCTTAACCCTGCACTTGACGAATCCGCAGACCCCCCTTAAACAGGCAAATCCGACTAAACCCATCCCTCCAAAGCCTTCCACACGGCGCTAATAGGCTTCGGCGGCGAAACAAGCGTATCAGCCCTGGAGCTATCAACCTTAATAACGGCAAACTGATCACCACGGAAGACATAGTACAGATCCTGACCACTAGGGCTCGGCACAATGGCATCAACACAATCAAAGCCAGCCTGGACAAGACTCGGCCAGCCCTGCGCAATAGGCGCGACCTTATTAACAAGCTTGTCCGTACCATTATCGAGGCGAACATAGTTCAAGCCGCGGAAGAAGTACATCTCATTCTTTGTTCCGGGGGTGAGCATTGCGGCATCGACGGCGTCGAAGCCCGCCTGCGCAAGAGACTTCCATCCAGCGGTAATGGGCCGCGCGCCGTCGTTGACGAAGCTGTCGTCGTAGTTTTCAAGTTTGATGCGGGCGTAGCGGCCGCCGAAGAAAACGTACAGTTGGTTTTCGTGGCCAGGCACAGGTACAAGGGTGTCCACGGTGCCGAAGCCCATCTTGGGAAGAGTGTTCCAGCCCTTGCTTAGTAGGGTTGGGCCGGCGGCGAGACTGTGCTCGGGGCCTCCTTTGCTGAATCTGACGCGGCCGTAGTGCCGGCCGGAGAAGACGTAGAGCTCTTCTTTTCCGGCGATGCGACAGGCGGCGTCAACCATTGTGAATACAGTGATGGGGGTCTCAAAGGGTGCGGGTGGGTTTGTTGTTGGTGATGGGGACAGACGATCAATTGTGCAGAATATGAACCTTCGGACTAGATGTGGATGTGGCGGTATTTATATCCATCTACTATTGGAATTTGGGCTTCCTGCCAGACGCTATTCCTCATATGTATGACCCCATTCCTTGTCTGTACGAGGATAACATTTAGAATGGCGCGTTTGTATGACTGAGATCGAATAAGACCATTCACTGCATGTTGTCCTACAGCTAGGCTGGAGCAAAAGGCATTGGCTTTTGATCTTACACATAATCTGCATTACGCCGGTCGAACAATTTTTTTATGATGTGTATTGTTATTAATATTTGTTGATCCTCGGCCTGATACACGACCCAATCCCCCAGCGGGGCTGGGCCGCACTGGTCTAATTCAGAGAATAATAAAGCATTAGGACTAGAGTAGGAGCAGGCATTGATTCGTGGAATTTATAGCTTGGATACTGCTAATGCACCCCGTACTTTTGATAGGATCTAGAATTGCGCAATTGAAATTCTTCATCCTGATTCTGAGCGTGCTCTCAGACTTGACCGGTTCATTGAAAGCTCCCCGGAAAATACACCTGTATCAAGTAAAAGCCTATGGGAAAGGGTGCTTAGAAGATTTCAGTTACTCCCAATTATCTCATTGTCCAGTATTCTCGCCTAGGCGCTACTGTTTTTATGAATCTGAGCGAAGAATATCTATAACCTCGATAAGAGCGGCTTCAAATTTCGTGAGGAAAATCTTGAATGGTCGTTTTAGCTAAATGAGATTATTCTACTAGTATCTGCACTAGCAATTCTATCGAATCCCTTATTTTAAGTGAATGTATAGGTGCTAATAGTTAAGTTATACCTCGGTTCCTTTGAATGGTGGATTTCATATGGAGAATTGGTATCGCAAAGCTAACCTCCCGGACGACTATTAGGTTACTCCCGCACCTAAGGGTTGGACGGAAAATCTTTTTATAGGTTTGATAATTCGAAGAAATCCCTAAAAACACGCTGTGAAAAGGGGAGTATCGGCTGCTTCGTATATGTAGCCAACCATGGTTCGCATCTTAACCTTTGAATTTATTGAATCTCTACTACTTTATCCTATATAAAACATATACATCAACCGCTTGACAATATGTCTTTTAGATGCTGAAGTATTCTTCTCGTAAGAATACTAAAAATAAAACTAGATGTCCCGTCACGTCGTACCAAGGACCAAACATATAGATCTGCAGTAAAGCCTCGGCTTAGAAGGATCAAGCCTAACTCCCCAGCCCACGCAAACAAGATCATGCAGTGCCTTATTATAGAAGAAAAGGGATAAGGCCTATGAATGCACTTCCTAGTGTTGGATTTCTCGGACTCTGTGGCTCACTAGTAGTTACTGCTCGAACCACCTATCCACCTATCTGTGTGTAACATGAAGGTTGAAATCAAAGAACCAGCCATGCCCTATATGAGAACTAAATATGACTAAATGGCTGCATGGGGGAAAGTGAGGTACTGGCAATATTATAAGAAAAAATAAAGTAGGGCTCGTCTGTCTAGCTAAGCAGGACAGTGGATATTAGAACTAATCTTGATATTAGACATCAGTACCTATTTCCAATAGGACTAGGAGATTTTTGATTTCACATACTGCTGAAGTCCTACAATTCCTATAGGTCTTATTTGGTCCTATAAGTCTTGTTTGGATGTTTGCCCTTGGTTCTTTTAGAGATGGCTCTCTTGGTGTTGAGCATCTCTGTTCATCGCCACATCCATATTCATCAAGTCTTGTTTTTACTTTTTGACGGGCCATTATGGAGGTGTACTGCTTCCTGTCTTACGTCGAGGGTTTCTATAAGCTATGGTAGTGGATACAGATAGCAATGGCTTACAACACAAAAGTGAAAAGAGATGGAGAGAGCTAATACGGCAAGCCCTCCTACAGAAAATGGAATACTTGGTCGATAATTCACAAAAAATAGTTTAGTCATACTAATCCACTGTGGTACAGATGTATTGTATTGACCCATAGCACCATGTAAGACATTCTCGAGGGATGTTGCAAGATCACAGTAAGACGTGCCATTGGCAGCATGTCAATGAATGGCAAATTCCTTCACTGGAACAACTTCTCCAACTTCTTCTTACGTAAATCCTCGAATACCTCCTCGAAGATTGGTTTGATTTCCTCCAGAACTGCCTTGCGAGTTGCATTCTTGAGTGCTTTTTTGTTGTCGTTGTAGTCCTCGATCTCAATCATCTGCAGCACTTTGTCTAGCTCAACGTCCACGTTCCCCAACAATCCCTTCTCACAATCAGAAGTGTTCCTTTCCCAATTGGCTTCTGCCATCATTTTGGATTGTCTCTCTGTCACTTCGGTTATCACCGCCTGTACTATCTTGCGAATGTCTTCTTCCACCTCGCGGTTGAGCAGGTCCGGCAGTTGCTGTAGCACATTCTTGTACACATTCAAGCTCACGCGTTTAGCCAGTTCGCGTAGACGTTCGTGCTCTTTGCGAAAGTCTTCCTCTTCATGAATTTTGTCAGTGTCTAGTTCATAAGTACTTGGGTGGTTTCCTTTTGCCTGTGGCTGAGGCCCTGCTCGGGTTTGGCAGCGACAATTCGTGCACAATCTGTAATTTGGAATGAGTAGACTTACCGGTGATCTCTTGCTCTTCAGTAGGGGGCGCCGCGCGGGCTCCCCGGTGGAACCAAAGCATCATCAAAGACCGACTTGAGCAGGAAAATGACATCTGGGAAGTCACTTTCATACCGGCATTGTGTTTTAAACGACTATATATATCACTAGCACCAAGTAATATAACCTCCTTAGGTGTCTCGGTATACATACCTGGCTATCCTTTGTCTTGCGGGTGCACTTGAAGAGATCACCGTCCGTTGCAAGTGCATAAACAACGCGGACCTCTTTCTTCCGAAGTCTCTGCTCGATTTGAAGCCTGACTTTGTCGAGTTAGTTGTGACATGCGCCAAAGGACGATAAAAAACTCACTCGTAAACGCAATCATCTCAGAGACCAGTGCATCAGAACCCAAGAACTCCGACGGACGCATAACAGCCAAGAAACCGATACTCGCGCCCTGCATTCCATACCAGAAACAACCATCCCGATGTCCATGAGCGCGAGCCCTAGCAGAACTACCACAGAAACCCATGTACGACGCAGAGCGGTCTAGAGATTTGTGTCTCTTCATCATGTGGAAGTGGATAGCGGAGAGGAGTGCGTCGAGCCAAAGACTTTGGGACGCTTTGGTTTTTGGTTGGCGGTTATGTTTCTGGAGGGATTCGATGAGGTCGTCTTGACTGGATTAGATTGTTTTCTTTTGTGGGTTTGAGGTGGGATGACTTACTGACTTGGCAGTCGATTGGGAGAGACATGGTGAAGGATGAGTGTTGTTCAGTGGTGGTTGGAAAGGAAGAGGTGGTTAAGAGGGAGTTTTGAGGATGAGAGAGGGGGAAAGAGAAATAAATGATAAAGAGAGAGGGAAAGAGCAGGAGAGTTTGTCGCCAGGTAGTTTCCTATTTAGGATTGGTTGAAGACACCTTCCCGATGAGGCACAAAGCAGATTATATCAAATATCTACGAAACAATGAATGAAATAGAAACCATTTATGAGTAGAGTAATAAAAATCCAGATAAGATACATCAGCGCCAGATGAAGCCAGTGCTATGAGAAAGCCAGAAAAAAACCCGACACCGCTGAAGAGATAGATCTCAGATGCTATGCAAAATCCAAAGACAAAACGCGACCGAGAGCACGAACCCGAAGCCAGGAGCCAGAATACCGAAATTCGTAGACCATGTTGCGCGCCGCCATGCATAGACCGGAAATCATCATTCATGATCGTCAAAAGTAAAAAGCAAATAAGCAAGCAAGAAAAGCAAAAAAAAAAAAAAAAAAAAAAAAACAAAGCCCCTCCAATGAAAACGCAAGCCGTGAAAATGAAGGATATCAAATCAAGGGTATCAGCAAAAGTGATAAAAAGATCTAGCGAAGACGCTTTTTGAGAACAGAACGCTCATAGATCATTTTTTAAACATATAGTGGCCGTAGAGACCGCCGACCTCGCCGACGGCCATGGGGATCTTGCGCATGCCCCACCAGCGCGCTCCCATCTTCCAGTAGCGGGCGCCGTCGTCGAGGGGTTCGTGGGGCATGGAGGATGGCTCGCGGACGTACCAGCCGCGACGGCCGAGGTCTCGCACAGTCCAGCCAACGGATGCGCGCTGGGTCTTGGCGCGCTCACGCAGTGGGGTGATGATCTTGTCACTGAACTCCACGACCTGCAAGGGGTAGCTTTGGTTCGAGAGTAGGAGACAAGTGCTGGTGTTGAAGATGGCTCCGATGGTCATCTGCGGCACTTTGGCAAGATCGAGGTAGCAGAGAGTGCTGGGGGTATCGATTTCGACTCCCGTGTCCGGGTTGCGGTACCGACCGAAGAACGAGTTCACGTCTGCGACTGAGAGATCCGCGGAGCTGAGACCCAACTCCTCCAGGTGCTTGCTCAGGGGCACCAGGTATGGTACATGGTCTGAGGTGATCTTTGCTCCGCCCAGGTTAAGGGAGCGGAGAGTATCAGGGAGCTTCGGCAGCAGGGCAGAGACGTCGGTTTCCTCCAGAAGACGGAAGCGGGTGGGGTCGGTCAACAGGTTCAAATAAACGAGAGACTCCTTGACCGACGGGTGGGTGGTGAGGAAGTTGACCAGGGCGCACGGGCGGAGGCGCGTGCATCGGGATAAACTCAAATGCGAGATACGGGCAGTCTCGGGAATAGCGACGAGAGCCGAATCGTTCACTTGAGTGTGAGTAAGGTCGAGGTGGGTCAAGTTGACCAATCGCGGGAGGAGGAAGTCGAACATGGGAGCGGGGATGGTGCTGCATTCGTGAAGCGAGAGCCGCTTGAGGTTGGGCAAGGTCATGGGCAGCGCAGGCCCACCGATCAAAGCCTCCTGGAAAACTCCAGAGAATGCTTGAGTCGAACAGCCGCAGAAATCCGCGGCGCGCAAGTTCGGCATCCCCATCAAAAGCTTCTGAATCACTTCCACACTAATGTCGCCTTCCAGGTGTTCTTGGAGCAGACATTCCTTCAAATTGGGGAGAAGTTCCAAGCACTGTAAGAGGGTCTTGGAGGTCAAGTTCTGAATTTCGGCGTTCATCTGCTTAGTGCGACCCAGGCCAACGGAGGTGAAGTGGGAGAAATCTAGACGGCGCACCAATGTCCCCAGCGCCGGATACTGCGACATATGATTAAGTGCCTTGGAGAAAATAATAGAATGAGGGAAAGTCATGTTCCTGTACAAGACCCCCAGAGTAGCAGCGTGCAATGTGTGGGATGTAAGCAGGCATGAGACCAAATCCACATTACGAGGGGCGTAGCCATTTGGTGGGAGATCGACCGCAAGCTCGGAGATGATTTGATCTATCAAACAGGTTAGCACAATGATAAAAAAAAAAGACACAACCAGGTTGCGGCTTCTCTTACCAAGAACCTCTGGGGGCAGTCTCTCCAAAGGCGATGTGCCGGGAGGAGTCTGCAAAATCTCCACCTCGGGGACCTTAGGTGGGAGTAGCTGCATGGGTTCGGGTTCCTGGGCTTCCCATGCCCAACCCTTTGCCTGTAGTTTTCCAAGCCCACGGAGATCACTGTAACTGCGGCTCAAACTCTTGCCGCCCAATCGAATCTGCTTCCAACCCAGGAATCCACCACAAGGACAGCAGAAATCCGGGGCCTGTTGCATCTGGGAAAGGCGTTCAAGTTTGCGGTCTTGGTCTTGATCTTGGGGTGATGGGGCTTCGTGGGTATCCACGAATGATTGCGCAATTCCTGAATTGACCGATCACGTCAGCGTCCAGCTTGGGATTCGCACGTCTTCGCACGTCTTACCGTCCTCTGTATCTTCTTTGATTGAACCGAAGGAGGGGCGACGTTGGCTGCTGGACCTAGACCCGTCTGGGGTACTGCAAGGCGATGGAGACGATTCGCGGGAGTGGAAATGATCACCACAGGGAATTGTAGAAAGTCGTGGGAAGGCCTTAGGTTGCGATGGGGCAGTAATGGAGGCCATGGTGGAAGAGGCCCTCTATAAAGGGCCCTAGTTTGTACAGTGACTAGTTGGGAAAGTACCTTTGGAGGTGGAACGACAAAAAAGAAATAAAGTCTACCGGGGGTTTTTTTAAAAAAAAGGGCGTCTCCTGATTTGAGAAAGGGAGAGAAAATGGTGAGTGTTAAGACCGAGGAGGGCAAGTTTTAGGGCTCAGAGGGGCGGGGAAAAAAAATTGAGAAGCTGTTAGTCACGGAAATAGAGCCGTTGCACAACTTTTTGGATCAATGACTTTTTTTTGTCGGTTGAGGAAGTGAGTTAAAGGGCTTGAAGACAGGAGAATTGGAAAGATGAAAATTGAAGGGTTTGAAGGTCGGAGGTTGAAATGGTAAAAAAGAAGAAAAGCACCATGGGTCATGGCCACATGGGGCGAACTTTTTTTATTTTAAAAATATCATTACGGTGGCGGATGTAGTATTCTTTTCCCTTTGCCTATTAAAGCAAAAATTGAAGTAAAAATTGAATAAATAGAAGTCAATAGATGAATATCACATATATATTGAATTACTATCTATATATAATTATACTACTTACTTTCTCTATCACTAAAAGTGATTAAGTTCGTGTTAGTTCCCCAAGCTACCCCTGCAGACCCCCATTTTTGCCTTTTTTTTTCTTTTTGCATGCGGAAAATGGCGTCACTCGCCGCATTTGGATTTCTTTTTATATACTAGTCTTAGAAGGGAATGTATATAAGGATATACTATATACTAGGTATACTATATAATAGAACATATAAGAGTACAATGTACAATATACAGAAGTGACAGGTCAGCAGATCTTAAAACTCCACTTTTATATACCCCAGACCACGAGGGGTTGTCATTACCTAACGATTAACACATCCTGCATTACTTTTATATACTATAATATGCTAATATGTAGGTAGTATGTACGGAGCACGTACTCCGTACTATGGAGTCAACCCCAATAATTGTAGCCCATTCGCCTTCTATCAATCATGTGCGGGGATACGCTATTACCTAATAATAAACCCCAGGTACTGTCACCTGATCCTATTCTAGTCCGTGTCCTCTTTGAATTGGATGATTGTCTCCTATACGTGGACAAGTCAATTCAAAAAGTTCCCGGACTTCCGATGCATATTAATAATAGTTACGGAGTAGTTAGTTAGTTAGAGCTCCAGAGTCTTACTCCATACGGAATACTCCGTACTCAGAGCATATCGGCACAACTCCGTTCCGTACTTTCCGTACACCGACTTTGCTTGTAAGCCAAGCCCACCGATCCACGATGATGCAGTCGATCCTTAATGCCAAGCCTATCGTTTCTCTCATTAAATATGTATACTCCTGCCCCCTAAAAAAATAACAACACTTATTAGTTGGGATCTCAAGGGCTTCTGCCCCGGTCCTGCATTCTTGTCATAAGTTCAAGTCGGACCAGGTTGCTGACTAGCACTGCATCTTTTCAAGGTTGCCCCCGGTACCACCTGCCCAACAGGGTTAGCAAAGGCTTAGTTCTCGCACTGCAGCTGGACAACCCGGGTACAATGCAACCTAGTTCGGATTTCAAGGCTTGATGGGGGGATTTTTTAGCGTCATTCGAGTCACAGTTCTTTCCTGAGCTCTCATATTTGGTCGCTGTCGGAGTACAGCATTGGAGGGGCTTGACTGCATGCCTGCCAAGACCTCTCTCCGCATTGCTTGACTAAACAAGGAGGCAGACCTAGTTGACTCTTCTCTCCTCGTTTTACTTTTCAGTTCTCTCAAACTAATCCTTCCCAATATTCGTGCTCTATATGAGCTTGACAAGCACTTTCAAGAAATAATGATAACTACTAAATTACAGCCAAATGGTCTGACTACGTTGAAATGTGAGTTCGGGTTCAATTCCCCTGGTTTTGTCTTCTGGGTTGCAAGAATATTTGAGCACTCTTTCCTTGATGAACGTTTTCTTTTAACGTTTCCTATTACCTGACACCCCGATTATACTTGGGAATGTTGAGACCTATGTGGATACTGAATGGAAAAAAAGCAATGTCTGGCTGAATTTATCTTCTTTTCACGAGCTACGTGAATATATGTTGACGATGGCCTACAACAAATCTAGTTTTCGGTTCGATCCAATACCGCTGTATCTCAAGCTGGAATCCGCCCCGCAAGGGCTGTGTGGGGGTCTTGAATAAACATATTTGAGTTCAATTGATAGTATCTCGATACTAATCGACCAAACTCATCTTCTACGCAATGAAGGGTCATTTCAAAACAAGTATTCCTGCAGTACTTTTCACTTGTAGCTACTCAACACCATCCTCACTTCAGCATATAGAACAATACAATTTGATATACACTCATCTATTTCCCTGTCCACAACCACCCTTCAAACCCATAGGCACTCAACCCCCTCGGCACCTGATCCTTCAAACTCTTCCACTTCATCGACAACCCAAAACTGCCATGTCTTTTCGGGTCCTCCATTAGTATCCGAATCCTCTTTGTTTCCGGGTTATCCTCCCCCTCACACGCAGCCCTCGCTCTATACGACCGTTCCGCAAAAACCCCAGCCCGCGCCTGATCGCCATGCACAATGCTAACCTGGAAAGCATCGTAGTAAAGCCTAGCAAGATGGGCACCATGACTACCTTCATACTCCTCCTCAAGAACCTGCAGAAGGACTCGGCAGTCTCTGAGACAATCTTTAGGGCTATACATCACCCGAAGCCCATCACCAATCGCAGCGTCGAGGCGTTGGATCTGGCGACGGCGCTCGTCACTCTGTTTCAGTTCAGTGGGTTGTCTGGAGCAGATGCTGCAGTCGCAGTCGAAGCCGAATGCATCTTTCAGATAACGACGTCGCTCGTCTGAAGTCCCCCCGTGGTCGTAGGGGATGGTGATCTCTTCTCCCGCGCTGATGAATCGCACGGCGTGAATATTTTCGTATCCTGATTCGCTGTTCCAGCTGTTATGTGCGTTGGGCAGACAGCTGTGGTTGATCCGCGAGATGGTGGGGTATACACCTCCAATTGGAGATTCGGAGCCGCATGGTAGAGCGTTTGTTCGGACAATGCCGCTGAACGGTTGCTTTCCAGGGAAATTGTTGTGCAGGGAGAGAAACTGGCGTTGGGCGTTTTTTGATAGCTTCCGCAGCTCGATTGCCATTTGTTTTTCCATTGTGGTTGCGCTTGCAATTTTCGAGGTTGTGAAGAATGGCTTCTCGGAAATAATCAATTGGCCTTTTGCGATGTTGAAGCGCGCCACGAGGCCTTGTCCCTTGCCTAGCACTGGCTGTGCTTTGTATAGTGGCAGACCGAGCTCACTGATTGGATCGGTACCGAGCACGAGTTGGGCTATAGTGGTTGGCATTTCCGGTTCGTCGAACTAGTTATTCATATGTCAGAGAGCGGTAGTAAATCATGGTATTTTCAATCGTACCTGCTCATAAGATCTGATCGATCGTTTCACGTCATCCCAAGCATAGAAACCTAATACCCCTGAGCCCTCATTCCAACAGTAACCTCTCGATCCGAAGCTGACACCGGCTACCCGGCTGACAGTATCGATATAGTTCCTCAATCCACTGGAGTCCTCATTCGGAATCATTGCGCCAAACCGCAGGAACTTGTGACATTCAAATGGAAGCAGTAGGTCTGGGTCGGCCTTGAATGCAATGTAGTTAGGCTTTACTTCGACTTGATCGTCGTTTTGGTAACGCTCTTTGATGGCATTCAAGAATTTTTGCCAATTTTGTTTATGTACCAGCCCTTCTGATAGGCGTGGAACCATGTCAAAACCCATGTAGGATCCCATGGCTATCGGTTACTTTGTTGATGAAAAAGAATTGTTATGAAACAAATTAGTAAAATAAGATAAAGGGAGAATGTACTTCTATGAGCAGGCTGTTGAGTGTAAAGATCCAGGCGCAAGAAGGAGAGAAAGAGGATTGATGTCTCTATTGGCAAGAGGCTAGGTAATATAGCTAATGGCATCCTGAAAAGCAAGGCAGTAATGGCAAACAAACATCCCAGGATGGGTTACACCAGGGCTTCTTACATGAAAGGTAATTCTACATCGTATACTTTTTCTACATAAGAGGAAGCAGGAATTCAGGAACCCTCGTATTCCATTTGTTTTGACCCCACAATTAAATACAAGTAGGACCTGGCTGGATCCGTCACCCAAGGTACACGAGTGCACGATCAAGATATCAAGGTCCAGAGAATCGTATCGGGAGGGGACATAATTGACAATAGAGCTGCAGCAATACATCAATACATAGTTCAAGGCTCAAGCTATCTTCCCAGTGTGGCTCATCAATGGCTATAGAGAATATATGTAGTGAAATAGGTATCATCAGAGTCCGCTCTAGTCTAGAAGGGAAACTAGGTTGGCCATCTCGCCATACTCAACCAGATATTCAATATTCGGTTACAACCTGCCCCTGGACAGGGGAGTTACACACTAGGCCAAAAAGACCACTATATCTGAGTATTACGCTCGGATATTCCAGGCTCCGATATATATAGTGTGACATGACATTCAGACACATATATATCATACCATATAAGACATGGTAGAAAGTACCACAGGTCTGCAACCACACTACAATATTTCCTGGAGAACAAACGCAGAACCCGAGACAATAATAGTCCCGTCCCGGTACCCCGTCACCGGGGCAAGACATGCATACCCGTTCAAACGCCGTAGTCTAGAAACCCGGAGTAGAAACGTGTGATCCAGAAATGGTGTACCTACCCGACTCATAGCATGCGTGTCTCGGTAGATTCCAGGTGTTTTGCCACTCTGGCAGTTATACACTATGTATGTGCTTCACCCCAGTGTCTTGGAGCTTGAAGGGAAATTGTTCTTTGCTTCTTTCTTTTCTTCTAGTTCCTGGCTTTCCCGAGACATTGTTTCTGGGTGTGTATAGAATTTTGATACATACATACATACATGTACATATGTATGTATGGGTTTTTTATGTACGCTCTGTAAATCTGCTGTTTTTGTGGATTATTCTATGTGTATGGGCAACAGCAGCCATGAATCGCAAACCCCAATTAGGCCTAGTATATATACGCACGTATTCATGGACGTTTCAAATCAATTTATCCAAGTCCAACTGTTGTAGTGAGGTAGATGTGAAGCTCTTTGTACCACACAACACAATGTCATGGGATACTGGATAGTTTGGATTTTCTCTCAGTTCCTCAATCAAGACGCCAACTCTTCATCAGTCATGCTGATCAGCTCGAAGTTTCCTAAGAGTCTCCATAAAGGTACTAACATCGAAGTGGGCTGTAGCTTCAGGTGTGTTTGTATATTTTCCATTGCCTATATGAGTCCTTTGATTTCGAAAAGTAAGTCATTGCTATTCCAAGATATCTAGTACTGGATACAGTTACTAGTACTATAAGAAGGGATAGCGATAACCTTCAACCCTGTACGTCCCTATACGTACGTGCGAGCATACAGCTCAGTGTGTAGGTGTTGTCGAACAAGAAAGGGGCCACCCTTCTCTCCATGCTTATTCTATTTGGTTTCTCGACCTTAGCAGCTGCGAGATTAGTGCGTGTTTTGAAAGATGCCTGCGGCATCGCTAAAAAGGCGAGAGAAGTCAGTTTTAGCTTCAATTCTTTCCCATCTTTCAAAGCTTGTAAATTATATGCTCATTTATTGTCTAATACAAATTACAATGAACAGCACCAGAGTAACCAGAGAATGGTGAGTCAATGAGTCAATCTGGATTTCGATTACTCCTGAATTACACCCCGAACTTCGGCTTTCAATAGCTGACGTGTGAGATCCGCCAGGCCAGATCGATCTAGCAACATATCAAACACCTCATACTCAAAGTAATACTTCCATCTCCAAAGAAAATTGCCATTTTCATCAGCTTTAATTCCATCGATCAGATTTCTGATGAGATTCTCTGTCACAATCGCATCTGACCTTCGCGACAGTATCCTCCTAAGACTTCTGGGAGAACCTGTAGTGATAATATCACGCATTTCACTTTCACCCAGTATGGTAGTTCGAAACCTAGCAAAAGCTTCATCCAAAATTGCCTCGAAAACCTCACTAAAGTCATCTTTATTACAGATTTTACTAATAGACCGTGGGCTGAAGTGAAAATCCTTTCGGACGGCCAATATTATATGCAGCAAGCGGATGCAGTATTGGCTTTTAATGAAACTTTCAATCACCTCGTCAGTTATGCTCACGCAAGGATCGTGTCCTAGAAGTATTTCGAAGACCTGGGGTTCACTAGTAGCTGCGAGGAGCATCTCTTCGGTGATTATAATGCTTGGCTGAAAAATCAATATCTCCTTCAGAGTGTCGACCGGATTTGGATGATTGTATGAGCCGCAAAAAGATGTGATAGCCCGAGCAGAGACCTCAAATGAAGGCCTTTTATCCACAAGGGTACGAAGTTTTCGTACATCACCCAGAGTGGCTTCCACCGCACGTTCTGACAAATGGACGCTGGGCCAACGCTCAAATACTTGATTCATAATCCAGTGAGTAGATTTGCAGACAAGGTACAAAGTCTCTTCGGACAATTCCAATGAGTCCGGGGCCCGAGACAGTAATTCGACCATTGTCAGAGGCGGAGGTCTGTAATCCAAACCACCAATTGGAATCCCGGAAAGATAATCCTTACCCAGAGCAGCCATCAAGAGTTCATCGGTAATTAACTCGGGTATACTTGAAATAACAACTTCACGCATGACCCGGTCAGATGCATCCGAACATATGCCACGAAGAAGCTCCGGTGTGAGAGAGATATTTGAGGCACGAGAAAGAAGAGCCTGGAAGTCTTCAAAATTGGCCCAGGGTTCTCTAATTGCTTTGGTGAAAATTTCTTGATCAACCTCCAATTCGGGAGAAGATTTCAAAAGCATGGCCATCAGCCTGGTGATATAATGGAAACGATCCACTGCACTCTTGACATCTGGTAGTGAAAAGCTTCGAGCCACCGGGTTATGGTGAAGTAGAAGATCAATGACCCCGATGGCGGATGTGTTGGACGTTCGAACAGCCCGCAGGATTGTATCATCAGATATCTTCATAGAAGGATTTGCTTGTAACAAGAACTCAGTGAATATCATTGCGTTCCGGAAGTTATCAAGTGCCGCACACACCGCAGCCTCGGATATTGAAATTGACAAGTCAGGTGGATTCAAATCATTCAAGATGTATTTGATGACATCTAGTGGGTTTTCTTCTCCCTCATGCCATTCTCCCTCGTGCCATTCTCCCTCGTGCCATTCTCCCTCGTGCCATCTGAGATCTTCCGTATAGCATCTGAGAGCAATTAGCAAGGACTCAGAAGCCACTAATTTGCTATTTAAAGAAATCAAGAATTTGATATGGCTTATAATCTCAGATGGGAGGATCGGTGATTCGAAAAGGCACTTTAGTGTTTCACTAGTGACACACAATGAAGGATTTCGTTCGCGAAGCAATTGAAGCAACTCAGCCCCTCCGCTGAACATTCCTCTTTGCACTCCCAAAGAATATTCGAAATGGGGTGAATGGTCAAGCAACATTTTCACCTTTGGGTTCACCGGTCTCGGAGATACCGTGGACGGTAAGTTGGAATCTCTTTTCCAGCTGCTGTCCCACAAAGCCATTTCCAATGCTGATTGCAGTGCCTTGCCTGCTCCATGATCCAACAGCAATCCCAGAATTTCCGCATTTTGGCATTCAACGGCTGCAAAAATAGGCGAGGCTTCATAATTGTTTTCCAACACAATTTTGGCTCCACGCCGAATCAGATATGATGCCAGCTCCATGTGATTGCCAATACATGCAAAGGACAGTCCCGGTCCAACACTAGGTGCTATGGCATTTATATCCCACCCATTTGACAGCTGCCTCTCGACCTCTTCTCTGAGATCGTATTGACAGGAAAGGAAGAATGTCGTCGGCTTCGAGTCCAAGACCAAGGATCTGAAACCTCCACGGATGATTGGTCTCAGGACATAACTGGCATACTTGAACCTCTCCAGACGATTGGCCCATTTTTCGAAGGGAGATTTTCCGGTGCTTCCCTCTTGTGGCCAGAACTCGAGCAATGCTTGTTTGAGGGGTGAAGTCTGTCTCAAACTTCTAGCCCCAGCTGAATGTAGAACCCAAGATTCGGCGGCGTAGCACTCAAAATAATAGCGCTCCGGTGTTCTATTATTGTGTGGATGGGTGCGGCGAGGAGAGCGACTATAAAAATGGATACAGTCTTGTTCATTCAGATAAGAGAAGCAAAGATTGGCAATAACCGCATGAGCAGCCATCGATTCATATTGCGGCAAAGTCTGGAGAAACTCTTTGACTGATAAATGAATGAGCTGAAAAACTTCTGTGTCAGGATCTAGCTCTACAAATGTAGAACATAGATCTAGAACATCCTTTACCGATAGGTCGGAGGTTTTTTTGTAATTAATTGCCGAAAGAAATGCCGAGCTCTGAAAAATTTCTCTTTGGCATCCATACATAAGAAGGGACAATATCAGGTGAATAGTGGATGTTCTTTCAGGGCTTTGGCCTTGAAGCAGAGAGTCGTAAACCTTTTTGTAGGCTTGCTCTAGACTTGAAGGGACTGATTTCAAATCATCGACGAATGTAGCTGGATCCTTTGCGTTGATGTTCAATAGATACTTCAACGAGAGATGCACCCAGGAGAACCTAACAGTGTCAGTAAGTTCTTGGGCCAGAGATCAATGACTCTTACATTCCATTCGATCGTTCCTTCAGTAGAGCTTCTATGTCAAGCTTAATGTCTTTTGGGATTGGCCGATCAAGCCTTCTCTGTAGGACCAGCAGACGCTCATCGATAAATTTTTCAATGTCTTGGTAGTTCTTCTCTCCAACAAGAATCTCCTTCCGAGCAGCCCAGCTTTCATCCATCAAGTTGCGAATCTGAACATAATCGCGACTCGATATGAATATTTTGACCACTGAGCCCTGTGATCCGTTGGTTACTTCTTTCAGAGATTCCAATAATTCCCTTCTGACATCGTCATCCTCTAGCTCATCAAATGCATCGATGATAATATTTGTCTGACGATGTTCTTTGACGATACCGGTAAGCAGATCGACACAAGCCTCTTTGTAGAGACTAGAATTATTATGGACTTCATCATATTGTGTGACAACTGGTTGCAGCAAGGCCGTTTGGCCCTGCATTGCAAGCTATTTGAGCAAAGACCTTAGCGCTGTTTCAGCTGACTTGGTCTCATCCGCTCGGGTCGTACGGTTTGCATAGAAATATGCAACATGTTCTTCGCCGTTGGGATTTGCTTTTTGTAGATGAGATATCACAGAAGACCTAAGGAGTAACAATCAGCACTTTCCATAGCTAATAGGCAATGCAAGAAGTGGGGAGCAAATACACCAGATTTGACTTTCCTGCCCCCATTTTCCCTCGCAGCCAGAACAATCCTGACTTCTGTGATTGTCTCCATTCCTGCCAATCTGGATGGTCGAGTAGCCATGCCCCCGTTCCTTCCATGGGCCGAATTAAGTGACGATGGTCCATGTGTAATATTGGTGAAACCCATTTCAAGACCTCTGAATGTTTCTTCTTGTCGATATTCACGACCACATCTAGAACCAGTTTCAGTTGACTGCCGATCTGGCTGATTGGTTCGGTATTTTCAAATATTTTATGCAGCAAATTTCTGTTGCTAACAGATAGAATAGTCTCAACCTCATTTGACTGTGTTGTAATCGAATTCGAGAGCTCCTTGAGCTCGTGAGGAACCAGAGACTGTATGCCATGGGTGATTTTGCCTTGTGTCCAGAACCTGAAAGTTGCCATTTGATAGAGAATCACCGCAGCGTACAAGCTGACTTATCTTCTTCCGGACTTCATTGTGCACACTGTCGATGCCCCCTGGGTTATTGTTGAGATGAAAATTCTCAATCAATGCATATCGGCTTAGCAGGTTCGCAATGGGCTCTTGATCAATGGCCAGATCCCTGGTTCCACTGTAAACTACAGCTCTCTGCTCTATGTTAACCACAACTGCATGGCTCATTCGCAAAATCATACTTACCTCAACAAAGAATTGTACAAAGCCCCAGACCAACGAGGCTGCTTTGGTGGGATCTAGACCAGCCAACTGATTTCCTGGATCCTTGAAGACTCCCACCCATTTTACAATACGTGTTAGAACGTCTCGGAAGTAAATCGTTTCGCCCTTGGAATTTTCGTATCCCCACTGTCTTTCTTGGACTTGTCTCTGAAGTGACTGCAGATGATTCGATATCGCATCAGCTAGGTTGGTAGATCCATCATTGGTATTGCCGTTCAAAGTATTTTGGTTTATTTCTAGACACTTTTGAACTGCTTCATCGTACTCCTTTTTGTGGGATTTCCAGTCGGTGGACTTCTGAGCTTCGTATAGTGCTTCTTGCCACAGATCAGGCTGGGTTTGGGTACCGGGTGCTTGTGGATCGCTTGCAGTCGAGTGGCTCTGGCTAGTCCGATCCTTTTCGGTACTAATGGACTGACCCCCTACTGGGCTCGAAGAACTCGGAGCATTGTGGGTGTTGCTTTTCTTAGGCAGTGTCTCGGCTGCTGACGCCTGAGGCCTGTTGTTTCCATTTCCTTGAAGCAAGTTTTTCGCCCAGGAAAAAGGGCGCTTCAATTTGTGTCGTCTGTCATGCTTCGTATTCAGATTATCATGAGCCATTCTGATAATGATTTTCCTATGGCTCTCAAACAATCTCTCGAGGTGACAGTTCCAAGTTCAGCCCCGTGTGAACTTGCAGCCTTCTGACCTGCGGTTTCCATCTTAACGCCTAAGCTGAAACCCCCACTTCAAATGAGGTCGTGGCATACACGTGGCATACACTGTCTGGCCAGCGCTAAGGCGGCGGGTCAGATTGCATTAGTGCGGGCGCTTTTGAGATATTTATATTTACAGTATTCAACGGCGAGCTTCAATATTTAACCTTTCATGTTATTATTTCACAGCCTTCTACAACATAGGTATATAAGTACATACATTTTTCCTAAAAAAAAAAAAACAAGGACTGGATTTGGTCTGGTTTACCCTGCTACGACAGTGAGAAAAGACGCTAATGCACGCACGCCAACGATTTTAAATATAGTATTTTTTTTAAAAAATGTATACACCAAATTAGATACAGAGACGGATATATAAGCTTCATAACTACCTACTAATTGATTAATTGATCGGTAACAATTATTAACTGGGTAGTAACTAACTAACTAGTTAGAGGCCCATTCCAAGATTGGTAATACCAGGAAGAAAAGCAAGTAGGCGCATGTACATTAGCGTCCCTTCTCGCCCAAGTGATCGGCCCGGTTTCATTGACGAGACATATGCATAACTATCTCTAGGTACTCCATTTAACGCATACAATAACGTAGGCATTAAAGGACAGGAAAATCTAACGTAGCCAGTGAAGTGCTCATCTAAGTTCTACGCTTTTGTCATTGATTTAGTCGCGATCGCGGTCATATGCCATTCCTCGAATATGTAGCTGTGCTAGGGACGCTGCAGTCTTGGGCACAAAAGCTGAAGAAATCAAGGTCCAATAAACATGTAATTGGTCTGATGGTTCTTCATAAGTCTACTTGGGAGAAGCGACTATAGCGACTATAAACTTACTAATCTATAACACTTCGCCAAAACGACGGTGCGTTGAAGTTACATAGTCCTATTCAGTTCACTTCCCTTTAAATTACAAGGTGCGACCGAGCCATCATTCTAATGCCATGGTCACCGGAGTCCTGCGATCTACCATTCTTTTTCATGTGGGTAGTTACGGGTGGAAAGGCGGCCGTTTTTGGCGTCAATTTCTCAGGTCCTCAGATTCTAGTTGTAAAATTCAATTCTCGAAGAATATTATACGCATCCATGGATGGCCTGGCGATATAAACGTGGAAAATACTAGAAACTACCGTATCAGAGGTCTAGTTATGTTCTAAGGGATGATACATCATGTCGTCAATGACTGCCCTTTTAGACTTGGACCCCTGGAACGACACGAAGATTTACTCAAGAGAGTCGACTGATGACATCAATAAGAATTGCATGGCTTGGTATTGGAATCTTGGGGATATAACTGCATGCGGAAATGTGTAAAAAAGAACAAAAAGCCAAAAGCTTCTTCAGGTCATGGCACATAAGATGTAGGAATCCAGTCTAAAACGGAAGGGGAAAAAATAAAAAAATACCAGGTCGAAATCACCGACCATCCTTATTGTAGAAAGTAGAATATAAATCTCAGTCTTTTCTCAAGTCGATAATGCAAATCGACGTTGGAGGATATCGAAAGTCCTAAAGCCCAGAACCGAAAATCTTCAAAAGGCCAAAATTCAAGGGCCACATGCATAAAAAAAAACGGTGAAAAAGAAAGGAAAATAAGTCTATGAAATGACACGACATAGAAAAAGATAGGAAAACGCCACGGAGGGAGATCTTCTAGATCTTCCCAAGCCCAGTATCACATGTTTTTTGTGTTTCGTTGCAGCGTGAAAGAATCGGGAGTGACCAATCAATTGTCTCTTTACTCAATGGCAGAGGCACCATCACCGTGAGTGACAGGGTTGACCTTGGGGTTCCACTTGAGCTTGAAATCGGCACCGAGTTCCTTGGCAACGGCAGCCTTGACGGCCTCGAGGACGTTGTTGAAGACACCGAAGTTGGCAGGGCTGTTGGGGTCGTTCTCGCCCTCCTTACCCTGGAAGACACCAGTGCGGACCAAGCAAGTGTTCCAGCCGTACATATTTCCACCGATGATATCGGAGGCGGGGTTGTCACCGACCATGTAGACGTTCTCGGGCAGACGGGAAACACCGTGGAGCTCCTCCATCCAAGCCTTCAACACCTCATCGGCGTAGGTGTAGGTAGCACGTTCGGGCTTACCGTAGACCACACGCTCAAGGTCGACACCGGTGAGAGTCTTGTACTGGGCCTCAACGGAGATACGGAAGGCACCCTGGGTGAGACGGGGGAGACCCTTGTGCTCGGTGGGCATGAGAAGATCACCCTGAGAGAAGTAGATGGGAATGCGGGTGGCGACGGGGTCCTTGGCCTTGGTCATGAGCTTGCCGTCCTCGGCGAGCAACAAATCCATAATGACCTGGAAATCGGTCTGGTAGTCACGGGAATCGGCGAAGACCATGATGGCATCGAACTTCATCTGGGAGAAATCACGGGGCTTGGCCTCGGCGCGCTCCGCATCGGTGAGAGTAGCCCAGGGAGAAATGGAGGGGTCCCAGGCGAGGAGATCCTTGGGGTGAACGACAGTCTTGAAACCGTAGTTCTCGGCAACCTCGCGAATCTTGAAACCTTCACCACCAAGGACCAGAACGGTTTCGTAGTACTCAGCCAAGGCCTGCATGGGAGTGTGCGATTGAATGAA
Source organism: Penicillium vulpinum (assembly GCF_028829585.1). Taxonomy (NCBI): domain Eukaryota; kingdom Fungi; phylum Ascomycota; class Eurotiomycetes; order Eurotiales; family Aspergillaceae; genus Penicillium; species Penicillium vulpinum. The sequence continues at coordinate 5,799,789 of NW_026643241.1, forward strand.
CTGGTCGGTGGAGATGGGCTGCTCGAGGATCTCGGAGAGCTGAGCGCAGCGAGCCTCCTCGGTCTTACCACCACCGTTGGTGAGGAGAATGTGAGGAATGCGGATGCCAAGCTCGTTGTCGCCGTTAAGCATCTTCAGGGCGACCTTGGCCTCCTCAATGGCGTGGTTACCGTGTGCCAGCACACCATCGATGTCGAAAGCGAAGGCCATGTTCTTGGCCTTGGCAGTCTTCTCCTTGTTAATATCCTGGACCTGGGAAGCCAAGATGTCCCGGGAGACTGAAGGAGCACCGCGCTGCACAGATGAGAGGCGGGACATGCGGGGGGAGCGGGGAATGGGGAGTGAAGTGCCGAAGGAATTGCGCGAGCCCCGGCGGTCCTTCATGGAGGGAGACAAGCTCAGGTTGTGCATAAATTGAGCGGCATCACTGATAGCGCTGCGAGTGGCGGGGATCTCGACGGTGTTACCGCTTGACGAGGGGATGGCGAGGCCGGAGCTAGGAGCGCGGTCCCGGGGCGAGAGAGCACCGTGGGAACCCTGTGCGCGGGGGTCTTGGGCAGCCGCATCGACTGCGAAATCAGAGTCCTCGAAGCGAGCCATGATGAAAGTATTGAATGGAGAGGAAGTAGAAGGATGAGTGAGCTTCTACTTAGGAAGTCACTGGATTGACTCTTTTTTAAAAGGGAAGAATTGAAGTGAAAAAAAAGCTGGAGAATGAAAAATGGCTGATAAGGAATCAAGATGGCAAAGGAGGGAGTTCAGGAGAGTATATATACAAGCCCTATCTGATACCGGACCTCAATGGACAAACGAAATTGGTATTTTGCCATTGAGGTTACGAGGGATCCACTCACCGGGTATCATCCCTAGGAATTATCGTCATCATTTGGCAAGATATAAGGCCCATTTTCTTGCAATTAGACAAGCTTGTACAGGGTACCTGCGTCATTGTGGCTGACACCATGTCTCGCCATGTACCCAGTACACGGGATGTTCTACTTCCCGTGGCCGAATTGAATCAGAAAGGCGCTGATTGGATAGGACCCGACTTGCTGGGCCGAGTATGAAGCAACACAACACGCCGAGTGGGTAGGAAGGAGACCTGAGATGGACGGACGATTGGACTGAAGTGCAGGTTCGCCCGTGGACCCGACATGAGATCGATGGAGCCGATGACGATCAGCTCAAAACGCTCATTACCGTTTTGCTTGGTGATGTCATGGCAATGGAGTTTTTGAAAGTTACTAGTGGTAATTTTACACTTTTGCAGTATTTGATTATTTTTTTTAATTTTTTTAGTACTTTTCATTTAATATTTCTTACATATTTACATATTTATGTATTTATGTATTTATGTATTTCTTTTTTTTTCATTTTCATTTTCATTTATTATTTTCTTTAATTGAATGACTAGGTTCTTTTATAAGAGTCAGGGTTTCTGATCGACATATATAAAAAAAGAAAGTCAGGCTAAATTGCAGTATATGTATGTATATTTGTATATCTGCACTGCAATACTACTACTCCGTATTGCATTGCAATTCAAAAAATTCAATTGTCAATTGAAATTAACCAAATTATATAATAATTTCCATTCCCGGATTGTCCTGCCCCTCTTAACCCCTCCAACCCCACTTTCAACCATCGTCATCGCTCTCTAGCTTCCCCCACTCTTCTATCTTTATCTTCTAAGACCTCGTATCTTTCCCTCTTTCTACTCTTTGACTACATTCAAATCACATTACAATCATGTCATCTGGAAAGACTTTCACATTGAACAACGGCGTGACCATTCCTGCCGTTGGCTTCGGTACCTTCGCCAGCGAGGGCTCCAAGGGCGAGACCTACGCCGCCGTTACTGCTGCCCTCAACACAGGCTACCGTCACCTCGACTGTGCCTGGTTCTACCTCAATGAGGATGAGGTTGGTGATGGCATCCGTGATTTCCTCAAGGCCAATCCCTCCGTCAAGCGTTCGGACATCTTCGTGACCACCAAGGTCTGGAACCACCTGCACCGTTACGATGACGTCCTCTGGTCCATCAACAACTCCCTCGAGCGTCTGAAGCTCGACTATGTTGACCTCTTCCTCATCCACTGGCCCATTGCTGCTGAGAAGGATGGTCAGGAGAAGCCCAAGATTGGTCCCGATGGAAAGGTAAGAGAAAGCCAGCTTTACCCCGCAATTGAGCACACGAGCAGCTCCCAACTAACACAATTCTAGTACGTGATCCTTAAGGAGTTGACTGAGAACCCCGAGGAGACATGGCGCGCCATGGAGAAGCTGTATGCCGATGGCAAGGCCAGGGCCATCGGTGTGTCCAACTGGACCATCCCCCAGCTTGAGGCCATGGCCAAGTTCGCCAAGGTCCAGCCCATGGTCAACCAGATTGAGATCCACCCCTTCCTGCCCAACAACGAGCTGGTACAGTACTGCTTCGATCACAACATCCTGCCCCAGGCCTACTCGCCTCTTGGTTCGCAGAACCAGGTCCCCACAACGGGCGAGCGGGTCAGCGAGAACAAGACCCTGAACGCCGTTGCCGAGAAGGGCGGCAACACCCTTGCTCAAGTTCTGATTGCCTGGGGTCTGCGCCGTGGTTACAGTGTTCTCCCTAAGAGCTCCAACCCCAAGCGCATTGAGTCCAACTTCAAGAGCATTGAGCTCAGCGATGCCGACTTCGAGGCTGTCAATGAGGTGGCCAAGGGCCGCCACTGCCGCTTCGTCAACATGCGCGATACCTTTGGCTACGATGTCTGGCCCGAGGAGACTGCCGAGGGGCTGTCCCTTTAGATTTTGTCTTGACCAATTTACAAAAAGACAAAAAATAATACCTCCCAAAACGGGAATTTTGGGTAGAAATGATTAAATGAACGGACTACGAACTCTGTTAGATGAATTGGACATACCATGGATCTTACTATACTATGTTTCAGCCGTACATTGTACAAGGTATAACTCGGGTTTCTTTTTGAGCCGCTTGCATTTGATCCGGGTACTAAGTCACCTAATCTCTTACACCGGCTGCCACAGCCTTCCTTCCGTAGGTCTAACCCCCCGCCAAGATCCACCTATCAATACTGCCTACATCCAATGAACGAGTCGAGTTGAAACCAACCAGGAATAGGTAAGATTGCAATATTATGTAAAAAGAACAATGGTAAGAATATAACAGAACATAAAACCAAAAGCGAACCTCCCACAAAATTTGCAAACTAAAGGACCCTGAAGTACGGAGTAGTATGTACTTTGTTACAATCATATAGCCTACTAGGATCAACCAATAAGCAACGTATAAATCTCTCCAAAAAAAAAAAGCACCCGTAGCGTTACACTGTACCTGACTAGCCCCTTAATCGAAAAACCAGTGATTACAAAAGCGGCCAAAAAACATTACAACATACAACCGTCGTATAAATTAATTCTATACTACATACAACATACAATGATTGTCCCAATATTCAAAAATAAAACTTTAAAAAAGCGGATAGCATTTCTATGCAACAAAATAGGAGCAGTGTGCTCCGAGCCCTGCGGACGATGTCATCTCGCGTTGACTTGTGGCTCTCGGAACCCCCTGCGCCACTTAAGGGGCTTAGCGTTCTCGAGCTTACCACATCGGGTTCTAGCGTTGCTGACTACGGTTTAGCCCGGGAGATGTCGGAGATGTCGGATGTGCCAATCGGGCCATGGGATATTGGAATAAGAGGAAATACTGATTGTGGTTAACACCGAAAGGCCGAATAGGGTAATGGTCTTTTGATGGTGTGGTCAGAGCACACTGTTGTTGGCTGTTTGCTTTTGTACAATTTGTTCATTGAATGTTGATTAGTGCGTTGGTGTTGATTTGCTATTGGTCCATGCTGATGGAGTATGGAGTACGGAGTTGTGTCTATGTATTGTATGCTACACTAGTCCTATAGGGAATTTTTCTCTTCCGTTTGGCCGATCAGAGACGGGATTGACTACTACTTTGTATTGCCGGGATTTAATGCCTCATTTCGTTGGTAATGAAACACTCTTTGACTTTTTATTTGAGACTTCTCGTTCGGGTTCTTGGATGCCGAGTGTTGAGATCGGTGATCCCGATTGAGCCGATAGGGGAGGAACTTCAGGGACTGTGCAAATACATCATAGTTGGAGTTCGTTAACCTGTTTCTTGGCCTGCAATAAGGAGGGTGGTGACTGCTTGTGGCATCTACAGCATATGCATACTGCAATGATGGGCTGCAGCGTTGAGATCGTGCAGTCTGATTAAGTATTCATATTGGACATATACTCGTAGTACAACACGTCTTCAATGCGAGGTGGAATGCCATTATGAGATACAACTGCATCTACTATATCATTGTATGAAAGACATTGCAAATTGCAACGCAGCCTGCTTGCAGACTCGTTCTGCTCTTTGCAAATATCAAAACAAGAGATCAGCATGTATCAACTATCAGTACGAGAAACAACCTTAGAACCTTGGCAGCCACCAGCAGCCACCAACATGTACTTTATATGATTGGAGGGTATGATTGGAGGTAACTCAATTAAAAAAAAAAATTCTATGCAAGCCACTGGCATGAGGGATCATCAACGGAATTGACGCTTTGCCCGCAATATCGTCGAGCCTAGGGCTTGTCAATACGGCTAGGCGCATAAGCTAGGACTGCGCGAATATTGATTACAACCGAAGATGATCAGAAATTGAACAGGATAACCTTCCAAGATTGGAAATGTCCCTCAACCCCGAAGGTTGGAGGGGCAGCGTGGCGTAACGGCACAGACGTCATTCTGCATAGGGCAGGTGAACCGTGCAGTTACACGATCTTATCTTGATCAAGATGAAGTGGAAAATTTCAAGTTCATTAACAATGCATACATGAAAAGAAAAAACAAGCAATTGGTATCTTAAAAACTCAAGCAACTCCCCAGATAATTGAAGAGCGTCAGAATGTGAACTGGGATATAAAAAGAACCATAGACCAGCTAGAGGAGGGTATAAGAGTCGTATAATCCAATGAGAATCGCGCCATACTCGGTGATAATCAAGATCTCGACCGAACGCGCCGGGCCTTGGGTGTGCACCCTGCGCTCATCTGAAGCATACTCTTTCCCTCTCCATCGTCTGTGCTCTTTGAGCTGCGGGTTGGAATGCCACTGACGAAAGGCTGATCGGTGGTAATATTGACATTCTTGGAGGCTGGTGCAGGAAGCTTGGACGAGATGGGGGATTTGGGAGCAAGCTTGCGGCGGCCCTTGGTGGGTGTGGAGGGGGCAGCAGCCACGGCGTGCGCCGAGGCTGCGGGAGGCTTGCTTGTACTGCGACCCCCGGTCTTAACTGGAGTTCCAGACCCCAAGATTCCAGAGTCGCCCAAACGCCTCACCCGGCGCGAGCGCGGGGTTACGGTAGCAGGTGCAGTAGCCGGGGCGGTTGGGCCATTCTCGGCCTCACTGCCTGCATTCTCGCCTGCCTTTTGCGTTTGGCTACGGCTGCTGCGATGACTAGACTCTGCTGGCTTCGCTGAGCGCTTGCTTTCTGGTCGCGGGCGAGGCGTTACCCCCACGTCATTCGTGCATCGGTTACCCTCCTCTTCGTTTTCCTGCTCGTCCATTGGTTCTCTGTACTCTTCATACTCGGCCATGCGTTCCTCATTCCATGACACTTGCTTTCGCGGTTTTGTCCGCCCACGGGAGCTAGCGTCGTTGTGATTTGAATCCTCACTTGAATTACCAGGCTGAAGTTCCTCCTCGCTCGGCTGTTGGGCCATAGCTTCCAGGGCGGCCAGGGGAGTTATATATTTGCCTTTGTTGAGCCGGGTATTGCGCTTTGTGGCCATAGCTACCTGCTGGGTCTCAGTTCGCTGTAGGAAAAATTCTGTCCCTTTGGCTCGGCGAAGTGAGATGGTGTTGCGCATGTTGGGGGCGCTCGAGCCTTTGGTACGGGTGCTTCTGCGATGCGTAGGGCTGGAAGGAGCTTGGTCTTCCTTGATCTCTTTGGGGATGATATCCTCTTGATCATCGGCACCATCGGCACCACACATGGCGTCATATTTACTAGGCGAGAATTGCAATTTGACAGGTGAAGGTGAATTGGTTGTCAGTTCCTCTAGCGCGCGGCGTGATCGCGGTGTTGAGCATTCAATTTCTGGCGACTCTTCCGTGCTGGAAGACATCTCCGTCGATTTCACATCTTCGGGATGCATGGCCTTGGCGGCCCGCTTCGCATTCGCCCTGACCAGGAAGTCGTTGAGCAGCTCTGCATCTTCTCCATCTAGGGAGCTTCGCAATGCCGATCGCACCAACTTGATCTCCTGCTCTTGCGTCATATCTTGCACGGACTCTGCAGTGGACACAACGTTGTTATTGTCCTCTGCTGCACTGTCGATGACAGTCTGCACGCCTTGGCTGGATGGTCTAGACTGTAGATCATGCGCTGTCTTTGTGTCGGATGCCTTAAGATCCAGGTCCATAGTCATAGCGTCGTTGTAGACCGGGGTCTTGGAAGTCGCCCAGAGATCACTGAGACGCTGGGGTGACGCATTCGTAGCTACATCGCCGACAACATCGTTGGCTGTTCCCTCAGGTTGGTTTGCAGTAAAACCAAACACCTCATGGGAGCCCTCGTCGTGAATGCTGAAATCGAATTCGGGCATTTTACCTGCAAACTATCAGATGAAAGGTCTTTCTGAGTGCACTAGCACGGAATGCGATGCGTGATGTGTATACAGCCTGCACAGGAAGAAAGAAACTTACGTCTTTTCCGAGACGCCTGCATCTCCCATTTAGTCTCAAGGAAAGACCGGCCACGTTGCTCGGCCTCAGTCTCTTGGTCCGCCTCAGCGGGGTCAACACACTGGCGCTTCACACCACGCTGATAATCCGAGTTTTTGGAGGCGCCAATCCCCGTGGGTCTGCCCTCTGTCGCATTACTCATGCTAGTAAACGGAAAGCGAATGCGCTTCCACAGCTTTCGTGTTTTGTCTCCGGCCCGCACAGGCGTCGAAGGCTTGCGATCCCACAGTCGCGGCAAGGCACTCAAGGCTTTGATAGGCGTAAAACTGAAGGAACTTTCAGTGGGAGGATTGGTAGAGCTGCTGGTGCATAAAGCAGTTTGCGTTAGTGTCAAATCTATATAGCGGCTTGTCTCAAAATAAAGGGGAAAAGAGACCAAACCCCTGAGCGAGAGGTGCGAATGATCTTTTTGATATAAAGAAAACAAACATTGAATTCAAAAGCAGAAAGAAAGAAAGATTTGACATACCATGCTTGCGGCGAGGGAGGATTGTTCTCCATGTTTATTGACACGCGTGGAATGTGTCAAAGGTGTTGGAATTTGATGGCGACAAAGTATGTTCAAGTGGTTTGGATAAATCAAGTAATCCAAGGTATCTAATATAATGCCAAAAAAATGCGAATCGAAGGATGCAACTGGGCGTGCCCCTCAGTAAAATGTCGGATAGTGTCGTGATGGATGCGAAATCCATGAGGCGGGCCGTTATGGTTTTGCTTTGTTGACCTTTGACCCGCCGTTGCCCTGCCAACCCGCTGCATGGGAGAGCCCAACGTGGACATAATGGCGATCACCAATGTATAGAATCTCATTGGAAGTCTCCTGATGCCTAACAATTCAATCACAATCCCAAGGTCGTTGCTACAGCTCAAATAGTGAAGAATTTGTAATATATATATATATATCTCTCTCTCTCGGATGTATATCTCAGCCAACGAAGGTATTAGCAAGCTACCAGCCAACTGCAAAAATCCAGAGTACCGGAAAAATTAGGGAAGAAAGCAGGTTGACATTGGCTCTGAGTATTTGCTACATCTCACAGATCTATTTCCCTAAAGTTCGGGTATAGAATGTCCCTCTCGCAAAGCCATTTATAAAGCTTCCAAATAGCACGAAATGAGCCTAGAATGGCTTTTTTTTTTACGCTGTATGGCAGTGAACTGAATCAGTTCCGTCTATAATATTCCCCACGGGTGAGCAAAAACTACCAGCTTATTGTAGACCAAACGTACATGTACCCAAAGAACTGCAAGCTAAAGAACCAAGTCATATCTCATTATTCATATCATATGCTGCCCGGGTGGCAGATGGCCTCCGGATATACAGAGACTCATAGCAACTTCTCCGCCAAGTCACGTTCATCAAAAGGGTCCCCGAATTCATCTAAACACAAGGTATCCAGTCAGCACACTGTAAAGACATCCATGGATGAAACACAACGCAAGAACGCAAGATAGACCCAATAGAGATAAGAAGTCACATACCTAGCTTGAAGTCTTTATCAATGACATACTCCATAGCACGCTGGTATTCGTCCTGAGCACGCTTGCTCTTCCACGCCGCGAGAGTCGACTCAACCAACTTCTCTGCAGTCTGTCCTCCGTTGTGTTCCAGCGCAGTCCCAATATCCCCAACAGAGGTGCCAGCCTCTTGCTTTGTCTGGGAGCCAGGAGGAGAAAGCTCCGATACGTCGATACCAGCTGAGGAAGCTTGGGCGGCGCTGGTTGGAGTGCGGGCGCGGGTTCTAGCGCCGTCGTCGGGAAGGATGGAGTCGACGGAGGAGGTCATTGTAGAGTCACCGTCGGGGTCTCTGGGGTCTGAAAAGACGCTTTTGTTAATGGATGTAACCCCGGGTTTGCAGTTTGTAGTAAGGAAGAAGATGCGGGTGCATATGTGGGTATAAAGCGCTATCGATATCGCCGGGCCCACTGTACTCTCTCGGCTACATCGTATAGCTTTGAGGAAATAGGAAAAACCTACCAATCGCCATTGTTGACTGAGAATTAGAAAAATTGTGTTAGATGGTCGATTTGTAGTTTCAAAAGTTCTCAAACTTCAAGGCGCGGGGAGTGGAGAGATCAACGGTCGACAGGCGGTGGCCCGTCTCGCATGAATTTTCTTCTTCTTTCTTCCCTAGCTTATATACTGCATGAACATACGAATTATTGCTGGCCTTCGTGACTAGGCTACATATTTTTATTATATTTGTTTTTGATTACCCTTTCTATTCTTAATCATACTCACCATTATCTGTGCAATGAGCGCAAACTCCGGTGCAGTTCCCGATGCCTGGGAAGATTCATGGGAAAACCAAGCAGATGTATGTAATATTGGGGAATTATGTGACACTTGGTGCAGACACTAGTCTGCTATTCAAGTTTACTCAATCCTTGCAAACTATGAATGACATGCTGATGGCCATCGTTTACAGAAAATCGACTCCAGATCTACCCCGCCGTCTGAGAAGAAAGTATCATCCAAGGTGACCAAGGCGCAACGCAGGGCAGAACAGGCGGAATTCAACCGCCAGTTATGGGCTGAAGCGTAAGTTTCAATTGCCAACTAGCTCTTATCGCATTTCTGTGGGATTTTCAAGAGACTGAACTGGGTTGCAGTGAATCCACAGAAACATTCCACTTTGTTGAAGCGCGCGCCGATGTCCCCCTTAAGCAAGACTTCAAACCCGCAGTTACACTGCTGAGTCGGAAACCTCAGCTTGTGACAAGACATTCATCATCCTCGAGAACAATTAGTGCCGCAACGGCCGGACTTGGCCGACTCGGACTAGATGAAGACGACGACTCAGATGATGACACCCGGCCGCCCCAGCTAACGCCCGAGGAGCGCCATGCTATTGCATTGAAGAATCGGGAGGAGAAGCAGCGAAAGTACGAAGAAGTCCGCGAACGTCTGTTTGGAAGCCAGTCTGCTACAGCTTCGGGTACCTCGTCGCCCGGCAGTACGACCCCGCCTCGTCAAACTCCTACAGGCGAGGGCAGAGGGAGAGGCAAAGGACGTGGGGGCGGAAGAGATCATCAGAAGAGAGATTCCTCGTCGGCCTCAAGCAAGTCTAGGCATCTCTACGATCCCTCCACTTCGGTCAAGTCAAATGCACCCTTCCTACAAAGAGGTGGCCGTCCACAAGTTGAGCGAAGCGGCTCTGACACTCAGGCTCCACAGCAGCCGGTGCGCAGTCCTCGAGGCCCTGATGCAAGTGGAAGAGGTGGCTTCAATTTCAACAGAGGTGCTCGAACAGGCTAATATACATTTTGTCAATATCTTTTCGTCCTAGGGCACTGTCTGTCAGATACCTTTCTTCTGGTATTAAGGGAGGCCTCGTCCTGCGTTAATTGCATTTGCGACCTGGGATGTGTTTGGGCGGTTCTCTATGACATAAAGTGTTAGCAGTGTCACTAAAGAAAAGGCATGCCATACTCACGGGCATATCGCTCATAACTGTCGTGGTACAGCTCATCCGTGCTAGTTGTCGCCTGCACATGCCGATCGGTCTCGATTGCATCCATCCATGAGGCCAGCCTGCTTCCCTCCTCAGCATCTGGCCATCCTCGGTATGGTTTCAGGACCCGCCGCAGCCGAATGATCCACGGCGCAGCTTGGACGTCCACAAGGGACATTTGCGAGCCCATGAAGAAGGGCCCCTTGGGATGTGCCACTTCAAGCAGCTTCTCCATCGCGTCTCGTAGCTCCTGTGTCTTCTCAATCTGTTTCTGTTGGTCCTGCTCTTGCAGTACACGGTAGAAACTCGGCACGATATGTCGATTGACCTAGTGGGATATCAGTGATGATCACCAGAACAGGCGTGTCTGTTTACGTACATGATCTGCCCACAACCGGCAATGGGCGCGCAGCTTTGGGTCTGCTGGAAGCATTGCAGCCCCTACACCCAGATCCTCCAGCTGTGAGGGATTGATCAGTGAAAGAAATGGGAAATTAGCCATTTAGTTTTCTTACATATTCCAACAATACGTTGCTTTCATAGCATCCCCAGTCGTCGTGCCGCAAAGCAGGAACAAGCCCTCTTGGATTCACCTCTAACAGCGACTGAGGCTTCTCGTACGGATCCACTTCAATGTATTGGTACGGGATACCTTTCAGTTCCAATGCAATCCATACCCGTTGCACGAAGGGGCTTCAAACATGCAGGCCAAGTCAGCATACAACAAGCTTTCGTTAGAATAAGTCAAACCCGAGGGGATCTCACCAGAAGCAGCTCCCGTATAGCTTAAGATTAACATCGGCGGAGTGTTTGATCGCGGTTTCAGCGGCCAGACCCGTCGCTTTTGTATGGTATGATTTTTGGCCCGTTCGAGACATGACTCGATCCTATTGTGTATCCTGTGTTAAAGCTGCACGATTCAAAATTCTAGAAATGGAATCAAAATGACGAAGACTTGATCTTGATCTTGGTGGGTGAGAAGTATGAAGTCAATGTAGACTTGTGACGTAGCCGGGATCATGCGGGGATACTCGTTCCCGTTTTGGGGTACAAATGAACAGAACAAAACTGGTGTGACATACCGCTCTTGTCCTTTTGTCTTTCTTTTCCTTTAGAATGTATCGTTGCACGCTACTCTTCTTGACGCGATCGCTTTCTTCAAGCGTATGTTGATGACCACCACTCACTCCGTCGTTCTTCCCATTGGCGCCGTTGCCATTCACCCGCTGTATAGTGAAATATCTCCCGCCACTCGATCCTGGATGATTTGGTGGTAGACCAGGGTTCGGCGTGAGCATACCGAATGTTTGGACATTTCGAATCGCAGGGTCATCATTCAGAGAGAAAGTGTACATCCCAGGGAGGATGTTTGATGGTAAGGGCTCGACTGCATTTGTCATATTTGATATTTCAGACACTGGGAAATATTCCACGACTTTGATTTTGACATGGCAGAGATCCCGTTCTCTAGCCGTACGCTTGCGCTTTTTCTTTTCTGGGTCATCGGATTTGGGGGTTCCGGGCGGTCGTCCTTTGAGTCGGCAGTCCCAGTAATGGGACACAAATGGTTTACGCTTGTACCGCTGGGTTGAGCGATGAGAGTATACATTGTCAACATGGGGGAAATAGGTTTGGAATCTAGAAAAGTAGGTGCAAGTCAGTCTCTCAGTGGAGTAAAAAGAATCTCAGCTATGGAGTCTGCGTACTCCTCTTCGCTTAGGGTGATCATTTCGTCGACATTGAACAACCTGTCTCTCCAGTAATCGAGATGCGGAGGATTTGGAACCACTTTGAAGCCTTGCAGCTCTCCAGGCCCAGTGAAGGACACCTGATCCACAGAGCCAGTATCTAGCCCAATAAAGTCCTGTTGGAACTGTTGGCTTGTGGACTGTAGCGTTGTTAAGCTGTTGTTTTGAACTTGATGTGTGTTGTTCCCCATCCCTAGCTCGTTTTGGGACAGCGACGTTGGAGGCGCCATTTGTCCAACACCAGCGCCATGTAACGCCCCGCTTATATTTGCTGCATGGGCGACGCCATTGTTGTAGTTCTGCGATTGATGCAAGCCACTAGAGGATTGCCCTTGCGGTTGCAAGTGCGAGGCAACTCCATTGCTAGAGTGACCTTGGTGCGATTGTTGCTGCTGAGTGGATGGAGACGGAGTGATGAAATTTTTCGTCAGCTCGCCTGATCGTGGTGGACGAATAAAAGCATGCGTCGTATGTTGGAGCTGTGATTCAGCTTCGGTCGGGGGACGGAATTGCCCGAAGGATTGCGACTCCGGATCAAATTGGCCCAACTGTAGGTTGGATTGGTCGTTTATCGGCATAGAAGGTCCCAAGCGTGGCGATGACAATCGCAGCTCAGAGTCCATCTTGTAAACAATATAAAGTTGTGGAGAGGCGTGCTGCTTTTGTTGAGAAGATAGACGGTTGAAGCGGCGTTGTGGGGTTAAGGGAAGCTCGGATCATCATGAGGTTCTCAGGTACTAAAACATGCCTGGTCATCTATGGGTTCTCTGTTTTGATTTTATAAAAAAGATTTTTTTTATATTATTATTCTATTTCAAAGACTGATATATTGAGATATTACCACTTAGTCGCATTGAATCCATAGATGCAATATTGATCCTAATGAACAGCCTCGCGAGCTTACAGACCCTTGCCATGTTTCTTCGCTGCTTCTGAATTCTTGAAAGGGTAGCCCGCCGTCCTCTTGTCTGCACCCGTACGGTGACTGATCTTCCCATTGCTGCTAGCAAAGAGCATACACCACAACCCAACAGCTGCAATACTAGAGTATGCAGCGACAGCAACAGCGAAGAGGCCCGATCCACCGGAAACATACCAGGTGTACGCGTAAAAAGCACATGCGCTATGGAAGACAGACGTTACCATCAGGGTTGGCACAGCATATGGTGCTTTGGGATCGTCGTCCTCTGTTGTCACGGATTCCTTGATATCGGACGTCAGAGGGATGGAGCCGGTTAACATCATGGTCAAAACAGCGATAGTGAGAAAGCTGAAGCCGAGGCATCGGGCGAAGTATAATTCCATGGCTTTTGAAGGACGAAGGGTTAGCATGGCTCGTGAATGGGTGCGCGCAGCACCTTCAAAATGTGGGCCACATACGGGAAGCAGGCCGAGTCTCATCTAGCAGCATTGTCACTATCATGCTTGGTCCGGTAATCAAAGGTAAACTCTGAAGCGCCAGCCATGCGGCCGTCGAGTATGTGTAAGCGCGAAACACCTGTTAAGTTAGTTTTGAGCTCCGGTCCAAGGACTATCTTCCGTAACTTTGGGGACAGTGATAGGATTGGCTCACATCCATGGTGGCAGTTCGCTGGTATGTGTTTCAATGGGATTGAACTCTTCTTGTGGTATTGAAGTAGCTTATATCAAAATTGGTCAAAATTGGTCAGATCCTGAGAAGATGAAGCTTCCACTTTTTAAGGCTGCAATATTATAAACAAGTGACGTCATCTAGGTACCGTGCCGTTTGACTTGTTTGCAAAGGTCTAACTTGTACATGTTACATACTACATCAAGACAAAGGCAAAGGTAGATCGAATGGTATTTGTTTACTCTGATATGTTGACTAGGATGAATGCAATAAATGAAATACGCCTCTAAAGACCACAAACTCCTTAAGACCGAAAGAGCTCATTAAAAAAAAATCGAGACCCTTCAAATGCCGACTGTCTGTTTCGTGAGTCACCTCTTCACTTTTGCATATTGCTCGCGCGCAAATATCTTGTGAAGCTGTTGTCCTGCTCTGATGGAGCACTTTGGGAGCCTGACAGAGCCTCCTGGTAACGCTGGGTGAGACCCTCGTCATTGCTAGCATGAGGGCCCACATAGTCCTCGTAATCACTGTCTTCTCCATCTGCCAATCCACGCTTGATGATGTCGTCTTCTTCATCTTCGGCTTCACTGACAGTCTCGGGCTCTCCGGCGGGTTTTCTTAGCGGCTGCCGGCTTGCCCCAGACACATTCATGTCTTTCATTAATTTTCCAAGTTCAAGCTCCTGTTGGGATGATTTTTGATCTTCCCGCTCCTTCTTCTTGCGCTCTAATTCCGGTTTATAATCACGTTCGAACTCTTGTCGCTTCGTTTCCACGGCCTCGAAGAACTCTTCGACACCATCGCCAGTCATTGAGCTGACACCAACGACGCTGAGGTGTCGGTAGAATTCTTCCAACATGAGACTCATGCTGTTCAGAAGTGAGCCCATGTATCCACTGCCAGAACCAAAGCCACCGGCACCGCCTTCAGCTCCAAAGGCACCCGAGTCTTCCTCCTGACGCAGAGCCTGCTGGAATGCATCAAAGTCGGTCATCCATTCCTTGGCAAACTCAGCATCCTTGACGTCAGTCTTGTTGAAAACCAAGATCATTGGGAGCTTGGTCTTGTACAAGATACTGCACGCGTAGAGCATGTTACTCATAAAGGTGCTGGTAGAGCTTGCGCGAGGTGTATCGATAACATATGCGATGACTGTCGGGAACGATGTCGCCATGGTCTCGAGAAGGATACTGCCCGACGCACTCCAGACGAAGACTTCGATTTGGCCGGGTGTGTCGACCAGAATGTGTTCGATTGGCTTCACGGAAGGGTTTTCGGGGTTTGGAGCGGTGCGTTTCTCCAAGAGCGAGATGATTTGATCGACCTTGGTGGCAAACAGATTTAAAGAAGTCAAGATGCCTCCATTGGGACCCAGGTTGTACTGTTTCATTACTTCTTTGTAATTAATGGAGTCACGGATATCGATGTTGCTCTCGAAGGGCACCGAGTGCACCGCCGGGTCGAGATTGACCACATATGGGACGGTCTTCTTTTCGTGTAGATAGGAGTTGATTCTTTGCATGAAGGTAGTCTTGCCTGAGCCTATTGAATCCATAATATTGACGATTAGATCACTGCAGATAAGTGAGGGGCGATCAGCATATCAGTATCCTTACCTGCCATGCCCACGCAGACCACGGACACTGGAGACGCCATGGTGTGAGTAGTCTATTAAAAAAAAGACCCGATTAAGTGATCAAAATACAGAAACTTCTGTGGTCGAAATGTATGGTTCAAGGGTTGAAGACAAGTGATGAAAGATAAGCTTCTTTTTTTCTGCTCGAAATCTTTTTTTTGTCGCGGGGAAAGATCTACGACTGGACCGCCCGGCATTTTATCAACGTCATTCCAACTTTTGCCCTCTGCTTCAGCTCCGTCCCATTTCCACATACCAGGAGCATCATGACTTTAGAAGATTTTGAAAAGTCATTGGCAGAGGGGAAAGAGCAGCAACACGAAAAAAGCGAAGGGCGACATCATCGAGACCGAAATCGCGATCGCAGCAAAGAGCGCTCGAGACAACACCGTCATCGTTCCAGTCACCATCACCGGCGGCATTCCTCCAGATCTCGCGATCGGGACGGCGAGCGAGTTCGCGAGTCTCGGCATCGTGATGATGATGGCCACCGGCACAAGCGTTCACGTCGTTCTGACGACCAAGGAGACGAGCATGGCCATAAACGCCATCACCGGAACTCCAAAGACGAGGGAGAATCCGCTGCTCCTCCAGTAGTTATACAGGAGGAGCCCAGTAATCTCAAACGGGACTCTTGGATGGAAGCGCCCTCGGCCCTCGACGTTGAATATGTTCGTCGAACGGATTCGACGCGACAGGAAGCGCCGAAACCAATAATGCTTTCGGCAGACTACGAACTTAAGATCCACGACAAAGAGCTTAACGACCATCTACGTGATCTCAAAGATGGGGAAACAGTCGAGGAAATAGAAGATGAGCCTGCCCAGCATGAGGTAGACTATACCTTCGGGGATTCAGGGTCACAATGGAGAATGACAAAGCTCAAAGGTGTCTACAGAGAGGCAGAAGAAAGCGGCAGGCCCATTGACGATATTGCCATTGAGCGTTTTGGAGGACTTCGCTCCTTTGATGACGCTCGGGAGGAGGAAACCGAGATTGATCGGCGCAAGACCTATGGCAAGTCCTACGTGGGTAAAGATAAACCTAGTGGGGAGCTCTTCCAAGAAAGGAAACTCCAAAATGATACACGAAGAGATCCTCTCGAACATGTTCGTGATCCAGGGCAGGAACTGAACGCCGAAGGCCAAGGCAAGAAAATGGATACTGTGCCTCCTCCGAAGACTACCCACCACCTAGATATGACGGCATTGAATCGCCTGAAAGCCCAGATGATGAAGGCAAAGCTCAGAAAAGCACCAGATGCCGCTGCCCTTGAGGAACAGTACAATACAGCCGCGGCAGCAATGTCAAACCGCAAGGAATCCGATGTTGTGGTCCTTGATGTTATGCATAACCGGATGCTAGCAGGCTCAGGGAATGAGGTCAAAGCCATTGATACTAAGAGAGGTCGTGAAAGAGGCTTGGTGGAAGCAAATGAAGATATGAGCATTGAAGATATGGTGCGAGAAGAGCGCAAAACCCGCGGCCAACCCGGCGGAGAGGGACGACGGTTGGCTGATCAAATTGGCCGTGATGCCAAGTTCGAGGTCAGTTCCAGAGTTATATATGATGCCCCCTATTTCCTTTGCTAACCCATGCCTAGAACGATTTGGAGTACATGGACGACAATGCATCCAAGCTGGCCAAAAGAGTTCATCGATCTGAGATTGACCTCAAAAACACAACGATCAGTGACTTCCACAAGATGAACCGGATATTGGACAACTGCCCCCTTTGTCACAACGAAGACAAGAACACGCCCCCGCTTGCCCCAGTGGTATCCCTCGCGACCAGGGTCTTCCTCACGCTTCCTACCGAACCTGAAATCAGTGAAGGAGGTGCTACCATCGTACCAATTCAACATCGCACTAACTTGATGGAATGTGATGACGATGAGTGGGAAGAAATCCGCAACTTCATGAAGAGTCTCACGCGGATGTACCACGACCAAGGTCGAGATGTAATCTTCTACGAGAATGCGGCCCAGCCACAGCGCAAGCGACATGCATCCATGGAAGTTGTGCCTTTACCCTACAGTTTAGGAGAGACCTCTCCTGCATTTTTCAAGGAAGCTATTCTCAGTGCCGAGTCGGAATGGTCGCAGCACCGCAAGCTTATCGATACTCTTGCCAAATCAAAGCAAGGGTTAGGACGGTCTGCCTTCCGCCGAACTCTCGTGAAGGAGATGCCCTACTTCCACGTTTGGTTTGAAATAGACGGTGGTTTGGGCCATATTGTGGAAGACGATAACCGCTGGCCTCGTGGAGATCTCTTTGCCCGAGAGATTATCGGAGGAATGTTGGATGTTGCGCCAGATGTCATCAAACGACAAGGACGTTGGAACCGTGGTGATCGCAGGGTTGACGGATTCAGAAAACGCTGGAAGAAGTTTGATTGGACCCGTATTCTGGTCGAAGGCTAGTGAGCCTGGAGCTGGCCCCTCGACACACTATATTGTACACATATGGATGAACATTTACTTGTACCGTAGCGGGTTTCATTTCGAAAGTTGAACACAGGAAGCACCATGGTCCCGGACAGTCTTCATTCCACGTAATACCACATTCAAGTTAGGATACAGGTACCACTCGTGTGGGCCAGCATCATAATATGTCAACAGATAACGACATCGGCATTCAAGCCGGCGGCTACGGGACGAGACACCGGGTACTGTTCTCCTTAATCTCCCATTATAGAACCGGAGATTAGCATAACAACTCGTATCGGTTGAAATTCATTGTTTATAACAAAATAAACATAGGGTTGCTCACATTGAATACTCTCATCTGGTTTCTCCCCTTTCGCCTCGTATACTACTTCGCAAAGGCATGCGGAGACTTACCCGATAAGCGTGGGGCACTTTTTCCCTTCTCGGCCGATGCTATGTAGTAAAATTCATAAAGTTATAACTCTTATTGAGTCGAATTTTTCTTATGACTTCTGTCCATTTGAATCTACTTGTGTTTTCAACCCCTCCTCGTAAAAACTAGGTCAATACGCGCGTTGATCAGACAGCCCTAAGCTTATCGGTAAGTTCATGTCAAGAGAAGGCGCCGGAATATTATGACCCGAAGTAAAATCGGAGAGAGAACCTTTTGGCAAATTGACCTAGAGTTGATGTTCTAGCATCACTATACATTCCTCGCCTACTCAAATCACTAATTGTCTCGCTCAACACAGAATCGACTACTATCAAGACATCAGAATGAGTTCTACCGACCCCAAGCCCAAGGTTTTACAGCTTGGGAATATCGATCAGTGTGTTCGATCCGTGTGTTTGCACCATTTATATCCATTCCATGATATTAACATCTTTCAAACACAGTGCGCAGGCAGCCTGGAATGCATTGGGTGACGTTGCAGAGCTAGTTGAGTCAACAGCAACCAACCGAGCTGAGTTCATCCAAGAGTGCAAAGACGGCAAGCTGGATGGCGTTGTTGCGATATACCGAACAATTGGCTCTGTGGTCCAAACAGGGCTCGTGGATGAGGAACTATTGAATGTGCTACCAAGCTCACTCAGATATATCACGCACTGTGGTACGTCTAGATTAGCATATGAGTGCTCAAATGTGTATATGCTGACATGAAAAACCTCTATAGGAGCTGGATATGATCAAGTGGACGTTCGTGCTTGTAGTACACGCAACCCCCCAGTCCGGGTTTCCAATGTCCCAACTGCAGTGGACGATGCCACTGCCGACGTGAACATGTTCCTGATTCTTGGCGCATTGCGCAATTTCAACGCCGGTATGAACGCCCTACGCGAGGGCAAATGGCGTGGCAGTCCGGCACCTCCTCTCGGCCATGATCCCCAAGGAAAGGTTCTTGGGATTTTGGGAATGGGTGGTATTGGACGTAACTTAAAGAAGAAGGCAGAGGCATTTGGAATGAAGGTCATCTATCATAATCGCCGCAAGCTCAGTGATGAGATGTCTGCAGGTGCTGAATATGTTTCTTTTGATGAGCTCTTGTCCACCAGTGACGTGGTCAGCTTGAATCTGCCATTGAACGTAAGTAATTCTCATTTCCAAAAGAAAACGCAGTATGTTCTTATGCTGATTGCTTTAAGAAAAACACACGCCACATCATCGGCAAAGCCGAGTTCGCTAAGATGAAGGACGGTGTGGTAGTGGTCAACACTGCCCGCGGTGCTGTCATGGACGAGGCTGCTCTGGTTGAAGCCCTAGACAGTGGTAAAGTGTTCTCGGCTGGTCTTGATGTTTTCGAGGAAGAACCTCGGATTCATCCTGGGCTGCTCAGCAACCAGAAGTTAATTCTGGTTCCCCATATGGGCACCTGGACTAGTGAGGTGAGTTATGTACCTTTCCATGAAGAGGATATGAAGCTGACTTGTTGAAAGACAATGCTCGCCATGGAAGAATGGACAATTGAGAACATCCGTATGGCTCTTGAATTTGGAAAACTGAAGAGCCCAGTTCCGGAACAGGCGGACCTTTAAAGACAGCCCTTTGAAAAGTATTGGGCAAAATGATCCAATAGCTACATACATATAGTCAATGGTACATTGTATGTAGAAATGAACCTTGGATGAGCCTCAAACCTACCAAATATGGCCTGAAATCGGCAACTGGTTATTTTAACGGACCTTGCACCCGGAGGCTAGGTAGATCTTCTCTCCTGATGGCTACTGGTATAATATTATCAGTCAAATTCCAGGTAGGAGGATCTAGAGCACTGTGTACCTTGTAGGTGGTGTAAGAGAAGAGGTAATTGATTGGCCAACAGAGTGGGGTAACTACGTATTTCTGCCAGGCAATATCAATGCGATCAAAAGTCTCGACCAAAACCACTTGCTTGTTTTATACTCAACACTTCATCATGGCTGAATTCTGGAAATCAGCAGTAAGTGTATATATCTTTTTCCTTTTTAGAATATTGCTAACCATTCTATAGCCGCGCTACTGGTGCAAACAGTGCAAGATCTTCATCCGTGACACGCCCTTCGAGAAGACCCAACACGAAGCCAGCCCAAAACATCAAGGCAGCCTAAAGCGCTTCCTCAGACAAATCCACAATGACAATGAACAAAAACAAAGAGACTCACAACGCGCGAAAACCGAAGTCGAGCGATTGCGACAGGCCGTCGGTGGCGGGTCTTCCACTGACAAAGACAGTGCGAAAGGAAACGCACCGCCGGCCCCCAAACCCACAGAACGGCCTGCTTCCCTAGAGGATCGAAAGAAACAGATGGCACAGCTCGTGGCAATGGGGGTCGCTGTTCCCCAGGAATTCCGTGCTGATATGGCCTTAGCAGGAGATTGGGAGACAACATCAGAGACAAGGATCGAGGTCAAGCAGGGATTAGAGGGCCCCACAAAGTCAGTGGGAATCCGCAAGCGCAAAATTGAAGGCGAAGAGGAGGAAGATGAGCATGCGCCTGAACCTGTTATCAACAAAGGTTGGGGCTCGAGGATGAGGCAATATCCCGGTGCTCAAGAGGATGAGGGCCTGGATGACCTATTTGCATCCACCAAAGCTATCAAGAGGACGAAGACCTTCACCCCGAAGGTCGAGCTTGATGAACAGCAGACAGCCACCGAACAACCTACCTCTACCACAAAGACAGAGGATGATCCTTCCAAGCCAGTGGTCCAAACGACGAATGAATCAATCGAGGTCAAGACTGAAGAGCCCGCTCAATCTTCAGTAGAGCCAGTCTTTGAAGAGAAACCACAGAGTGAAGATACTGCGCCCGGTGTCATCTTCAAGAAGCGCAAGCCGAAGCCGATGAGAAAATAGTTGCACCTTGAGAGGATACAATATCCGCAAAAATTCTTTGTCATGGCTCAAATCTAAATGCGAGCCCATGTCTTTGATCATCCTAACTCCTTGTGGTGTCTTATACATCCGACCCCAATCCGTTGGGCTTGGACTTGGCCCCTGACCCCGCAAGCTTGCAAGCCTGCATGCTTGCAACTATGTTGCTTAAATCAACAGGCATGCAATACACCGGTTTTACTGTGCCAATCGATATCAGAAATGTACCAAAGTCTTCGACCAGAAGACTTGTGGCAGAAATTCGGTTCTCTGGGATGTACACTTCGAATTCATTCATCCAAGCGGATCATTTGCAAGCCCAAGCCTTCTGTGCTGGATGCCTGTTTTTAATGCGTTCCCCTATCCATAGGAACACGTGCAGCTCCGAGGCATGAACATTTGGTTATGTAGGGTTGATCATGCCAAGGCCTTTTCGCAGGACAATCTATAGCTTCCATAGATTTGGTCCAGAAGGGCTGCAACATCATTAATTCGATCCTATGTATAATTGAATCCAAAATAGAAGGAGATGATATCAAAAATAGAAAAACATCAGAAAAACACCAGAAAACAAATAGAACAAGTGTAAATAATGTAAAAAAACAACAAATATCGAATCTTGGAATATGCAATGTTGGGGTAGAAAGCGGTGTTGCCACTATAATTTTTTTTCCTTCGCAATCAAAGCGGAGAGTTTCATCGCCGGAAAGGAAAGCTCCTTAAGCCTCTCTTTCGCGCTTTTCCTGTCCTCCGACCCTCAAATTTGCATAGTCTCCCTGCGATTTGTGTTTCTGTCGATCTAATTCTATTAATATATCTACCTGGTAAGTCTGTGAAATTCGATCAAGTCGCGGTCCCCGCAGCCCTGCCAATCTCTCGACATGCGCATCCTCTCGCGCCGGAGCATCACCCTGTGCGATACCATGTCCAGTATTCCTGCTGTCAAACAAGGTCACTGAGTACTAGATTGTACCCCGCGATGCTTTTCCGAGGCCCCGTGGGAGTTGTGAACAGATGGTTGAATTTGAGGCTGGTCAGCCACCGCGAATGCGACCTACAAATCTCAAATTGGCTAGTAGGATATCTGGACATGCCACGAGGTGTCTATATCATTGATATGGGAATTCGTACAACTACAGAGTCCTTGCGCTCAGTACTATGTCCTGTACATGGTTTAGCCCGCCGATTGGATTTAAAGACGTGAAAACAGAGGGTCCTGCGCTAGCACGTTGCTTCTTTTCTGGCGATGCTCATGATCGACACCGAGAACTTTACCCTTACCGCGCTTCTGTTACTCTCCGCTGCGGGACACTCATGAAATTGCTGGCTGAATATTTTGACTAACAAATGATGGACCCCACAGATTATTGGGAATAAATGATTTCTAACTCCCCATTCGTTCGACCTGGTGTGATTTCTTCGCTCAGCGACAAACCAGACGACCTTTGACCTTGCATACTCGAATACTCGAATACTCGACCTTTACTCAAGATCTTATCTTCGGAGCCTACTTGCAAAATACCTACCAATTTTCCCACACGATCGAGACTTTCATAGGGAGACTGTGAATTCCAATATGGCGGAGCCGACGGACTCGAGCGCCCCGCCTGGCGAATCCACCAATCCTGCGACCGAACCGAATGCGCCAGCTGCTGAAACAGACCGACCTTTAGCCCAGAATGAGCCGCTCCCAGTGGAAACGAATCAACCCCCCGTGGAAACAACCCAAGAACCCGCAGTGCCAGCACAACCAGCAGAACCAGCACCGCCAGAACCGCTAGTGGAACTAGCACCGCTAGAAGTTTTAGCAGCGCCAGAAGTGCTACCAATACCAGAAATGCCAGCAACACCAGAAGTGCCAACAGAGCCAAATTCATCCACAGGCCCACCACAAGATGCGAGCACGTATCAGCCAGAAGAAGTCACCCAGCCAGCACATGGTCCAGATGTGACTTTACCGTCTGTTGAATCATCACTTCCGGCGATCGATCCATCACTTCCAACCATGGAGACATCAAATGGTTTCGATGATTCGGAATTGCACTCTTTTGATGCGTTGCCTTCAATAGGTTCATCTGCAGCTCCCGATATGTCGCTGCCTGCGATTGATACAAATCTCCCTTCTCTTGACCACTCCTTACCAGCGATTGGAACAGATGATATTCCAACAATGGATGGCCATGATTTTGGCGACAATAGTCATTTGGACCATCACGATTCGAACGCCGGCATGGCAGACTCTACGGGTGGGCATGACAATGGGGGTGTGAATGGTGCATCTCACTATCATCCGACCAACGGTTCATACCAATACTCGCATAGTCCTGCTCAATCACAACAACCAGGAAGCCACCAGTCACCGCAGACGCATACCCACCAGTTTCAGGCACAGCCGCAACATTATCAAAACGACATGTATCACAACTCCTCTCAAGGACAGGTGCCACAGGCACCGATCGGATCGCCGCTCCCAAACAATATGCCTCCGATGGCTTCTATGGGACAGTACATGGCTGGATATCCCTCCAATATGGGGAATGCGCAAATGCGATATCAACTCCCAGGGGACCCGAACAAGATGTTATCAGGCAATAGACACAAGAAAGAAGTCAAGCGACGCACAAAAACCGGTTGTCTGACTTGTCGCAAACGAAGAATCAAGGTGAGCGCAAATGTAGTTTCGCGGGGCGGAGTCTCGCTTGTGCCCGTCAGACCCCGCCATTTATTTTGTCCGCTTAAACCCACCTCCCTCTCAACCTTTAACTTTTTTTTCATTCTTGTTTTGCATTTCGCATAATTTATTGTTCTAACTTTATTTTAGTGCGACGAAGCACATCCGGTCTGCAGAAATTGTGTGAAGAGCAAACGTGAATGTTTGGGCTACGATCCTGTGTTTCGGACTCAAGCATCTACACCATCAGCTATCCAACCAGCTCCTAACCCTCCTCCTTCGCTGGTTGTCAATCCTCAAGGCCCATCTACTTCATCAACACCTTCATATCCTTCCTATCCTTCTGCGCCTCCTGGGTACATGCCCGCTTCGTCCCAACCATTCGCACCTTCCCTCCACTCCGCATCGCCCACTGCCTCTGCCGACCAGCACGAGCACGGAGCTTCCATTGATTCTTCTTTGGCGACGAACAGTCAATCCAATCATACCGAAATGCAGAACACCGGCGTACCACGTCAACAGGGCTCAGAGCCTGCATACAAAGGTGAGTTCATATAAATTGTTTTCTTCTCGGCGCATTACAGCATTGTGCATGAGTAGCTAACAATTCGTCTCCACAGCCAAAAACCTCTATGTCAACGACCTCTTCTCTTTGAGGGGAATCGCCCCTCCTCCTCCCCACCCGATCGCAACTCTTCCGCCTGGTCGCCTCGAAGAGATCCAGGCAGTTTTCCTGGCTACCTACGCACCTGCGATCGACAAGCTTCTTGAGGTTCGCTGGTATTCGGAGAATGCTCTCTCATTACTCATGGCCGATGCCCAACTTATGGCAGACTATTCGGCTCTGATCATTGCGTTCAATGAATGGGATCTCCAAGACGGTGAAACCCTTGCGCGTCTAGAGAGTTTCGAGGCCTCAATCATCTGGAAGAGCATGTCGTTGTGTCGCCAGGTACCGGATGGAGAAACTGGACAACAGGGACGAGACTGGAATCTATGTGTATCTTGCGCACGGTTAAATGTGGTCGAGGCATTGCTTACTTGGAACCACCTGGACTCGAACCCCTTGTCGCGGGAGCTAGTTATGGATGCCGCCAACCCCCCGAACTCCCCTGATCAGTTCCAGAGCCGCCAATTAGATTTCTGGGACCAGGTCGGAGAGTTCCTCACACTTTATGACAACGAAGCAAGCTCGGCCAAGCAGATCGACGACACGCTCAGTCGGTGTCGCCAATTGTTGGACACATACGAGAACCGTGATATCATATACTCCATCTCTGTCGCACGTCACCTAGGACAGCGCTGGGCTGACTTTCCCAACAGTCTGCCAAAGGTGGGCTACACCACCGAGAAAGAGGCTGGAACCAGGCTTTTCGTCGCACAGAAGTTCCTCGAAGAAGAAGCCGAGGGCAAGGGCACAACACAAGTCTACAAGCGGGTTTGCTGCATGGCAGTCCGCTCATGGTGGGTTGCTCGCGGTTAATCAACATTATTGTGACCAACATCGCTTCTGAGCGTCTGCATTTGCCTCTTATACTCTTTTATTACTCCTTGCATAATGTGTTCCTCAACCAAGGGCCATTACACCCTCCTCTCGATCCTGCGTCCTCACGGGATTTTCATCTTGTTCTTTTGCGGTCGACAAAACAAAAGCATCATGGTCAGGCGTTATGTTTATTTTGCTCTGAATGATATGATCTCAATTCTCTGCCCGTTTACATTTCTTTTTTTTTGGTTTTTATTGGGGTTCAGGAGACTGGGCAGTGAGCGAGCAAAGCACTACGGCGTTTTGGCCTTTCCCCCCGAACATGTGGAATCATCATGATTTCATCTGTCTTGTGTACATATATACTGGATAATGCCTGTCACTCGAAATTATTTCCTTTTTGCTGTAGTGCTTTTACCTCTGGTTATTCTTATTACAGAGTAAACTGAGCAGCAGGCTATATTATTCGAAGCCTTCGAGTCCTGATTATGCTCTAGAAGAACATACTCAGAGATACCTTAGCCGTACATTCCAATTTAGATTTTGTCAACATCCAACTTTGAAACAACCCATCTATCTATCTACTTGTCCTTTTTGATGGTTTGGAACATGACAAGACTTGTATGTTTATTTCCCCCGAAACATAACCACAGATTGGGTCACCTACATTCGAGACAAGTCTAACTGAGCCGGCCAATTCAGGAACTCACAGTCTACAGTCACTTGCCAAACATCAACTACCTACTTACATATATCCCCATGTCATAGACGGTAAATTGATTTAGGATTTATGAGCTGGTGCCGTTGTATATATAAATATATATAGATTTTTCTCTTACTTTTACACTCGATCGAGGTATAGATGATCTTCAGAAATATCGCTACTATAGCTTGCTCCGATACTACAAAATCTTAGACCACATAGGAGTAGCCGGCCATGTATGCAACATCTGTCTTTGACCTCCGATGTAAGACTGTAGTAATCTGATCTATCTGGCTCGAGATAATATTAAGGATGTTACATGCAAGATAGCACTCCGATATCTTTTTTGGCATGTCCCTTTTCGATCCTTTTAGAGCCTTCCTTTTAGTAAAGTTTTTTCCCCCTCGGTATTAGAGCTAGAAGGATGGTTATGTAGTTATAGAGAAGTACCATCAGAAAAGTGAATGATAGCATGGAGTACCTAGACATGCCGGGCTTATCACTCTACAATCTACGAAGGCAGGATAGAACCTGAACCGTACAGACAACTTTTCTATGTATAACTAGGGAAATTATTAAACCTCTAATAGAATGGTTCTAGGCGTATAATGACTATCATCTCGAAGCACTACCTCTTAGACGCACAATCAGGCATCTCAACCCGAATCCTAACCTCTCCCACCTCATTTTGAAACAAGAACCCAATATCCCTTGTCGAATCAGCTAGCTCCACCTCCCTACGCACAAACCGACTCTTATCAGGGCCATCGCCCGTTGTCTCAACCCGAAAGCCAACGTCAGGTCGAGACTCATCCTCACTATCCTCATCCCATTCAACAATGGCCTCATCACCAACTTCCTTCTCCACAGGATCCCACTCATCCGTCTCCCAGAATAGCCGGAACCCAAACGCCGGTAGGCCGAAGAGCCGCGACACCAACGCCTTGACCTGGTACGTATCGAATGAGCCAGGAATTTCTTTGACTCGACTTTTGGATTCTTCGTTTCCAAGTGGTAGATGGAAGGCCATCTTGACCAGTCGCGCTGCGACGGACCGTGGATGGATAATTCTGGCGCCTGAAGAGGATACAACGGCTCTTGTAATAGTCGGCTCGACGTATAGTTCGCACAGCTCGCTGTATCGCGGGTGTGTAGCGAGAATGGCGGGCTCTTCTGCTTCGGTCGTGGCGGAAAGTTCTTTGCCAATGAGGGATAGGTAGTACATCTCTGCGTTGGAGCGGTCTTGTAGTGAGATAGTACTGTAGTTTAAGGTGGTGAGGGTGGATGGGAAGCGAGATAGGGCTAGCATAAAGGCTTCGTCGACGGTCATTGGTTTGGAGGCTTCTGCGACAGAGGGTGGGAGGGGTGGCTGGTCGAATAGGGGATTGCCGGTGATTCGGAGGGTAGTTAGACCTGGGAAGACTGTGGGGAGTGTGTTCAGAATGGCCCAGGAGGTAATGTTGTTGCGGGATATATCGAGGGAGCGGAGAGTTGACGGAAATTGGAAGTCTAGGGTTGTATCTGTCGTGTTTTGGTTCACGGTGCTGATGCCGTTCCCACGAACGGAGAGGTGCTCCAATTTTGGAAGTCCAGCAAGATACCGAAGAGCTGATATTGAGGTAATATCGTTGTGTTCGATGGTTAATGTTGTGATAGTGCTAGGTAGTGGACAGGTTATCTCAGAGAGCTGGTTCGCAGATGCTGTGAGAGTTGTCAAGCCAGGGAATCGATATGCAATGGTAGCAATCTATGTCCGAAGTCAGCTTTGCTCAAGATGATTCGTGATAAATAAGGCACATACCTCATCCCAGCTAAGCAAAGTTTCTTCTAAATGTAGCTCATTGATTCCCCTGAAGGTCAGATCATCTTCGAAAGCCTGAAACCGGTTTCCACTATTCTCCAGTCAGCTCTACTATTGACGAGGTGGACAAATTAGAGACTTACTTCAACTTCAGTCGTTTCAGGTGCTTGAGCTGATCGCAGATATCCCAAACATCACGCCATCGGCTCAATAAGCTTCGACTGAGATCAAGTTCCGTGATCCTGGGGCAAGTTTCTCCAATCTTTTGTGCTGCCTCACTATGTGAGGCTTGATCCTGGTTGTAGGACGAAAGGACCCCGGCAATCCGTAGGCCATCAAGCAAAACAATGCGTAACTCTTGGAGCTCGGCGAGCTGTTTCCGAATTTTGTCGAAGCCAACTTCTTCAACAACCTTGCCGCTAATTTCAATTGGCTTGCCTCGAACTGTTGCTCCACCAACCAAGGAATTTTCAGCAGGGCTGTTCTCAGACTCAGAAGCATACTTCTCCCGCAAGGCCTCTAGGAAGTTCAGAGGCTTGTCTGAAGGCCTGTCGGGGCGAACAAAAGACCCCGCTGTGGGATGTTTGCTTTTGCCTATAGCCAGGTTAGCAATAATCCAATTTAAAATTGAGACATTCATACATGAGAAGTATCTGATGCCTTTATGTTCTCCTGAGTGCTTGCCACGAGTTGCATCGTCCCATTCAACACCTAACCAGTCGCCGGTGGTCCCTTGAACAGTGCCTACATAGCGAATAGTACTCAAATGGCCATCAAACGACCGACGTTGGTCTACAGCTGGAGCATCCATAGCTCAAGCTAGGTCTAACAGCTAGTGCTTCGGTAAGTGCTACTTCGTATTGTGATTTATGATACTAGTTAATTAATTATGTAACGTATTCGGTAAGCGAGCGGCGGACGCAAGCGAGTGGCGGACCCCACGCAAAACGCGTCCATGAATTAGCACTTAGTTAGTTCAACCACCCACTATGCCACCAATTCGCTCTCAATCCTCTACAAATTTAATAGAGCAAGAGGGCAGGCTTTTATTAGCTATCCAGGCCTTTAAAAATCAAGAAATCTCTTCAATTTGTGAAGTGGCGCGCCGTTTTAGTGTGCCCGAAACTACCCTCCGCCGCCGCCTTAAGGGGGTACAGAGCCGCGTGATTTGTCGCGCAAATTCCTCTAAATTGACGGAAATTGAAGAGGAGTCTCTTCAAAAATGGATTCTCTCTATGGATTCTCGTGGAGCAGCCCCCCGGCCCTCTATGGTACGAGAAATGGCGGATCTTCTTCTTCAAAAGCGTGGAACTACCCCGGTTCTTTCGGTTGGCGAAAAATGGGTATATAACTTTGTGAAACGACATCCTCTTCTCTCCTCCCGATTCTCGAAACGGTACAATTACGAACGTGCAAAATGCGAAGACCCTAAAATCATTAGGGAGTGGTTTGATTTAGTTCAAAAGACGATTCTTCAATTTGGAATCGATCCCGATGATATTTACAACTTCGATGAGACTGGTTTTGCAATGGGATTGACTGCAACTGCAAAGGTTATTACGAGGAGTGAATACTATGGTCGGCGTTCACTTTTACAACCTGGAAATCGAGAGTGGGTGACTGCTATTGAGTGTATAAATGCTTCGGGCTGGGCCCTTCCTCCGTGTATGATTTTTAAAGGCAAAGTCTTTATTGAATCATGGTTCGACGGCCTTCCGGGGGATTGGCGCTTCGAAGTTAGTCCTAATGGCTGGACCTCTGATGAAATTAGCTTTCGTTGGCTTGAAAAGCTCTTTATTCCGACTACTTCTTTACGTACGAAGGGGAGCTATCGGCTTTTGATACTCGACGGTCACGGAAGTCATTTAACGCCTAAATTTGACGCAATTTGCGAGCAAAATAAGGTGATACCAATCTGTATGCCAGCGCATTCATCTCATCTTTTACAACCTCTGGACATTGGTTGTTTTGCGGCATTAAAACGTATATATGGTCGGATGGTTGAAATCAAGATGCGGAACGGGATCAATCATATTGACAAACTTGACTTCCTCGAAGCATACCCCCTTACACGAATTGAAGCTTTTAAATCGGAGACTATTAAGAATAGCTTCGGAGCAGCTGGTTTAATACCATTTGCACCCGACCGAGTGATTTCAAAGCTTAATATTCGACTTCGAACCCCAACCCCCCCAGCTAGCCGGGGTAGTGAATCAAGCCGGAATTTTACTCCAAAAACCCCCTTTACGGAGAAAGAACTACGTCGTCAGGCTTCATCAATTAAAGCCTTACTTCGTACAAGGTCTCGAAGCCCGCCTAGCCCGTCAGATCGTGCATTAAACCAGCTTGTGAAAGGCTTCCGTCTTACAATGCAAGGTGCTATCTTACTCGCCAAAGAAAATAAGGAATTACGCGCCGCCAACGAGAAGCAGAAGCAAAAGCGTACTAGATCCCGGAGGCAAATACAGGCAGAAGCAGGCCTTTCAGTACAGGAAGCTTCTCAATTGATTACTGAGCCGGTGGAAGCAATTAAAGCACCTCCCTCCCCTCTACGAAGAAGCCCTTCGCCGGCTTTACAACCACGTACGCGGGCCCCACCAAAGTGCAGTGGTTGTGGAGAAATAGGACATAAGATTAATAGATGCCTAGCTAGCTAGATGATTTCACTGTATTTAATTTAATGGAGTTTTGGTTGACATATTTATATTTGAAATTAATGCATTGGTTGGGGTCCGCCACTCGCTTGCGTCCGCCGCTCGCTTACCGAATACGTTAGTTATCGCCCAAACAATCTGCTTATATAATCAACTTCGGATTCCAACCTTCCAAGGTTGGTTACCCTGGGGCCCAGACTTCACTTGGATTAACGGCTGAAGACTAGGCACGTTCCATGTAGTACTAGACAAATTAATCTTGGAAAGTCACAGTCATAGTAAGAATTGTTATGATGGTATGTACTATGTTAGCCGCAATAGGAAGGCGGTCGCTGCGGATATTGTCCACCGCCTTTGCAAAACACCTGGATAACGAGCGATAGTGAATCTCACCAACTCAACTTCCTCACCAACCCTCGAGAGCTACAACGCCGAGAAAATGGATTATCAGGTGAGTACACCCCCCGGGGCCGGCGTGTCGCCCAACCCCTGTGACTTATGATCTCGCTGACACATCGCGCAGAATCGTGCGGGTTCCAAATTCGGTGGGGGCGGCGTCGCCTCCAAATCTGCTACGAATGCAGACCGACGTGAGCGACTACGCAAGCTCGCCATGGAGACAATGGACGTCGAGAAGGACCCCTACATCTTTCGCAACCACCTCGGCACCTTCGAATGCCGCCTTTGCCTAACAGTTCACCAGAACGATGGCTCCTACCTCGCCCACACGCAGGGTCGCAAGCACCAAACCAACCTTGCGCGACGCGCCGCGCGCGAGGCACGCGAAGGCAGGAACCAGGATGCTTCGTCTACCGCTGGGGTCGCGGGCGTTCAAGTCAAGAAGCAATTGATCAAAATCGGCCGACCAGGATACAAGATCACCAAGATCAGAGATCCCCTGACGCGTCAACTCGGTCTACTATTCCAGATGCAGTTCCAGGAAATCACCCCCGGTGTGAAGCCCCGTGTACGCTTCATGTCGGCTTTCGAGCAGCAGGTCGAGACTCCCGATAGTAACTACCAGTACTTGGTTGTTGCTGCCGAGCCGTACCAGACTTGTGCCATTAAGCTGCAGGCTAGAGAAATCGATCGTCGTGACGAACGCTACTGGACCTGGTTCGATGAGGATACCAAAGAGTTCTGGATCCAGATTATGTTCAAAACTGAACGCGAGGAGATTTTCAGTGGTGTGCCTGGCCTGGCGCCCGCGCAGACTTAACTCTTTCGTTTCAATGCCCTTTTCGCTCGTTTATCTGTCTTGTTCTGCTCTTTTTTCGGACTCACATCGCAAATGATGGTTGTCTCTATGGCGGGAATCAGGATTGGCGTTTCGGGGTTGTTTCATGTGGATACTCGGTTTTTATCTGATACTCGAGCGACGAGATCCCTTTTTATGACAATTGAAATTCAATAACTATGGCTGACATGCCATTAACAATAATTCCAATGTTCCTTATGGTCCTATATATTACTTAGATGGCCGCGAGAGCCCCAAGAACAGTAGTGATAGTAGTGGGCAACCAGCTACTTGGCCCAACGCACGGCCCAACTCCCGTGCGCTGGGCCGAGTATGGCATTGCTTGTGGCTGAGGTACTAACATACAATGCAGTCAAAGTTCCCTGTTCTACAGGCCCAAAGCACATTCTACTGTGAATCCACCAAGGCATGAAGATAGTGTATTGTGAGGAGGCGGATATAGTCAGAAAGACAAATGCATTTTATTCTTTAGGGTAATATCCTGACTATCCTAAATCAGCTGGGTCTCTCCGAAGTGTGACAAGTAGTGTGTATCGTCTTGAGAAGGATGCAAGGCGTTAGATACATATGTATCAACCAGTGAAACCGAAGATGGGTCATGATTCGGGAAAACAAGATCGCGCTGATATGCTCAATGATAATGTGTAACGAGGTAAAAGAACCGAGCTTATTTTTAAACCGATAAAAAAGTACCATGAGAAACAAAGGAAGCAAGCCCTGCTTGCTTCCACTGTCTCTGGGAATCGGTCAGTCTCGGAATACAACAAACAAACCTAAGTTGTTTGGAAGGCATTGAATGCCTTATAGGTATAGCCGATGAATGGCAAACTCATCTCAGCTTCCTGCGAGTCTGGCATGGCACGGGCCTGGGCGCGGTGGATTGCACTCGTATCCTCCTGGGGAATTTCATCAATTGGGAAGTACGACACATCAATGTTTGAGCTGAGGCGCGGCTCGAAGGGAGCACGGATGCTGCGTAGTTGGTCCCAAACAACACCCCTGAAAAAGGGGTGGTTTTTGATCTGTGTCGCACCTCCGTGCTGGCCACCTTCGCTGCCAATACGGTGATCCGGGTCACACAAGAAACTAGACAATTCGGTTAGCGGGTAATCCCTTTGGGGTTTGATAGATAGATAAGAACTTACCTTCGGATCAGCGCCTCAGAGTCACGCCCAAGAACTAGTTCATCGGGGAAGTACAAACACTCTCTCCAGTTGACGATTTTCCGGTAGGTGTCATTTGTGTCTTCAGCACAGAATGGAGGCCAGCCCACGAGACATTCAAACATGATAGCACCAACAGACCACCAATCGCAGAGATAAGTGTAGCCTTGACCGTTGAAAATCTCAGGAGCAATATAATCCGGTGTTCCAACAGTCGAATAGGCCATGGCACGACGAGACTTTCGCCAGGTGTTGATTTGACCACGGTTGGACACTGTGAGATTAATGGCATCATTGAAGTATCCAGAGTTGCGGTTCCGGTCCTTGGAAGTGGAATTCTTGAGGAGGTTTTGGTAGTAAGCGTTGTCATGGGTCTTCTTGCCTCCGGTCGACAGACCAAAGTCAGTAAGCTTGACGTGTCCACCCCGATCGAGCAAGATGTTGTCGGGTTTGATATCACTGCGCAACAAAGAGTCATTAGTATGGATTATCTTGTGTGTTAGCATATGCACCTTATTCTTCATTTCAAGGAGAAGAAGAAAATCCACATGCCAATGTCACAACTCGCAACAAAGCACTAAGAATCACTTACCGATGGAGGAAACCAAGCTTGTGTACAGCTTCAATTGCCATCACCACCTCGGCCATATAGAACCGTGTGATATCCTCAGAGAAGATCTCATACTTAATCAACATGGTCATCAAATCACCACCGGGCAAAAACTCCATCAGCAAGTAAAGGTACGCAGCATCCTGGAACGATGCGTGAAGCTTCACAAGCCAAGGATTATCCTTCGAATCTGCCAGAATATCACGTTCGGCACGGACATGGGCTAATTGATCTTTCTTGAACATTTCCGTCTTGATCAACGACTTGAGGGCGTAAATCTTGCCATCAGTCTTGCGCTGCACCAGCTTGACCTCACCGAAAGCACCCTTCCCGATAATCTTGATGGTCTGGAAGTTCGCTGGTGTCTCCTTCGTGCGCAAGAACCGAAGGAAATCGGACTCTCTCTTGGAAATCACGTCGGCATCTTGGCGTTTCTTTTCGACGGGGATATTGGGATCACGGATTGTTTTGTCAAGTTCGGCCGAGCTGTAGGGGCGAATCATAGGTATAAGCCACAATCCCGGAACAATATTTCAGGGCTCCCATTTGGGATATGGATACTTACCGCATGTTACGGTCCCGGGCCCGTTCAATATTCTCGTGGAAGAATACGGTCACCAGCTCCTTTGCCGCCTTGCCTCGCTTGTGCACATTCTCGGAGTACCGGTCGGGGAAGCGTTGCAACTCCTCATTCTCGGAGGGTGGGCGAGGGCTGCGAGGCACAGGTGGGATCAGGTGTGATGCTTGGGCCTGTGTCTGAGCGGGGGAACCACCGGCGGTGCGAGGCCGCTGGGCTGGAGAGCCCGCCCGATTATTGAAAAATCCTGCACGGTTTGCGTTGAGGTCCTGATTGGAGAACTGCTGGATCAGACCGTTGGTGCCATCGGGGTAGCCCGGGCGTGCTTGGTAGGCGGGCTGGGGCGATTGCAACGCTTGCTGTTGCGCGTATTGCTGCTGCTGCTGCTGCTGCTGGACATACTGCTGCTGAACCTGTTGGGCTGGGTAATTGTTGGGCATAAAGTAACCCGGAGCATAAGCTGGATTGGAGGGATCGACGTATTCCTGGGCCCCCTGAGTCTGATAGATGGGCTGGGGGAACGCGGAGGGGGTAGTGGGATAGGCGCGGTTGTTGGCATTGTAGTTACGGTCATAGCCGTAATTCATGTTGTTGCGATTGTTATTGTTGGGATCCATCTTGACTCGAACTCCCAAGGGACTTTTCAAGGTAGATGGGGGGAGGAAAGATGGGAGAGAGGAAGTTGAGGACCAGGGCGGGGAGTTTAAAGAAGCGGTGGCTCAGGAGGCAATCTAGCCCCAGTGTGACTGGCTGACAATATTGTTTACATCCATCCATGGATGTTACATGTTTACACCACTCGATTGACTTGAAACAACTGTGTGTGTTCCCAGTCTGTGATACTTTCCTTTTTATCCAATGATTTACTACAAGTAGGCGGCTAGGTAGTTCAGGAGGGGGAATCACAGTGTGCTAATGGGCTAATATCAATATTTTATAAGACGAGAGCTCATTTTACATAAATATCCTGCTAGTAGTGATTCAATATACCACAGCTCTCTAGGATCAGCCCTTGACGATTACTGGAATCTAGGCATTGTGTACAGCCCTGGCGGTTTTCTGCAACTTTTTGACTTTCTTCTGATTGAGTACTTGGCTCTTGCCGCTTTTAGGGAAAGCCCCTGAGTGTGTAAGCTGATCACGTGGGTCCACGGGTGTTAATGGGCCCAATCTAGCCCTATCAACGCTAATCCTCTGTGTTAACTGTTAACACAGTTTATAATCTTTGGCTTTTAATCTGTAGGTCTCAGACATACAACAGACATTATGTCTTAATAGGTACAATTTAGATGAAGGCGTACAGAGCTGTAACTTTGGAAACTCAAATGACTTTATTTCCTTCATATCATCTTTCAGTTAGATTGAAACCTCACCACGTGCAGTCACCACCATACTGTGTACACCACGCCATTTGAACCGGTGCAAGTTTTATTCCCCTCAACACCATCCTCTCTCTCAGATCAGACAATCTCACGGCTGCCTCGATTTGGCTCCTCGTTTGCCCACTCAGAGATTTACGCCCAGACCACATATTTTCTCCCGCGGCACACGACCGTGGCCAGAGCATTATATCCAGGTTTGACGGGTCACTCTGCTCGCTAAAGAGATGGATCTCGCCTCCGATGACCAACGCAGCCTGCTCAGCAGACAGAGAAGCGGTTGGGTCATACTCCCACACCACACGCCAGTTGTTAATCGGCGAACAAAAGTCAGTGTACGGGTAGTTAGCTGGGATGTCGGCGTCTTTGAAGTTGAACCATTTTGCGTGGCCACAGGCGAGGTACTAGATGTTGTTAGCGGTTGACAAAAGTCTTGCATGGATAGTTCACGAACCCAGCTGTCGGTATCTCCGAAGAGAGCTTTGTGTCCTCGCGAGGTCACTGTGCCAATAGCTTTAACACCATCCCAGGTCTGAATGATGACATCGTTTCCGAGGGTAAGATTCCATGTGAGAAGCAACTCCTGCCAGACAATTGGTACAAGACCTGCTTTCCTGACCAAGTCATGACTGTGGTCGATAAACTTTTGAAGTAAGGGAGTGATGACTGCGATCTCCTTGGAGTTGACAGTGTCATCCAGAAGGTAGTCGCTACTTTCAATCTCATCGCCACCAGTGTGGAAATATGCCGAATATGGAGAAATTCTGGGCAGCAAATCATCGAACAGTTTGGTGACAAATTCGTATACCGCCGTGGAATTAAGCTTGAGTTGTCCGCAAGGAGGTTCAGAGCAATAATTCCGCCATGGCCGCTGACGGAATGCAGTGATAAGCTCTGGATACGCGAATCCAATGGCTGTTGTGTGACCAGGCATATCTATCTCGATGATAACTTCGATACCACGATAGATACCGTAGATCTGGATATCTTCGATATCTTGAGGCGTATAGGATAGTCCAGCTTGGTACGCGCCTTTTTGAGATAGCTCTGGTAGCGCGGGGATATCCAAAGGCC
This sequence comes from Penicillium vulpinum, assembly GCF_028829585.1. Taxonomy (NCBI): domain Eukaryota; kingdom Fungi; phylum Ascomycota; class Eurotiomycetes; order Eurotiales; family Aspergillaceae; genus Penicillium; species Penicillium vulpinum. Next base: position 5,836,162 of record NW_026643241.1, read on the forward strand.
AAGATTGTGCATCGGTCATGTGGATGTGGAAACGGTTGAATTTGCTCCAAGAAAGGGCATCAATGGTACGGAGGATGTGCTCTTTGGGGTACCAGTTTCTGGAAACATCCAAGTCCAAACCTCGATGGCTGAACTTTGGCCAATCACTGATACTAACGGGGGCGAGATTGGAATACACGCCAGTGCCTTTGACCGAGTGCGAATAGAATAACTGCGTGAAAGTCTCGAGAGCGCGAAGAATGCCAGTAGACGATACTGCTGAGATGGTTGCCGCGCCGTTTGTTCCAATGGTTAAGTTGTAAGTCTCATCAACTGTGCCCGCTAGGGGCTTGAATGTTGATTTGCTGTCTTCTGTCGTCTGGATGATCTGAAGTTCCGTTATATATGTCTTTGAATCGCTAGTCGCAGAGGGTTCGAATTTCTCCAGCTCATTGCGTGGATGGAACTTCCAAGGAACAATACTACTTGTGAAGATAGACTCTCGAGCCCTCTGCACGGCGGCTGCAACAATCTCCAAGCTTGAGATCGTATTTGTTCCATTTTTGGGGTCCGGAAGCTGGTTGAACATGATTGTCAGCTTCTGGATGGAAGGGGAAAGGAGCCTTATTGTATAAACCTACATCGCCATTATTGTATGAGACCCCAAAGTCCTCCGCAATCCAAACAGTTGAAGTTCCGTTTGTGAAAGATTGAGGGATGGGCCATAAGGCCGCCACATGACTGACAAAGGAGAGGAAGGCAAAGCACCTCATGATGACTCGAATGAATGGCAAGTCAACAATTCTTCTGGAGACCGCAGATGCATGATTTATATTCAAATCCAAGCGCTAGTATGACCAGGGGTCATTTATAAACTCTTACACGAAGCGATGTCGTGATGCTTCAGGAACACTGCAGGATTGCAGTGTTGTACGTGTAAGGTTACACTAGTAGAACTAGAAGTTGTTAGTTCGATACTAATCTCCTACGAATCATGTCGTGCTTTTAGCATTTATGTCGTTCTCCTGTGCAGTACTGGATGTTGTAATATAAAATGATAGACACTATACATTGCACTAACCCCTTTAGTTATGGGCCACCGAGAGCCGGAGCTAACCACTAGCTCAAATTGCACACGTACGTACAAAGTTAATGTATAGTTCGTACATTTCGGCATACTTCGCAACCCCAGGTCTATGGTGACGCACCATATCGATCGCTGAGTGAATAAACGGAATGAGTAGACCCACTGATAGACAGTACCCTATCTATGTATACATGTATACTCCGTAGATTCTACTGCAATGTAACATCGGATTCACTCTACATGTAATAAGAGGCGGAGATTTAATCTATCCTCTCTTCTAAGCTGTTACATACCCCGCTCCTAATACATAGAGCCCTAACTATGTTGTATGTGAAAACTCAGCCTTTTTACGAAGCACGTAATTATAGCGGCGTATGGCAAGTAAGTTCGCTAGAAAGTTCGCCAATTGCATCTACAACTATGGTGCAATATCTATATTACGATCATAACAATCAAGACTACACTAGCTTCTTAGAAGTATATAAAGAAGGATGATTGCACCGGTGGTTGAAGCTATCTTTATTCTCCTATAACTCTTCTGTTTTTCAGCCATCATATCTAGTCAAACCTGTTTAAGAATGGTCCGACTTCCTACCATCGTTGGCGTTGCTACATTAGCGCTATCAAAGACGGCCGCGGCGAAATATACGTTGTTCAATTCGTATGATGCCACCAACTTCTTTGACGGGTTTGAATTTCGAAACGGCACTGGATCTGGTGGGTTTGCTCAATATGTGGATGCAGCAACCGCAAAGGCAAAGTCTCTAGCAGGTATCAGGGATGGCAAGGTGTACCTAGGCGTTGATAACACGACTGAAAACACGACTGGTGGTCGACAATCTGTCAGAGTCATCACAAAGAATGTATGGACCAACGGAGTTTACATCGCTGATATCGCCCACATGCCAGGTAGTGCCTGTGGCATCTGGCCAGCCTACTGGACTAGTGGACCAGACTGGCCTAACAGCGGCGAGATCGATATTATCGAAGGCATCAACATGCAGAAAACCCCCATTATCACCCTGCACTCTGGGGCGAACTGCACCGTCACAAATACTGGCTCGGCAGCTGGCTCTGTCCTCGTCGATCCCGATTGTGATAGCAGTACCTCCTCTGGTGGCTGCTCCCAGACGTCGACAAATACCAAGGCCTACGGTGATGGCTTCAATGCGATCAATGGTGGTGTTTACGCAACACAATGGACAAACAGTGCCATCTCAATATGGTTCTTCCCCCGTGGCAGTATCCCGGCAGACATCACAGCAGATGCTCCAACACCATCCACTTGGGGCACGCCATTGACCCGGTTCGTGGCGTCAGGCTGCGACTTTGCCTCTCACTTCAAAAGCAATGACATTATATTCAACACAAATTTGTGTGGCTGGGCGTAAGATACAAGATCCACTGATGTATTAAGAGGTACGCTAACACATACCAGTGGAAGTGCGTGGCCATCCCAGTGTAGTGCGAAAGCTGCTACCTGTAAGGAATATGTGGCGCAGAATCCGTCGGCATTTTCGGAATCGTATTGGTTGATCAACTATGTCAAGATATATGGATGGAGCAATGCTGCTAAATAGGGCTTCAATATCATCGCCACGATATTTCCACCAGACAAGAATCAGATGAGGTCACAGTTAGACCTATAAAACCGAGAGACTATATAAGCATATGCAATATAAGCCATTTAGTTTTTCATACAGATTGTGCAGAGATTGTTTCCGATGATGGGGCTTTGTTCCTAGTATATATCAATTACTGACTAGCTTACTATGGGCTCGAAAGACAGTTTGGTCACCTTTGTTCTATGTATAGTACCATTATATCATTTCTCGCCATTCCATGCCTGTTGGTTAATAATCACCAATTGTCTGTGGCAAGGATAAAGCCCTGTGAGGGCCTAAACGCCATGCCGGGTTGTCAGGTAGTTGCTTCTTCTATAATGTGCCGAAAGAATTGAAATATCCCCCGTAGAGGTAGAATCAAGAGACTCAAGTGACTATAAAATCAAACAACCAAGGCAAGAAGCCTGAAATGATACTCATATCTCACGTCTTCCAGGAGTCAACCCGACGACCTCGGGATCTAACGAACGAGGTTATCTCCAGTCACGTGAATCGGGATAATGTAATCCCGAGGCAACAATTTTCCCCGAACGAGCATGTCCCGGGTGTACGTTATTTATACATATAGACCATTTCTCCATTATACCGCCCAATGGCAGACTCCTCGAGCTCTGCTGCGCCCTCGGGTGCCAGCAAGCCCCAGGCGGCCCCGAAGCCGCCTAACCCAGCGTTCAAAATGATGGGTACGTCTCTGTTCTCCGTATTTCAACGACCAAAAATACTCATAATGCTATGAGACAGGTCTCCCTAATATGCGATTCAAACTACCCTCTCGCAACTGGATGATCTTCCTTACTATCACTGGATCATTCACCGGTGCTCTTATATACGATCGTCGGGAGAAGCGTCGCGTTCAACAAAAGTGGTCAGAGCTTGTGGCTCATATTTCAAAAGAATCTCTACCAATCGACCAAATGCGCCGGAAATTGACGGTATACTTGGCTGCGCCACCAGGAGATGGCCTGCGTACGGCCCGGGATCACTTCAAGGAATATGTCAAGCCCATTTTGGTGGCCGCGGCATTGGACTACACGGTGATCGAAGGGCGGCGTGAGGGCGACGTGAGAGCCGGCATGGCGGAAAGCATTCGCAAGCAGCGCCGAAAGGCTGGAGAGCCCAGCTCAGCTCCCGAAGAGGTCGGTGTGGAGGCAGTCGTTGCTGCCACCCGGGAACATATGGGGGTCACTGACGAACCGGGTCCCAAGGGCGACTTGGTCATCGGCCGGCACACCTGGAAAGAGTATATCCGGGGCTTGCACGAGGGCTGGCTTGGCCCCTTGGATGCGCCAGCTCCACCTCCGGAGGAGTTGACCGCGAATACAGTGGAAGACGTTAGTACCAGTGCGGAGAAACCCGCTAGTCTCGTGAACCCCGAGGTTGCGAGCATTGATTCCCCCGAGTTCTCTGAAGAGAAAACAGAAGAGATCCCCGAGCTCAAGTTCGAGGAACCAGACAAAGAAGAAGAGAAGGAAGAAGAGAAGCCTGCCAAGCCGGCTGGTCCTACTCCTGCATACATCTCCCCCAGCGAATACTCGTCCGCCATCCTCCCTTACACCCTCCCCCAGACCTTTGACAGCTCCACCCCAGTCGAATTCCCACATATCCTTGGCTTCCTGAACACCCCGATCCGACTCTACCGCTTCCTCACACAACGTTACCTTGCCGAGGACGTTGGGCGCGAAGTTGCCGCAATTGTCCTCGCGAATAGCGCACGGCCATACCACGCTGAGACCTTCGGCGCAGATTCCGAGCCCACCAGCGCCAGCGTTGACCCCACCCCTTCTCCTGACCGTTCTTTCACCGACCTCCCCCCTCGCAACTATGAGCAGCAGAGCGTAATGGAGACTGCTGAAAGTGAGTGGCACAAGTCTGTACACAAGCGCGAAGAAGGCGAGGAGGAGAAGGAGCGCGAGTGGCTCGATGATATTGTGCTCGATCAGCGCATTGCATCGCGTATGCAGCGTGCCATCCTTTCTCCCGAAGATGAGGCACGCGCTCAACGCATCGCCGCGAAACAGGAATACATTCTTGGCGAGGAGCGGCCGGCTCCTGTGCCTTTCTGGAAGCGCATGTGGATCGATTACGGCTACGGCGAGAGTGACGAGGTCCTGAGACGTAAACCCATTTTGGGTAACATCGACGGAGAAGATGGACAGTGAAAAGATCTTCACAATTTGATATTGGTTATTTACAATAACGGTTACGGGATGGATTATTCCCTGGCATTCAGCACGGCATGTGTTGGTCTTTTTGTTTAGCATATTGCGACTCCCTCCTCGGCTTGTATATTAAAGGCGTTTGATGTCCCATTTTAGAAATGTACATTGATGGAAACGGTGTTCTTCAAATTTGGAGTAGATTGTTCTACGTTTAGCCTTTGCTTGGTTGGCAATAGATACTGGTACATTGGATTCTCCCAGCACCTGTATACTCACTCCACTTGGCATCGGCCAATACCAGAGTATATTTTGCTCTCCCCGTGTCTTCCTCTATGTTTTTAACCCTTCTTTTGTGGTCCCAACTCCTGCAACTCCGTTGTTTTGCTAGGCAGTTAGGCAACTCATGATCGAAGCGGGAATGAGGCTGGGAGTCCACACGGTCCTCCACTCGTATCAAATCAGTTCAGCACGAAGACCGAAGACTCGGGCCACTTCTTGCTAGCCTTCTCGGCGTAGGCAGTCTTATCGCTGCCCCACTTGTTCAGAATGTCCAAGGAGATGACAGCCTCGTCGATAGTGATATCGGGAGTATCGAGGGTAGCAAGCAGGTCTTGCTCGCATTGCGACTTGGATTCGGGGTTCAAAAGTTGACGGCCAGACAGGCCGGCCTGCACGTGTACAACACTGCCCTTGTTAGCCGATATATAAGACTCGTTCCACTCTTCGAGCTTCTGGGTCTTTGGGAGCAGTTTGTCAAATTCAGCATTCACAACCTCGGCGACTTGCTCGGGAAGAGGCTCGGCAAGGCTCTCCAGAGACTTGCGGAAACGGAGCAATTGAAGGTGGAGAGTGGGGTTAGATGGATCAATGGAATGGGCGGCCGCAAGGCACTTGACGGCAAGGAGATGCTTGTCTATGATCGTATTAGCACAAAGGACTCGCCTTAGAATCTACCAATTTAACTCACCCCTTCTAGAGTAAACCTCAAATCCGAGGCACTGGGCTTCGATGTTCTGGGATCCAAACTCAAGCAACGGTGTCAAGAACTTCATGGCATCCTTCATGGGATCCTGAGTCTGGACTAGGGTGTTGCCTAGAGGATCGGAATCTTCTTTCTTCGTCTCTCCATCAGCACTCTTGGCGGTAGCTGCAGCCGCTTTCCTTGCTGCGCGCTTGTCAGACTCGATCTTTTCCAGGCGCTGCTGCTCCTTCTTGGCCTTCTTGAGAGCCTTCTTCCTCTGATTCTCGTCCGTAGAATCGATTCCATTAATTCCACTGGGCATCGGTCCATGCACGAGATCCGGCTGGTCGTGAAGAAGTAGGTGGGCCTTGACGGCTCCGAGAGCCATTCTTGTGTAGAAGGGGTGCTCACGCAGGCGGTCTTCCCAGCGCACCATGTCCACGTAGGCCCTAATCATTCCCTTGCGGAGAGAGAAGCCGTGGAAGTCGAATTGATCCTCCTGCCAGGTATCGAAGATGTTATAAACCGAGTGGAAGCGCTTCAGGGCAAGACCGAGCTTCTTCTGTCGGAGGAATGCCTCGGCGTCCTCAGTCAAGAACCAAGTGCACTGCATCTCGTGGAGATCGCCCAATGTGCCGCCGACAGTCTCATTGCGAGTGAACTTGCTCATGAGCTCCAGGCCTTTCTCGTTATCATTGTTTCGGAGCACGTATTTCGCCGCTTTGGTGTTGATATGACGATCCTTCTCATCTAGCATTCGAGCCTTCTCCATCTCTTCTGCTGCCTTCTCTGGGTTTCCGTAGTGCTTCCAGATCCGCGCCTTTGTCATCTGATATTCCACAGCCTTTGGTGACAGTTCAATGGCCTTCTCAACGTACTCCATGGCCTTGGGGAGGTTGCGGCTGAGGTGATAGTTGTAATGTTGAGCCAGGAAGTAGTATGTGCATGACAGGAACTCGGTGTTGTCTCCATTCGACTCCGCGGAGCCGTTTGCTGCCTTTTCAGAGAGATACCCCTCCACCAGTTCTTGTACCACGTCACGCTTGACCGAATCGACATAAAGCTGCTTGATGTTCACGAATAATGAAGGGACACCCTTCTTCAGCATGCGTTGCAGATAGACGTCGGCGGCCTGCTTGAAATCCTCTCCTTCTAGGAAATCGAGTGGAATGCGACGAGCAGCATCACAGCGGGGGTTCTTCTCCACCCACTCATCATATAGAGCTTTCAATGCCTTGTGATCGCTTTCAGGGATAGCCTTTGCCTTGATCAAGCCATTGTAGTAAATCGAGTTGTCTGGGTTGCGCTCCAGAAGAGCTGTGTATGCAGCCTCCGCATCGGCCTTGCGGTCCAATCGCAGAAGATAATCCGCCTTCATCTCCATGACTGCGAGCACATCAGTGCATCGGTATCCAACAGCTTCAAGATTCTCTAGAGCTCTCTCGAGGTTTCCAGTCTCCGCAATAATCGTGTTTTTGTACAAGGTGGCCTCCGAGTTCTCCATATCGGCGACAGGTGGTATGGCACCCTTCAATGTGTCCTCGTAGGTAGTCAAAACCTTCTCGGCCTCTGCCAAATCTCCGGCCAAGTGATGAGCGATCGCGAGCGCCGTCCAGTTCTGGCGGAAGCCTGGACGAGTTTGCAGCATCGCACTGCGGCTCCGAATGTATCCCTGGTAATCCCGCATCTGCATCTGAAGCAGCGCCAGATCACGTTGAATAGGTTGCGATTCGGGCTCGAGGCGCAGGGCAAATCGGTATGCTTTGATCGCCTCCTCGTAGTTCTTCTCCTGGCGTAATAGCAACCCATACACGTGCCAGGTGATATGCGACTTCATATCATTCTGGAGAGCCTTCTTCGCGAGCGCAAAAGCCTCCTCCAATTGCCCTATCTGGCTCATATTCAGAGCCTTCATGGCTTGCGTATCGCCATGTTTGGGGTTTTTGCGAAGAACCTGGTCTGCTATCTTGATGCCTGTGAAGTAAAACGTGGTTAGACAGGCCTAAGTGGTTCAAGGTCACTTCGGAGGCCGACCTTTCTTATACTGTTTCATCTCAAAGTGGTGAACCACTTGACGAAACAAGGAATGATCCTTGGTGCTCAATGTTTCCGGCATTGTGGGCGATGCTGACGTCGAGGGACCTGACTTGTGCGAGTAAGGAATCGATGTGTGCGGGGGACGACTTCTCCGAGTCCGATCTTGGCAGAGCTAAATGGACCGATAAGATAGCGTGCACCATCCAACTTCTTCACGGGAAAACAAGTAAAGCAAGGTGAACTAAATTGTGGTTTGAGACTAGGCTGAAATACATAGATACGTAAATTTATTGACTCTACACTTGTACCTGTGTATATTTTCATCAAGGCGGTATAGGGTGTAAAATGCATATCTCATGATGCACACGTGGTTTGTTGTGTGCATATACTCTGTAATGTAACTTCTTGAGTGACTACTGAGGATAGCAGAAAGGTAACGGACGCCTTTGATATATGTTCAAAATGAAAGGATTGATTATTTACTCTTAAAATCACAGTCTGTGGCACAAGCTACTTCTCTTAGGTAGTATCTCCGGACTATATATTATACCATTGTCTGCCTTTCCACACAAGATCCAAAAGCAATCTACTCTATTATAAGCAAAGCGAGGATACTAAATAACAAAAACGTACCATGCCAGGACTGTTCAAACATGTACAATTTGGGGTGAGCCTCCCCGGGTCTAAAGAAGAGTTGAGTTATACAGAAATTCCAGCATACTGTGGCACGCCCCTACCAGAACAGCTATTTCTGATGAGAATGGCGCCAGTGATCGAGAGCTTCTTCCCAAGAAGAAGAGCCACTGCATTTTTCTGACACCATTCCCCACGTTCGGGCCCGAATAATTTCTTCGACAGTGCGCTCATTGCGAATTAAATTGGCCAATGACTCAGTCCGTGCTTCACGTGGAAAAAAGCGAGCGGAGTACGGGTCCAAACGCTCATCAACTTCTCGTTCCCGGTCTCGGGTGGATTCCGTTTGCCGAAGAATCAAGTCGGGATCGTCGGGATCCGGACTCGTAGCTACACCAGCACAGTAAGTGAGAACGTCTGATCTCGTTTGCCATGACGGAAATAACACATTATCCTTGAAGTTCTGGCAGGCTGCAGGGTTGATCCGAGATCTCGACTCGGTTTGTCGCACCGCTGTTGATGATGGGTCAAATGCTTCCTGAGCCGGAGTAATCAACGCGTTCAAGTGCTGTGTAATCGAGTCATCGATAGTAGATCTTGAGAGTCGAAGAAAATCTAAACAAAAACAGGAAAGTCAATATGAGCTGGTATTAAGTCGTCAAATTTCAAACGAACCTCTGAGCAGTCTCTCGTCAAAACAGAACCGAGGCGTCAGCGCCGGAGCATCTATAGATGAGGTTTGTGACATCCTCCCAAGAATTTCCTCCCCAGCTTCCCGATTTGATTTGACCCAAAGCCACTCCAGTTTGTAATGAGGCTGTGATAGCGTTATTGATAGAGCTAAGTCGTCCAACAGCGTTGTATAGCGTAGTGTTGATAATTATGATATTGGAGTATGTCCTAATGGAATTCAGTATGATCTGTTATGAGCACAAGTAACACGCTGATAGTTTCCAAGGACAGTACAAGTAAGCTCTCCGTGGATCGATGGATCACCGTCGTCATGCCGTAATCAGCCATAAGCTCCGTAGCCGTTTTGGGATTAGCTCACTAAATTATATGCACGTGATAGCGCGTCGCGTTTAGGAGTATCGCGTCTCTCCTTATGCCAGATCGTCTTTCAGAGAAAAAGCATTTGTATCCGTATATGCTCTTGAATTCATTTTTTTTGCCCATTTTTACCATTGTTACTTGAAATATCATACCAAGATGCCTGAGCTAGCAGAGATCCACCGCATTGTGCATTTCATTCGTCAACACCTAGTTGGGAAAACGCTATCTAAAGTACAAGCACAACATGATGATATTGTATTTGGCAAAGTTGGCACTAGTGCCGCTGAATTTCAAAAGGCAATGCAAGGGAAGACGGTCGTGGGAGCAGGCCAACAAGGGAAATATTTCTGGATCACAATGTCCTCACCACCACACGCTGTGATGCACTTTGGAATGGCTGGTTGGTTGAAGATCAAGGATGCCGATACATACTACTATCGAACCGATAAGCCTACAGACCAGGAGTGGCCCCCTAAATATTGGAAGTTTCTGCTGGAGACAAGTGATGAGCCGAAAACAGAGGCAGCATTTGTGGATGCCCGCAGGCTTGGTCGCATTAGACTGGTGGATTGCCCCGCTGATGAGATCCGAAATCATACTCCGCTCAAGGAAAATGGGCCGGATCCAGTCGCTGATAAAGATACTGTGAATGAATCATGGTTGGCAGAGAAGCTGGGAAAGAAGAAAGTGCCGATCAAGGCTCTTCTGCTCGACCAGGCGAATATTAGTGGAATCGGAAATTGGATGGGGTAAGTTCTTCAGTCAAACATAACCCATGAAATAACAGAAGCTGATTATTTTCAGCGATGAAATTCTCTACCATGCCAAGATACACCCAGAACAATACAGCAACACTTTGAATGGTGATCAGATCAAAGCGCTACACTCTGCTATTCATTATGTCTGCTCCACATCTATTGGTGTACTGGCAGACTCAGAGAAGTTTCCCGAGCACTGGCTTTTCAAACACCGCTGGGGCAAAGGGAAGAAGAATCAGCTCGCCGCCCTACCCAATGGGAATAAGATCAGTTTCCTTACCGTTGGAGGTCGAACAAGTGCCGTTGTCCCAGCTGTCCAGAAGAAGAGTGGTCCCGTCGCCAAAGATATTGACGAAGACGTCACACAATCCACACCAGCTAATTCGAAACGGAAACGTGTGGCCCCAAAGAAAGAAAGCGACTCCGAAACGGACGAAACAACACAGGTTAAGAAGCGGGGGACCCAAAAACAAAAGAAGCTCACTGTAAAGAGTACGGATTCTGATGGGGAGAAGACAAAGCCCGCCGTTGTTGGCAGAAGACGATCTACCCGTACATCCAAGTGAGATGTATATGAAACTCAGGTACTAGCTACTGCATCTAACTCTAGAATAGTTATTTATTTTCTACCATAAATTCTCAGCAGCTCACTGAAATGAAATATACTTTACTTGTAAAAACCAATATTATATTATGGACTACTCGTGTTGGTCTTGGGATGGCACTTGTTTCACTGGCAGGTCGACCCTAGCCTGGAGAAATCTCAAGATATCTTCAATCTCATCTTCCACGCGATACCAATGTCCCAACCCCTCATAGGCCTTCCAGGTTACATCCATCCCAAAACCAGCTGAAAGAATATGAGACATTTTCCTTCCAAGTTCTACAGAAACCTTTGGGTCTTCAGAGCCATGGCTAATAAAGACAGGCGTCTGGAGATGATGGTATCTTGATTGTGGTCGCGATTTTTCTAGCAAATGATCATCTGTTGATATCATTGGAAGATCAAGAATATCCCGAACATGGCTGACAGCATGGTCAAGCAGTGAGCCTTCTCCCTCCTCGTCGTCAAAAGGGTCGAAATCCTCATAAAAGAAGCTGCTTTTTTTGAATGAGTCGTCATCCAAGTCAAGTTCCGAGAATGCATCTAAATCTGCGTCTGACTCTCCATCACTGTTGGACTGTTGCATAGCTGTCTCTCCGTTGTTTGAGTCTGAGTCTGAGTCTAAGCTATCATTGGAGTGAGTTGCCTGGCCGTTTCTAGCCGACGCAGGAATCTCGTTGCATCGCAGAATTTCATGGAACTGCTGCTCAAATGGCAGCCACCCACTCATCCCAACAAATGCTCCGATTGTGTTTGTTTCATTAGCATCGGGCCAGCCACCTAGCAAAGTGAAGACACCCGCAGCACAACCTTGACTTAACCCCCATAGGATGATCTTTTGATGGGTGTCTGCGCCCAAGATGCGAACCTCTTCGCTGATCAAGTCCCGAATAAATTCAGCAGTCCCACAGAGCCCCTCGACTTGTAAGTCTGTTCTCTCTCCGGGATCCTCAATTGAATAGTTGTCAAACCACTGGTTGATAGCCATCTTTTTAAACTTCGTTGCCCGTCGTTTGCTTGCAGTTGGAAAGATAAATTTAACTGTAGGAAGTCGAGCTTGCAGGTTTGCAGCGGCAATAAGTACACGACCGAAGAGTTCAGCATTACTGCCTGTTCCATGGAGCGAAATGATGGTATGTGTATGCTCTTCGCCCTGCGGTGAGATAACTAGAGGGGCGGGGTATGCTGACATTTTGGTCGATTTAGGTGAGGCAGAGAGGACGATAGGCGATACTTGAAACGTTATTTCTGAATGAATGCCAAGGATCTGTTTCAAATTTCTTTGTTATTTCTATTGTTTCGGTATTGCGAATAGCTATTCCGTGCAGAGTAAGATATATATATAGGCATACACATAATAAGCGTATAGATCAGTATATCGATCAACGACTATACATATTTCAATCCCAGACAATGAGCTTTATATCACATAGTTATTAGTGTGGACACCGGAATATATATGTGAAATCAATATATATCATCCCAATTATTAATGATTTTACTCAATTCAACCCTAGACACTGGGTTTTATATCGCTTTGTTCTTTTGTTCGCTCATAAAGAGTATTCGTCTGTCATTGTATGTGGAGGGGATAGAACCAACGAATACACAGATATATAAAGTCTCTAGACAGCCCTAGCCTTCAAAAAATACTAGTCTCAAGTCTCATTCAAATCCTAAACAACGAGCTTACCATTGAATCCCACTTGAAAAGAAAAAACTCAATTATTTTCTGACGATCACGACTATTTATTCGTCGAAGATGGCTGACTCATGGGACGTCTATGTAGCATTCTGCCAACGGCGAGGTGATGACCCCTTGCACTGGATGCTTTTGTTTGCTCACCCTGGATCACTGCGTTGTACATGGTACCATGTTGTCGGAGGCCCAACGCAAAATCGGGACTTCGAGCGCAAGATTCAAGCAGGAAAGAGAATGGACAGTTTTGGTATATCGAGAAAGCAGTACATCTGCCAGATTGCCGCAAGTGAGATCAACAAGGTTAAGTCGGCGGTAGTGGCAGTCCCTGTACAAGATTGTCAACGTTGGATCGTTGCAGTGCTTGCCGGACTTGAGCGCAAATGCCTGGTTCCTGCTGGCACCAGCGCTGATTATTATAATCAAATGGAGGCTACCCATGCCGTGCAAATTGGAGATGGCTGCTGGGTCTTGGTCTCCGGAACTGCTGAAGATGAACAGGTTGCTAAATAATAGTGCAACGGACTAGCAGATGGTTGGGGTGAAGAGCTCTCCTGATAATTTGAAATACCGAAGGTATATCGCATATGCTTTTTGTCATTGCTGTTCTCATTTTTTTTTGTATATGTGGATCTATCGCCTATTTTCCTTTGTATGTCTATTGATCCCTCTCTTTTCCATCTCTATACATCTGTACTTTTATGCTCCACTTGGCCAAAGTTTTATCTAGATTTTCTAGTTCCGCGTTTGTTGACAATGCAATTTCATTCCCAGGTCAATCTCAAGTATTCCATAGGAAATGTAGACATAAATCCCCATCAACCGCCCCCGTTACCTGTCTCCTGGATAGCGCGGCCCCTGGGCCCCGGTGGGTGGGCAATGATGAGTAATGGGCCGCCTGTGAGGTCCGAATTCAGGCATATCTAGGTATCTAGGTAGTATAAACGGTTCGGGTGGATTCATGCGCGAAGATACTAGTAGTTTAGAATACCGATTTATGAAAAGTGGCAAAGAAAGAAACCAGTTATAATGATGGATGAAAAGAATAGATGATACTTGTTGTAAGGGCGAAGAACTGTGATTAAGTGAATCCCATATGAAAGAAAGCAATAGTAGACAGAAGTATAGTTCGAAAAAGAGCACGCAACCCCTGTTGGGACGGTGTATGAGGACAAGGAACCAGAAGACATTGATGTAGTATCTTTGAGGAAATTATGAGAGAGCCTACATTATATATGTAGTTATTTACACAGCGAGGCCTGGCACTTCACTAGGCCACTTCATCAACACATAACTTGATTCAAATATTCTTAAATAATTTGCGCCTGCCTCATAAAGTCCCAAACCTCTCCTAAGAGGGGGAAGGTAATAAAGAGAAATGAAATCGAACCTTGCGAGACTCAGGTTATTTTCATTTTCATACCATCCAATGTCTTCGTGAAAATTGCAAAATTGTTCTCACCGGGTGCGTCTCTAATTACAAAATGTATCTGCTCAAACCAACCCTTGAACTCTTTTTTCGCAAGAACATCTCTCCAGCAGTTAGCCACCTCCTGAGGGGGATGACGAAAGGCCCCACAACCAATGGCACCGAGGACCAAACGGCGGTGATTGTGGAGTGCTGCCGTACGTAGAATCAATTGCATTTTACCTTTCATGAGAAGTCGATGTCCCTCATCCTGGTACGTGGAGTTGTCGGCGGTCAATTTAGGTTTGCTTCGTGCTGGCATGCTGATAACACTGACAGAGGGGTTCAGGTGTAGCTTATCTTCTGACGATAGGAAGTCATAACCCTTGTCCACGCTGGTTCGGAAAACGATAACATTGGGTGAATAGAGGCACTCCATATCTGTTATTGGGTAGAAGTTTGTATGGAGAGTACCATTGAGTGTGCTTCGGTAGCAAAGCTGTTCCTCCTGGGCTCGAGCACCATGGAGCCAGCCCCCACCGGGTGTGTGAGCATTGGCAAAGTTAAGAACACATACTGGCATGCGATCGATGGTGTTACCGGCATAATGCATCGCAAGGGCCTGGTCATATGTGTCTCCTGCCACGACCCTGACCACAGTTGTCTGATTTGGATACTCCACATGACTAGGTCTTAGGGGAAAAGAGGTCCATCTGTTCGCAATATAACCAAAGCGAGTTCCCTGCAATTCCGTTTTGGACAAAATTTCCAATGTAGCTTTCTGTGTTGCTTCGATCACCTTCCTCATTGTAGCGGATGTAGTCTTAAACTTCTTGACTCCACTACCTTTGATTTTAAAAAATCCAGGGGGCTGTTTCTTAGTCAGAACAGGCTTTTGGGCCGGATGTTTCTTTCTAAGTGCGTCCGCCTCACTTCCTGGTATAAGTGAAAAGCCGGACGAAGACCCGGAAGATGTCATGTTATTGTCGCTGGGGCCGTATGTCATTTTCTCAAACATGTTCCCTATGGTTTGAGTGATGCTAGTACTGGTGCGACTGTTTCCGCCTGCGGGTGATTGGTTTGCATACTGAGAACCTATCGATTGTTTGGAGTGTGTTGACCTGGAGCTGTCGGACTGGGTAGGCGATTTTCTTTTTTGCATGGCTTTTTCAGTAATGAAGGTGATAGTGAGATGCGAAAGAAATAGTAGAGCCGCTAATTTGAGAGTTGCTAATTTAAGGAAGAGGAGGGTTCCGGTGGCACTTTATGGCCCATTTGTACTTACTAGTTAACTAAATATAGACTCATATAGCTACCTATATACGAACTTGAAAGAATAGAGAAGACAAAGACTCGAGACTTGTGATTTACCTAGAAGTTGAAAGAAACGTCAAATAGGTCACGTGTATACCTCCAACCTAACCAATCAGAGCAAGTGTAGCCCGCATAAGGCGGTCAGCTTATCTCCGATCTCGCCACCATGACAAAGCGTGCAACGCTGTTGGCTTGTCGCCTTCTTGCAGAACTATTTTAATCCTTAAAGGGTTCGAAGTCTTTATTCTGATTATTTGCAATAAAATCAGCCAAATAAACGGCATTGCTTTCACTTCATTCACGACCCAAAGCTGTACCCCGCCGCAATGAGCGCGATCTTGTCAGCAGACGATCTAAATGATTTCATTTCGCCAGGGGTCGCATGTATCAAACCAGTTGAAACCCTTCCACAGAAAGATACAAAAGAGGTATGTCCGCTTATCGGCTTCGTTGAAACTGTGTAATATTGGAGTTCATTTGACTGATTTTCTAATTATAGAACGCCTATGAAGTAACAACGGAAGACAAAGTCCAGCCCGAGAATCTATCCCCCGCACAGATTTCTTTGACAGACTGCCTCGCTTGCTCTGGCTGTGTTACATCTGCCGAAGCAGTGCTGATATCACTCCAGTCTCACGCCGAGGTCCTCAATACACTTGATGCCTGTCCAGAGATTCCCTTGGCGCATGAACGTCATGGGGTGGTAGTCAATAATACCGAAGATTCTGGAGAGGGTAAGATATTCGTGGCCAGTGTCAGCCCACAGGTCAGGGCAAGTCTGGCAACAACCTATGGGATTTCGGACAAAGAAGCGGGATACATGATCAACCAATTACTTAGTGGCCCACAGGGCTTGCGAGGTGGGGGTAAACACGGCAATGGGTTTACGTGGGTTGTTGATACCAATGCCATGCGAGAGGCTGTTCTAGTGCTCACTGCAGACGAGGTTTCAGATTCGCTCAATCCAGGGGACTCGTTGACAGTCGGCCAGTTGGATGACTCTCTTCCCAAACGACCTATTTTGTCCTCAGCATGTCCTGGATGGATCTGTTACGCCGAGAAGACACACCCTTTTATTCTCCCGCATCTTTCTCGACTCAAGTCCCCGCAGGCTCTGTCGGGGACATTCCTCAAAACTGTCTTGAGCAAATCTCTTGGAGTTCATCCTTCTCGGATTTGGCATTTGGCCGTCATGCCCTGCTTTGACAAGAAACTAGAAGCTAGTCGAGAAGAACTCACAGATGTCTCGTGGCGGCAGGGGGATTCTACTGCCTCTGAGACACAACCTGTTCGTGATGTAGACTGTGTTATCACTGCTCGTGAGCTTCTGTCTCTGGCTTCGTCTCGAGGATTCTCACTTCCAAACTTGCCTTTGGAACCTTTGCCTTCGTCTTTCACCCCACCCTTCCCTGAAAAAATCCTCGATTCTTTTCTTTCCTTCAAAGGCTCTCGGACAGAACAATCTCTTACTACAGGTACCTCTGGAGGCTACCTACACCACGTTCTCATGCATTTCCAAGCTCGCAATCCAGGTAGTGAACTTGTGATCAACCGTGGACGCAATGTTGATGTTGTCGAGTACGTGCTCATGTCTCAAGAAGGTCATCTCATTCTGAAAGCAGCTCGCTATTACGGTTTCCGAAATATCCAAAACCTCGTCCGGAAGCTCAAGCCCGCACGTGTATCGAGGCTTCCCGGCGCAAAACCAGCCGCCAGACCCGCCGCAGGTCGGCGCCAGCCTATATCTCGTAATGCCGTGTCCACAAGTAGTTCGGGGTCAGATTACGCCTATGTGGAGGTCATGGCCTGTCCTGGTGGGTGCACAAATGGCGGTGGACAGATTCGAGTCGAGGACGCCAGAGAAGCCCTCGGTCCTTCCCAAGGAGAGGCACTAGACGCATCTATGAAGCCATCACCACATGAGCAGCGCGCGTGGCTCGCTCGCGTCGACGATGCTTACTTTTCGATGGAGTCTGAGTCTGAACCAGAGACTCAGTCTCAGCTGTTTTCATTGGCTGACAAAGAGGCTCAAATCCACGAAGGCTTGCGGCGCTGGTCAGAATACATGAAAATCCCCCTCTCTAAGCTTGTATATACTACCTACCGCAAGGTAGAAAGTGATGTTGGCAAAGATCAAACATCTGCTAATGATACTAGTCGGGTTGTGGAGCTTGCGGGGAAGATTGGTGGTGGTTGGTAACGGTTGTCTGCTTCATTTCGCTGCTACGAGGTCCACTGTTAGAGTGATTTTCTTCATGGTCTCTTCTTTGCTTCATTTGCATGGCGCTGGGATCTGATTTTTCTTGCACGTTCCTGGGATATACCACATTTTCATTTTTGGAGTCACAGTCGATGATTACATGAGGTGCTGAAAAGGTTGTTTTCAGCCTATAACATGATAAATACATAGAAGGTATAAACACCTTCAGGTGTGATCAATGATATTAATGAAACTATCAAAACATATAATTCAAGACCTTTCAAAATTCCATACAAAATCCAAGTTAACTATACTTCTAGATCGGGTCCCGGCCCCGGGGGGTATGGATGTGCTGACTAATAAATCTGCCAACCTCATGACTAAGCACCTAAAATCCCGCCCGGCGCTCCAGAAAGAAAAAGAATCCAAGTATCTTAGCATAGAAGCTAGTTTCCAGCTGAAAACTCTCACCCTCTCACCGGACACGTTTAGCTCGCGCGCAAAATAATCAATCCACAATCATACCACTCTCAACCTCAGACTATGTCTCGCGAAACCTACCAGGTCCCCACGGGCACCCAGAACAACTTCGACACCCAAGGTGGAGGTTTCGGCAACGCCATGGCCATCGACAGCCCTTCAGTCACCTACCTGTGCGGCGAATGCTCTGCCCGTGTTCCCCTGAAGCGCGGTGACCAGATCCGCTGCAAAGACTGCGGTCACCGTGTGCTGTACAAGGAGCGCACCAAGCGGTAAGATTTTCTTTTCTGAGAATTATCATGCGATATGCGCAAGACATGGACTGATGTTCTTTCTTGCTTCTCAATAGTATGGTCCAGTTCCAGGCTCGTTAAGCGTCTCATCTACCCAACCAAAAACAAGACGTTTGGAGGTTGCGATGGCTCAGGCGGAATCGGCTTGAGATCCTTTGGTTTTGAAGGTTCTATTTTTTTTTGACGAATTATGCATACAATGGCGCTTTGGAGTTGAATCACACAACCCAGTTTTTCTATCGTCTCAATCTACAAGACCTAGATGCGATGTTCTGGCCATGTCCTCTAGTCCTAGTCCAAGTCTGGACTTGTGAGACAGGCTTCAATTTTTTTATAAGAAACAACTGTACCTGCTTTCAGAGAATTGAAGGCATTTAACATGGAGCGTTGAGATTAACTACCCGAGATTCCCACATATCTAAACACACATCAGTGCACTCAGCGCACCCATCAGAACAGATGAAACCATACATATCTCAAACCGAACGTCCCCTAGACCCGAAAAGGCTATCACATCTCAAATAAACCTACGAAACTAGTTACACAGCATTCTACTTTAGAGCTGGTTAGTTACTTCAATGAATTGCTCCAGGTTCTTCAGAGACTGGCCGCTCTCGATTGCCCAGCGTGCGCGACGCACGCCTTCTTTCCAGCGGCCACCGCCAGGGCCACGCTCGGTAATGACCTGCCCATCATCGCCAGGTCCCATGTTGCTGGTATCGGCCTCGCAGATGCCCGAGGTGACAAGTAGCCCAGCCACATTCATGAGAACAAACTCCAAGATGGGGTCATCTCGTGGGAGCTCATTCCGAAGTATGCTCATCAGCTTTTCCGCGTTTTGCTTGGGCATTTTACCTCCACCCACCTCACTAAGGGGATGAGTAGAGAGGCCAAAGTCTGATGGGTGGAGCTGGAAGGTGTCAAGCTTGACAAGTGTACGAGGATTGTCGATATCATCCCCACTTGAGTCATCTGCGTCGTCTTCTGAGGCCTTGTATGCAGGGTTCGGGTACTCAGAGAGCCTCCAGCAGTTTGTCTTTCCAGCGCAGCTGATTTCGTCCATATCCTCTGCGCCACAAACAATCATGGCTTTCTTCGCTCCACTTTGTCTGAAAGCCTCAGCAAAAACCGGACCAAGACTCTGGTATGCCACGCCAACTACACGTGCTTCCAGTGCCCAGTCAACGGGGTTTGCTAAAGGGCCCATCAGGTTGAAAATCGTTCGGAGGCCGAGACCCCTACGGACAGGGTTGGAATGCATCATGCCTGGGTGGAAATTTGGAGCGAATAAGAAAGAATAGTTGGTTTTCTCGTAGACCTGCGCCAGGTTCTCGGCGGTGATGGCTGCGATCTTGGGTGGTACTGGCTGGATAGCATTGAGGACATCGGCGGCTCCAGAGGTAGATGTTTGAGCACGGTTGCCATGTTTAGCTGTCATGAGAAGAGGAGATGCAACGATTGAGGAGGTTGTGGAAATGTTAAAGGTCGAATGAGAATCTCCTCCGGTTCCAACAATATCACACTATACATCGCGGCCTGTCAGTGTAACTCGATGACAAAATAGAGGTGGTCTGCATACCAATCCACCCCCATAATTTCCCACTTTAAGGCTGCGAGACTGGATAATCTTGATGAGAGGACCTCTCTCAACTTGGCAAGCAGCATCTCGCATGCATTGAGAACATTTCGCAATCACATCTGGCTGCCTATCCTTGCCGGTTGAATGGAGCAAGGTGAGGAGGGCAGCAGTCTGAATATGAGATAGCCGGTCCTCGAAAATTAGAGCGAATGCAGAAGCAATCTCCTCTGCACTCACAGGGGGGAGGTCCTGTGCGCTGACCCGGATCCCAGCAGCCGCGGGGTAAGCGAGGCGCTGGAGGAGCGGGGCGATCGAAATGGACTCTGGCCGTTGAGTAGGAGAGGATATAGGTGTCGCCATAATTAAGATATTTGTAAGCAACCGTGTATTCAGAATAGCCCAGCAGTCCCAATAGGGTTTCACAAGCTTAATAAAAATACCTGTAATATCCGTAACATCAACAGTGACTCAATGAGGACCTATATATCCGGCAAAATACTTCACCGCCTTTTATGCACCTTACCATTTTAGGACCCAAAAAATATCACGCTTTGCAGTTCCCGGGGGCTGTCTTGATCTGTCTTGACCTGTGTATATCAACTTTTTGAATTGCTTAGGCATTGATAAAATCAACACCTTAATCAAATATTCACAATGCCACCTCGGTTAAGAATTTCGTCGATTCAGCAAATCCCTCGATGCCAATATGAACTCCGAATTACCAGGAGCGCATCCAGCGCTGCAGCCCCGGCATTCACGCCAGCTGCGTCAATTGAGCAGATGACACGCTCCCCAGCTCCTGTATCAAGATTTCCTCCTACTCAACCACCTTCGCACCGCAATCCCGAATACCGCCGGTCGCAGCTCCTACGGTCCTACACCTCCCTTCTCCGCACATCTCCTCTCATCGTGCTGTTCCAACACAATAACCTCAAGTCCATGGAATGGGCAGCCATCCGACGAGAACTAACCATTGCTCTGCAAAAAGTGGATGAGAAGATTGCCGCCGAGGGCCGGACAGCGCCTGCGCTCGCTCCTTACATTAAGATCCAGACCATCCAGACTAGCATCTTTGAGGTGGCTCTGCGCATCGTCGAGTACTTCCGGCCCAGCGAGTCTTCTCTGGCTTCAGGAAAGCCCCCAAGTGCAATTGACCCCGTGACACAAACCTCCGCCGAGCTCCCTGCGATCTCCGGCTCAAAGGATGACCCGGCCCTGACACACGACTTGTCTCGCACTGCCCACGCCGCAGTAAAGAACATGAAGGGCATGCATGAGCTTTCTCCTCTGCTTGTTGGCCCTGTTGCTGTCCTTTCAATCCCTACCGTCTCGCCTGAACACATGAAGGCCGCGCTGTCAATTCTCGCCCCCAAGGAATCTGGCTTCAAGGCCCCTACCCGCAAGGCAAACCCTGAATACCACGAGCCCATCGTTCAGAACGGTCTCCAGAAGATTAACTTGCTGGCTGCCCGTGTGGACAACCAGGTGTTTGATATCGATCAGACCAAGTGGGTCGGCAGCATCGAGGGTGGCATGGACGGTCTCCGCTCCCAGCTTGTCACTGCCTTGCAGAGCATGAGCTCCAGTGTTGCAACTACTCTGGAGGGAGCTGGCAAGAGCATTTACTTTACCTTGGAGAGCCGCCGGAGCGTTTTGGAAGAAGAGGAGAAGGGACCGGAGGGCGACAAGAGCGAATCGTCCTAATCTGGTCATGGTCGTTCTGATTCATTTTCCTGTATAATAGATCATATTCTGCGTTTCGTCCTCAAGACCCC
Source organism: Penicillium vulpinum (assembly GCF_028829585.1). Classification (NCBI taxonomy): domain Eukaryota; kingdom Fungi; phylum Ascomycota; class Eurotiomycetes; order Eurotiales; family Aspergillaceae; genus Penicillium; species Penicillium vulpinum. The sequence continues at coordinate 5,857,806 of NW_026643241.1, forward strand.
CAACTTCCTACTTTAGGATCAATGTATACTTGCAAGAAATCAACTTTGGTGCGTCATAATTTTTCATTTAACTCATGAACCATTGTATTGCCTGTATATGAGAGGCAAAATCCAGACCACGCCTAAAAAACAAGTTTCCTCCTGATATATGTCCACTATATGTTCGCCATCTAGTCCTGTCTCAAACGCAGTTTGGCATTCATGCCCACAATGCAGCGCACAAGATCCCAATCTCCATTCAAACCAACCCAGTCCGTAACAAGGATACCTGTCGAGCAGTCCGCATCTTTGTCTTTACCTCGGCGACAGATATAATCCACAATCGCCGGGTTAACCTTAGCAGCAACCTTCTCGGGCCAAGTATCCGTCTTCCAGAAGTTACTGGCACTCAAGAAATTGACGTAAAAGGGGAAAGCCTTTGTCGCATGCATATTAGGCTGAACACCAAACGGATAGCGGCAGCAGCTAGCCCGATCAATCTGCTCTGAGACGAACTTAATCTTCTTCTCGATATTCATACTCTCCAGCACCTCATAGAAATCCTGAATGCAGAGCTGGCCACTGGGACACGTAGCATTGGGAGTATTGTCCGCCCACGCAGCAGCATCAATACCCCAACCAGTCCCACCATGCGCTTCTTTCAGCTTCTGCTGCAAGTTAAACCGGCGCATCAGAATAACCCTACCACGCACCTCGCCCAGAGTCGGGATCTTGGGCCGCACCCACCACCCCTTAGCATAGTGGTCCTGCAAGATACGTGAGAGCTGCTCGTCAGTCGCGTTACCGGTGCCCTCCCGCTTAATAGAGATGATCAACGTCTCGGAGGGGTTGCGCTCGAGGAACTCGTTGACTTCACGCATCAGATCGCGGAAGTACTTGTTTCCCGTTAGTGAGACGGGGAACACGCTGTGTACGAGGATCAGCTCGTCGCGCGCAGCGTCGTCTGGGTATTGCGGCTGCACGCGAATATCGAAGAACCGCACGCCGTTCTTGAGTTGCTCTTTCGGGCTGACAGCCTGGCAGCGCACCGACGGCGGCGCAATGTGGCATGTGGGCGAGTTGTGTGTGCCTGGGATTGAGAGGGCGGAAACAAGGGTCTCGTCGCGGAGCTCACGCATCCAAGCGTGCATGTGCGCAGAGGAGAAGATTGTGAGGAAGGATGCTGGGACCACGAAGACGCCGGTAAAGCGGTGTTTGGGGTTCTCGCTTAGTGCTTTCATTGTTGCTGACTCTGCTGTTGGGACAGGGACTTGGATCTGGTATTTCTGGCCTTCTGCCTCGAAGATTAAACGCATGCGCTCCTTGTCAGAGTGGACGAAAGAGCGTAGCTCGGTCTTCTTCGTTGTGAATGGCTCCAGGCGAATGTCGACATTCTTTTCCTCAAAGGGACTGCTGTCTTGTTCAATGGAGGCAACAGCATCGTTGCGCGTTTGGTTGGTCAAGACCTGGGTAAGGTTTCTGGCAATTGTGCTGAAGGCATGGAACCCATCTTTCTCCGGTGCCTGGAAGCGCTCAATGCGCTTCAGGACAATTGGAGTGGAGGTGTTGTTGCGGAGACTAAGGTGCTCAGCAACCATGGTGAATTGACAATTTGGAGAATTGAAAGCAGAATAAATCCCTGTGCGAAGAATTTCTCTCAATCTGGTTCGAAATTGGTTGCCTGGAGAGCTGGGATCGAAGTGGATTACCCCTCCACTAGGGATCAGTGGACGATCCCCGACAGGGGCGCCCTTGTTCTTGGCATGTAAGGCTGATTCGTGTGGACATCTCTGCAAGACATAGCGGGGATTTTCAAGATCTATGCGGAGGATTTTGTACAATGTACGATGTAGCCAGTCGGTGTCGCGCCTAGCTTGGCCCTGGCGATCTGGGCCCAACATTCCCTTACTCTGTACATCATACACCACATTTGTTTCGTTTGCTTAGATTGAAGCTATTCTGATTGATTATCTTATAAAATGAGAGGAAAGTTTAATGCTACTCTTAGGATATTCTGTAGATCATTGTAGGTTGAGGTCATCGACTTAATAACCTTGGTCCAGTTGGTGGATACCATGGATATATATGTCTTCAAGAAATATAGTATAAGTTGACCACATATAGATGCACATGTATGTATATGTATTTATTGAACACAAAAATAGGCGGCCACTTATGCGGCCTTGTGCTGTCTTTCTAGCTGTCTTTTCAGATGTGTCCTGTTTTAGATATTTTATCCCCCTCCTAGAGTTATAGGTAGATAGCAAAAAAAGGCGAGAAAAAGTGATAAATGTGCAGATGACTTTTCTATGTATAACTAGAGATAGTTACTGAGCATGGAAAGGTCTCTGCTTTGTTTGTTAGAGGAATTGGCAATCCAAAGGGATACCCTCTAGTAGGGAACCTGCTGGTGGAAGTAGTCCATCATAAACTTCACCCGCTTTGGCTTCGCAATGGGCACATTTTTGAACTGGTCGCCGAGCTCCATGACAACTTGAGTACCATCGGCACTGTTGGGACTCCAACGCGCCAACGATCCACTACCATTGTAGGAGCCGCCTTTGTTAGGGTTGAGGGTCTTCGCAAAGTTGGCCCAGTAGGACACCATCTTCTCCTGGATCTCAAAGTCGATCTCGGTGAAGGCGTACCTCTCGGAATTGGCGTAGAGAGCGCCAAGCGCATACATGATCTCAGATTGGTGGAAGGCACCCTGATCCTGGCTTGGGGGTGCGTGGGTCCAGTAGTAGGTGTAGAAGTCTGAAGTGGCAGACTTGTACCACTCGGTAGCGTATGCCCACGAGCCGACAAGAGAGAGATCACAGGCAGCAGCGTTCCAGGCCTGAGAGGCAATGGTATCGTTGTTCTGGGCAGGGTAGAGCTCGAAGTATGTGCTGGAGAGGTTGCCGTACTTGAGCCCGCAGTAGTACTCGTACTCTTCGACAGTGTAGTCGGTGTTGGTAGAAGCACCAGATTCATCCCTGGTGTTACCAGTAACCAGAGGAACATCGTTGGCAGGGCCATTGATCAGGGTGTCAATGTACTTAGATGGAAGCACATAGTTGTCAAGAACAGGCTTGAAGATCAGAGGATAACCGGCGGAGAGTGCAGTGACCCACCAAATGGAGCTGTTGGTGACGCGGTCGTCGGAACCAACTAGTAGGCTCTCCATCGAGAGGTTGCGCATCTCCGCAATTGTAGAAACGTTGTGGGCCTTGATGTAGCTAGCGCTATTGGAGATAGCAGTAGACATTTCGACGTATGAAGTGGCAAGGCCAGCCAGCATGGTATCGTAGGGGTATCTAATCCCAGACTGGGAGATACCGCCTTGGAAGTATCCCGTGAAGAGAGGGCTATTAACCGCATGGTAGACTTGAGAAGAGCCGAAAGACTGACCAGCAAGGGTGACACGGTCAGGATCACCGCCGAATTTGGCAATATTCTTCTGCACCCACTTGAGAACCTCCAGTTGATCCAGAATACCATAGTTACCAGAGGTCTTGTGCCCAGTGAGCTTGTACCCTTCCTCGTTGAGTTCAGGGGTAGCGAGATAGCCGAATGCATCATCACGCCGGTTAAAGGTGATGAGAATGACATCCTTCAAGGCCATGCCACCACCGTACCACCACTCCTGGTTGCTGGTTTCGTCGGAACCTTGGTTCCAAACCATGACAGGAAGGCCGGCAGCAGCGGTTTTGGCGTTGGTCCAGATGTTGAGACTGAGACAGTCTTCGCTAATACCGGAAGCCCTGGGATTAGGACAGGCAGGGCCAAAGTCCGTGGCCTTCAAGGTCTTGGTCCATGGCTCGCGGGGCTGCGGTGCCTTCCACCGGTTCTGATACCCTGTATCGGCAGCGAAAGGGATACCCAAGAAAGCGGCGACGTTGGACTCGGCGCCATCAAAGTACTTATCAAGAGTGGACTGGTTAAAGTACTCGAACCCCTCGACAGGACCGTAGGAAGTTTGGATGACCTTGTCCCAAAGCTGGGCTTGGGCGACAGCAGCACCCAAGGCCAGTGAGGCCAGAGTCTTGGTCAGGAGAGCCATAATGCTTGGATCACTGAGAAAAAGAAGATTGAAGCGATTGAAAACTTGAAGCACAAGGCTAGGAGGGGAGGGACCGAGGATGTCCTTATACCTTGTAAGCTTCTTCACCGGCGTAATCCACCCACGTACTTAGTAACGTGCATAGTACTCCGTAGTGTCAGTACACTTGGCATGCTATAAATTGAAACCGGTTAAAGATTTATGCAGCAAATTAAAGGTTTATGCAGCAAACGTACGACGTTATCTGGTGTTCCGGTGTCTAGTCTGGCGGATTTCGGGTCTTGCAGGATCGGCCTCGGTCTCTGTATTGAGCTAACGCGATGACGATCATCTTCAGTCGTGTCCACGTACGTCTGACACGCGTACATAATTCGGGCAGATTCCGAGATTCTCTTGCTTCTTGCAGAATCAAATCGTATTCTTGCAGTGGAGCATTGGGAATGAGGTCAGTGTTTGCCGCTGCGGCCCGACCCCGAACTCGGGTGGCTGATAGGAACAAGTCGAATCTGATAATCATGATGGATACATCCTTGTGTTCTTCGTCAGACATGCCCTGGAAACCAAATAAGGGCGTTCAAATCCTAATGGTTGTTTAAGCTCAGTTTTGAGTAGCGTAATAGCGCAATCGCATACTGGGTGGAGGTTGAAAGCTGCAGTGGTACCTGCCTGGGTACCTGCATAATAGAGGTGGACCCCGGGAATCACATATCCGCATCATCGCACCTATATGAATATCAAGTGTCAATACAACATATATTAAAAGGAACTCCTAATGTGACAAGGAAGGTGCCGTCTTTATCAAAAAGAGAGACTGGTGGAATAGTGCATAGCTGTGCATAGCTGTGCATAGCTGTGCATAGCTGGTCAAGCTCGAAAAAAAGAAGAAAAAAGATAATCCCTCCAATTACTCCCAGCGCAGGATCGAAACCCTCACCAGTTTCACCATTAACTGAACTTCCCAATGCGGTATCACCCGGGCTCATTGTTCCATTCAGCAATCAGATAGCCTTGTGTCTCTCACCCACTCAGCTATCTGGGAAGGATTATTAGCAGCTAAAATTAAACTAGAGTTAAATAGAATGAATTGCTTGTGCCATATACATACATTCTACTCCAACTGCCCTTACTAATGGTATATCTGCGCTTTAGGTTCTATTCCTTAGTCTACTTCATTTTATACTACCCAGCTGTCTATGGATAACCTGTGCAGTATTAATTTACTCAAAATTTCCCAATTGACATCTCACAATGAAAGCAAACAGTAATGATTGCCTAGCAATTCAAAAATATACAAAGAAATGAGACCATAACGTTAGTGCCATACTTCCCCAGAACCATACTTGCCCGCATCAATAAATGCGGGGAGACCGGAGATCACGTGGGTAGCGTCGGTTAGCATCGGCATGCGGGCAGAACAGTCGATGCTCGAGAGCCAAATAAAGTAGACACAATGCTCCTTTTCTCTTCAGGAATCTCAAAAGACATCTCTTGGATCTGTCTTTATCAACCTGTCTTTTTTTAATCATGAATTTCAGCCGCAGCGGGGGACTCACTGCCCGCAACTTCAGGCCTTGTCTACCCCAGAATCGTCTCCGCATCCGCTCCACACTACCACCGCTCTTGTCCCGGAGATTCCATGCCAGCTCTCTGCTATGGGCGATCAAATCACAAGTTCTAAAGGACGTCGGCGAGGGTAATATATGCTTATTCCCTGCCTCATTCTTCAATTTGTTCACTTACAATTACTACATAGGCATCACTGAGGTCCAGATCATCCAATGGTACGTGGAAGAAGGGGCTCATATTGAGGAATGGAAGCCTTTGTGTCAATATCAGTCGGATAAAGCTGTCGATGATGTGAGTGCTACCTCCTTTATTCCCATATCATGAGTTAATAGCTAATGAACCTAGATTACTTCGAGATACGAGGGCGTTATTAAGAAACTACATTTCGAAACAGATGATACAGTGCCTACGGGAAGAGTGTGTACTACCTTCACTCTTATCCATCTGATACTCACACTGCAATTACCATACTGACAGGCTTTGGTAGGCACTCTGCGATATCGAAGTTGCAGATGGAAAATACCCCGATGATAACCCGCCGCATGAATCAAGGGGGGCGCCGTCTGAACCTACTCCTCCTGTCTCTGAGATCACAGCTGCGCCTCAAGCAGCCGAATCCTCCTCATTAACCCCTTCGCCCATCAAAGTTCTGGATGATACACCCAAGTCAAAGCATGCATCCCTTGCAGTACCCGCAGTACGCGGGCTATTAAAGAGCCACGGCGTGAACATCCTCGATGTCAACGGAACTGGCAAAGAAGGGCGGGTGATGAAAGAAGATGTACTGAAGTTCGTAGCGGAGAGAGATTCTCCAGCAGTTCCTACATCGATGGCCGCCTTGGCTTCCATGTCACCAGACACACGACAAGTAGAGTCAATCGCCAACCTGACCCCGGTGCAATCACAGATGTTCAAGACAATGACCAAATCCCTGAACATCCCGCACTTCCTCTACGCAGACGAACTCAAAGTCAACGACATCACCGCCATCCGCAAGAAACTCGCCAGCGACAAACGCGATCCTACCAAAATCACCTTCCTCCCCTTCGTCGTCAAGGCCGTCTCACAGGCTCTGACTGATTTCCCAATCCTTAACTCGAAAGTTGATACCACAGACCCCGCAAAGCCCAAGCTAGTCATGCGCGCCAAGCACAATATTGGAATTGCTATGGATACGCCCAATGGTCTTATCGTTCCGAACATCAAGAATGTCGCCAGCCGTTCGATCTTCGACATTGCCGCTGAGATTGCGCGGCTCAGTGCCCTTGGTCAAAGCGGCAAGTTGACGCCCGCTGACCTCAGTGGCGGTACTATCACTGTATCGAATATCGGCAATATCGGAGGTACATATGTGGCTCCGGTGATTGTGCCGACCGAAGTGGCTATTCTCGGCGTGGGTAGGTCTAGAACGGTGCCGGTCTTTGATGAGGACGGACAGGTTACACGCGGGGACATGGTTAACTTCAGTTGGAGCGCGGACCACCGTGTTATTGATGGTGCGACAATGGCGAGGATGGGTAACAGAGTTAAGGACCTAGTTGAGTCGCCCGAGCTCATGCTTCTAAATCTCAGGTGAATAGACAAGTCACCTCTTTGGTGAACTACTCAATTGTATCTAAATAATATCAATTTTTGGGTACATCTTAAGACACTACATACTTGGTATAACTTGTTTGCTAGCTCCAATATATTCATTATAGTATGAGTTTCTTAGTACATCGTACAGAGAAAGCAAAAAGATGAAAAAAAATAAATATGTATATATAGACAGGTCAATTGATATGAAAATCCACACCCAAGATAAAAGGATATCGCAAAGCTGCCAAGTCAGACAGTGGATATATCAAAACATCACCAGGTAGAAACTCAAGATGCGAGCTTCATCAAGAAACGCCAGATCTAAAACAGACCGGTGACATAGCCAAGCCGGCCAAAACACCCAACACCATTTGGAGGAATAACAAAATAAAAAACAGAAAAGAACCAAAATGCTAAGAAATCCTCCATGCATATACCATACCCATTTTTGCTCGAACATGCCAATGAGACATCATCGACAATCTCACCGAACAAAGTAAACTCAATCCCATCAACCCATAGTAAGATCGAGAAAAAGAAAATCACTTATACTCGGCAAGCTTCTCAGTAACAGCATCAATAACGTTACGATGCACATCCTCCATCGTACCCTCAACATTGATAGTGATAGCATCCCACTCGCCCTTAGGCTCCTCGAGGACAGCAAGCTGCGACTGCACCATACTGCTCTTCATGTAGTGTGATTGGCGCTGCGAGACGCGCTGCAGCAACACATCCTCGGTGAGCTTGAGGTAGACGAAGTGGATCTGCACCAAGGACGAGCCGTACGCGGCGACACGCATCACATCCCGGTATTTCTGCTTCAGCGCGGAGCAGGCTACTACCACGCCGGCGGGTGGGTGGAAGTTGTTTGCTTCTGAGGGGGAGAGGGCGTTGATTGCTGCTTGTCGAAGGGAGATCAGCCAGTCCCAGCGGTCTTCGTCTGTGAGTGGTATGCCTTTTCCCATTTTGTCTTTGTTTGCTGCAGGGTGGAACTAGGGGTTTGTTAGTTATGTGTGTAAATGGGGGGTTTCGGCGTGAATTGGGTATCTGGTGCATTCAGGCACCGGGTGCACTTACGTCGTCGCCTTCTAGGAATGGAATGCCTAGCTCGGTGCGTAGGACATTACCGACAGTGCTCTTTCCGCATCCTGCTGGACCGGTCACGACCCAGATATGTTGCATTTGCGCGGGTTTGGAGGTAGAGGATGTCACTCCGTTGGTTCCGTTGGCGGCAATGTTCGGCATAATGCGCGCCTTGCTCACGGTATCTACTATGGTAGCGTGAGGCTGGGATCGTTCGCCTGCGGAAAGCATGTTGTAGAGAAAGAAAAAGGTATTTGGAAAGAAATGGAGAAATGGTCTTTGGATTTTCTGGTTCCAGAATATGATATCTTGGGTCGAAGTGGAGGTATGACGCTGGAGTGATACACGGGTGTTGTTCTATAACAGAGAGAGTCTATAAAAATTTATCCTCAGAAATAAAAGCGAGCCTACTCTTTTTAAGTACTTATACTGTAGGTGGGTCGGGTAAAATAGAAAGCAGAAGCCGAGTGGGGGAGGAGACGACATTCGTACGGTTATTGGTTCTTTTTATCATGTTAGTTAGGCTAGTTGAATATCTTGGGACTATAACCCCAGGTGAATGTCCAGGTTCAGGGATATAAGTTTCAGTAGAACTATTCTCTATACTTTTGATATATCAACTCTCAATCGACTACATCTAAAATACCATATATCTCTATGATGTCACGGTATTTTATACACTTAACTCACCCCCACGCTAGACAGACACCGCCAGTTTGGAAACTTGGTCACCTGGGCATTTTCCTCTAACTTTTTGAGTTGTTTCAATTGAATCGAACTAATATAACTGCGTCATTTCTTTTTTTTTAAATTATCTCTGATTGTCCCGTGACACTCCGGGTAAGTCAACACGGCCCACACACTCTGGAACATTCGTAGATCCACCCGGCTCTTGAAAGATCGTACGGGAGTACACGGATTGCCGATACTCAATCCCCTGGAAGAAGGGAGGCGAACGTTCCGGAGAATAGAGTCTCATCCGATAGGACATAACGAACACGAAGACACGAGCAAGGAATATGCATGGTGATTCCCTCGCACCGTCACACCGACTATACCCAGGTGTGCCTGGTAAGCATGAGACCATTGATTTTCCCCCCGGTCAGAATCCGGGGAAGATGGGAACTTCCCGCGGGGTAAACGAGTCAGATCCCTGCTTGGACTAGATGTGGTTTTCTGTGGATTCCGTCCATGGTCAGGAGGGAAGCTGACTGTGACGGGAAGCGGATTCCGACATATCCGATATCTCGTGCTTATCCGGTGTAGTCCAGAGGGTGTGTTGGGTTCTGATCCGTATGGCTGATTTGTATTTAGACGTCTGGAAGACAGCGAAGAGAGCGAACACAGGGCTTTAGGTCCAATCGGTGCGAAATCTTGAGTAGGTTCTCTTTCAGTGGATCTGACATGTCGGAAGAGCCCACGGAGTCCAAAATTCAGCGGATAGTTGTAGATCAGTGATATTATTACCTTGTTCTAGAACCAACACCGGCGGAGATTAAGTGGAGCTAAATATGAAGAGAGTATCAAATATCATATATGGGGATTTACTAAGGTCTTATACTACAATCAGCAGTTTCATACGAAAACATATCAAATATCAGCTCATGGGGGCGGGGCGGGGAGGCGGTATTACATAAGCCATCTCCAGGCCACCGCGACAGCTCCAGATCATCAAAGCTCCGACTTATTGGTTCGGGCCTCGATAGCTGCAGCCTCAATTACCTCCGCTATGGCTTCACTTTTCTTCTCCACACCGGTGGACATTGATGTGGTTCTCGAAGACCTCGATGAGCGCCAGACCGTCGATGTCAAGCTCGACAAGGGCCGTCGCGAGCGGGTCCCTCTGTACATGGATGGCGAGTCCGTCAAGGGTGCCGTGACCGTCAGACCGAAGGACGGCAAGCGACTAGAACACACGGGAATCAAGGTGCAATTTATTGGCACAATTGGTGCGTCGGATCTTCTATCTAGCCTTCCCTAGCTAGGTTCGCCATCGCAGACTGGCCACTGACACCTTACCATTTCGGAGTACAGAGATGTTCTACGACCGAGGCAACCATTATGAATTTCTTTCCCTAGTCCAGGAGCTTGCCGCGCCCGGCGAACTGCTTCACCCGCAGACCTTCCCCTTCAATTTCAAGAATGTCGAAAAGCAATACGAGTCTTACAATGGCATCAACGTCAAGCTGCGCTACTTCGTTCGGGTGACCGTCTCGCGGCGCATGGCGGATGTCATTCGGGAAAAGGACTTGTGGGTGTACTCGTACCGCATGCCACCTGAGAATAACAGCCCTATCAAGATGGATGTCGGTATCGAGGATTGCTTGCATATCGAATTCGAATACTCCAAATCCAAGTATCACCTCAAGGATGTGATTGTTGGCCGTATCTATTTCTTGCTCGTCCGGCTCAAGATCAAGCATATGGAATTGTCTATCATTCGGCGGGAGACAACGGGATCCCCGCCAAACCAATATAACGAGAGTGAGACTTTGGTGCGCTTTGAGGTATGTGGTTTATTGAACACACGTGGTGTGGTATTGGGGTATGAAATGCAGACCATATGAATGCTAACTTGCGTGCAGATTATGGATGGTTCGCCATCGAGAGGTTAGTGAACACCTTGAATACTATGGACCAGGCCATCACCCCGGGGCCTCCATGATTCTCGCGAGGATTGGCAAGCTTGGGGTTATCTTGAGCATAGCTGACTTTCCATAGGTGAAACGATTCCAATCCGTTTGTTCCTTGGTGGATTTGACTTGACGCCGACATTCCGCGACGTTAACAAGAAGTACTCGACAAGGTACTATCTCAGTCTCGTACTGATTGACGAAGGTACGCTCTAATTACCCCATCCTTTCTCCGTTCTCCGATCTTGGCAACCATCCAGTCCGTGACGCATCCCAGAATGCGGGGTGCAGAGACGGGCAATATGCAATAGCCGCCGGCAATTGAAATTACCAAAGGCAACCATCCCAGTCGGCCCGGGTGGCATCATTTCTTTGCCGATTTGCCTCCGAGCCACCCCCAAAACCCGACACCCCACGCTAAACCACTCTTGGAACTGGCAACTCCACCGATATACTTTACCATACACTCTGCCCATTTCTGATACCTCATTGGTTTACAATCTCAATGTCTCAAAACTAATCCAATAAACAACAGATGCCCGCCGCTACTTCAAACAATCTGAAATTGCGCTCTACCGACAAGCTCCCGAGATCGCCCCGAACGCCCAGATCGCACAGCAGCAGCAGATCCAGCAGCAGATGCTCCTTGAGCAACAGCGCCAGCAGCCCGCTCTTCCACCAGGCTCTGCTACCGCTGGACCCGGCAGAGAAGCCGCGCCACTTCGGCAGGAGCCTCAGCCTGTTCCCGCACCCGCAGCATAGACTATCTTATTCTATCCTTATTATCGTCTTTCTTACAGCCCCTTAGTACCTGCGGATCTGTTATTCTATACCCGCTTCCTTTCTCCAATCTCGATTTCCCTTACCGCTCTACTACTCTCTATCCATTTTGTGTCCGTTGATCCTGTCTCACGGCTATGTCACGATATCACTCTGTAGTATACTTTACTCTGCCTACATTCGTGCCAAGCCTCATTTCAAATCGAACCTGATCTTAGATTCATTGTAAATTGTCTCCCTTTCCGATATCTTCATGCTGGGGAATATTGAGTCTGGAATATAAAGTAAAAACAATGCATTCATCGCCATAGTACATAATACACACACAACCGGGTCACACTTTATATACGACCAAGCTCTATCTACATAGCTCTAATACTCAAACCGACCAATCTCCTGCAACACCTTCCCCAGCGCCTGGAGAATCTGCCCATCATCCCGCTCTTTACCAGCGACCTGCACAGCGCGCACAACCAACGGATAGATCCACTCAAGATGTTTCCGATAGTGGTGCTCTTCCACGTCCCTGGCCTCAACAACTGAGACGGTCTTTAGCGAAGGCGGATCCGGGATAGCTGATGGCTCACTCTTCAGCTCGACCATGCAGACGAGCAGATGGAGCAGGGCTTTGCGGGCAGGTGTGGGCTGGGGCATCAAGCCGCGCAGCGGCTGGTCTGCGATATAAGACTTGAGCGAGACCGCACAACGCAAGAGGAGGTAGGGTGAGATCGAGCGGGCGAGCAGAGTCTGCGGGGACAGGGCGTCGGTTTTTGTTTCGGCCTTGGCTTGCGAGTGTGCAGCGAGCTCAAAGAGCGTGTCTATGAGGACATAGGCTATTCCCGGACGCAGGGTTGGTGGCGGGTCGAAAGTACGGCCGGGGCGGACGGTGTAGAAGTCCTGTAGTGGTGCGTCTTCGAGGCCGGTGGTGGGTAGGTCGAAGCGGAGGGGAGCGTAGATGAAGGAGGAGTGGAAGAGAGCGCGGGCGAAGTCGCTGCGGACGGCGTCTGGGATCACCGCTGCTCCGAGGGATGGGAGGATGAGAGTCTTCAGGCGGGTGAAGGCTTTGATGTCGAATGCTTCGTCTGCAGTGATTCGGACATTGGGGAGTTGTTGGGTTTGGAAGCCACGGGCGGAAACAATTCCATTTGTGATGTCGACGATGCGTTGCCAGAACTGGGATGTTTCGGACTCGTTTGCCTTCGTGTATTGCTTTTCTACGTAGGGAACTGCGACTTGGAGAATGTTCAGGGATACTGTTGTGGCTTTTTGCCATAAGAATGGCTCGCGGTCCTTCCCTTGCCATGTATACTTTTGCGCAACTAGAGCACCGAGGTGTTCGAGAGCATTTGCAAGAGCGCCATTCGTGAAGACGTCTTGCTTGATGCCGAATTCGGCAATGTACCAGCTGACAAGATCAATGGCATGTTTCGAGAAGGCCACGAACGCCGGTCTTCGAGTGTCGCCGCCGGGGCTCCATTTTGATAGTGCTGAATCGGTTAGTTCAGCAAGGCACAAGATAATATCCGGTTGGGAGTCCTCTTTCTCCAGGCAGAGCGTTTTGATACAATCAATGACGAGGGCTTGCAGGGCTGAGGGTCGGTCGATATCTGGAGAGTAGCGCGGGGAGACCGAGTTCCACACAAGCAAACCGAGGTGATGAAGGACCTTTTCAATGTGCTTTGTGCTCAGCTGATCTTTGTAAAGGCGATAGACCTGTTGGAATGTATGTAGATAGGCCAAAGCAGCATCCTGGTTAGGTTGATCCAAGTCAAGCATCTTATCATCACCAGCAGGGTGTCCGTTTGCCCAAAGAAGCCACGCACACTCAAGAGCATCGTTGCTAAGTTCATCTCCATTTTGTACCCGGAGGAGAATTGCTGAGAGGCTAGAAAATGTTGCTTCACTGAAATCCAAAATATGCAAGTCAATCAGACTTTGCAAGTACTTCAAAAGTCGCTTCCAGGATTGATCGAACTTCTCGTCGCGCACAAGAGCCTCAAAGAAATTCGTCACCAGATCCGATAAACCCTTGATCATCACCACTGTCGTATCCACCCACGCCTTGAAATCATCAGATTTTGCATTACTCCGATTGTTCTTGGCTTGGAGCAGAGGGGTCTCAATTCCCTCAGACATCTTAAAGAGGACCATGTTTAGGCACAGACGCCACGCTTTGGGGGAGAGCTGCTGCCCGTAGGCGTCGAAAATTCGCAGAAGCGTATGGACTGCGCTATTTCGAATCTCGGGTCGACTGTCTGTCGAGATATCAACGATGCGAAGTAACAGCAGCAGCCACAATGAGTTCCGAGACACAGAAGGGTCTTCGTCATGAGCCAATTTAGCTAGCTCTTCTTCACTGACGGATGCATCAACATGGCCGACTGAGATCTGCTCAATCTGGCCCTGGAGAAAGTCGGAAACGTTCCAGAAAAACGAGGTGGTGGTAAGGGAGATGTTGAAATCTTGGGTTTGCGACGTAAAGCTAGAGAAGGCATTCACCAAGCTCAAGAGACAAGGCGCTGGTAGCAGAGAAAGGAAGTCGGATGCGACAAGATGCAAAGACTTATAAGCAGCACGTACCAGACGAGGACCTGCTGGAAGAGCCGAGGATCTGCGCTCTGTCAGGGTGGAAGACTGATCGCCAGTTCCAGGATCCGGGATAGATTGGAAAACACCAGATATCAAGTCAAATATGAGGTGCCACCCGTCCACGAACGTTTCTGCATACTGTTCGAGAATGTCCCTCAAAACCTCCAAGCTTTGTTCGTGAATTTCAATCACGGTTATCGGTAGCGACTTGGTGGTATGCATGTCTGATGCATAGAGCGAGGCGACCTGGGCTTTCAATGTTCGCAGATTCCTTGTCTGCAATTGATTGTAGACTTTCTCATCGTCTTCGTCTCTTCGTTTCATCGTTGAGAATACGAGTGAATTCAAAATTGCGCTTGCCTGCAGGCGAAGATTAGGACTGATGATAGTATTTGCGGAAGCCGATATGAGACTTTGCGTCAGTAGCTCCCATGCTTTGCTGTCATCTTCTTCAAGCGAAGACAGTCTCTCAAGGTTTGCTTTGGCTAGTTCGTTTCCTTTTTCCAGTACAAATTTGAGTTCATCGTCTTGCATCCTTGATTTTCCGACAGTACTTGATACGCGCCGGGAACCTTGGTGTAAGCGTCCACTTTCTTGGGAGGATTGCAGCATCCGAGGAATTTCTGATACTTCCTGGGCATCACCCTGGCTGCGACGCTGCTCCGTAAATGTTGACAGATTCAACAAGGCAAACAATATTTCCTCAAAGGATGCACTTGGGAAATCGCTGGTGCTTTCGAGCATTTTGCTAGAAGCTGCCTGGACCGCAATAACCTCAGTTCCGAGATTAGCAGTTGGAACATCATTTCCTGGGGTGACTGGAGCCTCCCCGGTCCCACCAGCTGACTTGACCATCGCGCTTGAGGACATGCCAATCATCAGCCCAGTATATTGAAGTGTTTCAAAGATAATGGACCAGGCCGGCTGATCCAATGTCGGCCCCAAAGCAATTCCGAGGTTGAGCAAAGCCCGCATACAAAGTAGATTTCTTGTGCTTAAAGACACGGGAGATCCTTCCCCCGCAGCTGTTCCTGCAGAATCCATTGATAAAGAACCAGAAAGTGACAGATCCGCGCTTCTTCGTTTCTTTTGGATTGTGTCACTTTGCTGGGAGCTAGTGGCAGACATATTGTGCGACTTGACACCTCCCGCGCTCGTAGGTGTCGCAGCCTTTCCAAGAGTTGTTAAGAAAGCATCTCGGGGAACAGCCAATCTCAGAAGACCCGCCACATGAGCTAACTTTTGGAACGCTCGAACGAGATTGTGGTAATATTCGTCATCTAAAGATGCACGTAAAAAGGTGGAACAAGCCGCCAGGACAGCAGGCCAACAGTTCTCTATTATCCCCGCACAGGTCTTGATGGCGGAGTACTGTATATGAGACTGCAGGTCTAGAGGATTGATTGGAACATGTGATTTTTTTGATGACGGGTTAGACTGCGCTCGAATAGGTTCTGCTGTGAAATCTTGAGAAGATCTGGCAGAGTCAGGTCCCTGAGCGGGGCTCATAAGTCGATTCTTGCGTCTTTGCTTTAGATCTGGGACCGTCAATGGTAGAATAAATTTCGCGAGTCCTTCAGCAAAGCTGCTGATACAATTCAGAACAAGGCTATAAATGTAAGTGTCCGGCGGTGCGGGTGGATCTGTCTTGTCGAGGAGATCGATGTATGGCGTACGAACAACACTCCACTGAGTGCTGATTCCAGGCACCTTAGTTTCACTTGGAGGAACAGTTGACCCAATAACACCAGCAACGCCGCCAGTCTCAAGAGTTATTTGATCCTCTGTGGTGGATCTTGCGTGCTCCCCGCGTGAAGGTACTGTTGATTGATTGCTGACGCCGATCAACGAAGGCTTCTCTGAAGCTAGACGAACAAGCGCAGCCATGTGGTCGCGAAGGATGTTCTTTCTACCTTCCTCGCCGTCATACAAAGTGTAGATCAGCCGCACAGCACCCGGCTCCGAGTATAGTCCTCGGAAGACTTCCATGCAGAGTAGTCGCTTCCAAGGTGCTGTCCCATCCGGTTCAACAAGATGGGTGATCAGACTCAATGCCATTTCGCATTCTGCAGTCAAGAGAGACATATAACGCTTCAAAAGAATGAGAAGAATTCGAGCAACTCGAACAGTATGAGCGAATGAATACCTCTCAGATAGACAACGGACAGCTAGTGGTAATAACCGAACACGCAGCACTTGCGAAAGTTCGGGATGTCCCACAAAAAGACGGCCGCTGTTCAGGAGAATACTCTCGATAAGTTCGAGCACAAAAGTCGCGGATAGGGTTCGTGTTCGCAGAAATTGCAGTGGCTCACCATCGATCAGACGACAGAGATCATCCAATACACGTAGTGCATCGTAGGCAAAGTAGCCGATGTCGAGCGACTGACCATCAATTTTGATCGTTGTAGTAATCTTAACATCGTTTGGAAGATTGTCTTCACTTGAAACTCTTTCAAAGGTCGATACCACTAGCTGCTGGAGAGTAGCTGCGGCAGTACTGGAGACTGCAATCGTTTTGCTTGCCTGTAACGTGGCGCATATTTCCAACGTGTTCGCAAGGAGCTCCCCGCTTAATTCATTGGAATAAAATTGCAAAAGTGAAGGCAGAGATTGTAAAATCTTCAGCTGGATATCAAGGCCTATAAATCGTTAGCGGAATTTAAAAGGTTTAGTTTGTTTGGTCATTTACTCAAGCTCGTTGTCTCCTTCAAGCCCCCGAGGACATCTTTCAAACGACTGGAAGGTAGCGACCGAGATGCAATTAGTCTCTGTAAGCAGATCACACCAATACCAGCAAGCTTCGCATGCCGAGTATGGCATGCAATGATGAATGGCTCGACGAAATTCGGTTTACGAACAAGGTCTAATGGCAGTTTAGCGGCTGGAGACTGATAAAAGGTTGCCATAAAACAGCTTACCTGCTGCTATCTGAGCCTCTGAGGTTGAGGGTAGTGCTTTAAGCTCATTCAACGATTGTTCGGCAGCCTATCGATTGCTCGTTAGCGTGCCATGGATGGCCAATGATGATGCCTAGAGAGTGATAACCAACATTTCGCAAATCGGAGTTTTTCCTTCGAGACTCATGGATCAAATTGGCGATCTCCGTCTGCAAGAATTGGGAGGACATTTCTGATATTGCTTTGTTGTATCAGAGCATGGCCAGCACTGGCTAAGGCCCGAGGTCCCGATGTCAACGGTACAGGGATCTCTCGGTCGCAGATGAATAGATCAGTTCCCACACCAGAGAAGTTGCAAAATTATAGCTTTGATATGAGGTTCATGTGAGCAGCAAAACAAACAATGGCTGCGATTCTCCTATTACAACGATTCCACGATGGGATCAACAAGGCGTGGCATCTCCAACAGGCGCCAAGCTATATATCGATAAGCCATATCGCACGTGATTATGCTCCAACTTGACCGCCTAGCGCATTGCCCCTCTTGTCGCAACATCCCTCTTTAGTATCTGTTCATACTTGTCGTGACATTTCCAGCCTCTGAAACCACTACTCGGTGCTCAACATGGCTGCTAAAGTTCCAAGAAACTTTCGACTCCTGGAGGAGCTCGAAAAGGGCGAGAAGGGTCTGAGTGCAGGTACGGTTGACTCCTACGATCTCCGACAATCTCCGATCTCATATCACTGACGTATCTTTCTTATTCTTTAGATGCTTGCTCATACGGACTTGCTGATGGAGAGGATATGATGATGAGCAACTGGAATGGAACCATTCTTGGTCCGCCTCACGTTAGTTTCTGGCTCTACTCCACGCCACCATGAAACAACCGCTAATCTGCCATCTTTCAGAGCGTTCATGAAAACCGGATATATAGTGTGAACATTCACTGCGGACCTGACTACCCTGATAACCCGCCTACCATTCAATTCGTCTCACGAGTCAACATTCCTTGCGTTGACCCCAGCTCTGGGAAGGTATGTCGAGAGTGGGTACCAAAATACAAAGCCATTACTGAGTGATTATACTACAGGTCGACCCGTCAAAGCTTCCGACCCTTGCGCAGTGGAAACGAGACAACACCATGGAGACAGTTTTGATTGAGCTGAGAAGGTGAGCACAAATAATTGCACAAGATCAATGGTCGATGTTGACACAATTTGTCTAGGTACATGGCCTTGCCGCAGCATAAGAAGCTGCCGCAGCCCCCAGAGGGCTCGACTTTCTAGTCCAACATGTGACCCACTCAGTGCAGGCGGACCTTGGAGTATCAGGGTCGGTCTCATTTAAATTTTATGGCTTCTTCTCTTTTTTTATGACCCTAGAGCGTGTACAGTCTCTGCATGAAAGTACGGCAGGGGCTCTTTTGGGCCCCAACTTTCAATTTTCATCCCTCGATAGGTGTTCATCTCTAAAGTGTTTTGTTTCGTGGGACTGGGCATTGCGGCAGGCGCCTGTTTACCAATAACAAAAACAAATGATATTCTCTTATCGAATGACCGAATTTCCATGTACAAATTTTCACTGTCTGCCATGAAGCAAACCGAGGGTGGTGGGATAGTAGAACAAACGTAGGGATAGGGAAAGAGATCAAGGGGACCAGCTTTTAGGAAAGAGGTTAGAGAGAAGTCAAGTCCACCGAGGGCATTAGGAAAAAGTCAGGTTAAGGCCATCCAAGAGCCCATGAAGCAAGCAGGGAAACAGCGCAACATATCGTGGCGTAGACAGTTGCACACTGAGGCAACATGTCAACGTTACAACAAGAGGGAACATAGAATCCGTATCAAGTGCAAAATATATCTACGCGACGTTTCTTCTCCAAGGGCCCGAACAAGCCGAACTGTTGATGAAAAAAGAGTTCGCGTCGATCGGGGGTAGTGTGAGCCCAATGACACTGTGCAACAAGGCATGCGCAAGCACAGGGGCCAAGTCACGGGGTCCAAAAATAGGAATAATCAAAGTGTTTCCTGGACGGAAACTTTCAGAGATTAAACTGAAAAGAACAGATACTACACTTGATCTAAGCCAATAGGCAAAGAGAGCTGAAGAAGAAAGAAAAGAGGAGGAAATCTGGGGGCCGTGGGGGATATATATAAGTGTTTTCTGTCACGTGCCTAAGGGCAAACGTATGCATTAACCAGATTGGACTAGCCCATCATTTACAGTAGGCGGTAAACCGGCGGTGCCTACCCCTACACATACAACATAGTAGAAACGAGATAAGATGGGTATATGGTACATAGTTTGGCTTTGGGTTCACCATTGATATAACCATTCAACACGGCGGAATGCATAAAGTACTGGTGCCCAAGTATTCTGGAGCTCATCGTTTTGCTTGTAAGAGATTACTCTCTACGTTTCCAGCCCTTCCAGCTGACAATCTGCCTCCAATAGGTTTAGCACTTTATCGAGCACTTCTCCGACAATGCCGTCCTTCAACAAAAGACACTCCGTGGCTGGGTGAGACTAAATCCCTTGTTCAACAAAATTTCCGAAAATATAAAAAACTACAAAGCCCATCACAAACAGTAAATGCCTTGAAGGCAGGCTATGAGGTATGCGCATCGAATCTTCGTCAAGGCTGAGAGCTTATGTTGATATTTTATTGCCATATGACAGGCTCTAGATCTCCTCTCTTTGTCCCACACCAATCAACATGATGCACACCGGATTAGAACTCTCGTAGCTCAAGCTAGGGCACAGAAAGATAAATATGCTGCGATGCAAAGGAAAATTCGGCCAATAGCGCCGCCTGCCAAACCCCTTACGCCCAAGAAAGCCCGAAAAGAAAACTCAATTCGCTTACAGGAGGAAACAACTCAGCGACATCCCAATGCCACCTCAGTCCTCAACCGACCCCGGCCGTTAGGTGACAAGAAGCGCAATGTCCCTGTACTTGTCAATGCACGCGGACTTCCGTTCTTGCGCTATAAAAAGCCGCAGCCGAGAAATGTCAGCGGTGTGATACGAAAAAAACTTGGGTGTCGTTGGGACTGGATTGAACGTCGAGACAGGCTGAAAATAGAGCTACTTTTCGCCAAGGACGAAGAAGAATGGGATCACATCACCAAGACCAAGGAGCCGTCCACTTGGTCCGAGCATCCTGCAAATGCTATTGCCGATGTTAATGCAAAAATTGGACACTTCGACATGCGTGCTAAAGAGCTGGCGGATAACATGTGGAAGATCATTCTAGCTGAAAGGGCTTTGGCGGAAGAAGAAGCTAGCCAAAAGCAGCCAAAGCAATGAAACCGAGTGATACACCTTGCCGCGAATTTCTCGTTGGCATTCAATCCCCTCGCTCTTCAAACAGACGGATGTTGGTCAAGCCATATGGCCGTTATAGCCTAGCTTCATATCCGGCCACATCAGAGCCACATACGTATATGGCCCTACCATGGCCAATGTCGCCCGAGATTAGAAGACAAAGGTCAGTTGCTGGAAGCATCTAAAAGGCATGGTAAATTATCTATGCCAACTTGGGCAGGTATGTCCTTTCTTGATCATATCCGATCCATGGGCACTATGGACGGCTAGCATTTCGAAGTCACTCGGCCCCGGCAAACACCTCAACGCGAGACAACGGGTCTCTTTTGGGCCCTTTTTATCCACTGATTGAGCATTATCTTTCCCTGTACAATAACCTAAGTCCATAGTGGACTTTCAAACCTGTATACTACCCCACCTACCCTTGACACAAGTTCACTGACTGCTCAGTACAATCACACCAATTCAACGTTATAATACATAATTCCATGAAGTAATGGCAGGTCATTAGCATTTCTATGTATCAGTTCATGCAGCCACTTTGAGCTTTTCAATAGGTGGCAAGGCATCATCGTCTTCCTCATCATAATCGCCCTTGGCCAAGCCTCTCTCCCACAATTGTCGCCCTGTGAGCTTTTTCTCCTCTTTCGTGGTCTTCTTTTTCTTGTCCTCCAATTCCTTTTCTTCGCGTACCCGAAGCTCCTCTTCCTCCTGCTCCTTTTTAAACTTGGCGCTCCACTCCAAAAATGATTGGACAGTGACTGGCGTGCCATGGAATTTTCTATTCTCCTCCTCCTCTCTCTTCGCAGCGACTTGGTCCTTCTCAGCTTGAATGGCGTCTGCTCGCTCGATCATAAGCTGCTCTGCGCTTTCCTTGAGTGCACTGACCAATGTGAATATCATCGGCATACCCAGGTTCTCTTCAATAGTGGGTTGAAGAGACTCCATCAGTAGATCGCGGTCTTCCTGGATATCTAGCCGATCATGCTTCGAAGCATTGGGTGGAGAGGAAATGCTGAGATTTGGGCCAACATCGGGGTAGTCTTCCGGGTAGGAGACTTCCAGGCATATCACAGGTTGTTCTGTTTCATCGCCTTCATATTCGAGGGCATCGAGGGTTATGGATACTCGGTACGAGGTTTCGGATATGTCTAGATACCAGGTCTTGCTGTGAGCAAGGGAAAAAAACGGGAGTTTGAGCCACCTAGAGGCCTTATCTGTTACCTACCGGTAATTTCGTCAGGGAAGATTGAATCGAGCACTTCACGCTCCTCAATCTGGTCTTCGCGACCCATAGCTATTGATCCGCCCGCGGATTGGAGGGGTAACGATTTGAGCGCCGGAGTGCAGGTTCTTCAGGAAACACCGCTTGGAGGGACGGGTATAGTTCTGGCGGGACAGACTAAAAGACTGTCTAAACAAGATTTTGAGATATCGCAATATTAACCAACTCAGAAAAAAGAGCGGAGCGCAAACCAAGTCGACGCAACAAACGTCGGGGCCAAGCCCGGTCACGTGGATCTATCAATTCTCCCGCTTCCTCTCTAACTTCCAACTGTGACCTCGAGCACACCCTAACTCGCTCACTAATATTCAAACGGGAAGAAAACCCAAGCTAGCTACATATATAAGAGGAATCATGTGGCACGTAAGTAACATAATTATTAAAATGTGTACAGATGAGTGGGGGATTGGAAATTGCAGCGAGCGAGCGGTACATCGTCGCATAAGGCAGGAAAGTGACCATCAGGGCTAGAGCTTCCGCTTGGAAAGATCTGCTCGACCCTTAGGATTGTCAGGGAAAATAGCTAGGCCCCAGGCCTCCCCCCCCAGATCTCACACACAGATACGTCTTTCACTTTCTCGACCTCATCGCCATCATCAAAACATATGATATGCTCGCCTGGTGAGGGAAAGAACCCGGTTTCAGTCATATTAGCTATGATGTGGGATTAAGAAGGCGGGCTGGAATGATAGTGATGGAATTGCACAACCATTGGAGACTCTGAACTTTGTACTCCGTATAGAGCATAGGAATAGTCAGCCACATACAGCCTTGTCATATCTTTATGGCAGTCTCTTGATATATAATTTGAATTTCTTCTCGGAAATACTTTTAGAATGTAGAAAAACTCATATTATAAACTGTACTGCAGGCAGAATCTGAATCTGAACTACACTTCCAATGGAGACCCGCTTCTAGCCCTGGAGGAGACTAAAAGCAACGCGGTCCCACATGCAAACCCGTCAAACACTCCAAAATTTTGGCTGCGGAGCTTCACTTTTTTTACTTCTCCCTGGTACTCAGGTTACAATTGTCAATCATTCTGCTTAATATTATAGTCGACGGCATCACGGTTTTTTACTGAATTTTGCTGCATCCTGCCATGGGAAAGCCCAGACCGCAAAAGAAAAAGTCATCCAAGCCCCGCGAAAAGTCCGTCCTCGGCCCTGGTGGCTCGATCTCGAAAGGGAAAATGACTCAAGATCCCTCGACGTTACTCGACCAAGCCACAATCCTCCTACAAACTGGTCGAGCCGATGAGGCACTCGCGGTTGCACAACAGGCTCTAGATTTGACTGCTGAAAACACTATTGCACAGCTCCCCGCCATCAACCTGCTCGGAGAAATCAATGTTGAACTAGGCGACATCGATACCGCTAGAAACTGCTTCCTTCAGGCTGTCCAACTCGATCAAAATGGCTCTGTGCCGGAATCCCAGGGTGGAGGAGCTGAGAAGTTCCTATGGCTTGCACAATTGAGTGAGCAAGGTGGAAAGGACAGCGTCCTGTGGTTCGAGATGGGTGTGGCGTCCCTCAGACAGATTATTCAGTCACTTGAGGGGAAAACATCACCAGAGCAGATCGCCGATATTGAACAGAAGAAAGCCAAGCTGTCTAACGCACTCTGCGCCGTCGCTGAAACCTACATGACTGATCTTTCGTGAGTTTCTCTATATTCTAGATTTTATGCGGACCAACGCTAACATATCCGCTCAGCTGGGAAGAGGATGCCGAAGCTCGGTGTGAAGCACTTATTACGGAGGCCCTCCTTGTCACACCCGAAGCACCAGAGGTACTACAGACCCTCGCCTCCATCCGGATTTCACAACTGCGCACCGAAGATGCTCAAGCCGCGCTCACCCGCAGTATGAGTTTCTGGAAGGACCTGGCCCCAGAAGATCTTAAAATTCCCGATTTTGCGGTGCGCATCAGTCTTGCGCGACTCCTGATGGAAGTGAACATGGAGCTCGAGGCTCTGGAAGTCCTCGAACGCTTGATTCTAGAGGATGATCAAAGTGTAGAGGCCTGGTATCTCGGAGGCTGGTGTCTCTTCCTGCTGGCAGAAAAGCGACAGGCACCTAAGGATGCGACCGCTGATGAGCTCGCCGAGTCCCCGCGACATGCATCACTAGAGGCTAGTCGCGAATGGCTCAAACAAAGCTTAAAGCTCTACAATATCCTTCAGTACGAGGATGACCGACTCCGCGATCATGCCTTGGAGCTTGTACAGGAAATGAACAAAGAAATTGGAGAAGATGATGAGAGTGAAGCTGAAGGAGAGGGAGAAGGCGAGGATTCGGATGCGGAGATTGAAGGTGACTCCGACGATGAGATGGCAGATTCATAGATACCAAAAGTGACGACCACATGAGATGATGTACATGTTCATTGATTTGTTTGATACCACTAGAAGTAGTTTCTTTCACCTTCCCCCTCCCCCCACTATCTCTTCTTTTCATCATTGACCCCCTGAACCACAAACCAAAACTTCTTTGATATCGCCACTGCCAATTCATTCATCGGTTCCGGATTAAGTTGCCTCCGGTGAGGCAGATGCCCGAATTTTTACCAGAGCAGACTTCAAGCGCGAGCGAAAGAGTTTATCTCCGTGGCTGGCATCTCAAACTCCTGCAAAATGGATTTGGTACCAGCCCCAAAGGGAGAGGCTTCGTTAAAGACCTCCGTAGTCGAAGTGGAGGCTGTGGATATGGAGGAACAGTACACCATGGAGGACGACGCGCCGGACCTCGCACTTGAGATCTCGTCGGATTTAGAGACGGACAGTGATGATTCCGATGGATGGGATAGTCTTTCTAACTGCGATGAGGCGATCCAGTTCCTACGCGATGACCAGATCCGCGACGGGCTCGGTATGTAACTATATCCACCCTCACCTTTTACCCCGGACACCCCCGCTCTCGGAGGTCAGAACGAACATTGGCTAATGTGCGCGCTTTTCCGTCGCAGTTCCCGGTGCCTGTACTCTAGAAGAGGCGACTGCATATCGACAGCGTCTACATGCGATTGGTAAGGCAGCGTTCGTGGAAGAGACCATCCTCCGCGAAACCGTTACGGCTAAAAAGCTGTGCACGGCATTTGGAATCGCGCCCCCAGCATTCCTCGATGGGGCGCCAGATGAGTCTTATCATTCTCTTCTGGCCATCGCGATCTCGCGCGAGTTCTCCCGGAGGCCTAAGCTTCCCCAGTACAACACCATCGACGATGCTGTTCGGCTCCTTCGCGAGTCTCGGAACATCATAGTTCTGACAGGTGCAGGTGTATGTTCATATTAAACTGTATCCTAAACATCCCTAGTCCCTAATTGCTAACCGGTAATTCATCAGATCTCGACAAGCCTGGGTATCCCCGATTTCCGTTCTAAAGATACTGGTCTCTACTCAAAACTGGCGCATCTGGGCCTGAGCGATCCACAGGAAGTCTTTGATATCCATGTCTTCAGGGAGGATCCGAGCGTTTTTTTCTCTATTGCCAAGGATATTCTCCCGACGGAAAAGAAATGGTCGCCCACCCATGGGTTCATTCGGCTTCTACAAGACAAGGGGAAGCTGTTGACCAACTACACGCAGAATATCGATAACATCGAAGCAAATGCAGGTGTACTCCCGGAAAAAATTGTGCAATGCCATGGATCCTTTGCGACGGCCACCTGCGTGAAGTGTAGGTTCCATGTCCCTGGCGACGCGATCTTCGATGAAATCAGGGCAGGGAAAATCCCCCACTGCACCGCATGTAAGGAGAAAATCGCAGAAGAAGAACTAAAGCCGCAAGGTCTTAAGCGCAAACGAAGTTCCAATGGTCAACAGAAAGACCGCAAGGTCTCCGATGATAGTTCAGATGAGGACGACTATGAAATCCCGACTCCTGGAGTGATGAAGGTTAGTGATCGTTCGGTGCCTTGCCTACTTTCTTCCATACTAAAAAAACAATGCAGCCTGATATCACGTTCTTTGGGGAAGATTTGCCCGATGAATTTGGCGAACGTCTACTTCACCAAGATCGGGAACAAGCAGACCTAGTCATTGTGATCGGAACCTCGTTGAAGGTAGCCCCTGTAGCTGAGGTACCAGGGATCCTCCCTCGCCACGTCCCGCAGATCTACATATCGCGCACTGTAAGTCAAGCTAAAAACATTGGCACTGTATCATACTGACGATGACGTGTAGCCGGTATCCCATACCGAGTTCGATATTGATCTCCTGGGTGACTGTGATGTGGTGGTATCAGAACTTTCTCGTCGGGCTGGTTGGGATCTGAAACATCATATGATACCAGCCGATGAGAAGGTTGATATTACCTCTGTGGAGGGATATGAATCACGACATGTTTTCAAGGTAGTCGGTGCATAGGGGCGGAGTTTTGGGCATGTCTTGCTTCTGTCTTAAGGGAGGGCGTATCTTCGGGTTTCTGTTCATAGTCTAGGTAGTCTTGGCCTGATGATTTCTTATGCGATTATATCATTCATACCTGGGTAGATCTAGTTCAATCGTTTCGTTCTGCAAATCTTTGCTCAAATCTTCTCTTGATGCCGTACACTTATGTTCTTCAATTCTATAGCTTATTATAATTAAATGATTTTAATCAGATTCCAAGGTTTTAGGGCTTATTTTGTGCTAAATTGGAAAATAAATTCGGATTTTATATATTTTTAGTGATATCAATCTAGAAGTCCTACTTGGTTGAACGATGTAGTATATTTCTGAAGACCCGAGAAAAAAAAAAAAAAAAACTCAACCCGCAACAACCCCCCGCCTTGAAAGCAGCGACGAATTGCTAAACTTCCACTGCCATAAGAGAAACTCTTAAAAAATAAGAATAGACAGATATCCCTCTCATCATGGATTATCTGGTTCGGTTCGCCCAACTCCATGAGACCTTCCGACGGCCGGAACTCCAAGCCTGTGCCACACTCGCAGGAGTTGACCTTGAAATTATCACCTACTGTGAATATGTATGATCCCCTTTTCATCCATTAGGAGGCGCCATGATCATTCCCGGATCATTGATCCACAATGATGACACTCTTTCTCTCTGTATCCTTGCACGATCGTCCTCAACTTGCAGAAACTTGACTGACATACCTAGTCACCATATTGTGTCATAAGACTACCAGACGAAGCTGCAGCACGGGCAGTTGCCAAGCGCAGTATCCTGGTCAAGGATATCTTCGAGCTATGGGGCGAAGGCACCAATTATGAAGAGTTACATGCGGATGTCTGTCGACGAACCCAGCATCGCTGGAACGACTACAATGCTGTCACATGGAAATTCACGATTGACTACTTTGCAGGAACGCGCACCAAAGTTGAGAAAGGAGAGATCATGCGATCATTCCAATATATGGGGTTCAAAGGCCCGATCCGGCTAACAAACCCCGATGAAGAGTTTTTCGTGATGGAAGAATATATCGATGACGTTGAAGTCTCTGCACTGGGCGTTACGCGAACAAAAGAGCCGCGGAAGATTTACCTCAGTCGCAAGATTGCCGACAGCTCTCGCGAGAATGTGGTCAAATACGATCTCAAGAAGCGTCGTTATATTAGCACGACTTCTATGGATGCGGAGTTGAGTCTCATTACGGCAAACATGGCTCTTGCAGCACCTGGAAAACTGTTCTTCGATCCGTTTGTTGGAACTGGAAGTTTCATAGTTGCCGCTTCGCATTTTGGAGCTCTGACCCTGGGCGCAGACATTGATGGCCGCAGTTTCCGTGGCAAAGAGGGTGGAAAACTGGGAATACTCGAGAATTTCGAGCAATATGGGCTCAAGAGTAAATTTATGGATACGCTCACTTCTGATCTTACCAACACGCCACTGCGGAGAACTGCTGTTCTTGATGGTATTGTCTGCGATCCGCCATACGGTGTGCGTGAAGGGCTTCGGGTTCTAGGAAATCGCCGGGGAAAGCCCGCAGTGAATGTGATCATTGATGGCATTCCTGCTTATCTGTATGTTTTATTTTGCTCCCACCCCCGCCGACCTATAATACTGACTTTGACCTATAGCCGACCTGGTTTTGTTCCTCCCAAAAAGCCTTATGGCTTCGAGGCTTTGCAGAACGACGTTCTCAATTTTGCAGTTCACTCCTTGGTTCCCAATGGCCGTTTGTCAATGTGGATGCCCACAACAAACGACGAGAAAATCGAGTTCCCTGTTCCCATGCATCAGAATCTTGAGATTGTCAGCATCTCTACTCAGTCCTTCAACACCTGTAAGTGACAAGCGGTGTCATATAACTGTGATATTGAAAAGGATTGGCTGATTTTGTGTGTTATAGGGTCTCGCCGACTTATAACCTACCGCCGTCTGCCCGAGGGACAATTGTCGGATATCACACTAGCCCGGAAAAAGATTGACGACCAGGGTACTACTGCAGATGATCTTAATGCATTCCGGCGAGTGGTACGTATTATCTGTGGGCTGGTGGCTCAATAATTGGCTAACTCGTTGAACCAGCATATGCTCAGAGGCCACGGCACTAGGGCTGAGAAGGACCAAAAAGAGACAGAATAAGAACCTCGACATAGCAAATCAGATCAGATAGAAAGCTATCTAGCCTACCCTTCAGCTCGGAGGCTTGCAAAACTGCGTAACAGAAATACCTATGTACAGCGAATCACCCGAAGATAAGACCAATGGTCAGATGCAATAACAGAAGAGACTATCACAGCTTTCCTCGCTGGCTTCCTTCTGAAACCAAGTCCGCAGCCAAGTCCACACCCTCGTCCCTATGAATTCGTTTGACTTCCTCGGCCAACTCAAGTCTCAACTCCCGAGCCAAGGCCTCAGCCTCATCATCGTCGAGCTCCTCTCTCTGCCCACGGCCAAACATAGCAAAGCTTGTTCTTTGGTTGGCTCCATGAGCAGGGCGGGGGATGATGTGGAAATGGACGTGGGGTACTACCTGTGCTGCTCTTTCGCCTGTCGCTCAGTTAGATAGATGTTTGTTTTTCTTCTTCTATAGACATGTAATAACAAGATGATTTATGGAAATTGATGCCGTTTGGTTTAGTGACAAATGAAATAAAATATCGGTCAGAGGGGTTTAACCTCCTTGGATGCCAATATTGGTATGTATAACCGCATAGATAGAAAGTCGAAACACTCCGGATTGAAATTCATTAAGGATCAAGGGGGAAATGGAGAAAAACAAAGACAGGACATACCGTTGTTCTGCACAACATTCCAATGTCTATCGGGATCATCGCCAAACACAGTCTTCGTTACAACTCTGGAGAGAATGGGCAGCCATTTCCCCATCTATGTATCAAATCAGAGACAAGGATCAGCAAAAAAGCATTTTTGGAACATTTGTAGATCAACTGATGGAAAATAACTACATACCTCCTGTCCCGCTTGGACGCCCATGTCTCCCAGCAACCTGTAATGGTTTCTTGGTGCTACAAGGACATGACCGCGGGTAAGCGGCATAATGTCCAAGAAGGCAAGAACATGCTCGGTGGAGAGGATGACGTGGGACATAGGACCTGAATCCGGAGCGGTTGAAGCTGGATTGGACCCAGGGTCATTGAAGGGGGTTGGGGGACATGATGAGGCAATGCTGCAGAATGGGCATGGCGGGGGTGCAGTAGAATCCATGACGGGATAGAGTAAGGTATATAGTCCGAGTATGTTTTAAACCTGGTTCAGTATCAGTTCCAAAAGATGGATGCAACTAGTAAATAAAACGAGGGTTGATCCGAAGGTGATTCAGCGGCTCACCGGGACTGACCTTGGAACCACCTTGGACCAACCTCGGCTATGCATGAGCTTAATTGGACGCATCTACAACCAACCCCAGGTATACCCAAAAAGAATCAAAGAAGAAATGGTTTCAATAAGCACGCCATACACACGGATCCAGTGTTAGAAATCCAACTATTTTGAACAAAACAAAAGCGGTCCAACTTGTCACTGATTACCTCCTCAACCGTCCATCTATCTGATATCAATCTGGCTTGCCTGGAAGACTCAGATCCAGTAACCAATTGAATCTTCCAGCTGATGAATTGAGAAACACCTGAGAAACAAAACAAAGAAAAAGAAAAAAACCATAGCCACCTTGGCCCCACAAAAGATTTCCAATCCGCAATGCCACGCAAACGTGCAAGCCTTCGGAACTTGCATGATAAACAAAAAGAAAAGTGACCCAAGAGGATAACACTGCACCGTGCGACCTAAAAGGCGAACCAGGATGAAACAAGGTAAAATTGTGATTTGAAGGAAGAGAAGAATATATCTCGACGCCTGCAACACGATCGATGAGAATGTAAAAGATATCAAGGCAGGCGGGAGACAGATGCTCATGCACGGAAAACAAGCAAGCCGAGGTTGAAGATGTAGGGGTAAAAGAAGAAAACAATAGCACACAGGGCCGAGCGCCTAACACCCCATCACAGAAGACAAATGCGGAAAGCGCAGGAATTCAATCAAGTCGTCGTAAGAATATGCAAAAAGGTAGTGAATACCAGCACAATGAAATGCCAAGATATGTAGGAATTCTATTTCCCTGATCAAGTCGTCGCAAGGGCCTTAGGGAGTCATGAAAGGCATCGACGTTGGCGAGACAGGGGTAGCATGACATCGTAAATAGTACAATTACTGTTCATCCTTGGCGTAACTGCTCTGTTCGGAGCTGTCGACATACAGGTGGTGATACTTCTTGGCCCATTGGCGAGTCAAGATAGAAGCTGGAAGACTTGTTAGTACGTCATCCTGGGAGACAAGAGAATTATCAATGACGCTTACCCTTCAGGAATTTCTTGCTGGCATATTTCTTAAAGAAGGCTTCATGAGAGACAGGGCGGTGGAGATAGTCAACCATCAACTGGAAGACAGGCTCGATCTCCTCTTCAGTATATCCAGAGTAGTGAGCGAGAGTCGCATCCTATGATAAGTTAGTTGAGATGCGTGGAACAAGCGAAACGCAATATAACATACCCACGGTCCACGCTCGAGAATGAGACGTGCAAGGTACATGGCTGCGGCAGAGATGTGACTTTGGGGGAAGCCCATGAAACGGTGATCAAGGAGACTGATCTCCATCAAGTACTTGCCCAGAGTGCGGGTTTGGATATCATAGTTATCGGCCTTGGAGATGCGTCGCAGGAAGTTCATGGGGTTGGGGAAGCTCATGTTGTACTCGAGGGTTGCGAGGACGTGACGTTCGGCATCGAGAATCTCCTTGTCAGAGAAGGTCTCATCGGCGACATGGCTGAAGTTGGCGACGTGAGGGGAGAGCACCTCCTCATACTTGGATGCAATGAACATGGCGGTAACACCAACAAGCTGAAGACGATCAAGGGCGACAACTTCAGCTGACAGGAAGCGATCGATAATGTTGACAGCAAGGAACAGGGTCTCAGGGAGGAGACGGAAACGGGTATGCACTTCGATAAGCCAGTCGACGAGGATCCCACGCATCTTCCATTCCAGGTCGGGCTGGTGGTCGATGTAATCAGGGTTAGGCAGAGTAACAATCTCAAGGTCCTTGAGATACTCGAAGATTTCAACGACATATTCGGCGGCCATTAATGGGTCATCCAAGTCCTCAGTGTCCAGATCCTGCACAGCGTGATTTAGAGCATCCTTCACGCTAATCTCTGGCTGTTTCACTGCTGGCTCCTCCACTATCCCAGTAGCTGGGGATTTTCGCCCAAGCTCAGGCTTCTTGCGGGGAGGCTCCCCTGTCTGGATGGATGTATCTTTAAGCGACGGACGCTTGTGGGCGTTGGGAGCAGGTTTCTTGTTCGAGTCGCGGGGTTGGAGGGCAGACCGTGTTGCAGTTCGTGAGGAGTTGGTGCGGCTGAGCTTCTGAACACCTCCGGTCTGGACAGTTGCCTTGGAGGTCAAACCAGCCTTGACAGCGGCCGGTTTCTTTCCAGCTTTCATCTCAACACCTTCCGTCTTGTTGACATTGCTGACATCACCGAGGGCAGCACGGGGACGTTGGGTTCCATTAGCCGTGGCGGTTGATGTGGTTCGCTTGGTCTGCAGGGTTTTCTTGGCTCCAGCGGCAGAGACATCGGTATTGAGGGCGGCTGTCTTGGCCCGCGTCACACGCGCTGACGGAGCGTTCTCATCGTTCTCGTTCATCGTGCCTCTGGTACGAAGGCTGCGGGCCTGTAGTGGAGTCAGTGATTAGTCCACTAAGATCATAGGATATATCTAGATCTCGAGGCTATGGATCTGATATCCCGTGACAAGATATCAAACGCGTGTTTTTGGCACAGTGAAGTATTGCTCACCTGAGGCATTGTGAAGAAAATAAAAGGGAAGCGACGCGTAGGAAGGAAAGAAAGGGGACAGGAATATAATGATTCTTGTCCTGCACAGGAAATCAGGTCAGCATTCCATGCGAGATTACCTCGGTGGGGACCCCCCTACCAGAGGGTTGAGGACAAGGCGCACGTACCACGCGTGAAAATGCTGTTATTCTGCAGAGACTACAGTGCCAGTAGGCAGGTGTAGCTTTCAGACAGTTGGAGATGATATGAGTCGATGTTTACGGTTCAAAGAAGACTATGTTGATGTGTATCAAGACCGCGCAGAACCCTGATTCCGAAGATCAAATGGCGCGCGAATCGGGTGGAAAAGATGTCAAATGATACAGAAATGATCTGGGGACACTGTACAACAGGAATCCGCACGCGATAATTTGTTAGTTGGGGAGTGGGGGGGGAGTTGGAAGGGCAGCTTTAACTGGAATGATGAGGGAAAAGGAAGAGAGCTTGAGGGTAAAAGGCGATGTTTGGCCCTAGTATTGTGCTTAGCGTGGAAAACAAGTAGCCCCACTCAGCCAGTCGCGTGGATCACTCAATTGACGTTCGAGCCCTTTTTTGGTAAAATTATTAAAATGATGAATTGAGCTGAGCAATGAAGAACAGAATAGAATAAGAAAAAGATGTGTTAGGATAGGTTCAGAAAAGTAGATCCAGCAATGAAGGGAGATACGCGTTAATAAGGCAATGGGTAAATAAACTGGTTGCTCCGACAACAGTGACGTTTCGTTTCGTACAAGGTATCGAATGTTGTAACAAAGAAATCACGTGTACCAGATCTGACATAAGGCAGTCGAATTGAGATTCCTGTGATCGTATATCTGCCACATTTGATAGGTTGTGGCGGTGGAAGAGGCGGTGCAGGAGGAAGGTCACGTGGACAGCGAACTTTTTGTTTCTGTGGAGAGTCAGGTGCGTATCTACAAAGCAGAGGAGAGGAGCTGCTGAATCTTCGTTGCTCCGCTCCATTGACAATTTGGCTTTCATCAATCGCTATTTTGTTCAATTGATCCCTTGGAAAACTCCGCCTTCCCCTCCCTCCCTTCCTTTGGCAGCAATGCTCCAACCCCGAATTGCCCTACGGGGCATTCGGCTACCCTTTAGGTGTCTACCCTCTCTGCCTTTGCCAGGTCGTGGTTATTCGACAATTGTGAATGAGATTGAGAAGAACAAGCCCAAGCCTATCGAAACACCAGTGAATACCTTTATCGATCCGAACGTCTCATTCGCTCCTCCCCCGAGCCGTGATGCTTCTGGCATTCAGCTGCGTACCTACACTCCGCGCACCCCCGGTGTGAGACATCTGCGGCGTCCTGTGAACGACCATCTGTGGAAAGGCCGTCCAGTGCACAAATTAACGTTCCCCAAACGTGGTCACGCCAAGGGTGGTCGAAACAACTCTGGCCGAGTCACTGTCCGCCATCATGGAGGTGGTGCCAAGCGTCGAATTCGGACAATCGATTTTCTGCGCATGGATCCGGGGCCGCACACAGTGGAGCGTATCGAGTATGATCCCGGGCGCACTGCACACATCGCTTTGACTGCTAGTAAGGAGACCGGCAAGTTGAGCTACATTCTCGCAGCGGATGGGATGCGCGCCGGCGACGTGGTCCAGAGTTATATGTCTGGAATTCCTGAAGATCTGTGGAAGAGTATGGGCAGCACTGTCGATCCTGGTGTGCTCGCAGCCAGAACCGCTTGGAGAGGAAACTGTCTGCCGTTACACATGGTTCCGGTGGGAACTTTGGTCTTCAACGTGGGGTTGCGACCCGGTAAGGGTGGTCAGCTGTGTCGCAGTGCTGGAACATATGCTACGGTTGTGGCAAAGGGAAGCGATTCGCGCCAGCAAACGATTCAAGATGAACAGCCCGAGGCCGAAAAGAAGCCCTTGTCGCAGCGTGAGCAGCAGAAGCAGGAGCGTCTGGCCCAGCACATTACTGTCCGTCTCTCAAGTGGTGAGGTTCGGCTCATTCACAAGGACTGCTGTGCTACCGTTGGTATTACCAGCAACCCGAACTACCAATACACCCAGCTCGGAAAGGCTGGCCGCTCACGTTGGCTCAACATTCGTCCGACGGTGCGTGGTTTGGCCATGAACGCCATGGACCATCCTCACGGTGGTGGACGAGGTAAATCTAAGGGTAACGTTGACCCGAAGAGTCCTTGGGGTATTCCGGTATGTATATCCTTTTATTTTGCACCTTTTGAACTTCCATGGAACTGATTCTTCGTTTTCACTCCCAGACCAAATCCGGCTACAAGACCCGCCCGAAGTGGAAGATCAACAAGGCTGTTGTTCATTCTAGACCTCGAAACCAAGGAAAGCGCCGTCGTGGATACAACTAGAGATGATGCTGTTTTGCCCAAGTGGGTATTTCAGCTCTGCTTTGTCTCTGAACCATTTGTGTTTCCTCACCCTATACCTCATCCCTACCGCGCAGAGGATGACTGTACGATATCTTTTCCTGTTTGTTGACACACTAAATGTCTCGTCGTTTCTTCTACTCCGCACTATTTCCTGGGGATTTTTGTTTTACGCATCTGCCATCTGACTGAAACTCGGGCAATGGGCACTGTACAGTACGATGGCTCGAGGCCATATACATTCAAAGCGAAAGAAAATAGATTTATAAACTTGTATCGACAGTAATGATTTTAACTCTTCGCACACGATAGATACACATAAAATCTTATATAATGTACTCTTTACGGAGTACTCTGATTGGCATCCCACATGCGATGATAGGTATGGTATGTATGTATTGTACCGAGTAGATCTGCGCCAAGCCTCCAGGCAACATTGCTGGTGCGTGGCCCTTCGCCCGAGCGCACCTGTCAACGCTCCTCCTGCAGGGGATCATAAAATGGAAATTCAGGACTTTCGTATAGTTATCAGTAGAATCCGATCGAAATGAAAAATAGGGGTTCTTTGATCTAACTCTTCATAAAGATAGGCCCCGTTAGGGTGGACACACTTAGCCTCTGCTGATACGAACTTCCACCGTCATCCATAGAACTTTACTTTTCACATCTCCCATCTCGGCGGCGAACACTTGGATGTTCCTGGCTTATTGACACCTCGGTTTATTCTACACGAGTCATTCTACCCAAAGGTTTTGTGCAGCCAAACCAGAGTTGTCCAAGATCATTCCATCCACTTGAATTACTCAGCCACTGCATCGTAACATCATCGTCTGCTCAAGCCCGCCATGGCGGCACTTCCGCCGTCCAATTTTGGACCCACATCGTCGCAGTATTCCACAGAATCAGACCCGTCTCAAATGGAATTCTTGTCCGTTGAAAGTGGCGGCGCCGCCGAAAGCACTAGCACAGGAGAAAGCAACTTCGTTCCCCGCCCCAAGCGCATCGCATGTGTTGTCTGCCGTAGGAGGAAACTAAGGTGTGATGGGAGACGACCAAGCTGTGGGACTTGTTCACGTCTGGGACATGAATGCTCTTATGATGAAGTGCGCAAGAAGAGTGGTCCAAAGCGGGGATATGTCAAGCAGCTTGAAGCGCGATTAGGTATGAACTCGCTGAGAACAATGGTCACAAATGCTGTGTTGACAGTGAGCCATATCGCTAATAATCATGACTGTGTCAGCTCAAGTAGAGACCCTGCTCAAAGGCCAGGATCCGGAATCCACCCAACGAACCTCCCCGCATCAACCATTGGAGAATGCATTCACAGCACCCATCGCTGATGAATCTATACTGGATTTGCCTGACCTCTCGGACCTAGGAGGGCTGGGAGGCATTGGATGTAACATAGATAACTCGTTTTCAGCTATGAATGCCCCCGGCGCAGGTCAGCCAAGTCCTATGTTATATCCCCCGCTGTCCAGCACCCCGGGTGGCGGCAACACTCAATGGGACTTGATTAGTTTAGGACTGGAGGAGCCCCTTCCTTCACAGGATGTGATCGATGAGCTGTATGTCTTCCATGCGGCTTTTTCCTTGAATTACTCTCTAATACAACGGTGCCGTCTAGCGAAGCTCTTTTCTTTGAGAAAATCTATCCAATCATGCCCATCATCCACCGGCCCCGTTACTTTGCAGCCCTGACTCTCGCTCCTAATATGCGACCACCGATCTGCCTGCGGTACATTATGTGGTGCAATGCCGCATCTGTCAGTGACAAATACTTCTTTCTACATAATCATTTTTACCAGCGGGCACGCAAGTATGCTGAGGTGGACGAAATGAAAGGATTCGGAGAGAACATCGTCAGTTTAGCACATTGCCAAACATGGATATTCATCGGGACATACGAATTCCGGATGATCTTCTTCCCACGAGCCTGGCTGAGCGTCGGTAAAGCTGCAAGACTAGCATTGATGCTGGGATTGAATCGGCTTGATGGTGTTGCTCTCGATGTCAAACAAACCATTTTACCACCGAGAGATTGGACAGAGCGCGAAGAACGTAGGAGAGTCTTCTGGGGCGCATTTGCCACAGATAGATATGCGAGCGTTGGAACTGGTTGGCCCATTCTTATTGATGAGAACGATGTCAGTATCTGTTCCGGTGCACCCTCTTCACGGCCCAGAGGGCGATAGGCTGACAACAATCAGATCATGAGCAACCTCCCTGCATCCGAAGAATCTTTTACCAAGAGCAAGCCACAACGAACACTTCATCTGAACGATATCATCACCGGAGATGGTGTTTCTACACTATCCCCTTTTGCATGCGTGGTGGTTTTGGCAAGTCTTTTCGGTCGTAATCTCGTACATATCCATCGACCTCAGCCGCAAGACAACGATCATGACCTCAATGGGGATTTTTGGAAGCGCCACAGAAGTCATGATAATATTCTTCTGCATATTTCGCTCTCGTTGCCTGATCATCTTCGACTTCCAACTGGCGTGTCAGACGTGAATGTCATTTTCGCCAACATGAGCATCCATACTTCAACCATATGTCTTCACCAAGCGGCAATATTCAAGGCTGAAAAGAACAAGATGCCAAGTCAG
This sequence comes from Penicillium vulpinum, assembly GCF_028829585.1. NCBI lineage: Eukaryota > Fungi > Ascomycota > Eurotiomycetes > Eurotiales > Aspergillaceae > Penicillium > Penicillium vulpinum. The sequence goes on from NW_026643241.1 coordinate 5,894,845, forward strand.
ATTACGACCGAAAGCAAGCGCAGATGCCTTGTCGCCGCGAACCAGATTTCGAGTACTATGAAGATGATTAGCCACGTTGATTTGACGAATGTGAGTTTCTATCAAGCTTTTTTGCCCAAAAACATTTATACTAACACCTTGCAGCTAAATCCTTTCATGTCATTTTGTCTCTATATTGCTGCTCGTGTCTTTGTACAGTATCTCAAATCCCGACCAGAGGATTCGAGTGTTCAGTCCTCGTTGCAATTCCTCATCTCCGCTTTGAACGCTATGAAGAACACAAAACCCTCTGACCGAGTCCTTTCTTGTTCAATTGGATGTTGATCTTGATGGAACTGGTATTCGTGCTTTAGACGATAGACAGAAAACCAACATATCTGCAGTAAGTTCGATGGTAGTACGTTTCTCTGGCTTGTTACCCAAGGACCAATGGAAGCTAATCCCATTTTCTCTAGCAATCACACTGCCAAAATAATGTCGATTGTGCTCCTTTATACCAGATCCGCCAAACACAAGGGACCGGGAAGGATGAGTCTTTGCAATATAGTACAAATCGCGGTGGCAATCAACATCCTATGCCTGCCAGTTCGACAACGTGCCTCCCCAACCGAAATAGGGACTCAACGACCCAGCCCACCTCGGGATCAGTCTTTAACAGCGATGATATGCATCATTTTTTCGGAGCTTCCACTCAGGCGACAGGTCCAAAAATGGATCAAGCGGGATCAGCAGGCGCCATTATCGATATGGACATGGACTTTCCAGCTGACTGCGGCAATCTCAGCGACAGAAACAATCCACCATCAGACCATCCCACCCCCTCGACCTTGAATTCATCCTCGAACACGTCCTATTCAATGAACGGTGCTGACGATCCACCACCCGGAAACAAACATCAAAAGACGAACTCGGTATATCCGAGTCAGGGGTCAGCCCCGTCCTTTGATAAAGTCAATTCAAACCTCATGCCACAGGGAAATACAAACCCGCAGTCCATTGATTTGGGCTCTCTGGCTGGTCGGTTTTATCAAAGCAGCTCTAATAGCCCATCAATTCCCGCAGAGGCGTCGGGAATCTTTTCTGTGCCCTCTGCGTGGGACCTTCCAACCCCAAATCCAGACGCGCGCAATGAAGACCTTAGCAATCTAAACATGGAGACTTTCAGTGAATCTCAATGGGCTCAGATGTTGAATATCCAAATCCAGGGTGAAAACGGGACCAACACTGGCTGGGATAACTGGCGGCCGTCGTGAACATACTTTCCCATGAAAGGGTCTTGGTTGAACATCTCCGATGTCAACAACTCATTAAGCTTGATATTGTCACAATAAATAAAATCTCTCATCTTGCCGCCAAACAGATGACATTGGGGCCTTGTGTTCTCAGACCGAGATCCTATGATTTCACTGATTAGGACGACCTATCGACACCTCTATCAATCCTGGCTGGGGATCTCACATGCGACTCGAAACACGTCGTCGTATTGGATACTTTTCTTTTGCTTTCGTTCTTCCTCTCCCTCCTCAGGCTCAGGTTGATCTACGTGAGGCATCGGTCTCCTAGTTCCAAACATTGGAGTCGCTTATTACGATATCTGGGACTGAGCACCTTCTTTCCCCGAGGTTGATTTGACAACCACGGGAATGCAATTTCTTTGCAATTCTCTTCTTGGTACGACCTCGGGATGTTCTAGTAAAGTGGCAGCCTGATAAGCTTACATTAAGCTCTGCTGTTGAATGAAATAATGATGAACGAATAAACGGTCTCTTTGTGGCGGAACTCTTCACTCTTGGATAGCTTATACGGTGACAATCAGTGTATCTGTGTCCTGTCGATTTATGTTAATAAATAAATACTACAATATTACATAAAAATGCTAAGAACTCTATTGATCGTACTCCTTTGGCATTTCTTCAATACGTCCATTCGTGCAATAATCGAGATCATACAGGCGAGGCCAGAAAAAAAAAAAAGCGTGCCGAAAAAGCGTAAGTACAATAAAATGCTAGAGGTTACAGGCCACCACCAGCAGCACCGACAATCTTCAAGCCTCCGGCGCTGGAGCTACCAGGTCCATCAGTGGTAGTCGAGTAAGCCAGCCAGTAGCGAGAGGGATGCCACGCAACAGCAGATACACCAGCATTGATGCCGGCAGTAGGAATTGTATAGATGCTATCACCAGACTCAGCGTGGAAAATCTCTAGTCCATTCCCACCACATCCAAGCTCGTCGCATGCGCCAACAATGTAGCGGCCATCGAAGCTCCAGCTCACGCCACGGATAGCGCCGCCATTCTCGCTGGACAAAGTCCGACGACATATCCAATCAGTTGTGTCCCAGAGGGAGATAAGAGCGTCGCTCCCGCCGACTGCGAGGTATCTGCCCGTCGGAGCAAGCGCAATTGAAAGGCAGGCCGAGGTGTGGGCGTTGAGGGTGTGGATAATATCGAAGGAAGGGTAGGACATGATTTTGACTTTGCCTTCGCCAGTCGTCACGAATACATGTTGCTCCGGACGTTCGGGTGTCGGCATGCACCAGGAGAAGGTTGTCGCATTTGTTTGGACGGTCTGAGGGTGAGGGTCAAGGGCGGTGTATGTGGTTGCGCCGGGTGTAGAGGAGGGTAGGTTGAGAGAATTCACGCCATCAGGGTGGGCGGTAGGAGAGGAGGGGAATTGAACAGAGACAGGGATTAAGGTGTCGTCCTGTTTATCATATGTTAGTGGCTTTCTCACGAGAGACATCAAGTCTGCGGAGTCGCAGCGCTGCATGATTACCTTCTTGCCGACGATCATTGTGCTACCATCAGCAGACCAGGAGAGTGTAAATGCTTCGCCGCCGACATCGAGACGGCTCACACATGTCTTGGAGCGGACATCCCAGAAGCGCACTGTACCATCGGCCGAGCAACTGGCCAGCTCCGCATCGCGGACTGGGTTGAAAAGAGCCTTCTCAATACCAGCTGTGTGGCCACGCAATTCGGTCGAGTATCGTACATGAGGACGTTCAGGGTTCCAGATTCGTAGAGTGCGATCTGCTGAGCCAGTGGCAATCAGTTGGCCCGTGGGGTTCCAAGCAAGAGTGCGGATCCTGTGGTTCCGTCAGTCAATGAACGATAACCCCTGGCGCAAAAACCAGACTTCCTTACGTGTGAGAGCCTGGTCCTTTGGAAACGGGATCTAAGTAGCTTTGGGTCTTCACGCTCCCAAACACAAATGCAAAGTGATCCTTGTGTAGGAGCTCGCGACGCGAGGCGGGCGCCATCTGTTCGTCTTCCTCCTCTAGCAATTGGCGCGAGACTGGAGATCCACCTGCATTCGAACCAGCGGCAAAAGCAGTAGCAGAAGTAGAAGCGATAGGACCTAACAGGTTAGGCTTGATGCTATTCGAAGTCCGATGGACGGACCGAATTGGAGAGTACTCAGATACCGCCTTTGGGTAGCCTGATACTGCCGGGGAATCGTTATCGGGTGTTGCCGCCATCACGAGGGTGGCCTTAGGCACGAAACGTTATCTGCTATATTGGATTGGGATTTTGTGTCCAACTTCCGATTCAGCCACTAGAATTTTCGCAAAGAAATCGAGCTAGAAAAGAGAAATAAGTGGAAGTCCAGTGAGTTTTGTATTTGGCTGAGTCTCGCGGTGTCTCACCTGTGGGGAAGAAATACGTTTTACAGCACATATCAAGGAAAACCACCAGGAACCATGTCATAGACATAAACTTGCTTGTTAAAATAGGTACATTATAAGTGCTTACTTTTGACTTACTCTATATATCTTGTTTCTTCCCAGAGCCGTACTTTGTACATATGTATGGTATGTATGCCACAGGTATTCCAAATGCTCATGTATTATGATTATAACTCACAGTATATTTTGTTTCCTCTATATATATATCATCACATAATAAGCGCCATTGAACGAAATTCTGATACGAAAGAAATGAAACTGAGCTCCAGGTTCAAATATCTCTTACAAACTGACATAAGTGCAAGGCTACATTGAGCTATTACCTAGGTGTACTTGTTGAAATATTGAGATTGTTGATATTTATTGATACCTTCTAACTTGAATTGATACATGCCATTCAGACTCGATATATCTAGATCTTGTATAATGTTCCTATATGGTTACCTAAATCATGTTTAAATACTGCCCAAGATTAATTCAACATCTGAATATGTATGGAACGTTTGATAGCTGCAGCCTTGTGGGTCCGATAAGCCCGAGCTTAATCGAACCTCACCCTTCGGCTGAAAAATTGACCCTTCAGAATTCAAGAGCTTCGATTGTCAACGTTAAGCATAACTTCGAAGGCCATCGGAAACACCATGTTTGACGAAGTGGACGACGCATCGCGTCGTGAAAAGTGTTTCACAACCATCGCTCAACTGCCGACATTCATCGACCCAAAACAGATCCCGGGCAAGAGATCGCCCTTTTCAACGATTCAAAACCATGCATTTATACACTCGGTATGTGGCCCGTGGCCTGCTTTGAGAGCTAAAAGGTTATTTGACTGATCGTTGGGCATAGGTCGAGGTTATCTTGCCGGAGGACTTTCACTCACAGATCAAGACGTCGCTCGAGATGAAACTAGAAAAACCTCAATATGCACGAGTATTCATGACTCCTTTGTCTCTGCTTGAGCATGATTTCTTCAACACATATATCAAGTCAGGTATTTGTGCCTCCAATTCAATCCAAAAGTCGTCCCATATTTGAGTGGATATCAGTTGCACAAGCATCAGGCAGCTTTTGTGCCCAGAGAGTCCGTTTTACCAAAGACAGCAATCTGACTTGGGACATAGGAAATATCTTGATGATATCCGAAGGACGCTCGGGTTCTGATAATGTCTTCACACTCCAAGATGGTTCGTTCTCCTGAAGCTACGGCCGGAAGAGTCTTGCCGTTGCGGAACCGAGAGTTGACTCAAATGGAAATAGGTGTACTTCGAATGGAACTAGGAAAGGAGATATATGAGCGAACAGGTCTCACAGGCAACCCTTTCCGCAGTGGCGGCAGAAAACATACAAGAGAAAGATTCTGTGTGTACAACCAGAGCAAATGGGCTGGCTGAATCTTTACTAATCATGTCGTCAGTGGTAGAATTGAACTTACGGCTACCCTCGATGCTACATGGCAAAAAGGGCTTCGAAAGAATCGTGTGGGCATTCACGAATGTTTTGACTCAATCAATGGCCTGGCTGTTCCATGACCTGGAAGCCAACCCTGGTCAGGATGAAGGTTATCATGCTCCTGAACTTAAGAAATGACAATATGCTAAAAGTCAGAGCAGGAAACAAGCCGATCAACAAGGTTCAACCACAGTGGATAACCTGCGAGCCACAGGAAATTGTTCACGAGCAAATAATCACTCCGCCGTTTCTTGAAAACAGGAAATTACTCGAAGAAATGTCGGAAGGTGATCTGCAGGAACACTGTGGCTCCCTATCCGAATGGGTTGCCATGGTTCAGATGGGTTCTCCGCGATTATCTGGGGAAGATGACATCGATCCGTACCTGAGTCGTTATGCGATTCCAGACGCAGATGAAAGCCAGGCCTCTGATTTGATAAGCTTAAAATGGCATGGCTTGATATCGTCCCGTTGGATTATGCAGCTGTTCCTCAATTTGTGAGTTTGAAACATGGCTTTTAGAAGAATCTGGTTGGGAACTGACATTATCTAACAGGCAAAGCACCAAGGCCAGCAATTTATCGTGGTTTGCGCTTTCCGTTGCCACTTTAGGAAAAGAAGCTGTGGAAGGAAGGGACGGATATACAGTTATGGTCCTTCCTAATGGACAATCTAGTGGACGGCCGAGTGAACAATCCCAGGTTAATAGTGAAGGAACCACAGGACCTGGTCGGATGAATTTATGTTGGGAGTTGATGGGGGCATCAGTGACTGAACCCTAGCCCTTTGCCCTTTGGCGCCTACCCTCGACAGCTTCAATCCTGAGGAATACAATATATTCCCCAGAAAATCCCCCTGCTCCTTCCTTCTTCTTTCTCTTTCCTTCTTCTTTCTCTTTCCTTCTTTCTTTTCTCCCATACTCGTTGCATTCTCTTTTTTCTTTTTACCACCCATTCACTACTACTCATCTACTACCATCCATTCACTACAAAACAAATTTAGCTATTCCATAGCACTTACTCTTCGAGTGTCACTTGCTGCAGCAAGTGACACATTCCATTCATCTTAATTCTTTTCTGTACCTTCCTTGTCTCTGAAAATCTACCACCTGTATTATCATTCACATTTACCCCATCATTCGTTATGGAGCCTACCCAATTCTTTCTTGACGCACTTGCCGAAGTGCCTTATGATGAAGATTCATCCAAGGCTCTTTTGGGCCTCGACGAATGGAAAATTCCTGAGTCAATTTACTACGAAGATGGTTCCTGCATGTCCCTCTGCGAACTTGCTCGTTTCAATGGTAATTGTCTCTCCTAATTTAGGACCACCGAATCGAACTGACTTGTGTTCCTAGGATATGAGTTCGAAGGCGAGAACGATTTTGACCACGCCTTTGCTGAATTCGGTGTGAACCCTGTCGTTGGCCCAGCGACTCTTGATCACCTGGAGCTTGGCCCTGAATTGTCTACTCCCATTGTGACTGATGATGTGGCCACGCTGAGAACTTGCGCTAAGCAATCAAGTACTGTTTATCCGCTCGATACGCTCAACTCTCTTGAAAACGCCGAACTGGGTCCTCCTCTTGCAGTCGTTCAAGTTACTCCCGCCACAGCTGCTCCAGTCCCCCAACATGCTTCGACCAGCATTGGTACATCTGTTAAAGTTGCTCCTGTCACTCAGGCTTCTACTACAGTCACCCAACGCGCTCCGGTCACCATTGATCCACCCATTCAAACCACTATCTCTACTGGTGTTCCAGTTACCCGCGTTACTACAGTCACTCAATTCGCTCCGATCACTATTGAGCCAGCTACCCAAGTCGCTTCTCCCATCTCCAGCTCAGCAACTGGTCTGGGCAAGGTTATTACCTTGTCAGAAGGCAAATCGCGCTCTCAACCTGCTAAGCGACAGCCCAAGCAGAGAGCCAAGCAAGCCCCCAAGAACAAGGAAGATGACGAGCTACACAATACACAGAAGAAGACAAAGGCGCAAAGCACCCCACGCAAGGCGAAAGGCAAGACGACTGTAGCCCCAAAGGAGCAAAGCACCCCACCTAAGGCGAAGGGCAAGACGACTGTATCCCCAAAGGCGCAAAGCACCCCACGCAAGGCGAAGGGCAAGACGACTGTAGCCCCAGCCACACCTCTTCAGAAAATTGCGCCTGCCCCAATCACACCAATGTCTGCACCACTGGCTCGTTTCCCAGCCCCGGTGACTCCAGTGACCGGAGTGACTCGCACGCCAGTGGCCAATCCCAGCCAACAACAACAGCTTCAATCCCGAGAGCAGTGTCTTCGTATGGAATGGGAGCGACTTCAGCAACACAACGCTCAACTCAAGCAGCAGAAGGACTACCTCGAACAGCAACAGCCTAATGATCAACAGCGGCTACAGGTCCACGAACGGCAGTGGAAGATCCACCAACAGCAGTTTGCACAGTGCTATCAAAATATTATGCAGTACAGACAGCAAGTCCGGTATCAGCAACAGCAACAACACCAGCAATTCCAAACTGCAGTGGCTCAACAAGTCCAGCAACCCACCCCAAACATGCAAGCAGTTTATCCCACCACTTTCAAGGGGAACATGCAACCCATGATGCAACAAAGCCATCAACTCCAAGCTCCAGCGACTCAGCAGGTCCAGCAAGTTCAAAAAGTTCAGCATCCCACCCAACACAACCAAAAATGCTATCCAACCCCTCCTAAGGAGCGCGCGCAATCTATGATGCAGCAACTCCCGGTGGCCCAGCAAGCTCGGCAGCTCACCCAGCCCATGCAGTGCATGCAGCCTGTGATGCAGCAACCCCAGCGATTCCAAGCTCCAGCGGCCCATCAAGTTCAGCAGCCCACCCCAAACATGCAAGCAGTCTATCCTACCACTCCCAAGGCGCGCATGCAGCCTGTGATGCAGCAATCCCAGCAATTCCAAGCTTCAGCAGCTCAACATGTTCAGCCGCCTGTCCAACCGGAAATTTATCCATCCCCTCCTGAGTCTATGCAGTCTATTTCTTCACTTTCTGCCCCTTCTCCCGGCAAGAGAACCTTTGAGTTCATGGAGAACATTATGCCCAAAAACTTTGTGGCTAATCCTAATAATCATGCCCGATGGAGTTTTACCCCCAATGGCGACCGAACATACTTGAACGGATCCCAGGCAAAGAAGGCACGAGTCTCTAAGAAGTAGAATCGGGCAGAGATGATGTTTGCCTGGCATAGTGGTGGAAGTTTTTTTTTCTTCTTTTCGAAAGGATCAATCATGATGAAATAACGGAGGATGTCGAGAAAGTTTTTGCTCTTTGTTCTTGTGAATGTGTATTTCAAATTTCGAGGGGGAATTGTTCACGAGGAGGATTCTGATAACGGTGTTCGTAGGTACACATGGATTGTAGCCTACATGAATCAATTGCTCTTTTATCAAATTCCACTGTAAATTCTCTTAACTGAGAGGCTAACATTGAGCATCTTGCGTGTTGCTTTTGCGGACTACGGTGCTCTATCTCCAATGGAAGAAATAAAATCCCAGTGTATAACCACATTTCACAGCCACTAACCAATAGGCTGCAGTGCTAATCAAAATTGAAACATACAGGTACTCAGTGTAATTGCTGAGCCCAAAAAGTTGCATACATTGTAAGACGAATGGCCGTATCGGCACCCCAACTCGAGTGAGATGATAAGACAGGAAAACGGCTCGATTTGCATTTGAAACACAGAAACAAGAACCTTGAAACATGTTATGCTACCCCATCAGATCATTCACTATGTCTCGCAGGATGGGCCGATTCCCAACCACATTCGTGCCATTGAACAACTTTGCGCCCGTCTTTAAAGGCTTTTGAAGGCCAGGCGCTGCTTGTCGGGAGCCCAGTGGGCTTAGTGGTTCACGAGAAGAACAAGTAGAAGGTGATTTGTTCTTGCCCTTGCCTTTGCCCTTGGCAGAGCCGGGAGTCAGGACCACGCCCGGAGACATGAGCTGCGACTGTGTAGTACAAGAAGGGAAGAAATGCTTGTCTATTGCTCCGCTGGGCAAGTTATATACCCAGCCTTTACTTTCTACCAGGCGCACATATTTGCAGAGGAGCTCATTACCATCATGAAGGGTAGATCTGCTGCCGACAACAAGGAGCTTAGTCTGAGCGCGGGTAAAGGCGACGTTGACACGACGCCAGTCACGCAGGAGCTCGCCAACGTTTTTTTCGGCGTTACTGCGGACGCAGCTGAGGATAATGATCTCTTTGTCACGGCCTTGGAACTTGTCTGTAGTATGCATTTCCAGATCTGGGGTGTAGTGCCGTAGGCTCTGGCGAAGGAGCGAGAGTTGACTGCGGTAGAATGTGATCACACCAATGTTGCGCGCAGGAATACCACAGGCAATGAATGACTCCACGAGTTGCGAGCAGAGGAAAACCTCCATGTGATTCACGACACGATTTCCCTGTGCTATCTCGAGGGCTGCAGGGCCAATGGGATCGGTGTTGACTAGGCGCGTTTTTGCAGATGGCGTGAGTAAGTCTCGGAGCCAGCAGGGGCTACTGGGAGAATCCGGGCAGAGTTCCCGTTGGGACTGTGACTGAGCATGGCTCAAGTCCTCGACATGGAATTTCTCGAGGGCGTTGATGTTGGGTATGTCTAACGATCGGGCGGCCACCTGCGGCGTGCCACATTTGAGACGGCCTGAGTAGATCAGGGTATTGGAAAGTAGCATGATTTCCTCACACATGCGGTACTGGTGCTCTAGATTGACAACTGAATCCGGCTGTGCATCCGAGAGTAGTTTGAAGAGACTGACGTCAAGTCCTCCTTCCTGGGCGGCTTTATTCTGCACAAGCGGCGGCAATTGATAGTGATCACCGACTAGGATGAAAGTCCTTGCCATACGAATCGGGCCGAGACAGACTGGCAGCGTGATCTGTGACGCCTCGTCGACAATACAATAGTCAAAGATGCGTTGGTTGAAAATGTTATGGTTGACTCCGAGGCATGTAGTGGCAACGACCTGCGGCTTTTCATATGAATCCTTGAGTTCTTCAATGGTTGATTTCGGGATTGCGGCAAGATCGGCAAATTCCTGAACGTCTGGATGAATTTTGACGGTCGCACCTATACGCAGCACACGAATGCCGTCGTCTCGAATCTTCAGCAAGATGTTGTCAACTGCAGTGTGGGTGTAAGATGTAAGAAGAACACTCTTGCCTTGTGCGACAAGGGCCCTAATGATGTGGGCAATGGTTGTGGTTTTTCCAGTCCCAGGCATTCCAAGGACAAGAGCATAGTCTTTGGCACTCATTACTTTGTCAATGGCTTGTCTTTGATCAACATTGAGGTTGCCAGGATCGGAGATCGTGTATGAAGATGAGGTCGTCTTGAAGGCGGGGGCTTGCCCCTCAACAATGAGCCGTCGAAGCTGCCTCGCTTGGAACAGGTCTTTATCCATCATACAGATGAGGTTGTTTCGAACGATGGCCATGCCATTGCTAAACTCATCTTTATCGATCCGATAAACGAGCTGCTCATATGGGTTTTTTAGAGCAGCAGGCTCTTCTTTTCCAATCTCCATGATTCCTCTGAAAGACTGATTTGTGACTGCATCGAAACCAGCCGTCTTTGATCGTGCATTGTGAAGTTTCCGGTCCACGGCAACCTCGATGTGTGACGAACTAGCATTCACCACGTATCCGTTGGCGAGAGCAAAATGGCCCTTTTCATCTGAAACGACAATCGGTTCACCGACAGATATTTGAGATGCAGCAAAGGAGAAACCAGGAGGCGCTTGTCTTTTGACGAACGTGTAATGACAGCGATTTATCTTTGCCCCAGTGTTCTCCTCATACACAGAGTTTGGATCTATAACGACGTCCCCGAAGCATCGGCCCAAGGCTTCTCGCTCGCTGCTTAGCAACGTCCAAAGTTCTCGCCGGAACTTCACGAGATTGCCTTCTTCTTTAGTCAAAAGTTCATCCCATTTACGAAAGAAGTCGCGATCACCGTCGTTCAGATGACCGACAGCTGCATCGAAATCCTCGCCAAGTGCGCTGGTCTCGCCATCACCATCCTCGGAGAGCTTGTGATAGATGAGGCAAGGAGTCTTAGCATAGCATCGAATACATTGACGAGCTTTCTTCAACATTGGTGGAAGCTGCTCCCTTTCACGAATATAGCCAGCGAGGTGATTGCGCACCTGGATCATCTGGAGTAGTTCGTGCCGGACCCCACGGATACTGAAAGTTTTCGTTAACTCAAGGTAGTAAAGAAGCCCAAATGTAACATCGATGTCTGCAACGATTTTTTAGCAAGCAATTAACTAGCCGAAGGAGCTTTGCGAGCTCGAGAGAATATTCCACTACCTACCATAACGATCTGACAGGAGTAGAGTGTAGAGAGCTGTTTGAGCCCTATGTGACTGGTTTGTATCCCTTCGTCCAGTCTTGAGTTCCAGCGGCACCACCAGGGTTTTCTCCATGTTATCTTCGCGACAAGCGACTTGTACTGTCGCATCGATATTGCCTTTGAGGCCATACATTGGGGACCAGATGTGCTCCTCTACCTCAAGCAGTTTGTTGATACTCAGATTCAGCTTAGAGCTATTGCGATCTTCAACCATCGATTTGGTCTATTGATCTTGATTAGCAAGGTTTCTTGGCTGAAAGAAGCCTCCATCGGCCGTGAGACATACCTGTGGCTTGAGATGCAAGAAAGCATCTGCCCAGTCGAGAACAGCAGGCATCCTGCTCATGAGATATTCAACAGCTTCTGGGATACTCATTTGAATCGAGTACAGCTCTTCAATGTGTCTGCCCATGACGGTTTCGACCAAGGCCTTCAATGACACCATATCCCATTGATTCGCTTTGAGGGCTTCTTGAAAGACTTCGTGGAAAAACACTCCGAAGGCTTGCGGTCGCTCGAGTGCAGAAATGACTTTGACTCGATCTTGAAGGACAGCTCGTCGCTGACAGTCTATCGAGTCTGCTACGACCGTAGCAGAAATAAGATGGTCGGGGTGAAGAATGATCATATGGTTCAAGTTATCCACAACGCATTGACCGGCTGCGTTGAAGTGCCCTACCAGGTGGATATACGAGTCCTTGCTGCAGGGAGTGTCAAGCCATGACTCTCGCAACACTATCGTCTTGCGGTCTCGGGTTTTCTCGTCTTCAACTAGCAAACACTGTACTTAAAGTCAGCGCACGGGACTATATCCGAGGCAAAGGCAAGGTGTCTGACCTGCTCTGGCTGAGTACGTCCTTTCGGAGTAACATATGTGCTCTTCATGATGTCAACGATGTGGTAACGTTTGATAGCTTGTCGTCCTTTTAGGTTCTATTTGTTTTGACTGTCTTAGCATATATTTAGAGATTAATCCACTAAGAGTGACTAACATGAGCCGGTCCTCCTTCACCTGCTTGCTTCATAGTTTGCTCAATGGCCTCCAGATCAAAATCATCATCAAACTCATCATCCGATGATGCCACCTCAGCTTTGACAGGTGCGACAGTCGGGGGCTTGCTATGCATACTCTCCTTCACCGAGTCATCCATTGCCTCTAACCTCTGCAAAGATAGTGGCCCAGTAGTGGCTGGCTTTGATGAATTGACCGGGACGGGCTTTGTATCGCACTTTGCAAGTATTTCCTGTAGGTTGTCGGGTAGATCATCATATTCATCTTCAAAGTCATCAAACTCATCGCGTTTTCTTTCGTTAATCGTAGTGTTATGGGGTATGGGAGGTTTGCTGTCGAGGATTGAATTCTCTTTGGGCTGCCATGACCGAGACTTTTCTGCGGCAAGAACAGCCCAGCTAGAAGATCCCAGCGAAGCAAACTCATCTGATGCATGTGCCGGCTCGATAAAAGGATCCTCAGAAGCACCGACTAGGTCCATCAGATCTTGGTCAAGATCATCGTCTCCGAACTCGGAGGACGACTCTTGAAGAACGGGCAGTTTCCCAAGTCTTACTTTCTCGGGCGATACGCCACATGGGGATTCATCGACTTCTTCATCGGCTTTGTGAAGCCTATGGTCCTTTGTGGGTGAAGACGATCGACACCTTCGCGTATCCATATGTTGGCGCAGAGGCGACGATCCAGGTGGACCCGTCTCGGCAGGGGCCATGTGTATACTTTTCTCAATCTTCTCCATAAGATAGTTGATCCTTGAGGACTTAGGGTTCCCAGATTCGACATTGCTGCTGGTTCGTTGAAACATGCCGCGGTTGGGACCAACATCTAGTCGATTGACTCGTCGTCGTTTTGTCCGAGAGGTGGGGAAATCGGTAGTGCAGCTAATTGCGCGTCTTAGCCCCGAGGAATCTCGACTTGTTCTGCCCGAACCTGGTGTCTGAGGCGATGAGGAAAGAAGATTTGCGAGCCGCGGCGGTGGAAGATCATCCGGACCATTGACCATGTTTTTATCCATGTAGTTGTTCCACAAATCAGCAGCCATGTCATGCTGTGGTGTCTTGAAGAGGGCTTGCATTGCATGAAGATCAAGGGCTTCTTTTTGCGCCTTTTTCTTATTCCCGTTCGAGGGAGAGCCAGCAGGCGAAGAACTGTGCTGGCGTTTTCTGCGACGGCCCACTGGGGTCTGGGATGAGCTGTCTGGGTTCGAGCTGGCAGGCACATGCTGCCAGATGACATGCTCAACTGGTGTTACCTCCGGGCCTGGTGCGGGATCAAACGAATCCTCGGCATTACTGATTAAGTCTGCCAGAGGTATCTTGTTTCCTGGAGTCTGAGGACATTCTTTAATCGGCTTTGATTCTTGTACTTGGGGTTCCGGTGCTTGAGCTTCGCGAGACGGAGGGCATCCTTTGTCAGATGACGCTTGCATCAGACCTGTCACACCGTTGGTGCCTGTGTTTTTATGTTCTTTGCTTCCATTAACTGATTTCGTCTCGTCTTCCAAAGTAGCGTCGTCGGGAACTACCTCGTTCTCTTGGAAGCGAAAAGCGTTCAATTTTGTTCGTGAGTTTGAAGATATAGGGTATGCATTGTTTGCTGCCATTGCTTCCATTCGGAAATATTCAATGACGCGTTCAAAATTGGTAAGGATACATTCCGCGGGAAGCTGGAGCAGGACAACGTCAGAAATGGGGATGCATTGGGGTTTGAGATGAAACACACCAGTTAAAAGAGGGTATTTACCGGTTTAATTACTTTGGATGTTCGTGCATATGGAAAAATGAAACGAATGGCGAGTCCAGCGCCTTGCTGGCGGCATGGGGAAGAAGTGATAAGAACGCGTCGCGTGTGTAGTGCTGACACCTATTTTCCAAGGCAGAAGCGCATATATCTGCCTCAAATAACGGGTGTAAAGGCGGACAAGAAAATTGCCCCAAAGTAGACTAGCGCAATAACTGGACAGCTTCCCGGCCTTTTACGGCTTCGACATCAACCCGCCGAACCACCCCTCCACTCTCCTGCAAGAGGCAACATATCAATTGAGACTATTCTTGCTACCTGAATCTAATCGGATATTCTGACCCTTGTGACTTCCACCAATTTTATCGCACGCCCGTGTTCATTCGATCGGCCTCAACCCTCCTTCACCCCCATCTTCAAGATGACTGCCCGGCCATTGTCGCACATCCTCCGGGTGCGCTGCCTGCCTCGCCAGCCCCAGAACACTCAGGCATTCTCAACTCGATCCAGTCTGCGTGCCGCGGACCACGGTGATCACTATGATCCCCCCACTGGCTGGCTGTTCGGTATCAAGCCCGGCCAGAAGTACGTGAAGGAAGGCTGGGAGAACATTTGGTACTACGGATTCATTGGAAGCTTTTTGGTCGCTGGTGTCGCATATGTTTTCAAGCCTGATACCTCGTACGTATAATCCATATCTCGCGCCTCGTTATTGGCGTCTGTGCTCCTCGCACAACTGGAAGACTGACGATTGCAATAGTATACAAACATGGGCTCTCGAGGAGGCCCGACGGAGACTGGAAGCTGAGGGCATTCTCGAGGATCCTGACAAGGTCAAGAAATAAACGCCAAATTTGTACGCTGTACATAGAGATCAAAGAGGGACTATTTCGATTTATGCCTGTACTACCTGCGACGGCAGATATGATGTTCCGGTCTCGTTCTTAGACAGGTTTTTTGCATGCTCATCTATTTTCGTTTGTTCCTTGTTGTATCACTTTACACTTTTCGAAGTTTCTTTCCGTCATGTTGGTTATAGGTGCTCCGGTCGCAAAAAAATGCTTATAATTCGCACTGAGTACATCATGAAATGATTGAAGTTAAACCGCATGAAAGTTGATATATAATAGGCTCCTTGCGAATTGTACTGAAAAAGAGGCATTCGCCGCCTCGCTGTTCACGCAGGGTTCTCAAATCTCTGGATATAGATCATTTCTCCGAAGCAACGGCATTTCACGCCTAATCTTTGCCACAAGATCGAGATCAATATCGGCAGTCGCAATTTGTGGTTCATGGTGCTCATCTCCCAGCTTTGCTACTACTTCACCCCAAGGGTTGATGATAATAGAATGACCGTAGCTTTGTCTCTTCTCATTATGGGGGCCTGCCTGCGCAGCTGCAATCACGTACGACTGGGTCTCGATGGCCCGTGCTCGTAGCAAAGGCTCCCAATGAGCCTTGCCAGTCGGAACAGTGAATGCTGATGGGTATGTGATGATTTCAGCATTCTGTCGCCTCAATGCCAGGCTGATCTCTGGAAAACGCAACTAGGTGATCCGGCAAGAGTAAGAAGCTGAACAGTCTGATGTCCGATATAATGTCAACATGCATTGTACTTACATCAAAACAAATGCTTAGGCCAACACGCCCTATAGGTGTTTCAAATGGCCTTGGAATTTGTTGTCCCGGCTGGACGCTCCTGGGTGGAATAATAAGTTAACTGTGAGATCTTTGTATAAGAATAAAAACAAGAAATCTTACGCGCTCTCCTTGAGTACAGGCCCATCTTTGATATCAACGTCGAATAGATGGATTTTCTGGTAGTTTTGGGTAATGATTCCCTTGTCGTCGATCCAAATCAATGAATTCTTGAGCCTGGTTTCAGAAGCTACTTCATGAATCCCAACATTGATGTGGATGCTGTGCTCCTTGGCATCTCTCTGTAAGGACGAGACAAAACTAGCCCTCTCTTGAGACTGGGCGAGGGAGTATGATTGCTCTGCCGAGGATGCGATATAGTCCGATGCCTCGGGGAGAAACAACACCTAACATATATGAGCTGTCTATCGGAGAGTTGGCATTAGAATATATGAATATCACCTTGGCGCCTGCTGCTGCTGCCTTTTGAACCAGCACTTTGCACTGAGCTAGATTTAACGTGATGTTGCTAGTCGAGCATAGCTGCCCCACGGCCTATATCAAAGTAGGTTATTAGCCAAGTGGCTCGCGCCCGTTCGATAGTGCACATACCGCTAGAACCATAGTGTTTAGATTTCAGAATCAGAAAGAAGTCTGGAAGCAAGTTCTTTACGAAAAAGAAAAAAAAACGTTTGTTGTAGTAATCAAATGGCATCTTTTGACCCCAAAGTGACGACCTCCAGGGCTGCCCAGGTGCCCGTATGCTGACTCAGCTAGTTATCGCGATGATCAGCGATAACCTTTCTTCCGCCAAGACTCTCACCTCGGATCTTTCACAAGACACACAGGTTTTGACATATTCAACAACTGCTAGACGGCAGAATCCTAATCGCCGCAATGAAGAGTTTAAGGAGGGACTTGTCTGCCAACCCGCAGGCCGCAAATGTCACCAGCAAGGTCTTCGTTAGGTCCACGAAAAGTGGAAAGGTGCAAAAGATTGTCCGCGAGCTCTATTTGAGAGAAGATATTCCTTGCTCTTCCAAGCTCTGCTCACAATGCCCGACGATTGCGCCAGCTGATGCTAATGGAAATAGTAAGGAAACCATTACTGTGGTCAAGCAAGTTGCTAATACGAAACAGTTGCGCCGTTCATCCTATCCGATCGCCCCGCCGGCACAACGGCATTTCCACGAGGCCACTACCTTGTTCCAGATACAAATGCGCTACTTAATGGAATGGATCTTTTTGAGCACACTGGGGCCTTTTACGATGTGATTGTCCTCCAGACCGTCCTCGAGGAATTGAGAAACCGATCCCTACCACTCTACAACCGTCTTCTGGCCCTCGTCAAATCAGACGAAAAGCGCTTCTACCTCTTTTTCAATGAATTCCGCCGAGAGACTCATGTTCGGAGAGGTCCGGAGGAAACAATCAACGATAGGAATGATCGCGCTGTGCGCATGGTAGCAAGTTGGTACAGTTCCCATCTACAACAATCAGCAAAGAAGGGAAAGAAAGAGAAGGCGATTCCGGCAATTGTGGTCATCACTGATGACAAGGAGAATCTCCGGAAATGCAAGGAAGAAAATGTTGCGGCCTTGTCGCTATCCGACTATGTCTCCGGTTTGGAGGGGTCCGAGATGTTGCTGGATATGATCAGCGAATCAAAGGATGCGCGAGATGCCAAAGAAGCAACACGCGGGGAACTATTCTACCCTGAATACTTCTCAATGTCAAAACTCACAACTGGCCTGCGAGCCGGAACATTGCACCAAGGAGTGTTCAATGTTTCTCCCTACAACTACCTGGAAGCCTCCGTCAAGACCGCAGCTTTCGATAAACCTCTTCTTATTCTAGGCCGTGATAACAGTAACCGCGCTATTGCAGGTGATTCTGTTGTGGTCGAAGTACTGCCAAAGGATCAGTGGAAGAGCCCCTCGACTAAGATTGTGGACGAGGAGGCCGTGACCCGTAATGATAACCCTGATACTGAGGAGACCGAGGCTGTGGTGACAGACAGAGAACGAAAAGCTCTGCAGGAAGAAGTCAAAAAGGCCCATGGCAAGAACTCGGATGGCAAGCCACAACCTACTGCCAAGGTTGTTGGTGTGATCAAGCGCAGCTGGCGTCAATACGTTGGTCACGTTGACTCGAATTCTACTGGCTCACAGGCCTCTGGCAGACGGCAACAAAACGTCTTCTTACTGCCGATGGACAAGCGTATCCCGAAGATCAGAGTTCGCACAAGACAGGCTGGCGATATTCTCGGTCAGCGTATCCTTGTCACCATCGATTCTTGGGACCGCGATTCGAGATACCCTACTGGTCACTTCGTTCGTTCTCTGGGAGAGCTCGAAACCAAGGGGGCCGAAACCGAGGCTCTACTACTTGAATACGACGTGCAGTACAAGCCATTCCCGAAATCTGTACTGGACTGCCTCCCATCCGAAGGACATGATTGGAAGGTACCTGTCTCGAAGGAAGACAAGGGCTGGAACGGCCGGAAAGATCTTCGAGACTTGCTGATTTGCAGTATCGATCCACCCGGTTGTCAGGATATTGACGATGCACTTCACGCGCGTCTCCTACCAAATGGAAACTATGAGGTTGGTGTTCACATTGCGGATGTGTCGCATTTCGTCAAGCCCAACAACCCAATGGATCTCGAGGCCAGTGTTCGTGGAACCACTGTTTACCTTGTCGATAAGCGTATCGACATGCTTCCGCATCTCCTTGGTACAGACCTTTGCTCTCTCAAGCCCTATGTTGAGCGATATGCCTTCTCGGTTATATGGGAGGTGACACCTGATGCCGAGATAGTGTCTTCGAATTTCACCAAATCGGTCATTCGCTCCCGAGAAGCATTCAGTTACGAACAAGCTCAGTTGCGCATCGACGACAAATCACAGCAGGACGAGCTGACTGAAAGCATGCGCACCCTCTTGAAATTCTCCAAGGTTCTCCGTCAGAAGCGTATGGACGCTGGTGCCTTGAACCTTGCCTCTCCGGAAGTTCGTATTGAGTCTGAAGGCGACGAAGTGGGCGATCCCTTGACGGACGTGAAGACTAAGGCCATGCTTGACACAAATAGTTTGGTCGAGGAGTTCATGCTTCTCGCCAATATCACTGTAGGCACAAAGGTCTACGAGTCCTTTTCTCAGACGGCCTTGCTACGTCGACACGCCACACCCCCGCCTCAGAATTTCGAGGAGCTTCAAAACCAACTGTCAAAGAAGCGGAACATGGAGATTGATGTCTCCAGCTCGCGAGCTCTGGCTGATTCCTTGGACCGCTGTGTCGATCCCAAGAACCCATTCTTCAACACTCTGGTCCGTATCTTGGCGACCCGTTGCATGACCTCTGCTGAATATTTCTGCGCGGGTGCCTTTACCGAATCTGAATTCCGTCATTACGGTCTGGCCTCGCCCATCTACACCCACTTTACTTCGCCCATTCGACGATATGCCGATCTGATGGTTCACCGACAATTGGCTTCTGCCATCGGGTATGAAGGCGAGGATGGACACGCAGTCATCGAGGGTGTCACCACCCGCAACAAGCTAGAGGACATCTGCCGAAACATCAACGTCCGTCACCGCAATGCACAGCATGCCGGCCGCGCTAGTATTGAATACTACGTGGGTCAGGCTCTCAAGGCCCGTGGAGAGAAGATGGCCGCCGATGGTGTCGATGCTGGTATTGAAGAAGAAGGATACGTGATGCGTGTGTTCGAGAATGGTGTTGTCATCTTCGTTCCCCGCTTTGGTATTGAAGGTGTTGTTCGTCTGGAGGACTTTGTCCTGCCTGGTGAATCTGGAGCCCGTTCTGTCGCTGAGAGGCGGGAGCTAGCTCCTCACCGCACCACGGACTTTGATAGCGAGGAATACACCCTTCGTGTGGAAGAGAAGGGCCACTCAGAGAAGGAGCGCAGTGTGACAGTTGAACTCTTCCAACGGGTTCGCGTCAATGTTAGCTCCGTCAAGGAAGAGGGTCGTGGCGCCGGCAAGAGAAGGGTCCGGATTCTGGTTATGGAGGCATGAACCAAAAGCTACATCCATGTAGATTAGATCTAGTATTAAAACGGTGTTCAAATCAAGTTAATGACAAGACGATTGTCTATTTTTGTATGTTCATTTTGTCTGGCATATATGTACTCCGTATTATGCAGCTATATTAAACCTTTTTCAAAGTGATCATTCTGCGAACCAAACTGACGGGGGCCCACAACGAAGCATCTGTTCCAGTAGCCTCCAAGGCCGATGAAATAATTACAGGGCTGTTTTGCTTCTCACTTCCACCGTGGGTTCCAATCAACGGGCCAGGCTGGACGACAGAATCACGTCCCTCAGCACGCTCCAACTCGCCGACCTTCCAACCACGGACGAACCATAAACACAAGAAAGCACCAAAATACATGAATCCAGTAAATATTTGAACGCGCAGATATGAAGTCCCGCCACCAACATGATTGCTGCGGAGCTGAAGGGCGATAGCCTCAGAGACAGTGCAAGGAGCAACAAGCGTGAGCCAGTTAATGCTTAAGCCGGAAGGCAGGTCTCTGATGCCAATGATCTCCGCCAGAACAGGAGATGCAGTAGCCCAATACGTGCCTGCGACAGTGCCAACCAAAACGGCGAAGAAACATACCACACCCATACTATCAACAGAAGTCCAGATGGCGAGACAGAATAGACCACAGAGGAAGGTAAGGAAAGTGGCAATATTAATGCGACCAAGCCGGTCACTGAATATGCCAACACACGGACGCCCAAGACCCTGACCAAGGTTGAGCAGCGCCGAGACAATACTCCCCTGGTGCGACGAGAGACCGACGGAGAGAGCGAAATTGGCAACACTGAATATTAGCGCCACGTAGCCAAGCATGCTGAATATGCCCCACCCGAGGAAGAGCAAAAATTCCGGGCGACGCAGGAGAGGCAGATGGAAAGCTGTGAATCTACTGCCGACGGCCTTATTGCGGTCCCGGAGCAAGTTACAGCATACCAGATTCACGACGCAAGAAATGATACCCAAAATGCGGAAAGCCCAGCCCAACCCGTAACGCGGAATAATGGCGCCCACTGCGAGGGAGTAGATCAGACCGCCGAGACCAGACCCGGCAGCGTTGATGCCCATCGCTACGCCACGGTGCTTATCAAACCATTGCGGAGTGATACCGACACTACCCACAAAGAGAAAGCCCATGCCCCAGCCGAAACAGACGCCTTGGCTGAGGAAGATGTGCCATTTCTGGGTTGCGAACGAGGACCCTATCAAAGAGAGGGTTTCGAGGAAGATGCCAATGTTGAGGACAAGTCGTGTGCCCCATTTTTGGATCATCCAAGTGGCTAATGGGGCCACTAGAAGCGCACAGGAGATACTCAAGCCGCCCGTGAAGGCGTATGATAGGGCAGATGTGTTGGGGAATACATCGTTTGAGATATAATAGCTCAGAAAGACTCCATAACTCTGAATATCAGACCTGTTAGTAAGACGAGAGTGAAAAGGCGGAAATTTATGACTCACGCTATTAATACCCCAGGTATGCGCATTAATCCAGAAAACACAGGCGACACAGACCCAGCCATAGCCACCGTCCGGGGCCACATCACGCTTATATTTCTCATCTTCATCTTCATCCGGTGCCGGCTGTGGATGGAAATTCTGTTCCTGTTTTGTGCTCTCTCGGCCCAGATCATTTTGGTGGGAACGGATAATATCTATTGGCACATTATCTGCCATAGTAGCTCAGATACAAGCCCAGCTTGTTGTTATATTATGAGATAACAAGCTCCTTGGAAAGTAAGCCGAAACCGGTTGCCGTTTTCGTCACAACATGGAGATATGTAGTGAAAAGAAGCAGGAGACTTAAGTTAGCACGCTAGCAAAAAAAGGACTAGATTTCTATCAGTTTATTGTTGGTAATCATTGGAGCCATCGGACTATCGGACTATCGGACTATCGGACTACATGCCGAATCCAAGGAACATTGTTCATATAGAGGAAAGATGTCCGGGGGTCTCATTTATCATTTCGATTCGGCGATATTTGACCAATGAAGGAAGCTGGCAGTATAGAGCTATGTTATACTTTGCGCTCGAAGAAGGTCATTCTTCGAGGTGTCAGCGTTGCTTGGCTGTGGGGTCTCTTGTGCCGAGAAGCCGATGCGGAGGAGTCCAGTCAAGTCCAAGTTGAGTCCAAGTTGGGCAGATGTGGGGGAATTTTCTTAGTTATTTCCAAGGGTCAAAGAATAACAATGGATGCTTCTTAAGCTTAATTAGAGATATCCATGGATATATCCATAGGGCTGACATCTCTGTCAAGTATACCTATTATTAAATATGCCCCTACGTTGTGTCCAATATAGGGCTTGTTGGGGTTAAATAGAGCCAAGCCCTTATCGGTATATTATGTAAAGATGATGAGTCATCCGTTGCCTCGCGACGGGCCCCTAGGGGTTTGTTTGGAGGGGAAGCAGCCCAATGACGCTAGCCAGCTCAGACCGACAGGCGTAGATCGCAACTAGACTCTTCTCATCCTAGTTCGTCCTGGTTTCTCTTGGTCCCTCGTCATTATCCTGTACTTATCCGTATATCTCTTCATATCCTTGATCCTTGCAAATTGCAAATTCCATGATGCATAAGCATACCACTGGTCAGAGGAAGGTCTCACCTCCTGGGCCATCCTTCATGTCCAGTGATCAAGTTTGTAAGTGCCTCGTTAGTGTTGAACGGCTCGGGACTGATATGTGAGTCAACAGCAACATACTTGAAGGACTTGCGGTCAAATCGTCCGGTCCGTCCAACAGGATCTCGTCCATACCCAGGCAGAGCAGCCGCATCAACAAGCGATATTCCTGATAGCCTTCCTCCAAGGGCATCATCGGCATTATCCATGCACACCCCAGTCGAAGATGAAATTGAAGTTCACCCACGTTCAGGCAGCGCAATGTCCCATCGCCGGGCGAATTCCCATGTGCCCAGCGGCGGCGCAATGGGTCGTCCTTTAGTTCAGGAGCCACGCACGCATTCGATCCGAAAGAACGTGTTTCCAGCACAAATTCATGCACGCACTATTCCAATTCCGGTATCTCCATCTCTGTCATATCGTGAAAACGGTCAACGACGACATGAAAAGGAAGAAGCACGGGCACTACGAGACGCCTTGCAGAAAATGGATATTCAGGATGACGTTGGTCTTCACCAAGCAGCCCAGGACGAGGCCACCGAGCTAGTTTGGATGCATCAAAATCCTGGTAAAGCTTTCAAAAACCCTTATGCGCCATACAAGAATCCCGATTCCGATAGGCGCAGCCAGAGCCCTGTCCTAGATATTCCACGAGAATATAATCCCTCGACCAATAGATTCAGCCAGTCAACAGGCTCAAGTGTCTCCTCTGATGTCAACTCTAGCCCTGAGTCAGCGCGCAAACGATCATCTCTGGCTGGACCCTCAAAGAAGAATCTCAAGGTTAACTTTAAACTACCTGACGAGGAACCCGAGCAGCCTCTTGCTCCCAAATCACGCTCCGCCAGTAGTGATTCATCTAAAGGGATCTTCAGGAATCCTAACGATCAAATTTACGAAGAGCCCGTTGACACTCAGAAGGAACCCGAAGCAAAGCCAGACTTTTCGAAGTCGGACTCGTCAGCTTTGAAAAACAAACCGCGCAACGCTCTGGGGCGTGTTCCTAGGCCGCTACCTTGGTTGCAAAATAGAGCTCACAGCAGCCCTTTGATGGATAAGATCTCGCGGTTTGAAATCAACAAGAACCCTCCCCCCCAGCCACGAAATGCCGGCTATACTCGAAACGAAAGCGCTACTCCTCCTTCTACTCAGTCACACAACGCCGGTTACACTAGAAATGAGCTTGTTACTCCAACTCCTCCTCCCGAACAAAAGCGTGAACTTACTCCCACCCAGGATGGAAGAGAAAGACGCAGTGACGATATCCGCGCAGCTACAAGCAAAAAGCGAGGAGACCGCAGTGAAAAGTTACCAATGCCTACAGCCGTCAGTGATCGAGTTGGACGCCCAATCGTGAGCTTCGACCGAACTTGGAAACCAAGTGACCAGCCGAAACCTGATCGTCCAACCCTACCCGTGATTGAAATAGCACCACCGACCATTGAAGTCTCAGCGCCCTCGATCGAAGTCTCCGAGCCACCCCCAATCCCCGTCATCAATATCCCGGACATCAAAGTACCCACTATCTCCGAGATAGAAGCTCCTTCTAAGCAACAGACCAGACCAGTGCCCCAGTCGACGAGAAGCTGCCCAACTAAACCAGGTTTCCCAAAACAGCAGGGATCTGATTCGAAGAGCCGTTGGTACTCGCCCTATATACGATCTGGCGTCCCTACTGCAAGGTGTGAGCTATGTACACTTTCCATTTCCGGAAAAATCGTGACTGCTGGCGGATGTCGATTCCACCCGGAGTGCTTTACCTGTTTCCACTGCCATACAGCTCTGGAATGTGTGGCTTTCTATCAAGAACCAGAGTCTAGCAGAGCCGAAAGATTAGCAACCGAAGCTAATGATCATGAGGCCTGTGTGCCACGTTTCTACTGCCACTTGGATTTCCACGAGATGTTCAGCCCCCGTTGCAAGAGCTGCAAGACCCCTATTGAAGGAGAAGTGGTAGTGGCATGTGGTGCTGAATGGCATGTCGGCCACTTCTTCTGCGCAGAATGCGGTGATGTATGTGTGGATTTCCTTTCTGATTTCGCATGCAAGACAACTAACTATTGCTCTTTAATATAGCCCTTCGATTCCCAAACTCCCTTTGTCGAGAAAGATGGCTTCGCATGGTGTCTCCACTGCCACTCGCGCCGTACCGCACCACGTTGTTTGGGCTGTAAACAGCACGTCATGGACGACGTTGTCATTTCTGCAATTGGCGGCCAGTGGCACGAGCGCTGTTTCAATTGTCACGAGTGTGGCGATGGCTTTGGTCCGGAGGGTCGGTTCTTCGTTCGTGAAGGCGAGCCCAAGCGAACAGCCAAGGGCCGCATCATCGGTGGTCCAGTTCAACTGGCTATCTGTGAGAGATGTGAAGGTATCCGTCTTAAGGCGCCTGGAATGTGCTAGATTTCTGTACCATTTAGTTGCGGAGTATTACCCACCATGTGTTAACGAAATTACTGCTCTTATGATAGATTCACGCATGTTGTCGGTGTTTGATTGTTGCATCACTTGATTTCTCTGCATGTTTTTCTACAGCCCTTTTTTTGTCGGGGTTCATTTCGGGAGTTGGTTCGTTATTGTGAGCAAGCGAAGATTGTCAGCGAGTATCATATTGGAAATGCATTTAGAACCGGAAGAAACGCCCGAAACACCTCTCTCTTATCGTCATACCATTGAAATGATTCCAATAACTTCCCGTATTTTCCGTTCTAATTATATCTAATTCCTTCAACCCCCTTTTTAAGCAGGCCATTCAGGATCAGCCTTGCGCCTGAAAACGGCGACATACTTGTTTCCCTTATTCCTCGTAACTTTCTTCGACTCCTCCGTCTCGTACTTCATAACCCGTACACAAGGATCAAGAGCAAGCTCCTCATCAGAAACCCGTTCAAACAGATCCTTACTGCTCGCAGCAGGGGCCGCCCCACCCTCCGGCTGCTCTCCATGCAGGAAATGCCGCAGGACCCAGTAGTGATACTCCTCAACATCGGTAATGGTATAAAGCAGACCGCCAGGCCGCAGGACATACGCATACTCGGAGTTCAGGGACTCGGAGATGATACGGGCCTTATGCTTACGAGCCTTGAAGTGAGGATCCGGGAAGCAAATGAAGATCTTGGAGAGTTGGTGGTGGCCGAAGAAGTTGGGGAGGAACTTCATTGTGTTGCTGCGGATTGCGGTGATGTTTTCGAAGTTTCCTGGGAAGAGTTTCTCCGTGCCGATTTCGTCATCATTAGCTGGGACGGGTGCCGGAGTTGATTCGGTGCTTTCGGGTTGTGCGGAGGCATCTTTGGGTTCGGTTGATGATGGGTTTGCGGCTTTGTTCTTGAGGCGTTGTTGTTGGCTGCGCAGGGCGTGGATGCGAGAGCTGAGGTATTCCAGCACTGAGGTGCGGATTTCCATGCCTGTGACAGATTGTTAATTTTGTGGTGCTCATGTGGGCGGGTGCAAAGTGTATATTTGAATATTAATGCGCTGTACTTACCGACCATCAGGGTATCTGGCATCAATGGCGCTAGGCCAACCATCAACCCGCCGAATCCGCATCCGATATCCACGACTTCGACCTCCTTGGTCAACTTGCGCCCTCCGCTGAGGGTCGTTTTGGATGTATCTGGATCCACGAATGCAGGGTAATGGGATGACCAGTCCATATGCGCGGGGCTGACGGGACTATTAGAGCATTAGTTAGCTATCAGTTCCTGATTGGATGTGTAGGAATTGTCGCCAGTGAAGCTCGAGGGGCACATGGATATGCCAATGGAAATGATATGTAGAAT
Source organism: Penicillium vulpinum (assembly GCF_028829585.1). Classification (NCBI taxonomy): domain Eukaryota; kingdom Fungi; phylum Ascomycota; class Eurotiomycetes; order Eurotiales; family Aspergillaceae; genus Penicillium; species Penicillium vulpinum. The sequence continues at coordinate 5,921,229 of NW_026643241.1, forward strand.
TGGCAAAAGAAGATACATACTACTCTAGCCGGTGATCAGAGAAGGGATTCGCATGCGCGCGCTGGCGGAAGAATTTCTTCTGCGGCATCTTAATGATGGAGCCATCAGTGGATTCCTGCTGGGCCTGTACATTTCGACGGTACTCTTCGCGCTTGATACGCTTTGCAGGTGGATTTTGGGTGGTCATTGTGAAGAGCAGACCAGGGGAAGAGTAGAGAGAAATCGAAAAGGTCGAAGTCGAAATTGAGAAAATCCCCCGGGCCCCACCTTGTACTCCACAGCTTAGAGTCTCTCTCAACTTTCAATGTTCTTTATCTCTTCTTGTCTCGACATTGTACCTGTGACTTTTTACGTCTATTTTGGTTATTTGATTCGCTAATTGCTCTTTACTTCCTTTCAATATGTCATCAATTTCCCCTTTCCCCTTCCCGCCAACCTACAACTTTCCCCCCTTCTTCACCCCGCAACCAAACACAACAACCCGCCACGCGCAGCTCAAGAAATGGTCCTCTCTGATTCAGTCCTGGTGCCGGCATCACCGCCAATACCGCCTCTCCCTAATCGAGGCTGTTGAAACCCCACTCTTCCACAATACAGCCCTGCGCAAGCGCCTTGATCTGCACGAGGCCCGCGCCGTCATCGACTGGATGACCAAGAGCGAAGAGGAAGGCGGCGGTGGACGGCGAGCGGAGTGGATCTCTGATGCTGGAGGCGCGTCATCTTCAGGGGGCTTGGGGAATGGTGCCGGGCAAGGGCCGAAATCTGTTGCGTGGATTTGGTGGAGGAGGCCTGAGGAGTGGGCAGATGTGGTGCTTGAGTGGGTTGAGGGAACTGGACAAAGGGGATCGGTTCTAACAGTATACGAGCTTATTCATGGAGAGGGGGCCATGTCGCAGGGTGAGATTCCCTCTTTGGTTATGAGTGGGAGTGTTTACGGTTTATGCTGATTCGCGTCTATAGAGTTCCATGGCATGGATACTGATGTCATGCTGCGCTCGCTAAATGTCTTGGTTAAGAGGGGCAGGGCGCAGATTTTTGGTAGTGAGGGCCAGGAGGGTGTTAAGTTCTTTTGAAGGCTCAAGATGAGATGCTAGGATTTCTCTATGAGATAAGTCGTGGCTATTCGTGGCAAACAAAGCGCTTCTCATGTGCAGGTCAAATGATATGTCAAATCACGTCACCGGTACTCCAAACTTATACACAGAATCCATGTTCTTGGGTTGAAAGCCCTAGATGGATGAGGGCCGTGGACTCAATACCTTGGTATGATTCTACTCATTCGTGTTCTCGATCATCTCCTCAGTCAACTCGTATTCGTCGGCGGCGCGTGTCTCCTGCGACATGGCCATGTCCAGGAGCCAGTCAACTCGGACAATTCGTGGAGTCTTCTTGATATCGAGTGCCAGTTGACGGAATCGAGGCCAGACTCGGCCGTGATTAGCTCCGGTACTACTAAGAAGAAAGACATCCTTACGAGCAGGATTGTTGTCTTCCGCTTCGCTCTCGTCGTCGCTCTCCTCCCGCCGGGAATGGTTCGTTATAGCTAGACGACCGCGGAATAGCATGCACTCCCCTCCGTTTGTTTCAACAATAGACTTGAATGCATCAAATCCACCTCGAATGTCCTCGACGCAATAGATGCGATAGCCCTGCAGCATTTTATTTTTGTTTTTCTCTGCATTTGCTGTGACAGAAGACAGGTCAAAGTTGTACTTCTTCTCGGCGTCTTTATCCTCCAGTGGGAAATCAGAGGGGTCAAGCAGCTCCTCCTTCTTTAGACAACTGGTGATGAAGTCTGTGCTAACGATCATTGGCGCATACGCGAGTGCATTGACGAATTTTGTGGTCCGCAAGATTGACGGTGCGGCCAAGTGAGTGCACCGCCGGGCATCTTGGACCACCATTATACCGAGATCTCGAAGGCCTCGCTGTGAAAGTGTCAGTAGTGACTCTTGGGCCAATCACATTTAGAATTGCAGTAGAAACAAACCTTGTCTGCGTCCTCTTTCTTTTCGTTACCCTTCCCTACCCATCTCTGATAGCCAGTAATCAGTAAGTGCATAGCAATTGGTGGCCGAGACTTTTTCTGTCGTTTGGTCTCTACAGCCTGCTCGCCTTCGCTCTCATCCTCGGCTTCAAGTGAGGCACGCTTCTTGTTCCCCTGAACCCGGTCCTCGTCTGATTTTCGTCTGCCACCGTAAATAACACCGCCCACGCGTTTCTTTTCCTTTTCGTACAAGGCAAGATCCGGGGCATATTCATGGAGTCGGGCAGTCGCTGCATCTTTTGACTTGCGGCTGCTGGTCGACGACGGGGTCTCGTTTTCTTTGCCCTCAGACATGATTCGAGTTCGTGCAGGTGTTTGAATAGGTCGGCGCGATTTTCCATTGCCCTGCGGAGTACCGTGCGAGGTTTCCACGGTATCCTCATCTATCTTGCGTTTCTTCTCAGCGGGGGGCTGTACTGAAACCATATTTTGGTCCTTGCTCTGCATTGCGCGGCGTGGGCTATGAGCAACAGTCTCTCCGGACGAGAAAAAGACCTGTTCCAAAACATTGCGGTCAAGCTGAGTCTGGCCTGCGACTTCTCCGAGATTGGTTCGCAGAGGGAAGTGGCTGTAGCGCGGGTTTGAGGCTGGCTGTAGCTTCCATTTTGCATAACTGTCCTCCAGCCACAGGTGGTTGACAACTTCAAGACCCCATTCCTTCGCCGCATTGCATTTCTCACTGGTTCCATGTGCTGTAATAAGATGGGTATTTTCTTGCTTTAATGTTTTGGTACATTCTGCACCTGCTGCTATGATCAAGTTCTCCAAGTAGATTCTTGCTTCGCCAACATAGTTGGACAAACTGATCTTCAAGGTTTCAAACCCAAGGATGCCAGTGCGAGAGATCGGGTAGTGCAGTAGTCGCCTGAGGGGTGAAGTATATGTGTTGAACGTCATGAGGCGGTAGAGCCATGCGAGATTCCCAACGTCTATGTTCAGTCGCGATGCTGTGCGGTACGCAAACCCTTCCCGGTAACGACAAATTAACATGTCTGCCCCATCAATATTTGATGTCATTTTGGCACCGCCTTGTTCGAGGACAGCTTGAATTGATTCCTGCAAGTGCGAGCCGATTCCAAGATCCGGAGACAGCATAATAGACTTCCCTTCAAAGACACTCCGTTGGTCTGGTTGATGTGCCAAACTAAATGGCGTGGGCAGTTTAGACGGATCTGTTGTAGACGCGCCGACCAAGTCCTTATTCTCTTGCCACCGGATTGGAGTATCAGGACCAACGCGCAAGATCTCTGGATCTGGAAGTGTATATGGACGTTCGTCGATTCGTCGACCAAGTTTAAGGCAGTCATCGAACCTGTTCTAAGTCAATGAGGGTCTCTGGCTAATGTACTACGAAACTCACCAGTGTGGTAGTACAATCTTCACGTTCAATTTTTTCGCCTGGACAATGCGCGCCTTATCGGAATCGGCCGTGAGGTCCACTAAGTGTGTAACCATCTGAGAAACTCTTGGAGAGTACAATCCACCTTTCGCTACCACACCACCTATTATTGCATCCTTGTCTCCTTCGGGTATGTCGCCGCAGGTAACCACCACATCATTCATGAACAGACGTGGATCTGGGCTGTATTGGCGGGGATTTGCTAATTTTCGCTTTGTCAATGAGTTATTCACCCACTGTGGCTTCACCACAGGGATCAGTGCATCGCAGGTAGTATTGTAGGCTTCGAAGTCAATCGTGGTAGAGATCAAATGGCTGAATTTGGCCACATCAGGGACCTCGGCACCGGGTTCAACAATCAGAGGCTCGCCGCCATTTTGCTCGAGGATAGTTGCAAGCTAGGCGATTATATTTTGTCAGTGTGGTCCAGTCAGTCTATACTAGTGGCAGGAAAACACGTACCTGCTCTGCGGATTCCCTCGAGAGATCCTTGGAGCATACGATACAGAGGCAACACTGCTCGAAGAGCTTAGACTCTTCATTTTCAGTTGTCATGACCAAAGTTGTAGATATAGTGTGAGATTGAAGACTGAATTGTTGATTGGGAAATCTCCAAGGGAGTCACATCCAAGTGTAAAACTAAAATGAGGCCATCAGGGACGCGCCCACGCGTGTCAGGAACGCCGGATCACGTGCACCGTAGCACGCGGAGATTGGAATTCAGATACATGTCTAGTTTGATCTATCTACTTTGATCTATCACTTTTGGAGACTCAATTTGAGTTTTTTTAAAAAATTATTATACAATTTATGAATTATTATCAAAATAACCACAATAGTCTTATATTCAAATACAACCCTATCTCGGAATTGCAGTCAAACCTACGGAGTATAGAGCTTTCAAAAGTCAAAAGGCCATGTTTGCTACGGTTATGCTTATAATTTTCCAGATGCCAATTTCCAGTTATAACTTCTGATCTTACAGTCATTGGTAACTCTAGCCAATGATCACTCTATTTGTATGAAAATAAAAAATGCCGATCTCTGTGCAACATACGGAGTAGTATGTTTGTTTCCTTTCTTGAGGTTTTGTTTGTATATATTGGGCGGTCTAATTCTGCCGAAAAGTGAGGTTATAATGAGCTGAACGAGTAGATATTTTGCCCTTCGGGGCATATGGTCAAATGAAAATATACAGAGAAGATTAGCATGGCCCCTGCACTAAGGATGACACGCTTAATCAAAGAGGAGCTAAACTTTTTTTTTTCTCCACGCAATCTCAATTATGATGGGAGCGTACGAAGTTTTTGCTATGTATTTGATACATAGATCCCAATGTGGAAAGTCACGTGATATCGCCGTTCAACCCATGTGGTCCCAAGCAGAGTCTAGGGCCTAGTATTGCACCAGTAACTTCGTTTACCCCAAATAGTCTCCGTACACCCCATCACGTGGAGAGGATGATCCATCACTAGTGTGTTGCAGACAGGAGTTGAAAGAGACCATTTATTGGGCACGTTGAGTTTGCCGAAAATAACTTCCAAGGTTGGAAGCGCTAAACTTGAAACAAATAAGAGCAAACTACAACCTATATTGTACGGAGTATATACCCATGTGTTTTATAATATATATGCCGCTGCAATGACAAACAGATGTTCTGTTTGGTTAAATGATCTTATGTAATCACTTAGGTGTAGCGGCCTAAGTAAACCTGCCGTCCCGGCAGGATTACACCCACCACGTCTTCAAAAAGGGAGGTTATATAGAGCTCCAGAAACAAGCATTTTCCACTGTATACCAACATAGTTTATCAACAGCCCCAGGCGAATATCGAATTCTTACTCCTCCTTCTTTTCTATATCATCATGCAGAGCCAACCTAAACGCCTCGGCCATCGGTGCCCCCTATTTGTGAAAGTGGGAGTTTTTAAGTTTTCAACGTCTTCGATGCCATATCGAGTTTGCTTTGGCTATATCGATGCAAGCTAGATGGTTTTTTCTACATATCGAAGGACCCCAAAAGATCTTCAGAGTTGAAAATTGCGTGCCAAAATGTACATGTGCCCACCTGGTATGTAAATAGGTAGCCATAAGCCTATAATGAGATAATTTACCCAACAGGTGCTAGAGGCGAAGTATTGCTACCTGCAACGACCATGAAGAATGTCGATATGCATGCATGATTCAGCTGCTATGTAGTATATATGAATATATGTAAATCAAAGAACCGGGAAATATTAACATCAAAAACGAGGCCCAACACTCGCTGAGATAACCACCAAGCTAGATGCAAAAAGCGAACAAGCCAACAAAAAAAGAGAATCAAGCTGCCATCGTTAAAACATACGAGGTGATACTATCCATGCGCTCAGTCGTCAACTTCAAGCTAACAGTCAACAACTCGCGAGCAATGCGCGGCTCCTGTTCCTGTAGTGCCTTCCACTGCACCGCCGTCAAATACCAAGCCACACAATCACGCTCAGCCTTGACCGTCGCCGTGCGGCGCGTATCACTGAAGAAAGGCAATTCGCCGCACGGTCGACCAGCGACAATGAGCTCAAAGTAGCGGCCCTGCGGGAGGTCGTAGCCACAGCGCAGCATGCCAGACTCGAGGAGGTAGAAAGCGCGCGGGGCATCGCCTTCGTGATACAGAACTGTGCCAGCGGGGTAAGATTCGCGCGAGAAGTAGGAGCAGGCGGGAAACCAAAAGTCTTCATTTTCAGTTGAGAGACCTTGGAATGTTTGGAGAAGCAGTGGCAGCGGTTGACGCATGGCAGACCAAGCGGGAGAGGCCATCATTGCTGTTTCGTGGGCTTGGATGGTTGATGTCGCTACGCGCTGCAGGTACTGGCGGCGGGGCGAGCTGACGACGTTGTCGGTTAGAGTGGTGGGTTTGGGTCCCGAGGGCACGGGGACTGAGGCGGGAACTTGGAGGAGCTCGGAGTCTGCAGTTGGGTCGGTGGGTGTGGCGAGTGCTTCTTGGTGGCTATAGAAGACTTTCAGGTAGTTGTTCTCGCAGAACTCAAGAGCCGAATTAAGGTCTTCGAAGATGGGCACGCCGGACTCTGGCTCAAAGAGTCCTACGTTTTGTAGGGACCTGCCTACGTCACCTTCGACATTCAAGCCGGAGATGGCTATCTGTACATTGCGCTTTCGGAGAACACGGTTGATGCGGGTGAATGCTTCTGCTGCTGAGAAGTCAAGTCCGTAGACCCGAGAAAAGTCGAGAATAAGAAATCGAATGGGACGCCGGTTGAAAGCTTCCTCCTCAATCAGGCCACGCATGGTGTTCTCAACATTAACGATGGTTCCAAAGAAGAGATATCCACCAAGTTTGATGATCATGGTTTGCTGTCCAGCTTCGCGTAGGAATTGCTGTTGGATAGGGGGACGTCGGACGGTCGACCCGGAAATTTCGCCCGAGAATGTTGCTCGAATGGCGGATTTGCGAGAGGTCTGGACCACAAAATTCACGCAGGCCAAAATGATCCCAATGAAGATTCCAACCACGAAGTCCCAAGCGCCCATCGTAACGACGATAATGACAACGGTTAAATACTCAAGTCGGGTGAGTTTTCCCCATGTGTCCACCAATGCCTCTTGCAAAAGCTCAATACCCAACAAGAAAATCAAGGCACCGACAACCATAATGGGAATATAACCGATTATGACTGGGCCAATGACCATAATCCCTGCAGTAGCTGCAGCCAACATCAGACCGGCCAACCGAGATGATCCGCCACTTGCAATGAAGAGAAGACTGTTTGTATAAACAAGATAGTTCTGCTTTCGTTAGCTCATTAATCACAGCTCTATCAATAGCGGTCACATACCTGAATGCTTCCTGCAAATCCTGAAAGTGCATTTGTTACGCCATGTGCCACAAGCTCTCTGTCGACATTGAGATTGTCTTCACCGGTGGATATGCCGAGAGCAGGTACGTTAATAGGCACATGAAGTACACCAAAGAATGTCAAAGCAAACATGGCCGGTATTGTCTCACTAAAGGCAGTCCAATTGACAGCCGAGAGATCTGCAACGAATCAGCATGGCAACCCCCAAATTATTGCAGCCAATCAACTTACCATAAAGAGTATAGAAATGGTACCACGGGTCATTGGAAGTTGGGGCATCAAAAACCCATCCATTGTGGCGCAGAGCACCCATGGAAATCCTGGCACTTAGAACGACAATGTAGAATATTGCCGCAACGGCAATGAAATACCCACCGACAAGGAAGTTTGAGCGAACAAATCGTTTGAGAACAAGAAGCCCAATTGCAAGGAACAGGGGTATTATCCAAAGAGGGAAGGTGTCAAGCTGGAAAAGTTTCTGGATTGTGGGAAGACTGTACTCAAAGGACCCGGGAAGCCGGGCTGAGACTTCCAATCCAGTCTGTAACAGAAAGTATCCCACACCACCGATGCATCCAATGAGAATATGACGGGGAAAGAATCCAATGAGCGAGCCCAATCCACAGACACCCATTAAGAAAAATACCAAGCCAGTGAGAATCGAACTGGCTGAGAAGGCTAGGATGGTCGTTGCAATCACTGATTTCGGGTTGTCTTTGCCGACTGAATTCATGATAGTGAAAGCCATCTGGTGGAAGAACGGTACTACTTCAATCATCTCACTTCCTATTCCTCCTTTGAAGATCGAGCCTCCACAGGAGAATACCACTTGGGAAATGATGGTACTAACATAGAACATTGAGATACCATCAGTTCCTAGATGAGAGAACAAGGGCTCTCCCAGAGGGAATAAGATCATTCCATAGGATAAGGCATCGAGAATATTGAGAAGTAGTCCCAGCAATACGGCAGGAACCAGACTGACAGGATGTACCACAGCCTCTTTCCATATGGCTCGCTTATCCCATGACTTTGGGTTTGACAGAATCCGAGTATAGTGAGTGGCAGATGAAATTCCTTTTGTTATTAAGTTTGGAGGCCGTTCGACAGCTGCTGTTTGGTTCTCGGCATCGCCTAAACTTCCATAATTTTGTGTAGATTTGGATTGTGAATTGGGTAATAACGAGGTGTGCTCATTGTCTTGTTCAGGCTCCTCATAGGTCTTTGGTGATGGGGGTGAGGGGATACCATCGGTCCCTGGTTGCGTGACCTGGTCCTCCATCGTATCCGGCAATGGACGGCGAATCATCTCTGTCAAGGCCGAAGGGCCTGAAGGCGAAGTAGGCTCCACAGAGGCATATCCCGGTTCCAACAAAGCGTTCCCTTCGGCATTATGGGAGCTTGTAGCTTCATCCTGGGAGTAACTTGAAGAATTTTGGTTGGCGTGGAATATATCAAGGTTAGGGGGTAACCCAGCCCCGTCCCTCAAAATGGACTTTTTATTCAGTGAAAGGCCATAGGTAGCGAGTTCTGCGGTCTGGTCACGGAGGCCGTCCGAGGCATAATGAGCCGGGTCTGCTATAGGTCGAATGGTCAGTAAAAAATCGCGCGGTGTCTCTAACGGTACATCATGCGCAGTGACCCACCCATATTGATGTTGAAGGACCGGTGGTAAAATGAACGGGTTGGCGTCCTCATCGTCGCTCCATTGTAACTGGATGATTCCGCTCCCATTGGACCGGGCGGGCTGCCTAGATTTGCATGTTCCACCAGCGTTTCTGACGGGACATTACCCTGGATGTCGCGGTCAAACATCAGATTGCGTGACAGTGCTGATGCGCGAGAGTCGCGACGGCCACGAGGTTGCAGCACCGCCATGGTGTTTCGTGCAGTTGCCGTCCAACCAAGTGATGAAGCCGAAAAGGTTAAGAAATTCGGAAGATAAAACGGGGCCACTAATGCATGGGGCGACCGTTCGGATAAACAAATGACGCAATCGAGATGAGCATTGCACAGAAGGACAGTGGATTTATATGTATATAAGAGAAGCAGTTATCAACACAAATATGAATTAGCAACAAACAAGATAGAAAAGCTCATCTGAAAGTACCGGGGTTTTCCAAGGTTTTGACTAAACCTCCCTTATCTCCCGGGCTAACAGTCGAGCTAAACCACATCTGGACTGATACCGATGAAGATAAAGTGAGGTGGTCCGTGCGAAAGACTAGGGGAAAACAGCCATGTGGATAAAACACCTAGCCTCTACGGAGTACTTTTCTAGGGCTCTCCTTACAACGCCTGTCTTTTCAATTGCACTAAATCTGAACTAATTCTCAAATTCTGAAACCGCATATATATTGTGTAGCAAGTTGCAGCTCCGTAGTCGGACACTGTGCTATACATACGTTGCATGATTGGTATTGACATTATGCAGGAGCATAAGCCCTGTTCTTCCTTGCATAACGCCATACAGCATAAGCCAATGAGCTCTAGGTTCATTTGCCGATATTTGCCGGATATTTCATACGTCTCTAGCTTAATTCTTCCTCGCATTTCCAAAGTGATTGTCCAAGTGCATCTGGATTGTAGGCGAACCTAGCCCTGGAGAATACATGAGAGAAAAAAAAAACATTGATTAAACCGGCAATCATGCACAACCAGACTCGTGTCACACACCATTGCAATGCAAAAAAATCATTATTTTGGCCATTAGGTCTAGACACGCTAACGGCCGGGGTATCTCAAAGTACATGGTCCCTTCACAAACCATTGTAGATAGCCAACGCCAATTCAAGTTTCTTGTACTCATATAGAACCTGAAGGCCAGGTCGTTCCGGCTCTCATTCAAGTCAACCGCTCCAGGAAACCCTGAGCAATCAACCGTTCAACATCACCCTGACGAACATAAAGCTGACTGTTCTTGGTCAAGTTGATCACACTAAACCTGAATTAGCCACTAGATCCCCAAACAATGTAAAACCTCACCAAAAAAACATACCCATATTCTGTCTGAATCTCTCCAGCATCCTTCAACACCCGTACGTCAATAAACAAATCCTTTGGCGGCTCCAGAGTCCCTGTCAAATCAACGTCTGTCCACTGGCCCTTATATGCAGCAAGCATATCCCCGTACTGGCGAAAGTACTCCTCCTCTTCGGGACTCAGCGAACTATGCCCGCTAGCCCCGAAAGCCGTGTGCTGAGCCGCCTCACTGTCTTCGGACGGCTGCTGCTGCTCGAGGATATCTACTCCCGTCCAGCACAGCTCCTCGAGCTTTTCTGTGCGCACACGGTGGTACGCAAGCAGGCAGCGCTTGTTCCGGCGCATGCACAGGTGATCGACGAGTAGCGCACAGGCAATGGCCGGGTCAGCCGAGGGATTGAACCCGCCCTCGAAGGGCTCTAAAAGGCGGGTGACATCGCGGTCGAGATCGCGAACTTCGCGAGTTACTGCGCGTACAATCTCAGTTTGGTAGGGAGGCAGGTGGGCGAGGGATTGGGTGCGTTTCGCGTGTTGGACCTATCGCGGGTAAGGTGTTGGTCAGCGGGCTGAGTTTCCAGGGCTTTTCTTGTTTTGTTATTTCGCCGTCGGTGTTGGTGTTGGGATTGTGAAACCCCAAGAGCATCATAAGTTTATAGATCACGTACCAATTTGTTGCCGAGTTCGCCGTACATGGTGGCCACGCGGTCGGGGTCCTGGTGAGGGACGCGACTTTGATCCATTTCGGCGAGCGCCAAGATTGGCTCTTAGTCAGGTGGAGTGATCGGCGCCAAGGTCAAGTATGGAGTCACTTTTTGGGTAAAGGCACTTGATCTCCGAAAAAGATAGATGAGAGATACATTGGAAGTGACAGCAATACCGTGTAGAGCTGAGGTGCCACACTTGAAAGAGAGGGGAAAGCGCAAACCAAGCTAGAAGGGGCACAATGGCTTCAATTGTGGACAAATCGAGGAAAAGTGACCAATGGGATTATTTTCGGATCAAGAAAAAAAAAAGCCAATGGTCGATACTAATATCAATAGTGCATAGAGGCCCTCATTTGGTTGTATCCGGCCTGTGTGATCGGCTCATACTTTGCAACACCTCCGATATATGGAATACATTCAATCACCGAGTCAGGATCCGGTGCCATAAAATACGGAATAGAGAATCGTCTACGGGTCATACGATCTTGTCCTTCAAATCTATCTGGAAGAGGCGGCAGAGTGACTCGATGGCTGGTAGACCTCAGAAGATCTATATAAGTCAGCGGTCGAGAGCAGACCAGGAGCATACCAAGCGACAAACCATTACTCCACCTCTGCAAAAGATCCCCCACATTCATCACAATCGCATTCTTAATAGGCGTTGCAGAGACAAAAGTCCCCGGTGATGAAACATCCTCGACTTCCAACCCACCACAATCATCTTGAAACAGCAAGGTGATCGAGCTCCAGTCGGTATGTGCGGGGCATCTGGCTGCACGCTCTGTCTCAATTGCTTCTGCCGGAATAGGGGGATAGTGTAGTAGGCGAAGTTGGTTATTATGACCCGAGTGTTTCTGAAGCAGATGGTTCTCATCTAGCTCCAAGCCAATAGCAAGCGCTTGTAGAATTTCCCCTCCGATGCGGAAACACTCCCAGTAGAAGTGGTGCATAAAGTCACGGAATCCGGGGAGACTGCATTCTGGCAGCCACTGATTAGGCTGCGTGGTGTTCTCGTCGCTTCCTATATCATAGCTTTCCTATATCAGGTCAATGAAGCTCGAAATTACACATAGATAAACTCGGTGCCGACTGGGAGGTATGGGATTATGGACAAACACAGCGGGCTCTCACTTTGATGTCTGTAATCTCCCTCAGTTTGTCTGCCCTTTCCTGATCGTCACCCGTACTCATCACCTGCGACACCTTCTCTAACCCAGGCCAAGAGTACCCTCTGTGAATCGCCCATCCCTCTGGATGGGGCGCTTTGAGTTTCTCGTCCTGTGGTAGTTCGAAAAATAGCTTCGACCAGTTGAATGCCTCGTCTAACATCGACTCTGGCAGTGAGTGATTGACAATGTATACAAATCCCACTTTTTTGCAAGCAGCAACGATGTCTTGCGCGATTCGCTGACGACTGGACTCCGTGTTCCATCCAGCAAAGTCCACGACAGGAATATTTGGGCACTTAGCGGAAGCCATGGCACTTTGGTGTTATATCGGGGTGTAATGGTTAAAAAACAAATCAAGAGCTTAGAAAAAAAAAACAAAAAGAGTAAGTTTCTAACCTAGCACTCCTTGCAAGTCAGATGAAGAATGTAAACATAACAGTGGTATCAAATCGGAAACAGTGGACATCTTACTGAGCACGGTCCACCGGGTCCTACTAAGAGTTCAGTAGCAACCGCCTGACCTGTGATCAGAGTGACATTGCCAAATATCCCCAATCGTAGAGATACAAACACCAGTCCACGGGAACGTAAAATGTTGAATACGCTACATATCTATGCTCACATCCATCTACATATGTCGTAGCTACGTAGGTACTACATACATAACATACTACTCCGTACATACATAAACATATATCTCTAAAAATACATGTACCCCACCCCCACAATGTATCCACAATCTTCCTAAACTCTTCTCCATCTACACCTCAACCTACACAAATTGAATTGAGAGCTGAAAATCACCTGAAAAATGGGATACTCCTGCTGTGGCTCACCGGTTCCAGTTCCTGAGACTGATATCTCGCCAATCGTGGCTGCAACTGTGGAGACGAACAGTTCTACGGCTTATCAACGCAATGGCGACGACTCTAAGCCTCCCGACACTACGGCCCCCACTCATGGAGAGCCTACCCAGGAGAAATCAAATATTTCCTGCTTTCCTGGTGAATGCGTGGGCAACAGAACTGAGAATGATACTGACGCGCCTGACTGCTGTCGTGGCAAAGTTGGCCCATGCTGCGACATGTCTTGCCTTGACCGCTTGGCTATGCGGGAATGCGAGACAAGCGCTGGGGGTCTAAACGGTCAGCCAGACAGTGAGCAGCCCCTTTTTGATAATTTCTTTCAATGTTGCTAACTCCTCTCAGCTTGTGGTGAGGCTACCGACCACAAAGCATGCAGCCAACATAGTCTCTCTGCCCTCGACCGCTATGGAGCTACGTTGCAAGCCCTGGGATGTATCTGCCGTGCTCTCATTGCTCTTGGCCAGGAAACCTGTTGTGAAATTCGCGAGCGTCACTCACTAGACAGGAAATCATCTGCTCGTTCCCTTCTTCTCACTTCGCTAGATTCCTCCAGTAGCAACGGCTCTGTTGTCAAGGACCAGGCCGCGCGGAACCGTGCCCACCTACCGAGGAGCTCTGGTAAAAGTGCCAGGTTTGTCAATAAGCCGTTTGCAGATGCTTGCGTCTCTTTTCTTCCGAAGGACAAACCCGCCAAAGAGCCTCCTGTCAAAAGCAAGTGCTCCAAGTCGTGTTCCTCTGAGGGCACATCAGCCAGGGAACAACCCCTAAAGAGTGACTGCGCTGAAAAGTGCTGTACGGGAAAAAATACCGTCAAAGAAGCCTCAACGAACAATAAGTACTCATGTTCTTGCTGCTCAGAAGACACGCCGGCCACGAGTCCATCTGTCGAGGACAACTGTGCCAAGTCTTGCTTCTCCTTCAAAACTTCCGCGAAGCAGCTTGCTGCGCAACCTGAACGCCTCGGTTCTTGCTGCTCGGAGACCTCTTGTGCCGAGACATCCTCTCCCAAACCTGACTGCACTGGATCTTGCTGTCTCGGAGACGAGTGCATCAAAGACAATGCCACTAAGAGCACTGATGCGGGATCGTGCTGTCGAAAGTTCAAGCCCGTTGCTGAGCCGCCCGCTAATGATTCTGCAGGATCTTGTTGCAGAAGAGCTAAGAAAGCGATCACTAAAGAGCCCTCTAACGCCGTCTCTGACTCTTGCTATAAACCACCGGAGCAGGATATCTTCGAGGCTCCAAAAGCTAGTTGCACAGACTCTTGCTGCACAGAAAGGCAGCCGATCAACTATCAAGGCTCTTGCGCCGATGCTTGCTGCTCCTCTACTCCACCCAACTCTGGTTTTAGGATTGAGAAATCCCCGATTGATGCCATCACTGATTTAGAGAATCAGGGTACCGGCAAGGAGCATGTCGTTCTCAGCATTTTTGGCATGACTTGCACTGGTTGCGAGACGAAGCTCAACCGAATGCTCGTTACTGTCCCCGCTGTCAAAGACCTGAAAACCAGTCTAGTTCTCTCACGAGCTGAGTTCAACATCGATCTCCGTCTTAGCTCGGTGGAAGAAGTCATGAAACATCTGGAGCGAACGACTGGGTTTAAGTGTGAAAGAGTCCAGAACCCGGGATCTAGCCTAAATCTTATTGTTCCCGGCGAACAATCAAAATTCATTAGTCAAAAGTGGCAGAGGGAGTTATTGACATGGTACCCGTGGATAAGCAGACCGTGCGAGTGGCTTTTGATCCAAAAATTCTGGGAGCTCGAGACCTCACTGAGAAGACCTGGGGTCAGCCATTTGAACTTGCTCCTCCACGCGGTGATCCTTCCCTGGAGGCTGGCAGCAAGCACGTTCGTCATGTCGGATATATGACCCTTTTTTCCGCCATTTTGACGATCCCGGTCCTAGTCATGGCATGGGCTCCGCTTCTTGAGAGGGAGATAGCATATTCCTCGGCTTCCCTCGCCTTGGCCACGATTGTTCAAGTTATCATAGCAGGGCCATTCTATCCCAAGGCCCTGAAAGCTCTTGTTTTCTCGAGGGTTATAGAAATGGACCTTTTGATTGTCTTGAGCACCAGTGCTGCTTACATCTTCTCGGTTGTCTCCTTTGGGTACCTCATTGCAGGAAAACCCCTTTCTACGGGTCAATTCTTTGAAACAAGCACTCTTTTGGTCACTTTGATCATGGTTGGTCGATGGATCGCCGCTCTCGCTCGTCAGAAAGCTGTTGAATCCATTTCTATCCGGTCACTTCAGCCGTCGAAAGCTATTCTTGTCGATAAAGAGAGCGGAACGGAACGGGAGATTGACGCCCGACTTCTTCAATACGGCGACACCTTCAAAGTTCTCCCTGACACCAAAATCCCCACCGACGGCACTGTCCTCAATGGGTCGTCCGAGGTTGACGAATCTATGCTCACTGGTGAATCTAGACCGGTGGAAAAATATCCCAAGTCTGTGGTGATTGCTGGGTCTATCAATGGACCTGGGGTTATGACTGTTCGACTGAACCGTTTACCTAGTGACAACACTATCAATGCTATTGCTGCGATGGTCGATGAGGCCAAACTGTCGAGACCAAAGATACAGGATCTAGCAGACCGGGTCGCATCCTATTTCGTGCCGGTTGTTGTGGCATTGACGATCATCACATTCGTCATTTGGATCGCAGTGGGCATGACTATTCGTGGATACGATGGATCTGAGGCTACAATTCAAGCCATTACCTACGCTATTACTGTCCTTATTGTCTCTTGCCCCTGCGCTATTGGATTGGCTGTTCCTATGGTCATTGTGATTGCCAGTGGAGTCGCAGCGGAAAGAGGTGTTATCTTTAAGTCAGCAGATGCTATTGAATTAGCCTATAAGATGTCGCACGTCGTATTTGATAAGACTGGGACCTTGACTCGGGGAAAGCTTTCTGTCGTCGCGAAAGTCTGCATCGATGTAAACCAACTCCCGCTTCTTCTAGGCCTCATAGAAAACAGTCGTCACCCAGTCTCAATTTCTGTGGCTGCCCACCTAAAGGACGCCGGAGCTATGGCTTCGATTGTTCCTGGGCCCAAGAGCCTTACTGGTAAAGGTGTTGAAACCACCTTGGGTGGCCGGAGACTTCGAGCAGGCAATTCTCGCTGGCTGAATTTATCAGAACATGAACTTGTCCAACCAATGCTTTCTCGAGGATACACTGTCTTCTGCTTCACAATCGATGATGCGCTAAATGCGGTATTTGGCCTTGAAGATGAGCTTCGACCTGATGCTGTAGAGACGATCGAGACATTGCATAAGCGTGGCATCTCGGTACATGTGGTTTCTGGCGACGATGACGGAGCTGTTCAGATTTTAGCGTCCAAGCTTGGCATTCCTGGCGATAATGTGCGTTCTCGAAGCTCACCTGTTGACAAGAAGGACTACATCCAGAAGCTCCTCGGTACTGGCACAGATGGCAAGGAACCAGTTGTTGTTTTTTGCGGTGACGGCACGAACGATGCCGTTGCTCTCGCGCAAGCTACGATCGGTGTCCACATGAACGAAGGTACTGATGTCGCGCAATCCGCCGCGGATGTGGTTCTCATGCGGCCTTCTCTGGCTGGCATCCCCGCCATGATGAACGCCAGTCGGAAGTCTGTTAACCGCATCAGGTTCAATTTTACATGGAGCTTCGTATATAACACCTTTGCAGTCCTTCTTGCTGCGGGTGCTTTTGTTAATGCGAGGATTCCTGCAGAATTTGCGGGACTGGGAGAGTTGGTGAGTGTGTTGCCAGTCATTGCTGCTGCGGTGCTTCTTCGCTGGTCGAAGATCTAGACAAAGAGCGCCATCATTGCACGATTGATAACGGCTGAAGTTCTACAATCTCTCCTCTCTTTGATGACTGATTGGAACCTTCGTTTTTTTCAAGGTAATCCGGCCGAGAAGAAATTGTTAGTATTGATCGGAGAATACATTAAGCCAATTATAGGGTTACCGGAGGCTTTCTTCTTTTGTTTTAAGTCACTGGTTCTCCTTAGTATAAAGCTGCTCACAAACACTGTCAGGGACGTAGTTATAGGCCTTGAGGTCTCCCCCTTGCTCTACAGAGTATGTTTTAATTAGGGGCATTTATATGGTGTGTTCTCGGCTTGTAGTACTTTTTCCTGTCGGATTTCGCCAGCAGTATTGTCCTTTGTGGGGATATATGGCTCCGGGGCATTTGGCACGATACACATCCCGCCATGTAGGATATTGGCCAGATGATTGCTCGGTGTTAATCTGAACGTCTCAGTCCGCTAGCCTCCTCTCAGTGGCCGGTGGCTGATGAATTTCCTCGTTCTATGGCTTCTAGTACAGTTACCCTACATGTATCTAAATTTCCTTTTCTAGAAGGTTTGCCTTTTTGGGTTTGCCCCATTACTGCAGCGCCTACCCACATTATCACACTTGAATCTTAAGATCGCCCTTTCTAAGCATTGCCACATGATTCTCATGATGAATACCACACTATAGCGGATCCTTAACATTGAGGATACCCTAGTGGTTGATAGATCGGTGGAGAGGATTAGTGGAAAGTGAGGTTTGGATGGTTGGAAGAGACGGTGTGGAGGGAACAATTGATAAATTCCATATTGATAGTGCCTCAATGGATTATTGGATTGCTCCTGACTGGTAACATCCATAGATGATTTATTGAAATATTAAGATTTGCCTGGACTCCGGAGTTGTCCACCCCAATCAGCCCAACAGTTCAGCTGCAGTAGTGAGTTGAATGTCAAATTGTGTCCCACATTTTGTTCCGCAGTAAGTAGTTATTGAAATTATTTCAATACATATTAACGGAATTTCCCCGGCCATTAATAGAATTAATATAAAAATTAATATAATCTGACTTGGGCTTCGGGTCTAGAGGGTCGGGCTGCGGTTGCTAGGGCATCCCGGCGGAGATTTGTGACCTGACCTGGGAACTACATCATTTGTTCTTTAAACTCTGATATTTTTTAGAATCCCTTGGATTTTCTTTTAGACCGTAATTGATCAGGTATGTTCAGTGCTGAGTCTCCAATTATACTCCTCGCGACCGATGAAAGCTAATCTTACTCCTTTGAGTAGTTTGTTGACACTGCCAGCCCCAGATAACGCCTCCAACGACGAAACGAAGCATGAAAATTGACCACTAAACTCCCCCAATCGACCGAAATCTCAAACCAATTCCTCCAAACCGACCATTCCAACCCCCGCTCCCCGATCCCGAAAATGCGGGCTTCCCGGTGGATCTGGATTGCTGCCACATTCCTCACCTCGACCGTCCACTCAACAGAGACAGCACCCTTCACCCCAGCAGAAGAAGCCACAGCCAACAAGCGAGCCTTTGAAATTCTCCGCATCCTCAGACGAGCCAACAACAACTGCCCGGGCGGCTTCATCCCCTGCACCGAACTAGGCAACGCCGACGCATGCTGTAAGCATGGAACGAACTGCTCACGCGATGACGCCAACAACATCGCCTGCTGTGCGAGCGGCGCAAGCTGCACTGGCCGTCTAACAGGCACAAAGACAGTGGGCACAGGCACGGCCTTCATGTTCCCCAACACCGCAACCGCAACCGCAACTACCGAGGGCGGTATCACCGGCTCGACACTAGACGGCCCATACCCATTTGTTGCTGTCCCGACCGCTTTCAATAATGCTGAGACTTGCTCATCTTACTACTCCATGTGTCAGTCTGACTATACACAGTGCACTGGCGCGCTGATGGGCCGCTACGCGGTCACTATTGGCGGTGCTGGGGAGGGGAAGACGGTTCAGGCTATCACGGCTGCATCGCAGGCGACCTCTATTTGCTCAAGCTTGAGTATGGACGCTTGCCATGGTCTTAACTTAGGGTATTGTGGCAGCGTTGCGACACAGACTGGTAGTGCGGATGCGGCTGGGAATGATGCTTCTCCTGTACGGATTACGAGTCTTCATGATTTGGTCTTGGGGCTGGCAGTTGGAGTTGCGGGGATGTTTATATGATTCACGGATTTGGAATGACATTTTGAATGGGTCCTTTTGTTTGTATATCCTTTTTTTTTCTCCTGTGAATTTTCTGTCACCATGTGGAGCAATCAGAAACATTTGGAATTTATGATATATATGTAAGTTTGGCTTTAGGTCATAACTCTGCCAGTTCTCTCAGTATGTATGCTTCAAAAAAAAAACTGCTTATGTGACTAAAGTAGATTTGAGGTATCGTCATCCATCAACGAGCTATTCATCCACATTCAATTCCGATGAAGTACAGATATGCGTCCCATGCCCAGTTTATATCTTCCCCTTATGAAGCACCGTACTTTTTAAGTTCCTATTTTAGAGAAAGATAGAGTCTTTTCTGTCCAGGTGAGAGCATAGGCTATTACGCCGAATGATGAGATGGGAATTGTCGTCTTGAGCAGGTAGTTAGCACCATTAGATATCTCCCGCTTAATGTATGAGCATCAAATGCAGTGGAAAAAAAAACTAGCCCTCCCCTTAAGTTCCATTGAATGGCTTTTTCGACCCATTGAAAGATATGAAATGCTCCTAAGTCCACTACATGATTAGGACACAGAGATAACTGTGATTGAGATTCGATCAAACATTAGTGAGGGGTCATCTCTTTTAATCTAGCCTAGTTCGGTAAAATTTGCTGCGCTGTTGATTGATCAGATGGACCTTCTGCTAGTACCCGTGGACTCGGTCCGTGATCCGTGGTCTGATATCCGATATGGCTCCCGAGGTCCGCCATGGCGTTTTAAAAAATGGTTAGACCATGGTTGGTAATATCTGCCCCATTTTTATTTCGAACAACCTGGGTTTTGAACACCGGCCGTGCAGATCTAATGCAGGCACGTGACTTTTAGCTGTATAGAACCAATCACATGCTGCGAAAGGACCCACTCACCGTATAACCTCAACATAAAACGGCGGCGAAAAAAAAAAATTTGTGCTTCTCTTTGATTATGCGTGTCATCCTTAGTGCAGGGGCCATGCTAATCTTCTCTGTATATTTTTATTTGACCATATGCCCCAAAGGGCGAAATATTAAGTCGTTCTGTGCTATATAACCCCCATTTCCGGCAGAAAATTACCGCCTAGGGATCACACGGCCTGGTTCGACATGACAGTGGCAGTTGTTTGTCAAGACAGATGGTGAATCAGATGATATATATGTACGGAGTAATTTGATAACCTATTCTCTAGATACAAGCACTTTTTTATCACTGCATAGGGTACATACTCCGGAGTACATATCTTCTACATAGGTTCTCTACACCTGTGACCTGGGCTCAACTATAGAGGGCGAAAAACGTCTCTTAGGCCGACCCGCGATTATTGTCCCAAACTCCTGGATCCCTGGGTCGACTTCCATCTTTTCAGGGCGTCGCTTGGTAATCCGAGGCTAATGAATTCTACCTAACCTTGCTGGAGGTTGCCCAGGTGCCTAACAGTCTTAGCCATGCGACCAATCATGCCCAGATAGATACCTACCCGTGGTCATTCCAGGTTGGCGATGGAACATGGGTCAGAAGGTAATAATTCTAGACGAAATGTGGTTAGCGGCTATACTCCACGACCAATTGAAAAACGGGCACGGAAAGACAATTAGAGGTGTCATGACTTATAGTGGAAAGTTGAATAGAACAAGCACTCGGGGCATTTTTGGTCCTGTTACATTCATTACTACTCGCATCCGAAAATGGTCTGCAACATCGGGTTCTGTTTAAATTCCTTTGTTGCACAGCACCTCTTGCTCAGTGTTGAGATTCTTGGTCTTCGGGCTCTCAGAACATTGCGAGGTTTGCCAGTTCATTGCATCCGGCTCGCATATTAGCTGTGTCATGTCGCCTGGTTTAGAATCCCATCCAACACACGCACGGGCTAAGACCCACCCAGCACACGCACAGGTTAAGAACACCTCACCCATGGCCTTGACAGTTGCTCAGTCTTGGGGTCAATAGTGATGACAGCAGGGAGCGAGATCGTGGATAGCCCGAAGCTCGTTTTGAACGTGACCAATTTTGGCAATACGAAGAGACTCACGATCCATGGATGACCTAAATTGGCAGTTGTCCGGTGATAAGCCACCTCGGGAGTAACAGTGGACAGGAAATCAACATCCGATGGAATCAAATATGCTGATGGGATTATCGCTAGGGTTGAGCCATTTATATCAGCAATCATGTAGATAATCAATGGTTTCGCAACATGTACCAGCATAAGTCGTTAGAGATATTTCCATAACAAGAGAAAGAACGATATGACTAGCAGATGAGAGGCATGACAGAGTGAGGGTCCCCTAGACAAGCATTGCAGAGTCGCTTAGATATTGGTACTCTTATATTGAAATGACTCCTTGGCAAAGCTTTATCATTGAATTAGTGAATATATAGAAACCGTCTTCGATCTCTTTCAAGGCAAACAAATTCATCGTCATATGATGCAGAAACACTTTAGGTGATCTCCCCTCCAGCAGCTCTCCTATGGCTGCAGGTCCGATCGGACCTCCAGGGCTTTCAAAGCATTGGGCAATTCATTGTCGGGCTGCCATTGGCGGCACCGAATACCCCGACCATCCATGGATGACATCCGCGACATGCATGTTTTGCAATTTATGGGACTCATGGCTGCCCAACGTATACACAATTGAATTGTGTTCCCTTTTTTTGAGTCATAGACCTGGTCCTCGAATTCTTACCTAGATCATGACAATTTTAAAATAGCGGTGTTGGACAAAAAGCAGCTGCCACGCGGGGTGGAGAAACCTGCATTCGGCCGTTGATCGCTTCTGACAGGACGCAAGTGAGGGGACCACTCAGGGCTTGTTATTCAGGTAAAAAAATGGCGTTGGACTAATCAAAATCAAGTAAATTTTATTAATATGAAACCCCAGCCACCATGAAAATAAAAAGAAAGTCTTGGTGGGTTAGGCGATTGGTAGGAAATTGGGTGGTTGGGTATACTGAGAGAGGCTGGGAGACGCTGTGTAGCTAACAAACTGGAACAATTCTCCCCTTTTGAACTTTTCTCATTCTGTTTTATTCTTTGTCTACATTCCGATCTCTTGACGTCTCAGGAATTCGAGGTCTTTGTTTACCAGTGGTCTACTAAGATCGCTCGAGTATACGGGTGAGACAAGACTACTGAGAAACACCACTCCAATCCAAATCTCAGGCTCCCAGACTCGAGTGATTTAGCCATTGGATTTCGGGAAGGGTTGCCTCGATCTTTCCTTTTTTGCAATGCGGTCTTTATCCGTCCTGCCGGTGCTTTCGACACTTGCCCTACTTCTCAACTACTCGCTCCTCACGGCCGCAACCCCGCTCGCATTTGAAGCAAACGTCCTCGAAGAAAACAGCCTTGAGAAGCGCTGTGTAAACCCTTGTGGCTACAACGGCTGGCTTTGCTGCGAGGCTGGTCAGACATGCACTACAAACAGTGCCCAAGAGGCCGTCTGTGCAGATGGTAGTGGTAGTGGCAACAGTGGATACTATCAATATTACACAACCACCTACGTGCTCACCAATACCGACCTAACAACTATTACCTCTGTTTGGAGCAGCCATATCGCCGCAGCTACAAGCACGGGTACGTGCAGAATCGATCTCGGCGAGACAACGTGCGGCTCG
The DNA here is from genome assembly GCF_028829585.1 of Penicillium vulpinum. Classification (NCBI taxonomy): domain Eukaryota; kingdom Fungi; phylum Ascomycota; class Eurotiomycetes; order Eurotiales; family Aspergillaceae; genus Penicillium; species Penicillium vulpinum. Next base: position 5,943,876 of record NW_026643241.1, read on the forward strand.
ACTTGTTGCGAGGCTGCGCAAGAATGTTATGAAGGCCAATGTGTCGCTGAGAGCTCTTCAGTTATTGTGGCTGCTACAGCAACAGAACCAGGATCAGAAGCCACACCGGGCGTACGAGCGACTAGCAATGGGGCAAGCACTGTAACAGAAACCTCAGCCCCAACCACAACTGAGGGATTCACAGCCCCAGTTGGAACGGACGGGGCAGCTTTGATCGGGGTCCAAGCCACAACTAGCAGCGGATTGAGTGGTGGAGCTATTGCAGGAATTGTCATCGGCAGTATCGTCGGTGCGTTCTTGTTGCTACTCCTCTGTGCCTGCGTCTGCTTTAAGGGCATCTTGGAAGGACTGCTTGCAGCACTCGGTATTGGCAAGAAGCGCCGCAGACAGGACACAACATATATCGAAGAGCGTCATTCTCGCCATTCACATGGCAGTCGGCCTCCTCCCCCCCCCCTCCTCCCGGTGGGCGAACGTGGTTTGGAGCTAGACCAGCTGCGGGAGGTAGTGAGGTTAGCGAGAAGAAAGAGTCCAAATGGGGCATTGGCACAATTGCCATTATTCTCGGGGCTCTTGCTCTGTGCTTGGGATTGAAGAGGAAGAGAGATAAAGATCATGCTGACGACAAGACCGAGTCCTCCTATCCAAGCTCATACTACTACTATTCTGATTATTACTCGGGCACAGGGAGTACGTCTGCCCCCATATATCCTCGCAAACGAAAGAGATTTACTCCGTACTGACTTTCTTTTTTTTAAACAGGTAGCCGAAGCTCTGACAGACGAACTAGGGATACGCGACGGTCGCGACGATCACGAACTCGCTCCGACCGTCCATGATATCTGATGTGAAGGAGACTCTGTTTCTCGTTCACCTCGGTTTTTGGGCTCAACGACTTCGATTTGATTATGCATTTATGGCGCTGGATTTATGACGTGGCTAATGTATGATTACGATTTGCACGATGATTTTGCTTTTGTTTTTTGGTCTTGAAGGTTGACAATATTGCGTTATTTCGATGTCGATATGAGAGACTTATGGCACACCACGATGTACATATGAGATTATGAGCATTAATTTGACATGATAACACGATTCCTCTATGCTGTACTTCTTTATTACTGTCTAGTAAATATTTACATGATATAATCGCCGTTCCCGGGCACTGGCATGAAATAACTATGAGCAACCGGCGCATGGGAATTGCAATGGCTACGGAAAAGCAAACAGCTTGCAGGAAACAATGTGCTATGTTCGGATACCCTGCAGTTTGACAACCCAAAGTACACAAAACCAATAAATTTCAAGTCAAATAAGATAAAAGACTAGAAAAGACAAAAGAAAATGATTATAGAATATCCAAGACGATAAGACAAGAGACAGACATGTTCAAGGCCAAAATAGATCCCACAAAAGTTAGGGGTGGCACTTTAACTCCCCGCCTTCACTTCCGCCTTTTCCCACCTCCACACTCCTCTATTCTACCCTGTTCGAACCATTCTACCCATTCTACCACTCTCCTTGCAACTCGTTTTCAGTCATCAATGATTTCAGCTTCGGGATTAAACTCCTGACGTTATTAGCCTTATTTCGACTTTATCCCAGCCCCCATTTTGCCGTCCCTTCGCCTGAGTTCCGATCCTTCGGAGTATTACGAGTCTCCGAAACGACTCATCACCCACCATGCTTCAAGCGCAGACCCAGCACGTCTTCTCTCACCAGCATCAATACCCCCAGGCTGATCCTTCGTGGATGCAGCATCAGCAACAGCAACAGCACCACCAGACTCAGCCGCACCCACACCAGTCGCAGCAGCAGCACGCTTCCCTGGTCGCCCAACAGCATGCCCAGGTGCAAGCTGCCGCTGCCGCAGCACAGCAACAACACTATGGCCGCATTGCCATGAGCGGTAATGGCACTGGAAACCCCACACAGGGAGCCGGTGGCGCCGGCGGCATGGGTGGAGATGGTATGTCAAGTGCGGCCTCCGCCATGGACGGTGGAGTCAGTGAGGAGAATCGCAAGGTTTTCATTTGGGTCGCCGAGTTATTGGATCCAGCTCGCAGAGAATCTGCTTTGATGGAACTGAGCAAGAAACGGGAACAGGTCCCCGAACTGGCCCTGGTTATCTGGCACTCTTTTGGTATGGCTCCATTTCCAACGTGCGCCCAGCCCCGTCTACAATAACTAACGGTCGGAAACTTGCAGGTGTCATGACTGCGCTCCTTCAAGAAATTATTTCGGTATATCCGCTCTTGAACCCTTCTCAGCTGACTGCCGCTGCGTCAAATCGAGTCTGCAATGCGCTGGCGCTTTTGCAATGCGTCGCATCCCACAATGAGACCCGAACTCTATTCTTGAACGGTGAGTACTATGTCTACCGTGACCCATGTAAAAGCGATCACTAATGTCCCTTGTTCAGCTCACATCCCTCTTTTCCTCTACCCCTTCCTCAACACTACCTCCAAGTCTCGTCCCTTCGAATACCTCCGACTAACATCGCTGGGCGTCATCGGCGCATTGGTGAAGAATGACTCCTCTGATGTGATCAACTTCCTCCTAACTACGGAGATCATCCCTCTCTGCCTGCGCATTATGGAGACGGGATCAGAGCTGAGCAAAACTGTTGCTATCTTTATCGTACAGAAAATTCTTCTTGATGATATCGGCTTGGGCTACATTTGCGCGACATATGAAAGATTCTATGCTGTAGGCACTGTCCTGAGCAACATGGTTACACAGTTGGTGGAGCAACAGACTGTCCGTCTTCTGAAGCATGTTGTGCGCTGCTTCCTTCGGTGAGTTTTTATGCGATCTTCCTCTTCGTGAGCATCGCTAACAGCAGATACAGACTCAGTGACAATAGCCGGGCCCGAGAGGCCTTGCGACAATGTCTTCCCGAACCTCTTCGGGACGCCACGTTCTCCTCCGTCCTCCGTGACGATGCAGCCACCAAGCGCTGCCTGGCTCAACTCCTCATCAACTTGTCCGACACCGTCTCGGATGGAGCCCCGGCAGCCATGTAACATACGAAAAGCATCTGTTTCTTTCTCCTGAAATATTTTACTTATGATATGCATGGGAAAGGCTTCTGGCGATTAACGGACACAAGGCGCAAAATTGTGGTTGAAGAACTGAATGGATCCAGTGCGTGAGGTATGTCATCGATTGAGGGCATCGGATCCAAATTTGTTTTTTTCTTCATTCCTGGTTTCTCTCTTTACCGCATTTATATTGGGTTTCTTGAGGGTTCGGTGATCTGCGTTGGAGGGAGGTTTTAATGTATTCTTCTGCCTTTCTTTTTTTTTTTTTTTTATCTTTGCTTTGCATTTTGCTTGTGGGAATATGTTTCTTCTCTTTGATTGTCATTGATTTTTTCATTTTCGACGGGACCCTTCTGTCGTGTGGCGCGAATTATGGTTGGCGCTGTCGTCTGTGTGCATTTTTCTCCTCGTCCTTGACGACCCCCAACTGCTCTGTGTGAGATAGACCTTTGAGCGAGAGATATCCAAAGATTCAGGCGTCTGCTGTGTTTTTTCTGCTTTTTTCTGTTTTCTCTTGTGTATATGCGATTTTGTTTTCAAAAGCATGAATGTACCTGTCTCCGATTCATGAATATTCGATCTTTCATTGTTTGCATAATCTGATTGTATAATCTTCTTAAGCGTCAACCTGAATTAAGATTAATTACACGATCGACAAGATAAATTTGCTCTAAATTCTCACTTCTCCCCTTGTTAAATTCGACAAACGTATCTTCTCACGTGACACGGTCCTTGACGCGCCGCCTTACTGATCATCTTGCCTCACGACACGAAAAAAAAGCCCCAGACTTGACCTTCATATTTCTTGGGCCTTTTTCAATTTTCCACGCTCCAATTTCTCATTTGAAAGTTAGGCACTTTCTGGCTTTCATCTCCGCTCAAATTTCATTCCAGTGAACCCCCTCCATTGAACGCCTGCGAGAAAACCGGCCTTAACGGTTGTCCCGCCGCGATGGGATCGCGAAAGCGCACCCACTCCGAGGTCGCTCCGGTGGCCGAGCAACAGGCACCAGAAGAGCCTGGCTTGCTCTCACAGCTCAGAAGTAACTGGGCATTTGCAAGTCTCATGCAATACATTGCCATATTTGGCCAGGTCATGAAGATTGACGAGGAGTTTGGGATTGAGGTATGTCTATTAACATCCTCTGGGATGAGACCAATACTGCGCTTCGTGTCGCATTGATGAGAAGACACACAAACGCATCTCATTTGATTGAATCACTGCTGATATCCTTTGCCCCACGCTAGGACCTAGAAGTCGAATGCCTCAAGCCCGAGCCCTCTCATAAACTACTAGAGATTGGATTGTGTCTCCTCAAGTGGATTTCGTCGCATCGCGGTCTCACGTACGTATACTGGAACACGTTTCTTGCTATCCTAAGCGATCACACTAACACTACTGTGTTCACAGCCTCGACAATTTCGATGAGTACACCCGACGCCAGTACAATGCGAAAGCACCCAACAAGTCTAATCCCTTCGGCCATGATGAAGAACCAAACAAGTTCTTGCATTTTGACGTTTTCACCAAGATCCGTGTCCTCCATCAGTTGACGGTATGGACATTCTGGAACCCAGACCGCATTCGCGACAAGATGCCTGAAAAGAAGGAAACCGAGCAGACAGAATGGGTAAGCTAGTTCTCTTATAGCTTTAACTCACGGTTATCGCATACTGACCTTCCCCAGCGTATTGAAGAATTTGGCTGGGACCGTGAGGGCCGCTCATACTATGTGCTAGATGACAATCGTCTTTACCGTCGCACCGACCCTCCTCCGCCTCCCCCTCCACAGCGCCCCAAGAAGAAGGCCAAGAGCCGGTCCTCTCGAGTATCAAGAACATCAAAGCGTACCTCTACGGCAGCGGCGGAAGAGGGTTCCGACGAGGAAAGCAAGGATACCAACGATGCAAGTGCCGTCGCGGCCTTTGCTGAAGACCCTTTCAAGTGGGAGTGTGTAGCTGTCACACTTGGGGAATACCAGGCTTTCTTAGAGACACTCCAAAAAAGCAAAGACGCAGACGAAAAATACTTGCGCGATAGCATTTTTAACCATGTCCTGCCTATCCTGGAAAAGGCAGAGGAGGCGCAGCAGCGCAAGCGCCAGAAGCGTGAAAAGGAGCTTCTGAGCCTACAGCTGGTTGCAGGTGCTAAGAGATCTAGTCGACTTGCCGCCAAGGAAGAAAAAGAACGACAGGAACGAGAGGCGGCTGAAGCCGCCCAAAAGCGTGAAACCGACCTGGCCGAGGCTCGTAAGGAACAAGCCAGGCAACATCAGCTTGAAGAAGATCGACAGTCACGTACAATGACTCGCGAGCAGCGCATCAGAGACCGTGAACAGAAACGACTGCTGCATGAGGCGGAGCTGGAAAGAATCGCTGAAGAACAAGAAAGAATTAATAAGGGTGAAAGCAGAGTGTCTGCCCGAAACCTCCAGGCCGACCTAGAGAAGTCCCAGAAGAATCTGGCAGGGCTTACCCAAGATGACCAATGGGTCTTTGATTGCTCTGGTTGTGGAGTGTATGGTGAGAATTTGGTGAGTTCTAGCTTCCAAGCACATGGCAGGCTTGGTCTAACATTTTCCTAGGATGACGGAAGTCACAGTGTTGCCTGCGAAAAATGCAATGTTTGGCAGCATAGCAAGTGTCTTGGTATCTCACAGGAAGCGGCCGAAAAGGAAGACTTTCACTTTGTCTGCCGAGACTGCAAGCAAAAAGAAGAGGATGCCAGTAGACCCAAACTTCCACCCCTCAAGTTCCGGGTCAGCGCTTCAGCATCTCCTTCAGCTGCTCCTCCGGCCAGTAAGAAGCACAAGTTGGAGGATGACGAAGACCAGGCCCCGCCCTCGCCTGTGAAGAAATCACATCTAGCTCTATCCAATATTCAAAACGAACCCTCAAGAACACAACCTACTCTTCACTCGTCCGCTATCGGTGGCAATTTCTATCCTCCTCCGTCTCCCCAGCGTCGGGTCCATCACACAGATCACACTCCCCTTCCATCTTCAAGCCCCCCTCGCCCACCATTTTCTCCGCCAAAGGGCATGAATGGATTGCTGCATGCCGCTATGGAGCAGCACCAGCATCCCTCCTCCCCTCAGCACTCTTTGCCGCCTATGCAACCAGCTTCTCACCTTCCCCCCCCTCGGATCGTTTCCTATGCGGCCCTCCTCCTCTCACTCTGCCCAAAGCCCTGTTCAGAATCAACCCTCTATGTCACCTACACAGGGAAACCCCGATGTTGGCCCTATTGCGGGCTTCCCGCCTGTTGGTCCAAGCCATGCGCCGTCTCCATGGAGCTCTTTCGAGACTCCGCGTCCACAGTCAGGTCATGCAGCCACTCCGTCAATGTCTAACCACTACCCGTCTTTCTCTGCCGCGACGCCTAACGGCAATCAATCTTCGCCTCCTCAAAGTTCTCACGGCATGGCTATGTCGGGGATTAGTCCAACTAAGCAGTCACCTCGTCCGCTTACTGCCAGTGGTATGGCAGGCGCACCAGTTCTGCCGCCCATCCGCAGACTAGAGCCGAGCCCGAAGCTCATGGGCCGTAGCTCTCCAGATGCCCCGATTCCACCACCTGTCAAATGCATGACTCCTGAGCAAGAGGAACGCCGACTGAGAGAGAATGCTTCAATGCTACACCAGGCCCACCACTACCAGGGCAATGGCCAGCACCTGATGTCATCGCCCTCGTTGAATCGCCTTCCCCCCTTGGGGTCTGGGACCACGTCTCAGTACCCTGATCCTGTTCCTTCACCTCAGCGTGGAAGCAATGGCCAAGGCCAATGAACTTCCAGGATAATAGTATGAACAGCGTGTGCTTTTTTTTCCATTTATCATTTTATAGTCCCCTTTTTTGAGTTTGAAAACATATGATCACCAATTTGGATACATTCTGAAGTCGCTATCGGAATCCAGAACCACAACTTGTTCTGCAGTGAATTTTGAGCAGACATGATCTGTGCTGTTGGCCTATTTTTCGACGTCTGTTTTGACTTCTGCAGATCGTGGTTAAGTGGGCGCAAATGGTATCCATCCGGTTATGTTTTTCCAGGTTGTCCGGAGTCATTTTCCATGGAGACGACATCCCATACATTGCATCTCAACATGTGCCAATTTAAGTCTTTTGGCCCGACAGACGCTTGTGTTCTTTGTCTTTCCTAAACGTTCTGCTATTGCAGACGAACCTTGTTGGTGTACCGTGTTTTGATAATGAGTTTTCCCTTTATCGTTGGTGTCAGGGCTCTGTCTCGTGGGAACATTCCTTCAGATCTCTTTGGAGTTTCTTGAGACTGGTGGGCTGGCGTTTGAAACCCTTTTTTGTTTGTTTCTTTTCTGTTTTACAATGCATCAAGATGGATGGGGACTTGAGCGGCGTTATCAGATGGTCTGGCCCTGACACCATTGTTTTGGTTGGCGAGGACATGTATTCTAATAGACAATCTTATTTGATTTCAATCTTGAAAATCTCAACAGTTGATGGAAGCATACATAGATTTGAAGTTTTTGGATAAGCTCAAGATATATATGTATTCTAGGCCTATAGATTTGCAGTCCCCTTGTCCAGATATTGAAAGAACTTATACAAAGCAAAATAGCCCTAATTCCTGTTGTCCTGACCTATTGTAAACCATCTTAGTCGATTAAATACACCACTTTAACATCTATTTCCTTTACAAGACGGCTGCATATCCATCCTATAGTCCATGTAGATGAACGTGGTAGTTAACACAAAAGTATTACGCTCAGTCCAGATCGAAATCGACTGGTACGTCGATTGACATATACCCCTGGGTACAAATGCAATGCCCAAACGCAGTCCTGCCCAGCTGAGCAGGTAACAGTATGCGCCTGCTGACCTACCGAGCTGCATAGGTACTACATCCCTGTTGGTCGCGAACGCGGCTGGCAGCATTTGAACCCTTTGACCCTAGCCCCGGTCTCTCAATCATATTATGCGACTTCTTTATTAATCTATTTCTTTATTAATTATTTCATTTCGTTTATCGTAAATACAATAGAAAGGGGCCGCCTACAATAATTTTTTTCAAAAAAAGGAGAAAATCAAAAAAACAGAAAATAAAAGCACCTCTTCCGGGCCGTCCTTCGCAATGTCCCATTCCGCAAGAGTATTAGTGTGGTAGCAAGTTAGGTAGACGCCCGACGAGCAAGGTCAAAAGTTCACGATAGTCCGTACGACTTCATACTAAATGTTACCGATGCGCTAAAAAAAGAGCGAATGAACCCGATGGCAAAAGTATAGCATCTAGCCTACTCTGTCAGATCTAGCATGCGGCGCAGTCAACTTACATACTCCATGCCTGTGGGTTTGCAAGCGACCGTCCCCGACAGTAATTGGAGGCGATCAGTGTAGATCATCCACTAACCTGTATAGCGTTAGCTGCATGCTCATCTCCCCCCCTATCTCACGGTAGTTTATTTCTTGGAATCAAGGAGACCTACTAGTGAATCTGCCATCCTGTCATGTTGCTGTCATAATTCCACTTTCAAGGGGGCTTAAACAGGGATATAGATTTACTTGGGCTACATGGGGGAATCTGGGAAATGAATACAAGAGTGGGTTTATACACCACACAAAGTAGATCATGATATGGTCATCCGTGAGCTCCGAACACCGGGCTTCGACTTGAATCTATGAAATGTGAACACAAATATAAATATGAATATGAATTTAAATGTCATTGCCTCCACCTCTCCCAAACTTCAAGATCAGACCCATGTGGGACTAAGTTTTAAGGGTACATCCAGACCAAAATTGAAGATATGTAGACAGAGTATACTGAATACTGTACGGAGTAACCGTGAATCGAAATCCCGGTTATTAGCATGTCTCAGTTCCGTAGTCCGTACAGAGTAGGAATACATGTACTTCGGCTGACTCTAGCCGAGACTTGAGACAGAGTCAAGACCAATAGGCAAATAATAATTGGATGGCAATGATTAGCTGTTAAACTATCGCTTGATGATCCAACGAGGAAAAGTTCAAAAATAATCTCAGTAATTTGAGATTTACCTTCTGAATCTAGAGATTATACGTTACTCCGTACTCGACACTCCGTAGCTCCTTTTTGCTATACGAGTTCGGGCATAGCTGGAATAAGCTTAGGGCAATCTAAATAGTGTACAATAATACTTGGGCATATTATTAGGTTCACACGGCAGACACGATCGTGATCCGTGCTTTTTTGCCCTCTCCACTCCTGCAGCTCATCTGTCAAAAAAAAAAAGGTGGAAAAAAAGGTGGGAAATAGGAGGTGTGGAGCTCTGGATGCTGACCCGGCCACTCGTAGAGGTGCGGCCGTGCCCCTGTTGGAGTTTAGAATTGCGAGTGCTTTACGGAGTACGGAGTAGAAATACCTGTATTCTAGTCATACAAAGTAGATATGGAAAACCCATAGGGGTTTGTGATTTAGAAGTATAGACGTCATAAAACAGGAAGAGAAACAAGCATGAAAGGGGAAGAGTTGTGAACGTGAAATTTTGAGATTTTTACCTCAGTCTTGGACATGGGATATAGGCGATCACTTTCAAACCCCCGCTAGTCTCTTGGTAAAAGAAAGACAATTGCATTCGTGTTTTGGAGATCTCTTTTCTTTGATCAAAGTACTCCACCATATGCATAGATCAGGTACAAATATCTACTTCTATACTTTATATATACTATAAGAACTATACCTAGGTAAAGCATAGATACTGTACTAAGCAGTGGTCACTGCTTCAAGACTCCAACTCCCTGCATATTTTCTAACCGAAGTGCTTCTATCTTTTTGCCCCTTCAAATCCACCAGTCCAAACCAGGAACCCAACGCCGTTCTACAAATTAAAGATCGTTCCACTTTCATTTGGACAGTACTTTTAGTTTGAGATATTAATTTCTCTTAGCGCATAGAGAACTCAGCGTATCCCGTGTTCTGAGTTATTATTTGGAAATTCAGGGAAATCTCCCAGACAATAATTGGAAGTCGAAATCGCATAATCCATTTATAGTACAGTGATGGATGAGCCCTGGAGGCGCCGTTGGATGTGACGGAAGGGTAACTATCATATCCGCCGTGCGAAACTTACCCATTTCTTGCTCTTGCCTTCTCTGGACTCTCTAATTCTCTAGTTCTGCAATTCTCTAACTCATTAACTCATTTCCACTTACTCCGTACTCTTTCCACCTCGGATTTGATCTTATAATTGAGCTTCTAGTTAGCTCTAAAGCTCTGATTTACCGTGATTTGAACAAATTGAGTAACCGATCTATAAAAGACCTGGACAACGTACATTGTAGGGCTACGGAGATAAACGATACCCCCGGATCTCTGAACAGGTGACCGTAAGCCAAGCCAACAAGGGTCCCTACGAAGATTAAGCTAAGCACTTCCAGGGTTAGTTCAGCCCCAGGGTTAGTTCAGCCCCAGGGTTAGTTCAGCCCCAGGGAGTACTGGTGTATCGTACATCGTACATCGTATCGATATTCGGGGGATATGCCCAATATGTTCGTGCTGTCAGTCTTATCAAGTTAGGTAGCCATCAACGACTGGCTTCTTCCGGCTGATTTCGTCCGTCTTGATTCTGATGATTAGGTTGTAACTGTAAATTTTAAGCAAGTCCGAGGAAAATAGTATAATGGAGAAGAGAAAAAAAGAGAACGTCCGACCCGAGCATCCAAACCTAATTGTCTCCGAGATTTTTCTCCGCGTCTCGGGGTTTGCTCCTCGGAGGATACCATCCAACTCAGCCAAGGCAAATGACTATCTCCAGGGCTCCAGGGCTATACGAGTGGATTAATAAGAAACAAGAGCCACCTGGGCAACTCGCGTTTCCAACAGTCCGAACTCCGAGGGGACGGAATTAGAGGCAAATCACACATATCAATTTTCCCACATCTGAGGGGCTCGAGAGAAAGTCTATTTCCTAAATCGTCGATATGATGATCGACGTCTGTTACTGCCACTATGCAAAGCTAGTGGCATGAGAAAAAGGGAAAAAAATTGAGAAAAAAGAGGAAAAAAGAGAGGGAGGAAATAGAAAGAAAGAAGAAAGAAATAAATCCGTGGAGTTGATGTTAACGGTGAGGATAAATCATGATAACATACGGAGTACTCCGTGCGCAACTTGACATCTATACGTGTTAACCACAACGGGTTAAGTGCAACAGCACAAAAAATGGCGCAGGGACAAGAGATAGGCATCTGTGGAATAAAATCTACATTTACATAGCGTTGTCACCTGTGCATATTCTGGCAGATAAACCGTCAATGATCTCACTTTTGAACCAATCGTGAGGAAATCCAACTGTTGGATGAGAATATCACTAGTTCGGCTCTTGCACCTTGCAGAATATTGTGAACCTGCCTTTCTCCTTTTTGAGCAGCAAGCACATCAAATCCTAGTATATATCCCTGGAAAAATTTAATCTAGCCGCTGTCCTAAGGGTTCCGCAGGAGATTCCTCGTGGCGGTCTGGGAATTGGCAACACAGATCTGATCTCAACCACTACCCCATGTCATCATTTGTCTACTGTTCCAGGGTCATTTATTGGTGTTTTGTCAAGTACTCTATAGATTCTTTTCCCCCTAGGGTTAGGGTTTGATATGATAGAGTTAGGCTTCATGGGGCTCGAAGACATCATTCTACATATGTATGTCCCATGTGCGAATGTTGAATGGCAATCCGCCATTTGCGCGCGATTTATGGCTGGCCAATTTCACTACAACTTTTCCCCGCTCTTCTATCTCTCATGCATGTTCTGACCGCAATATACTGTGTCTTTGAGTGTTAAATGGATTCGCAATTGAGTTGGATAAATCTGTCGAATAGATGGCATAGCGTTCGGGGAGATGACCGAAAGTAGCTACTCTCTCAATCCAAACATATAGACACAAGGCCAGATTGGACATCACTCTTTCATAATCTATGATCCTAGGAAACGCCAAGCAGATCGAAAGTTAATCCAGCGACAACCCTTTTCGGACGCGTCCGGTGGGGGGCCCTTGGAAAAGGCCTAGGAATATGAGGGACTACGGGGTTCAGGGTATCGGGGTTAACGGATTATAGAGCTGTCGAGAGGGGCTAACAAAGTTTCTTAGTCTACATAGTTAGTCCCTTCACCCTTCTTTTATGCTGGTTCTCATTCTCAAATGTGGATATCCTTCTCCATCATGCTAACTACAACACTGATTAGTCTCTTAACCATCTGTCTCTTCCTATCATGTTACCATTATGAATATAGCAACAATGAATGTGATAAGAATAACTTGAAACGAAGATATCTTTAGAAACACTTGAAACACTTGAACGGGCGATCAGGAGGTGAACAAGAGTTAACATGAAACGCCGTTTAGTAGTGAGACCGTGAGAGATCTGTGCATTTTGTGCATTCCAAAAGCAGTCGAGTCAGCAGACTGAACTGCGGCCAACCGAAGATTAATGATGAAGCTTATCCTCTTCTGTCGAGGTATCCGCCTTCTAGAAGATCTTGGAAGGAAAGTAGTGGGGGGCTTGAATGGGTAGATCCTGGTTGTCAATCTGCGGTTCATATTTATTAGGGAAGGCGTTCATCAGTGCGCAACCAGGTGCAGCAGTGGCTCGGAGGCCTGAGCACCATATTTGTGAATCGGAAGCGGGATTCGGGAGTTGCAGATTTAGTTGACAGGGCCGTTTAGCTATTTTTACCGGTTATTCTTACCGATAATTCCCCCGTCGCGGCGGAGAAGCTTCTCTGCATCTCTCATTTTTGGTCTTAGCAATTTAGAATTCAGTGAAATGCACTTGCATCAAATTTAAAAGCATGATATCAGACTAGTTGACGTACACGGTACCAACTATAGACCTTCAAGGATAGGGTGTTGGGAATGGATTTCAAATATCGAATATGATTTGGTATACTCCATACTACTGACTAGATTCTACCCCCGAGTCGGCGGAAGAAGCTTTGTTGCCATCCCAATGTTATTTCTTTGATCAGTTTAATCATTCCAATATAGAATACATTTTGGCTCAGCCCCATAGCAACCAACATATTGACCAGGACGAATAAGATGCTGACAGGAATGCCTGGCAAGACCCATATAGGAGATTTTTTTTAAAAAAAAAAATAGTAAAAGAAAAGATAAGCGCAAGGCGCAGGCCTGTACCAACACCATATGTCCCCGCCTTATTTAGGCGAGGGGTAATCCATATAGCCGTGCAGTGCAGGTCTCAGCCATCCAACACTCGAAGATCACGCATGGCATCTGCACGCTCTCCACTATTCTAGCAATTGATTGACATTCTGCGTCCCCTCCAGGTGGGGTTCGCGAGTCCGGGCAAGGACAGGGTGTAAGAACAAACAAAGAAAACCATGCATGGCCAAGACTTCAACACGACGAGGAGCATAATAACATGGCTGGTTCCTGCGTCTAGGAGCCTAAGGGCCTACGAGCCCACGAGCCAGTCCCTGGGGAATGATAATTTCCCAGAAAAGCTGCAGGGTTTGGTTAGTCTCTCACCGTACATTGTAAACAGCCACATCCAATGTTTGGAAGTATTCTAGGACCCAGTGACCTATCTTGGGGTCGAGCAAAAAGCCACCGTCAAAGCAACGTGCATCTTGGTTCGTGTCTGTTACGCCCGAACAGGAAGTATGTCCTGATGTGTCCAAGTAAGCGCGAACCGCCGTGCAGGTCATTACTAACAAGAAGGTTCGACAATATTGGTCGGGGAGATCTTCCAGGGATGTTGATTTCAATTAGATTAGTTTATGACTCCCCGTGGCGTTGGATGGAATTCACCGGTAACACTGGAGATAAACCTGGAGATGGACTTGGACCTAGACCGAGAGAAGGCGAAATTGAATATCAAGCATTACAAATGATAGATCGACGTTATCGTGCAAGTTAAATTCCTGTGCAATGCGATCTATTAATGTTGAAATGTCACGAGCCGAGAGTATCCGCGGAGGGAAATCTCAAAGGAGTAGAAATGAGGGCAAGGGCAGGTCACGCCCAGAGCACAAAAATGCCAATGCCAAGATTTAATCGAGCCATTCCTGGCCTGGGGCTTCGCCGGATACATCACCCTCGCGGGAGTCAACCAATCAACATCCATGTGGCGCTGTTGACTTTTGGTTTTCTTTTCCTTAGATATTCATTTTAACTCTGGAAATTAATCCATGGATGTCAACTTACCGTCGATCTATAACGACCCACTTTATATCCACTACAGCCGCCATAGGACCCGTGGACGGAACCAGAGTTTCCAAGGTTCCCCCCGAAAGCTCAGACTGGTATCCCCGACAATTATTAATTATGGTGCCCTACGTCCACGGGTAGAAAGGGAGAAAAAAAAGGACACATCAAGTCCCCGAGTCCCCGAGCCCAGGTTCACGAATCACGATGTAACTATCTAAATCTAGACTATTGCCTTTTTCTATGTAGCACTCTATGGTTGATTATCTGGGCAATCTATCTGGGGAACTTGAGGGGAGATAGGTTTGTTTCTTCTAAGCTTGGTTGATTGAACCGTAGGATATGCCTCTCTAGAAAAGGTTCCTTCATGATTTGATATCGAAGTAGATGAGTTAATCGAATATAATAACTCCATATGTATATAGTGGGGGTTGTTAGTATTGCTATAGTTCACGTTACATGTCTTGCAAGCCTAGCCTCCGCTAATTTAGCTAAACGTCTCCTCAATTAGAAGATGGTATACAGTATCGTATGTATATAACGCCTTGGCAGCGAGCTACATGTTTTTTGTACTTCAACTTCCCATTCGTCTCCAAGCTAGCATCTTTCTGGATACTTTCATCACCTATGTGTTTCTCTGTGATTGCTTTTTCTCGAAGGTCAAAGTGCTGAGATGTATACAATATAGAAAAGATTTTTTTTTTCTAAAAAAAGAAAAGAAATATTTCAACGACCCTGTATGGAGCATTCAAGTTAAGATCATACTAATGACATTTTCCCAAGCATCTGACATCTAAGCCCCTCTCTTACCCCGGCTCTAGCTGTCCCTTTTTCTATTTGCCATTTGAATCTGGCCTATTGCATCCCCGGGTATCGGGCGTTAGAAATTTCCTACAGGTCCGTAGTCTGCCCCTCCAGTGCAATGGCTCCATACTGGGGCCTATGGGGACTCTCTTGCCGGGGTTCTTCGGTGTCTTGTCAAGCTTCCAAACTTTCTTCTTTCTCTTCAAGTTATTTGTAGTTTTGTCCAAATTTGGCACAAAGACCGTTTGAGATATTTGCGGGAACCGTTGAAGGATATGCCATATCAAACTATTTTAGATGTTCAATGAAAACTCCATAGAAAATTGAGAATATCAAGCCAATAGTAGATGATTGATCTAACTAGGACAAAGAAGGTAATCAATCTGCCCATGAACGCCTCCACTAGATTTAGAGTAGAAATAGAAAAAAGGAATTATAATAAAATAATATATAATAATTACAAATTATAAATTAGATAAATAAAAAGTAGATAAAACATAAAATATATAAAACTATAATCATTATAATAAATATTAATTATATACAATGTACAAAACATTATATGACACTAACTAGAAACCAAAAAGAAATAGATCCACGCCATGCGTACTGTATTCCAGGCCTTCTTGAGTCAGTTTCAGCCTCTAGCTGTTTGCGTATCTCTTCTCCCATCTCTGTCGACTATATTTATTTCGAGACCCGCCCATCTTTCAATCTTCAATCTTCAAGTCTTTGGCTTTTTTGTCTCTCGGATTCTTTGAACTTGGAATCCACATATCCACCTAATTTTCATACTTAGTTACCGTTATACTTAACTTACATTCACACACACTCTTCGTCCAATTGGATTGTTGCAGTGTTTGTCTCACCTACCAGCAGATCTATCTGCAATCGTGTTTGAGACCTTCTTTCAGGGGAGCCAAACTGCAAGACAAACCCATCATTTTGGTTAGACAACAGAGAATATCTTTCTTCTACATCTCTTCCACTTCTTTCCTCTTTCTGGAAAATCTCTTTCTCTTCTTTACTCTCGCTGGACTAGCTTTCTAGCGATTCAACCAGTATCCAGCATATCTTTTTATCCTGTCTCCCAGAATTTAAAAGATCACAACAATGACTTTGGTGGCAAGACCCATTCCTCCTTCACCTCCCCAGTCCCAAGACGGACATCCCTTGTCTGGAGAGGAGTTCGAAGGCCCTAGCGTGTACCCACATCTGTACAACACCATGAAGATCACCGGCGAGGAAATGAATGGCCAGCCCCAAGCAATGGTGAGTCTCTTATCTTCTGGCTGTTGCCTGATGGCAATACTAACCATCTCAGCACTACGGTTCTCCTTCATTCTATACCCCCTCCAGTTTTCCTCACAACATGCCTCCTCAATCGGTAAGTGAAATTTCCATGTTGCCATTTGACCGCGCGTGAGTCTGATCAAGATGTGTAAAATCAGATTATGATGTCCAGTGCTCAAGTCACCACGCCTCCTCCGGTATCTGATGAATGTCTCATCCCAATGGGGTCACCTACCATGAGGAGCCCCTCGCCACCTTGGTCTTCACGAACCACTCGCGGCAAAGCAACAATCAAGGCAACCAAACAGCGACGCAACCGTAACCGGAGAGAACTCTCCGATTCAGGTATCAAGCTCGATGGACCAATCAGTCAACTCACTGAATCTTTTCACAATACTCCAATCAAAGACATGGACGCTTGGGTGTCTCGATCTGCTCAGGAGCGACAGGAGGAAGTTCGCAAGAAGAATGGAAAGATCTCCCGGCCCATGAATTCCTTCATGCTTTACCGATCTGCATATGCAGAGCGCACCAAAAGACTAGTGGGTGCAAACAACCATCAAATTGTCTCAAAGGTCGCAGGTCAAGGCTGGAAGCAAGAGCCCATTGAAATTCGCCGAAAATACGAAGACCTGGCGAAGTTAGAACGTGATAACCATGCCGCAACACATCCAGACTACAAGTTCTCGCCCAACAAAACCCCAAATGCCACTAGCCGACGCGATAGCGGCTCTCCTTCAGTCACACCAGGACGTATGGGCGATGATGGGAGTTTCTCTGACATGGAAAGTGACATTGGATCGACTATCGGACCATCCTCCTACATCCACTCTCGGTCACAAAGCTTCGAAGAGGCCTACTATGATAGTAGCCGGGATTCCTCGCCATTTGGGCCCGACTCCATGATGACACCCGGATATATTCACCCCTCCTGGCAAAACACAAGCCACCCAAATGGCCTTCCAAATAGCCACCCAATGCTGGAATCCTACGCTGGAGATGTGAACTATCGTTCCACCAGCCCAACCCAGCAGGATATTGGATATGGATCTTCCCTTGCTGGGCTCCCTGGTGCTGCACACCACGAGTTGCTCCAGCCTCAGCTTACCCACTCGTCGCATGGTCTCCCCATGCACGACATGGATCCTCGACTTCTTAGCAACGGCGGCGAGTCTGGGGTTGCCACCATGACCGGCCCTTCCTATACCGCCACTCCTGGTTCTTATTCTAACTGGGCCGATGAGACTCAACCCGGATTTTACGTAACCTCATCGGCGCCGTCCATGTCTCCCAATACCATTTCATACGCCCATCCTAGCATGACCTCTGCCTACCTCCCCAGCATGCAGAGCCTCGAGTGCCGGGATCCATCATGGGACATGCCTCGTCATGAAAACATGACTGACCCAACCGGCGCTGAGTTCGAGTTGTGGTGCTCTGCAGAGCCCAACGCGAACAACTACTGAGCGCTGACAGATAATCAAACGATGCCCATGGCTATCTCCAGGGCCTTTCATAAGTCTACCGCGACATTGCATGTAGGCTGACCAACTTCTTGCTAATGTAATCCTGGACGAGAATATGAGCAGGAGTTGGCCACGCCGATGGGCTTTCTAAAACAAAAAAGCTCAGTGGAAAACGGAGTTTGGGCTTGGGGCGTATGGGGTCCCAGAATATTTTCCTTGGTTCGGTCTTTTACTTATCATACTGTCATGCCAATCCATCTGGCATTTGTGTTACTTTCATTTGATTTCGAGATCTGCCTGGAAATTGATTCAGTACTTAGGGTGTTTAGATTTCTGTTATTTTTCACATGGAACGAATGATGCTGGAGGGACTCGCGATCTTTTTAATGCATTGATTTTACCTACTCAAATATCCATTCCAAATTTCTCTAATTCAAAAGTAATTAGATATTAAATAAATAGCAGTGTTTATTGCCAGTAATCTCAGCCAGGTTGGTACTTCGTGCCCACACGGACCTTCTCTAGGTCATCATCCCTACTTCGTACTCTATGCTATAAACGGCAGTGATATCCCCCCTAGCACGATCTCAGATCCTCGGATCTTATGGCATTACATCAAATATCCTTCCATTATGTTCTATCACACTCTATCACACCGCTACTTAGAGATTCGTGCGTAGTTACCATATGCCACAACGTCCTAATGGGGCAATATGTCCGTCTTCTTTCCCGTATTTTTGTGCCTACCAGCTTTCCAAACTTATGTATCTCATTACCGCAAAAAGCATTGGCTGCCATTACATGAGAAATTGTACTGGAATTGCCCACTTTGTATGGAGCCATTTAAATACAAAACATCTGTCATATGAGCCTGGTGTCTACAAAAATTGTGTAGATTTAGTATGCTCTTTGTGCTGGAGACTAGCTATATATTATTCTAACAAAGTGTTTTCAACACTGAAAGACCTGTTGAATTTCTTTCTTTTCTTACTCAAAAAGCTCTAGGTATCACTGAGCCCGTGTGAAGCTCGCCCTTCCTAGACCGAAGTCCATAGGAGGTGAATTGCTGCAGCCGATCTTGCTTCAATCTGATTCAATAAGCTCAACAAAAGAGATGAATTGTATATACAAGTATGTCTATCTCTGCCGAGCCTAATACACGACGCCTGCTTTTCTCTAGGACTTGATACACTTCTCGTAATACCTCTCGTATACCTCGAGCCCTAAGTCAGGCAATACTCCACCGCCCCGCCTACCCACCGCCTTGACCCCAAAGGCCTCGCCGAGCAAGTCGAATTGGTTCTGTTGATCAAGACATTGCTCAGAGACACCCGTGCGAGACAGTTTCAATAGAAACAAAACCGACCGAAACATATTTACTCCAGAGAGAAAAATCAAATACCTAATCCGGAGTCCACGACAACAAACCAATTTCACTTCCGCCCGTTCCTCCGCACCCCTCCTACCCCTCAACCACATTCAAGCTCCAAAAACAACATCCACAGCCAAGATGTCGATTCCCAACGAAGCTCTCCAAAAGGTGTGTCTCAGTCTGGATAATCTTACATCTTTAGGTCGGATACTGCGAGCAAATGGCCAGAGGAAGTGGTGTACCAAGTCAACTCGGTCTCACTCAGCCCCTTGTCTCTCTCTGGTTTCCGATTGAGGATGTCAATTCCAATTAAGGTGTGCAAATGCTAATAATTTCCACAATTACAGCTCCTCCAGGAGATTGAGGCCCGCGCGATCGCCTCGCAGCAGCAAATCAGTATCACCAAGGCTCATATGACGGCCAAGCAGCGCGATATTCGCATGCTACAGCTTACATCGAAGGAGTTGTCTGAGTTGCCTTCCGAAACGAGGGTTTACGAGGGTGTCGGAAAAATGTGAGCATTTTTATTTTTGCTTTTCCTATCTCGTCTTTTTGTTTCTTATTTATTTCATTTCTCTTGTCTTGTGCGACTCCAAACAGTGAGACAGCCATGGAAATTTCTAATTGGTCTCATTTTTCGTGGAACCGAGACTGACTTCTCACCCTGTTCCAGGTTCGTCAACGTTCCCATCGGCACAGTCAACAAACGCCTTACGCGCGAGAGCAGCGAGGCCACTGCTGAGATCGCCAATCTCGAGAAAAAGCTGCAATATCATGAGACAACAAACCAAAAAAGTCGGGAGAACATGGAGCAGATTCTCAAGTCTGGTGGGAGATCGTGAACAAAATGTTGAAATAAGAATATGAGACGAGAGCAAGGCATGAACGCGATGCGCTCCCATGTGGAGGGTATCCTTATTTGTGGTTTCTGTGCACCAAAGGCCCAGCGATTCTCGCGAATGTGAATCTTAATGGGAGGAACAGAGAATGCTGATTCTGCTCTGTCTTTTTCTTTCGGGTGCACCTGCGACACAGGCTGGATGGAAAAGATAGGATGGGTTGAAGATGTTGTCATCTCGAGACTGACAAGTGGATATGATACACTTTGCCCCGGGGAGATGCAGGATACGAATACCAGCCCTTCTACGCCCGGCTGGCCTGGTCACATTCTGGCGACTATAAATATTTGGGTTGCCGGGTGGTGACTTAGATACCCAGGAGTTATTGTTTGCAAAAAAAATGTGTGTTTTTGGATGAATTAAGCAAGGAAAGAGCATGTCATGATGACTTCTTTGCATATACACCCTCGATCTTTTATGGTTTCTCTGTCAACGCCTAAATCCGGATTCAAGAATTGATTGATCTTCAGCCGTCTAGCGGGAGAGGGCTATTGAGAGAAATACATGCGTAGCCTCGGTGCCAACATCCCAGATTTAATATGTCCGTTATACCAGTTGCATCTCAAAAACTGCATGGTGGGGCGGGTGCCCAGGTGGTACCTTATCGCGCTGCAGCTGTCATTGTTAATGATGTAAGCGTGCTCAAATGTGAAGCACGGTTAAATTTACTACATTTTCATCCTGTCTAGTATTATGTGAGGTATAATTTAGGTGACTAGATAGCGCTAACATTTTTAGTGTCTCACCAAAACGACAATTTGATAGGGCTGATACGCCAAGGGTGGTCTAAATGGAACTACGTATACTTTGTACTTTAAGATCTGCAACTGTCCTCCAACCTTGGAAGGATCTGAGGG
Source organism: Penicillium vulpinum (assembly GCF_028829585.1). Taxonomy (NCBI): domain Eukaryota; kingdom Fungi; phylum Ascomycota; class Eurotiomycetes; order Eurotiales; family Aspergillaceae; genus Penicillium; species Penicillium vulpinum. The sequence goes on from NW_026643241.1 coordinate 5,964,788, forward strand.
AGAGGAAACTGATTAATCATAACTCTATGTATAATTGTGACTATTGTACATTTAGTGGGATATGCGACATACATCGTACATTACTACAGGACTCTTATGTGCTACCAGACCAACGCCATTGGCGTCATCTCGGTGCCCAGGCTAGATCAACTCCCATTTTCCCCACTGTGGAAATTAAAAATGACGTATATTTCGGCAACGCAACCACTTATTTCCTAGAACGAGCACTAACGACACATAATTCGTGGAACAAAGTCCAGTGATAGTATCGTTTCTTGTGGCGACTTCGCGACACTGGCATCCAGTCAGGACTGACCGCTGAATGGGCGAGCCAAGTAGCCTTGTTGCTGTTATCGCAATGCCAGGGGTTCCCTTGCTAGAGTCTAGACACGGACAAAGTAAGTTGTACCGCTTACAGATATACAAAGTACAATATACTTCTTGTGCCACTGTAGATGTTTGGCATATATTTTTTCTAGGTGTGGCTTGGGCTTGGGCTTTGATATGTGTAGCTTGAATATAAGGCCCAACAAGTCTAAAGGTTACCCTTGCACGCATGTTTTGGGCCGTGGTACTCCTAAGGTTAAAATCGGAAGCTTGAAGTTAGATGCGATTAGCGCAGTAAAGAAGAAGATACAGTGAGCAGGATATTTTTTCAAAAGACTTCATTGTGGCATTCAAAGTAGGAATTTTGGGCGTGCAGTTAATCACGCAGTGGAAGTAGACAACCACCAGCGATGCTTCATACAGTCGCTTTGGATTGTAGTTAAAAGAATGGTGCATCTGGGTATTAAGCCCGAACACAGTTTGTACGACATACATAGATGCCTATCTTTGAGAATTAGATACATCAAGTCTGGATACCACAAATGAGTGTTCATAGATGTGAGGTAGAAACTAGAAAGAATAAAGTCGGGTGCGAAAGTCACCTGGGTAGGTGCCCATGGGTCATCTCACGGGAACACCCGACCTTGTCCATCGGCAGGTTCATTACAAGGTTATTGCATTCCATGGATGGTATCACGTTCTCAGATACCTAGTGGATTATTTTCCGATTTAGGCTCAGTTCTCGCCGCTTTGTTCCAAATGATATCAATCGAGCATGCCTCCCGAAGCCCTCATCCTCTCATTCTCTCTCATTCTTATATAAGCAGTTTTCAATCCTGAGGTCAACCCTAAACCGACACTTGTCATGGCGAAGAACCAATTTGACTTTGGTTGATGACCACGTCTGCCTAATATGATACTTATTCTTGCTTGGGCTCTCGCTCGGCTTTGCATAATCCTACGGTCTACCACCTCCCGACGCGTTGCAGACACTATCTGGTGCAGCCAGCCAATACGGGTAATGTGTTGGTGGGCTTGGCACGATTAACAAGCAGGACAAGTACAACATACATGGCCGGTGGCCCTAAGTTCAAGAACAAAAATAACGATTTGTTTGTCTTACATCTCGATATTGAGATGTTCAATCCTCTCTAGTTAAATTTAAGGTACAATATGCTGTCTTGAGACTCAATTGTATCATCAGCCTGCTTTTTTTTTAACTTACTTGTAATGCAAAATCCGTGCAAGCAGCTAAGACGACAGATCTTCCAGGTACAGTTAAATCACTCATTTGACAGCTTAGCACCTGGGCAGATATTAGGCTTTGAATACTACATGCATTGATATCACGTGATGATACTGGGATTGAAATCCCACCAGCCTGACCCTCGTTTCCCCAAAAGCGGCAACTCAGATCCACGGATGAAAAAAGCCCCACCCGTCGAGCTACCATGTATTAAAATGGATATAATCTTGGAAGGATAGGCAAATATGGAACACGGTTGGTGCCCAATCCATCATTGTAGCGAATAGTATCTTGAATTCCCAGTTATTGGAATTAGGTAGGGAGACAAGAAGAATTAGCGCCTAAGTCGACTAAAGCTCGAATCCAAGTGTAAGATGTGAGCGACAAGATTATCCACAGAAAAAAAGGAGTCCATCGTACAGGATGGTTTCAGTAATAGCCTTACGTGTTTTAGATTCGCTATCAACGTCTCATAAAAAGTTAGCGCGGAAGGATCCGATCATGACTATTTTAGGTAGCGATACGAAAAGGATAGTTTCATGTTTCGGGGATTTATGTAGCTGCAATGCCTAATGTGCGGTGTGTATATTAATATTAGAATGCCCAATTGTCAGAGCGTTAACATTAATCTTGTCAGACTCGAAGTGGGCCCCGATGATGCTGTGTATCCGAACCCTGAAATTGGAGTTGGAGTTGGAGAGAGTATGTAGAACTACGTAGAACTTAGAGAGGGGAAAATACTGATACATTAAGTCTTGGTAGAATAGAATGGAATATAAGAGAGAATACGGAGTATTTAAGAGCGTAATACTATCGAGTCAAATCCACAGATTATGCGCCATGAGGCTGAAATGCATTGCCAATTGAAAAATGACGCCCATGACGCCCAGCTGAATAAATAAAAAGGTACTCCAGACTTGGCTTTCTTCCTTTTCCCTTTCTTCTTCCCACCCCCTCCCCCGCTTTAGCTGACAAGATAAGCGCACACTTCTCGTATACATATTTTGTCTGCTTTGGCCCCGGTTTCTTGTTCTTCAGCTTACTTCCCATCTCTTCCGCTCTCTTTTGGTTTTCATTTATCCTATCATCTGCCACCTGCGCCTGATAACCCCGCTCAGGCCCCTCTATCAGGGCCCTAATCTATATTATCAAGCCCGCCCCCATACTTTTCGCAACAACCCCGCCAAAATGCCTTTACAAGCAATGTATGACGATTACGGCTACTCCTCGCAGGACTCAGAGTACTCTGAGACCGATGTCTCCCTCCGGCGAACAGGTGTCAGAACTCATATCCGCCAGCGCTCTGTCTCTCGCCCCCGTCGCCCGGAAGTCATCTCTCGAGAGTACCTAGCAGCACCAGTCCAAACCACCACTCGCATTCACCGGTCGGCCTCGACAGGCGCTCGGCGGCGCGAGCACATCCCACCAGCGGCGCCCCCAGCGCCACCAGCGGTAATGATCTTCAACGAGCAAGGGCTGCAATCAGAGAGTCGCTCGGAGAACAAGCCCCAGTCTCGACAGCTGCACCAGAAGTTCAACGAAAAGCACAGCCACAAACACCGGCACAACCGCTTCGACGATGATGACGACCTGCCGGCACCCCCGCCCCGCCGTGGGCGCGCTGTCAGCAGTGTCTCGCGCGAGCCCTCCCCCTTCCGCCGCGACCATGAGTTGGCCATGAGCCAGCACATGCTGGAAATCAGCGACATCCGGCAAGATGTGAGCCAGCAACTGCTAGAGCGGGATAATCAGCGCCAGGATATGGATCTTTTCAAACATCAGCAGGAGATCGAACGGCTGAAGCGGCAACTGGAGAAGAAGACTCGTGAGCGCAGCGAGCACGAGCACGAGCACCAGCAGATTATTGTGAATCCGCAGCCTGATCCGCGCGAGTCTCGGCTGATCAGGGACGAGAGGGATTTTGATGAAGATATTTCAGAGCGGCTGCATAGGCTACAGCGGCTCGAACGCAAGCAACAATCCTCGGAAGAGGAGCGTAAGGCCGAGGAGCGCTATCAGCTCAAGAGGTTTGCGGCAGACAAGAGAGCTGCTGCTGAGGAAGACCAGCTTAGACATAAACTGGAAGATGAGAGGTTGAAGGATATTGCGCGTATGCAGGATGAGAAAGCACAGAGGGAGAAACTCATGCGGGAGGAGAAGTGGAAGGAGCTTGCAAGGATGAAGGAGGAGCAAGAGGAGAGAGGGAAGCTTATACGGGAGGAGAAGTGGAAGGAGGTTGCAAGGATGAAGGAGGACCAAGAGGAGAGAGGGAAGCTTATACGGGAGGAGAAGTGGAAGGAGATTGCAAGAGCAAAGGAGGAGCAAGAGGAGAGAGAGAAGCTCTTGCGAGAGGAGAAGTGGAAAGAACTTGCCAGGTTGAAGGAAGAGGAGGAGGAGCATGAAAAGCTCGTTCAGAAGATCCGAGATGAAGATATGCGAAAGGCGAGGGAGGAAGAGGAGAAGAGGAAGAAGGAGCTTGCTATGAAGGCTGCTGCTGTTGAAGAGTGGAAGCTTGAACAGGAGCGGATTAAGCGAAGGCAAGCGGAGGAGGCGATGCAGAAGGCGAAGGAGTTCCGTGACCGTCTTCGCGGTATCGGCTATACCGAGGAGGAGATTGATGCTATCATCAATAAGAAACAGAAGGAAGAGAAGAAAGAGAAAGAGAAGGAAAAGGAAAAGGAAAAGGAGAAGGAGAAAGAGAAGGAGAAAGCAAAGGAGAAGGAAAAGGAGAAAGAAAAGGAGAAGGAGAAGGAGAAAGAGAAAGAGAAGGAGAAGGAGAGGGAGAAGGTCACATGGATTAGGGTAAGGAGCCATCTCTATATACTAGGGGTTTTAACTGACACCATATCAGGTCCACCGCAAGCACTTGCTGCCAGATACCTTGATCGCCTACGGTCTTCCTTGGGATTGGGACGAGGTAAGAATTCCGCCCTGGATGTCTGGATGTATACAAGACTAATATGTTGATAGACCGATGGCAACTACATCATCATCAAAAAGTGGATAGATCATGACTTCCAAGATCAGCTCTTCGCTCACACCCAACGCCTACGCGAGGGCAAGGTCATCGCCGCAACATCCCACTCAAGGACTGAACTGAGAGTCAACGACCGCAAAAAGGACAAAATGTTCCTGGTCCGGAAGAAGAGTCCTTCAGGCCGGGTGCACATTTTCAGGTGATCGTCTTCCTTCCGCATTTCATTATGATTGATGTTTGGAGAAATTCGCATTAAGTACATGTTCTATCTGAATGTTGTTATTGCGTGTGTTTTTTTTTTTGAGACCCGTTCTAGTGGGACTGTTTCTTGTTGCAATTATGCCGAGTTATGTTGTGTTGAGATTTGTTCCTTTTCGTTTTTTATATCACATACTGGTAGTATGTGGTAATACAGTAACGCGATATGAACTGATGACCTGTTTTTATTCCGATTCTAACTTCTCTTTAACTGTACCAATTATATCCATCGTCGCCCTGCCCTGTGTATCTAGTCCACCGTCTCCTGTGTAATCTATGGGTCTGGCGAACATCTCACGGGCATAGGTGCCTGGTACAGGAAGATTAGGGGACACCCCTATTATAAATGGAAAAGTTGAGGTCAGGGATTATATGATAGGCGACATGTGCAGACGCAGTATAATATACATGTCAGGTCTTAGCACGCTGTGTAAAAACCTCCCATTGGGTCAAGCTCAATGCAGGTATGCACCCCTGCGCAAGGAGCCGGATGCGAGATAGAGCGGGGTCTGAGCAGACTATAATACAAAAAGTGGAATGGGTATGATGTGAGGGAGGGTGATAGCCAAGGAAAAGTAGAAGTCAAGCCTAGAGACCGATCTGGGAATTTGTCTCCCACCGCTTCTCAGCGCGCAGGATGAGCTCCTCATAGACAGTCCATGCCAGCGCCGAGCTAATGGCCTTGCGAGCCATGCGGAGACCAAGTCCACCGAAGAGACTGCGCATACCGTCCTCGTGGATCATCAGACGCGTAGCATGCACCATGTTCCCGTACTTGGCAGGCATCAGCTGCAACCGGGTCTTGACGGCGTCAAAAGGATTGGTGATTGCAGTCGCCATACCAGCCGCCGCCGCACCGGAGACGAAGTGTATTGATGAGGACGAAAGAGCAGTTGGTGTCTCGCCATTCTTAGAGGGTTTTGCAGCCATCAAGGAGAACCGTCGCTTCAAATGCTCGTAGAAGAGAACGTAGAGACCAGCATAGGGAGCATCACGAGCAGCAGTAGCACCGAATCCTGCGAAAAGCCCACGCAGGCCTTCAGTGCGGACGATATCCCGGCCTGCACCTATTAAGCTTCGATATGCGTAATAGTCTGACTCATAACGGACCTTGAGCACGGTCACGGGCATCATTACGAAGCCTGCAGCAACTCTTGCGACGGCTCCTGTAGCAAGGTTTGCTGTGTTGGAAAGTTTAGGGAGGGCTGAGGATGACCTAGCGCTTGTGACCGGACTAGCTAGGGCCATTGGGTTGTTTTGCGCAACGGCTTGGCGCAATGAGTTGAGACTGGTGAAATATAGTGCCGACCCGAAGCCGGTGCGGAGGGCTGAAGGGAGTGTACCCCGCCATAATCCACGGATTGGGTTTGGAGAGGAGATGATCGCCTTCAAAGTTGGTAGGAGGGCTGCTCCCTGGGACTGTTGGACTCGAGTTTTGAGGAGGTCCGCGGGTTGGAGAAGGATGGAGGAGGTAAGGCCAGAGCATAGTCCAGCAGCAAAGTGGAAAGGTGTTTTTGAGGCTGGAGCAATAAGCAGATGATGTTTAGCAATGAAACGAAAATGATTGGGGTTTGAACAGAAAGCATACTAGTTGAGGTGGTCGTTTTCACCTGTGGCACCGTTAATGTGCTATTGTTCGACATTGCTGGGTCGACTCGAAGCGCAACTTCGACAGCAAATATGTTTATTTTGTTAAAGGTAGAAGATTCAATGCCAAAGCGAGGTCCATAGGCGTCATGTACACGTAGCGGTCAAGAAGATGTTGAGATCCACCGGATGCGTAAAAAAAAAAAAAGAGTGAAAAAAACCGGGGAAATTCCAGAAAGACGGTCACAGTCAAAGAAGGGCACCACCTTGCATTCCACCAGGGATTAAATGAGGGAGAATGGAATGGAACAGGATTATAGAGAGTAATTGCAAGCGATGACTCTGCCGAGGTCAAAAGGCAGAGGTTGAAAACAGTGAAGTCATCGTCAGCAATGGCTATCGATAAGCCACCCGGTGGACACCACTTGAAAGTACCTAGGTAAGCATTTATGTGCAGGTGTATACACGGAGTAGAAGTTTACTATTAATCCAATTAATAGACTCAGAATTCGTATTTCATACTTCAAATAATATTCTAAAGTCAACTACATAGTATATCTATCGTATGACTGTCATATCATCCAATATGCGGCTCTTTGACCCTTCTGTGTACTCCGTACTAGTATGTATAGGCCGTTTACAGTCAATATGCATCTTTATAGATCAAATACAGCAGAGGCATAAACATAAGTATAGAACAAAAATAGATATAGGAATTAAATACAAAGTACATAGCTATATACGGAGTAAATAGCCATGTACATAAATATGTAGGTGGGCAGAGAGGGGGAGAGAAGAAGGAGAAGCGCCGTTTCCGGCATCTCGCGGAGTGCACGGACCAACAAGCCCCGTGGATAATCGACGTCATGTGGTGTTCGTTTCTCTTTCTCTTTCTCTTTGGATTTAGAGAGCTTATACAGACTTAATATCTCTCTAACATTACCCAGATACCTTGGTATACAGCATAATGCCTTGGTCTTTACCATTCTTTCCGTATCCGTCTGCAAAGGACGGATACTGGGAGCCTATCACCTCCACCTTGAACTGGTGCGAGGAGGTGTGTATTCCCGCAGAAGTGAAAGAGCACAGAAGCAAGAACCATGCTAATATATCATTTTAACCAGGACTATTATGCCACTGAATATGCCGCGGAAATTGTCAACACACTCACGAATTTGCTGTTCATGTGGCTTGGAGTCCAGGGCATACTGGGCTGCCGTCGCAATGGACATGACCAAATCTTTACGGTCGCCTTCCTTGGCTACCTAGTAGTCGGAACAGGGAGCTTCCTGTTTCACTCGACCCTCAAATGTAAGTGTCCCTACATCCCTCTCAGGTCCATCTAGTTAAACCGCGGCGGACATTCACCAATAATAGTCAAAACAAAAGATGAGTGAGGAATGCTGACCGGTGAACCCCCCCACCATAGACCCCATGCAGCTAGTGGACGAACTCTCAATGATCTATACCACCTGCCTTATGGCCTACGCTTCATTCTCGTATGCCCGAACCACCACCGTACGAGTCTTTCTCGGAATTTCGCTCACAGGTCTCGCCGTGTTCATCACCCTGTACTACCACTACCTCCAAGACCCGATTTTCCACCAGAATGCCTTCGCAATCCTGACTACCGTCGTCGTCCTGCGCAGTATGTATACCATGGAAGTGACCCTCCGACCCAAATGGCGCCGCTCAACGGAGGAGGACCGCCTAGCGCGCCAGAAGAAGGGACTCCCCGTTCCGACAAAGGAGCGCCAGCACTTCGAGAACGTGCGCGACCAGAAGACCCTCAAAACCATGTGGTTCATGGTCATCTATGGACTGAGCATGTTTTTGGGAGGGTTCTTCATCTGGAACTTGGATAATGTATTCTGCTCTGAGATCCGTCGGGTGCGCCGCGCTGTTGGTCTTCCATGGGGTCTCTTTTTGGAAGGGCATGGCTGGTGGTATGTGTCAAACCTATACTATCGATTGCCATCGGATTATTTGCTAATTTATTCTTACTTGCAGGCATATCATGACTGGCATCGGTGCTTATCTCTATATCACGTGGGGAATCTGGCTCCGTCACTGCCTCAACGATCGACAAGACGAATACCACCTGCGCTGGGTGCACTTTTGGCAAATTCCCGAAGTGATTCGCACCTCGGGCGGACCATCCGAGAATGGGGTATCCCGAGCCAAGAAGTCAACCTGAAACAACTGCCTAGACACACTCTCTCCCAGTTAGCTCATTACTCGCACCCGTCGTTGCGTATGGGCGACGATATACCACACTCTTGCAAATGTGACCACCAACATAACATGAAGTAGATACCATGCTCTCTTCCTGTCTGGCCGTTGCCACGAAACTCGGAGCAGAGCACTGTTTTTTATTACCCTTGGCGTTGCTTTTGCATAGCTTCCACGAACACGATTCGTCCTGGAGACGGATACTTTGGCTTTGGACCATAGATACACGATACCTTTTTTTTCACTTTTTCTTTTTGTCTAGGGGCGCGCGGAGTCATTGCTATAGAGGGGAGTCAGGCTTGTGAACCTATGATCGTGAATTTGGCGTTCTCATTCATAGGATCTAAAATCAATAGAAAAACATTCAGGCGATGCAGACTTGAACATTCTCTATTCATATGGCAAGGGATATACGTAGAAAATTCGTCTACACAATTTATGCCTCTTATGGCCGTCGTATACAGCTGAAAGGACATCTATAACGAACATCTGAGGTTCTTACATACGAATAGTATCTTGGGCCAAATATACCTGAGTCGTCAGGGACAGCGGCCGCGTGAGCGGGCGACTGACCATTCTTGTGGTAGAGCATTGACAAAAGCAGATTATGCATGGTCTATACTTACACCCAACGAAAGCTATCTATGAAAATCACACGCTTACAGCTTCGACTCCCCATTCTGCGCCCCCTTCTGCGGCCTTCGTGCCGGCGCAGGAACATTCTTCAACCACTCCGCATCAATGGTAACCTTCTCGATCTTCGATTTCTGGCTCCAAGCCGCACGGAAACTCTCCTCCTCATCGCGCCAGCGGCGAATCTCCGGCGTAAGCCAAGCAACCGCCGCATCAGCGCACTCATTCACAGCCTCCTGAGCAAGGAGATGACCAGACTCCTCGAAGAAAACATCACGCACACGGCCTGCAGCAACGCCTCCACTACCACCCAGCCCGGTACCGGTGTTGGCGAGCTTGTCGGCGCGCATGGCAGGGGTACACATGTCCGACTTGCCGGCAAATATGTACAGCACACTGGGGCGCAGGAATGGGAGCTGAGAGAAGATGCGAGCTGGCTCTGGGCGGTAGAAGGGGTAGTTGTGTGGGTGATTTGCGTCTAGATCTGGGTGTGTTAGGCGGTTGACGGGCTTGTTGCTGTTCGGGATGTTCGTGTAGTTTGGCCGCGAGAAGGTGAACACTTCTTGATGTAATGGGGTGCGGAGGGTTACTGGGGGCCCTGTGGTTTTGTCTATCGGGGTATTGGGGTCTAGTGGGTGGATGGCTGTTGGGAGGTCGCGTAGGCCGTACTCAATCCAGCGGGATAGAACTCGTGGATCCCAGGCTTGGTAGAAGGGGCTGCGGCGGAAGCCTTCTGCAGCGGATTGGCGAGAGGGCCATATATCGCGCCGATGGGTTGATAGTTGGGTTGTTTTGGCGATCTGGCGCTGGTTTATTTGAAGGCTGAGGCCATCTAGTTGCGTGGTTTGGGGTTGGATCACTGGGTCGAGGAGGACTAGTGTGTGGATAAGTCGGGGGTGCATTAGGCACAGTTGTGTGCTAGGTGGAATATTAGTTAACCGCTGTGTAAATGCTCTCAATAACTTACAGATGGGCGCCTCCCATGCTATGCCCGATGCCCACGATAGGCCGGGGCATTTCAGCCCGCTTGACATTGACTAGATGGAGGAGATCCCGGGGGTGGTCAAACCAGCTAGCTGTAACACAATTAGCAACACAATTGCTTTCTCATAAGACATCCATGTTACATACGATCGTTTCCGAGGGAATCTTCATTGATCACACTGCTCTGGCCTTCTTGCGCCACGTCGGCCATCCAGATACCGCGAATGCGCATTCCATTCTGCTTAGAACGGGCGTAGATTTCCTCCCAAAGCGGTTCATATAGTTCCTGCGAGAAACGATCAGTACATCGCCAAATTCATGCTTTGAAGCCTATCACAATGCGCGCGCAGCTCTGAAAGCGGGTCTGGCGGCCTGGACCTCGGCACTTTGTATCTCATACCTTGGGGAAGCCATTCGCGTGGGCAGCAAGGATAGTAATATCGCCTGGTTGGGGATTGGGATTGTCCAATGGGATATATTGTTTCACAGCTAGATGTAAGGGGTGTTCTTGGCTGTTGGCCGTAGCTCCAGGATACTCCCTGATGTGCTGAGTGGGCACGATATGCTCAACGATGCGAAAGGGGGATGCCATGATGTGCAATGTTGCCCTTTGAGGGAGAAGAGCTTGTATTTATTCCAGTTCGGATTTATTATAAGATGTATGAAGAGAATAAGTTTAGTAAAAAAAAAGTCCCGAAAGACCGCGGTTTTGCGGGGGAAACGAGCCGAGGATCTTGGGGTTTCGAGGCATCCGCGCCTTTGTTCAACTGCCGATAACCAATCATTTTTCATAACAGCTGGTATTAAGCTACATATGAATATGTACATTCAATCGAATAGGATATTTGAGTCTTGGGGCTGTAACAATTGGTAGTTCTGGTTGGTTTGGACGATAGATCGGATATCCACCAAAGCTATACTCTACTCTCTGTCAAAGCAAGGAGGCTATAAACTATCATTTCATAGAAAAATACACTTCTAAGGTTTATCTAATTTCAAGCCAAAGACGAGAGAGAGATCATCGCCGCGAGGACTATTCTTGACATAATATTCCCGAACAACCTTGGAAGCAAAGATGCTACATTATTCTATATACTACTCTGTACTGAGAGCAAGACAAGCATCAACAGCTAGGCCGACCCTGCGACGAAGAGTTAGTCGAGATCTAATAGAACATCAGAACATCTGCAAGGATAGAAAGTACTTACCTCCCCTCTTTCATCTTAACGACGTCATCAATAAGATCACGATCTAGGTTGGGAAACATGTTGGAAAGTGTTTCAACAATATTATTATGCTCAGCACGTTGGATGCGGCGCGCCTCCGCATCTTCAGCACTAGCCTGGCGCGCGGCGGCGTCCTGAGCGTCGAGTACGCGTGTTAAATTCTTCTTCGCGGAGGTTCTACCTGGGCGGGCACGCTCATCGCTTGAGCGACGGTCCTCGCTGCTTGCGCGAGGAGGCTGGTAGACGCTCGGGGTGAGGCGGGGCGGAGCAACACCGGGTTGGGGCGTGGGGACAGGCTGGGGGCGTTCTTGAGAAAGGGCAGAAGTTGAGTCTGGGTCGTCGGAGAAGATACGGCCGATGGTGGAGAGAGGTTTTTGGATTGTGCGTAGTAGTCCTGCGACTGGGGCGGAGGTGTCATCGTCACTGGACTGGGTAGTCTCTTTGCGGCTTGGTCCAGCTTGAGGCTGAGATTGAGAGGGTTGGGCGGAGGGCTTTTCTTCGAACGTTTCAGATTCGCGGTTTTGTTCTGCAATAGCGGAGACGGCGGCTTCGACGTTGCGTTCGAACTCCTCATCGCTGACAGTTAAACTTGTGCGGTCGAGGGACTCGATGAATTGGATGGCTCCAGACTAAGGGAGGTCAGTTTTTGATATATAGGGGAGTGTGGAAGTCAAGACATACCAACGATGAGATGTAATAACCTGCTTCGCCGCCAAGTTTATCCTGGTTGCGGAATCGAAGAATGTATTGGATGTTAGAAACAAGATGATCAGGGTTTGCATGCAAAACCACATAGATCAGGAGGGGGATAAAAGAGTCGGCGGACGTGTCAGACTTCTTGGAATTCTTTAATAGACCAAAGATGACTTTGCAGCAGTTCAAAATGCAAATGACCTTATCTCGGGGAGCTCGGTAGCCATTGATTTTTGATATTTCTGTCGAGCAAAGTCAGAAAGTCAGAAAATTCCCTCAAGGCAGCCCATGATACATACCTTGCTGTGCCAGGTTCAAGAAACGCCGTCCACCGCCGCTCACAGTCGGGATGTCCAGATGCGATTCGTTGACCCAGCCGTAAATTCGAATCTTCTGGGCCAGGATATCATCCCGCTCAATATCCTCCTGATGCTGGCCACGTCGCCACGGCCCATGAAGCCTCTCTAGCTCCCTCCGTCGGCTCCGACTTGCACTTCTTGGTATCGTTGGCGGGGCTGGAATGGCCGGGGCGAAAGTCTGTGAATACAGGCGATTCATAACAAGTTTCTCCATGCCTTCCTTGGCATTATCGAATTCGCTATCCGATACATCTCGCCAGATCTCGCACATAGCCATCTTATTCGTGATAAACGTCAGAAAATCGCTGATGATCTTGACTTGCTCGTGGACCATCCATTGCTTCTTGCCAAATTCCATGAGGAATGACCGCAAGAACTTAGCTACGGGGTCAGCGGTGCGGTGACGCAGCTGTTCTAGGAAGCGGTGGAAATCGAATGGTTGGTCAGACTCTGGTTCCGGTGGTGGTAGGGCTGTCGAGGTGGACGCTCGCCGGTCTGATGCCGGCGATTCGGGCTTGTGGGGATGTTGGGATACAGGTTGCTTCTTCGGGGATGTAGCGACCGCAGAACTCGCAGACTCGGTGGAAGGCACATGGTCTAAACTGGATTTTCGTGGCGGGAAATACGTTGGACCGCCTCTGAATTGCTCAGCAAGCTCGAGCCGTGGGGACATGATTTCTTTTTGGTCTGTGCTCCGCGCGGGGTCCTGGAATTGTCCCATAATACTTTGAATCTCCGGCTGGGAGGCATTATCGTCCCTAAGCCCTTCGGCCTTAACATTTCGTTTAGAGTCCGGGTCACTATCACTAGGCACATCCGGGAGCTCTTTCTCGGGGCTGGGGGTCTGGGTCGTATCGATGGGTGGCAGTGTCGGTGCAGTGGTCGTGGAGCTTGCGTGAAGGTTGAGGTAGACATCGTCCTTCTGGGGCGGAGGGGGAGGAGGGGTATTTGCACTGGATGAGAGATTGGGTGTTGTATTTTCCGAGACCGACAGTCCTTCCATCTGCCCCGCAAGTAGTTGTTGCTCGGCCTGTGATGGTTGGGCAGCTTTCGTCAAGTCCACCATCGCGGCGGGATCGGAGAGGGCAGAAGCAATATGTGGCTCTGTTGTCTCTTGCAAACTCATTTGGGCTGTTTGACTGCTTTCTGGTTTCGCAAGATCGTCCTGTGTTTGGACTAGGAGATCGTTTGGAGCGGCCGGCGGCTCAGTGGATTCATGGATATGAGGAAGGTCTCTCGTCTCGGGACCCGGAGAGGACGGGGATTCTGTGGCCGACATAAGCTATGTTAATCATATGCGCCCGGGCAAAAAGATAGATTCAGGGGGTTGTAAAAGGCTACGAGAATGCTCATGCGGCTCTCATGTTGATGTGCGGATCATCATTCAACCGACGTAGTCCGCTTCCTAATTCAGGCTATGCACGTCTATGGGAGGAATGAGTGCCCAGGTGGGGGGATTTTTATCTGAGACTGGATCAACAGACAAAGAAATGATAACTATAGCATATTGTAGATCGATTAAAAACAGAGATCTATATAATTTACTAGCTATATGTAGTTCTAACAAATGCTCAACCAATGTAACTTCATAGGTACTTGCATGATACTCGTCGCCTCAGCATACAGAGGAAAATGCCATTTAATAAGAAGCCAACTATAATTTCAGTATTTTGCAGTCCGTTGTGAATGCATCTGTCGGTGACAAACGACCTTGCAGATCGATCCCCGATAGTTAACTAACCTTGGAACTGTACCTGGATAGTTAGGTACAGGGCCAGTGGACCTTCTATAGATATGACTAATATATTCATGCCTCAGGCACAAATATATCCAAAAAAGCTACCAAATTAACCATCTCAGAATAAACAACAATCCCATCCTGTTTCTCCGCCATGTGCGGAATTTTCTTTTCGCTGAGCTCATCAAAGCCTACACCGCCAACACAGGAGACCTGTGACCTGCTCCAAAAGCGAGGACCAGACAGCTACAAGACTCATACAACGCAAAAAGATATCAACGCACAGGATGGCGTGTCTTCGCCCCTTTCCTATTATCTCACCTTTACATCCACAGTGCTCTCATTGAGAGGTGACCATGTGTACATGCAGCCACTCGTAGACCCCACAACCCAGTCTGTGCTCTGCTGGAACGGAGAAGCCTGGAAGATCGCTGGGGAGCGCGTCCAAGGAAATGATACTGAACGTGTTTTCAACTTATTTCTACAGGCAGTGGACGGTGATCAGAAGGGTTCCCTTGAAAGAATGGCTGAAGCTATTGCAAGTCTCTCTGGCCCATTTGCCTTTGTCTTCTATGATGCAGTCAACTCAAAGCTCTTCTACAGCAGGGATTGTCTTGGGAGGCGATCTCTCCTCGAGGGATTTGATGAAGATGAGAATTTGAAGATTTGCAGCATTTGTGACAGTGCATCGGTGGATTACTTCAAGGAAGTGGGCACCGAGGGCGTTTGTACAATTGACCTAACTCGCTATCAAGATCCCTCTTTATCTCCCAAAAAGTTGTGCCATATCAAGACTTTACCATGGAGCTCTGCTGCTTCACCGCAAGCTGATCACATTGTATGTCCTTCATATCTTCCTCCAGGAGCAGTAACTGACAAGAGAGCAAAGAGGAAATCAATTCCACCCATGAACACATCACTACCAACAGAGCAGCCTCCTGCATTGACAACAGACTCGGTATTCGTTAAGGAGCTCGAGTCAAAACTGCGTCAGTCACTTGAATTGAGAATACAGAACGTCCCCGAGCCTCCAGGCTACATTGCAGGCCAGACCGCCAAAACAGCCGTTCTCTTCTCCGGCGGTTTAGACTGCACGCTTCTCGCAAGACTCTCTCATGACATCCTCCCCCTCGACGAACCAATCGACCTCCTCAATGTAGCATTCGAAAACCCTCGAGTGGCAGCAGCCGCTGCAAAAGCCAACCAACAAAAACCCCCCTCCTCACCACCCCTCTCCATATACGAAAACTGCCCAGACCGGATAACCGGCCGGTCCGCCCACATCGAGCTCCAAGCAACCTGTCCAGGCCGCACATGGCGCTTCATCGCCATCGACATTCCCTACGCAGAAACACTCGCACACAGGGACCAAGTCAAGCGCCTAATGAGACCCCACAACACCGAAATGGACATGTCCATCGCATGCGCATTGTACTTCGCATCCCGCGGCCAAGGCACAGCCCAAACAAACCCCTCAGCCCAACTCCCAACCTCAGACACTCCATCACCCATCTACACAACCTCATCCCGTGTCCTCCTCTCCGGTCTAGGCGCTGACGAGCTCTTCGCTGGCTACGGCCGACACAGCGTAGCCTTCAACCGAGGCGGATTCAAAGACCTGATTGCCGAAATCGACCTCGATGTCAGTCGGCTCGGTTCGCGCAATCTCGGCCGCGACGACCGCGTGCTCTCCCACTGGGGCCGCGAGACGCGGTTCCCATTCTTGGACGAGGAGTTCGTGGCTTGGGTGCTGCGAGCTCCTGTGTGGGAGAAGTGCGGGTTCGGGCTTCCGGAGATCGATGCGACCGCTGGTATTGATTCTGAGAAGTTGGCGCTGCGACTTGTTGCGCTGCGGCTGGGCTTGGTGAAGGTTTCTCGTGAGAAGAAGAGGGCTATCCAGTTTGGCGCTAGGACGGCTAAGATGGAGACGGGGAGGTCGAGAGGTACGGATGCTTTGAGCTGAGATGGGCTTGTGGCGGGTGATTCCTGCTACATGTTCGTTTCGAGTCTTGCGCACGCATTCCCCATACATCTTCCAACATGTCCATCCATCTACTCTTTCTTTCTGTCCTCCACTATAGATATCTCCTTTTTCCTTCCTTTTTTCCCCCTATACTATGCTCTCTTCCCCCCTCTCTCTCTCTCTCTCTCTCTCTCTCTCTCTCTTTCCTCTCCACCACCAGCTATGATGACAGAACATGGAAACAGATACTTCCGAAACCTCCACCCCACCCAACAACCCAACCTTCCTTCATTTCACACATGACATCTACAGACACCTATCTATCTCAGATCCCCAACCCCTACACAGCAGGACCCCAAACGCCGCATCTCTCCTAGTGTCTCCCACCCGATTCCGTTCATCCATAGAGCAACCGCAGTCCTCGGACGGCGCGTAGCTCATGCTGAAAGGAAGCGGTCGAGGCGCGGTATTAGGGAGGAATGGAGTGCTGTTTGGTTTTCTGGTACAGGGAGAGGATTTGGGGTTAGGTTGTGAGTGTGGATAGTAAGAGATGGAGGGGAGTTGGGGGGGGATCGGGGTGTGTTTATGAGGCACTTTAAAAGGCAAGTCTGAGCTGGAATTAGATTATACACCTTCACCTTGAGGGACATGCACATAGATCATCGTGGGATACATTGAAAGAGAGTAGTACTTGGGGAAGACATGAGCTAGACATGAGGTTCAAGACGTAGTTAGTTTACGGTACTAGAGCACAGTTTACAAGTAGGAATAAGAAATAAGAGATATAGCAATATAATTGATTTAAACAAAAAAACAAGTACCATATTAAGATAGCCACGAGTCAATCCCATAAAAGGGAGACAATCAGAACCGGCCTAACGAAAAAAAAACCCCAAAAACAAAGGAGTTGATGTGAAGCAACAGAGCGGAGAAACAAAATTGAGAAACACAAATCAAAAAGGAAAAAGAGACATAATGGACTTGTGAGGAACATATCCCGAAAACTTTTAGAGAATCAGATGAGACGAACCAAATCGCGTTCATCTGAACTCGGTGACGTCGGGGTTAGGCTTTACCCATCACCCGCGCCTACCATATTACCCAGAGGGTCAAAAGGAACCAAAACATTAACAAAGAAACACAAAACAGAAAGATTGAATGTCCAATCGTTACAATCGTCAGAATCACCAAGTTGATCATATGCCAAAGAGGGATGTCTCAAAACCAGGACCAAAATGGGATGAAAGCATCACCATTATTGGTAGGTGTTTTGAATCTGGAGCTGAGCCTTGAGCTTGGCAATCTCCGCGTCACGCTCAGCGATGATCTTCTCAAGATCCGCAATGCGGCGCTCCGAAGTGAACTGGCGTTCCATCTTCTTAGCGCGCGACTTACGCGCAGCCTCAGTATTGCGGGCACGCTTAGCAGCAATGGGATCGCTGGGGTCGAACTCGACAGGCGACAGGTTCTTGCGCGATCTAGCGTTGACACCTGCGACGCTGGAGTGCTTGACTGCACCGGAGGCGGGAACAGGTGACGAGGCGACCGATCGCTTAGCGCGGGGGGAGACAGGAGACATGGGGACAGGCAATGGCATGGCTGGCTTCTTCTCTTCGGTAGAGAATGCAGCTGCAGCATCCAAGGTAGCAAAGTCAAAGGCATTTAGTGGATCTGACGAGTGATCAAAGAGGGAGGGCCATTCCTCGTGGCCGGCAATATCCATGTCGGTGAACATGGGCGAGGTGTTTTGGCTGAAGTTGCCGGGGGACTCAAACGAGGGAGTGCTCAAGTCGGTGAAGGTGCCAGATGGAGGGACGGACGCATCCATCATGAGATCCTTTGGCGAGATAGTGCCTGGAGGACCAGCGGCGAAGTCGTTGACCAGACCAAGATCGTTGAACGAGAGAGGTGAATCCATGCTAGCAGAGAAGTCGGCAGAAGGAAGACCGAAAAGATCAACCTCGTGAGCTTTGATGGGGTTAACGATATGTTCACAAGGGTAAGGTGAGACATAGGGTAAATTACCTTCCATGAAGTTGGGAGTGGACATGACACGTCTGTATGTTTGCGCGTTGTGTTTTTGGGTTTGTTGACCGTTGAAAAGTGGGATGGGAGGGCGGTTGGTGTTTGGAGAATTGGAAGGCACAGAAGCCGTGGTAGGACGGCTGTGCGTGAATGTAGGATGGGACCAATAAGAGGGGGACCGGGCAAGCTGGGTCACTCTGGGGTCTTGGACAGGCGATCCAGAGAACTGTTGCTGAAGATGCCGGTGCAACTGCAGACTGAAGGAATGTCGTCGAGGGTTATTCTGCGCCAAGAATGGCTGAAGTGCAGAAGGTCTATGGGTTGTGTTCACAGGCACACGCAAGCGGGGCTGCGGGTGTGGTGTTGCTGATGGATAGAGCACAAAGTCCTCGAGTGCACTGTTGTTGTTGTTGTTCTGATTGTTGTTCTGATTGGAAGCCAAGGGCTGGGACGGGGGTGAGGGAAGCCATGGTTGCTGGTGGTAATCCGTGGTGAACGACGTTAAGTCGATCGGGGCAAAGTTGTTGGAAGAACTCGAGCTACGCGATGCGATGCTGAAGTTCAGAGGTCCAAAAGGAGACTCTGAAGGGGGAAGAGAGGAGAGAGAAGGGTTGGTTCTGGTTGAAGAAATAATGTCTGTCTCAGTTGAGATAGACTGGTTGTTGAAAGACGGGGGGCTTATTGGGCACCCATTTTGGCGAGAGTGAAGATGGTTATAGTTTTGGTCTGACAGCAATATGGCGGTATATGGGGGTTTATGGGAAGGTGTGAGAAGAAGCGGTATAGGGAAGGAAAATCAGGCAAACGGGGGAGGGGGAACTCAGGCACTTCTTAAGGGCTGTGTGCCCTGATGCTGACCAATCGGAGCTCCGGAGCCGCACGGGGCTTAGTCCTGGAAGTCACGGGGTGTGAGTCACAGTTATGATCCATAGATTTGATTGGTTAAATTTCACAGGCATCCATTTTGTCAGTGGTACATGGCATGATACTAACATATTTGCCCGCATTTGCCTACATAGTTCAGGTATCTTTCTACCACATTGTAAGTACCTCTCTCCATGATCCTCCCCGTGTCTTTTCAAATTGACCAATCATCATTCAGATTCCTATCCCTCCGGAATATCCAGGCTGCATCCTGCATTTTGAACTTTTTTTTTTTGAAACTTTTTCTTATATACTCCGTATATTTCCTATAATTCATTTCCCATTCCCCAAAGTGATTTCAAATAATTTGAACACTACAGAGTATTATAATACAATTCCAGCTACCAGTACAGTCCGGAGTACTCCGTCTCGGGGAGGTCGAACTCTTCTCCAGAAAAAAAAAAAAAAAAAGGGATCCACCGATCTTTTCCTAATTGTGTCCCCGCGGTGGGCTGTGTCCATAGCCCATAGCCCTATGAGATGCTCACGTTGCCTTAGTCTTGCCGAAGGGCGTGAAATTGACTTTTTTAACATTCATCCTCAGATAAAATATTCTATAATGTATCTATAACATATATGTACATCTATTATTGTAGGCTACAATATGTATCTACTATTTAGTTTTCGGATGGAAAAAATCGCT
This sequence comes from Penicillium vulpinum, assembly GCF_028829585.1. Classification (NCBI taxonomy): domain Eukaryota; kingdom Fungi; phylum Ascomycota; class Eurotiomycetes; order Eurotiales; family Aspergillaceae; genus Penicillium; species Penicillium vulpinum. Next base: position 5,984,603 of record NW_026643241.1, read on the forward strand.
TAATGGGATGGTTTACTTCAAAGATCTTAGGTTAATAAAGTACGGAGTAATACTCCGTATTATCCAGATCCAGTTTCTCGGGTTTTTCTCTTTGATCTATGTGGGCTTTTTTCCCAAGTATTTTGTAGAGGCCGAGGCTTCGCCGAAATAGGAGCCCGCTGTAGGACAACCTGCATGTGTGATGAACATATCATTATTATTGCCTAGCATAACGGTTGATCTCTAAGTCTAGACTTTTGCTAACCATCTTATAATCAATATAACATCATATTGCAAACTGTTTTTTAAAAAAAAAAGTAGGTAACCGCGATATGAGGTCGTGTGAGAGGCTAATATATCACATCGTATATACTATTACATCTCTGCCTACTCAAATAGTGGTTTCCTAGAAGGCCATTTGGTATGGCAATTTGAGTGTTAAAATGCAGCCTAGACTACTCCAACGCATCGCGATGGGGTCGCTAGCTCCTGAGCTACAAGTATTGCTTGCATAAATACAACCAAGGGTGGGTCTTTCCTATTTGAGCCGCTGCCAGCGCATACATTTAATATACTTCCCGAAGTCACGACTGCTTCTACTTTACCAAGCGCCATTCAATCAAAAGACTTCCCACCATCGTTATGCAAATTAATACGACAGAAAGGTAGTGGAATGTAGCATTGTCAGTGCGTTTTAGTGTAGTCACGAATTGGCAACGACGTCTTACCCAGGATCGAACAACTTGGTAGTATGTTGGTAAGTACCACTCTAAGAACTTCGTCATAGAATGAGTGCACGTCGTGAAGATAAAGCCTACAATGAACATAAGAGCCGACGAGGAATACGACAATGCTTATCAAGGAGACACCCTTGATTGAGAAGGGCGTGTACAGCTTTGCGAACTCGAATTGGAACGCGCAGGTGCAGAGTCGAAATGCAGATGGGTACCATCCCACATCGGCGATAGTGTGGAAGCGGTTAGTGATGCTCGGCATGGCTGTAGCGACGATGTTGGAGTCTAGGCCTCCGGGGATAAGGACCATGCATAGTGCGAGGATGGTGAACCAAAATTTGGTGCCTGTTGGGTAGTTTGGCTCTGTACCTGGGGTTGATTCAATGTCGAGAGGCTCAATTGTTTGCTTCGAGGTTGTTTTGGGTCATTGAGTTTACTGTTGTTGCAGGTTGAGTAAGACAGTAAACGCTTCATGCTAGACGGAAAGGACCTCTGTCGTGGTTGTAGCCGCCATTGTATGAGACTATCGAGAATGGGCATATGGGAAGAAAGAGAGTGGAAGAGTCACCATTATCCGTAGAGTCAATTCCGAACATCTACTCCGGGGCCGAGGTGGAGGAGTAGGTATTGGCTCCAGGGTGGTACCCACACATGTCAACGGTCTATGGACATATACAATCGGTACGCCATCCAATAAGGATTCTTACCTATTGATTGAGCTCAAGACTACATATTATACACAAAATGAACAAATATGTAAAGCAAAAACTGAGAGATTCTATTAAGTATTACCTATCGCAAGGTGTTCAACCTCCACGGACGGAATATAAACCAGCCGTTCGGGACAATAACGGTAGACAACATTAGAGGGTCAATTTGGGTTGCAGGAAGAAACAAGTCAAGGGACGAGATCCAAAGCTCAAGCAACAAACAAAAAGAGTACCCATCCTCCCCACAGGGTATCAAACACAAAATCAAGAAACCAAAAAAAAAAAAAACGGCAGAGTGGTATCAATCTAGTTGGACGACACACCACGTAACGCATAATCGCGTCGCGAATAGAGTCACAGTCGCGGGACGCAGGTCGTAAAGGAATGAACCGCAGTCGATAGGGCTGCTGGCGTCGTTGGCGCCGATGGTATTATTTTTAGAAAACAGATTAAGGGAAAAAAAAAAAAAAAAAAAAAGGGCGACAGCGGGTATCTCATTGTCGCCATTGCAGGTCCAAGCCCAAAAATAAGGGGGGCCATGGAGTACTGCAAACAGCGACAGAGGCGAGGGGGAAAACAAAAACAAAATAACTAGAGCGAAGTGGTATCAAATTTGCACCTTCAGGACTCAATTAGACCGTCAGGGATATCGCGGGCGTGCGACGGATAGGACATGTCCCACCATCGTTCAAATTCCACGATACGGGTCCCAGTCGCACTTCATGCAGCAGCCTGAACAGGGGTGGCAGCGGCAACACTGACATTCTTAGACTCATGGACAGTCTCAGCGGCCTTGGGGGCCTCATCGATGACAGCAGGGGCATCCTCGGTGGCAGTCTCCTTGGCAGGAACGGCGGGGGCCTCATCAGCGGCCTCGGTCTCAGTGGCGGCAACCTCCTCCTTGTCGAGCTTGACAGCCTTGCTGGGCTTGCGGAAAAGGCCGCCGAGCTTGTTGGACTTGGCCTTGGTCTCCTTACCCTCACCATCGGTGACCTCGTTATCAGAGGACTCGGCCTTCTTCTCCTTCTTCATGCCAAGGTTGCCGAAGAACGAGGTACGGCGCTTTTCCTTGGGGGTGGAGACAGCCTCTGCGGGGGTCTCAGCGGCAGGGGTCTCCACAGCCTCAGCGGGGGCAGTCACGGCCTCAGCTTCAATAGGCTTGGCAGCAGCCTCCTCAACAGGGTTTTCGAGCTGAGGAGCGGTGCTGGCGACAGGAGTCTCTTCGACAGCGGGAGCGGTGGCCTCCTTCTCTGACTTCTCTTGGGAAGGGCTGGCGACCTTCTGGAAGAAGTTTCCGAAGATGGAAGCACGCTTGGCCTTCTTCTCGGCCTTCTTCTCATCCTTAACCTCCTCCTTGGCGGCTTCGGTAACCTCAGCAGGGGTCTCAGCAGTAGCCTCGGCAACCTCAGTGGGGGCAGCAGCGGTCTCGGTGATCTCAGCAACAACTGGGGCGGGAGCCTCAACAGAGGGCTCGGCAGCAGGCTCAGCGGCCTTGGTCTCCTCGGCAGCGGGAGTCTCTTCCTTCTTCTCCTCAGCGTCCTTCTTGCCTAGGAGAGAACCGAAGATGCTGGTGCGCTTGCGGGACTGGGAACGGCTCTTGGCGGTGACCTTCTCCTCCTTCTTCTCCTCCTTGGGCTCCTCCTGGGCAGCCTCGGCGGGCACAATGGGGGCCTCCTCCTTCTTCTCCTCGGGCTTCTTGACTGCGGCAACGACAACGGCAGGCTTAGTCAGCTTCTCGAACTCAGCCTTGTAACCCTCGCTGGAGATGATAGTCTCCTTCTCGGCCTTGGCTTCGGTGGACTGAGCCTCGATGGCGACAACCCAGCTGTCACGCTCAGCGGCGCTGGAGGCCTGGAAGGTGTGCTTGTGACCAGCAAGCTTGAAAAGGAACTCGTTGGTACCCTCTTTGGTCACATCAGAGACATCGGCCTATTGAACATATTAGTCATCGCATGGCAACATAGTTGCAAAAAAAAAAAAAACTTACGAGGTTCAGAATTCCAGCGGGGGTGGCCTTGTCTTCAGCGCGCTTGGTGAAGAAAAGCAGACCCTTGCCGGTCTGGCTGGCCCAGGCGGCGGTGGGGTTAGCGATAGCGGCCTTCTCGTTCTGGTGGAAGACGGAGAGGTTCTTGCTCTCAACAGCCTCCTCGTTGAAGTAGAAGAAGCGCTTGGCGAAGCGGAAGCCCCTGAAAGAAAAACAAAACAATTGTTAGTCTTTGCGTGTCGCTCTTGTGATCTTAGTTGCAGCTTACTTGACGAGACCAGGGGCCTTGTAGCCCAGAACGCCCTCAGTAGCGGGCTTCACTTCCTCCTTGACAGCTTCAGCACCCTCAGTGCTCTCCACAACGGGAGTAGCTGTAGGCTCAGCCTCGGTCTCCTTGGGAGCTTCAACAGCAGCCTCAGCAGGTGTCTCAGCAATAGTCTCAACGGCAGGGACGACCGCGGGGGTCTCCTCAACAGTCTTCTGGGCGTCAGACATGATTAATGTAATAAAGGTATTAAGTAGAGCTTAAGAGAAAAGAAAAAAAGCGGCGGGTTTGGGTATAGGGTATAGGGTATCTCAGAAGAAAAGCAAAAGAAATTAGAGCACACGAGCTCGGGTATCAAGTAGGAAGGGTATTTTGCTTTGTGTGAGGAAGAAGGGAAGAGAGGAGAGGAAAAGGGAAAAAAAAAGAGTCAAGAGGGATGTCGATGGCGTCCCAAAAAAGGAAAGGACCTGCAGGGAGCCCAGAGCTCAGTAGATCCACAATGATTAGCTAATTACCAACTTCAGGGGTTAATTTTTTTTTTTTTTTTTTTTTCCCTGGTTTCTTTCATTTTCTACTATGCACGGAGAGTATTATTTTCATATTATTCTCCCTTTTTTTTAACTATTCATTTCACTTTTTAAACCTATTCACATCACTCTTATTTTCAGTGAAGTAACTGCAATATATGGTTTGCAACTAACTTTCTAGTTCTGGTGGAACATAAGCCATATAGGTATATATATATGTACTTTGCATACTCCCTGTACTCCCTGTATCTACGGTCAACGGGTTACCTAGTTAATACGAACTTCTTTGTCTAGCACGCTAAACCTGGTCTAACTACATATGTAAATTTAGTTAGAAAGAAAACTCTGCAAATCTTGGCTTTTAGTATGAAACCATCACACCATGAGTTATGATCAGCCATGCAGCTTGAACGGTCCCCGTCTACAGAGTAGTCTTCCCTAATTTACCCGTTCGGATCCCTTTTACCGATTTGACACTCTTTCACTTCTTTTTTTGTCTCATTTGCATTCTATTCATACTATATTCTATACTAAATTGGAATATATTGGAATATACTTTGTATCGTCATAGGAAGTTTATGGATGGTGTCAGGTCATCAGACTGTCAAAAATAAAAATAAAAACCAGCACAATTTCATACTTCCTGGCCCCGTAAGGAGGTTCTACGATTGTTCGGTGGGCCGCCACACCGTTGGCGCTCATTCCACATCACTTCCATCTACTCCGTACTCCGTCCCCCGTTACACAGTTCAAAGGGGGGGAGGTACTCCGTAGTGGCCATCAGAAATACTAAAACGATCCATCTATTGTCAACATTTGAAATCAACTGAGCGTTTCCATCGTTCTTTCGTATCACTCCGCATATGTTGTCAACAATTTGATCCAAGCTTGCAAGCCTCTCCATCCCTCGGAAGGGCCATATTGGTACGGAGTGCTAAAATATCCCTTTGGATCATCCCTGTGGTACTCCATGCCCCGCACCTCAAGGCAGCCCGTCATTTTCCTTCGTGATGATCAGCCCAGTATGGAGTACATATGGACTTTGTCACATTCATTCACATGGCTTAGAGCAGGTATTGGTTACCAGGGCCATGTACCCATCTTTAGGTTCTGCAGAATGGTTGGCCATCACGACTTCCCGGTGCAATCTTTACTCAGACCCCATGACCTGATATCAACTCTATGATGGAGTGGCGTGCAAACCCTCGTGGACAACCAACCAGCTGTGATACAGCCCCTCCTTCTTGGCTCCGGCTTTGATGTGCATCCTATCGGCGTATCAACTATCTTTACCATGCCGCGGCAAGGATCCCATGATGCTTTTATCTAGCCAATCCTGGCACACTTCCACACTTACAGAGTGTCGCCTCTTTACGTGATCTACGCATCATTCCATACGAAGATCGTCTCATTATACTTCCAATCCACAGAGTACAAATCAGTGTTTTGTATACATTCTGTATGTATGCATAAAAGAAGAAACTAGAAACAAGATCCACAGGCTTGGGGAGAAAAATTTTCCCTAAATTAAGCCCCTTTTCTCTCGCTATTTACAACACACTCTACTCCGTAGACGCTACTTTTCTTCTAAATTTGTCAGTGATAATATGAAAAAAAAAAAAAAAAAAAGTACGTCTCCACTGGACCATGCATTTAGTTTCGAGTCTTGGCGAATACCTACAAAGTAGGGGTAGTTACAGAGTCTGAACCAGAGCATTTTGTCATTTCCAGTGGTTCATCCACCAGGTGTTGTTGTATGCAGTCCATGAGAACGGAGATTACCTTGGTACACGGTTTTTTTTTTTCTTTCTTTTTTTTTTCCTTATCGCACTATTTTAAATTTCTGAGATGGTACATACTCCGTAGCCGCATATGATTCCGATCTACACCATCAGGACAAGCACCAAATATGACCATCGAAGCCTTTCCAGTAATGATAGCCACACGGGGGAATCCACCCCCTGCTAGGTAACCCAATACACCCTATCATGTGTCCCCTTTTGCACCCGTTAGGGCCTCCAGGGCTACTAAGGGCCATTTGTGTCCGTAGCCCTGCCGCGCTCACCCTTTTTCGCGATCGCGAGCTCAAAGTCTCGGCCCTAGTCCCGCTACATCCTATGAATGGTCGGAATTTAACGGCCATTGGTGATCACATCATTGTTCCAATTAGGCTTGTTGATCTTTCTTTCTTCCTTGTTGCTGTATGCACTATGGAGTAAATTTTGACACCATGCAAGTGCCATGCGTAGCGGAGCCTGGGCGCCTAGGGATTCTTTCCCGCTTTTTCGGGATGCATATTGCTCCATCTGACTACATCACCCTCCGTAGATACAGAGTAGATGTGATTGTTCTGGGGACATACATTGTACCGCACATGATGCAGAAAAATATACGACGTTTCGAGCAGGAAAAAAAAAGATGAAACTAAAATATACAACTAGTGCCACAGCAGCACAGTTGGGTCCGCACAGGTACTTCGGTTTAAAGAAAGACAGAGCATATCTCCCGAGCGCATTACGGAGTAAGTTAATCTTAATACTTCGCGCCAAGGACCAATTCGACCTGCGGTGTACACAGAGGACGGATTTCCCGTCCATCTAAGCTCTCCAATGGCCCCGAGAGCTCTAGCGTCCATTAGATCGACTTAACCATGGCACAATTTAATAAGGATGGTCGTTTGCTTGATATTGGTTTGATATTAGCTCGATATTAACTGTGGATTTCTCACTTGATTCACTCTTGTAGAATACCCTGCTGAAAGTACGGAGTATACTTTGTACTTCCGATGGGCAGTATCCAAATCAAGTTGTGATTCAGACCTCTTTCGGGTTTTGGGTACGGAGTAGTACGGGAGGTGAGAGCCACAATACAAAGTTGTGGAATAGGGGAGGATCCACATAAGCTCGGGTATGGAGTCCGGCTTGTTTTTGAGGCGTCGAGTCGAGAACAAGGAGTTTTCAATTATTGATTCCCGTCTGTGATCTGTGTGTTCAAGACCCTCATTTTCACTGTGTCTGGCACAAGCATCTGTTTCAGAAACCTATGTTGTAGGAAATAAATGCAAGGTACCTGTGTCCTGTACGTTCTACGATGTACATACTCCGTAGAGACATTTCTCATCCTGACAGGTCAGAAAGATCCAAAAAAAAAAAAAAAGGAGGAGGGGGTAGATGAGTCATATCACATGCACCTGAATTTAGTCTGTATCACGTGATCTCGCTTGATGGCCAATCACAGACAGTGTGAAAACTGGGGTTCTGCCACCGTCTTCCTATTTTGTGTATAAATAGGCCCAGCTTTCCCGCCCTTCCTCTCCTTTTTCTTTCTTCTTCATACTTACCTTGTTTGGGTGACTGCGATCATAAAGGCGGTTCACCACAGTCTGGTCCCTGCATTGCACAGCGCGGCGGAACAGTCTGTTCAACGGCCTTCGGGTCATTGACAGGCGCATTCTTTGGCACTCTCTCCATTCGTGGAACCCTTTTCATCAAGATTTGAGCCAGTGGCTCGAGGTTGGAGAAGAGATGTAGATTGTATTTCATTGCTTTATATCTAAACCAGGCTCTCGGACGATAGTTCCTTCATCACATTTCTACCCGTCGCGTGTGTTTCACCACTCTTGTCACATTCACCTCATTCCATGGTGACCCTAGTTCACTGGCTTCAACGGCGGCTGGCTATCGTTATAAATAAATCATAGCATATTTACCTCGCGTTCATTCTACAATGCTCTAATGCCTGGTGTGTTATGAATTCTGGACTGCTCAGCTCTCACTTCCTGGTCCCGTTTTATTGACATGACGTTCTACTCACTGACTTCGCCACCACATGTGGCGACAAGGCACTAGGCCAACTTCCACCAAGATAAAACCCAGCCACGACACCCTACCAACACCAAGCTCACAGCAGCTCGAACTTTAGTCTACCATTATTACCTCCTTCAACTTAAACCCCTCGAAACCACTGCCGCACTTGCGACCAAGAACCTCAACATCAACCAAAATGCCCGTCCCCACCGCTGACCTCTTTGACAAGCAACAAAGCGAAGCCAACTGCACACAGCCTCCCAGCTCTGCTACACACACTTCCACCGACCAGAAAAACAACAACAGCTATTTTGGGACTGCGCCTGGCAACTCAACTACTGCGTGGCAGAACGCTGATAGTGGTCGCGCTCTGACCAAGGAGGAGGCCGATCGCCTATACGAGGAGCGAATGGAGGAAGAATACGCGAAGAGGGATGGTGGTGCCTAAGTTGAAAGCTGGTGTATGGCTGAACATCCATGGATACATCTGAATTTTTTCTTACCCTGCGGGCTTATCAGCTCCAGTCGAAAGGGTCTCAAGAGTCTACCGATGACGCCGGTCGGGCTTTCCTTTTGCTTCCTACAGCTATGTATTATGAGTGTACGGAGTAAATCATCAATGTCCAGATAATTTTTCAGTTCCCGGAGTGATGAGGGACACTGTATGTTAGAGCTTCAAATGAGCTAAACCATGCGTTCTTGTGGTCGAATTTATATGTCAATCTACATGTATATTGCTGTCGAGTTCTTTAAAAAAAACACAACTATTCGCTATCCCATTGTGTCCTTGTTATATATGGTAGGTATATTTGGTAGTACTATGACACAACCGATCTCGACCTACGGAGTACATTGTAGTCCACGTCCGGGCTGGGGGGTATAAAGCCCGGAGGAGACTCGCAAACCATGACTCACAAATATTCTACTACTCGCAAAATTAAGCCAATGACCAGACTTATGGTATGACTATACCAATTTTTTGGTGATAACCTGATCGGCGGTCTTCAAATCAAATAATATGAACAAAGGGAATTGCAGAGATATATAATTCTGCTTTCGATATACAACACAAATCTCGGTTGCAAGCACAACGCATAATTTGTCAAAATGAGCTTCTACCCTAATCAAGCTACATCCGTGGTCGTTCCGGCTGATTTGAAACCCATCCACACAAGTCGCCTGTATATGCGACCGCTGACAGTGGCTGATGCCGCGGCCATCTTTGAGATCCGACGACGACAAGACGTGGCAGACTGGCTGTAAGATCTTACCCCAGGAGCAACTACCGCGGTGTTCTGGTATAAAAGCTGACCTGTGACCATCTGTAGCTGGCCCAAAGTCCCCCACAAAGATATATCAGAGTCCGAGGCCATCATTGCTAAAAAAACATTCACCACACCAGATGCGTCAGGTGCTGTTGGGCGGAAGTTCTTCTTCGCCATCATCCGCTCCGAGGATGCATCGCAGAGGGTTATCGGAGGAGCTGGAATTAATGCACTTAGCCCAGCTCCGTCAGTTGGGTACAATATACATCCTGATTTTTGGGGCAAGGGCTATGCCACCGAGGCAGTTTCTGGCATTATAAATGCGTGGTGGAAGCTTGACAGAATGTGTGTTGACGGGACTACATCGGGGTTAGAAAAGGAGAAACTATTTGCGGCATGTAATAAAGCGAATGTTGGCAGCATGAAGGTACTACAGAGGACTGGGTTTGGTATCTACCATGAGCAGTCGATCGAGGGTGATGTAGTTGCACTTTTTGAGTTGGAAAAGCCCATCAGATAATATATCAGACGAAGTATCGACCTATTCGGTGATGTCTTGACACTTACGTGTCTGGAAATAAGAATTTGTCTGTTTTATCTTGCCGCATCTACATAGTCTTATAAAACTATCCATGGGCACATGTGGAGTATTTGAACATGTTTTGGAGGATTAAATACATAGTATTCCCTTGAAAGGCCTCATGGATGACTTTGTAACCTTTTGATGCTACATGTGAGTCAATGAATACAGCTGTCTGTGAGAAGGTAATATCTCAGAAACCGAGCCCTGTATAGGGATCTGACGGATATAGTCATGGAATATGACACCCAGATTACAAAAGATGTGAAAGCAATGCGCAATATAAAGCGCTCGAGAGAAATTGCCCTTAATAATAATATATCCCCGTCGGAATTTTACGTCCATATTGAAAACAATGTTCGCCTTAGAGCAGCAGCAATTCAGATCGTGGGAATCCAACCCTGCAAGGCTTGCAAAAAGTATCCTCGGCCATTCACAGAATGTATAATACTCCCTGGAGGTTGTGCAAGCTGCATATGGAGAAATTTCGGACCCCAGTGTAGCATCATCAATGGTATACTCTCAAATGCAACAGTTATTTTATGATATATACGCTAACAGCGAATTTATAAAGGATGTGGTTCTCCCACGGTATCAAAGACTCCTGAAAGCCAAAAATGCCAAGCTGATTCTCCAAGGAAAGGTGACCAAGCTCAAACGAGAAGTGAGGAATTTTGACAAGAGCTTCGAAGTCATCCAGTTGGCCATGCTCGATTTTTCAATGGACAGCCCACTAAAGCACAACAATCTCAAATTAATAGTGGTTTGATCTCTCTGAAATGTCATATTGATGAAGTGTCTGAAGCTATGAAGCGTGTTTCTTTGAAGAAAGACGGCGAGGATGACGGCGAGGAAGATGATGAGGAAGACGACGGGGAATGTGACGGGAATGAGGATGGAGGCAACGAGGAAGAGGAGGAGGCGAGGATGAGGACGAACGAGCAACTATCACGATATGTCAGTGGCTTGTGGGGAAAAAGCATTCTTTCAAGTCAGCCCTTCGATCTGTGGTGATACCATCTGTTTGACAACTGCTATATGAGGTAAGGTGAGAAAGCGAAGAAGGAAGTGTTGTATGGGGTGTGAGGCTATCTCCAAGGCTTAGAGAAGCCGAGTAGCCCTGATGGGCTCCAAGGTGCTCAAAATGATATTCAATCCATTGAGATAGTGGAAAATATATTGTAGGGAATGTTATATTCTATACATTCACAATAGATGTGAATAGGGTGTTATGGACTTTGCTAGACTATAGCGAACACATATCAGCAAGGTAGTGGAATATAGAATCATATTTCAAGGTAAATCCAGCTGTTGAATACGATGTAGGGAGCCACCAGTTCTGCATTTACATGACAGGTCCTAGATATAACAACGAGTCTTTCTTCGCCATGTACTCAGAATCTCAACAGGTATTGGGGGGTTGCTAGAAAAATCTCGACCATGGACTCGACCAAAAGATTACATGTATGTATAGAAACCATTAGGTAGAAACTACTATCGGATTGTTCTGATACCACTCATTGTGGTAGTATATTATATAGGATCTAATAACCCTTGGGGACCACATATTTTGTAGCAGTTGGGGAAGCCTGCTCCTATTCCCTGGTGGGCGATTAGGACTGATTCAGACCCCTAGATTATAGAAAAATACAGATAAAACAATGATCATAAGTCCCAATTCTTTACCCGGGTTTAGTTGTAATCGAGAGTGGCTTATGATTGTTGTAGACCTCAGGAAGGGAAGACACTTTGTTTAGTCGTCATGAAATCACGTGAGAATAAAATCACGTGGATAGATGCAGCCAGCTTGACAGAGCCACCCGCGAACGAGTCCAAGTAGAGCCCGGACTATCTGCAACAACAGACCCGAAGATCTGTGCCTCTCATTGAATCTATCTGTATACTGTCGCTCTTTAGCTTTCTCCTTTCCCCTGTCTCCTTACAGAAACAGACGGCTCCTGGTAGCCTCATTACACCATGGCTCCGCGGGACACCTTCTTCCGCTCGGCGGATATGAGCTTGACCCAGCTCTATATTGCCAACGAGATCGGAAGAGAGGTTGTTAGTGCTTTAGGTGAAGTTGGTCAGGTTCAGTTCCGAGATGTAAGTGGCGAAGAATGCTTTGCTTTGATACTCCCCGCTGACCTCTTTCCAGCTCAACCCGGACACGAACGCTTTCCAAAGAACCTTTACAAAAGAAATCCGTCGCCTGGACAATGTCGAAAGACAGCTCCGCTATTTCCACCAACAAATGGAAAAGGCCACAATCCCCATGAGGTCTTCCTCGGACTTCTCCGATACATTGGCTGCCCCTTTAGCATCGGAGATCGATGAGTTGGCAGATCGCAGCGAGAGCCTTGAACAGCGGATTATCTCTCTCAACGATAGCTATGAGACTTTGAAGAAACGCGAAGTCGAGCTGAGCGAATGGCGATGGGTACTTAGAGAGGCTGGTGGATTCTTCGACCGAGTAGGTGACTTCGAGTATACTGCCGTTGATAGAGGAGGCTAACTGAATAGGCCCATACTCAAACAGAAGACATTCGTCAGTCTTTGGACAATGATGAAGCTCCCTTGCTCCGCGATGTTGAGCACCACGCCCCTCGTCAAAATGGAGACACTCAGGGTCAGCAGAGCTTCTCGGAAATGAACATTGGATTTGTTGCTGGTGTAATCCCCCGGGATCGCATCGGAGCCTTTGAGCGTATCCTCTGGCGCACCCTGCGTGGAAACCTTTACATGAACCAGTCTGAGATCCCGGAGCCCATTATCGACCCGATGACCAACGAGGAAGTCCACAAGAATGTTTTCGTCATCTTTGCTCACGGCAAGAACATCCTTGCCAAGATTCGAAAGATCTCGGAGTCACTTAACGCCTCCTTGTATGGTGTCGATGAGAACAGCGAGTTGAGAAGAGACCAGATTCACGAAGTGAACACCCGTCTCGGCGATGTTGGCAATGTGCTCCGTAACACAAAGAATACCCTTGATGCGGAACTTTCGCAAATTGCTCGCTCGCTCGCCGCGTGGATGATTATTGTCAAGAAGGAGAAGGCTGTTTACGATACCTTGAACAAATTTTCGTACGATCAAGCGCGAAAGACGCTGATCGCCGAGGCGTGGTGCCCGACAAACTCTCTTACTCTGATCAAGTCAACACTTCAGGATGTGAACGACCGCGCGGGTCTCACTGTTCCCACGATTGTCAACCAGATCCGAACCAACAAGACTCCCCCTACTTTTGTCAGGACGAACAAGTTCACCGAAGGATTCCAAACAATTGTGAATGCTTATGGTATCCCCAAGTATTCGGAAGTTAACCCTGGTCTGTACACGGTCGTCACTTTCCCATTCTTGTTCGCGGTCATGTTTGGTGATTGTGGTCATGGTGCACTGATGACCTTGGCCGCTTCTGCTATGATCTTTTGGGAAAAGAAGCTGGCGCGGACTAAGCTGGATGAACTGACATACATGGCATTCTATGGACGATACATCATGTTAATGATGGGTCTGTTCTCGATCTACACTGGTTTTATTTACAACGATATTTTCTCCAAATCTTTCACCATTTTCCCTAGTCAGTGGCAATGGCCCGAGGACATCAAGCTCGGCAAAATGGTCGAGGCAACATTGAAAGAAGGCTATCGCTTTCCATTTGGTCTGGACTGGAACTGGCATGAGGCGGACAATTCCTTGCTCTTTTCGAACAGTATGAAGATGAAGATGAGTGTTCTCCTTGGATGGTGCCACATGACCTATGCCCTTTGCTTGCAGTACGTCAATGGACGGCACTTTAAGTCGAAGGTCGACATCTGGGGCAACTTTGTTCCTGGATTGCTCTTCTTCCAGTCCATCTTTGGTTACCTTGTCCTCACCATCCTCTACAAGTGGTCTGTGAACTGGCAGGAGAAGGGAGTGAACCCCCCCGGCCTCCTCAACATGCTCATTTTCATGTTCCTGAGCCCTGGTACTGTAGAAGAGCAACTGTATCCTGGTCAGAGCTCGGTCCAGGTTCTTCTGCTCCTCGTCGCTGTGGCCCAGGTACCTGTTATGCTTTTCCTCAAGCCGTTCTGGCTCCGCTATGAACACAACCGTGCTCGTGCCCTGGGTTACCGTGGCCTCGGCGAGAACTCCCGGGTGAGCGCACTTGACGCCGATGGTGACATGGATGGCGGGCTGGGTCGGGACAGTATGGCTAGTGACGGAGAAGGTGTGGCCATGCTTTCTCAGGACATCAATGAAGGTGAAGAGCACGAGGAGTTTGACTTCGGTGACGTCATGATCCACCAAGTCATCCACACCATCGAATTCTGCCTCAACTGTATCTCTCACACGGCCTCTTACCTTCGTCTGTGGGCTCTGTCGCTTGCCCACCAGCAACTCTCAATTGTTCTCTGGACCATGACCATTGGTGGTGCCTTTGACTATGAGAGCCCCGTGATCCGTGTTATCATGATTGTTGTCAACTTCTATCTCTGGTTTGTGTTGACGATTTGCATTCTCTGTGTGATGGAGGGTACTAGTGCCATGTTGCACTCGCTTCGTCTTCACTGGGTTGAGGCGATGAGCAAGCATTTCGTTGGCGAGGGTATTCCTTTCCTACCCTTCAGTTTCAAGACCCTGTTGGAGGAGGACCCCGTGGACTAGTTTCTTTCCAGTGTTTTTTGCTCTCTACAATGTACGGGACTGTCTCACTTCCCGTTTCTTTTTTTGTATTGTAAAGGGTCTAGAATTATACATTATCTACATTTGTATATTGTACTCCGTACTCCGTTACTAATCCCACCTGTTATGTTCCATGTAGATCCCTATCCACACCGAACTATTATTTATAGCGTTGATAGCCCCCTCAATTATTAGGTACGCCAATGGAATTACCTAAATTTCACGATCTTTTCAAGTGCGCATGACTATGTAGGTGGGGTATAGGGAATTTATTATTCCGTTGCTGATCCCGAGGGCAAGTCGGGCAAGTCGGGCAAGGGACAGACCGGGAGGATCTAGACCATTGGACAGCGTATCTTTGATTAGGTTGGCCATTTTAGTATGAACGTGTAGCTAATTGGAGAGAGTATAGGGGTTTATCGCTAGAATATCAAATTCCTGCAGCGATCAACAATGATAGATGATTTTTGATAGGAAGATCTATAGTTAAAGAGACGGGCATTCCCGGCAAGGGGGGGAAACCGGATGAGGGGCGAGGCCCCTCGGCAGGGTCACGCGGGGCAGAATGACGAAAACGCCGCAAGTCGGGACTGTGAGGTCATATTCCGTACTTCTACCCGGTTTAATCCCCCTTCACTGACGTTGAACTACTTTTTTTTTACTTTGTCTGCCTTGTTTCAAAGATTGTCAATTCTAATATTTAACCTACTCTTCATTTGAAACTCAATTGATTATACCTTTAATCTTCCTACCCTATACCCTCCAATACCCCAAAATGGCTTCAGCACCCCCCGTCGGAGCGGAGAACATCAACACTGATATCGTCACACTTTCCCGTTTCTTCACAGAAGAACAGATTAAGCACCCCGAAGCCTCGGGTGATTTTACTCTTCTGTGCCATGCCCTCCAATTCTCCTTCAAGTCAATTGCCTACTACATCCGTCGCGCCTCCTTGATCAACCTTACCGGTTTGGCCGGTTCCTCGAACATAACCGGAGATGACCAGAAGAAGCTGGACGTGATCGGCAATGATATCTTCATCTCCGCAATGCGCGGCTCTGGTAAGTGCCGCATTGTTGTCTCAGAAGAAGAGGAGGAGGTGATCAGATTCGACGAGCACCCCAATGCTCGCTACGCTGTCGTCTGTGATCCTATCGACGGTTCCTCCAACCTGGACGCCGGTGTGTCCGTCGGCACCATCTTCGGTGTCTTCCAGCTCCCTGAGGAGGTTCTGGGTCCCAACAAGACTGTCGGTCCAAAGGACTTGCTCCACCCAGGTACCAGCCTGGTGGCGTCCGGCTTCACTATGTACGGCGCCTCAGCGCAGCTGGTGATCACGATGCGTGGTGGTGGTGTCAACGGCTTCACACTCGAGAACTCGCTCGGCGAGTTCATTCTTACCCACCCCAACATGAAAATTGCCCCGTCGCGCTCCATCTACTCCGTCAACGAGGGCAACAGCCAGTACTGGGACGAGTGGTGCAACGCCTACTTCCACAGCCTCAAGTACCCCGAAAACGGTGGCAAGCCTTACAGCGCCCGTTACATTGGTAGCATGGTCGCCGATGCTTACCGCACTTTATTGTACGGCGGTATCTTCGCCTACCCGGCCGACTCTAAGAGCCCTAAGGGCAAGCTGCGTATCCTGTACGAGTGTGCACCTATGGCTATGGTCTTTGAGAACGCAGGTGGCCTTGCTGTCAACTCGCGCATGGAGCGGTTGATGGAGGTTGTTCCTGAAAGCATTCACGATAAGAGTGGTGTCTTCCTTGGCTCCAAGGAGGAGATCGAGAAGATCATTGCTATGTACAACAAGTACAAGAAATAAGCGTCTCGCTGAGATGCACATTCCCTCTTGACACTATTTATTCATGTACCTCATTCTTGGACATGATGATTTAGCTGGTCGGGGTTTACGTTTTAGTTCCCCGGCCTCTGCCTCTGCCTCGTTGCAGTCTTTGTTTTCAGCGCCTTTACGATACTTACCTGCACAAGTCGGGATTAAAAATAAAATAAAATCACTCAAATCATACTTTTCCGTAGTGCTACCAACTATGTTGTATACTTTATGGCGCATGCAGAGGATAGAAACGCCACCAGGTCTCCTAGAGTAGCTTATAAGCTTATGTTTAATTGATATAAGATCTATATAACCTGCATTTGTTTAATTCCGCCATCCGGGTAAAAGCTCAAACGCCCAATCAAAACGGGGCTTGGCGATTGCTTGATGCAGTTTTGGTGATAGCGTCCAAATATTCACCGGCAAATTCGATGACTCCTCATTCAAGCGGCTGATGGCGTGCTCTGATTTAGCCCTATAACAGCTCAGAGCTTCTGAAAAAAAAAATAAAGTTATCCTAGACATCTGATCGGCATCTTATCCTCATACCCTAGCTAGTCCTGTTGTTACAAGGAGATACATAATCCTGGTGGTATATACATATTCAACCATGTCTTCCCCACCTATCGAAAAAGCCCTGCGGACAATCGAAGCTGAGGAAAATCCCACGAAATCAGAAAATCAGGCCGGCTCTGAGCCTGCACGCCAGAAATGGTATGAGTGGTTTGCGCCGACGGATACCCCTGCCGAGCGGCGGTTGATCCTCAAGCTTGATGGACTGATCATCGTTTTCGTCTTCCTGGCGCACTGGGCTAAGGTCTTGGATTCTTCGGCTACAAGTACAGCCTATGTGTCTGGCATGAAGGAAGATTTGAAGCTTTATGGAAACCAATTGAATTATCTGCAGACGGTCTACATGTATGTCTACCTGATGGGTTGGTGATGGTGCCTGGGGAGTGAGAATTGAGGATTGATACTGACTTGGTGTAGGGTTGGTTTCATCACGATGCAGATTCCTCTGACATTGTTGGTTCGTTATTACTTACAATCAACCCCGTAAAGGTGCTGACTTGCTGACTGCTTTTCATAGATGACTCGATGCCCTGTGAATTATTTCCTGCCTGCCGCTGATCTATTATGGGGCGTCTTCACCCTGGCGCAGTACAAGGCTAGCAATGTCACCCAGCTCTATGCTCTTCGCTTCTTCGTCGGCGCCCTCGGTGGCTTCTTCTTCCCTGCCGTGCAATGGTACCTGGGCAGCTGGTACAAGCGCTCAGAACTGTCTCGTCGAGGCGCGATCTTCTTTATTGCCTCCCAGGTCGGCAGCATGAGCTCAGGGTACATTCAAGCGGGAGCTTATGCTAGGCTTAATGGTCGGTATGGGGTTGAAGGGTGGAGATGGCTGTACATCATTTGTGAGTGTATTCAAAGTGTCCTACAAGAAGAAAAGGAATAAGAGACACAGACTAATGATATCAGGCTTTGCATGCACAATCCCCATTGCCTTCCTAGGCTTATGCGTCCTCCCCAGCACACCAGACAAATGCAACTCACGCTTCCTCACTGTTGACGAAGTCCGCCTCGCACAAGAGCGCATGGCATCCGAGAACCGTGAAGCCCGCCAACCTTTCACCAAGTCAAGGGTTCTCCAGATCCTGAAAGGCTGGCGATTGTGGATCCTAGTCGCGTTTGCATTCTTTTTCTCGCAGGCAGACGGTGTATCATCGAACAGCGGCTTGCCAATCTGGCTTAAGCAGGAGGGATACTCGGTCGAGAGTATCAATACGCTCACAACAGTCTCGCCGGCAGTCACCATTGTGGCGTCTGTGATCTGTGGAGTTCTAGCTGATGTGTACGATGCGAAGGCTAGCTTGATTGCTGCCACTGCCGCGCTGAATATCTTTGCTTGTATTGTGCTAGCTATCTGGAATGTCCCTGTTGGACTGAAGTTCTTCGCGTTCTTTCTGTCTGGCACAGCGAATGGTATTGCGGCTATTATCTATGCCTGGGCAAATGAGATATGTGCTCATAGTGCCGAGGAGCGTGCTCTCGTCATCAGTGCTATGAATACCATTGGTAATACATTTGGGGCTTGGATTCCGCTTTTGTGAGTATTGGTGCAACCTGCTGATGCTGAAATTTATACTAACTTTCTTTCCTTATCCAGCGTGTGGAAGACTGTCGATGCCCCGAGGTACCTTATTGGATATAACTGGACTATTGCCCTTGATGTGTGCATGCTAGTTGTGCTGGCTGTTCTATGTCAGTTCTGGGCCCGTGAAAAGAAGCGGTCTCATGCATAGATGGGTATTATACCAGAAGGGGGTAGAATAATAGACTAAGATAATTTAATGATTCGATTCCGAATTTTCCCCACTATGGTCTACATAACTGTAGTAGTATGTACGGAGTAATAATCCGTACTCTGTACTAGTCATGCTTCCTGGATGACCTCGGGAGCCTTCCGATGTCTGGGGTCCGTGGACGGGTCCGTGGACGGGTCCGTGGACTACCTACCTAGGTACTTCTAAGGTTGACATAAGCAGAACTCGGCTATGTAGAGCTAGTCCAAATATGTGCTAGCCCCGGCTGAAGGTGATTCCGCGCCGTCGGAGCTTGAAAAAAGTACAAATTTCTGCTTTCACTCTTTTCTCTTCCATCATCCTACGCTCATCTTCAGCATGGTTAATGCTTCCAATGCAAATGGAGATTGAGGTCGATTGATATCTGGCCTTGAGCCGACCGTAACTTTTTGACACAAGGTGTTCTTCACTAATAAACAGGTGCTCTGCAGAATCTGCAACGATGGTAAGATCTTTCCCATTCCATTCCCTCAACACACCCACGCACCTCCCAACATGATGATACCTTTAACCAAACAAACTAGAGTCTTTGACCTCAAGGGGAATGAAACTTATGTTATTGCACGTCAGGCTGATCTTACCTCATTAATTTGAATTATCACACAATTTTTGAGTTGGACTGAGCTAACTTGCTTTTCCAGAAATGATAGTATAATCATATCATCGATTGCAGATACCACTCGACAACAAGCGCAGATGGTGAGTTCCTTTGCTTTTGTTTTACCCTTCTCTACCCTTTATCATGATGAACGCGATGTGTATGAAAATACGCTGGAAATTACCGTCTCAGACCTTCGGGTCGGTGATGATACAAATGGCTATTTCTGATCCTTACCTTACCTCAATATTTGCATGAAAATTCTTTTCAAAGCACGAGCTAATGTTTCGAAGACCAATAGGTTACTGCGCTGGTTCAAATGGTAAGCCTGAAGCACCTTTCTTACAATATCCTCTGTCCGAAGATGAAACGGCACTGGGCTCCGACGGCGTTTAAAAAAATGTCCGGTCATGATTGGAGATGCCCTTTTTGCGGCAGGCCTAGAAAACCTCGCCCACTGAGACATACCATATATTCATCAACTCGTGAGATGGTTGCGTGACACAGTCACTAACCTTTTTGAATAGAAGCCTATTTGATTGTTTCCGACTGAGACCCAATTGTAACTGTAGAAGGTAAGCGACTGAGTCTGGTGTTTTTGTTTGCTGCCCTACCTTTTTATGATGATACCCTTTAGATGACGAGTCTGATTCGAGTTTTCGATGCTGACACATCTTTTTTAATAACCATTCATGCCTTTCTGACATTCACTCCAACACATAATTTCACTCATCAAATGTTATTGGCTAGTGCTAATGATTCTTTGAAGACAGATATTTTCCCTGAAGTTCCCCAAGTTCCAAGAACTACGTCTTGCCTTGAATATGGGTGTATGTACACCTTGTCTCCTTCCCCTTCCCGACCCTACATGATGAAACGACATAAAAAGACAAGCATATGTCCAAGTCAGCTTGCTGGCGAAGACGAGAAACTGTCATGCCTGATCAATTCACGACTCTCATGCATTGCTACAATGTCCATTCAGTACTCGATGCTGATGGATCTTGAACAGAAATAACTTGATTGAACTAATATCGCAGACGCCATTCGCTATCTGCTCTACTTCTCTGTAAGTTGTGACAATTTTTTTTCTTCTCTTGCCTCATCCTTTTATGATGATTCACTTCAATTTATCACGACGGTCAACGTAAGGATTTAAAATTGACGACCACCGCCTGTGACAAGGCTTTTATCTGAAATACCCTCTATCATATTTTCTTTCTTGCCATCGCTTGTTAGTCTTGACACTAATATCGATTTAGTGAACAGTATGTTTCAAAAAGATCGGAGCCGTCGGTATTCCTTCGGCCGAGGCATGGGAGTTAGTAGTTTAATAGAGAAGTTTATAATGCATACCAATAAGAATTCAAGAAAAAAACATGATCCTTGCTTAAAATGTATGAAAGTGTTAGTTTTATTTTTATAGTACATATGTGCGGAGTACGGAGTATATTATACATTTCCCGCCCCCCTCTAACTTTGTAGATACAACCCTGCATATTCTCATCACTCTTATAACTTCTTTTTTTTATTTTTTAAAAGAGATAATATAAGATATATAAGAGATATAAGAGATAATCCCATGATCCTCTGTAATTTGTTGTTTTATTGCGGGGACAAGGTGGTAACAAGGATGTCTGACCTCTCATAGAGAACGATAAGCGCCGAGCTTGGACCCCGAATGTGATGAGAATCACCTCAGGTGCATAACAATCCCCGCTCCGGTCTGGCTCATTTGTTCATGCAAAGTTCTTTCTTGTTCCTAAATATAGATTTCCCTTTGCCATACATCGTATGGGCGCACATCATCCTTTGCAATACTATGGGCTAGACTATCTTTCTGCCCTCCGCAGTTGAGAATAGAAAAATTAGCGTCTCGCCTGTTTCGAGCCAATAGCTTTTTCTCTGTTCTGTTGGGATATCCTCTTTCATTCCAGAGCGGCCATGGCTTCGGATCGGGCCTCCTAAATGGATGCACAGCCCAATATGAATAGGTGCGACCCCATCTTATTCTCCCGTTCTATATACTGATCCCTCTTTAGCTGGGGTTCAAATCATGCAGGTGTCGAGCAGCCGCTGAGCAACCATTATTCGGGCTGGTCATCGACAGCTGCGAGTCCCAGCAATCTGCCATCACCAGGTCGCCGAGAACATGCTGTACAGCCCCCATTGTTGACAACAGCACTGAGCGGTCCTCAATACCAAGGTCTTGGGGCTGGTCTTGGACTAACACCGACGCCTTTATCATCGACCTCGCTTTCGAGCCCATTTACTCACGGTCTATCGTCTAGTGTTCCATCTCCCATTAACGGCAGATCGGTTTCGTCGTCTTCGATGGCGTCTAGAAACGCATACAATGTTCCTTATAATCCCCAGGACTGGGGGCCTCCGGGCAGGCCCCAGGCGCAGGCCCCATATCTTCAGCCAGGTGCTATGCATCGTGTGACGCCGCAAAGAAATAATCCGGGTGAGTCTCGCTCACAGCCTATGCCTCTGTGGACCAGTGGTATCCCAAGACCTGCTTTGAATTGATATTGATCCTTTGGTAGATGTGTCGTTGTCTCCACCTCCTCCGCCATACTCACCTCCCAGCAACCAAAATCAAATATCGCGGGACTTTTCTGGTCAGACAAATCCTCCATTTGCCGGAACGCCTTCTCCGCCTGATAACAGGGAGGGCGGGTTTGATATGCCTGTTCAGTACCAACGACGCTCAAACCGGCCACGGCCACTATCTATGGCTTACCCGTCTGACTCGGGATCTCAGCGCGGGTCGCTACCTCCTCCGCCTCCCCCGCAGGGACATCCGGCGAGTAGATCTGTTTCTCAGGGTCGAGTGGAGTACCACGGTATGCCCTATAATGACCAGGCTATGCAATATAATGCTGCTAGCCACAGGCCCCAACTGTCACAGTATGACCAGGGCCAATCCTCGCCCTTTAACGAGCATATGTCTGCAAATCATGCTCACTTCGAGACACTATCCCGGGCTCCCGGATCCCGAAGAGCCGCATCTGCTGGGGCTGTAATAAGCAGCGCGGGTTCATCGAGGGCAACGAGCCAATCGCGAAATCGATCGCCGTCAAATAGTAATTGGGAACCCGGGATGCCACTTCCGCCACCACCTCCAGGGCCACCTCCCGCTGCAAGGTCTGTCAGCGTGAGTGGCTCGTCGGAATCGTCATCTCTGAGAACCACTCAGAGCTCGAATAGGACGACGAGAAGGGGACCTCCCGTGCTTGGAACAGGACTGGGAAGCATCCCGCCTACGCCAGCTGACTGGATAGACGAGGGTTATTTGAACAGTCGACCAACGGAGAGTTTATATGTTGACACGGCAAAAGCGGCCAAGGCACCAGAGCCGACGGATGGAGATCCCCACGATTCATCTAATCAGAAAACTCCTGGCAGCGGCGGTCTTTTCCGCAGCTCAGCAGTCCGCGATCCAAGTGCCAAAGGCATCCGTGAAAGGCGAATTGAACGACGCAACCGACAAAGTCAGGTCTTTGAACCCCCGAGTGCGATATCGCCAAATGGTAATCCTTGGGCCGATGCTCTCGAGCAGATCAAACCGTCGAACCTGATCCTACCAGACCAGATCAATAGCCCGAATCAAGATCAGAATCCAACGTCGGCCAAGTACGACAAAACCCCTCGCAACATCAAACCAGAAGGACAAAATACTGCCTCACGGCCTCGGGCATCGTCCAGCGCTGTGCTTCGAGAGAAATCACCCTATGGTACTCCTAGACAACAACCTAGCTCTGCTGGACCCTCGGCTGCATTTGCACACACGCCTCCATTTTCGCCAAATCCAAATGGGGTGGGTTCATCAGCATATCCTAAAGAAGCTAGCCAAGCAGTACCACCAAAGGCACTACCAACTCCGCCTCTTAACTCAGCAAAAGAGGTCCGGCCACGCTCACGCTCCCGTGCACCCTCCCGAGGAGCGGAGGACCGTCCACTCTCTCACATTCTCCACATGCCTAACGATGCTGTGTCGATTATGAAACCCTTGTCGCCACGCCGAATTCCGGGGCAGCAAACCGTGCAGGTGTCAATGGAATCGATCCTTAGGCAAGATCCTGCTTTCCTACAGGATGCGATTCAAAGGCACAAGACCTTTATTGATAAAGAAGCCAGTGCCGATGATGATGCCGAAGCACTCAAGATATTTGCGGACTATATGCTTGCCGAATCTCAGATCCGGCGTCAGCGATACGCCAAGGTCTGGGAATCTTTCCAAGTTGACGATGTGCGTCGCAATCTGTTCGAGTTGCCAGCCAAGCAACCACCAAAGCCTAAGCCCCAGCCAAAGCTAGATATCCCACAAAACCGTGCAGGCCGGCCGGAGTCTGCGTGGTGGAATAACTATCAGCCTTGCCTGTCGCCAATTGCCAGCCTCAACATGAGCAATGATGAGAGCTCTCGAGGCCGCGCACCAAGCCGCTGGTGGGAGTCGGCAACCGGTTCCAGCGGCGAGGGGGGCGAGAGAAGAGTCCAACGATCCAAGCGGGAATCAAAGTACATGGGCTTGCCTCGGGAGGCTATGCAGTGGGATCAGGAATTGACTCCTTCTCAGCCCAAAGACGTGAGTATGGACTATGGGAATACGGAATATGGTTCTGATGAATACCCACCTGAGAAAGTCGGCTGGCATGAAGAGTCTCCTGCAAATTCCGCCGGGTCTGGATATCGCTATGAAAGCCGCAATTTAGATATCTCGCGGTTGATCACCCTACCTCCGCCTTATCCCCGCCACCATCCTGCTGTGAATAACAGCCATCCCGATTTGGTTACCCATAGAACTACGGTCCGGTCAATTACTGACCTTGCGGAGATCAAAACCACCAGACATCGGTATAAGGCTGACGTGGAGCGAATGCTTCAAGAACACCAGCAACAAGTCGACGAGGGCCACCGCCACTTCAGGTCGAACATCCAAAGCCAGATCCAAGATGGCAGTCTCACCTTTGCAGAAGCAGCAGAGGCCGAGGCAGCGATGATTGCCGCGGAGAACGAGCGAGAAAGGGCAATGGTCAAACGCCAGCTAGACACGTACCAAGAAACAGTGCTTAAGCCGATGAACGCCATTCTCGTGGATAGAATTAGTAGAGCAACAGCCTGCATCGACCAGCTGAGCAGTATGCTCTCGGATGATGCACAGAGCGGGACACCAGATCAAACCCAGGAAGAAGGCGATGAGAAGCCCGAGCTTTTAGAGAAACTGACGCAACTAAAATGGCTCTTCGAGGCCCGCGAGCAGCTCCACCGCGAGTCATTCGACCTGATCACTGACCGCGATGACAAATACAAAGCTGTCGCTCTGCTTCCCTACAAGCAGACCAAAAACGAAGACAAGCTACGGGAGACGCAAGCATTCTTCACCCAGGATGCACTCGACCGTCGCGTGCAGTACGAAAACGAGGCGTTAACCCGGCTCGAGACGTTCCTGGATGTCATTGAGCAGAACGTCATGCGAGGCGTCGAGGTGCAGCTCTCCGCATTTTGGGATATCGCCCCATCCCTCCTGGCTCTTGTACAGCAGGCGCCTGAGGACCTGCGCGGCTTCCAGGTGCAGATACCCGCAGATGAATACGAGGAAAACCCGAGCTATAATGAGCATCCGCTGCAGTATCTATATACGCTGCTGTCGCATGCGGAGAAATCGAGCTACCAGTTCATTGAGTCGCAGACGAATCTGCTATGCCTCTTGCATGAGGTGCGGTCTGCTGTTATGCGGGCTAATCAGAAGCTTGTGGAAGCACAGCGTATTAAACACGGGGAGACGGAGGAGGATGTTCGTCGTGAAATGCAGGAGACTCGTGCTGATGAAGAATTGGCCCTAACAACTGATCTTAAGGATAAGGTTGCTACCGTCGAGGGTCAGTGGACTGAGGCCCTGGGGAGCCAAATCGAGGGGTTGAGAGAAAGGGTGAAGGAACAGCTTATGGCTGAAAATGGCTGGGAGGAATTGGAACAATTGGAGGAATAGAAGAGTGGCTTTTGTGAATTTTTTATTTTTTTGACTATGTACTTGGCAGCGTGATATCCCCATTCGTTCGTTATAGATGGAGTGATGCGAGGCAGTGCCTGCAACACTTTGAATTTTTGATCTCCTTTAGGGATGTGAGGGTTGAATTTACACATATTTCAACCATTGAGTCTAGTAAATCCAAATAATATAGCTCGATTCCAGTGAAGTTGAAGAATGACCTCATGATATACTGAGAAATCGCTAGCGCTATCCACAGTCACGTGCACCTTCTAGAGTCTTCCGCGACCCTTCAAATAGCTCTTTTTCCCCTCGACCCTCCTGTCTTTTCACTTCACCTCATTCCTTAATGTTCTGGACTTGATTACACCAACTGTAAGTTTGAATTGCCTTTTGCTTTTACTACATTCCCTTTAAGTGCAAAAAAAGAGGGTGGGATTTTCATCCTGCCCCTCGACAACACTCAATTGGCCTTAACATGAAGAGACTTCAGCTGGCACCAGTCTGAGAGATGATTCTCCATCTACTTGCGGACAACGCTTAACAAGTCCGGGATTACGCCCCAGGACCTGACATTGGCCTTTCCTTCACATGCAATTTTCATCCACTGCGAGAAAAAGATCCATGGCTAACAGGAATTTCCAACAGAACTTTTAGAACTATTTTTCCCCCTCAGAAGATTTCTTTTCTATAAAAAAAACAGGAAGCAACCCACTTCCTAACCCAAAATCAGGTTTTTCTTTCATTTACCTAGTCAACATTCATCATGGTCCTTCACAACCCCAACAACTGGCACTGGGTCAACAAGGATGCCTCTGGCTGGGCCAAGGAGTACTTGCAAAAGAACCTGGTCGGCCTCAGTGTCGAGGAAGGGGGCGTGTCAGCCAAAGTAGACAAGCTGTTGTCCATGGATGGCGACGTAGATGTCAGCCAACGCAAGGGCAAGGTCATCACTCTGTTCGATGTCAAGGTCTCGCTAGAATACTCAGGTTTGTAGTCCAATATCAATTCAGCTTATTTCTATGTCTTTTTTTTATTATTTTTGTGGACTTGGCAGCTGAGACGCTTCCATAGGTAAGACCAAGGACGATGAGGATGTCAGCGGCACCATCAACATCCCCGAGGTAGCTCACGATACCGAGGAAGATGAGTACGTCGTATGTTCAATTAACCTATCCCCATCGCCAAGGTGATCTGTAATACTAATCATGTAAACCCACATACAGTTTGAGATTGAAAACAAAGCCGACTCCAACTCCAAACAGCCCGTAAAGGACCTGGTGCGCACAAAGCTCGTCGCTGAACTCCGCAAGACCCTCTCCGGCCTCACCCCCGCCCTGATCACCGAACACGGCAAGGATCTCCAGCACGCCCCGGGCGTCAATCCATCCAGCGGCTTCTCCAAGGCCGTCGTTCACCCGCAAACCAAGGCCGATACCGCAGGCGCGAAGTCCGCCACCACCACCTCGAAGAATGATAAGACCGTTGTCAACACAACCACCGTGACAGCCTCGGACGAGTTCCGCACCACAGCCAGCGAGCTCTACAGCACCTTCACGGACCCGCAGCGCATCGCAGCGTTCACGCGCGGCACACCACGCCAGTTCGAGGGCGCCAAGGTCGGCGGCAAGTTCGCTATCTTCGATGGAAACGTGACTGGCGAGTTCGTCACCCTCAACGAGCCCAAGCAGATTGTCCAGAAGTGGCGTCTTGCTCAGTGGCCTGAGGGTCACTTCAGCTCGCAGGAGATCAACTTTGATCAGAATGATATCGACGGTGTTACTCAGATGCGTGTTTCTTGGTCTGGCGTTCCTGTTGGCCAGGAGGACGTCACCAAGCAGAACTGGGACATGTACTATGTTCGCAGCATTAAGCAGACTTTCGGGTATGTCATCTCTCCTTTTTTTTCTAATATATCTCCTCTCCCCTGCTTTTCATCTGTCTCTTCTGTCCATTCCTCTCTTTGTGGTTATCCCGTTCTTCTTTTTTTGGTCTGCCTTGCCAATCCGCGCTCCGTCTACAGATCTCAGCGTTCCTCAAATACGTCGCAATACTGGAATCAGTTACTAATCATACTTGTCCTTCTCCTTGGTGTAGGTTTGGCACTATTCTCTAATCGACTACATCTCTTCTCGATGGCATGAAAGACACAAAACAATGCATTCGTCCGAAGATTTCTTCCTCTTGTTCTCCATGAATTGGCCACAAATAAAGATCGCAAAAGCGCAAGCACTAGATTATTTGCTTTCATGTTCAATTCGTGTCTCTTTTCTTTTCCACCCGTGTGGCCCTTGCAGTTGTGTGTTGGGGTCTGTTGGGCACAATGATGCTATGATAAGAGGAATGGTGTTATGTCTATGATAATGAAGATAAGTTTATGTTTGATCTACTTGAGCCCTTTGATAGATGGTATGCTGGTTACTCTCATATTGCTGGGCTTTGTTTGCCGTTATGGTAACCTTGGGCAGTCGAGCATCTCGGAAATTCTAAGATTGCCGCCTTTTGAGATCGATATTTACCGTTAACGGGTCTCTTTATGAAGAACGCCTCAAGACATCCTTCCAAGATCCCTGATACCGAGATGGATGGAGTCCCGCCTTCCGCCTCTTACAACAAAGAAGTTACTAAGAGGTCGAGGCACTTGTTGTTTGACCCTTTTAGATTGATCTTGATATAGCCTCTTTCCTCCACAGCATGGTGTACATGGTGTACTAACCACCCCGCTAAAGGGTCAAATAACAGGCCCAGCCAAGAGCAAAGATCTTGATGATCATAGAAGCCTATGTCTAGGTAAACTAACCTTTTGGAAGATGGATGCAAGCCTGCTTACGAAATATTACTTGTTCACATAAACGCATACACATCCCCATTGATTGGGTGGATTATAGAGTAGCAATACACACTGTGTTATTTCATTCATTGTCTATGTCATGCCTATATTTTTTACTAGCCAAAAATCTATTCAATTTAAGATCCGACTATACCTTTACAGGGTACGCTCAATGAGCTCCATGCCGTAGTCCTCCTTCAGGGTCTTGATAAGAGGCTCACAGATGTCCCAGGTCACGGGAGCGAGAACACCCTATAATGAAGTGAGTATAGAAAATCTCGAGAGGAAAGAGGATACAGATAAACATACAGTCTTGCTGATAGTACCATCGAGAACCTGCTTAACAGCAACACCGCAAGGAATACCAACGGTGCGGGCCATGGCAGAGCTAACGGGGTTACCGTACTCGCACAGAGTGGAGGTACGGGTCTCCTTGGAGCCGTCCTTGTTCTCGATCTCGAACTTGTGCTGGAGCATGACAAGGTCACGCTCGTCAGGGCCGTACTGCATCTTCTGCTCGAGGGTAGCGCAGAGGGTGTCGAGGACGTTTCCGCGGGGGATAGTCTGCTCGTCGGAGAAGAGACCAATCCAGCGCAGGCCGGAGAGGAGGCGATCACGCTCATCGTTGCTAGGGAACTTAGTCTTAGATGCAATAGCCGATTGCAGATCCTGCTCGGAGGACGAGGACGCGCCGAGAACGGCCTTGGTGGCCTCCTTCCATGAAGTGGCCTTATCGAAGACGCTGTTAGGCGCATCGTTGAGGAAGCCAATATCGACAAGGACCTTGATCATCTCGGGGAAGCCCTGGTAGCGAAGGGTGCCGCGGATAAGGGTCTGGGCCTCGGGGATACCGTAGCGCTCGCGGAAGGGAGTCTGGAAAGATTAGTTGACTGAAACCAAAGGGTTTTAATGTATAGATGCCATACAGAATCGCGGTTGGGGTAGCCGACGAAGGCGAATCCAGGGTAGATGAAGAAGGGCTTAGCGGTAGCCATAAGATCGGGGCCGTCAATGGACACGATCTCACCATCTGTATTGTATATTAACAATCTTGAATCCTTGTTATACGTAAATAAAGTGCATACCCTGGTAGATCTTGGCGGCGTTACGGAGGGCAAGAAGCACACCGCGGCTGATTTAGTTAGTCATTTGTTCAATCAAAAACTCGGAATTGGACTTTTGCTAACCTAGACCACGAGAACTTGAAACAGTCATTTGTCAGTTATTTATCAAATTAGTGAGAATTGGATTTTCGCTAACCTTATAACCCAAGGGGTTGTTAGAGCACTCGGGGGCGGGCAGGCTGTTGTTTGTTAGCTATACCTCCTATAGAATATTGGAATGATCGGACGAACCCTCCACAGAAGGAAACAAATGAGGTAATCTTGCCACCAGCAGCGTGGACCTCGTGGATGGTCTTGACAGCATCTACTTCTTATAAGTGTCGGTCTGTTTAAATCCATGGCATAGACACTTACAGAGGTGATCAAGACCAGGGTCGAGACCGATCTCGTTCATGACTGTGATACCAGCCTCGCGACACTGCTCGTCCAACTCCATCATTGCTGGGGAAACATAAGACGTCGTGACCACGTTTGTCTGTTGTGGTGCATTAGTAAAGTAGCTGCCTCCTCTATATAAACAATAGTTACCTTGGTGCGGATAGCAGACTTGATGACGGTAGCGTGGAAAGTGTAAGGGATAAGCGAAATCACAACATCAGCTTGGTTCAGCGCAGCGTCGAGGGCGGCATCGTCGTTGACATCAAGAGAGATGGCCTTGGCGTTCTTGAAGCCAGAGGCCAGGGCCTGGGCGCTCTCGAGGGTACGGCACGCTGTTATCATATCGTCAGGGATATTCAATGCAAGAAGATTCCGTATAGATTCAATTGGACGTACCAACAGTGACCTCGACATCAGCCTTGCTAAGGACCTCAACAGTGGGCTTAGTGACTACCAGAAATCAAAAATTAGCAAATGTATGACTTTAGAAGCTCGATGCGGGGCACCATGACGCATTTAGGTCTGGGACACTTGGAGAAGAGGCGGGAGGCGTACCGAAGCCTGAACCCAAAAGGAGGGCCTTGGAACCGGCGATTTGCTTGACCATTTTGATTCAATTGGTATGATAGATGATATTGGGGTAGTTCAACTGGAGAACGTCCCGCAGTCCTTCTCTGTGTGACTCAATATCACGTGAACCGGTATCGGCGTGGGGGTTTACTAATCTCTGATTACGCCCGGGCCGGGTGGAAATCGAAAGGCCACTTTTCACCGCCTGCTCTTTGTGGATAATTGTTTTTTTTTTAACATAAAAGAGTCGTTGAAGAGGACATTCCTGTATTTTGATCTATACATGGATAGTACATATATAATGGCGAGAGAGATGCCCAGCGGATAAAGGTAATCTATAAACTCTACGGAAGGAAAAATCTGAGTATTATAGCCAAAGGAGGAGCAAAGTGGATATATAAACTACCAGCGCAGGCAAATAGGAACTGGAGAATTACGAAGTAGATGATATTCTATTTACCGAGGACCGATGTAGTGTACGGCAATGCATAGATATATGCTAATATCAAGTTGGGCGTGCCCAACAGAAACTCCACAGAAAGCAAGACGCGCCAGTGATGCTGAAGCTGAACAAAAACAAGTAGACACAGGGTATATAACAGACAATTTACTAGATGTCTTTGACCTTTCCACCTTGACGCCACATCATCGTGTCAGGACCTTCCTCATTCGATTTTTCGTCGCCGGCAAAGTTCCCCTCTGCATTGGGATCCTGTCGGGACTTAGAAATCCGTCTCTGCCATCCGAGCATCACGGGGAGGAAGTGCCATAGGTCGAACTCTGGCCACATGACATTGAGGAACACAATCTCCGTGTTTTCGTGAGTCTGCCAGAGCATAAAGTCGCTCAGGCGTTCGACGCCCGAAGTACGGATCAGGATATCCAAGGGCGGAGTACCCTTGGTCAACATGTGGTCATTTAGAGTCTGACGAGAGATGGTTTCAGGGGAGATATAAACTGGGCTATCTGCCTCAGTCGCGGGTCTCGGTGGTGAGCCCTTGGGGTCTTGCTGGTTTCCGAGGTGAAGGGTTGTGGAAGACGAGCAGGAAGACATTGATCCATAGATTCGGTCGGAATAGTCGTGCCGAGAAGATACATCATCATCCTGCCCCGAAGAGCCCGATGTAGACTCAGAATCACTGTGTGATTCATGTGTTGTCGAGCCGAGGGTCTGGGCGCGGATATTATGTGCGATATGGGATTCCGAGAAGGGGTTGCGGGAAGCGGCAGCCGCGGAGTGGCACTGTTGAATTGGCGTACTATAATCCTCGACTGTGTTGCGGATAGCAGAGGTGATCTCGTCGCGGGAGGTATAGGGGAAGCAGATATTTAGGACGCGGTCTCCGTTGCGGCTGGTCATGTCGACAGCTTTGTTGACGGCCTCCAAAACATCGGGTTTGAGCATGTCGAGACGGCCCAAGACGCGAACCTTGGCTCCGTATCGATCGAGTAAGTCTCCGTGTTGAGCCATCTGTGACAGCTTCACCTTGGCCATTTCCATGAGCGCATCCACCTCGAATTTTGAGCGTTTGAAATTCTCGATGCTAAAGGCATATATCGTAACTACCTTGACTCCACTCTTATAGCAGACTTCGAGGATCTATGGGCTTGTCAGTATGGCCACAAAATGGGGTGCTGCGGTGTAACACCGAGCTAACGAAATGTAGCACTCACTCTTGCAAGAGCTTCAAACCCCAGATTATGTCCCTCCACTGTCTCGATTCCGTGTGATCGGGCAAAGCGCCTGTTTCCATCCATAACAAAGGCCACATGCTGGGGAACAGGGCCCTGTTGGATCGCGCCGATCAACAGTTCCTTAAGGCTCGTGATGGCGTATTCGGCAGGTGGAGATGCGAGGAACCAGTTTCGGAGACGCGACATATGCATTGAGCCTGACATGGTGAATATGTGAAAAGATATAATCCCCTAAACTCCGTAGAAAAATGAAGAAGTTGTGGAGACTGTAGAGACTTGTGTATGGAGTGGAAGAATAAAAGGTGCACGGTTAGCGGCTGGCCGGATTCGGCTTTGTACTACAAAATGCGACGTGGTCAGTTATGATCACAGTCTTAGCTGTAAGGGGGCAAATTTTTAGAATAATTCTTGAGGCGATGCAAAATTACTTAGGCTGCACCATTTTTATGTGCATTTTTAGATTCTGAGAGTTACCTCTAGCCTGGTCACAACGCAGCCCTGAAAGTGGCGAGGCAAAAATGAATCATCGGCCAAGATCGGCGATATCTTCAATACATAATTGGTTGACTTCACTAGCACCTATAGCCTCAAAAGTACGTATGTGCATGTACTTTGTACAAAGTAGGATGTACAATTATATTAACTACACGGATCGTTTTTCTTCGATAATACATAATAATCAGTTGATCCTCAGGTGGATGTTTCATGACATTCACACATAATCATAAAAAAACAAAAAACAAAAAACAAAAAACAGAGAGGATATCTTGAATGGATATATAAGAGCAGATACGTACACAGCTTCGCGCCGAACACCCTGGTTGATGGTCGGTATGGAAAATGATTGAATAGTCAAGACAGTTCACATCTCAAAGTTCTTTTCGGGACTCCTCAGTGCTGGATGGAGTCCCAGGGCCTGAGCTGGCCATATCCCAGCTTCCATCTTCACTTCGACGCCGACGACGCTCTCCACGCTCTCTCATAGCATCACGAATCCGTGAACTGACATCCTCAAGCGGGTCTTTTGGGGTGAGAGAGCTGAGAGAGCTGAGCGGCTTCAGCCCGTGCCGAGACCCAGGTCGGCCGCTAGCAGATCTGCTGCGGCTACGATCACGACTAGGAGGTTGTGTGGAGAAGAAGCCAATATTGGCCAGGTTGTGGAAGGACTCGTTGCGGGGCAGTGGCTCTGAAGAGGGCATTTTCGCACCATGCTCTGCCACGCTGGTTCTTCTAATCTCCGGCACTTCGTTTTCGGTCTTGGTATCAATGTTGCTCGCTTCTCGGAACGGATCGGTGACAATCCGAGCGGCATCAAAGTCGGGGAACAGCTCAGGTCCCATGGTATTGATCGCGTCTGTCACTTGCTGAGCCAGTGCAGCACGTCTCTCTCGAAGTTTCACCAGCGTGTTGGCTGATGATGGGTTCAGAGATAGAACAAGCGGGCGAAGTGACTTGATGATATCCATGCCCACTTCACCGATCCGAAGAGCTGCAAATGTAATTGTGGGGAAGAGCACCATGCCAATCATCACTACGGACCAAAGGGGCACCCAGTCTGGAACTATTCCATTGACTCGATTCGAATACGTCCAATAAGTGAAGGAAGCAGTGTAAAAGGCATAGAGTGCCGGAGCAAATGCAAGGGCAATAAGAAGCTTCCATGTGGCCATAACATCTCGGCCTTGAAGTTTCACTGTAGAAGCAGCCAGCGCTTCCTTGGACTTCTTTGCCGAGAGGTGCTTGGTCGCGATGAAAACGGGGGTAAAGAGCAGGAAACCGGGGAGCGTGCCGATGGCCAAGAGTGCTAATTTGCCTAGACGGTAAATCAACGTAGCCACCACCTGCAAGATGGAGAACTTGGCATAGGCCACTTGGTGATCCCGGATTCCGAGAAGACGAAGCTGTTTGTTATATCCTACAATAGACTTGCGTAGGTTGACGATCCGGGGATCATCTTTGAAGTGGGCATAACCTTTCACAAGACGGCGGTTCAGCTCCACAACCATAGGAAGAGGAAGCTTTTTGCCTTTAGTGTTGTACAGACGACGGGCAGCTTGGATAACCTTTGAATTGTTAGTGGAACGCAAATTTCCCGAAATATGAAGAAACCTACCATAAGAGTCTCATAATCGGGACTAGTGACAGTGACCGAGACGAGACTTCCGTAGATGATTTCCAGCAAAGCACCGACAGATTCCCGTCGTTCACCTTGCTTGAACTGCTCCACCAATTCTGGGGGAATGTCAATTGGAGTACCAAACTCAATGACAGCCCTGGAGCGGAACTTGTGGGCATGGAAATAGTTCATGCCACAAGGTACAATCTTCAAACCACAATCCGGGTTTTCAGCTAGGGTGCCTAGAGCCATCAGAGCGACACCAGCTGTATCATGTCAGTAAATATTTCGGATCTCTTAGGCAAGGGGAGTTTACCTTTTAGGGGAAGCAGTGTAGTGCGATCATGGCTTCCACCTTCAGGGAAGATACCAACACAGCCTCCTGCGCCCAGTCTTTTGAATACTGCCTCATAGACTGCGGTCTGATCCACATGCGGAGCAACCTTGAATTTGGTGCCCTTGAAGTCCGGATTCTGCTTGGATGCATCTCCAGTGAAATTCCCATCGCGATCAATATCTTCCCGTCCAGTAAGCTGAGCTAGCGCATCCCTGTGCTTGAAAGCCTTCTTGAGCACCAATTCCTCCGGTCCCTTGATCTCGGCGATCGCTGTACTGTGTGACGTTCCGTTGATGGTAGGTAGAGCAATAGTTCCGTCCTTTTCGAAGCCTTTTCCTTCAAAGTTGGTTCCTACACCTCGCAACAGAGTTGGCTCGTTGATCGGGTCGGGAAGATAGATGGTGCCGGTCCCCGGTTTCAAGTTGTCCATCGCACGTGCCACGGGCAGTGTCCCAATTCCTCTCGCTAGAAACCCGATGAACTTGCGTTTGAAGGATTTGTCAGCGATAAGCCATGAGATCCGACGATGCGCTTCGCTGCGAATGACGCGCATCAGCACCAAAGAATCCACGAACTGGGTGAACATCCATTATTAGCATCTTGTGTGTGTGTGTGTGTGTGTGTCTCGGTCCGGAAGCGAGCGGCATACCTGGTTTGCATGGGGAGCTGCCACCAGAATGATGGGACCGCGGCGGGGAATCTTCCATGAGCCTCGGGGGTGGACTTCGCGGAAGAACAGGTCGATGAGCACGGAGAATGTCCAAAGGACCAAATCATACATCCACCCAATGAGGGGTGGGATGTACTGGCCTTTTTCTCCCATTGCGCCGTAGAAGCCCGATAGGCAGTTTCCGGGGGAAAAGAAGGCTGGAGAGTCGTGAAAGCCTTATGATTGTGTCGACATGAAGTCCCTGGGAGAAAAGATGAACGTTAGTACGGCTAACCGGAAGAGCATAAGATCCACCTACTTGGCTATTTCGAGCCTCGGAGCACCACAGACTACCTAATATATTTGATAGACAGGGTATCAGATCATGAGATCAAGTAGAAAAAGAGGGGGGAAGTTGGAAGTTCAAAACTGGAAACCTAGGAAGTTCTTAGCGCGCTTTGACTCGGACCCTTCTAGAACGTGACATGTTAGAACAATGTAGAACTTGAATTATGACTTAAACTGAGTTGTCTTCCTATATGTACCGAACTATTAATTGGATTATCTCTACTCTGTACTTCATACATATAAGCTACATCAGCTAATATGATCAGTCACACTGAAAAGCTCCAAAACTCATATAACTCCTTCTAGTTAGCACCATTGTACAACATTTGCAACATACCTAAGTAACAATCTCATGAGCAATACCTACATATGTAGGTATGAGATCAACCTTCTGACCAAATATTCCCACACATATATGCAAAATGTTGGGATTCAGTGATCAACGCGTCATGCTTCTTTTTTTTTATGTGGAAGCTATAACTAAGCGAAGTGCATTAAAGATTAAGCTTAACACGGTGGAGACAATATATTTCGTATGCATAAACAGTTGATATAGTATATATGTAGTTAATGGAATGAATAAATGATCTACATATAATAACAAAGAAAAAGTGAAACAGTTTCCACAACGTACAACAGCACAACGTAGAAGCTTCCCCTGCAGGTTCGTCTCCCCGCCTGCCCCGCCTTTCCACTTCACTTCGCTTGATATTGCAAGTCTGCAGCCTGCACTTCACTTGAAACCCTGAAACCATTCGAGTGGCTTTTTGATTTTATCTTCTGGAAAATCTACAACTCTTGTTTTGATCCATCCCCACGACGTCCAAACCCAGTATCTACGCGCCTTTGATTTTCCAAGTCGACATCCAATCTAACCACCATTTTCCTGCTGGGGGTTGGGCTGATAAAAACCGTGTCACATGCACCTGGAATAATCTCGCATCATGTCTCTCAAGTATGCCTCTGCTTCTCATGGCAGTTTCGCTGCTTCTCCGACCTGGATCAGACCTATATGAGGATCTATACTAACTGCCTAGTTGGGTAATGCTTGATGACCAGGACGGCTTTGTCCGTCTTCCCAGCGAACGTCTGATATACTCTTCCCCTCCTCGGACTAGTGTCTCTTTGACTCCGCCGGCGGGATACAAAGGCGCAGAAAAACTTTCAATCCAAAGTAGTGCCGGTTGCATCCACCTTACCAACCAAAGAGTCAGTATCTATCCATATCCATGTTTTCTCATTCTTTTAACACTTACTAGGTTGTCTATCTTCCCGCACCTAGAAGCAAGGATTTCCAGTCCTTCTCGTCGCCTCTCTTGCATGTCCGTGATTCCCATGTATCTGCACCATTCTTTGGACCGAATGTATGGACGGCTCTGGTACAACCAGTATCTGGAGGTGGCATTTCACCATCCCTGCCTGCCATTCAGTTAAAAGTAACATTCAAGGAAGGCGGAGCCTTTGATTTCCACACCAACTTCGAGCGGATCAAGGAACGACTTGAGCAGGCTGTTGAGAACACAAGCGAGGTCACTCGGGGGCAACAAAACGTGGACCTCTCAGCAGTTCATTTGGAAGAGTTGCCCGCATATGAAGCTCCACCTAACGCTAGCCAAAGCGCTAGACCCAGCGAGACACCAGAAGAGTCCCAAAGCAGTCGAGCATCTGACACGGGCACCGAACCCGTGGAGCCACCTCCATGTTATGAGGAAGTTCAATCTCAAAGTGTAGCCCACGAGCTGGAGGAGAGGCTGCGACGGGCCACCTAATCTTTTTTGATATGAAGCGGAAGCCTACATGCCATTCTATCACATATTCGAACTGGCCTTGCTTTTTTTATCTATTCTCATGTACATTATGCCCCATCAATTAACAATTAGCGACACGAAAGCGGTGCTTACACTTAGAAATGATATGCTCGCCAACATTTATTCTCAGCAAATAATAGTAGAATAATCCAAGATCCCCAAGACCCTTATATCAAGCGAAAACAGCTTCAGTATTACTAACTTCCCCATAAACCCATGGACTGGACTGTCAAGGTCTCGAATGGTGTTGGAGCCCATTGGCCAATCACGTGCGGCATAATTGGCGTCTCTCAGCGGCCGGCCCTTTCCGATTTTCCAGTCCGAAAGAAGCAGCTCTTGGGCAAAACCAACAACCTCCTCAATTACAACCCCCTTCCGCCTTTCCACCCACACAAGACCTCCGGTCATCATTCAATTGATCTCTGTCGCAATGGGTCTCTCCGACTTTTTCTCTGACGTCGTCTCCTCCTTCGGGTTCACCGAGGCCCAGGCTGAGGCTCCCGTTCAAGACACCGAGACCGAGACCACCACTCAGGAAGAGCCCGCCGAGAAGGAGGAGTCCGCCTCCGTTGAGAGCGTCGAGACCGAGTCCGCCGAGGAGACCCCCGCTGAGGAGTCTTCTGAGGAGGCTCCCGAGGAAGAGGAGGCTGAGGCCGAGGAGGAGGAGGAGGAAGAAGAGGAGGAGGATGAGCCCGAGGACATCAAGCCCAAGCTCGAGGAGGGTGAGTGACGTTGCTGTTTTTCTGACATTGGCTTTTTTATTCGCTTTCCATTGTTGCCTATGTCATGCGATCGTTGGACATGGATCGTTCGCACCAATTGGTCTTATGTGTCAGGATCCGTGTCTGGGCTATAAAACCGCCAATGACATAGCAAAAACGAATTCCATTGGGTTTATCGGAAACTAACTGTTATTTTCAGAGTGCGCTCACTCCGCCGTCTGCGCTCCCTACAAGCACCACTACGACGAGTGCGTTGAGCGCGTCACCCGCCAGGAGGAAGATGAGGACTACAAGGGCCCCAAGGAGGACTGCGTCGAGGAGTGTAAGTACAATTGACGTCAATGATGGAATCAGACAACCATGGAAATTCCTGCCATCGAGTCCTTATTGTGTGACTAACATAACCCACCTTAGTCTTCCACCTCACTCACTGCGTGACCGCCTGTGCTGCCCCCAAGCTCTGGAGGGAGCTGAAGTAAACGACTCTTCCATTGAGTCTTGACTTCGGCGTTCCATCCAACCCTCGCATCGATCTAGCCTACGAATAGCTTCGCTCTCCACCGCATCGATACGAAGGAAGCTTTTGGACCGAAACGCCAGAAGAAAAACCAATCCCGCTTTTATGATGGCTACCAATGTGAACTGATAGCCTGGTAGCTTGCCGTCTTGGATTGAGAACGCAGGATCGATCCAGAAACGTGAAACTTTGTTTTCTGCTCGTTCTTTGCGTATGTGTGCGCATATTGTGTTTTCAAGGCAGAGAGGAGGGCTCAGAGCATGAAGGAATAATAGATCATTTGTCCTCCTCTTCCAGCCTTGCGTGTACAGATAGCTGGTCTTCCGCCTGTTCGAACTGTGCTTTTGTTTATTGTATTGTTTTAAAACGAATCTCATCTGTCTAGATTGGCATTGTGCTTTGGTAGGCTAGGCTCACAGCCATATCCAACTATAGGATGTACATAAGTCGGTTCAGTATTGTCATAGTCAGATTACTGATCCGCAAGTTATACTCAATTTGCTAACTAAGACTGATATATCGACAAATCAAATCGCATCAAGTCCCTGTGAGTGGTCACAAATCCAAAAGACATGGTTGTACATATCATAAATGGGGGTCCACCCCAGGACTCCAGGTATAGCCTTGGCTGATCAAGGGACAACAGAAATAAAGTCTGGACAAGAGAATCATGGCCATGGCACAATAATATATAAAGGAGCGAAATGTCACAGGTCTTCCAAACTGGCGTCGAGGAAGACAATTCGCACATCCTAGAAGAATTCAGATAACGACAGAGTGCGTAATCCTCTCAGGTCTTGATCAAAGTATCAGTATCCACAGCAGATTCATCAGACCTAACCTTCCTGATATTATCATCCGTCCCAACCGCTTCCCTAACCTCCTGCAACTCAACACCGCGATCAACATTCAATCTACGATGATGAACGACCCTCCCAAAAAGCCCAATCGTCAACGGAAATGGTGCAGCCACAACAGCAACCACAGCCGCAAACACCAACGCATTCCGCATATGATAAGGTGGCGCAGCCCCAGCCCCAGCCTTCAACGCATCCTGAATAAGAATAAAGCACGCGCCAAGCAACTGCCCACCTGTCCAGCAGATGGTACTTCCAATCTCCGATGAGAGCGGATAAGTAATCTCAGCAAGGTACTCTAGAGCAATCGGCAGCATTGAGAACGATGCCGCGCCCAGCAGAGCCATAACCACATACGAAGGCGCGATTCCCGCCGCACTGCCCGGCGCGAAAATCAGCCCGATATACGTGACCGCCATGATAGGTACTAGCACCCGAATACTGCCCAGGTAGTGCTTGTACCGATCTGTTATTGGCGACACGATTGCTGACGTGACGAGTCCCACCACGATGAGAATGGCTCCTGCAATGCCTGCTTCTGTTTCTGAGAACCCGTGCGGACTGAGGATTTGGTTCAGCAGCGAGGAGACGCTATTGAAGAATCCTACATATACAGAGAACGGGATAAAGATCTGCCAAAATTCCCATGTGCTGGTTAGTTTGCGCACTTCTGCGCCTAATGGCACGTACGGCTTTTCGGAAGATGCGCTTGCGGGTGTTGGTGGTGATCCCGGGAGAAAAAATGATGGGATTGATGCAACGGTGGACTGTTGGGTACGCGGTGTGTGAGCGAGAATGAGAAAGAACCAATGAGTAGCTTGGGACTTTGGGGAAGATGGGTTTCACGTACAATGATCGAAATGTATAGGACCATATTTGGGATTTCGGAGGGTTGCGACGCCCACTCCGAGTCGATGAGCTGGCCTAGGGCTGCGCCGAGTGGGTTCGCGAGACTGGCGACGGCTGTTGCGCTCGTGCGGCCTTTGTCTGAGAACCAGAGCTCGCTGTATCGGGTTGGTGCGCAGAGGCAGAAGGGCTGCGCGAACCCTATTAGGATCTGGCCGAACATTGCGAGCCCAAATATACCGCCGTTCGCTCTGGTGCCGGCATATCTGAGCCAGTTGCCGACTAGTAGGAGTGTGGCGGTGGTGATTATAGCTGGTTTTGGGCCACCTTTGTTCAGGATCCAGATGACGACGCTGGGAACCTTGTTAGTGAATAGGATACTTGGAGCCCTTTTCTCTCTCTGTCTGGTTCCTTTCTAACCAGCGATTTATGTATACTTACGGGCTAACAGCGCAGAAGGCGAAGAGATAGCCAGTGCTCATCCAATTAATAGCGCTCTCCGAGACATCAAAGTACTCGGCGGCCGTTGTGGAGATGGACGAGAAGGTCAACCACTGGATTCGAGAGAGTCAGAGACATGCAAATTACATGGGTCACGGGGAAGCACATACATCCCAACTGACGACAATATTCAGCAATACCAGCTGGGCCAGCCCCCAGAAGCGTCGCTTATAGACCTTGTAGATAGGTCGAGAGCCCTCGGTATCTGGAGAGAGCCCAAAATTCGACATGTCCACTGTTGTGACAGACCAAATTCAGTCTACAGACCAAATTCATTCTGTGCGGGCCTCTATAATAAAATGAAACAAAGCGGGCATTTTAGCTCTTTTCTCTTGGCCTTTTCATGCTACGATCCGAGGTACACGCAACCGGGGTACTTGGCAGTACTTGATGAGCCCTACTACGATGTTACATTGCACAGGTATTATCAGGTAGTTACTCCCAGGTAGTTTTTTAGTATAAGCGGGGTCGACTGTTCATGTGAGAATGGCTGATATTAATTTATATTAGGACTGTTATAGTTGTTGGATATTGTAAATTACATATGTAAGTATACATTTGAATGTATCTTTACAATATAGTGGATTCTCTAGTCTTTCTATAAACGAATCATCGAACAAAGAACGGGAAATGATTACTTGGATTCAGGGGTAGAGCTGGATATTTCTATTATTTACTCCTTACTCTGTACTCCGTACTACATCTATATGTACTACATATGTACGTGTATATATTCAAATCGAACATATCATTTGTATAGAAAATGTAGAAATTGCCGTGGCTGAACCCTAACAAGTGATGCCGATCGTGTATTTTCTCCTTCGCTCCCCGCCATCTTTTATATTAATTAGCCTCTACCTTCGCTAAATACATCGAATCCCTCTCCACAACTATTCTTCAGCAAACTCAGAGCGATCTACTACTTCCTCCCTCCCTCCCCGATCGCAAACTCCACGACCCGTCACGATGCGCGACGCCCGTTCCTGAATTTCTCCTGACTGCTCCGTATTTGAATCGGAGAGACCCAGGCCATTGAACGACCATGAATATAAGTATGCGCTCCAGCCAATCCTCCTACGGAGACCCGGGGTATCCATCGGCCATGACTGCCCCCGATGCTCCAGCTCCAGTGCCGCCGCACGGAAAGACACTTGTAGACGGGTATCGAGATGCTCTGGACCCCCAACATGAGGAGCGGCCGCGATACAATCCAGTAAGTAGAGGCACAACACGCCAATCTGGGACTCTAGCTGACCATGGTTACTTCTTTTTTGATAGCTCAACCCGGCTCACCCGCGAAGCTCGGCTCTCCTGAATGCCAACGACCCCGTGGCCATGTACCTGTTGACCGAGACCGCCATAGGGGACAGCACAAATTACGAAGTCCTATCCTTTGAAGAGGTGGAAGAGCTGAAGAAGGAAGCCACATTACTGTCCACTCGCATCCAAGGGACGAAGCGGAAACTGGCACTCGAAACGAAACTGCGTGACGCGGCACAGTCTCTCGGTAGGCTTTACAGCCCGCCCAGCCCACGGAGCAGCGGCGAATACGGTACCAATGGCGGTTCGAACCCGCGTCGGATAAGCCGGGGCATATTTGGTCGCAGTGGGGCTTCTGAGGCTCTCGACAAGAGCGACTCCGAACTTGCAGTCAGCCAGCGGCGATGTGAAGAGTTGGCGCAGGAACTCTGGAAGCTGGAGAAGAGGTCTCAGAAGATCAACCAGCGCTTACTGGAGCACACTGCGGGTGTCCTGCAGATGACACACAAGGGGCTGAAGAAGGGCACTAAGAACCCTGCTCCGAGCGAGTTGGATAGCATGTATGATGAGCACAAATTCGACGATCGCAGCCTCTACCGGACAACCGAGAATTTGGATAACTTTGGCGTGCACGGGAAAACCGAGACCAACGCGGCTGCTGTAATGAACACCGAGGCTATGCAGGTTACCGAA
Source organism: Penicillium vulpinum (assembly GCF_028829585.1). NCBI lineage: Eukaryota > Fungi > Ascomycota > Eurotiomycetes > Eurotiales > Aspergillaceae > Penicillium > Penicillium vulpinum. The sequence continues at coordinate 6,027,165 of NW_026643241.1, forward strand.
CGACGATTGCAGGAACTTAGCGAGCGCATGCATGACATGATCATACAGTCCAACCCCGGTGAATTTATTGATCCTCCCCCGCAACTATCAGCAGGCGGAGGGCCCGTCAATCCCACCACAACAGTAGAAGCTCACCTGGCCTACATTAAGAATGGTATGAATAATATCGTCTTGCATACGGGGGACGTTCCTGCTCCCGAGGCTGCTCGGGATGTCGCACCTGAAGCCGAGGGCGCCTGGAAACATCAACTCACCAAAATCAATAACCAAGTGCAAACCATTGTTGATCGGTTTGGTTTGACCCGCTCGCCAACCTTGCCTCCGCCCCCTGATGCGTCTCACGGCGAGGGGCTGGAAGAACAACTTTCATACCTCCAGACTGGTTTAGATGGCCTGGAGAGTCGAGTGGATGGAGTACTTGAACAGAAGAGTATTCTCACCACGCAAATCCAGCAGCAACGCGAGCTCAACTCCAAGTCGGATGCCGAACGAGATGCTCATATCGGCGATCTCACCGAACAGTTGACCCACGTTCGCAGAGAACTTGAAGTATCTGAGCGTGAAGGTAACGCCAGTCGCGACGAGCTGGCACTTGTCATGGGACAGCTTAACACAATGCGCCACAACGGCTCTTCTCAGGAAGAAGCCAAAGCGGCTCTGCTTCAGACTGAGGGCGAAGTCACGCGCTTGCAAAGCATTGTTACCTCGTTGCACAGCGAAGCTGACACCAGGATTAACGAAGTCAGCGAAGCCCGGGATGCTCAAGATCAAGCGGAAGCCGAGGTTAAGCGCCTGCAACACTACATCGACGATATACAGAGAGAAAACGACACCAGAGCTGAGGAAGTCAGCGATGCACGCGACCGTGCAGAAGGTGAGATCAAGCGCCTACAGGTCGTCATTACATCATTGCAAAATGACACCGACGCTAAGAGCGAAGAGGCCAGAGAGGCCCGCGACCATGCGGAAGATGAAGTGAAGCGCTTACAGGTCATCATTGCATCGTTGCAGAACGATACTGACGCTAAAAGCGAAGAGGCCAGAGAGGCCAGAGAGGCCCACAACCATACGGAAGATGAAGTGAAACGGCTACAGTTGGTCATTGCATCGTTGCAGAACGATATCAACGCGAAGAGCGAAGAGACTCGTAGCCATGCGGAAGAGGAAGTGAAGCGCCTACAGGTGGTCATTACATCTTTGCAAAATGATACCGACGCTAAGATCGAAGACGCGATGGAAGCCCGCGACCACGCGGAAGACGAAGTCAAGCGTTTACAGGTCGCCATTGCATCGTTGCAGAATGATACCAACTCTAAAATCGAAGAGGCGATGGAAGCCCGTGACCACGCGGAAGACGAAGTCAAACGCCTACAGGTCGCCATTGAATCTTTGCAGAACGACACAGCTGTCAAGATCAAAGAGGCCATGGAGGCCCGTGATCGTGCGGAAGATGAAGTCAAGCGGCTACATATCGTCATTGAGACTTTGCAAAACGACACCGATTCTAGAGGCGAGGATATCAAGGAAGCCCGGGACCGCGCGGAGAACGAAGTCCAACGCCTACAGGACGTCATCAAAACACTGCAGAACGATAGCGATTCCAGATCAGAGGAGGTTATGGATGCTCGTGACCGCGCAGAGCAAGAGGTGGCTCAACTCGAAGCCGCAATCCAACAGATCCGGATTCAATCTGATGCCCGCATTAAGGAAGCGGATGATGAGCGTGTGCAGTCCAGCCACGACGCCACTCGCCTGCAGAATGAGATTATCGAGCTCGAAGGCGAGATTGTGCGGGTCACAACTGAACTAACAATGGCCAAGGCAGAGCTGGACGGTGCCTATGGTACCCGAGCAGAACGCGCGGCAGAGGTCTCTTCCAACCCTAGTATCCAAAGGGAGAACGATGCGCTGGTTACCCGAAACATCGAGCTCACTGAAGAACTTGCCGCTTTTAAAAGCCAGCGAGGAGGTGGTGATCTTCAACAGCGGGCGGATACTCTTGAAAGAGAACTTCGTGAGACCATCGATGACTACGAAGCCATGACGAAAGCCAGCATTGAGTTTGAGAAGGAACGCGAACGCTTCGAAAGTTTTATTGACAGTCTCCGGGATCGTTGCGAGCAACTAGAGACCCAACTGGCAGAAGAACGTATCAGCTGGATGAACCTTAGTAGTCCTACATCTGTGGGCCGCGATGGCACTTCCGAGACGACATCTACCATGGTGCTTAAGAATGAGTTTAAGAAGATGATGCGTGACACGCGCAACGAGAACATGAAGATACTGAGGGTGAGTTGTATTATACCTTCCTCTCTTTTCTAACTAACGCCTCCTAGGCCGAACAAGAAGAGCGTCGCAGAGTTGAAGGATTACTACGAGCCCTAAGAAAGGAGCACGCCCAGGTGACTGGGAGGCCAATGCCCAGCCCAGGTAGCACTCCATTATGATCATGACATCCAACATTGCTGGGTTTTGAGCGCATATTCATTGAAGAATGTACATATTCATTGTTCTCTATTTTGTATAATATTTTTTTTGGTTTGATCTTGGCAGGCACGATGAGGATTTTCGAGTAAACCACATACTCATCTTTTTCCCACCTGTTATTCTCCCGTACATAATATTTTCATCTTGACCTCATCTTGACTAGGTTCCGCTCTTTTGCCTTCAAGATGTTTGCCCGAGGAAGACTCGATCAGTCCAGTAACCTCCAGTCACAGTTTTTTTCAGCATCACAGAGCCTCCGACATGGAAAATATCCCGAGTCAGACTCCATTTCACCATACGATAGCCCAGAATCATCCGAGTCCATCCTAAGCGATGAAAGATCTATATACAATGCGATCAGAGTGACCACGCCAAATGATTCCAGCCCTCGTTTCTATGCGTCTCTCTCCCATGAGAACCCCGTTCACGAGCAAGACTTAGCGATAAACATGGCCAGGTTCGTTCCTACAAATTTACAGGATGATCATACTCCTACCAATGTGCCAGCCAGGCGGGGAAGACGACAGAGAATGGTAGGAAAGCTTGGGAATCACACGAAGCTGTTATCTGACCAGTACTGGCAAGCCACACATCGGTCGGGACCTGCTTTTTGTAGAATGACATCGATACCAGGTTCCAGTCGGTCTTTACATCGCAAGGCTGTTTCCCTTGGTGCAGACAGTAGTATGCGCAGGCCTAGATGGCCTGGGAACTTGGGACCTGCAGTAACGACCGTCCAGCCTCGATATCCACCGCCAGAAAGGACGCCTACACCCCCTGGTCTCCCTTCCTTTGGCACGTCAGAGGCTATGTGCTACTCTGCACGGTTCATGATCCCAGACAATGGTGCAGCCTTGCAGTGCGGTTCTGGTAGTGGTCAGCGTGCCAGTTCTTATGGTGATACCCTAAGAAGATTGTTTGGGTGGCCATCTTCCACATCTCATGCTGGTGGTATTTCTGTTAATGGTATAGGAAGGGCTGAGGATGGTACGGTGGTACAGGGCCGATTCCCCCATCGACAAAGTGGCCATGGAATGAGCATCGGTCGACAGCTGCATGAGCATCCTTTCCATCAACGCAGTCTTCCCATTGCCCACCACGAAGCAACAGATACAAGCCACGATCCTTATATTGAAGCTGAACACACAAAGGGTGGTCTTAATCTTGGGCCTCGCCCAAACAGGCGTGTCCAGCCTCTGTCCTCCCAGCCTAGACGACATTTTCCCTTTCCATCAAACCAGGTCCCTACTGTGGTAAATCGCCCATCGCGGCCCAGAGCCACTGCACTTCTCAGCTTGTCGCGCAATTTGGCTGGATCAGATGGTCCTGCGGATTCAGTGGAATCTTCTGTTCAAAGGACTAGGACAGCTGGAGACCATCTCCCTTCCAACCCATCGCGGTTGCATTCGGTTTTCACGATGGCTGTCCGCGGCGGTGGTGCAGATGAAGGCGCTCACGCAAGCACGCCCGTCTGTCCGGATGTTTCGTTGTGGGTGAAAGCCCATACTTGTCTCTTCTGCTGCCCGGGCAGTCACGAGGAGCCAGATGATTCGCTCGGAGCAACCAGTTCGCGGGAAACATACGTAACTGCCCAGAGCCAGATATCGCCTGCTGGATCTCAGAATGAAAGCAGTGGGCAGAACACTCGTCTCCATGGCCTCCAGGCATGGATCTCGTCTCTGTACGGTGTCATGTTTCCGACCCTTGTGAACCCTGCCGCTGTGTAATCTTTCATCAAAGTATATGCACATCCACGACCTGTTGCATTGCTACTATCATGCTTTTTCCTTTCATTTCTGAATGCTCGGTGCATGAACGTGCTTTCTAAGTGGTCTTATCATTAACTCGAACGTGTCCTAGCATCATGCTACTGTACATATATATATGTCCCTCCCTTGTCAGCTAATGCTCTACACTCGAACACGAGATGGTTCTTTTCTCCTACTCTGAAACTCGTACATGATTGTTTCCTATCCATAACAGACTATCATAGGAAACCCTCTCCAAGGCCTTCGAATATAGTTCTTCTCGCAATCACATTGATGAATGTTTTGCAGGTTCCTTCATTCTTATAGATCATAAGACTCCAGCCCATGTAAATGAAACTTCGTTTCTACTTTCACCAGGTGTTCTACATCTTTGCCTAGTGGTAGTATAGGTTAGACTTTACCCCGATCATCCTTACAACCCAGAAACCGAGAAAGACCAATCCCTCGGAAACAAACTATACTGCACATCATCCCTATCTCGGAAGATATCATCATAGTGCGCAATACAAGTCTGTGGATCTTCGGCCTGCGCATAGTACCTATCCGCGAGCGCCTTAAATACTGGATCACTCCACATCTTCGCCATCCACGCCAGGGCATCAGGGCCAGCACCATCTAGCGAAAGACCATAAGAGCGGAACCTCTATATCTCAAAGTCAGCCAAGGCTCTGATTATCTTTTCTTCTTTTTTTTTAAAGAAAGGAAAGAGACCCACCCATAGAATCGGCCAAAAGAACGCATCTGCAATACTAAATCCACCAAACAAAAACCCTTCATCAACCTCTCCTAGTACCGCAAGGCGCTCTGTCGTCGCCTTGCGCGCCGAATCCCAGATCCGGAACATGCGCGCTATTTCCGCGGCGGCGCCATCGGGGATCGGCACGTTGCCCGTGTACCTGGCGAGGAAGTTTGTGTGAAAGTTATTCCGCAGGACTGGGAAGCCGGAATGCATTTGGGCTGCCGCGCTGCGGGCTAGAGCCCGCAGAAGGCGATCTTTAGGCCAGAGGGGAAGGGTTGGGTTTGATTCAGCGAGGAATTCGCAGATAGCGAGGGAATCTGTTATTGTTGCTGAGGGGAGGGAGTGACATTGGAGGATTGGGACGAGGCCTGTTGGGGAGAAGGATTTTGTCTGTGGAGAATTTGTGAGTGGCTGTATACTTGTCTTTATGCTGAGGATAGGTGTAGGTAGGCACCTCGGAGAGCTGTATGAATTGGCGTGTATGGGGAATCTGGAAGTATTCCAGTACTGCTTCGACGCGTGCAGTCCAGCCTATATGGAGAGGGTTTGTTAGATATGGTATATGAATGATTTGCATGTTGCTTACTGGAGTAACGAGTGTATAGCCCGATGAGGTGATAATCCGGGGTGGCCATGATATCTAGAAATGTAGAAATGTACTCCGTAGTGTTTTTAGTGAAGTTCACTTGAGTGGGAAATTCCAAGTAGTTATTCCATGGAAGGATATAGTTCGTGATGAGTCACCGTAATTAGGTACTCCCATGGATCCCTGGATGTGGTGCACGGGTCCCACCTTCCCAATATGCCAATGTATACACAACATACATATAGGAACGTTACATATGTATCCATAGAAGTCATATAATTTGATGCTAGTCATAATGCTATCAAATGCCGCACCGGCGCCATGCAATGGAGATAACAATGAGATTGAAAAAAAAGATCGAAAAATGAAACTCCGAAAAAGATATGAGACCTGGATAGCCAGCACTGACTCCTAACACAGAAGTCAAAATAAGAAATACATAATTTGATAGGAAGCATGAGCCCACTGTAAAAATATGACACGACATTGAGAAGACGGGCAGAGAAAAAAGGGGACACGGGGAGGGAGAGAGAGAAAGTGGGAGAGCAAGGAGCAATGCGCCAGGCAAAGAAAACACAACGCGATCACATGGATGCTAATAATAGGAAATCGTCAAGTGAATTGAGCCGTCTTTTCAGGGGGTTCACAAATTGCGCCCAGTAAGGACGATGCAGGATATGCATTGAATTAAGACAATAACAGACGCTGGTATTAAAAGAGTATAGGCGAGAAAGATTAAAGACCCTTGAAGAATGGACTCGCTTCGATGATATCATGATCATCGCAGGCAAAATCCCACCCCACAATGCGAGGGTCCACGCTCGCACATATGAGCTTCCGTGCATCAAACTGGAGTTTGAACACTCTCGCAGCTGTCGAGGACCCTTGAGGTCTGCGTTGATGAGCATGGTGGTGATGATGGTGAGCAGGAAGTGGGTTGGGTGGCAGGGCGTTGATAACCACAGGAGGCATGACTTGTGGGTTGGCACGACCAGCGTGGGGGTTGACATTGGCATTTTGTCCAAGTGTCGCCAAAGCCTGTGCTGCTTGCAATTGCTGAGCCTGGGCCGCAATGGTGCTTCGTGCCACCTGGCTTAGGTTCGCACGAGCTGAATTGGCAATGGCATCACTGTGTCGCAGTTGGTGATCCGTTGTCCACTTGTTATCACGGTCTTTGTGCCATATTAGGATTGACTCGTCGTAGGAACCGGACACGATACGAGCCCAGCTACTACCTCCCCCACCGGGTGGGATTTTTGCTCCCAGAGCAGGCATATCGCGAGGGTCTCGTGATCCCGCAGTGTTCGGTTGGTAGCCATTGCGGCGTTGCTCCCGATGACCCATGTCGACGTCCACTCCGGCCTCTCGAGCGGCGTAGAACGCTGTTTCACATGCTCGAACTTCTTCACGCAAGGTTTCATCGGCTCCCGGAGCATCCCCAAACCCCGCTTGAAGGGTGCGAACCAGATTACTGTGAGCTCGCAGACATGCCACCTCAGCTCCCGTGGCATGATCGTAGATGCGCACAGAGTTATCATTGCTACCACTGATGATTCTTCGGCTGTCGAACTCAACACATGCGATGCCTTTCTCGTGGCCCGGCAAGGTCCTCGAGCAATCACCAGTGCGGATGTTCCAGACCTTGATCACTCGATCTCCAGATGCCGTCACGATATCATCACCATGGATCTGCATCGCGTTCACAGCAGCTCCATGTCCTTCCACGGTCATGAGCAAAGTGTAAGGTTTTAGGACTTTGTATTGATCATGCGCAATGCCAGCTTCAAGAACGCTCGGTGCAATCGCGTTCAGATCTATGATCCATCCAGGATATGTGGCACCTGAGTCATGGCAGATATGCGGATAATCCTTGCTGTTCGGCAGAAGATCTCGGCGGTTCCATACCTTCACAGTTCGGTCTTTGGAACAGGTTACAAGGTACCGATGATCGAATTTGAGATTGAGCACCGAGTCGAGATGCGCTTTGTCAATTTGATGGATCTTTTCTCCAGAGGAGAATTTCCATACGATGACGGACTTGTCGCTGCTGCCGGAGATGATGATGTCTTCCTCGGGTCGAGGATCAAATTGCAGGCAAAGTACGGACTTGCTATGTCCCACCAGCGGGGGATGCCACAGTCGTTTGGTATCCAGGTTCCAGACTCGCACAGTCTTGTCTCGGCTCCCACTGACTAGCCATCGGCCCTCAAATTGGATCGCATATACGCATTCCTTATGAGCTTCTTCCGGGTAGGATGGGTCGGGAATTTGGAAATTGGTGTATCGTCCTTGGTGCCAATTTGCTTCAAGCCGCCTGCGTTGCTTGTAGATATGAAAAAAGTTGACTTTGGCGCTTCCGTCGGTATCCCGTATGAGAAGACCCGATCGTAGAGGTGGGTACAGTGGTGAAGAAAATTGGGGGATAGTAGTTGGTAGAATGGACTCCGGGTTGTCAGCGAACGAAGGTGCAGTTTGATCGTCATCATCCGTCATGTGGTGATCACCTTCACTGTCGGCCACCGGGGGCGCAGGGCCAAACATGGTCGGTCTTTCGTTTTCATCGCTCCGTGAATCGAGCCAGGTCGACGGCACACGCTTTTTGTGTTTGGGTTCCCCGAAATCTGGTTCCGAGTGCCGTGGACGGGATTTCCGGGTCTGCGGCGACACGGCCTCAGAATGCTCCTGCTCGAATGCACGAATCGCGCTCGTGTCCATATCCCAACCTTCCTGGATGTAGCGGAATCTCCATAGGCCCGAGTCGAGGATACATTCACGCCATGATCGGGATGCAAGCGAGGCATTTAGAAGTGTCCGAGCGTCAAGGTAGGTGAAGATCTCCCATGAGACTTCCGGGGGAAGCCTGACAACTGGATCAATATGGAGGATGGGGTTAAGTCGATCAACTACTGCGGCGATACTCGAGGTTCGTAGAGACCGAAGAAGGCTGTATGCGAGTTCTGAAAGTGGGAAGCCTTCGGTTAGCAAGGGAAACCGCAAAGTGACAGCAAGAGGCTGGTGCTTCGCGCTCGTAGAAATGATCACAGAGGCAAAGAGAAAAGGATATTTTACCAGCTCTGCCGGCCTCGGACTGGGCGAGGATCCAACTTGGAAGCGCCATGACATTGTCCGGTCCCAGATCTTTGTCGGCCTGGCTTCGAGTATCGTCCGAGTAGCCTTCATCTATCTTAAAAGATGGTGACAGAGAAGGTGCGGGGGATTCGGAAATGGCAGTTGTCTGCAATTGCAGTGTGGGTGAGATTTGAGCATCAGGCAAGGGCTCGCCCTCCATTGATGCGGGTTTTTAGAAGGGTCTGCGCCGAGCTGATGAGTCGAACGCCGAGATCAATGGTGTTGCGCGATGGCTCCGAAATCCTGCAAGGAACTTTTCACAAAGAGATTATAGAAAATTAATAAATAAAGGTAGGGTCCTTTGCAAAGAGGAGGGTTGAGAAGCGGAAAGAGGTTAAGCAGATGGGTTGGCCTCGGTGCATGTCACGTCACCTTTGGACGAGACAGGGTCCACCAGATTGATAGAGCGAATTATCGCGAACTTCAGTCGCAAAGTTTAAAAGGGGGAATCTCGATTTATATGAGAAGTAGGTGGGCAAAGTAGAATTTCAATTTATATACAGAGTCATCCTCAAGAGCTTCTCCTCACTCGAAATAATAATAAACATGTTTGATTATGTAGGCGCGCGTGGAATCCATAACTAGTTAGCCCTGGAGACAAGGCTGTTCCCTCCCATGAGTCACGTGTCTATACCTAAAACAACAGGATATACGGAGTAGTTACAGACTAGTTACATACATATTAGTTAGTTATACCCTATTACAGTATCTACATATTCTCCTCTCTATTCTATATGGCTAGGACAATAGCTATGGCTAGAGGTTATACCCGGAAAAAGATTAGTCACGGTATGGACTGGATTTTTCAACGTAAGTGCTAATATAGCGATAGGTAAACACTGTTGGCACAGCTCAAATCACTACTGGCACAGCGGTCTAGCCTATTTAGGATAGATCTCTCTTATAGCAATATGTCACGACCGATAGAGAAAACTGACAAAATCCCTCTTACAGGCGCTAAAGACAGGAATAATAACGTTCCAAATCAGAAAGATTTGAACAGTAAGTATACACTATTTTCCATGTCTAGTTCAGCAGATGTAGCTTTTGTATGCGGACTCCCTACAGGAGGTACGACTGTATGTAAATCGTGTTATGCCGGGGACCCCAGCATCAGCACTCCTGCTCTCTTCTCCAACCCTCCAGCAGGGGCTGGCCCAGCCGCCCCTACCCCGGGGGCCCGGGTTGCCCAGCCCTGGAGGTGGAGGGCTGCTGACACAAGCAAAAGCCCAATTGCCCCTCTCCACATCACACCGCCCCATATAACACACGCTAAACCCTTTGAGGCAACTGAACAGACTCCTTCGGCTCACCCTCTCTCCAAGGATCCCTTCCTCTGTTCCATCAGCAGAATTCTCATCTGTTGTGCTTGCTCTTGTCGTTTCGGTTCTTAGCCTCATTTCAGTGCTGAGCCCGTCTTGTTTTGACTTCCCTTATTCTATTATTCTGCGCGCCCCCTTTTTTTTCCCCGGGACTTCGATCCTCCGCTAAGTCCTAGTGACTGGCCCTTTCGCAAAGGTGTTCCTCCGAACTCTCTTTCAACCTGATTTGACTCGCCTGCCCGGCTGCAGCGGTCATTTAAACACTCGAATACCCAGGCCTCATCGGTTGGGGCTGGCTACAGGTCGGAATATATTCCTTGAGCCCCTCCTTTTTCTCCAAGGAAGTGACGGTGCATCGTACTTGATATCCGCACTATTGGTTCAGAGAAATATACCTATATTTATTACCTATTACCTCTGATCTCAAGGGCGCTTCCCGGGATACGGATTTGAAACAACCACACGTGCGACCAAAACCGATCGTAACGCTGTTGGTCTCCGGAATTTAGAGCGAAACTCTTGTTTCACACATCCCTGCACCGCGCAGCTCACACCCACCCGGGGAACTCATGATCGTCATCTCTCCACTTCCGACGCTCGTCGATCCCTCCGAACAAATCCCTCTTGGGTCTGCTGTGCAGATTTAAATTGAGTCTGGCTGGTCTACCTCATCTATACCTGGCGCTTGAGGAAATTCGATATGATTGACTCTGCTGCACCCATGAGCGGCGCTCCGGTCGCCGAAGATAATATTATCAACCGCCGCGGCGGCGAATCGATCTACCAGAGCTGTGTCAATTTGAGGAAGCGGCTATCCGAAGTTCCCAACTTCGAGTCATATCTACAAGAGATGGATGATGATGATCGCATAAGAGGGAATACAGATCCGGTGGCTTCCTTGTGGAATTGCCTTCGAAATGGCTATCCACTGTTGAGCATTTATAATGCATCTGGTCTCGTTGAGCAACTAGAAATTGATCCTGGCAAGGTGACTGAGGCGAAGCGTCCCAAAGCGGCGACCTTCAAGTTCCTACAGGCCTGTTTACAAGAGCTGAAATTCCCACAGCAGGAGTGCTTTTTGATCACCGACCTTTACGGCGAGAGTACCACAGGGTTCATCAAAGTGATCAAAATGGTCAACCGTGTGGTGGATATCCTCGAGATACAAGGTCAATTAAAGCGATCTGAAATTACGGAAACCCCCTGCGCGAAGACCAATGTGAAACTTACGAAGCGAGAGCATATTCTCAAGGAACTTCTGGAGACAGAGCGTGACTACGTTCATCACCTGCAGAATCTCCAAGCGCTCAAGAAGGAACTGGAAGAGACAGGTGCTTTGACAGGCGATGCGAGTCATCAGATTTTCCTCAACTTAAACAACCTACTAGACTTTGCTCAACGCTTCCTGATTCGCATGGAGCAGCACTACGCCTTGCCTGAAGAAATGCAGAACTGGGGTCACCTTTTCTTCCTTCACGAAGATGGTTTCCGGCAGTATGAGCCTTTCATTGCCAACCAGATGCGTTGTGACGAAGCCTGTATGAAGGAATGGGACAAAATCAAAAATGCACCACGCCATATAGATCTACAACAAATGGTCGCTCAGCCGAAAACGCTCAATGGTTTCTTTGTGAAACCCTTTCAGCGTTTAACTCGATATCCGTTGATGCTCTTGGTAAGTTTGCCGAATGCTTATTTCAAGATCAAAGAGCTAATATGGCCGTACCTTCACAGGAGCTGCGCAAACAATTAGAAGACGAGCAACTCAAGGCCGATATCACACATGCAGTCAATTGCATCCAGAATGTATTGGACTTTGCTAACGAAGCAATCCACAAAGAACACTTGGCTGCGGCAGTAGTTGATCTATCTGAGCGCGTGGATGACTGGAAAGCATTGAAGATGGAGTCATTTGGAGATCTCCTTCGATTTGGCACTTTCCAGGTTGTCAAGGGAGACAGTGGGAAGGATAGCGAGAGAGAGGTATGTGACTTCGCTTTCTGCGTCTTACGCTTTTTGGTTCCCCGAAATGCCACATCACTAACATGGCCCTTAGTACCATATCTATCTCTTCGAGCGAATACTTCTCTGTTGCAAAGATATCAATCCCAACAAGCAAAAGTCTAAACTTATGATGCAGAAAGATAGGCCGTCTTTGAATGCAAAAGGCAAAGCTCGTCTTCAACTGAAAGGTCGAATCTACATGGCCAACGTCACAGATATCGTTTGTCTGCAAAAGCCTGGTAAGCATTACTTCTTGGATTGTTAAATTAAGAAACATGTCTCTAATCGATTTCAACAGGACTTTACCGTATTCAGATTTTCTGGAAAGGAGATCCTGGTGTCGTCGACAATTTCATTATCCGATATGTAAACGAAGACACGATGCGGAATTGGTATAAGGACATTGACACCCAACGGGCGATCCAAGCGGAGCGACGCACTTTGCGCAATACTGGTACATCTGACAGCGAGTTCACATACATGGAGGGCATGGCGCATATGCCTAACCCTTATCAACAAGAGTATGACACCGATGATGCCAACAACAAAGATCCATATCATTCTGAATTCCCCATGAGCCGAAATGCATCCAGCACTAGTTTGAGAACACGGTCTGCCACCGGTGGCAGCGCCAACAGCCGACCGCGCTACACGGGAACTGATCCATCTCTCTCGGTGCACACTCAGTTCTCTGGCAACGGAAACATGTCCCCTAGTGACCGAAACATGAGCTCCTACTTTTCCCCCACAACAGAGACTCCTTCCACGAGATCAAGTTCTCAATCCGCGGGATTTTCCTTCAGTCGTCAGAATACAAATTCCACCACTCCATCAACGGTCTGGAATGAGGATTCCCTTCGCTACACAGCACCAGCGTTGTCTCGTGTAACATCGCGAGAAGGATCAACCTCTGGCGGATATTTCCCGCCTCAGCCTAATGGGAGAGCTGCTCAGCGTCCGTCATTGCCTCCACTCTCAGGCCCGCAGGCTCACTCCACAAATGGCATGACCCAGCGGATGCGGTCGGCTAGTAGTCCTGATATTCACCATCACAATAACAATCCTGAGTCACGGCGTTATATGGGAGTGCACACTATGCAAACAGTCGACAATGTTCCGGTGCCGCCGATTCCTGCGCACATGGCCAACATGAAAGCCCCTGTCAGCCGCAGCCAGAACGGTTCGCCCACCAACACTCAGCTCCCCATTCGTACCCAGCCTCCACTCCACACTACGCATTTCAATGAGCCGGAATATAATGATACCCGAAATTCTGGGCAAATATCGGATCATGCCACATCGCCCCTAACCCAAGAGCCAGAGGAAGGAGACTACATGCCGACTCAACTCAAGGCGAAGGTGAATTTTAATGAAAACTATGTCACGCTAGTGATTGCGACCAACATTTTGTTCCGTTCATTGACGGACCGCGTGGATGCCAAACTCGCTCGGTTCACCGATCGATCTATCGGGAACAAAACCGTTCGACTGCGCTACCGCGATGAAGATGGTGATTTTGTCACGATCGATAACGATGAGGCGGTCCAGCTTGCTTTCATGGAATGGCGGGAACAACATCGTGATATGCTCGCCAAGGGCTTGGTAGGAGAAATTGTACTCTACTGCCAGGTGGTCGATTAGATCTCTTTTTTTTTGTTTGCTTTCCTACTCTTGACTTTACCTCCTTGATTCCCCCGCGAGGATCCCATTGATCCCGTCAATCTCCGTCTTTTCAACCCTTTGCATCGCCTGTGGCGCTCTCCTATCCTGACCCTTGTTCCAACTGGATTGGCTTGAAACTGCTTGAGCAGCCGTTCTCGGGGGATATACTTCTTTCTATCCCTCCTTCTTCTTTGTGACTTTCAGTGAGCCATGCCGTGGCAGATATGTAGATGGACTGTGGCGTCTTGGCGCAAGCATCGAATGATTTGCGGCATGATTGATGTCCTAGTGACGAGGTGAAGGGATTGTCGAAAGACGTCCATTGTTTTGAATTTGCGTTCCCATTTCGCCAATATCTCTTTGCTGATCTACTAGTATCTCAATGCCTACGAACGTACGAAGCTTCTATATGATGTATATGCCTATTGTTTTGGGGTTTTTGGTGCATGGAGTTATACAAAAGACCTTTCCTATATAATATTCGTATCCACTTGCCTATCTGATCGGGATGCCGGGGCAATCGGAGCCGATATTTCTTGGCAGGGCCAGATTTGCCAGAGTTTATAGCACAGCTCTATAGCTCTATAGCTCTCAATAACTACATATCTTGTACGTGCAACTATACATATTAGTAGATCATACGATAAATCTACCAAAATCCATATGGAAAATACCTCAAAACTATGCGTTATTAATGTCGCGGATCATCTGGTCCTGGTGTCCGAGGGAATTATAAAAAGAGCACAGTCGGTGATTTCGTCGAATCGTCGCCCAGTATTTGCTGGCAGGCGTCATCGTTTTTATTAAACAGCGGCTCGGTGTAAAAGTTGTTTTTCTTTTTCTTTGCCCACTCCCACTTTCTCATCTCTTGTTTTTTCCTTTTTCATAGAAAGGGGGCATAGTTTTTATACACCAGAAAAGCCGCCAAGAATGTCGTTCTCCGGCCGCCGCCTGAGCATTCTACGCCCTTCTGATAACCGTCGTTTTTCTGTTAGTAAGAATCTGTCAGAAAATGGTTCGTGCATATACATTCAAACAGCAAGTCAATATCACATTTCTGACATTGATAATCCTTAGAAAACAAGTCAGAAACCCATCGCCAGTTTCGAGCCGCTCACGAAGGTCACCGTCCCCACGCTGGTCTCGACGCTTCTCGTGCCTCCACCGGTGTCGTCTGGTGCACAGAGCGAGCATGTGAACATGGCTACGCCGAGGATCCCACTGGCTGGGCCAACCTAGGCCAGGGAGCCCCTGAGGCCGACGACGAGATCGAGGGAAGCTTCCCTCGCCCGACTTCCATTCCCATCACCTCAGCTGCTCGAGAATACGGCCCGACCGCCGGTATTAAGCCATTGCGCGCCGCCGTCGCTCGTCTGTACAACGACCACTATCGCCAGGGCAAGGAGAGCCAGTACACCTGGGAAAATGTTTGCATTGTTCCCGGTGGCCGCGCCGGCCTGATTCGCATTGCTGCCATCCTGGGCAACTCATACCTGTCATTCCCCATCCCCGATTACTCTGCGTACTCGGAGATGTTGACTCTGTTCAAGAACGTGCGTTATCAGAAAAGCTTCGTTGAGCTAGGATGTGTTACCATTTACTAACCTTCCTGCAGATTGCTCCCATCCCTCTCCCCCTCTCAAAAGATGACCACTACCGCATCCACCCCAACAAGATCGCAGAGGAAATCGCCCGTGGCACCCAGGTTCTGTTGACCTCCAACCCCCGTAACCCCACAGGTCACTTCATGCCGCGAGAGGAGCTGGTGGAAATCCAGGACCTCTGCCGTGACCGCGCGACTCTCATTCTGGATGAGTTCTACGGCGGGTACAACTACACAACTGGCTGCGACGGATCGACGATCAGTGGTGCTGCGAACGTCATTGATGTCAACAAGGATGGTAAGATATCTGCCCCCCCCCCCCCCCCCCCCCGAACAGAGTTATGTACATGACCAAGCTAAACCGAACCACAGATGTCCTCCTAATCGACGGACTCACGAAGCGCTTCCGCCTGCCCGGCTGGCGAATTGCGTGGGTGGTCGGTCCAAAGGAATTCGTCGACGCCCTCGGCTCTGCGGGTTCGTACCTCGACGGTGGCGCAAACGTGCCGTTCCAAGAAGCTGCGATCCCGATGCTGGAACCCGACTTAGTGCGTACTGAGATGAAGGCGCTGCAGAGCCACTTTATGGAGAAGCGTGACTACGTCCTGAAGCGCCTGTATGATATTGGCTTCCGTGTCCAGGACATCCCCGGGGCGACCTTCTATATCTGGCTCGATCTGACTTCGCTCGACCCGCCCCTGCCCCCGCAGGCTAATATCTCTGACGGCCTGAACTTCTTCAATGCCCTGTTGAGTGAGAAGGTCATTGTTGTTCCTGGTATCTTCTTTGACTTAAACCCGGCAAAGCGTCGTGATCTCTTTGACAGCCCATGTCACCACTTCGTCCGTCTGAGCTACGGGCCTAAGATGGATGTGTTGAAGATGGGTCTTGATGGCATTGAGCGTGTTGTCAACCGTGCGCGTGAGGCGGGCCTGGCAAAGTGGGAGGATGAGGTTGCCGTTTCGGATGATTAGGCTTTTCGGTTTTGATACTTGGGACATTTTGTCTGATCTAGAGTTGGGCTGTTGCCAGGCTATTCCTGGTCAGCATCTTGGCTGAGACGTAATGTAATACATAGCATGATCGCATTTTTTTTAATATATATATATATATATATATATATATATCGTTTATTTGGCTTCTAGACTCGTATCCGAGAAGAGGCGTTTTATAGATGCAGAAAGGATTATAGATGACCACCTAGATTCGACTATTCTATGTGCTTACCTCCAACCAGCGTCTTGCCTTGATCCAATAACCATACATAACATGACGGAACACGAGGTCACCGTTGCATATGTACCTGCATGAAGTACTGATATCACCCAACTACATGCTCATGTGCTCAAAGCAGCCATCAGCCGGGAAGAGGGGTGGCCAATATCACAACATCCAATCTCCTCCCACCCAGCCTCGGCCAAAATACCATTCGCCATGTGCCCATCTCGCCGACATCCTGATTAACTACGGAGAGAGAGCCCTAGAAGTGAAGTACATAGTACATTAGCCCAATCGCCCCCGGTCAAGCCACAGCCCCCACCCATTTCCCGTTCCCGAATAGTCCAGGAAATCCTCCGGTCGGCGTCTGACGGCGTCTGGAAATCCAAGACTTGGCACTTGCCAGGATGTCTATTCCTAGATAGGCACATGGTACAACATACAACACCGTGCCATACATAGACACGGCATCTTTATCCAGACCGGATGATGTGGTACAAAAGGCTTATAAACGCAGCCGTTACCAGCGTCGTACACCCGTGAGACCCTCGATATCAGCGAATGTCCCTGAGTATACTGTAAGTTATACACATGTCTAGATATAGATATGGATACACTTCCCCAGGATATACTAGTAGCTACTAGTAGGGAGAATAGGCCATTCACAGGAGCCGCAAGTGTCTTTTCGTTTAAAGTTTCCTAATGCGGTTTAGCGGATTATCCACAGTGCCTAGGGCATCTTTTTTAGAACAACAGCGAGAAAGTCTTATAAATAATACTGTAATGCTGGGATATAGCATTCGTATTATTATTGGGATACCTGATGATTTGCATTTGGACTTGACTCATACCGAGGTAGAAATTGAAATGGCTATGTGTTCCCAGTGTACGGAGGATGTTTGTATAACATTTCCAATTCAACATGTACGATGTAGGTACTACTCCGGTACCATTTTGTGACACAAAGAAACAAAAAGAACGGTACAAAACCGAACAAAGGCCATACCGATCTAACTGTAACATAGACTCTATGTGGAGTTCAACAACACAGGTCAACTCCGAGGTGGAGGGAAAGCAAGCAGCTCTCTCTCTCGCTCTCGACCCTTTTGGATGACACGCATCTTGGCTGTAATGCAAGTGGAATGAATCAAGAACCAGAAATAGTTAATAATGTGTAAGTTGATGTAATAGAATCCCTATTTCTCCTGTATATGTTGTATCTCCACGACACACCTTCCGTCTAATATGCTGATGCACGATCTAGACCAGATATTCACAGTTTGGGAAGTGGGGGCGACTTATGTATAGCTTCTAATGGTCATATCAGGTCTTATAATGCGAGATTATATGATTTGATATATGTGGAGGTTAGAAACTCTGAATTCTGACCTTTCCAGGTTAGTACGATGTATAAAGAGTTGGAAGGTCTCCATAAATCTCCATATAAATTCCGATCTGCCATGTGGGAAAGGCGAGAACAATTCAAGGTTTAAGACTTTCCCCACTGCTCGCCAATAGCCGAGCGGTAATTTCCAGTTCCCAAGGTTCTCTGTTTTTCTGTTTCTGTTTCTGTTTTTCTGGGTTCTGGTTTAAAAAAAAAAAGAAAGTTTGAAACAAAGTTTAGGATCGGCCTGAGCCGCAACACTCACGATTTTGTCTAAATTCGAGCTAGAACCACCTGGGTAGGTTACTTCTCTCTTGAATATGTCGATCGCTCGTATCCTAGTTGCCATTAGAGGCCATTCCCATCTTTTCAAGTCTCCATACATTGTACTCTCTAACAGGGTATGTACTCGGAAATCATTTCGCTGCGAAATCATTGGATGTACTCTCCCTCTACCCCCCTTCCACAAAGCTTGTTTCTTATGTTTCTCTCCGGGAAGATCGAGCTAACCTCAACGGAATTGGTCGAAGCGTTGTGGTTGAGGGCTATTACAACATACATATAATGAAAAAGATTATTGATCCACTTCTTTTTAAGGTTGACTCCATTGTACTCCGTACTTCTCTTTTTCTTTACCATTTCTGATCTAGACGGTGCAGGTCTTATTGATGGGCCACATAGAACCAGAATCTAGCTAGGTAAGAGGTGAAGTTTCCAAGAAATTGTCTTTGTTGGGTTACAAGTGTGGATTCATGCCAAGCATTTATTTTTTCTTCCTTTCTGCTTGGGCAACGTAGCTATACATATCTATCATAGAATATATACAATATGTACATATATACATATGTTTGTATAGATCTTAAATTTTGCCTTTTAAATGAAGGTTGAATATATCAGATACCATCCATGGATAAGATACACGAAACCATGGAACCAATACACAATCTCTCCAGGTACCGGGATCCCAGTGGACCTTCGGGAACGGTCCATAGCGCCCTCCGCGATGGTCATACAAATGTATTATTACAGTACAATACCTCCTAGTACTCCATACATACCTATAGCCCCGGTGCTCCCGAAAGGCCCAAGCTCCTGAAACTCTCGATATTTTATTTCTATATATATTATTACCTTGGAAGATCATTTGATAGGTCTAGAACTTACCCTTCCAATTCGTATAGTAATAGTGACAGGGATGTTTTCGAATTGCATACCCTTTTGGGAACCCTCCATGGCTTGTAATTAGTCCTAGTTAGTTAGATTCAAGTTCACCTTCTCCACCCCGCGTTAACACCGGCAAACTATACAACGGCGTCTACCTTCATAGAAAATAATGTACATAATGCCTTGTCTTCAATACAACATCGCCATCCGATATGTCGTCATCTTTTCTGTCCATTTTAGAAGGCTCCGTCCAGTAATCGTATATTAGGCAAAGCCACATCGCCATATACTGTACACCGTATAGGGGACATCCATGACAGATTCTCCATACATTTTCATCTATTCTACTTCGAACTCCGTAGTATATTATCTCGCGCACTATTTACACGGGAAAGTCTTCTGTGGGTCCAGTAATCCTCCAAATTCCCCTTAGATCGCCCGTTGGAAATATCCCCACACCGACTCTTGAGGCCCACTGTAGGGATTTCACCAGGGGCAACTTATGTAGTATTCTGTACTATATATATATAGATGTATACGGAGTACGCAGTATATATTGCAATATTAGAATAACCTGGAAACTTATAAATGAGGATTCAACCGATCAATCCACAAGCGGAAATAACTACGTTGTACGCGTAGCTCCTCGAAGCCTCGAAGCCTTGTGGTCTTTTTGTTTTTTGTTTTTTTTGCCTTAATCCTATTTCTCTCTCTGCTCCGGTATTGCACTCGTTGCAACACGGAAATGAACTCAAATTATGGCAAGTTTTGAAAATACCTGCATGTAGCTTCGATGTCTCGTATCCCTGATGTTCATCTAGTGTGTTTTATTGGCATATCTCCCCCTGGACCTCCATAGGGCCAAGAACGCCGATGCGACTAGGAAGGGCTTAGCTTGGGGGCCGGAAATACTATCAGTCTTGGTCGCTGAAATCCAAAGCCTGATTCCCCGATCGTAAATCACCTGATTGTTTTCCTGGCAATGTCTCGTCGAGTATGCGTGTCTTTCGCGATCTTAATTACTAGTATACTCCTTATCTGTCCATGCATATACGCGGAGATTTGAAAGATCTGTTCCAATCAGCGGCCCCAGGAGCAATTTGTTATTTTGGTTTCATTTCCATCCCGACGCCTCCTGATATATTACTACCCAGAAGCAAGAGGCTGGATCCTAGTCTTTCCAGGGAAGAATCTATAATTCGAGATGCATGGAAGGAGCCCCATTATGCCAATCCTGAAACTCTCTGTGGAGTACTCCGTACAGAAGTGAAGGCTGCGCAAGACTAATTAGCCACAGTCGTTTCATTCAAGACAATCGCCCATAGTCTGTATTCTCCAGAGAAAACCATTATCTATGGAGTACAACATACTATATTGCATGGCGGCTCGAAAGTTGGGCCTCGTCGCAAGCGCCACTTTTGATTTGTCGGATCGGAGGGAAATAGTATAAGTGATTAGGACCAGTCTAGTTGAAATCTCCGAAAATCGGAAATCGAAATGGGCAAGAGATGAAGCGAGATGAGTAGAGACTCGAAACACCCTCATCCCTCTACGATTGGAGGCGCTATCCACCCTGTTTTCAAGGCTAACGCATAAGGCCCAGTTGGCAACGCAGTTTGTGTCTTGCATGTGGGGAGATCAAGACCCTAAAGTTATGTATGAGACTTTTGTGTCCACTTACATTGCGCGCAGGTACTGTGATATTGGGATCCCACTTAGCTGGGGAAAGGACTGCACCGACAGGCCGGTTCTTCCGAGATGTGTGTCCAGTTATCCTCTGGTGTGAAAATAAATTGATGATCCTTCTGGAGGCGGGATCTACCGGCCCTTTCATATTCCATCCGCATTCACCGGGTTCCAACTCTCCACTCTTGACGGGTTTGGCAATCCCCCCCCCTGTATGGATCTGCGTCAAAACTTAGCGGTGTCACTCGGCTGGTCTTGGCCACAATCCGGAGACTCCGCGTTAAATATTTTAGATCAGGAAAAAAAAAAAAAAAAAACTCCCCACGAAATCAAATTGGCCGAAAACAAAAAAGCAAAAGATATCAGTCACATATCACATTATGTTTTTCAAGTCGGAAATTGTATCCGCTTGAATGTTGTAGGTCAATAGCCTTAACCTCCTCAAAGAGAAACCGGTTATGGGCTGCAGATGTTAGTCAAATAGAAGTCGATAACTATAGGGAGTACGGAGTACTCCGTAGTAAAGCCAGTAATGGCAGATGGCGTTCTAATTTTCTTTTTTTTTTTTTTTTCTCCCTTTCATTTGATTTGAGCTTGTAGATTGAATTAAAACTACTTGTTCCTCCAGGAGTAGTTTCCCCTCCCCTCAATTCTTACTGGCTAGGTCGTATATTTCATGCTAATGCTAACGAATCTCAAGTACCTTGTACCTTTAAGGAGCCCGTATACACAATCAAATAAACCTACACAAGTCCCCAGAAGGCGCAGTGGGTGTCTCACAAAGTTCTCGAGAGGCGGCAGACCCTTGATAAAAAGAGGAAAATTTCGGTTTGCCACAAGGCCCTTCCAGGGCCATGTACACTAAGTACTCCGTAACCCCCACGGAGATACGTGACTAAGGGGGTTTGATTTGCTACTAGTGGCAATATGTTTTAGCCAGAGTGCAACATTCCTGCTACCATAAATCAACGGTTACTCAATATGCAGAATATGAACCTAGTCCGTATTTAGTGAGCTAACCTGGTAGAGATCCGTACTGGGATAATCTACTAGGATTTATCTAGTTACTATGTACTCCGTAGTGGGAAAAACAAATTGCTGTTGCATCGGGAAGTCGGGAAGAAAAGGCGAAAGAAGCCTTGGCCTTGAATTTATATTCTAATATTATTGCGATTTAGGGATTGTTAGATTCGCCGAATAATGCTTACTTGAAATGGTAAATAGTTATATAAATATATGTGTAGTTAATAATTGTGCCATATGGCTTTCTAAAGTGTCAGCATTCGAAGCCAAAAAAAAAATAGATTAATATAACCTTACTCCGTACTCCGTTCCTAGGTAGCATTCTAGAAAGGTTACCGAGAACGAGCAAAAAAAAAAAAATTTCGAGTCTTTGTTAGGCAGGGTTGCTCTCCTGGAATTTCTCTTGGGTCCTTGGCTCTCAGATTTCCCGCCTCCTATAAACCCGAGAAAGAAAAAGAAAAAGAAAAATATTGGGGGGGAAAAAAAGCCACGAGTCATGCATGCCATGCAATTTTCGGATCGTATGCCAATCTCGGCATGGTATGACATTCTATGCGAAGTGATAATGCCCAGACGGTGTGAGATAATACGGGAATAGGCTGAGAAGAGACGGGTAAGTAAATATACGTAGAGAGGGATTTTGCTCAAAGGCTAGGTTTTCGATGGAGCCAATGAGATACTCCTGGGAAACACTAGTCGCGGGAAAGGAAATGGCTGGTGCTGATATTCGTATCATGGGCACTATCGGGATCATGTCCATTCGCTTGGTAAAGAGATTCTTCGGGATCATATGGGTGAAAATAGACGACCAATCCACGCAGAGACAGGGAATATAATAGAGAAATTAAAAAAAGAGAGAGAAAAAGACAAACAAGTGAAACAAGAAAAAAAAAAACACATCCCATATTCAGGTATCAAGACAAGATCTCCAAGGAAAAACACCTTCGCCTCCGTTTAAAATGACAATATATAGAAGGAATAACATAATATCGCAAGGGGGAATAATAAAAGCGCCCAGAAACCTAGAATTCAAGCATAGATAGGAATGAATATAGAACCACAGGAAACAAAAATGCGAATTTCTGATTTGGAAATCAACAAGGGAAAAATGTCGTAACGGGCATCAAACACGCATCGGGTCCACAGTTCTAGGTGTAATCTCCTCTTAGCCTACTCCCAGAAAACCCCAGTCAGTCCCCTCCGCTTGATTCAAGAGCCGGGAGCCTGGGGGTTTGTACGCATAGTTTGGGTTGTATGAAACCATCATTGGCTGCTCGGGTGGCAGTTGATGGCCTTGAAAAGAAGGGTGTGGATATTGATCTGGAATGTAGTTGGTGCGTGGGCTTGTGTCGTAACGCTGTTGCATCATTTGTAAGTATTGTTGGTGCTGCTGCTGCTGTTGTTGTTGCTGCTGTTGCTGTTGCTGCTGCTGCTGTTGTTGTTGTTGTTGCTGGTGCTGCTGATGCTGCTGTTGCGGATGTTGGTGTGCATGTGCATGGTGCTGCGGGTGTGGCTGTTGGGCGTGTGGCATGATTACTGGAGAGGTTCCAGGTACATTCTGGGACACGATCGGAGGGGCAGCTTCGTGAACCGGTACGGAGCCCATCGGAACACTCTGGGGCGAGTAAAACTCATGACTAGGTGTCGCCGATTGCGAGTAATAAGGTTGCTGGGCGAGCATGTACTGCTCACTCGGAACCGAAACTGATACGGGTGTTTGGTGGTAAGAATGCTCGGAGGTTGCATCCTCAGAGGATGGTCGGGTCAAGCTCCCTGGAGGGTGGGAGCGGTGTTGGTGTTTGGTAAGAGTGGTCTTGCGACAAAAACTGCAATTTCAAGAAGACAATTAGATAGTGCTTCCGCCATTTTTACCCCCAAAGTACTTACCTCCGTTCGCATGTAGGCTCGTGGCATATATACGGCCGCTTACCAGTGTGGATTCGGCGATGGCGGGCCAGACTCGATGACTATGAGAGATAATTAGTAAATGCGCAACCATTCTAAACTCCTACCCCCCCCCCCAAAAAAAAGAGTCCTTACGTCTGAGAATGCCTTCTGACAGCCTTCATGGTCACAAACATGGGGTTTTTCGCCAGTGTGAGTCCTCGAGTGTACGGTCAAAGCGCTGCGTTGAATAAAGCTCTTGTTGCAGTCCTTTACAGTGCAATGGTATGGCCGTTCATTGGTGTGAATGCGATAATGGCGACAGAGATCGGACTTGCGATTGAAAGACTACAAATATCATGTTAGGATGAAAACGAGTAGAAAGAGTTGAAGCATTCACCTTTCCGCAATGCTCCCATGAGCAGTTAAAGTCGCGCCCGCTACCTGGAGCCATGGTGCAAAGATCTGAAATCTTAACGGAAGATGCGTGGACTTGAAGGAAAGCTAGGAAATAGACAAAGGGGGGGGAAGAGGGGAAATGTAAGCGCATATGCGATCGCAGACAGCCTTAGAATTTTTTAAAAAAAAAAGTAGATCCTGGTCAGGCTGGATAGGTAGCCAGGATGTTGCGAATGCAGAGCATAATATAAGAGGGGAGGAAATGATACGATAAAGATCCAAAGATAAAGAAGAGGGGGAGCCTCATTAAAAAGAGTATTTTAATGAGATTTAATAGCTTTGGTGAAGGGGGAAAAATAACGGCGCGGATGGGACCGTAGAAGAGAGCATATTTATTATTTATATTTTTAGTTTATATATTATTTGATATATAGATTTTTATTTTTATTTTATTTTTATGTGTGTGTGTATGTGTGTGTGTATATATATATGAATATTTTTTTATACAATATACATATTATAATAATTATAATTATTATTATTTCGCGAAGGTACCAGGTACCAGGCTCATTTTGTACATATATTCTAGGATATATACTAACACACCTATCAGAGAGCTTCTAAAGAAATATCACTGCCTACCTGCTAACTTCTCATTTCTTTCCTTGATTCCCTTAATTCCCTTAATTCCCTTATTTCCTTCATTTCCCTGTCTCTTTTGCATTTCCCAAATGTAGAAATCCCTCAATAATTCCCAGAAACAGTGTACCACATCGGAAAACGGTCTAATATCTGGGTAATTTATTTTAGTATACTAACACTGTTAAGTCCTAGTAAACTCTTAGTAACTGTTAGTAACCCCAGTGAAAATCAACGAAATTGCGATAGCCCATTGAAAAATAGAAAGAAAAAAAAACACCCCACATTACCAGCTTGTTTACCAAAATGCTCCACCTGGGCCCGACAAGAACATGCTAGACTGGACTGGGCATGGAATGGTACCGGTATAGAATACACTTGTATGTGACCCGTATGCTAAATAAACTTCTGTCTCTCCCCCTTGAATAACATACTACTTAGTATTTATATACTAGTAGATAGCATTCACTTCTTGTTTACTATTAAGTCTACTAAGTTGACATTATGGTATACTGTACATCTATTGGGTTTCAGGGTCTCTAGAAGGAAATGTCTTGCCAAGTACAGGAGCTTTGGGAGATAGGCTTGTGTTAAGAATGATATCATACTCCGTACATTGTAGTACCATTTCCCGCAGAAAAGCCATTTGGGGGGGGGGGGGGGGGGGGGGGGGGCTTCGGAAATTCGGCCATTCAAAGACTCTGAAATAACAACATACACTATTAAGCCAAGCCACCTTAGCCGCGACCGAACTACTCCGATCTGATTCTTTTTTTTTTAAAATGGGAGGAGGTCACTACAACACAATGCTAAGAACGATACTTCTTCCGGGAAGTAAACGGATGAAGAAACTTGATAACTAATTTCTACTAATTTCCTAGAGAGGGGTCTAGATTTTCTCCTAATACTCCGTGTCTCCGCAAATAAGGAAAAGTAAAAAAAAAAAAACAAAAAGGAAAAAAGTGAAAAAAAGAAAAAGAGAAGAAACATAACATATAGTTGGTATACCTGGAGGAAAAAAATCCTAAACATTAAGGAAATGAACATTAACTGCAAGGGATGATTTATGACGCGGCATCTGCAATTATGTATAACTCGGAGAGTCTTCTATCCCGGGAAGATTCACGGGAACGGCTTGTCCACCCCGAACAGCCCCAAGGCTTCGGCTCCCCATTTCCTTAAGGTTGGGGCTGTTCCCGTCTCTCCACTTCTCTTTTAATTGTATACCTCTACGGAGTATTAATTGTCAACTTTCTCAAATAATATCACAATTCGTGGACAGAATAAAACATGTGGCCTAACAAGGGGGGATTATTTACTCTCTTCACCGTACTCCGTACTCCGTATAGCCTACATCAATCATTATAATTGCTTTTTATTGTAGGGTCGATCACTTGGCTTCCTTCAACTTCC